>NC_088379.1:105997500-107247500 GCF_037993035.2 Macaca fascicularis
GTTTTAAATGAATATTTCTTAAAGGGTGTCTATGGGGCATTTAAACATTGGAATCATCTTGGACATGGCTTGTGAATATAGATTTCCGGGCCCAAATTTAGGCTAACTGAATTTATCTCAGGCATGAAAGCTCCATGAATCTGCATTTTTAGTAAGTTTCCCAGGTGATTTTCATGTACACTCAAGTTTGAAACCTGTCATTCTATATCATGAACTCTGATAATTAAATAGATGTTGTATGCATCCTCTGAATTTATACTAATATTTATAAAAATTTTACCCTGGTATTTTACTTTTTACTCCTGTATTACCATATTATAGAGATCATTGACAAAAATAAATTTAAAAATTTTGAAATTTAAAATCAATAAAAATGGAAGTTATAATATTTCATGCCTACATACAAATAGGTTGCATTTTTATCTCCCCATTTTGTAGACTTCTGTTCAAAACTTCGGGGGAATCATGGTAAGATGATGTCTATTTTCAATAATTTCATAAGAAATAACCAAAACAAGCCAGGAAAGGTGGCACATGCCTGTAATCCCAGCTACTTGGGACACTGAGATGAGAGGATTGGTTTAGACTAGAAGTTTGAAACCATCCTGGATTTCTGAAGGAACTTAAGACAGAATTATCACTCAACACAGTAATCCCACTATTGGATATATACCCAAAGGAATACAAATCATTCTATCATAAAGACACGTGCATGTGTATGTTCATTACAGAAGTATTCACAGTAGTAAAGACATGAAATCAGCCTAGATGCCTACCAATGGTGGATTGGATAAAGAAAATGTGTTATTATATACACCATAGAATACTATGCAGCCATAAAAAGAATGAGATTATTTATTTTGTAGCAACGTGAATGAGGTGGTGGCTGTTATCCTAAGCGAACTAACACAGGAATAGAACCAAATACCACATGTTCTCACCTATAAGTGGGAGTTAAACATTGAGTACATATGGTTGTAAAAAAGGAACCAATAGGCATTGGGGGCCTACTTGAGTGTGTAGGGTGAGAGAAGGGTGAATGTGAATGTATTAGTCCATTCTCATGCTGCTATAAAGAGCTTCCTGAGATGGGATAATTTATAAAGGAAAGACGTTTCATTGACTCACAGTTCTGCATGACTGGGGAGGCCTCAGGAAACTTACAATCATGGCAGAAGGGGAAGCAAACACATACTTCTTCACGTGACAGCAGAATATAGAAGAATAAAGTCAAGCAAAGGGGGAAACCCCTTATAAAACCATCAGATCTCGTGAAAACTCACTCACTATCACAAAAGCAGTATGCGGGAACCATCCCCATGATGCAATTATCTTCACCTGGTCCTGCCCTTGACATGTGGGGATTATTAGAATTCAAGGTGAGATTTGGGTGGGGACACAGAGCCAAACCATATCAGTGAGGATTGAAAAACTACCTATTGAGCACTATACTTACTACCTGGGTGATAAAATAATTGGTACACTGAACCCTCATGACATGCAATTTACCTATATCACAAACCTCCATATGCACTCCTGAACCTAAAGAAAAACAAGAGAAACCAGCCTGGCCAACATAGCCAGCCAGCATTTTTGGATAGACTTCATCTCTATTAAAACGAAGAAGAAGAAGAGGAAGAAAGAAGAAGGAGAAGGAGAAGGAGAAGAGGAAGAAGAAGCAGAAGCAGAAGCAGAAGCAGAAGCAGAAGAAGAGGAGGAGGAGGAGGAAGAAGAGGAAGAAGAGGAAGAAGAAGAAGGGGAGGAGTAGGAGGAAGAGGAGGGGGAGGAGGAGGAGGAGGAGGAAGCAAAACAAATTTTGTTGGAGGATTGATTATCAACCATGATTATGTCTTGGCTACACTCCAGTTCAATAAATATGAATATGGGATGGAACTCAGGCATCAGCATTTTAAAATGTAATCCTTGTGTGCAAAAATGGTTGAAAACCTCTCTATCAAACATGTGTGGGAAGCACTTGGAGAGCTTATTAGAACACGGATCTTTGGTTCTACTTGCAGTTAGGTCTAGGTGGGGCTGAATTTTTGTGTTTTTAAAACAATTTTTTTTTTGTATTTGTAACAAAATATTGCTGCACTCAGTAGCACACTGCTTCACAGTGATGGTATGGTCTCTCAGGACTTTTAGACAGGTCTTCATCACTGAAAATATCACATAACTTTCAGTAATTAAATCTTACATTCAGCCTATGCCTACATTAATAAGTTATTCCTTTGAGACAAAATTATCATTTAAAACAGTTTAATTATGGCTCTTTCTTGAGTATTTGAGAAAGCCCAATTATCACTTATGTACACTGGGTGATGCTGACCATAAATCCTCTGATCTAAATTAACGTAACAGCCCTGTGATCTGGACCACATGGCCAAGACCTGCTGAGATGACCACAACCTGCCAAACAAGTGTATCGACCTGCCCTTCCCTTTCGCTGTAATTTTTGTTTAATAGATATATTCTTGGTGTAAGATGGGGACTGATTCCTATGATTGAAGTTTCTCTTTTTTTCCCAGATTTTCATCTTCTCAAACTTCCTTGGTACCAGTTCTCTAATTGTGTAGACACAGAGGAAGCGGCAGTGAGGAGAGTCAGGTTTAGCCTGACTTTGCCATTAGCTCTCTGTAGTTTAGGAAAGGCATGTTAAATTTTCTGGGCCTCGTTTTCCCTATCTATAAATTGATTTGGACAAAATGAATGTTCTTAAGTTCCTTTCCAGTTCTAAAATTGTCTTCTGTATCGTTTCACAAAATACTATTCCCAGAGCAAACAAGTTGTTTATTATGTGAAAGACTTTGTGATGGTTCAGTAATTCAGTACACGGAAAAAAAAAGCATTAGCGTTTCAGGTTTGGGGGCATAGTAAATACAATTAAAATCGGTATAGTTTCACTGTGGCTTTGCTGGATCTTGTTGTGGCCAGGAAACCTCTCCACAGAATATATTTGAAACAATTAAATTCATCGGTTTTAATCTTCCTTTGGGCTGTGTTCTGCTGGCAAAAATTACATTCTTCTGTGTAAAAGTCCATGTGGCAAATAAAGAAACTTGAGAACATTATTGTCAGATTCCAAAAGGAAAGATTAGTGGTTTTTAATAAGACCATGATTTGGAACTTTGAATCTGTTACCGCCATATAGAGCTGCTAGGTAATGGCCAGTGACCTGTTGTAAAGAAGGATTTAAAAGGCAGGATTCAGTTTATCATTCATTTTAGGGCTAAAAAACTAGAAACGTGTAGTGCTTAGAAAAAAATAAGAAACATTTTAGGTGTTTTACAGAAAAAAAAGAGCACTTGTAAATGAGTGGAATTCCTGAATGGCTGAGAGTGAGTTTTATAATTAACATTTAGCAACAAACTTCAAATTGGAAGGAAGTTGGAGGGAAACTCCCAACAATTGCTTCTTATTCCTAGTATAGCTCCTCACAGGCAAAGACTTTAATATCTTCTGTTTTCAGTTCTTATTATTACTTTCATGGCTTTAAATAATGTGCTTCTACTACTATTTCTTGATTTATGAGTGTTTTCTAATCTGACAAACTTGACAAGTTATTGCATTTATATATGTCCAATGGTTACTGGTGTATTTGAAGTTATTTCTACAACATTATGTTGTGTTTTCATTTTCTCCACTCCCTTCCCTTACCCTTTTCTACCTTCTTGGATTTATCAAGATTTTATAAATATTTTATCCCCATTTTCTATCACTTATTTGCTTTTACTAGTTTAGAAGTTGTAATTTATATGTCTTTTGGATATTTAACACACTTAAATCATTGATTTTCAAGTGTTAAGCCAAAGTTATGATAGACATATAAATCCAACTTGATCATGATATAATATTATTTTCATATATTGCTGTTTCTAAGATGATAAAATTTTGTTTGGAATTTTTTACACCTATGTTTGTGAATGAGATAGGCTTATAATTTTCTTTTCTTTCACTGCCATTGTTGGCATTTACTATCCAGGCAGTGTTAATTCTTAAAACCAGCTGAATTAGTTGAGAATTGAAATACGTGTTCAATTCTCTGGAAGAGTTTGTATGCAGTTAACATTATTTTTTCTTAAATGTCTGGCAGAACTCAGCAGTGAAACTATCTAAACCTGGAGTTTTTTGGTAGAAAGTTTTACATTACTGACTTGATTGATTTAATATTAAAACATATTCAGGTTTTAATTTAATTTTTTTTTGTTTTTCACTGTGTCTATTCTGATGAAATGTTTTCAGTATACGTCTCTATAAATTTCAAAATTTTTGCTCTTGGATCTGCAATAATTTCTGTTGTTTCATGACTAAAACTGGATCTCTTTCTTCTGACTACACTCTCAATTTTGTATTCATTTTCCATTTTGTTAACATATTTTCCTCAGCTTTTTTCTCCCAGGATTTTGGCATGTCTCTTGTGTGTGTATGTTTCAACAAATATATTTTGTCATGGGTAGCAGTAGCTTGCTCATTTGCTTTTCAGTGTTTTCAGAAAATGACCTCAGCATAGCCAGTTCCGTTCTGAGAAAGTTCTAAATTAGGTGAAACAGAGGCAAGACCTTATGTCGTTGCTTCAGAGAATTCCCACACAGGTCAAAACACACAAACACAATTTCTTTAGAACAAGGTTTTTGCTCCCTTTGATACCAAAGACTCAAATCAGAAACACCGTATGCTATCTTCAAATAAGTCAGTGAGCTGGAATTGGGCAAGGGTAAGTTAAAATGCCACAAAATTCTTCTGCTGTGTGTTAGTACCCTTATATTTTGTAATTGTGCCTTTCCTTGAGTACTATAAATCTTTGATTAAAAGAACATCTTTCCAAAGTTCTGACAAATGTGATTCTGACAACTTTTGCCCATTTGGGGGCCCATGATTCTTTGAAATTATTTATCTTCTAACTACTTGTGATAGATTTTTTGATCATTTTTTAGGGCTATATATTTCCTCAGTATAATGTTTTAGTTGCATCCTACACATTTTGGTCTACAATATTTTCAGTTCATTAAGAAAGATGCATCTGAGTGGAGCCAAGGGAGGACTGTAGTGGATTTTATGATGTGCTTTCTAGGTTTCCCTTCCAGAAAAAATGACCTATTCCCTCAGCTGCTGAGAGTCCTCCTGGCAGAATGCCTACAGCTCTAGGTTCCCTTCAGGTACTCCCTTGGATGATGACAGCTGCCTCACTCAAGGTTACATTTCTTCCTTCAGCACTTTGTGTCCAGTACCTGCTTGACATGAAATATAAATTCCTGACCCTTTTCCCACAGCTTGGGACAATGCTGAAGGGTCAGCTTCAAAACTCTTCATAGAATCATCTGAGATTTCTGTTTGAATTTCATCACAGCTGGACTTCTCCTGTTGTTCAATCTCATTTCTTCTTTTTCCATCTGTGGATATTGATCCTAAGAGTTATTTCTAAAAATCCTCTGGCAGAGTGATCTTTGTGTCAGCCTTCTTTTCAAGGATTAAACAATGAAGAAAGTCTTTCTAGATAAATTGTTAGCCAACCTGGGAACTAGAGTAAATGAACACAAGAATGTATACAGAACCAATGGTTCATATTCTTGGAGGAAAGAAAGTATGTGCATGTGTGTGTGTTACAGTGGAGTCATTGTGAGAAAGTATGGCAGTATGAGAGACAGATCTAGTAAAGCAAATTTTGGCTAGATCACAAAGGATCTGATAATCTATTTGAGAGGTTTGAGACCTTAGATCCGAGAATATGGGGGAATCAAAAATCCATTGAAAGAGTAAACAAATTATCATTTCTTGAAATGTGATGGCACTTAGCCAACAACAAATGTTTGCAGATAGAAATGATCTCTAAGTGATTACAGAGTTTCTAACTACCCACTTCCTCATTAGAAGTTCATTCCACTGTTGACTTAGCCAGCAGGATTCTGGAAAATGTTTTTACTCTGTTGGGACCATGCAGCCTCCTGCTCACGGCTTGCAGGCTAATGGCACCCATAGGGAAAATTCTGCAGACTGTTAGTTTCAGATATGCAACCAGATCACTGCTGTGCCTTATTAAAGGCATAAATCTGAACTTGTGCTGAATATGTACAGAGGAAATTTGATTTATACATCTTTGTAACATAAAAAGAGTTACTCCAGTTTCCAAAGGCAGCCTGTCTCTTACATGATCAACACCACGGTAATAGTTTTCAATAGGTAATACTAGTGATAGCTAGAATGCAACAATTATGCATTAAATACAAGATAATACCCACTTCTTCAATTGCCAACAATTTATCAGATATGGAAAAATGCTGATTTGATCATTATAAAAATTGCAGTTTAAAATTGAGCAATTTGGTTAGGAATCTCTGTAAGTATCAAGGGCATCAGAGTAAGTGTGGGTGGCAAAAGGAGAATGACAGGAAGAGAGGAATGTGAAGGGATGTATCTACCTATGCTTGATTGAAGAGAAAAATGATGCTTTTCTAAAGATTTGAGCAAGCACTTCAAAGCTCTGCCACCAGCAGGAAAGTCAGCAGAGTCACTTTGATAATGTGTTCAGCCAAATGTTGCAAATCCTGTTGCATAATACAATACTTCAAAAGCAGTATCGCAATTCCTAAGTGACAAACTATCAATTTTACCACTTCATTGTATCCAGGAACAACAACAAAAAAAATGTGTGTATATGGAGTTCCATGGGGAAATAAAAACACAACAATTGGTAGGCAAAGTGGTATTTTATGGTCTATATTTGGCTCAGAGTAGCTGCTACAACAATGAAAAACACCACAGTTTAGTAGCTCAATGTGAGAAGTTATTTCTCACTGATTTAATAGTCTAATAAGGACTGGTTGTATGTGCCCACCTACCTGTTTTGGAGGGTGGAGAATGTAATCTATGTCTGTGGAGCCACTTCCCAAAGTCATCTCTGTATTCTGGCAATTTTGGAGGGCAGTTAACTTTCTCTTCCACATGACCCATCACTCTCCTCAGAAAATAGCAGTGAACCCCCTTGTGGGTTACTTTTCTGATAATTTCTTCATTCGTAAGACCACATTTGAACAGTATCAAATATTCTGCATGTTGAAATAAAAACCATTGTGTTCAGCTCAATTTGACACAAAAATATCATGAACGATCCTACACTGTTGAAGTATTGTGCTAGAGTCTGTGAATGATGACAGTAAGATATTGTTAAGGTCTGTAGGGAATTCACAAGGAATATATTCTAATGAAACCAAATTTCAACACAATATAGTAAGCGCTGATCTCTTTTAAGAATGCCAGAAGCTTACTCTTTCTATATTTTAAGATGCTGTAATTCCTTAGAGGATTAATTGTCACAAATCCAAATACAGTTGTATTGACATTTAAATTAAGTTTACATATGTCATGTGTCAAAAAATGAAACAAGCTTAATAAAACTTTAGTAAATCTCTGAAATGTAACCATATAGAGAAATTGACTTTATATCAAAATTGTTTGATTTTCAAGGAAAGTCTTCCCCATTCTGTCTTTTGGAATAACAGCATCAAGCAATCAGGCTAGCCAAATGTCATTTTTATTCCATAACATAACACACCCAGTCCGTCTTTTATTAACCTACTAATAATTGACACTTTGTTTTAATTAGTTCAAGAAGTTTTGCTCAGCACTTAGGAGTCTGACATGTCAAATAACAACACAACTGCAGCCATTTAATAAACAGTTTATCCTGACTGTGTCATTACTTCCTATGCTCTTTAGTGGCCTCCACAGCCCAGATGAACTGTTTCTCATTCCACTCTCACACTTTTTGATAAAGAATGAAATGCATTTAGGATCTTCATATGTAACTAGATATTGTAATACAAAGAAACTAAACCCAAATGGCCTAGGACTACCGTTATATGACCTGAAATATGTATTCAACCAGTCAGTGTCTCAGTTGCTTCACCTGTGAATTCAGTTTCAGATCAACAAAGTCTCAAGACCCTGTGTATTCTGTTTGCTGAGCCTACTATTCTAACACATTTTGGTAGGATGATGTCATCTATGCAGGGAATTCTAAAGTAAAAAAGGTCCAGTGGATATAGACTATTTGAACAATAGTCCTTGTGTTATTTAGATGTAAACTTATGTATATGGGAATAGTATATTGACTATTTGGAAATTAGATTTCCTTGCTGTATCTTCTATTTATTCGTTAGTCTCTTTTGTGCTATGTCTTGCTTCTTATCCTCATAAATGCAAATTATCAACTCCCTGAAACTTATTCCATGAGCTACATGGTTAAAAATTTGCACAGTTCTTTATGTTTGGCAAAATTTTACTGAAAAAAAATAATGTATTAAAAATAAATAGGCTTGGTTTGGGGAATGCTTCCAATTTTGAATCTTTGGCAGGATTGGGCTTCTACAGGAAAATAAAATTAGCCAAAGCTCTAGCTCAAAATCTTTTGAAAGATAAAGCTATGGGGCTTACTCTAATGTATTCAAGGTGTCCGTGTACTTTGAGAGCAGCTAATAATAAGCTCCCTGGAAAATATGATGAAAACGTTGGCAGATTATCAGAGTTCAACAAAATCAACTTCATGCACATCCAAGACTACCATTTCCAAAATAGATCCTAGTATTTCAGGTTTATCATTTCATTTAGAATGTTAACTTTGGGAGTGTGGGAAGCGTTTTTCATAATCACAGGGAAGGGGACAGTAAGCTTGCCTCCCACATTCAATGTGTATCCTCATACTGTTTTATTTTAGCATCTGAAATTCAAAGTAGCTTCCTCCAAAGCAAGAGCCCACCCAGGAGCTGAAATGCAAGGAGTATATGGAGAAATTTGTGGTGAAATTTTGCCACAGTCCTTGAAAGCTTCCTTTCTTGTATTTTTCTGAAATTGATATGTTCTGCTCACCGAATTCAACCTTTAGGAATTCTGGCGCAACACTGTATTTTTCTCAGAGTGATTGGACTTCAAGAGTGACTAAAGGTATTACTTTGCTGTTCCAAAATACGGAAAACCCAGTAAAAATATTTCAGATCATGAAAATTTTCCTAGTAATTCAGTGATACCTAAAGTTCATAGAAAACAGTTTAATTTTCTTAGCTGAATAAGTAAACTCTCTTTTTATTCAGGAATTATATAACTTCCAGCAGTCGTTTTCAAGTAAGGAGGTAAAACGAAGGTTATTTTAGAATCATTTGTGACATTTTGTCAAACCACACATTCTCTCCTCTCAACAGGCCCCACTCTCTCCCCAAGATTCTAGCACATTCCTACCCTGGGGGCAGCATGGATAGAATGTGCCATTGTGATCAGTAGCTACTTATAAGAGTGGGCTGTATTTCCTGAATATTGGGGTTGGAAAAAGATTGAGAAATACAGCTCCTCTGTCTTCAAGCAATATTTCTCAACAGTGTCCCTAGATCTCAGGGGATTCATGAAGTTAGTAATGGAGACCTACAGGCAATGTTCATTATTTTTTAAAGTAACCTTATAGAACCTGTATATCTACTGACAATAAAGCTGCTCCAGCTGCAGGCTAAAACCTTGTCTCTTCTCTTCAAGCTAAAGTTATATAAACTTATGGTGATATACTAACTATTGCAAGCCCTTTGGAAGTTCTGAGGAAGTTACATGTTCTCTAGTGAATAGAAGTGGAAAAATATATTTCTATTTAAGTCTCTTCATTTGATAGAACATTTCAAAAAATGAGACACATAGATGAAACACAATTAAAAGGTCACTTGGAAGCTAAGTTTTGGAAACCATTGACCTAAAATAAGGCAGAACTGAGCATAGGGAAGATATCTGTCGATTTCTCTTTAATTAATAACTTACTTATTAATAGTAACACACACATATATAAGCACATATATATGTACATTGTTCTAAAATAGGACTGAAGAAAGAACAACAAATCTATGAAGAATAGAGTTCTGGCTGGGTGCAGTGGCTCACGCCTGTAATCCCAGCACTTTGGGAGGATGAGGCGGGCGGATCACGAGGTCAGGAGATCGAGACCATCCTGGCCAACATGGTGAAACCCCATCTCTACTAAAAATACAAAAATAGCCGGGTGAGGTGGCATGCGCCTGCAGTCCCAGCTACTCAGGAGACTGAGTCAAGAGAATTGCTTAAACCCGGGAGGCAGAAGCTGCAGTGAGCACAGATCGTGCCACTGCACTCCAGCCTGGGCAACAGAGTATGCCACTGCACTCCAGCCTGGGCAACAGAGTAAGACTCCATCTCAAAAAGAAAAAAAAAAATATATATATATATATAGCTGTAGTAATCATTTATTAATTTTAATTCTGATCTTTTAAAATTATTCACGTTTATTTATTTCCAGTAAGTTTGAATTCCACATGCTTGCACTTCCTGGGATGGGCACTGTGGGTGGTGAGATTGTGGGAGGCTCAACTTCAGAATGTGTTTTTACAAAATTCATATCATCAGCAAGTTCTGGGTCTTACATAAGGTAGGAATGCTTGTCCTTAAAAGTATATCTGCAAATACAATGCTATTAATACTACTTTTTTGTATAATGAATTATAAATTAAAGTGTGGACATTGGGTCTCTCTCATTCTATTATAGAATTAGCAAAAATTTCCACCAGCAAACCATTATTAGAAAGGTTGCTGCTAAGGCGTAAAAATCATAGAACAGAAGTAAGAGGCCTTGGAATCTACAGGTATTAACTTTTGAAAAACAGAAAGTTATTTCTCCTTTTCTCTGTCTTCTTCCTAATTCCATTTAGAGTTGGAGGAAAAGACAAAAGATGACAGAGCTTTCTTAAATGGCAGTGAGGGACACAGACATGAGAAGGTGACATAAATTTAAGCTGAACAAGGATCTGCATCCACTATCTTGATCTCTAAGGGATCTAGTCAGAAAGCAATAAAAGCTGACTTGGTAATATTCCTGCATGGAATAAGAGTGTCTTCTAATTCTAAAACTACAGTGTATTCTGGAAGAATTCTGCTTTTTGAAACGATCCTCAACAAGTTCTTGAGATTCCAGGTCATCCAGTTAAGGAGCTTGAACAGAGAGCAAAAATACATTATCAACATCAACTTCAATTTATTCACTTAATTATTTACTAATACTTTGACATTCTTGGGGTGATAGTAAATTATATCGTATTCGCCATTCGGCCGGTGGCCATAGTGGCTCCTCAATCAAGTTTTGACAAAAGGAGTTTGGAATAGAGAAAGAGAGAAAAGAAGTGAAGAAAGTCAAGCATTTAGATTGTGAAATAACATTACATGGACTCATCTTTTTGAACTCCCTTCCTCATCTCTGCCTGTTTCCATTGTGAAGCAGGAATAATCATCGGAAACTCAAAAGCAATTTGACATGCACAAAGTGTCTTTACTCTTGTCAATGCACATTTTATCTGGACAGCAGAGGAAAGAGGAAGACAAGGTGGAAGTGACTCAAAGACCAACATGATATAGATTCTTCATTCTGTGGTCTGTCGAGTCAGAGGGCACTTAAAAGTCAGGAGGGAAGTTTTCCTGGCCTATGTGTGCTCTGAGTGTCTACCTCATAGCCAATGGCCTAAAAACACAGCTGCATGGGAAAAAAAGTCAGGTCTCACTCTCCCTCCGTCAGCAAATCCAAAGTTATACTCACCCTGCTTTGAATTCAGTGACTTTTCTTTTTAATCTTTTCTATTCTTCCTTCTCATCACATTGCTTAAAACCTAGTGCTCTGTATACACAATGGCCACTCAATCATTGTGGGCAGGTTGGAAACAGGATAAATCTGCAACAGTAGCATGGCCTGTAGCTTCCAAGGCTTCTTATCTCTGTTCTATGATTTTTATGCCTTAGAAACAACCTTCCTAATACGAAATTATTTTTTAATAGTTCTGTAATGGAATGAGAGAGACTCAATGTCCAGACCTGAATTTATACTTCATTATACAGTATAGTAGCAGGCTGCTGTGTTCGCACAGAGCCTTTCTTCTGGTGGTAAGACTGGCTCATTCTTGTGAGGGGCAGGACTCCTCACATGGGTGATGTTGGCTTGCAAACTCTAAGGCCTGACTGAAACGTCTCAGTGCTATGTTGCAGTGTGAGGTTCTTCCTATCAACCAAATTTCCTTCCTTTTTCCTCCCCTTCCACAGTGGACTTTCCCTGCCTCCTCCAGCTTCCTCTGCTTTTCCCCACAGGAGGGTTGTCTCCAATAACTCTCTTGCAGGTCTACTACTGTCTTGGCATCTGCTCCTCAGAGGACCTGAGCTAACACAAGAAGAAAGTAAGCTTTCTCCCATGGCTTAGAGCTCTAATTGTGAATGTAAATGTAAAACACACTAGGGAAAACCAAGAGATAAAAGGCACATATCCAAATGGCTTTTCAAACTGTGCTTGGCCATCGTCTCACCTTCTCAAGTCCTCTTCCTCTATTCAGCTCTAGGCAGGGGTTGGCCAACTTTTTCTGTAAAGGGCAAGATAGCAAATGTTTTACACTGTGTGGACAACATGATCTTGGCTGCAACCACTCAACTCTGCTATTGCAGTGCAAAAGCACTCATGGGCAATGCATAGATGAATGGACATGGCTGTGTTCTGATAAAACTGTGTGCTGTTAAAAACAAAAACAAAAACAGGTGGCAGGGTATATTTGGCCTGTAGAGCATAGTTTTACTGAGCCCTATTCTTTGAGGTTCATATTGGAGGTTGCTTTTGGCTGACTTAATCAGCCACTTATTTAGACCCCTGGATACTGAGCAGATCATTTAAGCTAAAAAGAAAGATCAGAGAAATCTGTGTTCTTCATTGGCATCTGCTGCTTTAGAATTACTTCACCCTGCAGTCAGCATTGGAAATTCCCTTCCCTGGGGATCCTGTGAGTGTTCCACAATGCCCAATCCCCAAATCTCTTTCATTTTGCTTACAAATTGCTGAATACCTCACTTTCTATTCTAACAAATGAGGCTTCATTTTCTTGTTGCTGGAAATTTTAAAAACTGAAATATAGCAACAGGATGGATGCATCTTACAAAAGCTTCTAGCAATTACTATAGGGGTCACCAAAGCAACTCATTTTTTTTTTGGTATTTTTTTTTTTGGATTAAAGCATTTTAGGGGCCAGGAGTGGTGGCTCACTCCTGTAATCCCAGCACTTTGGGAGACTGAGGCAGGTGGATCACATGAGGTCAGGATTTTGAGATCAGCCTGGACAACATGGTGAAACCCCATGTCTACTAAAAGTACAAAAATTAACCAGGCATGATGGCATGTGCCTGTAGTCTCAGCTACTTGGGAGGCCAAGGGAGGAGAATCACTTGAACCCAGGAAGCAGAGATTGCAGTGGCTGATATGGCACCACTGCACTCCAGCCTGGGCAACAGAGCAAGACTCAGTCTCAACAAAAAAGCGTTTTGGAGTGGGAACTGATGAAGAAAAAAATTCTGTATGCAACCGACTGAAGTTTTGACTTTATCAAGAAAACTACTTTGAAGTTTTCCCAGAGGTACAGGGGTTGAGAAAAAGGAATTGGAGCTGAAAAAGGTCCTGTGGCCCCAAACAAAGCCAGGTATTGGAGGAGAGTCAACCAGGTGACCAAGTACTCTGTGGCTGCAGGTGAAACGGGATGGTTTTACTTCCCTGATTATAATTAATTGGTGGTAGACATGGATATTTTGTAATCAGTATTTTATATACTATACCATTGCTTCATTAATATCATTACTTGGATATTACACTTTGATTGTACGATTCTCCAAGAGAAGATTGTAAAAAGGACACTGGCTTTACTTGAATTGCCTTTGGCACTTGTTCTTCCAAATACGGAAAGCAAAAGAATGGCTTCAATTCTTGGACAACATGGGATAGTGGCAACAGCAACCTTGGCCCACCTCTTGAAAGAGATTTGTGACTCAGAATGGATTTCCAAGGCTTGTTTTTGCCTCTCAGCACTTGACTCTTATCCCCTGTCCTTCCCTCCCTCTTTGTTCTTGTTGAGGATTGAGGCAGAGCTAAACCTGCAATATAAGTAAGAAATGGTAAAGCTTCACTTATGTAGTGTAACAATGTGCAATACTTTCAATGAAGTATCATTGTGAAGGCTAATCGTCAAATCAATGACAACATGGTATATAATTTACATAAATCATTAGTAGTTATGAAGTGGCAAATTAAGAATGATCACAACAATTACTAAAATATCATCTCATTTGATTTTCACAATGGTCTGTGTAGTTAGTTGCCATTAGATTAGCAAATTTTGACTTACAGTTTAATTTTGATTAAATGATTCTATCAAATTCATAAAGCTGATAATTTATAAAGTTGAAATTACTGGCTAGTTTTCTGGCCTCTAAAAACTGGGACACAGGAGTTAGTTGCAAGGACTTGGGAACCAAGTGACCTGGGTTTGATTTCCACTTCTACCTCTTGTGTGGTCAGTGACTGAACCTCTTTGTGTCTGCCCCACAGAGTCATTAGGAGGATTAAATGAGAAGTGTTTGGATAATGTCTCCAACTATGCTTGGCATAAGTACTACATCAGTGTTTTTAAAAGCAACAAATATACTATGTTGCTTCTAAGAAATTGAATAAATAAGTTGATCCTAGGGAATTATCTGATCCCCCTAAGCTTCATTTTCTAATTATTTGCAAAAGGGAGATTATAATAGTACCTACTTTCTAAACAAGGCTCAATCAGAGTGAATGTAAAAACCTTTATATCATACATGGGGTTTATTAAGAGCTCAGTTTCTGTTAGCTATTATAGTTTTGTTGTTGTTGTTTTTATCTTCTTATATGAAACAAAATATATGCAAATAGATTAGTCAGATCAACATTGAAACATAGGAATGTGAATGGCTAACATAGATAATAGAGATGATATTTTAAAGTTCTTAGGAGATCACATATGTTATTTAAATATTAATCTGGCTGGCTGAAAAATATTTTCAAAAACATTTTAAGGACATTTCTTCTCATAGAGATACATCTTGTTCAGGCACAAGACAACTTAAGAATAGTATAAAGTTGACTGAAAAGATACTAGACTCACAGGAGACCATTGTATAAAATATTAAGGCTTTCCTTAAGTGTCAAGAGTTTGGACACATCAATAGGACAGCAGGCTTTTAAAACTGCTAAATTAAGTCAGAGTTTCTGCAACACAGATCACCTCTGCATGAGAGGGGAATTTGTGAAATATCCTGAATGGCTTACTAAAAAAGACCCAGAGGAAATCCCTACAACCTACAAATAAAGCTTCCAGTGTTGACCACAACTGCCCTCAAGCTGCTACTATGAATATGTCAACCCACAACCATTGTAGGCTGGGAAGACCCGGGGCTCAGGCTGTGATCCAGCCCCTGCCTGCCTCTCCTTCCCTTTTCTCGCCTTCACTCAAGCTGCACTTTTCCTGGTTTTACCAGTTAGCTATGTTTGTCCTCACTTCCAGGTCTTTGCTCATGCTGTTCTTTTATGTGTGGAACTTTCTTTCCTCACCTCCTGGTTAACTCTTTCTCATCCTTCTCTCTTAACTTGAGCACCATTTCTTCAAGGAGGGCATTCATGATTTCCCTGCTGAGATTAGTGCTCCAAGTACACCATATATTTCCCTCTCCTATAGCACTCAACTCTCTTATAATTATTTTTCTTACTATATTTTGTAGTAACTATATGCACTAAGATCCTCTAAACTTCTGAAGGGCAGGCAGTATGTTCACTCTGTATTCTCAGTGCTTAACATAGTGCCTGAAACACAGTAGGGGCTTAATAATTGTCATATGTAATTGAATATAAGATACATTGATTGGAAGATAACCCATTATTTCATGAACCCACTAGGAAAGAAAAGAAACCCTATGAATTAAACTATGGAACGATGCCTTTATCATCACTTAGAATTCTTATTCTATATTTATTAGAAGATCTCATTTAGTCTTATTTAGACATTGATTTTTATCATGTCACTGTCGCATATTTTATATATATATGTGTATACATATATATAAATTGGTTAGTGGATTCCTGAACTTCTTTTTTGGAGCCTCTGATGAATTATTTTTACACTTAATTTAGGTTATTTTTTCTCCCCACAAAATATTATGCTCTGTGCCATCAAGAGCATGGGTGATGGCACATTTCTTGAAAAGATCATCCCCTATTGTAAAGGAGAATTTCTTGCAAATTTCATACCCATTCCTCAAATATTTATATGCATAGGCAATGACAACCTTATCATAACTGCTGTAGGGCCAGAATGGCTTTAAGATGCATCCTATTTCTGCCAATGTTCAAAGCAAAAAAAAAAAAAAAAAAAAGTGAAACAAAGAGCATGGCATTTCCCAAATAAATACTGTAAACTATATAAATGCGTGTAAAAAGTTCTATGCATGTATGTATGTGGGTAGGTAAGTAAGTAGCCAGAATATTTTCAGAACACTTGTGTGTAATATGTCTATGAAAAATGAGGAGTCCACATCAGATTGTTTATAGCAGGCCTCCTTGAGAATTTCAAGGTCAAGGGAAGCATGCTGCACTCTGTTTTCTTCTGCTTCTGCTTCCTGCTTCTGTAGGGCTGGAGTGAGAAGAGGGCTACGGCTTTTGCTTACAAAAGCTTTGCTTATGAAGGAAGCTTGGCCATCCGTTTTTGTGAGATTGGGCAATTTTTCTTCACCCTCTTGCCCTCTCACTATAACATCTAACTGGATCTTTATTCTGTTGACTTGAAGACACTGTAATTCTTATCTAGTCAAATCCCTTCATTGTGTCGGAGATAAAATTGGATGCTCATGTTGGTAAGAAGAAACTCATTTGCAGTTACAGGTGGACAATTATAAAGCAGAGTAAATTGAGTAGATACTCCAGGGAAAGGTCTTGGGCTAAGCATTGGGAAGCCTAAACGCCTGGTGTGTACATGTATAATACTCATTGTTTGCAAGTATCTGTTATGGACTGTATTGTGTCCTCTCCAAATTCATTTGTTGAAGTCCTAACCCCCAGTACTTCAGAATGAAACTATTTGGAGATGGGGCCTTTACAAAGGTAATCAAGTTAAAATGGTGCTGTAAGGTGGACCCTCATCCAAACTGACTGGTGTCTTTATGAGAGATTAAGACACACAAAAGGAGACATCAGAAACGTTTGCCCATAGAGAAAAGACAGCATGAAGAGGTAGCAAGAAGGTGACCATCTGCAAGCCAAGTAGAGGCCTTAGATCTTGGAATACCAACTTCCAGAACTGAGAGAAAATAAGTTTCTGTTCTTTAAACCACACACTCTGTGGCACATTTTGTTACAGCAACCCAAGCAGACTAATACAATATGTTAATGAGGTGATTCAGAAAGGTAATTGCAAAGGAAGGAGAAGGTACATACTTGAATGTCACTAGTAACTTACAGCAAGATTGGCTATTAGATAGTATTATTCAAGGAGTCCCAGAGGAACAAAATCCTTCAAACCATAGCTTTCTTCTACCCAAAGTGTTCAAGAAGAAATGAACCAAAGACAAGACTGCAAAACTTCATTGCTGGCGGAGCTTGGTGTGGAATTTCCTCAGAGAATCCTGGTTTGCTGAACTGAGAGCACAGAGAGGGGTTCTTTCCTTGCCCTGAATTCACATCTGTCTCAGCTCCCATTTGATTATAGAAGAGGACCGTGCACAAAAGAAGAGAAAATGTCATTCTGGGCGCTTTCAGGT
Organism: Macaca fascicularis; assembly: GCF_037993035.2. Classification (NCBI taxonomy): domain Eukaryota; kingdom Metazoa; phylum Chordata; class Mammalia; order Primates; family Cercopithecidae; genus Macaca; species Macaca fascicularis. The sequence continues at coordinate 106,015,126 of NC_088379.1, forward strand.
TCTTTCTTTTTCTTTTTTTTATACTTTTTATTTTTAACTTTTTATTTTAGATTCATATACAGCTTTGTTAGGGGTACCTATACAGCTTTGTTACATAGGTAAATGGTATGTCACGGGGGTTTGGTGTACAGATTATTTTGTCACCCATGTCATAAGCATAGTATCCAATAGGTAGTGTTTTGATCCTCTCCTTCCTCTCACCCTCCACCCTCAAGTGGGCGCCAGTGTCTCTTGTTCTCTTCTTTGTGTTCATGTATATTCAATGTTTCGCTCCCACTTACAATGTGTGATGTTAGTGTTAGTTCACTTAGGATAATGGCCTCCAATTCCATCCATGTTGTTGCAAAGAACATGATCTTGTTCCTTTTTATGGCTGTGTAGTATTTCATGGTGTATATATACCACATTTACTTTATCCAGTTTACTGTTGGTGGGCATTTAGGCCGATTCCATGGCTTTATTATTGCAAATAGTGCTTCATTGAACATACGCATGCATGTGTCTTTATGGTAGAACAATTACTATTCCTTTGGGTATTTACCCAATAATGGGATTGTTGAGTCAAATGGTAATTCTGTTTTAAGTTCTTTGAGAAATTGTCACACTGCTTTCCACATGGCTGAACTAATTTACATTCCCACCAGCATTGTATAAGCATTCCTTTTCTCTGAAACCTTGCCAGCATCTTGCTATTTTTTAACTGTTTAGTAATAGCCATTCTATTTCCTTATGAGCAAATCGAGACCATTTATGTTTCTGCAAATAAAATATATTTTATTCAAAATTTTACATTTATTAGTACAGAGTTATGCAGATTTTTCTTTTCCAATTCAGAAAAACACATACTTTATATATTTATTTTCGACCTTTACTCATTTCCTGTTTTGTTTGTGTTCTCCCTCTTTTTTCTTTCCTATTGTGTTGGTTCCCTTTGAAATCTTCAAGACACTCACTCTCACATTGTAATTGCCTCTTAACCTGTGATTTTTGTTTGGGTACTCTGTCTCATAGAGGTCACATTCTTTTCTGGGCTGAGCCTCTGATTTTTCATGATAAATTAGTTTTCGACCTATGCCTTTGTCTGAGTCTTCATTATCTTGCTTTTAGTGTATCCTACAGCTTCTCTTAATAGGCTGTCTTCAACTAGCTTGTTTACTCTTCATTGAAAAAAAATAGATCTTCAGCTGGTGTTTGTAAACAAATAGAGTATATGGATTGCCTTTGATCTCACCACTCACTGGAGAGTTTGTTCTGTTTGGTCAATCTTCTGACAGGCACGGCAAGAGAGAGAGAAAATTATATCACACAGTTCCTATTTCAGTTTCTGGAGTTTGACAGGATTTTACCTAATACAGCCCTATTGAGGTTCAATCATATGGCACCTTCTGCTCAAGCTAGCCCATTTTAGCTTTCTTCTGTAACAACTTGAATCAGTGCAATAAATGAAAAAGAATAATGCTCAGAATATTCTAGTCCAAGGTCTCTTTTTATGCATGTACTTAAGAACTGTTTCCATTTTCTGGCCAGTTGTTTTCTGAGCATTGCAGTCTCTTTGTGGATATAGAAACTGGTATGATGTCCTGGGGGAAGGGGGAAGGAAATATCACACAGCTTGCCTCAAAAATCAGAATCTATTCAGCAATAGAATCCATGTGCAATGTTATAGTTTGTTCGTATCCTTTTTCTGAGTGGGACAGCAGGGAGAAAATAAAAAGATATTTTCTTTTTCATTATCTTGCTTTCGCAGAACAACAAGTTTGTTTCCTTTTTAGAAACAAAGTATGTGTGGGACCATGATTGTGTTTCCTAGTCCTGTTTTATCACTTTAATTCTAGTTTCAGGCAATTATATGAATTTTCACCTTTCTCTCTAACTTTCATGTGGGCAGTAACTATGCTTCTTCCCATTTTACTTCGGACATAATCTCAGTGTCAGGAATATTCTAAGCACTCAATAAACAATTTATTTAATGAACACATAAATACCACAATTGTTACATTAGTGGGTCATTAGGAACAAACTGAATCAAGCACAGTTTGCTAAAAAGTAATCTAAACAAGGCTTCCCTATTATGATTTCATTACATCTTAGTGCCAATTTTACTTCCTTACAACCTAGTAATATTTCTATAACTCTTAACAAGGGTTAATAACTTGATCTGGAAACTTTGATGTGTGAGAAATTGTATGAAGATCAATCATTCATTCTACAAACATATATTGAGCACCTATTTATGGCTGGCGCTATGCCATGGTAGAATTCTTTCCAGTCACATAGAGAGTAGAGGTTTGGGGTGGCTATACACTAAAAAGTAATTACAAGATATTGTGAGATATCAGAGAGTTACATAAAATTTGCCATGAGATACATTTGAGCTCTGCTTTGAGTCTTCAGAGAAAATCATGAATACTAAGAGCTATAGGGGATGGAGATGTAAGGAGAGGAGTGTTTGTAGGAAAGGTAATAACACCCAGAGTCTGGAGTACTCAGGGGATTGCATGTAGTTAATTGTGACTGAAAACAGAGAGTGGAAGATAACCGGAAAGGCTTTAAATGCAATTTCCTATACATCACTGAGGATAGTTTTCACCTAGAATGGAAGGATAATGCTAGATTCAAGAGGGTGGCTGACCATAAGCCAGAGTGATAATGACCGGGGAAGATATGTGAGTATAGGGGAAGTGAGGAGACTATGTGGGTGAGAGTTGTATAATTGGATAAAGCTTCCATAAAGAAAATGAATTTAAAGCTGCACTGGATACATTAGAAGAGATAGTGCTGAGAGAATCATTATGTTCTTGTAGGAAGAGGGGTGTGTGGGTGTGTGTGTGTGTGTGTGTGTGTGTGTTTGAGATCGTAGACACACCTGAGCTAGAGTTGGAGCTGTGTGGCTGCCTCAATCAGTCAGTATTTGTTTGCCACCCTTTGAAGTCATGGCTTAACACACTGGCTCATATCCAAGAGAGAAAAAATGCAGATAAAATTAAAGTATAAGCTAAAGCTAAGAATGCTCAGAGATTGGAACAAAGTGAACTACCAGTAAAGATGTTGGGAAAACATCATCTTAGATTTTCAAGGACATTGATCTGATGTCAGGGGAGTGATGTGCTAAGGGAATGGACAGCCTTAAACAGTAATTATAAAACTGGAAACCTATTATTAAGTAAAGGATTTAAGTGAGGCCTTAACTATAGAGTCTCTTGTATAATACCGCATCATGATTGTGCCAAACCTCTACCATTTTATTCAAAATCAAATTCCACTTCATCAACATTAGATTCATTTCTTTTAACATCTGCTGTGCCCTTTGGCACAATCTAGGTTTTCTAAATTTTTATTTCTTCATTTTCTCATTTATTTTATGTATATACATACACACATTATATATATGTACATCCTCAGGTAATTTTAAAATAATTTTCACATTATGTTGAGAAACTATAGTACACCCGAAAATATTCTTTAGATTTTATTGATATAGCTTAGGTGTCCTACAGGTGAAGGTATACAAAATTTTGCTTTTACTATATCTTTCAGTTAGCCAAATTATTGCCTAGCCCAAAGTGAGTATTTATAATGATGAAATGGCTCTCTCCATTCAAAGAGGCATCCATTGTGTTTCTTTATGTAAGAGATATCCGGTAACAGATCCTGTGATGTGATAAGAATAGATCACTATTCCAGCTACAGGGTATCTGCCACTGGATACGGTGAAAAGGACCAAGGGTATGATTAAGAGTGTGAGACTGTGATGATACTCAGATTTGTTTCCTTGAGGTAATTTCATCTCTAGACTTCTTTCAGGAAAGAGGGCACAGCATTATAACAGCCACCAGGGGGCTGCTGTTGAAAGGTACCCTAGCCTTTTGCAGGGAGATTGAGCTGCTTTTTCCTAAGTGTTTAAGTTTGCTTTAAAAAGTAAACACAATTTTAAAAGAAATTAATAAAAATAGCAATGAGCCAGGTGCAGTGGCTCATGCCTGTAATCCCAGCACCTTGAGAGAATGAGGCAGGTGGATTACCTGAGGTCAGGAGTTTGAGACCATCCTGGCCAACATGGTGAAATCCCGTCTCTACTAAAAATACAAAAATTAGCCTGGCGTGGTGGCACACACCTGTAATCCCAGCTACTGAGGAGGTTGAGGCAGGAGAATTGCTTGAGCCCAGGAGATGGAGGTTGCAGTAAGCCGAGATTGTGCCACTGTACTCCAGTCTGCCTAAAGAGTGAGATGCTGACTCAAAAAAAAAAAAAAAAAAAAAAAAATCAATGAGACAAATGCCATGTTACTTTTAGTTTACAGGCATATTGATTTCATTAATATACTGATTTAATTATGGGTGTTCTGATAAGTTGGGCAAAATGGGAGACATGATGACTTCATGCTGCCTACTAATAGAAATCATACAAGCTCATCTGTAGTGACAAACTTCAGTGGCGCGAATTCAAAGAGGCATCAATTGTGTGAGTCTTTAAGAGATATGGGGTAACAGATCCTGTGATGTTTTCAATTGGGATTTTGCACAGGGCACATCCATTTTGTTCAAAATGGAGTTTTATCTATCTGTTGTTTATAAAAGTTGCGGAAGAAAACTTTAAGGCATCACTCAGGGAAGATATTTCTTCAGGGAAATGAAATGAGTTCAGGAATATTATTTCCTAATGATCTTTCTTAATGCAGGGACTAAGTGTAGGGAATCCAGGAGAATGGCTAATTAAAATGCCCATTACATTATTTCTCTGATATATGATTTGCTTAAAACTATCCATTGGTAAGTGCTCAGAGTTGACTTTCGGTAATTCTCTGATGAGAACCTAGAACCAAAATACAAAGATGCCTTGAGTAGGTATTTTGTACAGAGTTAAAAAATTAGAGCATGTTCAGCTGTATTTTATTTCCATTACAAAAAAGTTAAACCTGAAATCCATGTCAATTTTCAGAGGTCCTCATTCACCTATGATCTCTACCCCTTAAGGTTTTGGTTTTTTCTTTTTTTGGCGGGGGGCGGGGGGTTGTAATTAATTTCTTATAGAAACTAGCTTGCCTGTCAAGAGCAATCACAAACCTAAATGCCTTTATCTTTCTTGCTCAAATCTATAGGGCATCAAATATTGACCAAAATGTTTCTTCAAAAGAAAATGTTAGCCTAGTAAATGCAGTTCATTTCTAACCATCCTTGAATGTTCAGTTTTCCCAAAGTTGTTGACAGTGCATCTATATAACAACATGTATTAATTTAATATTTAATATAGGTCTTCTTTTTCCATGGAGCTTAAAGCACTGCATAAAAATTTTTATTTTAAATGAATTCAAGATACAGACTTGATAAAGCACAGGACAACTTCAAGTCTTACATATTTCAAATCCAATATACAACGAACTCACACCTGGATTATTAGAGCTATGCTAGAATAAATATGATTTATTGGTTGAAATGGAACTCACATTTTTTTCACTTTTTAAATGTGTTTTATTTTTTGAACATGATTTTTTACTATAAAAGTAATATATGTTCATTGTGAACATTATGAAAAGAAAAATAATAAAATAAAAATCATATATAACTGTTTTAATCTCTATTAAACTTTTAGACTATTTCCTTACATACATTTCCTATGCACTAGTATGTACTAAAAATAATTAGGATATATGACATTACTCATTTGTGAGTGACACTTCATTTAAAATGTATCACATTTTCCCATGTCATTAAATACTAACTGTAGTGTTCCATAGCATGAATTGCACCATAATTCATTTAACAATTTCTTTAACACTATATATTTAGTTATTTCTAACTTTTCTATATTGTAAACAATGCTATGTGAACATTTCCATCAACAAATATTTGCATACAACTAGAGTTATTTTCTCTTGTTAAATTTGCAAAAGGAGAATTTCAGGGTCAAATTTTTTTTCACAAGTTTTCATTCATAGGCTGAACTATCTTCCACAATGGAAGTATATGAGAGTGTCTATCTTTATCTTTGCAACACTAAATGTCATTCTATCAAGTTTAAAATAATCTATAATTTAATATGTGAAAAAAGATTGTTCTTTTACCCTTTGTTACTTTGCTTACCTGAAAAATTTGAAATAATTCATACATTTATTTACCATTTACATTATTTCTTTATACTTTACTTATTCCTACACATCATTCATTTTTTTCTATTAGGGTGTATTAAATTTTGTATGAAGAGAATTCTTTATATAAAATTAGGATAACAATATGTCATACATTTTACAAGTATCTTTCCACCTAATTTTATCATGTTTTGTTATTGAACTTTTCATTTTTAAATTGTCAATTTCTCAAGTGTTTTCAGTAAAGTTTCTACATTTGTTTGTACAATTAGAAAATCTTTCTCACAAAATGTTCAATATTCATTTTTATTTTACATATTTGATTATTTGCTTAGTTTGTTTTTCATTTTATGCATTTAATGCTTTAATAAATCTGCAACTAATTATGGTTTATCATGTGAGGAGAAGATTTTATCAGTTTTTTTCTATTGTTGAGCAATTGTTCCTGCATGTTTATTGAATAATACACTTCTTCCTACTGATTTTAATATTTTAAAATTCAGCTGAAGCTTTTATGTTCTGTGGTTTTCTCCTGAGATTAATTTCTGCTCCACTGCTTTCTCTATTCTCCCATGTTTATCACAATATTTTAATAATGCATTCTCGTATCTGGTATTGCAAGTGTTTCTTCAGTAGTTTTTCCCAGAATGTTGTCATTCTTGACTCTTTATTCTTACATGTACTTCAGAATTACTTTATTAAGTTGAAAAAGATTCACTTAAGAAGACATGTTTCACTATGGAAAAATGCCCAGGATACATTAAGCAAGAAAAGCAAATTATATAATAGTATGTATATTATCCCTCTTACAATGAAACAGAAGTCAGAAAAAACACAGAAGTGTGTGTGTATGCCCATGTGTATATGAGAATGTTTCTTACAGATACATACAAAAGTTCTAGAAGAATGGCCAGAAAACTTATTAACAATGGTTACCTGTAGTGAGCGGGAATGGACATTGTGGGGAAGAGGAACTTTTGCTTTTTCACTAGAAAGTCTTTTCATGCAATTTGAATTTTCTACCATGAGCAAGCATTAAATAATCTTAAAAATTTTAAAGATTTTAGAATGCCTTTGAAAAAATCATCCAAAAAATATTAAAAAGCTATTTACACACAAAAGGACAAAAACTGCATAATTTCACTCGTATGAGGTAATTGGGTAGTCAGATTCATAGAGACGTAAAGTAGAATGGTGGTTGCCAGGATATGGGGGAAGAGGGTAAAGGGAGTTGCTGCTAAACATGTAGAGAGTTTCTATTTTGCAAGATAAAAAATATTTTAAAGATGGATGCTGTCTCAGTGATAGTTGTACGACAATATGAATGTACCTAATGCCACTGAACTGACACTGTACTTAAAATGGCTAAAATGATAGGTTTTACTTTATGTATATTTTACAATCGTTTTAAAAGCTATTTACAATGATTCACCTCCGGAGAGTTGCATTGAGGAGTCAGGATGTAGGCCGAGGACAATACTTTTCATTTAACATCTTCTGCATGGCCTGAATTTTTCATGCGAAGTTAGTGTCGTTTTCATAATGCAAAAAAATTTAGGAGTCTTTCTAAGCCTATTCTGATTTGAAGGGCTGCCTGATTAAGAAAAATTTAATGTCATAGCTAATTTTAAAATGTATTGAATTCTAGGTGGAATTATATTACATTTATGAATGATGGGACATCTTTATTGTTATAAAAATATTTTGTCCTTTAGTCATACAGAAATACTTTTCAAAAAACATTTGAAACTTTTTTTATTTCAATAGCTTTAGGGGTATAAATGGGTTTTGGTTATACGGATGAACTGTATATTGGTAAAGTCTAGGATTTTAGTGAACTCATCACCCAAGTAGTGTACATTGTATCTAGTAGATAGATTTTCATCTGTTATCCTCCTCCCATCCTCCCGCTTCTGAGTCTCCAACGTCCGTTATACCACTCCATATGCCTTTGCATGTCCATAGCTTAGGTCCCACTTATAACTGAGAACATGTGATATTTGGTGTTTGATTCCTAAGGAACGCACATGTTTGACTATCAGAAATAGAATGTTCAATTGAGTGAACATTTATAGAATGAATGTTCATTAATTCTCTCCCTTGGTTCTTCTCTACCCCCATTATCATTCAATTTTTAAATTTTCCTTCTGCCTGTCCTTTAAGTGTTGGTGCTTTTCACTGTTTTATGTCGCTGTGTGAACTCTTCCTGCAATGGTGCACTCATTCTCTTCAATCACCATGTACAAGGGGCCTTCAAAAAGTTCACAAAAAATGCATATTATGAAAAAACTATGCGTGAATTTCAATTTTTCTTGCACCAAAAAAAAGTATACTAACTTGTTATAACATGTCTGAACAGGATTTAGTTTAAGGCATTAAGAGGCTAAGACATCAGTTTGAAAAGGGCCCCTATCAGGGCAACATGAATTCTGCTAAGATTGAAGCATGAACAAATATCAAATGTAGGTGAAGCTTGAGTGAAAGAATGGTGAAAATCACTGATGCTTTATAAAAAGCTTTCGAGGGTAGTACCCCAAAGAAATCAGCAGTTTACAAATGGATAATGGTGATGAGACAATGTTGAAGATGAAACCAACAGCGACAGACCATCCACATCGATTCATGAGGAAAAAAATGCATCTTGTTCATGCCCTAATTAAAGAGGACTGACAATTATCAGCAAAAAGAATAGACAACAGCCCAGTTTACACAATTCTGACTGAAAAATTAAAGTTGTGCAAACTTCCACTTGACGGGTGCCAAAACCACTGGGCCCAGATCAGCTACAGACAAAAGCAGAGCTTTCAATGGAAATTTTAAACAAGTGGGATCAAGATCCTGAAGCACTTCTTTGAAGCATTATAACAGGAGATGAAACATGGCTCACCAGTACAATCCCAAAGACAAATCACAATCAAAACAATAGTTTCCAAGAGGTGGAAATGGTTCGGCCAAGGCGAAAGTGAACTGGTCAAAAGCAAAAGTCATGGCAACAGTTTTTTTAGGATGCTAAAGGCATTTCACCTGTTGAGTTTCTGGAGAGCCAAAGAACAATAATATTTGCTTATTATGAGAGTGTTTTGAGAAAGTTAGCCAAGTTTTTGCAGAAAAACATCTAGAGAAGCTTCACCAGAGAATCCTTCTCCACCACAACAATGCTCCTGCTCCTTCAAAAAGGGCAATTCCACAAGTTTCAATGGAAATTCATTAGACATCTACTTTACAGTCCTGATTTGGCTCATTCTGACTTCTTTTTGTTTCCTAATCTTAAAAAACAATTTTAAATGTCACCCAGTTTTCTTCAGTTATTAATGTATAAAAGACTGCTTTGACGTGGGTAAATTTCCTGGACCCTCAGTTCTTTAGGGATGGACTAAATGGCAGTATCCTCACTTACAGAAGTGTCTTGAATTTGATGGAGCTTATGTCAAGAAATAAAGTTTATATCTTTCTTTTTATTTTTTAGTTCAATTTTTCCACAAAAGTTTTAACATTTTCTCATATACGCTGATGACTTGTAAGTCTATATTTCCAGTTGGGATATTTCTCCTGAGATCCAGGCATCTGACTCTCCCCACATGTCCACTTAGCCCAAAATATGTATATAACAAATATGTATTGCAAACTCTATTTCTTCAAAATCAAATTCACTCTCAATTCTCTCATGTTTTTAAAATTGATTCAACGAGTCACTTAAGTGGGTAATCTGGGAAGCATCTAAGGGATATCTCCTTTGTTCATCTTTTATATCTTAAACACCATAGAATTCTGTCAATGTTTTCATTATTCTTCCCTTATGGTAACTGTCTTAGTCCAAGTATTAATAAAATTTAAATGGAACTATTTTAATAACACCACACACACACACACACACAGAAAGAACACTAAACCAGCACCTCTTAATAGCATCAATTTTTATCTAATTTTTGCTTTATGGAATTTATTTCTAGGTGCTAAATATTTATTGAATAGATATTTAATGGGACTAAAATGTTATTGAATTATGAATGTCCTTTTTTTAAAACAGGATAGAGGCTTTGGCATTTAGTTTCTCTTTTCCTTTTCCTTTTCCTTTTCTTTTTCCTTTTCCTTTCCCATCTTGTACCTTCTTTGGAGGTTTCTTGCAGGTTCTTTGGGATTTTGTAACAGAGAACTAGAATAAGAAGAAAAAAAGAGAGACATGGCATAGGGATCATCATGGCGGATGGGAACTAGATTGCAACTCTGACTCAGACAGACAGAGCACGGATCGAGGGCTGGCATTGTAAACTTTAGCTTCAGATTGACTGCAAGAACAAACCAGCAATCCTGAGAGGACCCACAGACCCTATGAAGGAAGTGAACTGCTCCTACAGGACCCGGGAGACACCACAAATACTGTGAGTGCCTCCATTGAGGTAGAGGAAAAGGGAGAGCCTCCTCTCCTAAACTCACACTCTCACTGCAGAAACTGAAAATCTGTTTGCTTGCGTGGAGGAGCTTCCAACCTTACCTGAAACTGAGTCAATTTAGAGAGCCGAGTGAAATACAGGGGTAGAGAAAGCAGCAGAATGGCTCTGGGAGCTCACTAGGTCCCCAAGTAGGCCATTCCTGCCTAGCACCACAGGGATCCATCAGGAGGGTAGCCAGAGGAGCGAGGGGTAAAACTGCCTAGGGAGAAGGAAATCTCCAGTTGATCTTTGTAACAATTTGAATGGGGCAAGAAGCCTCCTGGCCAGAACTCTGGGGAAGGCATGAATCCTACGAATCCTAGAATCCTACCTGTAGACTCCACAGGTAGAGAAAGAATCAAGCCCTTTTCTTTTGCAGCTGGGAGGCAAGTAGCCTGGGGCAAGTTTTCAAGCCCAGCTCACCCACCACCTGGAAACAGACTCAGGCTTATTGGGGTAGAGGAATGGTGGGAGTGAGACCAGCCCTTCGGTTTGCATGGAAGCTGGGTGAGGCCTGTGACTGCTGGCTTTCCCCCACTTTCCTGACAACCTGCATGACTCAGCCAAGGCAATATTCCTCCCAGGTACATAACTCCATAGACTGGGGTATCTCACTCCCATCCCCCATAGCAGCCACAGCAAGACCTGCCCAAGAACAGTCTGAGCTCAGACACGCCTAGCCCTGCCCCCACCTGATAGTCCTTCTCTAGTCACCCTGGTAGTGAAAGACAAAGGGCATATAATCTTGGGAGTTCTAGGGACCTCCCCACTACTAGTTCCTCTTCCTACTACCACAGTTGATGCTCTCTGGAAAGCGTCACCTCCCAGGAGGAGGCCAACAAGCACAAAAATAGAGCATTAAACCACCAAAGCTAATGACTCTCATGGAGTCCATTGCAATCTTCAACCACCTCCACCTGAACAGGTGCTAGTATCCATGGCTGAGAGACCCATAGATGGTTCACATCACAGGACTCTGTGCAGACAACCCCCAGTATCGGTCAAGAGTCAGGTAGATTTGCTGGGTGACTAGACACAGTAAAGAGACAACAATCACTGCACTTCAGCTCACAGGAAGCCACATCCATAGGAAAAGGGGGAGAATTCTGTATCAAGGGAACACCCTGTGGGACAAAAGAATCTAAACAACAGCCTTCAGTCCAAGACCTTCTGTCTGACAGAACCTGCCCAAATGAGAAGGAACCAGAAAACCAACTCTGGTAATACGAAAAAAACAAGCCTCTTTAACACCCCTGAAAAATCCCACTAGTTCGCCAGCAATGAATCCAAACCAAGAAGAAATCCCTGATTTACCTGAAAAGAATTCGGGAGGTTAGTCATTAAGCTAATTAGGGAGGCACCAGAGAAAGGCGAAGCCCAATGCAAGGAAATCCAAAAAACAATACAAGAAGTGAAAGGAGAAATATTCAGGAAATAGACAGCTTAAAGGAAAAACAATCTAAAATTCAGAAAACATTGGAAAAACTTTAAAAAATACAAAATGCTCTGGAAAGTCTCAGCAATAGAATTGAACAAGTAGAAGAGAGAAATTCAGAACTCAAAGACAACATCTTCAGGTTAACCCAATCCAACAAAGACAAAGAAAAAATAATTTAAAAAAATTGTTCTGAACAAAGCCTCCAAGAAATCTGGTATTATGTTAAATGAACAAACCTAAGAATAATTGCTATTCCTGAAGAAGAAGAGAATTCTAAAAGCTTGGAAAACATATTTTGGGGAATAATCAAGGAAATAATCAAGGAAAACTTTCAAGGAAGGGTCTCAGCCTTGCTAGAGACCTAGATATCCAAATTGAAGAAGCACAAAGAACACCTAAGAAATTCATCACAAAAAGATCATCGCCTAGGCACATTGTCGTCAGGTTATCCAAAGTTAAGACAAAGAAAAAAATCTTAAGAGCTGTGAGACAGAAGCACCAGGTAACCTATAGAGGAAAACCTATCAGATTAACAGGAGATTTCTCAGCAGAAACCCTATAAGCTAGAAGGGATTCAGCCTCCTCAGACAAAAACAATTCAACCTCTTCAGACAAAACCTCCTATATTCAACCTCCTCAGACTAAACAATTATCAGCCAAGAATTTTGTATCCAGCAAAACAATTATCAGCCAAGAATTTTGCATTCAGAAAAACTAAGCATCATACATGAAGAAAAGATACAGTTGTTTTCAGAAAAACAAATGCTGACTTTGCCACTACCAAGCTACCACTACTAGAACTGCTAAAAGGAGCTCTAAGTCTTGAAACAAATCCTAGAAACACATCAAAACAGCACCTCTTTAAAGCATAACTCACATAGGATGTATAAAACAAAAATACAAGTTAAAAAACAAAAAACAAACAAACAAAAAAACAAACAAAAAAAACAAAGTAAACAGGCAACAAAGAGCATGATGAATGCAATGGTACCTCACATTTCAATACTAACATTGAATGTAAATGGCCTAAATCCTTCACTTGAAAAATACAGAAGGAATGGATAAGAACTCACCAACCATCTGCTGCCTTCAGGAGATTCACCTAACACAGAAGGACTCACATAAACTTAAAGTAAAGGGGTCAAAAAAGGCATTACATGCAAATGGACACCAAAAGCAAGCAGGGGTAGCTATTCTTATATCAAACAAAGCAAACCTTAAAACAACAGCAATTAAAAGAGACAAAGAGGGAGAGTATATAATGGTAAAAGGTCTTGTGCAACAGGAAAATATCACAATCCTAAACATATATGCACCTAAAACTGGAGCTCTAAAATTTATAAAACAATCACTAATAGACCTAAGAAATGAGATAGAAAGAAACACAATAATAGCAGGGGCCTTCAATTCTCCACTGACAGCACTAGACAGGTCCCCAAGATAGAAAGTCAACAAAGAAACAATGGATTTCAACTATACCTTGGAACAAACTGGCTTAGTAGATATATACAGAACATTTCATCCAACTACTGCAGAATACACATTCTATTCAACAGCATATGGAACTTTCTCCAAGACAGACCATATGGTAGGCCATAAAATGAACCTCAATAAATTTAAGAAAATCGAAATTATATCAAGCACTCTCTCAGACCACAGTGGAATAAAACTGGAAATCAACTCCAAAAGGAAGCTTCAAAACCATGCAAATACATGGAAATTAAATAACCTGTTCCTGAACTGAGCATTGGGTCAAAATGAAATCAAGATGGATATTAAAAATTTCTTCAAACTGAATGACAATAATGACAACCTATTAAAACCTCTGGGGTACAACAGAGGCAGTGCTAAGAGGAAAGTTCAGAGCCCTAAATACCTACATCAAAAAGACTGAAAGAGCACAAACTGACATTCTAATGTCACACCTCAAGGAACTAGAGAAAAAAGAACAAACCAAACTCAAACTCAGTAGATGAAAGGAAATAACCAAGATCAGAGGAGAACTAAATGAAATTGAAATGAAAAAATACAAAAGGTAAATGAAACAAAAAGCTGGTTCTTTGAAAACAAAAATAAAATTGATAGACCATTATCAAGACTAACCAAGAAAAGAAGAGAGAAAATCCAAATAATCTCACCAAGAAATGGAACAGGAGATATCACAACTGACACTACTGAAATACAAAAGATCATCCAAGGTTACTATGAACACCTTTACACACATAAACTAGAAAACTTAGAAGAGATGGACAAATTCCTAGAAAAATACAACCCTCCTAGTTTAAATCAAGAATTAGATACCCTGAACAGACCAATAACAAGCAGTGAGATTGAACTGGTAATTTAAAAATTACCAACCAAAAAAAGTCTAGGTCCAGATGGATTCACAGCAGAATTCTACCAGATATTCAAAGAAGAATTGGTACCAATTCTTCTGACACTATTCCACAAGATAGAGAAAGAAGGAACCCTTCCTAATTCATTCTATGAAACCAGCATCACCCTGATACCAAAACCAGGAAATGACATAACCAAAAAAGAAAACTACAGATCGATATCCTTGATGAACATAAATGCTAAAATCCTTAACAAAATTTTAGCTAACCGAATCCAACAACATATTAAAAAGATAATCCACCATGATCAAGTGGGTTGCATATCAAGGATGCAGGCATGGTTTAACATATGCAAGTCAATAAATGTAATACACCACATAAACAGAATTAAAAATAAAAATCACATGATCATCTCAATAAATGCAGAAAAAGCATTTGACAAAATACAGCATCCCTTTATGATTAAAATTCAGCAAAATCGACATGCAAGGAACATACATCAATGTAATAAAAGTCATCTGTGACAAACCCACAGCTAACATAATACTGAATTGGGAAAAGTTGAAAGCATTCCCTCTGAGAACTAGAACAAGACAAGGATGCCCACTCTCACCACTCCTCTTCAACATAGTACTGGAAGTCCTAGCCAGATCAATCAGACAGGAGAAAGTAATAAAGGACATCCAAATCAGTATAGAGGAAGTCAAATGATCACTGTTGTTGACAGTATGATTGTTTACCTTGAAAACCCTAAGGACTCCTCCAGAAAACACCTAGAACTAATAAAATAATTCAGCAAAATTTCCAGATACAAGATTAATGTGCACAAATCAGTAGCTCTTTATCTACCAACAGCAACCAAGCAGAGAATCAAATCAAGAACTCAACCCCTTTTACAATAGCTGCAATACACACACACACACACACACACACACACACAAACACACACACACAGCACTTAGGAATATATCTAACAAAGGAGTCAAAAGTCCTCTACAAGGAAAACTACAAAACACTGCTGAAAGAAATCATAGATGACACAAACAAATGGAAATACATCTCATGCTCATGGATGGGTAGAATCAATGTTATGAAAATGACCATACTGCCAAAAGCAATCTATAAATTCAACGCAATCCCCATCAAGATACCACCATCATTCTTCACAGAATTAGAGCAAACAATTCTAAAATTCATATGGACCCAAAAAAAGAGCCCACATAACCAAAGCAAGGCTAAGCAAAAAGAACAAATCTGGAGGCATCACATGACCTGATTTCAAACTATACTATAAAGCCACAGTCACCAAAACAGCATGGTACTGGTATAAAAATAGGCACATAGACCAATGGAGCAGAATAGAGAACTCCAAAATAAGCCCAGATACTTACAGCTGACTGATCGTCAACAAAGCAAACAAAAACATAAAGTGGGGAAAAGACACCCTTTTCAACACAGGGTACTGGGATAATTGACTAGTCACACATAGGAGAATGAAACTGGATCCTCATCTCTCACCTTATACAAATATCAACTCAAGATGGATTAAGGATTTAAACCTAAGACCTGAAACTATGAAAATTTAAGAAGACATTAAAAAAACCCTTCTAGACATTGGCTTAGGCAAGGATTTCATGACCAAAAACTCAAAAGCAATTGCAATAAAAACAAAGATAAATAGCTCAGACATAATTAAACTAAAGAGCTTTTGCATGGTAAAGGAAACAGTCAGTAAACAGATATCCCACAGAGCAGGAGAAATCTTCACTTCTATATACCTGACAAAGGACTAATATCCAGAACCTATGACAAACTCAAACAAATCAACACAAAAACTAAACGATCCCGTCAAAAAGTGGGCTAAAGACTTGAATAGACAGCTCTCAAAAAATCATAATCAAAAAATCAAAAAACAGTAGGTGTTGACCTGGATGCAGTAATCAGGGAACACTTCTACACTGCTGGTGGGAATGTAAACTAGAACAGCCACTATGGAAAACAGTGTGGAGATTCCTTAAAGAACTAAAAGTAGAACTACCATTTTATCCAGCAATGCCTACTGGATATATACACAGAGAAAAAGAAGTCATTATATGAAAAAGAAACTTGCACATGCAAGTTTATAGCAGCACAATTCAGAACTGCAAAATCATGGAACCAATTCAAATAGCCATCAATCAATTAGTGGATAAAGAAACTGTTTTCAGAACTGCAAAATCATGGAACCAACCCAAATGCCCATCAATCAACTAGTGGATAAAGAAACTGTTATACACACACACACACACACACACACAAACACACACACACACACACACACACACACACACACACACACACACACGATGGAATACCACTCAGCCATTAAAAGCAATGAATTAACAGCATTTGCAGCAATCTGGATGAGATTGGAGACTATTATTCTAAGCGAAGTAACTCAGGAATGGAAAATCAAGCATTGTATGTTCTCACTGATATGTGGGAACTAAGCTATGAGGACACAAAGGCATGAGAATGATACAATGGACTTTGGGGACTTGGGAGGAAGAGTGGGAGTGGGAGAGGGATAAAAGACTAAAAATACGGTGCAGTGTATGCTGCGTGGGTGATGGGTGCACCAAAATCACCACTAAAGAATTTACCCATGTAACCTAATACCACCTGTACCCTAATAACTCATGGAAAAATTTAAAAAGTCATAAAATAAAAAGAAAAAAATAGTCAAACATATCTCTTTTTACTATTAATTTGCTTTAAAAAAAAACAGAAAAGAGAGAGACATGAAGCCTTGAGATAGGTCCCGACAAGGAATTTCTCAGAGAATATTTGGAGGAGATTTGAAAAAGGTAGGTGTGATATATGAATAAAATGAATGAGACAGGAAGGGGAGATTTCAGAACATGTTGCTGTGGTCTGAAAACTCCTCTTATATGTTAAGAAATTCATTTAAAAGAAGAGAAATTCATTTAAAAGAAGAGAAATTATTTCCAAGATATAATTTGAAATGACTTTTTGGTTGCCTAACTGTGTACCCAAATTGGGCAACTGTCACGAATTTACTTCTGTTAATTATAATATGCACCCTGACAAGAGTCACAGATTTAATGCAAATACAGATGATTGAATACAGAATACATAAATGAAACGGGGACACACATGATTGAGTACAGAATATGTAATTGAGTGAACAAATAAGTAAATGAATAAGAGCCTGACCAACATCATTATACAGATGAAAGGTATTTTATATCTTGATAGAGTTTAGTGCAGGTTGTCCATGGATAAGGGAGTATAATCAAAGATTTCTTTAGCGTTTGATTTGGGAGAGGAAAATTTGATTAAAAATAATATAAGATCAGGTGATATTTATTTAAAAATAGTAAAGGTATGTGAATAGAACTATATCCTGATGAACCTACTGGAGTAAATTTATGTAATTGCTTGTCAAAGCACTAAAAAAAGTTTGATGAGATTACTTAATGTTTTCCAATTAAATTGTGTTTCCAAATATAACGACTTCCACTTTAATGTAGTTGGTATGGAGCTTTGCGAGTGTGTGCTTCTTTTATTATGGATAATGTTCAGCTCCTTTTTATTTGCCTCCTAGTTATAATAGTAAAACTCTTGTTAACTTAGTGAAGAGTGATTGTTTTTTCATTTGCTCTAGCAGATTTATCCAGTCACCAAGTAACTATTTAAATATGTACTGCAAGATTGAAGATTTCAAGACATGGTCTTGATTTTCACATCATTATCAATAGATTTGTCACTGTCACAAATTTATTTCTGTTCACTATGATGTGAGCAATTTTATCAGGAAAGAGCCTCAAGGAAGCATTAATAGTGTAAGAGCAAGGGAATCATAATGCCATTTGGCTCACAAGCAGTTCCTCTTCATGAATTTTCAACATGATGAGGAATTGGTATAAATTAAAAATAACCTTACTTTATCTTTAACTATATTCTTGATAATTATTCAATAGCTTGATCACTGTTGATAACAACCAGAAATACCTGCTAGGTCTATATGCAACATATTAGATTTATTTATTTATTTCAACTATTATTTTATATTCAGGGAATACATGTATAGGTTCATTACCTAATATATTATGTGATGCTGATGTTTGATGTATGAATGATTTAAAAACCTACTCTTTTTTTTTTTTTGAGAAGAAAGCTAGAGAGTGGGAATATCTAGTAGGGCAACTGATTTATCATTTAAGGTCATTCTTCTTTATAACGATGACGTAGGTAGCACTTTTTTAAAGGAATTAATTGGATAGTTTGTCAAATATTTGAGTCTGTCACTAAGGACTGGTTCTGAACTATATGATATTTTAAAGTATTGCTCCATTTCCCTCCCCGAGTCCTTATCCTTTTGGGGTACTGGAGTTGCTAAATCCCAAGATTGGAGTCCCTACAGTACCTAGACTTGTGCTGTTCAATGTGGTAGCCATTAAATATGGTGGTTATAAAATATTTGAAATGTGGCTAGTCTGAACTGATTGCAAGTGTCAAATGCATGCCTGATTTCAAAAATAGTTTGACAAAAAAAAAAGCTTTTTCATCGTCTTAAAAATATTTGTATATTTATATACAACTTGAAATAATAGCATTTTGATATATTTTGTTTAAACAAATTTCATATTCATAGTTTGTGATGTAGCTACTAGTGAATTTTAAATTATACATGTGGCTCACATTTATTTCTATTGAATAACATTGCTTTAGACTATAAAGAAGTTATCGTAGGATTGTGGAGTCTAGTGATATAATTTGTCTAGATGCCAGTGGACACTTGAGACTTAACAACTTTATAACCCAGAACAATCTGATAACAAATGTCTCCATATAGGTACCTATTAAATTCCCTTTATTCTCCTCTCAAGAAGCTAAGTTGATAACAGATGATAAGCTAAGAGCTATAGGTTGATAAGCTATCTCGATAAGAGAATTTGCTTTTAAGTCTTTGGTGACTGAATGATTTCTGGTTGACATGACGAGGAGTTTTGGGAATCCATCAATCAAGATTACATTCCAGGTGAGGATAGAAGGCTATCTGACCATTAAAGTTTAAAGAAAGCCAAAATTTCAGCCTCTCTTATGGAAAAGGCTTTGAATCAGAAGTCAGAGACCTGGGTGAGAGCACTTGCTTGGTTACTTACAAACTGTGTGCATGTTTTCCAATGAAAAATTATGTGTCCAGGAGCTAACAATGTGTTGTCATAACTGTAAAAAGGGGGAAATTAATCATTGCAACCCAACCTATGCTCAGGGTTACTGTGACAAATAGAATCATAATTCTATGATTGTAACTCATTAATTACTCATAATTGTCAGATTATTCAATACATTCTTTTGTAAAGCCTTATGTATGTAAGGTACTGTGATTTTATAACCTTTCAATCAATATACAGACAGTAAAATAGAATGTATATCTGTTTTATTTTTTTTTCAAAGAGGAAATATATATGCAGTATTTTTTATAATAGAGTATATAATGCCACTTACCAAGCCTAGACTAAACTGAGATTTACTTTTACCCTCTGCTCCTGAATGCTAACCAGAGATAAGAACCTTTAACCATTTCTGTTTTCAGTTCTTCCAGGATTCATCATTACAATTTTAAATAATAAGCATGTACTTTTTCCTACAACAGCTTTACACAGTGGCTAATAACCCCCTGCTATGAATGAAAAAGAGTTTAGCTCACTAACATTACTTCACATTTTCCCTCCTCTTGCTTCCCAAGTTATAGAATTTGTATTAGTATTTAATGCCTATATTTCTTATCTTTTAAATTTTAAATAATATAATTAAATCTTTCTTTCATTAACTCAGACAGTATGCAATGGTTGCTCTTTCTGTAAAATAAAGACATTAATGTATCTACTGTGTCTTGCAACTCTCTTTGTCTCCATCTCATAACTCCTTTGGACCACATCATTATTTTATATCCTCAGTGTTTATAGTATTTCAGGTTCAACTTTAAATTCTGTCTACAGGATTATTCAAAAATTGAGAATCTATACATCTTCCATTATTATGATTAGATTTTAAAGTATTCATTGAAGAACCTTGTAGTAAGATTCACTTTCTCGTAGTCTTTGGACAATTCTGTTGAGGCTTTCATCTTGTGGACTTGACAAGCCATGCCTAGGTATGGTACAGCAAGTCTCGTGTTATTCTACACCAACACATAATTTGTGATTAAGGTGATAACGATAGTACAAGATGCACTTTTGTTATCATAGCTTGCACTTTCATGATACTTTTTGCCTACATGTAACTTGGTAATGTCTTTAGTAAACAGTGGAAATTTGCCTCCCAATGCCCACAATAGAAAAGTACAGATTGCAATTGGTTTTTGTTGCTGTCAGTCATATTGGATTAATATAAGTAGGCAGGTCACCATGATGGTTAGATGTAGTGACTGACCCTGTATGAATTAATTTTTAAATACATCCATCTTAAAAAAGGGGCAGAGTGGTTGAGTTAGAAAATAACTCAGACCTTTAATATAAAGGAGAGAGACTAAGTTGACTGAAGTTTGAGAATCCAGTGTAGATAATAGTAGATTATTAAATAATATTAAGTTCAGTAGCAAATAAAAGGATTTTTCTACTTAGAATAATGTTTGTATCTTAAGGTGTAGACCTTTTACTGACTTAGCAAAATGCATTTTTAATTAATTGGGCTCAGCTAGAAGAAGAGAGTCTTCCTTGGTTTTTGGTAAAGAGTATCTCCTAAAATAGACCTAGAGAAGGAAATATAATCCTCTGTCATTAAATTGTCCACTTAAGGATGGTATTTTAAATATCAACATTGCATTCACTCTTTGTGAAATATTGACTGTATTTTTTTCTCCCTTCATTCATTAAAAGAACAAAATAAAAAAGATCTGTTGCATCTTTCTTCTGTTTCTTGTTTTCGTAAGATACTACCAAGCTGAAATACATTTATAATTTCTTCAACGCTTGTAGGAAAATAGCACAAACTTTTCCAGGATGGGATTTCTTTTTGTGCTTCAACCTTATGTACCTAATATCTATGTTAGCTCTCTGCCACATTTAGTTTCTTTTGTTTTGACATTATTATTTTGTGTGTTTGTTGTTTGCTTGGCTTATATGGTCTAAATTGTGTTAAATGATTTGCATGCATTATTTCACTCAAGCTTCTCAAAACTTTAGCAGTGACATTTTAGAATTAAGATAATAACTGATGGAAACTAGACAGGAGCTCATGTGTAATGACTGAGCTCCTCATTTATTCCACTGTTATGCAGTGTACTGTATGTGGCTTGGAGTATGAACAATGCCATATAACTTTAAGTTTTCCATTTAATCACATAATTTCACCTGCTCCTATTAGTAGTAAGTCAAAAAACACTCTCCTCCTTAGGTTATATTACTTATCTTCTATACTGCAGAACAAGCTTTTGGAAGTAGTTATCATTTAGGATGTCTTTTTGTAACTTGTCTGCATAAAGTAATACCTTGAACTAGTAGGAGGTAATAAAACGTCATTGATTATGATGATGATGTGATGATGAAGATAACAGCATTTGGTATTAATAGTTGATTTCAATTTCCATTTCCTTCCCACACACATTTCTTAAAACTTCAACCTTTCAAAGCTTCCCACACTTCTCTATCCAGATAGTTTGACTTCAGTTCCGTCTTTCAAACTCTGAACCTCCACAGAGTGGGAAGCTTAGCTATCAGAACTTTAGAGTTACTGTTCTTTTTTTTTTGAAGTATAGATTTATGTCAGTCCTAAGGAGTGTGTCATATCACAATAACAGGATGGAGCTAAGACTCAGCACATATTTCTAAGACAGCAAATTGAAGTTCAATACATTTCTGAACCACAATTCTTAGATAATAGAGGTATTAATTAAAACCTGCCTCTTGTAGCATGAATGTCACAAACAGTGGCATTGAACTCAGCAGATAAGTGGGTTTTACTGCAAAGCCAGAGAAAACCTCAATAGTGCCTCCTCCTAACCTGTCAGATCATCTAAGTTGTTTGACACAATTAAATGACACTGCAGTGGGAACACCAATACAGTGGCTAACAGTTTGTTTTCAATGCTTTCATTTGCTTTAGTTTTGGTTTCAGGCAAAATGCTGTAAATTTTACATGGTGCTTACATTAATAATTTAAATGCACAGAGCATCGGCAGCAGAAGTTGTTTGCTAATATATTGCCAGCACACCAAAGAAGCTCTGTCTTTTATCATAACACGCACACACACACACGGATTTGGTTTATATTTCTGAACAAGGGGATGTGCAGATATCTACAAACACCTGCTATTGGAAAAGACCAATCAAGATCTGACACTAAATTTGAATGCATAAGTAAGGTTTTGTACTTAAAAACATTGCAAACATTATCTTGTATTAAGTGTGCTTGAGTTGAGATGCTTCAGGTTGACATTTGGATAACAAAATGAACATATTCTAGAAATCAAATCTACAGTTAAAAAATTGTTTTCTCAAATTACTCATCCTCATTGACTTCCTCTTCATTATCAAAATATATCTCTAAACACTAGTGATATTCAAAATACCTAATCATAGGTGTGACATGGATGATTGACTTATCAGAATATATGCTTTCACTGTTGTCAGGCGTGAACCCTTTAGGTGCTGGATTCTGGAGATATCTGAAGGTCTCAAGATGGGGATGAGGAGGGCATCTGGGGAAGGAGTGGGCTCAGGATAGCAGTTATTTATGAATAAACGCTT
Organism: Macaca fascicularis; assembly: GCF_037993035.2. NCBI lineage: Eukaryota > Metazoa > Chordata > Mammalia > Primates > Cercopithecidae > Macaca > Macaca fascicularis. The sequence continues at coordinate 106,038,172 of NC_088379.1, forward strand.
ATACATTTCTGTAACATTTTGCACTGAAGCATTTCTATATTTTAAGTCTCAGACAAATGTCAACCTTGCTAAAAGCTCATTTATATTAATAGGTGGTGCTAGAATCATGGTGCTTAGAAATTTAGATGGCTCTAATCTAGTGATAGAATAGAAAGGTTTAGAAATTTTCCCAGCTGTTGGAAAGAAGTCTCAGGCTTGACAATTAATCTGGAATGTAAGCATGAATATTTCTAGCCCTTCTGGTCACTGGAATAAATGAGAGAAAATGTTAATATTTTTACGTCCGCCATACTTCATAATCTCATTTAATTGTCTCAATAACCCTGTAGGAACGTTTAATCTTTTGTGGGGTGCAGCCATTAACAAAGTATCACAGACTGGGTGGCTTAAGCAATAGACAGTTAGGCCGGGTGCTGTGACTCATGCCTGTAATCCCAGCGCTTTGGGAGGCTGAGGTGGGCGGATTTTCTGAGGTCAGGAGTTCTAGACCAGCCTGGCCAACATGGTGAAACCCCGTCTCTACTAAAAATACAAAAAATAACTGGGCATGGTTGTGCATGCCTGTAATTCCAGCTACAAGGGAGGCTGAGACAAGAGAATTTCTTGAACCCGGGAGGCGAAGGTTGCAGTGAGGCAAGATTGCACCACTGCACTCCAGCCTGGGTGACAGAGCAAGACTTCATCTGAGGAGAAAAAAAAAAATAGATATTTATTTCCTCAAAATCCAAAATCAAGGCATCAGCAGGGTTGGTTTCATTCTGTGGTCTTTTTCCTTGGCTTGTAGGTGGCCACTGTGGATGTCTTCACGTGGCCTTCTCTGTATGTGTTTGTGTGTGTGAGTGTGTATGTGTGTCTGTGTTCAAACCTCCTCGTCTTATAGACACCAGTCATGTTGGATTAGGACTCGCCCTAATGACCTCATTTAGCCTTAGTTATCTCTTTAAAGATCTTATCTCTGCAGTCACATTCTGAGGTAATGGGAGGACATAATTTGGCCCATAACAGAAAGTTAGTAATATCCTTCCCCACTTGTGAGTTTCTAAAAATATTTTTAGAGTCAGTTCTATTAAAGTATATCTTACATACAAAAACATACCTAGTTTATGTGTATAGCCTGAGTTTTGGCAAATATATACACCCATGTAACCGATACCTTAATCAAACTACGGAACATTTTATCATACCAAATCATTTCCTTGTGCTTCTTTCCTGGCGATTCTCCATCTCTGGGCTCTGGGTGGCCAGTGGTCTCATTTCTTTTCTAGCATTTCATATCATGAAGCCATGAAGTGTGTGCTCCACTGTGTCTAGCTACTTTTGTGCAGCACAATGCATAATGTTTTTGAGATGTAGCCATTTAACTGGGTATATCAGTAGTTTCATTTTATTGCTGAGTGGTATTCAATTGTATGACTATACCACAATTTGTTTATTGTTTACAGCTTCAGGCTGGTATGAATAGAGCTAGTATGAACATTTGATTATAGGACTTTGTATAGACAGGACAAATGTGTTTATTTTTCTTGGGTAAATATGGATAAAACTGGCAATGCTGTATCATATGAGACCTATATGTTTAACTTCTAAAGAAACCGCCAAATTGTTTTCCACGTGGTTGTGCAAGTTTACATTCCCACTAGCAACACAAGAGAGTTCTAGTTTCTCTATATTCCCACCAACACTTGGCATCAGTGGCCTTTATAATTTTAGTCATGCCTGTGGATATGTCGTGGTAGCTCACTGTGGTTTTACATTTGCACTTTCCTGATGACTAAGTGATAGATATTGAGTGTATTTTCATGTGTATGTTGGCAAGTCATACATCTTCTTTTGTGAATTATCTGTTCAAATATTCCCCCATTTTTTAGTGAATTGTCTTCTTATTTTTAAATTTTTGCACTTACATATTCCAGATACAAGCCATTTGTCATGTTTATATATGTGTGTGTGTATATATACATGTATAATGTAAATCATGTATTCTTTGACCTGTATTTGTCAATTTATTAATTCCCATTTAAAAAGCAGGAATTTTTAGTTCTGATAAAATTCAATTTATCATTTTGTTTTTAGTTTTAATTTTTTTGTACCTTATCTAGGAAATCTTTACTGATTCTAAGGAAGGCAAATGTCATAGATTTGAGTTTAATATTTAAGTTTATGACACATCTTGAGTTGTATTTGTGTGTGGTGTGAGCTAAGTGTTGAACTTCTTTTGTTTTTGTTTTTTTTGTACTTGGGTATCCTAGTATACTGAGCAATTTATTAAAAAGACTTCATTTCTCTCATTGAATTACTATGGCACACTTGTTAAAAAAAAATCAATTGACCATAAATGTGTGTGTATATGGGAGAAAAACACTTTTTTCTGGAATCTCCATTTTGTTCCATCAATTAAATTATATTTCTAAGTCAGCAGCACGTTGTCTTGATTACAGTAGCTTATATTAAGTCTCTAAATCTAGTAGTATGTCCTCCAACTTTTTGCTTTAAAAAAAGTTTTAGCTATTCTAAGTACTTTGCATTTCCATATAAATTTTAGAACCATCTTTTTTTTTTTTTTTTTTTTTTTTTGAGACGGAGTCTCGCTGTGTCACCCAGGCTGGAGTGCAGTGGCGCGATCTCGGCTCACTGCAAGCTCCGCCTCCCGGGTTTACGCCATTCTCCTGCCTCAGCCTCCGAGTAGCTGGGACTACAGGCGCCCGCCACCATGCCCGGCTAGTTTTTTGTATTTTTAGTAGAGACGGGGTTTCACCATGTTAGCCAGGATGGTCTTGATCTCCTGACTTCGTGATCCACCCGCCTCGGCCTCCCAAAGTACTGGGATTACAGGCTTGAGCCACCGCGCCCGGCCTTATCAATTTTTATAAAAAGAATAGCTGAATTTGGATTGGAATTGTAATGGATCTATATATCAATTTAAATGCAAGTGACATCTTAATAGTATTGAGTCTTTTAGTTCATGAGCCAGTGTTCTTTAATTTCTCTCAGAAGTTAGACAGTTTTAAGGGTATAAGAAGTGCATATATTTTGAAAAATTTATCCCTAAGAATTTTACATTTGTTGACAGTATTCTAAGTTGTACTTTTTAAAGTTTTCAATTTTCATTTTTTGTTACTAGCAAAAGATATCGGTTGATTTTGTGTATCGATCTTGTATCCTGCAACTCTAACATATTCAGTTATTAATTCTAGTAGCTTTTTTGGTAAACGTCAGGATTTACGTATGATCTTATCATCTTCCTTTCCAATCTATATGTTTTTTTTCTTGCATTATTGCATTTGCTATAACTATCCTGCCCCCATGCCAGAACAATGTTGGATATAATAGGTAAAAGTGAATATGCTTATTTTCTTTCTAATTTTAGAATGTAGCATTTAGATTTAGATTTTAGCATTTAGATTTTTACCATTTATGTAAGATTTAGCTGTGTGTTTTTCATAAATGTCCTTTATCAGGTTGAGGAAGTTTTCTTTTAATCTTAGTATAATGAGAGGTTTTATCATAAATAAATATTAATCTTGTCAAATGCTTTCTCTACATCTATTGAGATAAGCATATAATTTTTCTCCTTTATTCTATTCATATGTTGAATCACAATCCCAATAATAGATTGTCAAATATTAGACAACTTGAATTCCTGGAATAAATCTCACTTATTACTTTTTAATTTTATGTATTTGATTTGCTAATATTTAGCAAATAGTTTTGATGTTTTTGTGCATGAGGGCTATTAGTCTGTAGGTTTTCTTTTGTAATATCTTTGACTGGTTTTATTATCAAGTAATAGCAACATCATGGAATTTGTTGTAAAGTACTCATACTTTTTATCAATCTGACTTACTCTATTGTCATTAATAAATTTTTCTCAGGGTTTATGGTTCACAATTTAATTCTCTGGGGCATGTATATAATTTTGGATTAAATGGTGGATATTTAGACCTTTATGTTGTTGAGTTGTTGTTATACTCCATTTTGTTGTCTTTATAAAAGATTCTCAGTCTTTGTTCTGGAAGTCTGTTAAATATTTTGTGGATTAACTTAATTCTTGCAAGGCTACTTTTAAGCTGCGTTAGGGCTTACCTACAGTTGTGTATACTCTAGGGGTGTTTTAGAACAACTACTAAGATACAACCATTCCCAGGATATTAAGAAAGGTGACCAGTGAGGATTTTTGAATATGCTTGACCAGACCTTTAATGTTTCTCTGCTCCATATAAGACCTAGAAATTTTCAGCATACAACTACTTAGTTGCTCTTTCCCCGTTGTTCTTTTCCTGGCCTCATGGAGTTTTACTCTAAGTGTGTTCATACCTTCCTATCCCATTATTATCAGATACAGGGTCACCTTTGTTTTTTTTGTTTTTTGTTTTTTTTTTTTTTGAGGTCTTTCTCTGTATAGCTTCCTCTTCCCTGGTTCCATTCTCAAAAAATTCCAGCTGCTTTTGTCTGCTGGTTCCAATCGCTGTCATCTCAGGTTCTAATTAGGGATCTTCTGCTATACAGCCGATCAGGAGTGTGTCAATCAGGGCATTCATAAGGCTCATTTGTTTTGTTTCTCTTTGCTCATGAATTCCAGTTCCGCTCTTCTTCTTGTCTACTGTGTGAAATAGCTGTTCATTTTTCAAACTGTTTACAGTGAGATAGGCCTGGTTCCTGTTTTTAATTATGACCTGGAGCATAATGCTTTCATCCTTTTTTATAGAAAAGTAAACTGAGGCTTAGAGAGACTAAGTAGTGTAGAGATGGAGAACAGGGATTTGGGCATAGGTTGGAATTCAAATTTTTCCTATTTATTAGTTGTACAACCTTGGGCAAGTTATTTAACTACCTGCCTTGATTTTCATATCTTTATAAGGGAGATGTTTCTGCTGCTGCTAATCATATATAAGGAATAGTTTCTTACTATTATTGTGATGGTTAACTGAGATGGTGACTGTGAAGTTTTCTACACAGTTCCTGGCACATAGTGAATGTTGGATGGGGTGTTAACTAGCTAATTATATTGCCCATGATCACTCTGCTAGAATTTCTCTTTTTTTAAAGGAAAATATGAGTTTAAATAGTCATATCTTCCTACTTATTTCTAAATGTCAGAATTCTTGGTCAGACTTGAAAACACTTTTAAACAGTTCTTGGAAGCTTTAAAACTATTCTTGGTGATCTTGATTTTGGTAGAAACTCTGACTTCAAATTCAGGAATGTAATATGGATGGCAAAATGAATATTTTCCCTTATTTATCAAAAATTTTTTTTCTTTAAAAAGTATTTAGAACAGAAAGCAAGTATATTCAAGCCCAAAAGACAAATTATCTAGAAGTAGGGGCAGAGTACACTCATTTAGTGGAACATGAGGAGTCCTGTGTGTGTAGAGAAATATTAAAGAAAATATCAGGGGATAATCCATCACAAATTCTCCATTAAAAATATTCATTATAGGTTTAATTAATCACAATGATGGATATCTTTAACATTAGGCAATAATTGGCAGTTTCATAGTGGTGAGACTATAGTCACTCAAAATACAACTTTTAAAGGTCATATTCACTTTTCTTTTCAACCTCATAAAATCTTGAATGACCACAAGTAGAGCTCAACAGAGAATAATCAGGCAAAAAATCAGGAATGTTCATCGTCGAAAGTTTGACTATGTCCTTCGTTGATACCCATACATTTAAATATGGTAGGTAGAAAAAAAATAGCACACAGATTTGTCAACCATATGCAATAGAATAGTTCAGTTCAGCAAGGGGAATTCAGAATTCTTTCTCTGCTGGCTGAGCCTGTGTGTTAGCCAACAACATCCGCTTAGTCTCAGGTGACAACAGTGCCAGTTGATTAGCTTTTGTTTATGCTTTGACTATTGATACACTTAAATTATATTCATATTATCATGCAAAACAAACACATAGAAAGTCCTGCTTTTGATCTAAATACAGGCACTTCTTTGTTGCAATGATATTTGAACTGTATATCAGAATAAAAAACTTATAGTAAGCCAGGCATAATTAAAACATATTTGATTAATGATAATTTTGGCTTGAAAACAAAATATCCTATCTCAACAGAAGTTTAAGTTGGTTTACAAAATGCAGACCTTACCTTTGAGATTGATATAACATGCCATGGACATCTCTGTAAACTTCTCAATCCTCCTTTGATCTTTTTGAAAGATTTAATCTTTGTTAGGTTAATGCATATTCTTTGTGTGCACTTCTTGAACTAGAATACATGTTATTTTTTTCTGACCATTCAAATTTTTCCCTCTTCCTGATTCTTGTAGACTCTTTTCTAACAATGCTCACGAAATGTAGAGAAAATGGTTTCTCTAGGATCCAAAATAACATATTACTTATAATTTAAATTAAATTACAGAAGAGTTCATTTCCTTGCAATATGCTGTATGTAACATGGCTTTTGCTGAAGAGCTCAGCAAATCATCTAGGGGTGCTAGGACTTTTCTTTCTTTCCTTTTCTTTTTGTTTGTTTGTTTGTTTTGCGACAGAGTCATGCTGTGTCACACTGGCTGGAGTGCAAAGGTGCCATCTCAGCTCACTGCAACCTCTGTCTTCTGGGTTCAAGTGATTCTTGTGCCTCAGTCTCCCGAATAGCTGGGACTACAGGTGTGCACCATCACACCAGGATAATTTTTGTACTTTTAGTAGATATGGGGTTTCAACATGTTGGCCAGGCTGGTCTCGAACTCAGATTTTTTTTTTTTATTTTCTGAAGACAAATGTTCTCTGATGGGCATGCTCCAGTCACCGCTTCACCATTTAAAGACTTCTAGATTAGAAATAAGTATGGGCACAACAGCTCTAAAGTGAAAACATACATAGTGGAGATCCCTGCCTTCTCTCCTCTCTTCCTTTCCTTTCTTTCTTTCTTTCTTTTTTTTTTTTCTACTTCCCATCCTTCTCAAACAGACGCCAGTCAGCAATATAGATATGCTTATGCTTGCTTGGTGTCCTTGATTATAAATAGTCCAAACATCAGGAAGCTAAAATCAAGGTGATTATGTAACTCCTAAAGATGGAAGTTGTCAAAATACATCACAACAAAACGAATTTTAAAAGGCTATTTTAAATACAAGATTCCATCTTCACTAAACTGCCCCTTAGATCACTAAGATAATTTAGCATGAAAAATCAACTTAGATAATCATACGTTAAAAAGCTGCCACCAGCAGCTTATTAGTTCTAAAGCTTTCCAAAAAACCTCAACCAACTTGACACTTTGATCTCACGTGTCAAAAAATTGGTCAAGGTTGATCAGTTAGCTTTTATCAGAAGAATTTGCTCCTGATGGATTGGCAGCTATAAATATATGGTATTTTTAGAACAGTGATACAATGAAAAATAATATCATAATTATGTATTTATAAAGTGTTGATTTTCTACAAACTAGAGGTTTAGCAATAGTTGCTAGAACAAATAATTACATTTCTAAAAGAAATAAAAAATGCATGGAGATAATATCAATCAAATGAGCTAATGAAAAATCATGACCCTATTATCTTAATGAATGCAGTATAGTGTTATAAATGCCCTTACACTTACATCTTCATCACGTAGGATGAATGACAAATAGAAAGACCAAAGAACTGATAAATTACTGTCTCCCTAACAGAGTCTGATATGTGAATCCCATGTCCCTTTCTCACTTATTACAGATGCCTTTCATTAGTGAGTTCATATATTCCAATAATCCATCCAAAAATATTCATAATTATGGGAAGACAATAACATTGCCATTTTCACAGTCATGTTATAGTATTTTTAGTGTACTGAGTACAGTAATTATTTATTAAAAGTAACACGAAAACAGGAATAAAATACTTATATGTACAAAGTAGCATGGTATGATTTCTACCTAACATTTAATAATACACATGCACATTGTCCCTGCATTAACATAGTGGTAAACAATAAATACTAACAGTAGGTAATATAAGAACACTGAGAAAAGTAGGAAAGTCTTCATGGATAAAAATTCTTGGCCCAGAAAACTTTAAACATTAAGGAAAGGTATGCCTGTCAGCGAGTCCACCTCCTGGGCTGTCAGATTCACTGCTCACAAATTCCCCTCCTAAAATCCCTTTTCCTAGGAACGCTCCTATAAATGGAGTAATGCAATTTTTAAATGTCAGAGGACTGGAGAGCGCCGGGGTTCTTTTTGATTCCGTCAAATTATTGCATGTCAGCTGGACATCACTTTACTGGGACAGACGACTGGTGTAGAGGCCAGCAGCAGGTATGGAAGTCGGGACTGATTCTGCAGGACTTTCTCCTTTTTCCACCCTTGGAGCATGGAAGCTGAAGATGAAGCCTGTGAGCAACAACAACAACAAAGTTCAGATTCCAAGAAAGCGAAGAAGAAATAGAGATGCTGGGGGAGTCCATCTCTTAGTAAGAAATGGTTGTCACTAGCTACATTTTTTCCACCTAGTAGAATCACTTGACTGTCTCTCAAGCACTTCAAACTTGACATATCTGAAAAGAAAAGCACTGTTTTCTTTCCCAAACCTGTTCCCCTCACTCCACTATCTCAATCTTCAGTATTTCCTCCATAATGCATTCAGACACCCAGGATGGGAGTGTGGATATTGTCTATAGTCCTTCTCTTCCTCATTCCCCACTGGCCACATCCAGTCAATCACCACTTCATGAAATTTTTAACCTCCAGACATTTTTCTCTATTCTATTCTGCCTCTTCATCTTCCTCCATACTGCGGCTCCCTAGCTTAAGCCTTTATCTTTTTCCAGCGGAATATTGCAATAGCCTCTGACTTCTCTGCTTCTGGTCTTGCTCTTCTTGAATGAGTCTTCCACCTTAAACACACACTGGTGTATATCAAGCATAAATCTCATATTCCTCTTCTGCTTGAAGTCCTTAACTGTACTCTATCACTAATGCGGTACAGTTCAAGATCTGTTGCTTGGGGTGACAATGTGAGTAACTAAGAAATTTATGGGCAACTTTAAAGCTTTGCTGCTGTCTACTCATCAGGAAGAAGGATGAATAGGCATCAGAAGAAAGAATGAAGGAATACCATTTGCCACTTCTTCACAGGAAAGATAGCCAAGCCTTTGGTTTAGTATTTTGCATTTTTCTCTGCAGTGTAGGAACAACTTTCAGTATTGGTCTATAAAAGAGCAAGAGATGGAGAATTCTGTGTCCCAAGTAGGAAACGGGCAGTGGCCCAACCTGTCAGGGATTAGATGGTGTTGTGTTGCTGATGGCAGTGCTGTTGGTTTGCTAGGGTCTGGGGAGAGCATGATATGGTGTGTGTGGTGGAGTGTGGGGAGTGGTACTAGTGGCGGAGACCTGTAACCAACTCTTTTCTGGTTTGGTTGGTGAAGGCAAGTCCTTTGATAGGGATGGCTGAACTGTTGCTTTACATGGGGGAATGTTGGACATTGGCTGCCATGGCCTGCAGGTAGCAGCTACAGGTATCCACGTCAAGTCTTAGGATAAGGAAATGATTGTAGAACAGGATATCTGTGACTTCCTCCCAGAGCATTTATGTCTGATAGGTGGTTGAGCACATGCCAGAGCATGGTGTAGCTTAAGTACCATGATTTGAAGAATGATTGCAGACAAGGCCTCTCTTTCAATTATTGAACTAGTTTTTTAGGCATATTTTATATCCAAGGTAAAGTGAGGGGTTCCTCAAAATGATAAATGACTTCTTTTTTTATTTTTATCTTCTTTTCTTTAAACTTTTATTTTAGGTTCATGGGTATATGTACAGGTTTGTTATATAGGTAAACTGCATGTCGTGGGGTTTTTTGTGCAGATTATTTTACCCATGTAATAAGCATAGTATTTTTTCGATCCTCACCCTCCTCCCACCCTCTACCCTCAAGAAGGCCCTGGTGTCTGTTGTTCCCTTATTTGTGGATAGACTTTTGATGTCATTAGTGAATGAAGAAAGTTTGTACTTCATTCTAGCCTCATGCAGTCCTTCATGATTTACCTTGGGAAACAAGGCTTCCTGTGATCTAGTACCCTCTACTACTTGAGCCTTATTTCCCAGTCAGAGGTCAACACTTCTCAAGCTGTTTATAGTGAAGAACAATGTTGGTTTCTAACAATATCTATTCAGCTACAAACAGACATTTTAAAAAATACAATAACATGAATGTTGCAGCAGTATCAGATTGCTATAATAATTTTTAAAGTTTTATGATTTCTTTCATATACCATTCAGTTTCACAATTCTTTTCCTGTTTGTACATGCTATTCCCTGTGCCTGGAAAATCGTTCCTCTCTTCACCTAGGCCACTATCTTTTTTTTTTTTCCTTCTCTTTCTCTACGTTTTAGCTCAAATACCATCTCTAAGAAATTTGCCATCAAACTTCACGGTATCATGTCTGTCTTCACATAACACTGTGTTGTCATTTACCATATTATACTACAATTGTTTTTCTTATCTGTGTTTCTTTCCACTTCTATAAGCTTCTTGAGAACTGCAACCATGCAAAGCCCTCTTTATATCTGGGCTAGTACTTGACAAGGAGTAAGATCTCCGTCACTTTTTGTTCCACTGAGCCATACTCCTCCATAGATGAGTTTTCAAGTGAAGTCAAGAGTTTGTAGCGTAGTTCAACTGGTAAACATCTGCATTTGTGCTAATAGGATAATGCTCATGATTGATACTCTTTCAATTATTTTTCTCAAAGATCAGCAACCTAAATAAGAACAAACTGTAGTTTCATCAGCATGCATTTCACATCGACAGTCTCTCTCAAAAAATAAATCTTGCTTCATTAATGATTCTTTACGTCCGTACCAATATCAGTCTTTGCTTTTAATGGCTATTTTATAATAAGATTTCATAATAGGTTTCTTTAACGCTACTGACAACAATTTATAAACAATCAGAATGATCATAGGAGAAAAGACCATGGTTTTATAGATGTGGAACACAGTGTAGAGCACTATTAAGAAATTCATTCAGGGTTATAGAACATGATCATAATATACAATTGGCCTTCCATATCTGTGGGTTCTATGTCCACAGACTCAACCAACTTGAATTAAAAATATTCAAAAACAGTAAAAATTAATAATACATTAATAAAAATAATATAAATAAAATATAGTATAACAACTATTTATATAGCATTTACTTTGTATTAGGTATTACAAATAATCTAGAGATAGTTTAAAGTACTACATGAGAGAATTTATATAGGTTATATGCAAACACTATGCAGTTTTATTTACATCAGGGACTTGAGCAATCACAGATTTTGGTATCTCCAGGCCTTTTGAAATCAATCTTCCACCTCTGTGAATACAGAACAGCAATTGTAAATCTCCTTTATTTATGATGTTTTCCTTTTAGCTTGTGTTATTTCATTTTAAAATGAAAGAAAAATAAATGAAAAACACGTTAAGCTCATCTGGAAGTTCACAAAGATACTCTTAGATTATCAGGGCACCATCTAGAAAATTACAGATGTACCAGGGAATTGTATCTTGGAGAAAAATGGAAATAGCTAACAATCCACATTGCTGAGGGTTTGTGGGAACGGACTTTCATCCAAGCTACTAGACTTTCTAACACCACAGTTCTTCACTGGTCTGAAACCCCCTTCACTCTTCAGCCTTCCAAAGTGTCTTGGAACAGAAGGAAGATGAGACCTACTGGTGAGGGAGCAACCAGGTAGCAGCAGATGCCTCCTTGACAACAGCGCAGAGTTGGTCATAGAACAGTTAAATGGCTATCTGTTCAATTCTAAAATTGTTATTTTTCCCTTTTAATTTTATATCTTAGGCATGCTTTCATGTTATTAAAAATTATTTTGAGAATTATTTTTACTCATTATATAATGTCACTGTGCAAAGTATAATTTATTTTATAATTTCCATATCATTAAACATTTAAGCTGCTTCTACACGTTTGCTGCCACCCTCTTGTATATGATTTCATGCTCCCACAAGGTAAAGCTTTGCAGAAGGCAAGGTTTATAGCTCATAAATGTTTCAAAATTCCTGTCTGCCCTGCCAAATCACATTAAACGTAATACTGTGAACAAAATAGATTATTAATATATGAAGCAACAAGCATTAAATATATCTAGAATATTGTTTTGGGATGGAAATTTTTAACATAGGTGATTATTTCTGTAATACTGTTTGCTGTTGCATGAGAGTTCAAGACGTTTTACTTCTTTCTCGAAATCTTCTAGGTTTGATGAATTCATTTCTATATATTCTGAATCTCCAAGTTGATATCTAATTTCAAGTTGACAACCTAGACAGTAGTTACTCTTTGGGTATTAAATTCAAAGTACAGTGATAGAAATATCTTAAAGAAAAAAGTGAGACAGACAATAGAATTGACAGATGTCAAGCTTGTTTCTTCCCATTACTTTCTGATCTTTACTCTTCAGAACATCATTATATAATTTCAAAATTACAAAGAGGAGTAACAAAAGTTATTTAGCTTTTCAAATCAAAAGCCTTGGAATCAGAGGCTCGGAATATTTTTTTAAAGTACAAAAATGGAAAGGAATGGGAGTTGAACAAAAATTACTTTTATTAAGCTAGTTTGAAAGTCAACACTGTTTCTTGCCTTCTATACACTTTTTCTTTCTTTCTCTCCCCCCCCTCCTCCAACTGCAGAAGACTTGCTTTCTCCAAGTTGATCAATTAGTTACTAATATTTGAACATTTTGGTAATTTAGAAAACAACCCTTTACTAGCCACTGGGTTGCAAAGCAACCATAGCAAGTATGGAAGGAAGCTTTCCATATATCAGCTAGGGCTGAACAACGTATCTCATCCCCAGCTTCTCAAACTTTGCACCTGGAAGTGTCCATTGCATAGGATGGACAAACTTCCAGATTCCTTTTTTCTCCTTTAAAACTTTTATTTTAGTTTCAAGGGGTACATCTGGAGGTTGGTTACATGGGTAATTGCATGCCATAGGGATTTGGCGTTCAGAAAATTTTGTCACCCAGGTAATTAGCATAATAGCCAATAGGTAGTTTCAAAGTACTCACTCTCATTCCACCCTCCCCCTTCAAGTAGGTCCTGGTGTCTATTGTTCCCTGCTTTGTGCCTGTGTGCATTCAGTGCTTGGCACCCACTTAGACATGAGAAGATACAGTATTTGGTTTTCTGTCTTCAGTAACTTCAATTAGAATAACGGACTCCAGGTTCATCCATGTTATTGCAAAGGAAACAATCCGGTTCTCTTATATGGCTGCATAGTATTCAATAGTGTATGCGTACCACATTTTCTTTAACTAGTCCACCATTGATGGGCATCTAGGTTGATGGGCATCTAGGTTCATTCCATGTCTTTCTTATATTAGACAGTTCTGTGATGAACATACATGTGCATGTGATTTGACAGTAAAACAATTTGTATTTCTTTGGTCTATATCTAGTAATGGGACTGCTGGGTTGAAATGTAGTTCTGTTTTAAGTTCTTTGAGAAATCTCCAGGCTGTTTCCACAGTGATTGAACTAATTTACATTCTCACCAGCAGGGTATAAGCATTCCCTTTTCTCTACAACCTGACCAGCATCTGTGACTTCTTAACTTTTTATGGTCGCCATTCTGACTGATATGAGATGGCATCTCATTATAGTTTTGATTTGCATTTCTCAAATGATTAGTGATGTTAGGCACTTTTGCATATGCTTGTTGGTCCTGTGTATGTCTTATTTTGAGAATGTGCATTCATGTCCTTTGCCCATTTTTTAATGGGGTTGTTTTTTACTCTTTCATTTGTTTAAATTCCATATAGATTCTGGATATTATATCTTCATCGGATGCATAGTTCATGAAAATTTTCTCCCATTTTCTAAGTCGTCTGTGTACTCTGTTGATAGTTTCTTAGGCTGTGCAGAAGCTCTTTAGTTTAGCTAGGCCTCGTTAGTTTTTGGTTTTGTTTCTATTGCTTTTGGAGTCTTCATCATGAAGACTGATGTCCAGAATGGTATTTCCTAGGTATTCTTCTAGAGATTTTACAGTTTTTGTTTTACATTCAAGTCTTTAATCCATCTTAGTTGATTTTTGTATATGATAAAAGGTAAGGATCCAGTTTTAATCTTCTGCATATGGCTAGCCAGTTTTCCCAGCACTATTCGTTGACTAGAAAGTCCTTTCCCCATTGCTTGTTATTGTCAGCTTTGTTGAAGATGAGATAGTTGTGTGTGGCATTATTTCAAAGTTCTCTAACTTGTTTCGTTGACCTATGTGTCTGTTTTTGTACCAGTATCATACTATACTGGTTACTGTAGCCTTGTAGTATCATTTGTCATACTGTGCTAGTTACTGTAGCCTTGTAGTGCCATTTGAAGTTGTATGTGTGTGGCATTATTTCAGGGTTTTCAAACTCGTTTCATTGATCTACCTGTCTGTTTTTGTACCAGTATCATACTGTATTAATTACTGTAGTCTTGTAGTATCATTTGAAGTTGGGTAGTGTAATGTCTCCAGCTTTGTTCTTTTTGCCTAGGATTGCTTTAGCTATTTGGGCTCTCTTTTGGATCCAAATGAATTTCAGAATAGGTTTTTTCTAATTCTGTGAAAATTCTCATTGGTAGTTCGATAGAAAATAACATTGATTGTGCAGATTGCTTTGAAGAGTATGGCCTTTTTAAACAATATTGATTCTTCCAATGGAATATATTTCCATTGGTTCATGTCATTTCTGATTTCTTTTGTCATGTTTTATACTTCTCATTATAGAGATCTTTTGCCTTCCTGGTTAATTGTATTCCTAGGTATTTTATTATTTTTGTGGCTCCTGTGAATCGGATTGCATTCTTGATTTGTCTCTCAACTTGGATGTTGTTGGTGTATAGAAATGCCACTGAATTTTGTACATCGATTTTGTATCCCAAAACTTTGCTGAAGTTGTTTATCAGAGCTAGGAGCCCTTGGGAAAAGACTATGGGGTTTTCTAGGTATAGAATCATATAATCTATGAAGACAGGTAGTTTGACTTCTTCTCTTCTTATTTGAATGCCTTTTATTTCTTCTCTTGCCTGACTGCTCTGGCTATGACTCCCAGTGCCATATGAATATGAGTGGTGAAATGGGCATCCATGTCTTGTTACAGTTTTCCTGGGAACACTTCCAGATGCTTCTTCCCATTCAGTCTGATGTTGGCTGTGGGTTTGTCATAGATGGATCTTATCATTTTGAGGTATGTTTCTTCAATGCCTAGATTGTTGAGGGGTTTTAACATGAAAAGCTGTTAAATTTTATCACAAACCTTTTCTGTCTGCATTTATTAAGATGAACATGGAATTTGTGTTTTGAGTTCTGTTTACATAATGAATTGCACTTATTGATTTGTATATGTTGACTCAACCTTGCATCTCAGGGATGAAGCTTTCTTGATCATGGTGGATTAGCTTTATGACATGCTTCTGGTGTTCACTTTACTAGTATTTTGTTGAGAACTTTTATCTATGTTCATCAGAGATATTGGCCTGAAGTTTGCTTTATTCATTGTGTTTCTGCAGGTTTCATGGTATCAGTGTGACATTAGCTACATAGAAAGAGTTAGGGAGGAGTTTATTCTCAATTTTTTGGAATTGTTTCAGTAGGATTGGTACCAGCTCTTCCTTATACACCTGGTAGAATTCAGCTGTGAATCTGTCTTGTCCAGGGCTTTTTCTGGTTGGTAGGTTTTTTTATTACTGAGTCCATTTTGGAATGCGTTATTGGTCTGTTCAGGTTTTCAGTTTATTACTGGTTCAATCTTGGGAGGTTGTGTTTTTCCAGGAACTTACCTATTTCTTTTATGTTTTCTGGTTTGGGTACATAGAAATGTTTGTAATAGTCTCTGGATTTTTTGTTTGTTTGTTTTTTGTATTTCTATGGGGTTAGTGGTAATATCCACTATCATTTCTGATAGCATTTATTTGGATCTTCTCTCTTTTCTTTTTAAGTCTAGCTAACAGTCTATCAGTCCTATTTATTCTTCCAAAAGGCAAACTTTTGGTTTTGTTGATCTTTTGCATAGTTTTTATCATCTCCATTTCACTCAATTCATCTCTGATTTTGGTTATTTTTCTTTTGCTAGCTGTGGGATTAGTTTGTTATTTGTTTAGTTCCTCTAGGTGTGATGTTAGATTGTCAATTTGAGATCTTTCTAATTGTTTGATATAGGCATTTAGTGCTATTAATTTTCATCTTAACACTGTTGTAGCTGTATCTAGAGATTTTGGTATGTTGTATCTTTGTTTTCACTAATTTTAAAGAATTTCATGATTTCTGCTTTAATTTCATTGTTTACACAAAAGTCATTCAGGAGCAGATTGTTTAATTTCCATTGAATTGCAGGGTTTTTAAAAATCGTCTTGGTATTGATTTCTATTCTTATTGTGCTGTGGTCTGAGAATGTGGTTGATATGATTTTGGCTTTTCTGAAATTATTGAGAATTAGTTTCTGACTGAACATGTAGTCAATTTTAGAGTATGTGTCATGCATGGATGAAAAGGATTTATATTCTGCTTTTGTTGAGTGGACTTTTCTGTAGATGCATGTTAGTTCTATTTTGTCAATTGTCAAATGTAGGTCCCAAACATCTTTGTTAGTAATCTGTCTTGATGATCTCTCCAATATCATCAGTGGAGTGTTGAAATCTACTATTATTGTGTGGTTACCTAAGTCTCTTTGTAAGACTAAAAGACTGTTTTGTAAATCTAGGTGCCCTAGTGTTGGGTGCATATATTTAGGATAGTTAAGTCTTTTTGTTGAGTTGAACCCTTTATCACTGCCTTTCTTTGTCCTTTTTGATCATTTTTGGTTTAAAGTCTCTTTTGTCTGAAATAAGAATAGAAACCCCTGCTCTTGTTTGTTTGTTTGTTTTCTATTTGCTTGATAAATCTTTCTCCAACACTTTACTCTGAGACTGTAGGTGTCCTTGAATGTGAGATGCGTCTCTGAAAGACAGCATACACTTGGGTCTTACTTCTTTATCCAATTTGCCACTTGATGCCTTTTAAATGGAGTGTTTAGCCCACTAACATTCAAGGTTAATATTAATATGTGTGGATTTTATCCTGTCATTCTATTGTTACCTGGTTTTATGTAGACATGATTGTGATTTTGCTTTATAGCAGCAATGTTGTATGTACTTTAGTGTGTTTTTGTAGTAGCCAGTAATGGTCCTTTCTTTCCATATTCAGAACTCCTTATGAACCTCTTGAAAACTAGGTCTGGTGGTAATGAATTCCCTTAGTATTTGCTTGTCTGAAAAGGATTTTATTTCTGCTTTGTTTATGTGGTCTAGTTTGGCTGAATATGAAATTCTTTGTTGGAATTTCTTCTCTTTAAGGATGCTGAATATAGGCCCCCAGTCTCTTCTAGCTTATAGAGTTTTGTCTGAAAGGTCCAGTGTTAGCCATTGATGGGGTTCCCTCTGCAGGTGACCTGCCCATTCTCCCTAGCTACCTTTAATATTTTTCTTTTCACATTGACCTTGGAACATCTGATGACTATGTGTCTTGGGGATGGTTGTCTTATATAGTATCTTGCAGGGGTTCTCTGAATTTCCTGAATTTGAATATCAACCTCTCTAGCTAAGTTGGGGACATTTTCATGGACAATATCCTCAAATATGTTTTCCAAACTGCTTGCTTTCTCTCCTTGTCTTTCAGGGATGCCAGTGAGTCATAAGTTTTGCCTCTTTACATAATCTCATGTTTCCTGGAGATTTGTTCATTTTTGAAAATTCTGTTTTCTTTATTTTTATCTGACTATGTTAATGTGAAGAACTAGTCTTTGAGTTCTGAGATTCTTTCGTTGACTTGATCTATTCTGCTGTTAATACTTCTGATGTGTTAAGAAATTCTTGTGGTGAGTTTTTCAGCTCTATCAGATTAATTTTTTTCTTTCTTAAAATGGCTATTTGATCTTTCATCCCTTGTATGGTTTTGTTGAATTCCTTAGATTCCTTGGAATGGGTTTCAGTCTTCTGATTCTCAATGATCTTCATTGCCATCCAGATTCTGAATTCTATTTCTGTAATTTCATCCATCTTTTTTCTAGTTAAGAATCATTGCAGAGCAACCAGTTCAGTCATTTGGAGGTAAGGAGGCAATCTGGCTTTTAGAATTTCAGGAGTTCTTGAGCTGGTTCTTTCTCACCTATGTGGGGTGATGTTTCTTTAATTGTAGCATAATTTGAGTATAGTGGGTTTCATTCCTATATGTTTTCAGAGGGCTGAGGCTTTGTGCAGGGTCTTCATTTGCAGTTGATTTCTTGTCCTTGGTTTTGCAGAGGACTATATTACCAAAGTATTTTGGTGTTGAAGTTTGGTTTGCAATTCAACAGATAGTGCTTAAACATAATGGCTGGTAGATAGACTCTTAACCAGCCATGCAGCCCCTCTGTGTTTCCTCACATTTGTAGCCATGCTCCCCCTCAGTGCTCTGAGAGTGTGTGATCCTCTCCCACTCAAGTGCTGGTCGTAGATCTCAGCTTAGCACTCCCAGACTGTGCACTGCAGGCCTGAGACAAGCTTGGGATTTTTTCTCTCCCCCAAGCTTGGTCACAGCAGGGGCAGAGACCTTGGCTTGCCACTCAGAGCCACTGCCTATTAGACTAATCAGCTG
Source organism: Macaca fascicularis (assembly GCF_037993035.2). Lineage (NCBI taxonomy): Eukaryota > Metazoa > Chordata > Mammalia > Primates > Cercopithecidae > Macaca > Macaca fascicularis. Next base: position 106,056,771 of record NC_088379.1, read on the forward strand.
GGAAAAGGTGATTGTATTGCAGGCCCAAGCTGGGGGCTCATGACTGGTGAAGAGCAGGAGGGCAGGGAGAGGCAGGCTTGCCTCTTTTCCAGAGGGCACTGCAGCATGCTGAGAGTGCACAAATTCCAAGATTCCTAATCCATCCCTAATTACTGGCTAGAGGGGGATAAAATCCTGATACTGACACATGTGTTTGGATGGCACTCCTCTGTCTTTGTCTTCTGCTCCTGGGCAGACAAGCACAGCAGGTACCATTTATTCTACAAGAAATTTCTGAGTGTCTGTAACAGCACAGGGTTGGTAGTTAGGCAGTAGACCTAGGCCATGAATACAATATTTCTCATCATGGACACTTTACCTAGAGTGACTACCATTGTGATCAGGCCAATTCTGGAGATGTATTTATTTTATTTTATTTCTTATTGTTAGTTGCCGAAGGGTCGATTCTTCTACAAGTTTTATAAAACCTCAAAAACTAAGTGACAACACTTAATTGATACTTCTTGTAACAATTAAGTTAAAGTCAGAAGAGCATTTCCTTACTCAGTTCTGGGAAAGTAAAAGGCAATCCCATACCAACTGGGAGAGTTAATTCCAAGGCAGGTTTAACATTGACCTGGGCTCTTTACTAAAATAAGAAATGTACCTGCCTTGAGCTTACTCCTGGTCATGACATGGAATATACTTTTGAGAAATTTCCATTTTTTATTGATTCACAATTATTGTAGTAAGATTGATCATTTGTATCTGATTTTGTCACGCTATCTGGAGGGCTCTGTCCCTTGGCTGGTTACACAGCAAGACTATGTCTACATGACCAGCTGAGTAAAAGGAAACCTGGCTGAAACTGAATTTTAGGTCATCTTTTTGAAGGTGTTTTTTCCACACATCCATGGTTTCTAGACCCAGAGAGAAGAGAGAAAATGTATTCTGGTATGGTCCTTATAGAGAGAGGGCAGTTGGACCCTTCATCTAGCTTCTCTGAACCCATTTCCCTGAACCAGACTGTGGCCGTGATAAACACCTTTACTGTAACGCAGTTTCTATGCTTTATCATTTTCTTGCAATAAACTGCAAATTTGCAAGCACTGTCACTTGGATCCTGCCAGTCTTTGTTAGCAACAGAAGTCTGTCTAAGCGCCACAGTTAGTGTGTGCTTACTGATCTAGGTAGGCAGACTGGATTTACAAGGAAACATTAACAACAGGCAGAAAGAACAAATTGTATCATTCCTTAGATAGGCAAGAGAATTGGACAAATCGTCTACAACCACCAGGTCATGCATTTTTTGGCAATTTTTGTTAGAGTTTGTTTTTAGACAAATAAATAATGAATGATAATTGCACTGACACAAACCATTAACTTTTCAGCTTTTGAAATTCTTTAAAAACAATCTAAACTGCACCAGGCTAACAAAACAGATATTAATGATTGTCTCCGTGAATGAAATAGGGAAACTTACATAATTATTGCCTAGGTGTGGGGAGAATTCCTCAAGCTGTCAGTTCTTGGTTTTTCCTTGTGCAGAGTGCTCACCTGAGAACAGAAGATATGTTTTGATCCATAAGCTCAGAGACTGAGTAAGAATGAAAACAAAGTTTCCTAGCTTTTTTCTCTTTTTCAAGGAAAGTTCAATTTTCCTGCAAGAATGTCATTAGAGCCACCGTTTGCCTCTTGGTATTGTGTAGAAATTAGTCACCAAAATATATGAGCTTTGACAAACCATCATCTGTTTTCACTCCAAAGTAGCAATATGAAGTCCTGGGTGGGATAGGTCAGGGGGCAGTGGGTGTGGGAGATGTGAGTTGGGAGATAATAACATCAAAGAAACCCTGGGGAATGAGTATTGATGTTTCCTTGTTACATGACCTGGCGCTGCCTAAGCAAGCCCATATCATGTATTTAAAGTGCCATTTTATCAGGAAGACATTCTAGGGTCCTTCTGTTTAAATAATTCAGTGAGGGTTTTGTGAAAATGAATTTATAGGCCAAATGAACACTTGGGTGATATACAGAGCAGCGCAGGTGCCATTACTCAAAATCCCAGTGCTATTCCACCATCCGATATACACAGAAATATTAACCTAGGATGATGGCAAGTTGAGAGGCTCCAAGTATTTTTTCCATGATAGTGGATTCATTACCAACATATTTTGCATTACTTCTGTCTTTTAGGTAGAACTGAGTATCAACGTCAGTCACACAATATAAAAGCAATATAGGTCAAAATCTCCAGCTTTTAGAATAAATTTCATCATTTTGCTCCAGCTTTTATTTGCCAGTTGTTAGGAAATCTGTCCTCTGGGGACTCTGAGGATGTCACCTGTTACTTGTATCAACATGGCAATAACAAATAGTGCCAGAGACCTCTGAGGAGAACAAACTCAAGAATCCTCTTCAAGAGCTCCTTTGGTTCTATGCTCTGAGAAATGTTGGGCATAGTGCTGCAGCACTCCCAGACCCTGCTCCAAGGCAATCTTTTGCTAACTATTGTTCATTTTGCAAACGACGCAGCACCTGTTTGGAACCCATGGCTATGAAGTACTGGAATGAGAAGTAAACAAAATAAATATTGATTCATCCTCTAGCGTCTGCCAGAAGTCAAGCAAAGCAAGTCATTGAAAATCTTTACAATTCTTAATATTCTTCCTCAAGGTCTGTCTAATCGACAGACTAGAAATTTTGAGAAAAATTTAATAACAATATGATATCAGTAACAAGAATAATGATATTTATAGTAAAATCAAACAACCCACATACATATCTAGTGAAAATAAAAACATCCAGAGGGAAATATATCAAATGCCGATAGTGGTTGTATGAAGATTGTTTCATGGGTAGTTTTAAATTCTCTTTTATTCTCTGTTTTTTCTATTTTTCATTATTCATAATCTGGTCAAATATTAAAATGGTAGTTTCAGCCATGAAAAAATATTATAAGGCAGTAAAGTATGTTAATTTGCCAAATTAACAACATCTTAAGATGAGGGAAAAACCATTTGCACTTGAAACAGTCAAGGAAAATTTGGTGTAAATGCAGAGAATGAGACAAATATTGAAGGGCTGAGGACAGAAGAGGATTCTACATACGGCTTTATAAATCTGTGAATGTTTTGTTCATTTTTACTCTGTGGTTCATTTTTTGTTTTCAATGAACTTTTATTTGTAAAAATAAGCAAAAAATGATGACTATGCACTTAATGAATAATTGCCATAGCATACTAATTAATTAGTTTGCTAATGACATATTAATCATATATAATTACCATTAGATGGGGAAGTGCACATGACAAAGAAGAACAAGAGACTCCTCCTTCAAGAAAGCTGGGTTCAGAAAGACAGAGACAGTCAGGGGACAGGGAAGGGAATAAATGAAGTCTGAGAAATATGCATTGTTATTGCATATCAAGTGTTGTCAAAACTGAGCTAGAGAAGGCAGGCACATCATGGAAGGTGTTGCAGACATGCTAAGGTGTTTGAACTCAATCTTAGGTTATTACCTATCAGAGTCTTCTAAGCAGAGGAGTATTCTAATAAATTCAGATCTGATTTTTCTTACTCTAAATGGTTCAAAGTCAACTGATGCTTTGAAGCTAAGTTTAGTGATACAATGTTTTTCTTCTTCCATAGAGTCATATATATTTCTAATTCCAAATTTTTTCTTTATAATTTGTATAACCTGACATATTAAAAGTGAGATAATGTGTATTAGATTTCTGAGATGATATAAGAATCACATTTAAAACACATGTCACACATACATTTTTTAGTCAATCATGGTGACCTTTAACCTGACGAGATCCCTTACTAAAGCTGAGGAGTAGCTCATATGTTCTTATAAAGGACTCCTTGATCTGCAATATTTGATACTCTTTTTTTTTCCTGAAAGCATCTTCTTGTTAGACCCTAGTAAACTTTCTCTTTTACATTTAAGAGAGTTATAAATTTAAACATGCATGAGTTACAACTTCAGCAGAAGACCTTCTTCAACAAAGAATATATTTAAAGGAAGCAGGAAGAATGGATGGATGAACATCAACCACATTACTTACTCCATAACCTAATTGGAAAAGAGAGATTTGGAGTGAAAAAACTCTCTTCCCAGGAGAAAATGACCAGAACTTTAACTGTGGCTCATTCAGGCTTCTAGAAAACCAGAAGATTTGACATCCACTGGCATTTTTCCTAAAGGTGGGTTGCTGCAGAGGGCTGTTTCCTTGGAAACATTGTTTATTGGTCTGTACCATGGTAAAAAGTCCAGGGTTTCTACACTGAATTAATGACAGATTCAGATAATTTTTATGACCACTGAAGCTCAAATTTCATTGTGTTACCCTTCTATGCTCATTAATTAACATTATATTTCTTAGGTCTTGAAACCAAGAAAGTAAATTGTAACAGTCATCAATTCTGAATAGTTGGTAGTCAGATATTTGTTCTATCAATGTTTTTCTGTATTTTAAAAATTTCTAAAAATTTTTATGTAGGCAGCAGTAGAAAAATTGAGCTAAGTTTGTGAACTTATATCAAACCTAGTCATTTAAGTTTTTTTTTTTTGACTTATTTTTTAGGAAAGACATCAGTATTAGGTAAGAGAAGTTACTTAAGTAAAAATAATTTTAGTAATGTAACTTCTCGAGTGTAGTGAGCATAGTATTATAAAGAAAATATATTTGAATACATTTTGAAATGCAGTGGGAAGAAATTTGTTTGCTAGTGTTTGGGGAGACACCAAGTTCTGTTAATGATAGACTTTAATAAAAATTGTGGTAGTACAAGGAGCATTTGGATAGCATTGTATTTTAGATAATAAATTCTGGACTACTGAAGTCTACTCTGAATCACCAATTTCAGTGTTGCCCTATCACCAAATATTTTCCATGGTAGTTATCTGGGTTGCCCTTTGAGAGATTATTTTGCTAAAAGCAATATAATTTCTAAATTGAAGTTGGCAGAAATAAAAGTATTCAAGACTATATGTTACTATTTCCATGATAAAATCTCCCTTTTAGACCTGTGACCTGACTTTGTTTGAAGAAAAGGAAATTAGGTGGGCTAAGGGTCGATTTAACTAGTCTGCCACCGTCTATTTCACTTACTGCTATAGTCACCGCGAGAGTGGGAGAAAGCCTACATAGAATTTTCCCCAGGCATTAAAGAAGAGTCTGCTGTTACATTTGCAACCAAGAAACACAAGATTCTCTGAGGTTTTCCCCCTGCTGGAAGTCATGATTCTAGTGTCAGTTGTCCCATTTCTTTGGTGGAAATGGGTGGTAGAAAACTGCAGGTAGTCCCGATCCCAGCGCCGTCCTCAAAAGGAGAGCCGGGAGCTTCTACACAGAACATTTCCAGGTATGTTTAGCACCCTAACTCACCGCTTGGAGAGCCAACATGACTGCAGAGTGTTTGGAATATGTGTGATGCCTGTTTGCAAGCCACAGGCAGATTCTGAGGACTTTTCTTGATAAATCGTGTAGTCATGCTTAGGGTCTCTCATGTGCTTACTCAGGACTGGTTCACTTTTAGCCTGCTTGACCACTTTTTTATTTTTGCCCTTTTCCCTGACCTGGTAGAATAGGCCTGGCTACTGAGTAAAGGCTGGTGAATAGCCAGGAGGAAACTGTGAGTAGCTTCTAACCACTTTATGAGTAAATTCTGCTCCTTTGCACCCTTCAGATGGTTCCTCCTGAGACAAAGGATAGTACGGGAATAAAGCAAATGTGTGTATTAAAGAGTGGAAGAGATGCAAGGAAAAAGGAGCTCTCTCCTGAAAGAAGATGGCTCATGTGAGGGGTTTTAGCATTCCTGCGCAGGCTTCAGCTGTCCTTGCTCTTCAGCTCTTCTGTTTGCCTGTTGCCGTTTGTTCTACATTGAATTTATACATGAAATTGAAACCACTTTCAGCCTGTAATATCTTGCTCTTGATTTGGGACAATATTTATAGCTTCTGTTTTACGAAATTATTTTGAGCCACCAGCAATATTTATAATATAGCTTATCCCCAATATTCAATTGGAGAATTGGATATTGTAAATGTATTAATGTAACGTGATATTTAAATTAGACCCACAAGTTATTTATTTATTTATTTATTTATTTATTTTTATGAAGTCTCGCTCCTCTGTCACCCAGGCTGGAGTGCGTGGCAGGATCTTGGCTCTCTGCAGCTTCTGCCTCCCGGGTGCCAGCATTTCTCCTGCCTCAGTCCCCCAGGTAGCTGGGATTACAGGCATGCACCACCATACCCAGATAATTTTTGTATTTTTTAGTAGTGACAGAGTTTCACCATGTTGGCCAGGCTGGTCTCCAACTCCTGACCTCAGGTGATCTGCCCGCCTCAGCCTCCCAAAGTGCTGGGATTACAGGCATGAGCCACAGCTCCCAGCTAGATTATTTTATAAAACTAATAATTGCTTTTAATTGATCTGTTTTGTGATATCAATGGTTTAAATGTCTGATCTACTCAAAACAAAGAAAAATCTATGATTTTAATTTTGAAAAGTTATCCAGCATCACATTTTTTCATTGTTCTTGACACAAATCATACCTATATTTTGAAAGACTTTTACAATTTCAATCAAATGAATATACCTAAGAAACTGGAAACATTCACATTACATCAATAGAATATTATATTTTACCTTTTTGGAGAGGCATGATTAAATTTATATAAATGATATAAAACCTGGTTTACATTTTAACTGATGACCAGTTTTTTTGTCCTCTTGACCACATGTGACTCTACATAGCCAGTACCAAAATGAAACAAAACAACAGCAATAATTTAAAAACTTGTTAACAAATTTTGTGATCTTTCTGCCCTTCCTGCAGAATAGGAAATGCCTCCAGCCATCTACACATCCACACATATATAGAAAGCAACCTCTAAAGGCCACATAGTCCAATAATCTTATCAAAATGGTAAGATTTTTCTTTCCTTCATGGAAGAATTTTACATTTATTGACAGTAATTGGCTATTTCTAAAGAAGTTAGGCTTTTTGTTTATGTTTCACATGAACAAAATCCAAGGTTATAGTTAGATTCTAAAATAAATAATTTTCATCTAATCAATTGTCTGGAAACTTACCAGACTCATGAGAAATTGTCTTAACAGTAAGAAGCTTCACGCTCTCTTTATCAGACTGAGGTCTATTTGAAACAGAAAACATTAAATTAGCACCACAGTAATCAGCATTGAATGTTTGTGAAAGTACTGTGACACAAACAGAATGATGAAGATACATATGCATATATATGTATGTGTGTGTGTATATATACATATGTATATACATATGTATACACACACACATACATATATCTTTCCATGGCAAGAACTTTGTCTTTTCACGTACAAATACACATATACTTTTTAGCAATTTTTACTTTTTCTGCAATCAAGCCAGTAAATCCCTGCCACTCTCTTATAGTGGTGATTGTCAGATAAATTAAAAATTAGTATGAGTTGTGTGAAACACTTGGCACAAGGTCCATATTGCACATGTCTCCAATTCTGAATTATGGAGAGGAAGACATATAAATGTTTACAAACCTTTTGGGCTTATGCTGAATTCTGGAGATAATCCTTTTCATGAAGTCCTGAGATACTGTAGTACGGTATCTGAACTGTCTATTTTAATCAAGAGTTCTCACCTATCCGAAAGAGTTTCAAACTCTAATTATTTCCTTTGGACATCTCAGGAGTCTCTAAGTCATATGAATAGTAATGTAGCATTATTTCTAAAGTTTACAACCTTATGAAATATAAAAACACTTGTATGAAGGTAGACCGCAAACTCATGTCAACAAGGAAAACAAGGTTTGTTTTGACATGAAAAACAGTTCATCACGTCTCTTTGCAGCACCTTGGTTGTTACAGTTGCTTGGATTGGTAAAATCTGCTTTATTTTAATCAAGTCAAAGTAGAATAGCCATCTACCTTAAAGGCACTGAGAACTGGCTCAAGGTAGAAGCACAATTTTCTCTGTGATAAACATTAAAAATTGTCACTGGGAAAACTATCTAAAAACTCTAGGGATTTTTTCTATGATATTTTGCCTCATAATTATGTTCCTTCTTCTACTTTTTCCATTTCATCTTTTTATTTCCCATTTTACCACTCCAAGATTAAACATGATCTTATATTTGGAATTTCTCTGTTAAATGGAGAGAGTTCTGACAAATAGTCAAAGCCAATATGTAGTGCTTCTACACTTTAGAAAATAATCCAAAAACGTATAAGTAGAGTTAACAATAATTTTCACATGTAAATGGTAGGATCTAAACAAAAGATGATATGGGCTTACTTACTGATCATTTCCATTTTCTGGTGTGCCTAGAAGAAGAGGGAGTTGTCATTAGAGTTGCAAAGAAGTTGGCTACCAAAAATCTGAGCCCCTGTAACTCCCTTACCTGCCACCCACTCTTTTCTATACAGAGATGTTTCTAAGCCATTTTAAAATATTTTAATTTTCCCCTTGCCAAGCCATTTCCTCTGGTATGGTTAATATTTATCCTGGCATTCATGGGATAGGCCTAATTAGGTCAACCCCACTACATTTAGTTCTGGACTAATCTTGATCTTGTAGTTTCATATCACTATGTGAAATTACTGTTCATTATTGCATATCCCATGGACAACAGAAAATGTCTGTTTATTTCAGTATCTCTGAAAAAAATCTATTAAAAGTATTGAAGATTTTATGCCAGAGAATTGAAGTTTTGACTTTCCTTTATACATTGTTCTTTTCTGGGACACAAATCACTGTTTGTGGTGAGCTACAATGTAGATACTATATCTAATTGTATCTTAAACCCACTGATTCAGCCTCTCAAAAGAGCCCTGCAAAATATCACAGAGGCTACTAGCTGCAACTAATCTTTTGTACTCTTTGCCAGGCTGCTTCACAACTGTCTGGTAGAAAACACCTGGGGTTTAGAGTGAGAACTCAGAATGATTCATTCTGCATAAGGACGTGGCCTCTCTGGAGTGAATGTTAGTGATCAAATCTTGCATTAATCTATGGCCAATCAGGCCAACTGTTTAATGTGATTGCATAAGGTTTCCCTTGTTGTCCTCCTTTGCTCTGGTTTTATTCCATTGCTACTCAGCTTCTGTTTCTTAGATTTCCTTTCATATTTAATCTAAATGTTGTCATTGAATATGCCCTTTGAATGTAATTCTCCTGGCCTTGACTATCCTTATTTATAAAGACCCTAACTTCCACTAATATTTTGGCTGCTTCTATTTCTGTCATCTTGGTTAAGATATCCAATCATAACTCTTAATCCCTAGGATTTAACCCATGGCACCATATGCTGCTGACCAATTAGACTTAACCTCATCTTTGCTCCATCAGTAAGGATTTAACAGCATTTTTTTTTTATTCCTATGTGTCAAATACAGTATTAACTGTGATGCTAATAGCCCTGTTTTAAAATGAGTTGATTTTTTTAATTTATAATTTTTGTGGGTACATAGTAGGTGCAGATATTCATGGCGTATAAGAGAGATTTTGATATAGGCATGCAATGCATAAGAATCACATCATGGCAGTGGCGTATTCATCCCCTCAAGTATCCTTTGCGTTACAAACAGTCCAATTATATTCATTGAGTTATTTCAAAGTGTACCATTACGTTTATTATTGACTATAGTTGCTCTGTTGTGCTGTCAAATACTAGGTTTTATCCATACTTCATATATTTTTGTACCCATTAACTATCTCCACTTCCCCTCCACTACCCTTCCCAGCTTCTGGTAGCCATTATTCTACTCTCTCACTCCATGCGTTCAATTGTTTTGATTTTTTAGCTTCCAGAAATAAAAACATGGCAAGTTTGTCTTTCTGTGCCTGACTTATTTCACTTAACATGATTACTTCCAGTTCCATCCATGCTGTTGCAAATGACAGGATCTCATTCTTTTTCATGACTGAATGGACATTATTGCGTATAAGCACCACATTTTCATTATCTCTTCATCTGTTGATGGACACTTAGGTTGCTTCCCAATCTTGGCTATTGTGAACAGTGCTGCAACAAATGTGGGAATGCAGGTATTTCTTTGATATACTGATTTCCTGTGTTAGGCATATATACCCAGCAGTGGGATTGCCGGATAATATAGTAGCTATATTTTTAGTTTTTTTGAGGAACCTCCAAGCTGTTCTCCATGGTGGTTGTACTAATTTACATTTCCACCCACAGTGTACGAGGTTTCCCTTTTCTCCGCATTCTCTCCAGCAAAATGTATTGACATTTTTATATGCCTGTTTTAATATTTTTTCCCTAGGAAACTATAGCAATATTCTCATTAGCAGATAGATGCAAGCCAACAGACTATTTTCTGCATATATACCATTCTTATTTGGTTAAAGCTCAGTCCACTGTCAACCTTGTCCAGGTAAGCTTAATTTCATATTGAAATCTCTGATTCATGTTGTCTTCCACAGAGCAGAATGGGTTACTAATTTCTCGAACTAGATAAAGTCTCTCCCACATACTTGAAGAGTGATTAACTGCAGATATTTAATGGTGCTAATTTAATGATAACAGTGCTTTAAATTCTGTCTCAGAAACAAAGTTAACAATAACCAAAAAGATCTGGCTCTTTGTACAATTGCCAAACTTGACTTTAAAATACTTACGTCTTCAGAATAGCTATCCATAGTGGTTGGAATTTTACACATCCACAGAAGCCTCTTTAATAGAAAATGTCAACTTTTCAAATACTGTATTCTTAAATCTTCCTATGTAAAGTAATTTTTAGTATAGCATTTTTTTTTTTTACAAATAAATTTAGCACATTAATTTTTACCTATCCTATATACTCAACACTCACAGGCTTCAATTTGGATAGCCAATTTCCAGTAATAGATAGGATTAGTAGGTAGTTCAGAAACTTAGGGAAATTAAACTGACTTATAAAAATGCTGTTTCCCCTCTGAGAACTGAACAAGGAGACATGTTTCAGACTTTAAGAAGTTTATTCACTGATTCCCAAAGGAAAAGGCATTGATTTGTTTTTACTTTTCACCAAGAGCTAAAATGAACTCTGCTGTTTTGGTCTCCTAGTTTCTCCTGGTACTGTCACGATCATACTACAACTGTCCATGCAATGCACGGTCAGTAGGGTGGCTTTAGGGATAACATTCATTAGTGTCCTGGGGGGCACATTGTCCATGAGGTAAACAAAGAATAATGCAGCTTATATTCCTTTTAAAAATAATTGCTTTTTACCTTTTAACAGTTTATGAGACTTAGGTAGAGTTTTTTAGTGACATATTTAGAATTAAAGTGGGGAAAGAGAATTCTATTTACTGTATATTTAAAAATGTAACTCAATAAGCATATAGTAAGGGCCTGCTTTAGGTACCATGCAATGTGAACAATATGTGATTTGTGACTTGGAGGGATTGCCTGATTTTCAAGAGAGGTAGGCACATGGAGAAATAAGTAACTATTCTATGGTATGATAAATGATATAATCCAAATATGTAGCATTACAATTAAAGGTAGAATTCATTCTGCTTGAAGAAGTGGTATGTTATAAAAAGATACAGTAAATTTGTGTTTGAGTTGAGTCCTAATGGGTAAGTTGGAGATTCGGTGTGTTATGAAAGGTAAGAGGTGGGCTGGATATTCCAGAAGGAATAGTATGGATGAGGGCATGGTTACGTGATACTACATTATATGACCGGGGCTGGGCTGTGAAATGGAGAGATAGTTTGGAATTAAGGTAACATGACAGCTGAGCTGTGGGAGTTGAAGGGGTATTTAGATGAAGGTTGAGTAAAGAAGAGTCAAAGTTCCTGGAACAGAAAAAAAGACAGTAAAGACTAGAATAAATCAGAATTTAGTTAACAATAATTTATCAGTATTAGTTCACTAATTGTGACAAACATACCATCAGATCTTAATAAGCGAACAGGGGAAACTAGGTGTGGTGACTCCCTGTACTATCTTTGCAATTTTCCTGTAACTCTAACTCTATTCTAAAACAGAAAGTTTATTTTTATAAAGGATAAAAAATATAACATGGTCATAGAAGATACTTTCGTTGGGTGTGTCTCCAAGGAGAGCAATTAGTCACAGAACATTTTTTTGAGATTATGGGCCCCTGAGCTGAATTCTTAGCAATCCCTGTCTTTATTTTCTGTTACATAGAAATGGAGTTAATCTTTACCACAGACAAGGTGTCATTTTTATGCCCTCTTTACTACCATATTCCCCTGACCACCCACAAAATTTGGGCTATTTCATTAAAAAGAATTTTCCCACATTTGATAATATCTACTAATAGTATTTAATTCCTACCCTGCAATTCACTAGCATTCAGTGGGTGTCTGTGCCCTTCATCCTTTGTTTCTATGATCAGGAAATACGACATTTCATTTCTTTCTATAACTCTTCTCTCCCTTTAAGAATTTAAAATCAAGTTTAAACTGAGCATATATTCATTCTTCTTTCAGGAAAATAAGAACAAACACAGTTACCTACCCGGGTCTGCCTTCCAGCACATTCGGTACAAACCCACCAGAACAAATACTGAAAGTGTTATTACAATCAAAGCAATAACCACCGGCAAAATAATACCTAAAAAGAATTGGAGACGTTGTCAATTAGAGTGGCTACTGAATTTCACAGCGATAGTTTAGTAACTGAGCAAAAGCATGAGTATTTCCTTTCTTCTTTAAACATCATTCTATTAAAAACATTATATTTTAGGCAAAGATTTCTCTGATTCATGGGGTTTCCTCTAGTTGTCATTTTTGACATAACCACTTGATGTCAGTCTTGTAACCTTTCTGAAACAAAATTCCAACCTTAAGAGAGAGTGCCCCTTCTTCCTGGAGACTGAAGAAGTGGGGAGATGGAAGATTGGAGAAGCAGAAGTTGTACTCTAGATTATAATTAAATCCACATTCACTCATTACATTCTTTAGTACTTTATAATGAAGTTACTGGGAAAATATATATAACCCAATTGGGATTGCTCTCGTCCTAATGCTGGCTTTCTAAAACACTCACAAATTTCTTTCTATAATAATATCTAAACTAGAAAAGGCATAAAATATTGTAAGTAGATATCACAGTGAAGATGATTCTTAAAAATGAACATGATTCAAGAAAGATAGGTGTATGTGTGTCTGTTTGGGGGAGTGATGTTGCTGCAGCAACTTAGGGTGAGTTTTTCATATTTGTATTTCCTTCCTTCCTTCCTTCCTTCCTTCCTTCCTTCCTTCCTTCCTTCCTTCCTTCCTTCCTTCCTTCCTTCCTGTTGGTTATTTCTAAGATGAAAAGTACAATGATAAAAGCAAGAGAGCTGTCATAGACACACAACTAAAGGAAATTAAGGTGACTATTAGTTTAGCATATTTGCTTGCATACATACTCCTTATATATTTATCAGGGGTGGGAATTATTCTCCAATTCACCTGTAGGATGGTTCACACTTCCATTGTCAGAGTTAAATATTTGTTTTAAGTAAGTTCTGCTGATTTCATAATAGATCTTAGGTGAAATTATTATTGCCTCCCAAAGTGAAGATGCCGTGAATCAGCAAGTCAGTAATTTCTATGATGACTTATTTAATGGAATGGGTTTACCTAAACTTAATAGAGCCTTTTATAGTAACAGCTTTGAATATAGTCTTTTTATTCTTAATTACTAAGGAAATTATTTAATATTCTGTATTCAGTCTTAGCACACACATAAACGTTATATAACATATATAGGTTTTAGTTAAAATGGAACATTTTTAAAGGTCGTTTTTAATATTCTATGAAGGCAAACAATCTGTTTTTTGATATAATTTATTTTTTGTTCTAATTATTTACTTGACAAAAATGAAATATATTCAGGGTATACAACCTGATAATTTGGAAATAATTCACTTTTACAGGGACATCTACCTGTGCATTTTGGCTTATCTGAAACTAGTGCCATCGAGTCATGCTTGGCCCTTGATTGTAATTGCTAAACACTAAGCTAAGAAAAAAAATTGCCAAAGTGTGCTTTTTTTCTCTTCTCTTCTCCTTCCTTCCTTCCTTCCCTCCTTCCTTCCTTCCTTCCTTCCTTCCTTCCTTCCTTCCTTCCTTCCTTCCTTCCTTCCTTCCTTCCTTCCTTCCTCTTTCTCTCTCTCTTTCTTTCTTTCTCTTTCTTTCTTTCTTTCTTTCTTTCTTTCTTTCTTTCTTTCTTTCTTTCTTTCTTTCTTTCTTTCTTTCTTTCTTTCTTTCTTTCTCTCTCTCTCTTTCTTTCTTTCTTCTCTTTCTTTCCTTCCTTCTTTTTTTTTTTTTTGTCATTAAGACCCGACTCACCTGTGGGAAATTTTCAGAGCAGGCAGCAGTTAGATAGTATTGTAATGGGATTGCAGGCTCAATAAAGTTGACAAAAGGCTGCCCATAATCTGATTCCTCCCCTTTACTGTTCATATGCAAAATTCTGTATATCTACTGCCATTAATGAAGATATTGCTATTACTCACTGGAATAAGACCGGCTGGTTGCTGAAGTGCTTGCATTTTTTCCACCCTCACTGCCTATTACTTTAAGAAAGAAAAAAAAAAGTCACTTTTGGTTAATGTGTGCCAATCCTTGCAGTCCTCCCTCCACCCTCATTTAAGGAAGCAGCCATGATTTGTAGGTATGATGCTGCAAGTGCAAAATATTCAGTCTCATTCTGAAGGAGCTGTTTTGTGAGTCAAGATTGGTAGTGCTTCCTTGGTGAAAAAGAAGGTCAGGTAGAGCAGATTTCCACTCAGACACACAGATATCATACCTTGAGACTGTGAGGTGTTTTCTGGAATTGTAACTGGTATTGAGGATACTGTACCAGCTTTAGACGGTGAGGCATCTGGTTGTAAAATGCTACCTGTATGAAAATTACAAATGTAGAATCAGACTAGGGTATTAAGTCTTCATACGGGATTTATTTGCAGATTCAAACAGTTTGCCTCTCTGAAGATCTGTGAAAACTATTTATTGTCGAATAGTAGGATAAATGCAATCATAACACTAAACCGTAAGTTCATCCATTCCTTCTGGAAAGGTAATTAAATTTAGAATCAAAAAGCCTGAGTATCAGTTTTACATCTTCAGGAACTCGCCAAGAAAACTTCAGTAAGTTTTTTAGTGTAAGTTACAGCCTGTATAACCTACTGCATAAGATTCCTGTGGGATGTAAATCTATGCAAAAGCATCTTTCAAATTTCAGATATTATAACTTTGGCTGATGGTGATTTCTTTTTTCTATCGCACATAGTTAAAATGATCATAACTGCACAGGACTTCAGATTTTATAATATTTATCAGCGATTGAAGGGAAAAAAATTGCAGCTGAGGCTTTGGTTAGAAGAATTGAGGAAAAATCAAAGAAGACTCCTTCATTTTCATCCCTAAAGTTCAGCAACTGGTTTTATTATGTGCCTTTTCTAGAGTAACTGCTGCTTGGCTGTTTTTTTTTTTTTTTTCACTAGTGTCCATGCTCTTTTTTTTCCCCAAGGGAAATATAAATAAAAAATGTATTGTTGTTATTTGTTTGTTTAGTTAACATTTGCCATCTTCAATCAGAAGGACTGAAGCAAAATTTATAAGTAAAAATCTACTATCCAAAATCCATAGCTGTCAATAAGTTTAAAGGACATATAAATAATTAAGTATTGTATAAGTTGAAAACATGTGTTCTCGTGAATTTGCAATAAAGTACAATTTGTACTTAGAAAATTTTTTGAACATTTTTTCTCTTTCTCTTGCAGTATGAAGTGCTCTATTTAAATCACGCCTGTTTGCCTTGTCTGTTCTCTGAATTGCAAGTTCCTAGAGTGTGAGGGCCATACTTGTCAACACACCCAACGTGGAGCTCTGGCCACAGGGGGTGTGCAGTCAAATGTAGCTGACACTAAGAGGCACTTCTTATGATTATGGCTCCTTGGGCGTATTGAGGCCACATATAATTGCACCAAAGAAATTGATATTTCTATGACTGCCTTGGCTCATTCCTTCTTCACCACCCACATCCCAGCACGCACTGCATGCTCATGCATTTTTGACATCTGTGGGTGAAGAATAATGTTCAGAGTCTGTACCGTTCTTGCCATGCAAGAGATCTGTGGGTGGAAGCTAGATATATGCCCATAAGAACAAAGAAAAATGTCAGGCTAGTGCACTAAGCAGGCAGAAAAAGGAATATTAAATAAAAGAGTGGGAACTAGCTGAAACCTTGGTACTTTCAGCTGCCTTTTCCAGTGTCAAGTAGTTTAGCGAGGATGAATGCTCTTTCAGTTGTCTTGGTGGAGAAGGTGGCTGATTAAATAACCGATGATGTTAATCCTCTTGTGATTTCCCAAGGGTTAATTGTCCTACCTTATTACCAAGTTCTTGTAGATAGGCTAAATGGCAGCCTCAGGACTAAGTGTAATCTGTCTAAGTCAGAACAAACTCCCAGCTTCCCTGCTTAAAATGTGTTGATCACCCAGTGTCAATGGTTATTGCTAATGACCCATGGATAGGCCAAAATGTTAACATTTCATAGTGGAAAGATTTGGTGGCTGCTTGAACAAAGACTTTAAATTTGTTTTGTTTTTCTTTAAACTGCAACCTTCAGTTAATAAATTATTTCTGAATCCAGCACACACACACAAACACACACACAGACACACACAGACAACATTACTGTCATGATCCAATAATGGGAATTAACCTACAGTTTGAGAAGCTCTGTTTTTTAGCATGATCATATTGCTAATTATGAAATTATGGTACTTGGATGAATCCATAAAATGTGAGCCTAATGTTATTCTTTCTGTGACTCAGATGTGGAATCCATGACATGCTCAGAGCTGATGATCGACACAGTTTTTGTCGAGACTGTATTATCCTATATTACTAACAACATAGCACTGCCAGAGGACATACAGCAGAGCTATAGCAGAGTGGCTAAGAGCATGATTCTGAAGACAGGATACATATCTGACTCTAGCACTTACCCTGTGGAATCTTGGGCAAGTTGCTTAGCTTCTATGTGCCTGAGTTTCCACATATATACATGGAGATTATAATAGTTCTACATCATAGTATTGTGAAAATTATATGAGTAAAAATAAATTTAAACTGCTTAGAAGGGGATGTGATATTAATATGTATATATTATATATAATAATAATTTTCTATTATTATATTATGATTATTCCCTTAGAGAGTTGAACCTCCCAACCAAGGTCAGTTTGTCTAATTTTCTCAAAAATTCTAAGAGTGAAATATACGAACTTCAGCCACTTCTGTGTTTTCAGATGCTTCTTTGCTCTAGTCAAGACATAGAGGAACTGGAGAAACTGGAGTAGAATATGGTACTCTCAGATGACATAGGTTTGTTCTTGGATCCTGACGTTTGGTGATTTTTACAATTATTGAATTTGTGGCTATGATATTTCAGGATTTAAGTCCAGTTGGGAAACTTCAGGTCAGAACTTGGAGCAAACTGATGAGACAGAGACCCTCAGAGTCAAGTCTGTTATAATAATGTATATCCAAATTTACCCCATCAGCATCTGACAGTGGTACATATTTGGACCTCACTGTAGACCAATTACTTAATAAATCATTGAGAGTTTTAGAGACAGAAGACCTATCAATGTCCCAAGGCACCTGTGATTGCCATAATAATGCTCCTCACAGAACTCCAACTATAGAAAGTGTAAGTGACCAAAGTTACCCACATGTACTCTGAAACCCATCTCTCTGTTTGTACTGGTGTCATGTCTCTCTAAGGCTACTCTCAGCCAATGAATGGACCTGCCAGAAATATTAGGCCGGCTTGTCCTTGGATGAATGTGGACTGGAGGATTCCCTGATGGTCTCCCTGAACATCTCCTAGATGCTTCTGCTCAGCAACTGTGTTCTCTCTCCCTATCACCAGGTCAGATGTGCATTTCAGTCTGGTAGCTCTTCTAGACTTTCCTTGTCCCCTCCCAGGCATCCTTCCCAGGCATTTTTTTTCTCTCTTAGGTATTTTCCCCTAATAAAATCCTTGTACTTTTAACTGAATCTTGAACTCTGCTTCTCTGAACATTCAGATTAAAGCAGTCTCCCTGGCAAGTATTTAAAAGGTCACTTCCTATTGGAAGCAGAAATGAAGCCTCCAGGAATTTTAAACTGGACTTGGAAGACTTGGGCACTGGTTCATAAGGGAAATATCTGTTTGTCTAAACCTTTTTTTTTTTTTTTTTTTTTTTGAGACAGAGTCTCACTCTGTCGCCCAGGCTGGAGTGCAGTGGCGTGATCTCGGCTCACTGCAAGCTCAGCCTCCCGGGTTCACACCATTCTCCTGCCTCAGCCTCCCAAGTAGCTGGGACTACAGGCACCCGATACCACGCCTGGCTAATTTTTTGTATTTTTAGCAGAGACGGAGTTTCACCATGTTAGGCAGGATGGTCTGAATCTCCTGACCTCGTGATCCACCCACCTCGGCCTCCCAAAGTGCTTGGATTACAGGCATGAGTCACCACGCCTGGCCCTGTCTAAATCTTTTATTTTCTCTTTTTATTTAGGGGAAGCCTAACTCTTCCTATGGAGAATCACCCCTTCCCCACTTCATGTGGTAATATGAGATGCCCTTTTTAAGTCCAACCTCAGAGTCACTATATGACTAAAGTTCTCTCCTAAGAATTTGCGTGTGTAGTGATTTTGAGTTATTCTCAGAGTGAAGCTCTAACGGGACTATCTATGGGTATACAAAATCCCTGAACTTATTACCATGCCATCCTTCTTTTTTCTGTGCGTTTCCCTCCCAAATTTTTTTGGTTAAAAGAAATCTTGGGCAGGGCATGGTGGCTCACGCCTGTAATCCCAGCACTTTGGAAATGGTCTCTAATTGTAATTTGATAGATTATTCATGTCCCATTTTAAAAAATAACTTTTCAGCCTTTGACACAAATCTTTCTCTTCTGCTTATCACACGTTCTTTATGTGGGTACTAATAGAATAGAGCAGACTCTATTGATTTTTTTTTCTTTTTGGTCTCCTTGGTTGGTTCCTCCTTCTCTTTCTTTTTTTTTAAAATCTTTTTAATTTTTCTTCTTATATTGAGACATGACCTTGCTCTGTCTTCCAGACTGAATTGCACTGCTTCCCTGCAGCCTTCATTTACTGGGCTCAAGTAATCCTCCTGCTTCAGCCTCCTGAGTAGATAGGGCCACAGGTATGCACCGCCACACCCAGCTAATTTTCTCTCTCTCTCTGTTTTTTTTTTTTATTGTAGAGATGAACCTTGCTGTGTTTTTCAGGCTGGTCTCGAACTCCTGGCCTCAAGTGATCTTCCCACCTCAGCCTCTCAAAGAGCTGAGATTATAGGCATGAGCCACCACCCCTGTCCCCTTTTTTTCTTTCTAAATTATAATCTTGGAGTGCCCCCTAGAGTTTAGTCCTTGGTCCTCATCTCTAATGACCCTCATTTATTTGGCGATTTCATTCAATTTCAAGGTTTAAATGCATCAATGTCACTGATTCCCCAACTTATACTTCCATCCCAGACCTTTTCCTAAGCTCCGGATTTGTAAATTCAGATACTTAACTTAGCAAGTAATACACATTTTAAACTCAGCATGTTCATACTTTAACTTCCACTCTATCTGAAGCCTTCCCATCCTAGTTTGGAGCAGACATTCCTTCCAATTGCTCAGGCCAACGACCTATTTTTGGCTCATCTCTTTCTATTCTATTCCACATGCAATCATCAGGAATATTTATTGGCTTCACCTCTGAAATAAATCCAGATTTTGAGATTTCTTGCCATCTACTCTCTGATCACCCTGGTCAAAACCACCATCTTCTCTCTCCTGTATCCTTTCTTCAGCTGACAGTGTCTCTTCAGCTCTCTGAGTTATAAAACATGAGTCGGCTAATGTAACACTGTTGCTCAAAGCCCTCAGTGATTCACCATTCCACTTAGAGAAAAAGCCAAAGTCCGCGCAATAGCCCACAAAACCCTAGGTAATCTGCCTGGCAAATCCCCTGCCTCAACTCTGCCCACTTGCTTAATGCTGTCCCTTAAACATGCCAGGCCTCTCCTCAAGTTCTAGCTCTGCCCGGGTGTTCTTCCTCCACATATTGGGTGACTCACTTCCTTCTTGTATTTACTCAACTCTTTTCAGGAAGACTTACCTTGGCCACTTTTTTCAATCTTGAAAACCCTTCCCCACCTCTCCAGTGCTTGTGATCCCTTCCTCTTCTATTGCTTCACATTTTCTCTTTCTCAGATCACTTGTATCTTTTAACTTACTATATAATTTAGTTAATTATTATTTTATTGGGTATAGTTTACTTTCCCTGCGAGAATATAAGAACCTCTAGGGCAAGGATCTTTATTTTGCTCACTGATATTTCCCAAGTGTTATAACAGTGTCTGGAAGTAGGGTCCATCACTATTCACTGAATGGATAAACAAACTTCTTGGCAGCAGAATTGACTACTATGAAAGATGAAGTGAATTTATGAGATTACCTTTTAAACTTAATATTGGGATTGGCACATATTTAAAATCATGATATTATTATTGTTCTCATTCATTTGACAACAAGAACAAAAATAGAGACCTACCTTAGGACCACCACTAAATGTTGAAGAAAATACAACAGAGTATGAGAGGTAGCTGTTGCATTTAAGGAGCTCACATTTTAGTAGGGGAGGTGAGAAGCATATCCCAAAATTGACAGATGTTAAACATGCAATAAAGAACAAGTAAAACATCATGGCAAAGACCAAGGATCGAAATAGGAGAGACTATGTTATTGTTTATTAAATTTTACTTATAACTCTTAAAAAAAGGACTTGAGGAGCTTAAGCAATTTTACAGACCGTAAGATGAATGAGATTGAAATAAGAAATTAGAACAAATGCAAATGAAAGAAGTAAACAGGCCCCTTCTAAGAGTTAATGCCGGGTATTAACATAATTGTTGCTGTTGGCCACAAGAATGGACTCTGAGCACCCTGACACTCAGGGAAAGGAGAACATGTGGTCTACTCTGGGCTTTTATTATTGGAGAGGAAAATAATCTGTTATATGAGTGATACATGAGTGGTATAGACAATAAGTGCTATGACTATGGTTGGTGCAATTCTGTGTTTTGGAAAGGGAGCATGTTGATGTAATCCTGGAGTCTCCTCTAACTAGGATTTTAGATTCTTTTCAATCCATAGCTAGTATGTATTTTCACACACAATGGCACCCCCTATCTACTTAATAGGTAAAATATCACAGGAGGAATTTTCTGCCTTCAGATGATGAAAATTAATTCCCGCTCTCATCTGACCTTACCTTTCTGACCTGGTTGTACTCTTATAGCAATGCAAAAAACGTTTTACCTTAAATTTCCTTTGCTTTGCTTTGCTTTGGGCCATCAATGTTAGTAACCTGAGGTAATAACATCTTCTAATCCAGAAATAATGGAATAACTGAATGGGGATTCATTTACTTTAGGTAATTCTGTAGAAATATTTGTTGTAGAAAAGGAATTTTTTTTCTTTTTGATTTAAATAGTAGTTTTTACAAAATTATATATGACGAGAGTGACTGAGGCACTGTGTTAATTACTTCCATATGTGCTAATTTATTTTATTCTTAAGTAAACATTTTTAATCCTGTGTTTTAAAGATGAGAGATACTGTGGCTCAGAGAGATAAAGTAATATATTTAACAGTAAGTGCAAGGCTAAACCATAAGCCAAATATGACTCAAAACCCTTTCTGTTTTCTTTGTAATATGCCATGTAATCGATAGATTTTAAAATGTTTATCTTAGTTACTTATGGCATCATTATCAATGGAATCAATAAAATCTGTTCTTAGCATTCTGAAAGTTTTGAGATATTCTTATCCCCTCCTGCATCATGAATTCAGACATGAAAATATTAAGAAGGATTTTATTTTCAAAACCTTAAAAGAGACTAAGTGTCTTGCAAATATTAACACACTTAATTATTGTATTATTAATATTTGCATTTTACAAAGTAGAAACTGATGCCTAGAGATATTCATTTGCCCAGGGCCACACAGCAAGTAGGTGGCAGAGCCAGGATTTGAATGCAAGCTCTAGAGTCTGTGATATCAACCCCAAAATCATGCTGCCTAAGCTGCTGTATTTCAGTAGGGATGAGTTATAAAGACAAGACTCTTATTTTTGCTACATAAAATACAATATATTTTCAATTTAGGCCTCAATCACATAGGCATTTTTCTTATCAAAACAAGCTAAACACTTTCCTTCAGTAGGTCAAACCAGACCATGCAGAGAGACACAAGGAGACAGGGAGAATTATTCCTAATATAGTAAATAAGCATGTCATAGAGTTTATTGGAGAACCATACCCCTTTAGCAGTAGCAGGAAATGTGTTGGTTCCTAAAGTGATTGCTGGGCAGCTCACCAGTGAAGACTGTGAGTTCTTATGACTTTTCAGGGCAGACTAGGGTGATGCAAGAACAGTGCAGAGCACTACTTTGAGATTCAGCAGATCTCTGAACTAGATAAGAAACCACTTAGCCATACCCGGAATCTGTACAATTTCCTAAGGGGAAGTTTGTACCAGACACTACCACATATACACTGATATATTTCTCATTCGACAATTGAATACTTTTATTCTCAATTAATTTTCTAAACACCCTAAAATCCTAAGTTTAAAAAAAACTCTAGATATTACTCTGCTAGAGGTATATTTCTAGCTTGACTGGATCCTAACTAAACGACAATAGCAGGATTCTGTCATTCAAAGTTAGAAAACTCAGATAAACTACCCCCTGTATAGAATGATTCATGTTTCACTTTATGTAAGTTCCTAGAGGTCAGCAGCCAATGCCCAAAACTAAGAGTGTCAACCACAGTGAATATACTCAGACAGGATGGAGCATCCTCTTTTCCAAAGGCCCGTGGTCAGGTTTGGTGGCACTTCTCATACCTGTTCTGACTTTGTTTTTCTATCAACTGTAATGACCACAATGCAACTGAGACTCTGAAACACAGTTAAGGAAAGTAAAACAGGTATCTATGATGAGATCTTAAGTTATGCTAGTTGCTGTGGGAATATCGTGATGATTAATTTTATGTGTCATACTGAATGGGCCACAGGGTGCCCAGATGTTTGGTCAAGCATTGTTCTGAGTATGTCTGTTAGGGTGCTTTTGGATAAGTCTAATGTTTGAATCAGTAGACTGAGCAAAGCAGATAGCCCTCCCTGACTGGTTGCCTCTCGTCCAACCAGTTGAAACCCTGAGTAGAACAAAGAGGGAACTTTTTCTGCCTGACTCTCTTGAACTGGGACATTGGTCTTTCCCTGACTTAGGACGCAAACTGAAACACTGGCTCTTCTTGGAGCTTGAGGCTGCCAACTTTTAGACTGGAACTTATGCCATCAGCTACCCTGGTTCTCAGGCCTTTGGACTCAGGCTGGAATTACTCCATCAGCCTGCCTAAGTCTTTAGACCTCTCAGCCTCTATTATCACATGAGTCAATTATTACAATACATCTTTCTCTCTCTCTCATTCTCACTTGCTCTCTCTCTCTCTCCCTACATCCCTCTATCTATTTCCCTGTCTCTCTCTGTCTCTCATTCTCGCTGTCTGTGCACAACCTATTGGTTCTGTTTATCTGGAGGACCCTAATACAGTTGTTTTCCCCAGAAAATTAAGGGTTAATGGCTTATTCCTTTCTCAATTTGGTAAGGCACAATGGTCCATTTTGCTCAGGGCTGAGGTCTCTTATCAATGAAATCAAAAGGTTCATTTTTCAAGAACAAGTTATTAGCTCTGCCTATCTGTATGAAAATGATAAGGAAAGAAAAGAGAATTCCATCATTGCTCAAAATTGTTGTAATGGCTATGCAATGTTTGCATTATCTTTAGGGAATAAACAGCCCTTCATCACTTTTCAGTAGGTCTTTTAATCTCCTCATTAGGTCTGAACTTAGAGCTAGAAAAATGAGTAGGTAGAATAATCTGGCTGCCAAGGGGTCAATACTTTCATGAACCCTTTCTCCTCTTTTAAAACTGGCTTTTTTTCCCACCCAATGGTTACCTCAACCACAGCCAAAGGAAAAAAGCAAAAAACAAAAACCAAAAATTACTCTATCCTCTGATCTTATGTAAGATTATCTGAAATTCACCCATAACATATTACTTTATGCCTACATGGCTACTAGAATTATTATAGTTATGTATAATATTGACTTGTGTCCTTAGTAACTGCCAATGGCAGGCTCCATGTATCTTTCCTCTTTTAGCTAGTGTACACATAATAGGAACAGGACGAATATTTATTAAATGCCTTGGTTAATGGTGGTTGATTAAATATACGATTCTGTATAGTTAGCACAGGTTCATACCAAATTTGGGGCCTTACCGGATATGTTACAGTGGGTAGTTGCAGTTTGATTTTCCCCAATACTTTGAATATTGAGCATAATTTTCTCATGTTAAGCATCATTAAACACAGCTTTCTATCACATACTACTGTTGTGCTATTGAATGAAATGAGTGGAGATATCTTTAGACCTTGATTGATCAATTGATCATTTCCATATAACTATAATTATCTTTCTTTGATCTCTCATTTTAAAAATTAAATACATTTTTTAAAATAAATTTTATTGTATATATTTAAGGTATACAACATGATATTATGAGATACATTTAGATAGTAAAAGTTACTATAGTGAAGTAAATGAATACATCAATCATCTTACATAATTATACATTTTAGTTGTTTTTGTGTCAAGAGCATTGAAATATACTCATTTAGCATGAATCCCAAATACAGTACAATTGTGTTAACAATGTCCTTATGTTGTACAATAGACTCCTAGACTTTATCCCACATAACTGCTACTTTGTATCCTCTAATCTACGTCTCCCCATTTCCTGTCTGTCCCTGGTAACCACTGATTTGTTCTCTATCTCTGTATATTTGATTTTTTTATTTTTAGATTTCACATGTAAGTGAGATCATGCAATATTATTTCTGTGTCTAGCTTATTTCACTTAGCATAATGTCCTCCATGTTCATCCATGTTTTGGCAAAAGGCAAGTCTCATTATTTTTTAGGACTAAATAATATTTCACTGAATATGGAATATTATTCTTTATCCATTCACCCATTAACAGACACTTAAATTGTTTCTACATCTTGGCTGTCATGAAAATGGGAGTTCACATATCCTTATATGGTAGTAATTTCATATCCTCTGGGTATTTACCAGGAAAAGGGATTGATGGATCACTTGGGTAGTTCTATTTTTAATTTCTTTCAAAATTTCCATACTATTTTCTTTTTTTTCCTTTTTTTTTTTTTTTTTTTTTTGACAGAGTCTTACTCTGTCATCCAGGCTGGAGTGCAGCGGTGCCATCTCGGCCCACTACAACCTCTACCTTCCAGGTTCGAGTGATTCTCCTGCCTCAGCCTCTTGAGTAGCTGGGATTACAGTTACGTGCCACCACACCTAGCTAATTTTTGTATTTTTAGTAGAGATGGAGTTTCACCATGTTGGCCAGCCTGGTCTCAAACTCCTAACCTCAGGTGATCCTCCTGCCCCAGCCTCCCAAAGTGCTGGGATTACAGGCATGAGCCACTGCACCCAGACAAAATTTCCATACTAATTTCTATAATGGCTGCACCAGTATGCGTTTCCATCAACTGTGTACGTGAGTTCCCCTGGCTGATAAAAGGTGGAAAGATCTTGAATCAACAACCTAACATCACAACTAAAGGAACTAGAGAACCAAAAGGAAACAAACCCCAAAGCTGTCAGAAGACAAGAAATAACCAAGGTCCGAGTGGAACTGAAGGAGATAGAGACACGAAAAAATCTTCAATAAATCAATGAATCCAGGAGCTGGCTTTTTGAAAAAAAATTAATAAAATAGATAGACTACTATCTAGACTAATAAAGAAGAAAGGAAAGAAGAATTAAATAGACAAAATCAGAAATGATAAGGGGGATATTACCACTGACCCCACAGAAATACAAACAACCATCAGAGAATACTATAAACACCTCTGTGCACATAAGGTAGAAGAAATGGGTAAATTCCTGGACACATACACCCTCCAAAGACTGAACCAGGGAAAAACTGAATCCCTGAATAGACCAAAAACGAATTTGGAAATTGAGACAGTAATAAATAGCCTACCAAACAAAAGCAAACAAACAAACAAACAAAACAAAACAAAACAAACCTGGTGCCAGATGAATTTACAGTTGAATTCTACCAGAGGTACAAAGAAGAGCTGGCACCATTTCTACTGAAACTATTTTAAATAATTGAAAAGGAGGAACTCCTCCCTAACTCATTTTATGAGGCCAACATCATCCTGATACTAAAACCTGGCAAAGACACAACAAAAAATAAAACCTCAGGTCAATATATCTGATATACATCAATGCAAAACTCCTCAATAAAATACTGGCAAACTGAATCCAGCAGCACATCAAAAAGCTTATCCACCATGATGAAGTTGGCTTCATCACCAGGATGCAAGAATGGTTCAACATAAGCAAATCAATAAATGTAATTCATCATGTAAACAGAACTAAAGCCAAAAATCACATGATTGTCTCAATAGATGCAGAAGAGGCCTTCAATAAAATTCAAAATCACTTTATGTTAAAAACTCTAAATAAACTGGGTATTGAAGGAACATACCTCTAAATAATAAGAGTCATATATGACAAACCCACAGCCAATATCATACGAACGGGCAAAACCTGGAAGCATTCCCCTTGAAAACCAGCACAAGACAAGAATCCCCTCTTTTACTACTCCTATTCAACATAGTATTGGAAGTTCTGGTTAGGGCAATGAGGCAAGAGAAAGAAATAAAAGATATTCAAATAGAAAGAGAGGAAGTCATATTATCTTAGTTTGCAGATTACATGATCCTGTACCTAGAAAACTCCGTCATCTCAGCCCAAAAGCTTCTTAAGCGGATAAGCAACTTCAGCAAAGTCTTGGGATACAAAATCAACGTGCAAAAATCGCTAGCATTCCTATACACCAACAGCAGGCAAGCAGAGAGTCAAATTATGAATAAACTCACATTCACAATTGCTACAAAGAGAATAAAATACCTAGGAATACAACTAACAAGGGAAGCAAAGAACCTCTTTGAGGAGAACCACAAACCACTGCTCAAGGAAATCAGAGAAGATACAAACAAATGGAAAAACATTCCATGCTCATGGATAGGAAGAATCAATATTGTGAAAATGGCCATACTGCCCAAAATAACTTATAGATTCAGTACTATTCCCATTAAGCTGCTATTGACATTCTTCATAGAATTAGGAAAAAAATTATTTTAAAATTCAAATGGAACCAAAAAGAACCTGAATATCCAAGGCAATCCTCAGCAAAAAGAACAAAGCTGGAGGCATCACCTTACCTGACTTCAAACTATATTACAAGGCTACAGTAAGCAAAACAGTATGGTACTGGTACAAAAACAAGCACATAGACCAATGGAACAGAATAGAGAACTCAGAAATAAGACCACACACCTAAAACCATCTGATCTTCAACAATCCTGACAAAAACAAGCAATGGGGAAAGGATTTTCTATTTAATAAATGATGTTGGGAGAGCTGGCTAGCCATATGCAGATAATTGAAATTGGACCCCTTTCTTACACCTTATACAAAAATTAACCCAAGATGAATTAAAGACATAAATGCAAAACTGAAAACTATAAAAATCCTAGAAGAAAATCTAGGCAATAGCATTCAGGACATAGGCACAAGCAAAGATTTCATAATGAAAATGTCAAAAGCAATTGGGACTAAAGCAAAAATTGACGAGTGGGGTCTAATTAAACTAAAGACCTGCTGCACAGCAAAAGGAACTATCATCGGAATGAACAGACAACATAGAGAATAGGAAAAAAAATTGCAATCTATCCATATGACAGAGGTATAATATCCAGACCCTACAAGGAACTTAAATAAACAAGAAAAAAAAAAAAAAACCGTTAAGAAGCAGGCAAATGACATGAACAAATGCTTCTCAAAAGAAGCATTCATGCAGCCAACAAACATATGAAAAAAAGCTCATCATTGATAATTAGAGAAATGCGAATCAAAACCACAATGAGATACCATCTCACGCCAGTCAGAATTGCTATTGTTAAAAAGTTAAGAAACAACAAATGCTAGTGAGATTGCAGGAAAAAAGGAATGCTTTTACACTCTTGGTAGGAGTGTAAATTAGTTCAACCATTGTGGAAGACAGTGTAGCAATTCCTTCTTTAACTCAGACCTAGAAGCAGAAACACCATTTGGCCCAGCAATCCCATTACTGGACATAAACCCAAAGGAATACAAATCATTCTATCATAAAGTTACATGCATGCATATGTTCATTGCAGCACTATTCACAATAGCAAAGATATGGAATCAACCCAAATGTCTATCAATGATAGACTGGATAAAGAAAATCTGGTATATATATACCATGGAATACTGGGTATCCATAAAAAGTAATGAGATCATGTCCTTTGCAAGGATATGGATGGAGCTGGAAGCCATTATCCTCAGCAAATACATGCAGAAACAGAAAACCAAACACTGTATGTTCTCACTTATAAGTAGGAGCTGAGCCATAAGAACACATGGACACATGGAGCAGGGGACAACACACACTGGGGCCTATCAGTGGTAGGAGAAGTGTGCAGGGGAAGAGAGAGCATTAGGAGTAGTGAATGGATGCTGGGCTTAGTACCTAGGTGATGGGATGGTCTATGCAGCAAACCACCATGGCACATGTTTATCTATGTAACAAACCTGAACCTCTGCACATCCTGCACATATACTCTGGAACTTAAAATGAAAGTTGGGGGAAAAAAAGAATTCCCTTGTCTTCACACCCTTGCCAACATTTGTTGTCTTTTCACTTTTTGATAATATCTATCCTAATGGGTGTGAGGTAGTATCACATAGTGGTTTTGATTTATATTTCCATGATGATTAATGATGTTGACCACCTTTTCATGCACATGTTGGCAGTTTTCATGTCTTCTTTCACAAAATGTCTATTCAGGGTCTTTTGCCCATTTTTTAATCTTGCTATTTGTTTTTCTACATTTGCATCTTAACTCCTTATCAGGTATATGGTTTACAATTTTTTTTTCACAATTTGTACTGTGCTGTTTTATTTTGCTGATTACTTCCTTTGCTGTGCAGAAGCTTTGTAGTTTGATGTAGTCCCATTTATTTATTTATTTTTGATTTTGTGGCCTGAGCTTTTGGTCTGATTTCCAAAAAAAAAATCTTGCTGAGGCCAATGCCCAGCAGATTTTCCTCTATGTTGTCTTCTAGGAGTTTTATAGTTTCTGCTCTTACCTTTCAGTCTTTTATCCATTTTGAGTTGATTTTTGTACATAGTTTAAGATAGAGTCCAACTTCATTCTTTTACATGTAGAAATCCAGTTTTTGCAGCACCATTTAGTGAAAAGACTGTTATATACCCACTGTGTGCGGTTAGTGTCTTTGGAATTTGTGGACAATAAATGTTTGGATTTATTTCCAGGATCTTTATTCTGTTTCACTGGTCTATGTGTCTGTTTTTATGTCAGCACCATATCGTTTTGTTTATTATAGATTTATAATATAATTTTAACTCAGGAAGTGTGATGCCTCCAACTTTGTTTTTTTCTTTTCAGAATTTTTTTGGCTATTTGGGGTCATTCATGTTTTCATATGTATTTTTGGAATTTTTTTCATTTCTGTGAAGAATGACCATGGGATTTTAACAAGGATTGTATTGAATCTATGTATTGCTCTTTGACATTTTAACAATATCAATTCTTCTGATTCATAACTACAGGGTATCTTTCCATTTATTTCTGTCTCCTTCAATTTCTTTTATCAATGTTTTCTCTTTTTCAGTATACAGATGTTTCACTTGCTTGGTTAAATTTATTCCTAAGGACAGACGGTCCTCAACTTACAAGTTTTAACTTTACCATGGGGTTTAAGACATAACCCCATTGTAAGCTGAGGAGCATCTAGACTTGTGATGGTTTGACTTAACAATTTTTCAACTTTAATATGAGTTTATCAGGGTATCGAATGAATTTTTTACATACAACATTTTCAATGTATGATGGCTTTATCAGAATGTAACCCCGTGGTAAGTCAGAAAGCATCAGTAATTTTTTATGGTACCATAAATGAAATTTTTTTTTTAGTTAGATTGTTATTTGTGTATGAAATGCTACTGACTTTTGTATGTTAATTTTGCATTTTGCAACTTTACTGAATTCATTTATTAGTTCTAACAGTTTTTTTCTGTGGAATCATTACATATAAGATTGTTTCATCTTCAAATGGAGTTTTTTTTCTTTTTGATTTCAATGCCTTTTATTTCTTTTTCTTGTATGATTGCTCTTGCTAGTACTTCTGGTACTCTGCTGAACAGAAGTGACAAGAGCGGGCATCCTTACCTAGTACTGTGTCTGAGTGGAAAAGCTTTTAACTTTTCCCCATTGATTATAATTGTAGCTGTGGGTTTTTCATAAATGATTTTATTATATTGAGGAACATTCCTTTTATGCCTAAACTGTTGAGAGTTTTGTTTTGTTTTGTTTTTTAAATCAAGAATTGATGTTGGACTTTGTCAAATGCTTTTTCTGTGTCAAGATCATTGTGTGGTTTTTATCTTTCATTCTGTTAATGTGATATATTACATTGATTGATTTGTGTATGTGAAACTAGCCTTGCATGTCAGAAATAAATCGACTTGGTCACAATATACAATTCTTTTGGTATGCTGTTGGGTTTAGTTTGTTATGTTGTTGGGTTTAGTTTAATCCTCAATATTTTACTAAGGATTTTTGCATCTGCATTCGTCAGAGAGATTGGTCTGCATTTTTCTTTTCTTGTAATATCTTTGTCTGACTTAGGTATCAAGGTGATGTGGTCCTTATAAAATGTGTTTGGAACTATTCATTCTACTTCTGTTTTTTAAAAAGGGTTTAAGAAGTATCAGTATTCATTCTCTGAAGGTTTGCTAGAATTCAGCTTTTATAAAACTATCTGTTTCTGGACTTTTCTTTGTTGGAAAGTTTTTTATTACTTCTTTGATCTCTTTATTTGTTATTGGTCTGTTGTTCAGGCTTTCTATTTCTTCTTGAATTGATCCTGGTAGGATTTGCTTTTTGTTTTGTTTTGTTTTGTTTTATTGTGTTTTTTAAGCAATTTACCTGTTTACTCTAGATTATCCAGTCATTGACATATATTTTTTCATAGTAGTCTCTTATGATCCCTTTAATTTCTGAGGTGTTTCATATTTTCACTTCAATTTATGATTTTATTTATTAGTCTTCCCTTTTTTTCATTTAGATCAGCTAAAGGTTTATCCTTTTTTTATTTTTTCAAAGCACCAACTCTTATTTTTATTGATTCTTCCTATGATTTTTCTGTTCTCTATTTGATTTATTTCTGTTTTTATTTTCATTATTTTCTTCCTTCTGCTAATTTGGGGTTTAATTCATTCTTCTTTTGTTATTTCCTTGAAGTGTAATGTTAGATTACTTATTTGAGATTCTTTTTGTTTTTAATGTAGGCATGTATTGCTATAAACTTTTCTCTGAACTGCTTTTGCTACATTTCATAGGTTTTGGT
Source organism: Macaca fascicularis (assembly GCF_037993035.2). NCBI lineage: Eukaryota > Metazoa > Chordata > Mammalia > Primates > Cercopithecidae > Macaca > Macaca fascicularis. The sequence continues at coordinate 106,088,433 of NC_088379.1, forward strand.
ATGTTGTGCTTTGATTGTTTTTTGTTTCAAGATATTTTTTAATTTCTCTTTTTATTTCTTCTTTGACTCATTTGTTGTTCAGGAGTATGTACTTAATTATCGTATAATTGTGGATGTTCCAAGATTCCACTTATCATTGATTTCTAGTTTCATAGCATTATGGTCTGAAATGATACTAGGTATTATTTCAATTTTAAATTTATTAAATCTTGTTTTGTGGCTTACCATATGGCCTATTCTAGGGTATGTTCCATTTGAACTAAAGAAAAATGTGGTATATTATGCTGCTGTTAAAGTAAAGCTCTGTATATGTCTGTTAGGTCTAATGGGTGAAAAGTGCAATTCAAGTCGAGTATTTCTTTATTAATTTTCTGTCTGGTTGATCTATCTACTGTTTTAAAATTATTTTTTATTAATTTTGTGTTCCTTTTTATTTTAATAGCTTTTGGAGTATAAGTGGTTTTTTTTTTTGTTACATGGATGAATTATATAGTGGTGAATTCTGAGGTTTTAGTGCATCTGTCACCAGAGTAGTGTATATTATACCTAATGTGTAGTTTTGCATTCCTGGCCCCACTCCCACCTTTCCCCTTCTGAATCTCTAAAGTTTATTATATTACTCTGTATGCCTTTGCATACTCATAGCTTAGCTCCCACTTGTAAGTGAGAATATACAATGTTCGGTTTTCTATTCCTGAGTTACTTCACTTAAAATAATGGCCTCCAGCACCATCCAAATATCTGCAAAAGACATTATTTCACTCCTTTTAATGGCTGAGAAGTATTCCATGGTGTGTGTGTGTGTGTATGTATATATACATATGTGTATGTGCACACACACACATATATATACACACACACATATATATATATCACATCTTATTTATATATTCATTAATCAATGGGTACTTAGGTTGGTTCCATTTCTTTGCAGTTGTAAATCATATTGCTATAAATATACATGTGCAAGTGTATTTTTAATATGATGACTTCTTTTCCTTTGGGTAGACACCTAGTAGTGGGATTGCTGGATGATTTATCCATTGTTAAAAGTGGGATAATCCCAGCACTTTGGGAGGCCAAGATGGGCGGATCATGAGGTCAGGAGATCGAGACCATCCTGGCTGACACGGTGAAACCCCATCTGTACTAAAAATACAAAAAAAAAAGTAGCCAAGTGTGGTAGCAGGCACCTGTAGTCCCAGCTACTCGGGAAGCTGAGGCAGGAGAATGGTCTGAACCCAGGAGGTGGAGCTTGCAATGAGCCAAGATTGTGCCACTGCACTCCAGCCTGGGTGACAGAGTGAGACTCTGTCTCAAAAAAACAAAAAGTGGGGTATTAAAGTTCCTTGTTATTATAATATTGCTCTTTATTTCTCCCTTCATGTCCATTAATATTTGTTTTATGTATTTAGGTGCTCCAATGTTGGTTGCATATATATTTACAATTGTAATCTCTTGTTGATGCATTGACCCCTTTATCATTAAATAATGACATTCTTTGTCTCTTGTGACAGTTTTTGACTTGAAGTATAGTTCATCAGGTGTAAGTATAGCTACTCCTGCTCTCTTTATTATTTGCATGGAATATCTTCTTCCATTTCTTTACTTTCAGCCTATGTGTCCTTAAAGCTTAACTGGGTGTCTTGTAGACAGCATATAGTTGGATCTTGCTTTTTACTCATTTAATAATTCTATGTCTTTTAACTAGAGAAATTAATTTATTTGTATCCAAGGTCATTATTGATAAGAAAGGACTCATTGTTGTCATTTTGTTACTTGTTTCCTGATTATTGGTAGCTTCGTTTCTTTCTCTCTCATTATCTATCTTTGTTATTTGGTAATTTTCTGTAGTGTTAATCTTTGATTATTTTCTCTTTATCATTTGTATACTTGCTGTAGTTTCTTATGTTGTGGTTACCAAGAATCTTCCATAAAACATCTTATAATCAACTATTTTAAGCAGATAATAACTCAAATTCTGTTGAATACAAAAACTCTATACATTTACCTTTCCCCTCACAATTTGTTTTTGATGTCACAATTTTCATCTTTTAGTATTGTGTATTTATTAGCAACTTGTTATAGTTTTAGTTATTTTTGACTATTTTGACATTTAACCCTCATGCTAGAGTTACACATGATTTATACACCACTATTACAGTATTAGAGTGTTCCTGATTTTACTACGTATTTAGCTCTATCAGTGAGTTTGTACTTTATAGATATGTCGTCTGTATTTATAATAGTAATTGTCATTTTTTAAAAATTCCCACTTGAAGAACTCCTTTAAGCATTTCTTAGAAGGCAGGTCTAGTGGTGATGAATTCCTTCAGCTTTTCTTGTCTGGGAACAATTTTATTTCTCCTTTATTTTGAAGGATAGCTTTGTTGAACATAGTATATATCCTGACTTCAAGTCATCTACCCGTCTCAGCCTCTCAAAGTGTTGGGATCACAGGCATGAGCCACCACACCCAGCCCAGCTCATTACTTTAAATTGCTTTTCAGACCGTTTGTAATTTCTGCTTCTTTGAGGCCAGTTACTGGAGAACTATGGTTGCCTTGTGGTACCATGCTTCCTTGCTCTTTCATGTTTCTTGTGTCCCTGCATTGATGTCTGCATATTTAGTGATGTAGTTTCCTTTTTCAAACTCTAGCAGTGCTTTTGTTATTTCAGCTCTTTAAATATATTATTCAATCTCTCTTGAACTGCAAGGTTTCTATTGAGAAATCCACTGATAACTTAATGGCAATTCCTTTACATGTGATTCGATGCTTTCTCTCGTTGCTTTTAAATTTCTCTTTGTCTTTGACTTTTAGCAGTCTAGTTATAATGTGCCTTAGAGAGGATCTCTTTGGGTTGTACATTTTGGAGGGCCTTTGAGCTTTATGAATCCAAATGTCTCTATCTCTTTTAAGACTTGGGAAATTTTCAGCAATTATCTTATTAAATAAGCTTTCTATCTCATTCTTTGTTTCTTTTTCTTTTGTAGTATTTGCTTGCTTAATGGTGTTCCATAAGTCTTGCAGGCTGTCTTCACTATTTTTTATTATTTTTTGTCAGATGGAGTAATTTCAGAAGACCTATCTTTAACTTCACAGTTTTTATCTTCTGATTGATCTAGTCTGCTCTTGAAGTTCTCTAATATATTTTTTATTTCATTGATCGAATTCTTCAGCTTCAAGATTTCTGTTTGGATCTTTTTATGTCTATCTTTTCATTGAATTTCCTAATTATATAATGAATTGTTTTCCTGATTTCATTAAGTTGTCTATTTGTATTCTCTTGAATTTCCAAGTTTCCTTCAGTTAATTATTTTATTTTATTTTTATTATTTTTTTGAGACAAAGTCTCACTCTGTCATGCAGGGTAGAGTGCAGTGGTGTGATCTTGGCTCACTGAAATCTCCACCTTCCAGATTCAAGATATTCTCCTGCCTCAGGCTCCCAAGTAGCTGGGATTAGAGTTGTGCACCACGACACATGGCTAATTTTTGTATTTTTAGTAGAGACAAGGTTTTGCCATGTTGGCCAGGCTGGTTTTGGACTCCTGACTTCAAGTCATCTACCCGTCTCAGCCTCTTAAAGTGTTGGGATCACAGGCATGAGCCACCACACCCAGCCCAGCTCATTACTTTAAATCGCTTTTCAGACCGTTTGTAATTTCTGCTTCTTTGAGGCCAGTTATTGGAGAACTATGGTTGCCTTGTGGTACCATGCTTCCTTGCTCTTTCATGTTTCTTGTGTCCCTGCATTGATGTCTGCATATTTAGTGATGTAGTTTCCTTTTTCAAACTCTAGTAGGGGAAGACTTTCAGTTGCATATGGGTCTGAGGCTTCCAGTTGGGCAGGGTGGCTCTGGTTACATGTAGGCACAGTGGGGTAATCAATGTGCAGCTTCTTTAGTTGTGATCAATGTCAGCAATGAATGTAGGTGCCTCAGTGGCCTAGTTTGTAGGAGCTGGTGGAAGTGATAGTGGCTGCATAGGTTGCTAGGGCAAAGTCTTAACAATTCTCCTGTTCTTGTCTTTCCCACAGTGGGGAGTCTTAGCTGAAGAGAACCATTTTTGTGTTTGGTCTGATATGGCCCACAGGCAACCATAGCAGGCCTGGGAGCCAGGGCATAGGTGATCAGAGTAGCTGTGGATATAGGTCATGGGCTCAGGGTCTTGTGAGACTACTGTAGCACCTTGGACTTGAGGCACAGTTTCACTTTCCAAGATACAAATGAATGCAGTTTCCCCAGTAAGGCAGGGTCTGTTCCTCTGAGGCACACCTCAGCAGCCTAGGCCCAGAGTGCTGAAATATAGTTGAGGTTGTGACCCTAGTGGACATGGCACCCCACTGGTACAGCATGATAGAAAAAGGAGTTTTTAGAAGCTTGGGTCCAGAGAGCAAAGAATAGCTGTAATTTGGGACCAGGAGTCAACAGAGGTCAGCAAAAATTTAGACACTTGGTGATGAGGTACTACGTAGTGGTGACTCTGGACCCTGGAATGGTGGGACATATCACTACCCCAGGCTCTACGAGTCCAGGTACAGCAGCAGCAATGACGCAGAAATGGCAAGACACTGCTGTATCTTGGACCTTGGTGGGAGGGGTGCAGCACAGCTCCAGTTCCCCAAGAGGCAGCGTGTCTCAGCAGTTCATACTGTAGGGGTGTAGTGCAGTTTTGGGTGGGCAGGGCATGTTGCTGTTCAGCCTGGAGGGCAGGGTGCCACAGCTCAAGCCAGGCACTAATTCTTTGAGATGTTGTGCCACATCTGTTTGGCCCCAGAAATCATGGTCATACGTGTCAGTGGAGCCTCTGGATCCCTGTGGGGTAGGGTACTGCATCAGCTATGGCACTGGGGTGTGCAATTGTTCTTGTGTGTCAAAAGCTCTGAGCCCCTGTGGGTAGTATGCTGTCTTATCTGTGGAGCCAGGGCTGAGAGTTGACTGCTCTAGTGTGCCAGAAGTCTGTGATCCCAGATGGTGGTGGTGGGGTATGCTGCCTCATCTATGGCATTGAGGGGCATGGCTGCTCTGGTGTGCAGAAGACTTGAGGTCCCTGAGGGTTGGAGTGCCATTTCAGTTCAGCCCTGAGAGGAGGGTGCACAGTAATTGGAATGTAGGGAGTGGAGTAGCTCCATGGAACTTGGCCCTGGGGGTAGAACATAGTAGCAGCTTGGCTGGAGGATGGTATGCTATAATGTGGGCTTGTTGCAGTAGTAACAAAACATCAGGGATGAAGGGATGCAATGCATACTCAGGCTTGGAGCAGGATGCACTTTTTCCCAAGATTGTACAGGGCAGTAGCAGCATGAGCCATGAGGCAAGAGGTAGGGGCTGAGAAGAGGAGGGACGGGCACAGCATCAGCTCCTTCTCTAGGGATAGCTCAGTATGTAGACTCTGGGGCGCTCCTTCAGCAGGCCTCAAACCCTATAAGGACTGCAGAAGTCTTTAGTGCAAAGACTGCGTGTGTGCATGGCGATGATGGTGGTTGTTGGGGTCCTCTTGCTTACCTTTTTCCTGCAGAAAGGGGTCTCTTCTGGTTTTGAGTTGATCCCAACTAGGGAAATGGGATGGCAGAGGCAAGGTGTTTCCTCCTCTTTCCCTATGTGGCCATCCTGTGTTTCAGTGGTCCACAGGATTTCTGCTGCTGTTCTCCAGAGCTTTCCTTTAGTTATTTTGATCAAAATGTAGTTGCTTGTTCATTATTTTTAGTTTTTTGTGGGAAGTGGGAAGAGCACTAGAAGCTTTTAGTTGGCCATCTTGCTGATGTCACCAACATGGATCTATTTTTGTTTTATAATGTTAAAATATTATATCTAGGTATAATTGGTTGTAATTTACATTTTATATAGAATCCTTACTTATTTTTATCCCCCATAAAGGTTCTACATAAAATCATCATCAATTTCTAGACTCTTAATAACAGTTTTTGAAGTTGTTGTAAAAATGTAACTTTTCAAGGAACTTAAAACTAGCTGCATAATGTTAAAGAAAATATCAAATGTGAGAACAGTATGTGATACATTCAAAGACTGAATACATATTTGCTTATATTTATAGAAAGAAAACAGGACTAGTAATTCTATGGGCTACAATTTTATGTCAACTTCTACCTAAAACAGAAATATGAATTATTTTTAATAATATGCCTGTCTTTAATCCTATGGATGAATATTCCACAAATTTGGTATTTTAACATCTTTGATGCCAAATACATAAAACTAAAGAAGTCTTTAATCTGAAAAAAATAAAACAAAACACAGAAGTATAAAGAATGCCCTGTTAATAAATGTGTTAATTCATCTTTTGGGGGATGGTGTTTCTGATTTAGTCTTTGGCTGAAATACATATTTGAAGTTTGAATGAAAAAAATGAGACTCAATTTTCAAGTGGTTTATAGAACCACTCTCATTTCTTTCTAATCCACTATTCAAATAAATTGTTTGTCTATTATTTGGCTTAGGAAAATTAGTTTACATAACTCGAAAAATAAAAATAGCCTAAATGAGCTTTTTATTCCACTAAAATCAATTAAACTTATAGCTGGCACTTTGTAAATAAAATTTCTTTAAACAAAATGAAGGATCCTTCAGTCTCTCCTTAAAGAGAACTGACAATTTGGCTGCTTCCCAATTCATCTCTGACTTCTCCTTGATAATCAATCTATGAAGCAGAGGGGAAAGAAAATCTCTTCCCAGAACTGCATCAGTCTTCTCTCACTGGAAGCATTGTTTTTGTTTTGTTTTGCTTTTTTTCCTCTACAGCCTGCCAATTTTTAGCCTATAAAGATGGAAGTAATAAAAAGTATGGTGATTAGTGAATAAAAAATATGGTGTTTAGTGGAGTAAAGGGAATTAATAATATAAAAATAACTTAATAATGAGATATATGATACAGAAGAAGATAATTATTAAAAGTTAAAAGCATAATAATTTGATTCAAATTCCTCGAACACAAGAGGTAGAAGTTAGACTAAGGTGATTACTTAGAATATTTGCTGTGAAAATGGAGCACTCATAATTTTTAATGTCACTCATAATTCTTTTTATTTTTGTAATTTTTAAAAAGTTATATGAACCTATAGGTTTATTTCACATTTTTAGTTTATTTTCATTTTTAAACTTTAATTTTATTCTCAGGGATACATGTGCAGGTTTGCTATATAGGTAAACTCGTGTCATGGGGGGTTGTTGTACCAATTGTTTTATCATCCAGCTATTAAGCCTAGTACACAATAGTTATTCTTAACGCTCCTCTCCCTCTTCCTACTCTTCACCCTCAGGTAGACTCCAGTTTCTCTTGTTTCCTTCTTTGTGCTCATGAATTCTCATCATTTAGCTCCCACTTATAAGTGAGAATATGCGGAATTTGGTTTTCTGTTCCTGTGTTAGTTTTCATTTAGTTTCCATATACCAAAGATAACCAGCATTGAAAGCTTATGAGATTTGTCATTTGTATGAGTACCAGGTAGGATGTAGAAAGATAAAAATCCCTCAGATAACTATGATTTCAAAACAAGAAGACTCAACATTGCCATCTTCCCGTGCCCAACAATTTTCAATTCCTGTTGCTCCATTATCAGAAACACATTTAGTCTAAAACTAAGGGTGGCAAATATGAGCACTAACTGGAATGATAACATTTTAGACTGTTAACTGTAGTTTCTAACATCATCTTTTTCAATACTACAACCAGATTTTATTAGAAAGTAAGAGAAGACATTTTGTACTTCTGGGAGAGGGCACACTGACAACAGAAACAGATCAAGAACAGTGAGTTCGGGGGCAGAGGACAGAGGACAGAGGGCAATTTCACACGCTTTATACATTTGCTAGAGCTGGCTCCACTCACCTTAGTCACAGAACACTCAGAAATGTCTTTATAAGTTATCCTGGTCTGCATTTTTTTAAACTCAAGTTTTTCTAAACATTTTATTTGTGATGTAATGTTTTCCCTTGTGCTATTTCTCCCTGCCCCCAAACTGATTGTTGTAACTTGTTTTATTTTTGAAATTTTACCCATGAAAATACTAAGAGAGAGAGAAAAGAGAACTTACCTGGTATTTTTGTTGTTTTAATTGAACTCTGAGTCTCAGCTTTAGAGGGAAAAAAAGAAAAAAAAATACAATTAAATGTTGTATATCAGATCTATTCTCACAATTGTTTCAGGTGGTAAATGAGTATGAATTTTGGCTCATTTCTGATTCACTGTTTTCAAATCATAAATTCATGATTCTTCGTGATTACAGGAAACTTCCTAGAAGGTTTTTAAGAAAAAGTGGTTCAACCAACTTTTTCTTTAAGGGCCAAACATTTTAGGTGTTGCGGGCCATAAATATCTGTCATAACTATTCAACTCTGCCTTTTGATGTGAAAGCAGCCATACACAATATTTAAAGAATGGGAATAACTGTGTGCCAATAAAACTTTATTTTGAAAAAGTCAGGTATTCAACTTTGCCTGTGGGCCATAGTTTGCTGAGTCTTGCTTTATAGGATCTGGTATAACCTCACACCTTGAATATCCTGAGATAACATAGAAAACAAAAATCCTTCAGTAAGTGCTTAATGAATGGGGCTGCCATGTGTCGTAATCCTACTAAGTCATGGTGCATCTCATGACCTGGGGAATATGCAGCAAAGTTCAGACAGATACTTTTAAAATGTAAGGAATTATTTTATGATATAGTCTAGGAAAGGTTTCTGCAAGGAAAGTCACTTGAAAGAATTATAATCAAAGATCACTTCAACACCTTTGAGTCCATGGAGCATTTTCAAGATTTGGCACATGAAAAATACAGAAAATAATTTTGGAACAAATAAAAGCCCAATAATGACATTTTTAAAAGTCCACTTGCTTCCTTTGTATATTCACTTGACTCTCTATATCAGTACCTTAAATTTAACATGCCCAAAACAGAATTCTTGACTGTTATCTTGAAATCTGTCTCTTCCCTTGCTTTCTTGGATCAATACGTGGTGCTATTTGTTTTCCAGTCGCACAAAACAAAACGTTAGAAGCCTTTCTTGAGTCACCTATGTTTCTCACCCTTATCAGCTCTAGTTTCAAAATGTATTCCAAATTCAAACAAGTCTCACTACCTTTTCTGCTACTGTCCACCCAGCACCTATATCTCTCCCCTGAGTACCTGCAATAGCTGCTTAGGAAAATCTTTTTAAATTTAAACTTCACTGCTCCAATGGCTCCTATTACTCCTCAACTCATCTCCAACCATTCAGGCCCTGTTTCACTGTATTCCAACTCGTGGCTTTGCTGTGGCAGATTTAAGGCACAAGGCCCCTTCTGCTTTGAGGTTTTCTTTCTTTTCTTTCTCTCTTTCTTTCTCTCTCTTTCTCTCTCTCTTTCTTCCTTCCTTCCTTCCTTCCTTCCTTCCTTCCTTCCTTCCTTCCTTCCTTCCTTCCTTCCTTCCTTCCTTCCTCTCTTGCTTTCTGACTCTGCTCAGAAGTCGCTGTTCAGAGAAGTCTCCCCAACCACCTAAATTGTTTCCCCAGACCTTTTCACATCATTCCATCTCATTGCTTCATTCATTCAACAGTACTTTTATTACTACCACATTTTACTTTTGTCTTTAAAAAATTATTACTTTCTGTCAGGAAGTAACTCCATGGGGGCAGACTTCTTATCTTGTTCAGAGAAGTGATTCCAGTGCTTACCAGTAGAAACATATGGATATAATGAATGACAGTAGAAAATAATAATGTAAAAAAAAATCTACCTAGCTGATTTCAATTTTTAAAGAAAAATGAATACTTTATTTAAAATTTCCTAGTTGGATAATTATAGTTACTATTTGCAAGCGACTTTTATGATCAGTTTCATATTATTAGTTGATACCTCTAAAGGAAATATTATATTTCCATTTTGCAGATCTGTAAACATTAGCTGAGAGCAGTAAAATTACTTTCTTAAGGAAAGAACCAGGTATATAGGCCAGGTCTGTTAACTCTAGTTTTCATCTTCTTTCAGTAAAATAAACAGCTTTTCCTTCCACTAAACTGTTCCAAATGGAAGCTTGACAGACTTCATTGAGAAGACAAAACCTTCTGATTATCCTTTCTTTGAATATTTTTAGCCTTCAAAAATGTGTAATAATTCTAGAGGAACATAATAAAAGAAATATAACTATACATTAAGATGTAGCTGAATCTTAATAAAACATATCAATTCAAAACCCTTCAATTGAACAGTGTAAGAGGTTTGGACATTTATATATATTAATGAATACATTGATATTTTGAGGACAAAATTCTGTAAGTCTCAAATATTTAATCAAGTATAGAATATTCCTTTTTTTCCCTGAAATCAAGAAGATATTTTAAAAATGATAAAGTGTTTCCATATAAATACAACTTTCAAATTTGGACTCAGTTCTGTGGATACAAAAGCTTGGTAAAGATGAGTGCTATGGAATATAGTTAAAGTTGTGAGAATTAATGAGTGAAGACATTTTCAATTATTCCTGTTTATTATTTATAACTTTCATAAAACACGTGTTTTGAGAAAATGCCAAGCTTTGATCTATAAAGAATCTCAGGAAAGTCAAATACAAATTAGCAGTGTGCTTAGTTAACCATTATCAAACTGAGATGTTTAGTAAGGACCCAAAATTTAGTCAAGGTGGTTGGCAATCTGTTTGTTGAGTTTGATTTTTGAATATGAAATTGAAGTCTTATGAAATGCAAATGAATTTTGAAATGCTAATCACATTAATCCAAAGTTACACTTTGCTCAAGCATTTAGTTTTTAAATCAGAAATCTTGAACAGCAATACAACAAATAACTTTGTTAAATATTCTTATCTCACAAAGGATATTGCAGAATATTTCTAACTAACAAACTTACACAGAGAACATGATAATATCATTAACAGGTACAAGAGAAAGAATATATACATCTATTCTGATATATAATTCTCTACTGATTTGCTGTTGAATAATTTATTATAACCAATTCAAATTCTTTTCATCCTTTCTCCATATGGCATTGACTGAGTCATTAGACACGAGATTACTTCTCATCTGGCTAAACCATGACTTGTGACTAAGACTTTATCATCCTGAGGAGTCCTCTTGTATCTGCCTACTTGAAATGACATAAACTAATTAAAGAGCATATGAGAAATGTTATAATTAAGTCCAAAAGTAAGTTTCATAGACAAAATGTGCAATTCACAAAATAATACTGAAGCTGGGTGGGTAATTAGATAAACTAATGTTTTCTAGATTGTTGTGTGAGAGATTCTATAAGGTAGTACCAGAAAGCAGCATTAAATAAGATTGAAACATTTAATGAGAAAGTTGTTTCCTTTTCAGCTTTCTTGCAGTTTACTTGGTTATTTGAATGAGAAAATTCTAAAATTTTAATTGGATGCACATATATCATTAATATCTAACATTTGCTTATAATAGTTTCTTTTATTAAAGAGCAAGCACGTCTCAAGCTGAGCCTCAAGCAAAGAACAAACTCTAGCTAGAATTTTATTTTTTTATTTACATAGTAGTGATTTTTACAGCTATTGTTTATTTATGCCAAGCAAAACTGGTTTTTCATTTATGGTAGTTTATTTTTCAAACAAATTTAAGAATAAGAAGTGCATTGATTTAAAGAAAAACATTAACAAATAATAACACAGGTGATATACATCTCTAGCAACACTCATGAAGTTGTGGGAAATATCAAGGTAAAGTCTAGTAGAGGTCCTTGATAAATATGAATGTGTAGAATTTGAATCAGCAATTAGAGGAAGGAGGAGGAAAATAGGAATTAAAAATATACAAATGAAGGGGCAAATAAAAAATATACACATTCAAGAATAAATCAGGCATAGTGGGCAAGAGGACAATCCTGGTTAGAATTGCAGGTTTATATTTATTCTTTCAGTCAGTATCTTGTCTTATATTTATTGAACACCTACTTTTCAAGTGCATGATGCACCTAATTAGAGGCTAGTTGTTTTCTAAATCCTTAGATTTAGATACTTTATGTACAATAGTTGTCATGAGAACAAGTGTGGTATAGTGAAAGATTTATAGGGTTTGGGGCAAGAAAAACAGGGTTTTAATCTTTTAAATTTAATCTTGGCCAAGTCACTTAGTGTTTCTGAACTTGTTTCCTTGTTTGTGAAATTGGTATCATATATACTTACTTTGCCTGGCTTTTAGGAGAATTACTATGGCTAAAAAATGAACTAAAATGCATTGTGTTTGTTTGTGTGTGTTTATTTCTTTATGTGATTTATCTCCCTTAATCTTCACAAAGATCCTGTGAAAGTATAATCTTATTTTAATTACTTTACAGATGAAGAAACTGAGGCACCGAGAAGTTAAGTAGTGGATTAAAGACCACAGCACAAATAAATAGTTGTGCTGCTTTTTGAACGCAAACAATCTGACATCGTAATCACTATCCATAACCAATAAACTAACTTACTGTTGGCATGATTGAGGTGCCAAATTTTTATTTTATGAAGGGTGTGATGCCTTGAAGAACAAAGACCTGGTGTTGGCCACTCTCATGTTCAGCTAGTAGCTTATCTAAAATGCCTACTTGGTTATTATAAAATTATCTTTGCTTTTTGTATAAAAATAAACTCCATATTAAACTAAGATAAATTATGCAAAAGGAAATATATTTGATAACCTATCTATTGTATATAAATGATATCAATTCCTACTTAACAGCATGCTGGTTGATTGTAAATGTTATTAAGAGAAGCCAGATTATCTTTTCAGTTTTCAAATCTCTAATATTGTATTCACTGTGGTAGAAGAAACTCTCGCTTGGCAAACCCTTAAAGGTGTTTCTTCTATCGAAGTATTTGCTTTAGTAGAGTTCCATATTGGAGTTCTGCACATCCCAACGTATCATCTATCTATAATCTTATTCTGCATTCTTGCCTCAGCCAAGTTACAATTCAGTAAAGGGAAAAAGAGCAATAGCCTCTCCTTCCCTGCCGATCCCTTACAATGTGCAAGATATTTCCTTTGAAATCTGGTTGTAGATACCAGAATGACTAAGTTACCAGCAAGAAATACATATGTATTGTTTTCTTCCCTCCGTCTCGTCTTCTTTCCTTTCTCTTCTACCCTCAGAAACCAAGAGAATATGCACAGGAATTTTTTTGTTTGTTTGTTTTAAAAAAGGGTTAATGAGAACATCATGTTTTTAAGTCATTAGCAAAAAATAAAAAATAAAAATAAAATTAAAAAAATAGAGAGCTCAGGAAGAGAAAAAGATTTGCAGTTTTACAAGGAAGTTTTACCCTCAATCCCTCCACAGTTTATCTACTGAAGAGTGTGGACCTTGGTTATTGACAATTGATACTTCTTTCGAATCACCCTTCAGTGCCTACCAATGTAGTTTTGCGTATAGTCAATGATAAATGCATGGATTATGAAACCTAAGTATAGTGAGGGCTAATGCAAGGACCTGTTCTGTGGTGAGTTAAATGGTGACTCCCTGACCTCCTACTACCAAAAGATAGGTGGACCTGGAACCTATGATCTTATTTTTTTTTAGCAAGAATATAAAACTAATATAGATCATCAAGATACTGTGAGATTTCTACTCTAAGTAATCTAAACACAGAAGCCACTATCCTCTTTTGCTAAGCATACAATTTCTTTTTCTGCAGAATGTGTTTCGGGTGAGAATATCGGATAACTGTCACCAACGATGTCAAAGTATAGATCTTTCTATAAATACTAATTAAACATTTGGTGTCTTGTACTTTCTTTAAGAAAGTCAAGGTTCAAATAACCCTCTTTATCCCTGATAAAGCTCCTTCCCATGAAACCTTCTTTGTCTGATATTATTGTAGTCCCTTCAACTTTCTTTTAATTAGTTTTACCAAAGTATACCTTCTCCTGTCTTTTGTTTTTAATCAATTTATATTTAAAGTGAGTTTTCTGAATACTCTACATATTTGGGAAGAGGTTATGCTTTTTATCCAGTTTAACAATCTTATTTTTATAAATAAAATGTTTAAGCCATTTTATTTTATGTGATAAATTATAATTGATTTTAAGTACACACTGTAAAAATTTTCCATCTGTTCTCTGTTTCTTTTTTCTTATTTATTGCCTTCTTTTGGATTGAGTCTTTTTTAAAGATTTTATTTATCTCCATTATTGATTTTACAACAGTATATTTATAACCTTTCTCTCATTTTGGCATTTGTGCCATTGTTATGCAGTTTGTTTCTACATATGTCTTAAACCTTCCATACATTTTTGTTATCTTATCTTTAAACAACAAATTGTCTTTTGAAGAGACTAAAAATGAGATAAAATTCTTTTATAGTTGCTCACATATTTACCATTTCAAATGCTCTTCATGCCTTTATTTAGATTGAAATTTCCATCTGGTACCATATTTTTCTGTTCCTGAATGTCTTTATTGATATGAATTTCGCAGCTTTTGTGTGTCTGAAAAATATTTACAGAATTCTAGGGTGAAAAGTTTTTTTTTTGCTTCCAATACTAAAAATGTTGTTTCACTGTTTTGTGGCAGGCATCGTTCCTGATAAGACTCTGCTGTAATTTTTATCATTATTCTTTTCTATTTAACGTGTCATTTTTTTCAACAGCTTCTTTCAAGATTTTCTCTTTATCTCTGGTTTTCCTTGATTTGATTATGATGTGTTTTGTTGTAGTTTTCTTCCTGTTTCTTCAATGTGGAGCTCATTAAGTTACCTGAATCTATGGGTTTATAATTTTATACACTTGGATTATCTTTCCTTTTGTTCTTTTCTTTTTTTTTTCTTGAGACAGGGTTCACTCTGCCACCCAGGCTGGAGTGCGGTCGCATGGTCATGGCTTACTGAATTCTCGATCTCCCTGGCTCAATTAATCCTCCTGCATCAGCCTCTCAAGTAGCTGGGAATACAGATGCCTGCCATTACGCCTGTCTAATTTTTGTATTTTTTGTAGAGACAGGGTTTCACCATGTTGCCCAGGCTGGTCTCAAACTCCTGGGCTCAAGTGATTTGCCCGCCTTGGACTCTCAAGTGTTGGAACTACTTTAGGGTGGGTGAGCCACCATACCTGGCCCTTCTTCAAATATCTTTTCTGTCCATCATTCTCACATCTTCTTCTGGAATTATATGTATCTTAGGCCCCTGGGTTGTCCCACACCTCACTGATGTTTTATTCTTATTTTTCTGGTCTTTCTTCTCTCCAATTTATCTAGTTTCTATTGCTATGCATTCCTGTTGAAAAACTCAAAATATTAGTTTTTGTTGATCCACTTTATAGTACATTTGCTTTCCAATTCATTAATTCCCACTCATATTTTATTGTTTTCTTCCTTTGGGTTTTGGGGGTTTATTATTTCTTTTCTCTGCCTTATTGAGATGGTTGTTCCAGTAATAAAGTTTGAACCATTCTTTTTCCTGCCTAATATATGCATTTTAGAGCTATAAATTTTACTGTAAGATTGGCTTTAATTATATTGCACAAGTTTTGGTACTCCATATTTTTATTATCATTCAGTTCAAACTATTTGCTGATTGTCATTATGATTACTTCTTTGACACATAAGTTACTGTAGTTTAAAATTTATGAGCATATAGTTATCTTTTGGTTTTTGACGTTTAGATTAATTCCTCTTTGATCAAGAGACACACTCTATATCATTTAAATCATTTAAAACCTGTTGAGACTTGCTTTATGACACAGGCTATGATCTATGATAGTAATCAATTCTTATCTACTTGAAAATAGTTCACTTTCTTTAGTTGAGGTGCAGTGTTCCACATATTTCCATTAAATTGTTTGTTAATTATATTGATTTATGCTACATCAATACCTATATTTTGTCAACTAATGAGAAAGGTACATTAAAATTTTCACTAGAATTGTGGATTTGTCTTTTTCACTAAATTTTTGCTTTATACATTTTCATGCTATATGATAATAAGTAAAAGTTTTAACTTGCTTTATTTTCCTGGAAAATTAAGTATTTTAGTATTATGAAATGTTCCTATTTATTTCGATTTAATTTTATTGCCTTAAATTCTACTTTTTCTGATATAGATGTATTTTTTTCAGGGTATATCCCTTTTCACTTTTTAAAATTTAACTGTTGTATGTCTTTTTAAGGCAACATTTAATTTGGTTTTTTTTGTGTGTGTGTGTGTGTGTGATCATTAGGGTTTTCTATTAATAAGATCATGTTATCTGAGAACAGAGATCATTTTACTGCTTCCTTCCCTATATGGTTGCTTTTAATTTCTTTTTCTTTCCTGATTGCTCTGAATAGAACTTTCAGTACTATATTCAATAGAAGTGATGAGAGTGGACATCATTGCTTTGTTCCTGATCTTAGAGGAAAAGCTTTCAACTTTGTACTTTTGACTATAAAGTTACTTGTGGACTTTTCATATATGAACTTTATTATTCAGGGCAATTTTTAAAAATTTATAGTTTATTGAGCATTTTTATCCTGAAAGGGTGTTGAATTTTGTCAAATGCTTTTCTGCACCAATTGAGATAATCATGTGGCTATCGACCTTCATTTTGTTAATGTGGTATATTACATTGATTGATTTTCCTATGTTGAACCATCCTGCATTCCACAAATAAATGTCACTTGAAACACGATGTCTAATCCTCTTAATGTGTTATTGAATTTGGCTTGCTAATATTTTGTTGAGGGTACTGGCATCAATATTCATTAATAATATTGGTCTGCAGTGTTCTTTTCTTGTAGTTTTTGTGTATGATTTTGGTATCTGCCTAATTTTAGTCTCACAGAATGCATTTGAAAGGGTTCCTGGCCGGGCATGGTGGCTCACACCTGTAATCCCAGCACTTTGGGAGGCCAAGGTGGGTGGATCATGACACCAGGAGTGCAAGACCAGTCTGGCCAAGATGGTGAAACCCTGTCACTACTAAAAATACAAAAATTACCTGAGCATGGTAGTGGGTGCCTGTAATCCCAGCTACTTGGGAGGCTGAGGCAGAGAATTGCTTGGACCTGGGAGGTGGAGTTTGCAGTGAGCCGAAACTGTGTCACTGCATTCCAGCCTGGGCAACAGGGCAAGACCCTATCTAAAAATTAAAAAAAAAAAAAAAAAAAAGTGTTTCCTTCTCTCTCTCTTTTTTTTTTTTTTTTTTTTTAATAAGAGTTTGAGGAGGATTGGTGTTAATTCTTCTTTAATTTTTGGTGGAATGGTTTAGTGAGGCCATCTGGATCTGAGCTTTTCTTTGTTGGGAGGTTTATTTTATATCATTATTTTATTTTATTTTTAGGGCTGTTTTATCTGCTAGGCTCTTTGATAACAGTGTCTGGGGCCTAAAATATTTCCAAGAGCCTAGTGAAATCTTTGAGATCTCAAACACAAAATTATTGCCTCCATTATACAAAAAAATCAGCAAAATCTAAATTAATAAATTATTCCTTAATGTGTCTACAAAATGCATACAACCTTAAAATCCATTAAGGTCTGAAACAGTTCTGATCCCAAGCACTTTGAATAAGGAATATTCAACTTGTATCACTTTTATAACTTTTGTAAATTTTATAAGTTTTTGTAACTTTTATAATTTTATAACTTATAATCTATAAATTTAATTAACATAAGATGTGAGGGAAATTCAGTGTTTGAAAAGGGGGACCTAAAGTCAGAAGGCGTACAGCTAACCAAGGCCTTAAAACAGCCTACACTCCAACAACAAACATACTCTATCTTCTTTTCAATTGACCTTCACTCATGGTTTTCCTTTTCCCAAAACGACTCCTTCCTCCTTTGAAGCTGGTGCTTACTCCTCAAAACTTATTCAATACTAGACAAGAAACTCTGTCTCCTCAGAAGGCTCCACCTTTTGTGGTTTGAAATTTCCTTTATCATGTTCTGTCTTGATGGTAAAACCTCATAAACATTTAGCCTTCCTCTGGGTGCTAGCGGCTCTCTTCAGCATGGAGAGAGGTTCTTTGTCCTGAAAGATGTCACTGTTGAGCTAGAGAAGCAGGCAAATCCATATGAAAAAAAAAAAAACAAACAAACAAAACACACACACACACACAAAACAAAACAATAAAACAGTATTAAACTGACTTTCCAGTGGATGCCAAGTCTTCTCTGGCTTTCTCTGTCTTGAGAATTACATGAATTTGTGGGACTTCTTTTAGTTAGTTTATTGAGTTGGACAACTCCTCCTAGTTGGACCCACTACCCTCAGATGCTCTCTCTCTCTGTCTCAAGAGAGAGACAGAGAGAGAGGCTGTTTTCCAATAGTTTCAGTATATGAAAATATTTTTTGTGTGTGTACACCATATATATACATATGGTGAACAATTTGATGTTTTGATATATATATGTATTGTGGAATGATTAAATCAAGCTGATCAACATATCATCTCACATACTTGTTAGTTTTTTTGTGGTCAGAACATTTAAAATCTACTCTCTTAGTAATTTTAAAGTAGAAAATACATTACTATTAATTATAGACACTAGGTTGTAAAATGGCCTCCAGAAAGTATTCCTCCTAACTGAAACTTTGTATCATTTGACCAACATCTTCTCATTCCTACCCTACCCAACCCCTCACCCTCCAGCTTCTAGTAACTACCATTCTACTCTCTATTTCTATGAATTCAACATGTTTAGATTCTATATGTAAGGGAAACCATGCAATATTTGTCTTCCTGTGCCAGACTTATTTCAGTTAGTATAATGACCTCTAAGTTTATCCATGCTATCACAAATGACAGGTTTTCCTTTTTTTCCAGGCAAAATAGTATCCCATCGTGTATATATACCACATTTTCTTTACCTCTTCATCTGTTAATGGACACTTAGATTGATTCCATATCTTATCTATTGTGAATATTGCTGTGATGAACATGAGAATTAAATATCACTTTGATATACTAATTTAATTTCCTTGGATATGTACCCAGAAGTGGGATTGCTGGATCATATGATAGCTATATTTTTAATTTTGGGGGAATCTCCTTTCAGTTTTCCACAATGGCTACACTATTTCATATTTCCATCAACAGTATACAAGATTTCCTTTTTCTCTACATCTTTGCCAGAACTTTTTATCTCTTGTCTTTTTGGTAACAGCCATTCTAACAGGTATGAGGTGATACCTCATTGTGGTTTTAATTTGCATTTCCTTGATGATTAGTAATGTTGGGAATTTTTAAATATTTCTGTTGGCCATTTGTATGTCCTTTTGTTTGGGAAATATCCATTCAGATCCTTGGCCTATTTTAAAATTGGGTTATTTGTTTTCCTTGCTATCAAATTGTTTGAGTTCCTTATATATTTTGTATGTTAACCTCTTAACATTTGTATCGTTTGCAAATATTTTCTTCCATTTTATAAGTGTATTAGTCTGTTCTCACACTGGTAATAAAGACATACCTGAGACTGGGTAATTTATGAAAGAAAGAGGTTTAATTGAATCACAGTTCCACATGGCTGGGGAGGCCTCACAATCATGACTGAAGGCTCATGAGGAGCAAAGTCACGTCTTACATCACGGCAGGCAAGAGAGCTTGTGCAAGGGAACTGCCTTTTATAAAACCATCAGGTCTCATGAAACTTATTCACTGTCACAAGAACAGTATGGGAAAGACTTGCCCTCATGATTCAGTTACCTCCCACCAGGTCCCTCCCATGACACGTGGAAATTATGGGAGCTACAGTTCAACTGAGATTTGAGTAGGGACACAGCCAGACCATTATCAATAGGTTATATCTTCACCCTGTTGATTGTTTCCTTTTCTGCACTGAAGCCATTTCATTTGATACAATCTCAATTGTCTAATTATGCTTTTGTTGCCTTTGCTTTTGATGTTGTATCTGAAAAATCTTTCCACAGACTAATGTCAAGAAACATTTCTCCTAGGTTTTCTTCTAGTCGTTTTACAATTTAGGTCTTTCAAAAATGTAAATAATATCATATCATTGCCCTGCTCCCAACTCTCCATTACATTGTGTGTCCAATTAGAATAAAATTCACTGTCCTTACCATGGCCTGCGTGGCCCTGTCTGGACTGACTCCTGATTCCTGCTCTAATGGCATCTGCTACCTTTTCTTCCCTTCATTCCTTCCACTCAACCACAGATGACTTCTCTTTATTCAAACAACTTAAATCCACCCACATATCAGCACCTGTGCACTTCGTATTTCCTCTTTGAATTCTCTTCCCCAAATATCCATATGTTAACTTCTTGACTTTATTTAGTTCTGTTTCCAAATGGCACTTGTTCAGAGAGGGATTTTTTGAACACCTTATGAAAATTGGCACTACCATCATCACTTGCTTTTTTTTTTGTTACTGTTTTATTATTTAGAGTATCGCTGATATTGAATTATTAATATTTAACTTATTTATCTTTTTCATCCACTAGAAAGTAAATTTCATGATAGCATGGTCTGTCTAATATACAATGATTTATCACAATCCAGGATAATGCCAGGTACACAGATAATCCTCTGAAAGATTTTTAGTAAATAAGATAATTTTTAATTCAAAAAGCCCATTTTTAAAAATAACAAAGTCAGAGCACTAGATTAATGAGAAGTCCTGTCTTAAAAATTCTAGGATTCTAGAAATTTGTTTCCCTTTAAATAGGAAAAATACACACCACTCTAAGAGAATAGGAAAAGATTAGAGAGAAATGTTTTGAGTATGATCCTCTTTTTGGATCTGAATTCCAACTTTCTAGGGAATAAAGCAACAAATCTCACTAGCTCTTCTACTCTAAATTAAACCTGTACTGTTTTCATCTTGAGATGAAATATCCACAATGTATTTGTCTGATATTTCTTATCCAAGGAACCATTGCCCAGATGTTTAAGAGGGAGCTGAATCTTCAGCTGTTCAACATTAAACCAACAGTAGATTGTTTTGTTTTCTGTCTATCTCTCTGTCCAGTATCCATTAATCCTAAATGTGTTTATGTGTGATGGGTGGAAAGGGAGTGGTGCTCTCCTAACCAGGAATCTGGGAGAGGTACTGGTTTCATCACTTGGCAAATGGAAATGTATGCAATCTCATTATATCAAGTAGGGTCTATGTTGGGCAGTAAGCACCTTGAGAAAAGAAAGGAATCTAGGGAATAATGGCTGACCCAGAAATAAATGTAATAATAAATTCTAAAAAAATTTGTATAAAACTTGTTTATCAAATAACAAAAGTGATGGCCAACAGTAAAAACGCTTATTTCATTATCCTGCTTTCCAGAGTGTTTCATTTGTTAAGAAAATGACTTTGATGTGTTTTTTTTAACTACTTGGAAGAAAGCCATTTTAAACTGAGTTTAGAAGCTAAATCAATACAACAGTTCCCAGAACTGAGATGCAGAGAGCATTCTACTTCATGAATTGAAGTGGAATTAAAAGTCTTAATTGACTCATGGGCTGACCACATACTTCTGACATGTACTAGGTTTAATAAATCACAGACCCTGAATGACATTTTCTTCCTCATAAGTCACTGAATGGGTGAGTATTTAGTGCAGGATACAAATTATTTGAGTTTAATTTTCCAGAAGCTGCTATATACTTTGCAGATGTATATATAGTAGTTTTATTTTTATTTTATAGGGGCCATCATATTATAGGTAGATGAATTTTGGTTTCCTAAAGGTGCCTTTTAGATATATATTACTTAAAAAATAGGTTCTACTTATCAGAAACCAAACCACTACTACATGAAAATGTTATTCATATGAAGAAGAGATGATTCTGCTCTTCAAATTCCTCTACGGGGTGACTGTCCCATTACAAATAAGTATTAGTTTACAATTATAGTGTGAAATTAGACTCCTTCTGGGCAAACTTCTGTATGTTGTGCTTGAGATGATTATAATAAAAAAGAGAAAAATTATGTTTCTGAAGTTTCTAGACAAGAGTAGGTCTTGGACAGTCACAATTTCTACTTGCCATCTCTTTCTACCTTAGAGATTTCCCAAGAAAAGACTTAGACACTATGATTCATCTGTAGCTATTTCTTATTAAGGACTATGGATACACCAAAAATGCATCCATTACCTATATTCCTAACTCTTCCAGTCAGGTGTGTTTACTATACATACAAATTACTTATATCATGGAGGCGAGAATGTGAGAAGTATCTGTTGTGAGGAAACTGGAACTGGAAAGCTATCAGAAATCATGGGAGTTCTAGCTTCTATTTCTCTCTCTGCCTCACACAAACAATTTAATTTTGCTCACAGGGTATTCCCATCTCCCAACATACTCTCCATTCTTTTCTATCAATCCTGTTTACTCATAACAATTGCTTCTGGATGCCATAGGTATGCACATGAATTACCATGACTACCGCAGACTCCCACTACTAAACTTTGCAGCTTCAATTCCCATAGCTAACTCCTGCTGTTTGTTTGTTGGGTTTTCTAGTTCAGACTATTCAGAAAGAAAATTTGGTTGGCTAGGCTCATCATTTTCTTTCCTTTTGTTTTTCAACAAAGCTTTATCAAAAATATGATTTACACACCATTAAATGCATGCATTTTAAGTATACAAGTAATAATTTTTAGTAAATCTGTAGGATTGTGCAACCATCAATATAATCCAGTTTTAGAGCAGCTCCATCAACATGAAAAACTCTGGTGAGCTTATTTAGAATCAATTCCCACTCCCATCTCCAGCTGCAGGCAACCACTTATCTGCTTTCTGTCCCTATAAAATGTCTTTTCCACATATTTACTGTAAGTGGAATATACCACATGTCATATTTTGTGTATGGCTTCTTTCATTGAGTATAATGTTTCTGAGGTCCATACTTGAATGCAATAGCTTTAGAATAAGTTTTGAAATTGGGTTGTGTCCTCCAACTTTGTTCTTTTTCAAAAATGTTTTAACTATTCCAGGTCCTTTTTATTTCTGTACAAATCTAGGGTCATCTTACCAATTTATTTTAAAAAACTGGGATTCTGGTAGAGATTGCATTAAATATATTAATCAATTATTGATCAATTTGGAGAGAATTATCATATAAATATTGAGGTTCCTAATCTATAAAGATGTAATGTCTCTTTAGATATTTAATTTCTCACCAAAATAGTTTGTAGTTTAGTGTACAAATCTTTCACTTCTATTATTGAATTTATTTCTACATATTTTATACTTTCTGATGCTATTGAAAATGGAATTATGTTCTCAATTTTATTTTGGATTGCCACTGTTAACATACAAAAATATAATTTACTTTTACATATTTTATATCTTGTGCTACAAACCACTCTTTAGTGGTTTTAGTAGTTTTATAGTGAATTCTTTGAATTTTCTACATAGATAATTATGTAGTCTGCTAATAAAAAATGCTTTATTTCTTCCCTTTCAATCTAAATGGATCTATGTATTATCCATTGTTGAATTGTACTGTCTAAAACCTCTAGCTATAATGTTGAATAAAATTGATAAGAACAGACATCTTTGGTATGTTCCAGATCTTAAGGGGAAAACATTAAGTCTTTCTTTATTAGGTATGATGTTAGCTGTAGGCTTTTTGTATATGCCCTTTATCAAGTTGAGGAAATTTCATTATATTTCTAGTTGATTGAGAGTTTTTAATATGAATGAATGTTAGATTTTGCTGAATGCTCTTTCTACATGTACTGATTTTACTAATTTGTTGTATTACTTTATTTGGTTTTCATATGTTAAACCAATCTTGCATTTCTGGGATAAATCTGACTTGTTCATATTTTATATTCTTTTTTACTTGTTACTCATTTTTTGCAATATTTTATCGAGGATATTTGCATCTATGTCTAAGAGCCATATTGGTCTGTAGTTTTCTTTACTTGCTTTTTCTTTTCATTCTTTTCTTGCTTTGGTATCAGGGTAACATTAGCCTCAGATAATAATCTGTGCAGTGTTTTCCCCTCCTTTACGTTCTAGAAGAGTTTGGGAAGAGTTAGTATGATTTATTTCTGAAATACTTTATAGAATCGACAATTGAAGCCATCTTGGCTTGGGGTTTTCTTTATAGGAATATGTTTAGTTCCCATTTCAATTTCTTTAATCATTATAGGTTTTTTTTTCTTCAGATTTCCATATCTTCTTGAGTCAGTTTTAGCAATTTATTTCTTTCTGACGATTTTCCCATTTCATCTAAGTTGTCTAATTTGTTGGCTGAGCTGTCCTTTTAGTGCCAGGTAATATCATAGATTACTGCCCAGTCTTGCGTTAATCTTCGTTGTGACCCATTCATTTGTGGCTGCAGTATAATAGGGTATCTCTGTAAAAGATGAGGCTGCCAAATGATTGTTCTATTGGGTAGAGACTAAGAGACAATTTAAACAGGACATAATTCCTTGGCAGTTGTATGCTGGAAAACATTCTGAAACTAGTTTTATCCAACACACTAGTTTAACACTTCAGCACAAATCCTCATACTTACTCTTGGGTTTGGAACTTTGCAATGCTGAAACAGCATTTGGAGGTGTAACACTTGTTACTGTTACGTTTGAAATGATGGACTTATTCTCCCTGACATCAGGAGTTGTGACTCTTAATCCTGTAAAAAGAATGAACAGTCATCAGGAGTATAACAAATCACCAGATCATCTTATTAATATTCATATTAATATCCAACTAAAACTTGAAGATTAATTTCTAGAAGTCTTCTGACCAAGCCTTAGAAATCCAGCATTTTAACATTCACCTTTTGGTGATATAATTAATTACTTTAAAGAATGTAGAGGGACATTAACTTTCTTGTGTAGGTTATCTCACTTGATTATCATGGTAATCTTATGAATTAAGTAATCATGATGATAATTATTTTATATATAAGACTCAGAGAAATTAAATAATTTCCCCACAATCACATAACTTGTAATAGGAGAGAACCATGACCTGAATTCAAGCCTTTCTGATGCAAAAGTTAATCACTCAGTTACCCTGGGAAAAGAAAGGTAAGGATGTGGTAGTAATTAAGTATAGCACTATTATTCTCATGCCACTTGGGAAAATATTTTCAAGCAGGTGGAATAGTCAGGAGATAAGGGATAATAGGACATAAATGGAATACACTTTTAATTATACTTAGTTCATTTTCTTTGAAAAAAAAGAAAAATTTACAACAAAAATATAAGCTGAGCTTTTCAAAGATAACATTTGAATAAGATGACTTGAAACAACTTATATTTGCCTATATATTCTGAAAAAAAAAATCAATGCCCTTCAGTTTTTTCAGTCTAGTATGGAAACATTGGGCTATTGAAGAAATGCAGACATGCCATTTACTGCATGCTTGGTGTTAGCTAGATGTGACGCTACCTGGAGATGAGGGGAAAGCAGTTTAGTAGATGTCTAACACGGAGTAGAATGGAGCAAGAACTACTGGTGCTTTCTAGAAGTGCAGTCAACTTCCATTCTATGTCAACAAGTATCTACTGTGTAATACAAATTCTTAGTGCAGTTGAGGAAGTCATGCTGAAGAAAGGGATCGTTTGCAAGAAGACTTCATAGACAGTAGATAAATATATTTTCCTTCAGGTAAAAGGCCTTTGGAAATTAGTGTGCAAACAAAATGAAATAAATTGAAATGTAGTCTACAGTGTTAATCCTGCATATGAGAGAGAATGAGTGGGAATGGCCATACATTTCAGAGGTTAAATAGGGAGGAAAATATGTGAAGTAGAGATATGCCTTATTATAGCAAGAAAGCAGAAATTGGTATTCTTGTTAGCATGGAAGTGGGACAGGTCACCCAAGGTGCAGAAACTCAACATTTGAGGATGGAGGAACTCCTGGGGGGTAAAGATTTTGCTTCCCACTGGAACTCCAACATATGTTTGGGAAAGATCAGAACAGGAGTTTCTCTTCAGAAATCTTTGGAGAAGAATTCTTCAGCTGAGCTAAAATTGGAAAGCATGAAAAAGCTATCCTGAAAGCCTAAAGAGTTCCCTAGTATCAAGCAGACTCAACAGTCTTGGTGGAGGGAAAGAGAATATATAGCTAAGAAAGATGTGGAGGGCTCCCAGATTGGAAATATACAAAGAAAGGAGAAAAATAATGGAATAGCTGGGAATGTAACGCTAAAGATTTTGCTTAAAGAATTGCCTATTATAAATGTGGAATATATTTCACAAATGAGAATTAGAACCTACACTCAATGTAGGACAGGTTGTCAGTTATACCACATGAAGTAGGCCATGGAGCAAATCTTGAATGTTTAAGGTAAATCAAAATATTTTTAAATATTCATGGTAAACCCAAACTGAATAGAATAAAAGATGCTGCCACAGCCACAAATTTTTAAACTTTACTAATATACAGAAATGTTTCAAATCCTAGTCTCAGGAGAGAATAATCTACGCATGGTTGACTAACATTTATTAAGATATGAGAATCATAGTCATATTAACATCTTTTTGAGAAAACTTCCAGTTGTGTTTATGGTTAACACATAGTTTATTCCAGACTACTGCCAATGAGTAATTCACACCTTCAGATAAAAAGTAAATCAATCTTGAAGCTAGTCTTTAAATCTAAATACTTTCTACTTTCCCTTACATAACAATATGTACCTGCTTTCATCTACAGTTATGAATTGCACTATAATCCTAGACAATAGTGCATGCATTAGGTTTCACAAACATAATTTTTCTGGAGAAATATTAATTTATTAGAGAATTGCATCAAGCTACATTGGCTTTACATTTATGACTTGTGTTTTTGAGATTCATGTATGTTTAAGTCTTAGCTTTTGGTATAGGTGGGATGCATTAAAGACAAAACATAAGGAATTTATCCATATTTGAATTGGAAAAAATGAGAATTTAACACAAGAGACGCTTGAGGGAGTCGTATCAGTACCAGATTGTAAATGGATAAAAGAAATCTTGATTCCATGCATGTCCTTAGGTGAAAACCACTGCATAGGGCTGAGAGGAGTGTGAGGGAGAGGGTCTGTTTTATAATTATCTTGGAATTATTAACGTTAAATTTATTTTGTATATTTTGAGGAATTAGGTTTATTGAGGAAAACAGTAAATCAGGATATTAACTACATTAAGAACCTAATGTGTAGTTACCAATTAACTTGAAGGGAGGGTTTGTGATCATGGATTTTAATTTTACAGGGAGGGAGATTGGCAGTTTTATTCCTTTGGAATTACATAATTTTAATTATAGCATTGTTTTATCTGATGCCCACAGGAAAAATGTCTGACCACTTTGTCTTAAGCAATAGAATGAAAGGTAAGAGACTTTTGACAAAATTAGCATTTACTAAAATACATGCTATAGACTACTAGTACTGTGATGTATTTGGTTTTTACATTAATCAAAGATGCTTTTAAAATATTTAGGAATAAATTTAATCAAGGAAATGAAAGAGCTGCACACTGAAAACTATAAAACATTAATAAAAACTAAATAATTCACAAATAAATGAAAAGATACCCTATCTTCATGGATTAAAATAATTAATATTAAAATATCCATACTACCCAAATTGATATATAGATTTTTAAAAATCCCTATCAAAATTCACAAGTCATTGTTTACAGAAGTAGAAAAAAATTAATTTGTGTGGAACCACAAAGGATCCTGAATAGCAAAACAATCTTGAGAAAGAAAAATAAAAGTAGAGGCATCACACTTCCTAATTATTTAAAATTATATCACAAAGCTACAGTAATCCAAACAGTATAATACTGGCACGAAAGCAGACATATAGACCAGTGGAATAAAATAGAGAGTCCAGATATAAATCTAAACATATATGGTCAATTAATTTTCAACAAGGGCGCCAAGAGGTTACTATAAGGAAAGGATAGTCTCTGCAATAAATTGCACTGGGGAAACTGTATAACCACATGCAAGAGAATGAAATTGTACCCTTATTTGACACAACACACAAAAATCAACTCTAAATGGATAAAAGACCTAAATGTAATGCTTGAAATCATAAACCTCCAGAAGAGAAGATAGGGGCAAATCTCCTTTACATTGGGCTCAGCAATTATTTTTGGATATTACATCAAAAGCTCAGGCTACAAAAGCAAAAGTAAATAAATGGGACTACATCAAACTAAAAACCTAGTGCACAGCAAAGGAAACAATTAGCAAAATGTAAAAGCAGCTTACAAATTGAGAAAAATAATTTGTAAATTATATATCTGATAAGGAGTTAAGAGTCAAAGTTCATAAAATAAGTATTTAATTTAAGTCTTTAATCTATCTTGAGTTAATTTTTGTATATGTTGTAAGGAAGGGGTCCAGTTTTATTCTTCTGCATATGACTAGCCTATTATTCCAGCTTCATTTATTGAACAGGGAGTCCTTTCCCTATTTTTTTGGCAGCTTTGTTGAAGATTAAATAGTGTAGGTATGTGGTCTTATTTCTGGGTTCTCTATTCCGTTCCATTGGTCTATGGTTACCGTAGCCTAGTAATATAGTTTGAAGTCAGGTAACGTAATACTTCTAGCTTTGTTCTTATTGCTTAGGATTTCCTTGGCTATTTGGGCTTTTTTTGGTTCCATATGAATTTTTAAATAGTTTTTTCCAGTTCTGTGAAGATTTTCAATATTAGTTTAATAGACAATACCATTCAGGACATAAGCATGGGCAAAGATTTCATGATGAAAACACCAAAAATAATTGCAACAAAAGCAAAAGTTGACAAATGGGATTGAATTAAACTAAAAAGCTTCTGCATAGCAAAATAACCTATCAAAAGAATAAGCAGATAATCTACAGAATAGGGGAAATTTTTGCAAACTCTGCATCCAACAAAGGTCTAATATTCAGCATCTCTAAGAAATTTAAATTTACAAGAAAAAACAACTCCATAAAAACATGAGCAAAGGACACGAACAGACACTTTTACAAAGAAGACATACATGTAGCCAACAATCATATAAAAACAGTTCAACATCATTGATTATTAGAGAAATGCAAATCAAAATCACAATGAGATACTCTTTCACACCAGTTAGAATGGCTATTACTAAAATGTTAAAAAATAAAAGGTTCTGGTGAGGTTGTGGGGAAAAAGGAAGGCTTATACACTGTTGGTGGGAGTGTAAATTAGTTCAAACATTGTGGAAAACAGTATGGCAATTTCTTTAAGACCTGAAAACAGAAATACCGCTCAGCCTAACAATCCCTTTACTTGATATATAACCAAATGAATGGAAACCATTCTATTATGAAGCACACATATGTTCACTGCAGCACTATTCGGAATGGTAGAGGCATGCAATCAACCTAAATGTCCCATCAATGACAAATTGGATAAACAAAATATGGTACATATACACCATGAAATACCATGCAGCTATAAAAAGAATGAGATCATGTCCTCTGCAGGAATGTGGATGAAGCTGAAGAATATTATCCTTAACAAACTAACACAGGAAAAGAAAAGAAAATATTGCATGTTCTCACTTGTAAGTGGGAGCTAAATGATGAGAACACATGAACACATAGAGGGGTCAAGGAATAAATCATAAAAAATATTAGAAAATACTTTGCAGTAAATGAATATGAAAACGTAATATACCAAAATTTATGGAATGCAGAGACAGCAACAGAAACAAGGAAATTTGCAGGTGTTAACACATATTAAAAAGAAGAATAATCTCAAATCAAAATCCTCACTGGCCAATTTGAGAAACTAGAAAAAGAAGAGCAAACTAAACCCATACGAAACAGTGGAAAGAAACACTAAGGATTAGAGAAGAATGAAATAAAATAGGGAATAGAAACACAACACAGAAAAAAATAAAACCAAAAGTTTGTTCTTTGAAAAGATCTATAAAATTGAGACACTTTTAGCTATGCTAATAAAGAAATAAGAGAGAGGAGTCAAGTTAT
The DNA here is from genome assembly GCF_037993035.2 of Macaca fascicularis. Taxonomy (NCBI): domain Eukaryota; kingdom Metazoa; phylum Chordata; class Mammalia; order Primates; family Cercopithecidae; genus Macaca; species Macaca fascicularis. Next base: position 106,118,274 of record NC_088379.1, read on the forward strand.
CAAAATTATTAATGAACGATGATTCACTACTACCAACCTTACAGAAATTAAAAGGATTATAAGGCAATGCTGTGAACAACTATATGCAAACAAATTAGATAATCCAGATTAAATGGGCAAATTCCTAGGAAATCACTAACTACAAAAACTGAGACAAGAAGAAATAGAAAATCTAATAGACTTATAGTAAGTAAATAAATTAAGTTAGTATTTTAAAAAAATTCATAAAGGAAGCTCAGCACCAGGGTCTTCCCTGGAAAATTCTACCAAACATTTAAAGAGCAATTACCACCAATCCTCAAAAACTCTTTCAAAAATTAGTAGAGAAGGGAACACTTCCCAACTTATTGTATGAGGCTAGTATTATTTTGATTTCAAAATTAGACAAATACGTGACAAGAAAACTGCAAACATGTATTTCATGAATATGGACACAAAAATTCTTAACAAAATAATATAAATAAAGTTTAACACCACATAAAAAGAATTATACTCCATGACCAAGTTGCATTTAGCCTAGGAATTCAAGGTTGACTGAACATATAGAAATCAATATCATATGCCACATTAACAAAGTAAGGAATTTTTTAAAAACATGACAATTTCAATATAATAAGACAAGGCATTTTAAAAAATCCAATACCCTTGCATAATAAACACACTCAACAATCTAGTAATAAAAGGGAACTTCCTCATTCTGATAAAGGTCATCTATTAAAAACTCATAATTAACATCATACTTACTGGTGAAAAACTGACAGCTTTCCCTAAAAGTTAGAAACAAGACAAGGATATCTCCTCCCACCACTTCTACTCAACCTTGTATTGAAGGTGCTAGCCAGGGTAGTTAGGCAATAAAATAAATAAAATAAAATTATAAATAAAAGAAAGTCATCCACGTTGGAAAGAAAAAAGTAAAACTATATTTGCAGATGACATAATCTTGTACATAGAAAATTCTAAGAAATACACATACATATATACACACACAAATTCGAGCTAATAAATTAGTTCAATAGAGTGGGAGGATATAATATTGACATACAAAAATAAATTATATTTACATATAGTAGTGATGAATAATCCAAACTTGAAATAAAACAACAATTTCATTACAAAATAATTGTATTTAAAATGAATAAAATATTAGGAATAAATTTAACAAAAATAAGTTTAAGCTTAAGCTTTCCACACTTGAAAACTACAAACATCATCAAAATAAATTGAAGAAGACATAGATAAATGGAAAGACATCCTGTGCTCATAAATTGAAAGCCCTGATTGTTAAGATGGTGATACTCCTCAAATTGATCTACAGATTCAGTGCAATCCCTATCACAATCCTAGCTGGCTTTGCAGAAATCAACAAGTTGATCTTAAAATTCGCATTAAAATTAGCATAATAAAATTGGCATGATAAAGTTGAATAGCCAAAACAAGCTTGGATAAAAAAGAAAAAGTTGGAGGACTCACATTTCCTTTTTTCAAAACGTAATAGAAAGTGATAGTAATCAAGAGTACATGATTCTGATATAATAATTGGCATATAGGTATAAGTGGAGTCGATTCAGGAGTCCAGAAAAAACTCATATTAGGTGGATGCAAATGTAATTGCAGCTTTTACATTGTTGGGATGTGCCATTTGATATTGGCATACATTCTTAAATAAATGTGATTATGTTTTATATATATATATATATATATCCCTATCATAAAATGAACTTCTAGATATATGCATCTAGAATATATATAGATATATATTCTAGAAACATATATATTCTAGAAGAGTGTGTGTGTGTGTGTGTGTGTGTGTGTGTGTATATATATATATTTTTTTTTTTTTGAGATGGAGTCTCATTCTGTCACCCAGGCTGGAGTGCAGTGGCCCAATCTCGGCTCACTGCAACCTCCGCCTCCCGGGTTCAAGCAATTCTCCTGCCTCAGCCTTCCGAGTAGCTGGGATTACAGATGCGTGCCACAGCGCCCGGTTAATTTTTGTATTTTTAGTAGAGACATAAACATACACAGAGTTTCACCATGTTGGCCAGGCTGGTCTTGAACTCCTGGCCTCGAGTGATCCACACTTCTTGGCCACCCAAAGTGTTGGGATTACAGGCATGAGCCACTGCACCCATCCATGTTATATACAATTTTAATGGGCATTTCCGGTTTCTTTTCTTTTTTTTTTTTTTTTTGCTAATGACATCACTTGCTGTTTATTTTGTGTTTATTTTAGACTATGGAAATGATGTTAGACAAAAAGCAAATCCAAGAGATTTTCTTATTTGAGTTCAAAATGGGTCGTAAAAGAGGCGCAGACAACTCACTATATCAACAAAGCAGTAGTCTTAGGAATTGCTTATGAACATACAATGCAGTGGTGGTTCAAGAAGTTTTGCATAGGAAACGAGAGCCTTGAAGATGAGGAGCTTAGTGGCCAGACATCGGAAGGCCACGATGACCAATTGAGATCAATCATTGAAGCTTGTTTCTCTAACAACTACATGAGAAGTTGCCAAAGAACTCAAACCTCAATGATTCTACAGCCGTTTAGGGGATAAGTGGGTGCCTCGTGAGCTGAGTGAAAATAAAAAAAATCGTGGTTTTGAAGTGTCATCTTCTCTTATTCTAACACAACAAACCATTTCTTGATCTGATTGTGATGTGCGACAAAAAGTGGATTTTATATGACAACTGGCAACAACTAGCTCAGTGGTTGGACTGAGGAGAAGCTCCAAAGCACTTCCCAAAGCCAAACTTGCACCAAATAAAGGTCATGGTCACTGTTTGGTGGTCTTCTGCCTGTCAGATCCACTGCAGCTTTCTGAATCTGGCGAAACCATTACATCTGAGAAGTATGCTCAGCAAATCAATGCGATGCTCTGAAAAACTGCAACATCTGCAGCCAGCATTGGTCAACAGGACTGAACTCTTCTCCATGAAATTCTACCCCATGAAAATCAGAGATTTTCAGGCTTCAAAAGATACTACCAACAAAATTAAAAGATAACCTATAGAATGGGAAAAATAATTGCAAATTATCTATCTTATAAAGGTCTAGTCTTGAATGTAGAGAGAACTCTTACAACTTAACAATAAGAGGACAAATAGCCAAATTTTTTTAAAAAAATGTACAAATAATTTGAGCTAACATTTTCCAAGGAAGATATACAAATGGCTACCAAACACATGAAATATGTTCAACATCATTAATCATTACAGAAATATAAGTCAGAATTACAAAGGGATACCAGTTCACACCCACTGAGACAAATATAATTAAGACAGACAAGTGTTAGCTAGAATATGGAGATATTGGAACTCTTATATGTTGCTGGTGGAAAAGTAATATAGTACAGCTGCTTTGGAAATTGGTTCCTTAAAATGTTAAACATAGAGTTACCCTGTGACTTAGCAATTCAACCTCAAGACATATACTTAAGAGAAATGAAAAACGTGGGCAGACAAAAACTTGCACATAAATGTTCATAGCAGCATTATTTATAATCATTAGCAAGTAGAAACAATGCAGATGTTCATCAATTAATAAATGGATAAACAAAATGTGGTGTATCCATAAAATGCAATATTATTTAGTGATAATAAAGAATGAACTACAGATACATGTTACAACATGGATGAACTTGAAAACATCATAGTAACTGAAAGAATCCAAACACAAAAGGTCATATATTGTATGATTCCATTTATATGAAATGTCCAGAATAGGCAAATCTATAAAGGAGGTTCATGGTTACCAGAGGCTGGGAGGGGGATATGGGAAGTGATTGGTAATTGATACAGAGATTCCTCTTGGGGAGATTAAAATGTGCTGAAATAAATAGTGGTGGTAGCTGTACAATCTTGTTAATATACTAAAAACTTCTGAATTGTACACTTTAAAAGGGTGACTATTGCATTATGTGAATTATGTATTTTTTAAAATGGTAGAAAAATGAATCATTACTCACCTTCATCTTTACTTGTTATTAATAAAGTAACTGTTGTCGTCAGAGACGTTTTAGGTAATTCGCTGGTGATTGTTCCTAGTTTGATAAAATAGATTACATTATTAATCATAATCTCATGTTATCTATCAATCAATAAATAAATAAATAAATAAAAGTAAGTTAAATCTATAGGTGGACTGGCATCTCTCCTTTGTCTATCTTTAATTTTTCCCATTTTCCCGTTCGTTTTGTCTAAAGAATATATATATTAAATGCTTGGGTGGCCTACACACACACACACACACACACACACACACACACACACATTTTTGCACAGTAAGTCCCCAAAACAAGTTTCCACTGAAGATTGTTACTTAGGTATCCTTAAACTTGCAACAAATTATTGTAAAATACAAAATTCTAACGTTTAAAATCATTTTACTTTTCCCTGTGAGAAAAGTGACATGGTCAATAGGACCTAGGAATATCATGCCTTTTTTTTTCTAGAATTACATTTCATTTTATTGATTTAGTTATGACACTGAAATTTCTAAATGAATGTAAGTTATGAAGGAAACTGAAAACTTCTGTATTAATTTGTTTATTTATGGAATGTTCTTTGAGTTCCCACTCTATGCCAGGTGCCCCTCTTTGCTCTTGAGGGCAGTATCCAATTCTAGTCACAATTTTTTTTTTTTTTTTTTTGGTGGGGGACGGAGTCTTGCTCTGTCGCCCAGGCTGAAGTGCAGTGGCCTGATCTCAGCTCACTGCAAGCTCCGCCTCCCAGGTTTATGCCATTCTCCTGCCTCAGCCCCCCGAGTAGCTGGGACTATAGGCGCCCGCCACCTCGCCCGGCTAGGTTTTTTGTATTTTTTAGTAGAGACAGGGTTTCACCGTGTTAGCCAGGATGGTCTCAATCTCCTGACCTCGTGATCCACCCGTCTCGGCCTCCCAAAGTGCTGGGATTACAGGCGTGAGCCACCGCGCCCGGCCTCTAGTCACATTTTTAATCTTAGTATCAAGAATTATTCCTGGCATACACTAGGCATTTTGTCAACGTTGTTTCAAATAAGGAAGCACTCATATAACACCTGAAAAGTCAACCAAGGGGCAAATCTGCCCTAAGTAGTCAAGGTGACTCATCAGTTTGATACCTACTCTCCAACTCTCTGTAATAGTCTTTTTTCCTTCCTTCCTCCGTTCCTTCCTTCCTTCCTTCCTTCCTTCCTTCCTTCCTTCCTTCCTTCCTTCCTTCCTTCCTTCCTTCCTTCCTTCCTTCCTTCCTTCGTTCCCTCCCTCCCTCCTTCTTCCATCCTGCCTCCCTCCCTCTCCCCTCCTTCCATCCCCCCTTCCATCCCCCTCCCTCCCTCCCTCCCTCCCTCCCTCTCTCCCTCCCTCCCTCCCTTCCTTCCTTCCTTCCTTCCTTCCTTCCTTCCTTCCTTCCTTCCTTCCATCCTTCCTCTTTCTTTCTGTCCTTGCTTGATAAGGTCCTGCTCCGTCACCCCGGCTGGAGTGGAGTGGTATGAGCATATCTCACTGCAGAATCAGACTTCTGGCCTCAAGTGATCCCCTAATTTCAACCATCCAAAGCTCTGAGATTACAGGTGCGAGTCACAGCACCTGGCCCCTCTTCTTTGTTCCTTTTTTAGCAATTTTATTTTAGACTCAGGGGGTACATGGGCAGGTTTGCTCCATGGGTATATTGTGTGATTAGGGCAAAAAGCTATTTATTTTTAAAGATATTATATCATTTTGAGTCAATAAATGTTTATAATGGATTAAATCATTAGAATATTATAATTTTACTCTCTGCAAAATTGTTTCTTAAACTAGCATTCATTCATACCATTTTCCAAAACAACCTTTGAGAACCATGTTGAGGCCGGGCGCGGTGGCTCAAGCCTGTAATCCCAGCACTTTGGGAGGCCGAGACGGGCGGATCACGAGGTCAGGAGATCGAGACCATCCTGGCTAACACAGTGAAACCCCGTCTCTACTAAAAATACAAAAACTTAGCCGGGCGAGGTGGCAGGCGCCTGTAGTCCCAGCTACTCGGGAGGCTGAGGCAGGAGAATGGTGTGAACCCGGGAGGCGGAGCTTGCAGTGAGCTGAGATCCGGCCACTGCACTCCAGCCTGGGTGACAGAGCGAGACTCCGTCTCAAAAAAAAAAAAAAAAAAAAAAGAGAACCATGTTGAATTCTATTTAGGCTACAAATGTTTCAAGGAAATGTCTAATTGGTAAACATTTCGTATTTTGTGATGATAAACTAAAAGCGAAACGTCAACTTTGCCACTTCAAAATTCTATGAAAAGGAGAAACCAAAAAATCATATACAAAGATATCCCAGGCACTTCATTTTCTATTCAAATATAACGAGGAACAGAAAGACAATAAATAAAAGGGGAAAGACTATAGAGAAAAATGGAGTACCCAAACTCATATTTTTTCTGACTAATCTTACAAGAAATTTCCAAGAATGTGTTTAAAATGTTCTTTGTAGTTGTATCTAGTTAGTTTCTACATAGAAGATGTACAACTGAAACATCACCATATTTAGCACCCTGTGTGAGATAGGTGGCCAAAAGCATTGGCCTCCTTTACTGACCTCAGGTACTCAAATATTTAATACCAGAAATTGTTAGTATCACTGTTGAGAAATATTTGTTCCTGCATTATAATTCAACTCATTGAAAAATACTAGACTTTTCAATGTTTTTAAAATGAAGCTGAATAATAATCAACTTTTTAATGTAAAAAAATTACATTTCGAGTTTCTTTTTTATCCTAGAAGTTTATTTTATGACAGGGATATTCAATGTCTGTCAAATGTTGATTTTTAACTCTAGCCATTTGGCCTTTGCACAAAATGTGCAGTGCACTTGATGTACATCTAGGAAGAGGTCAAGTCCCATTTCTCTAATTGGGCAAATCTCTGAAAGCAAGCCCTGCTCCAGGCAAAGCTCTATCAATCACATCTGCCACTTCAGTGATTATGTTGCTGCAAGAAGAATTCTCATCTCAGTTGCACATTTTCCACTTTTCTGATGATAGAATTTCTGCCATAGGCAAGAAAAATACATTTTATGTGATTTAGAAAGACATAAGCACTACTAGACCAACGATCTTTTGTCCTTTAAACAAAGAAATTCTGATTAGGAAGCCTTAAAATGAAAAATAAAGACACTTCTCCATGTTGTGTTTTTTTCAGTAAATACTTTCATCGTGGCTAAGAGGACCATATTGGCCATGAGAAAGAGGGGAATAATAGACTTGTTCACTACAGATACCTTTTTCTTGTATTATTGAGTAATTTTTAAAATTATTATTTTGGAGAATGGGACAATAAAACTCCTCCAAATGTAAGCCCCTCACAGGCCTGAAATTAGTAAGTCAAATATACTGATACACAATGCCTAGAACTTGATAATTCAAGATAAATTCTCCATCTTCTTTATTACTGTGTACTAACTGTGTTGCCCTTAGGAGGATGGGCATATTAAGTGTACTTAGTCTGACTCATCTAACCCTTAATACACGGTACTGATCAAATAAGCCAGACAAAAAGAAGTTATTTTCTTTGCCTTCTTTGTCCAGTGTTGTTCCCTCATTCTCCTATAAGCACCACAGACCCCAATTTGCCTAACGACTTTCTCAGCCCTACCACCATGCCAGACTTTCTGTTTCCCACTCTGGATCAAAGCAGCTGGGGACGTGAGAGCCTGCCTTTCCTGCTTTATATCTCTCTTCCACCTCGCTCTCTCAGCAGCTCTCACTAGAGACCCCAGACTAACTTCCTTCCTTTAATTTCCCTCCCACCGCTAGATTTATATTTTGAGATTTTAACCCTTAATATTCTCAAAATAAATATCAGATGATACTAAAGTATTATTATTGATTTGGAGGATTTGATGATGGCCTTGTAGGTTTGTGATAAATTGTCTCTTTTTTGAGATGCATATTTAATGTATAGAAGTAAACTGGCATGAAGTCTGGGTTCCCTTCAAAGTACCTTGACAACCAAATTAAGAGAGAGAGTAAAACAGAGAGAAGGCAGGAAGGAGAAATAAAAAGAAAAATGAAGCAAATGTGATAAAATCTAGATAAAGAGTGATTTGGGGAGATGGACATACGGAGATAAATTACAGTGTTCTCTACTTTTGGATATAGCTGTCTATTTTTATAGTAAAAATTGATAAAATGTAAAACTTCTCTGACCCATTACATTTTTTTATAGTTGTATATGAATAATTTAACACTCAAGTGGATACCTACTGAAGGACACAGACAACAGTGTAGTTTCTATTACATGAGTAATATAAATCAGTGAAAGTGTCCCAACAAAGGAGTGTGTGTGTGTGTGTGTGTGTGTTGATGTTACCTCGAGTATTCTATGCACTTGCTTCAAAGAAGGGTGCTTCAGTGTTCTGCTATGTGGGACCCCAAGAAGTAAAGTTGCTAGAAATTTTCTGGTTTCATCTTATAATCAAACAATGCAGAAATAATGGACTATGATCATAGTACTCTTTGTCTCTGACAATCACCACCCTATTCAAGCCCAGCAAACTAGCTTTCATTGGTCATCTGGATATATTTGATCCTGGTCTTAGATTGAAAATTAAGTGGGGGATAGAGAGAGGTAAAAAAGACAACATAGGAATTTCAGTTATCCATTCATCAAGATACATGATTTTCTGGTCTTTCCATGACCTTAGTATTCTAAGCAGAGTTTTTGCCCATAGACAATCCACAAATCTGTTTTTCTTTTCCATTGATTACAGGACTTGTGTGATATGCCTTATTTTATGTGTGTTGCAAGATGGGCAGATGCAGTTTGCATTGCATTGATAACCTCTTGTTTTTTTTAATGGAAGTATTCCAATGCCTTTTAACATTTTTGTGGATGGTAAAGTAATCTCCTTTAATACCTAGCTAGAAAACATAATATAGTTGTCACTCAGTCCAATAACAATAATGATTACATTGCTACCGAAACCTACAAATTAAATCTATTATCAACACAATACAACCAACAAAAGCAGTCTGTTATTAATACAGTTTCAACATGTTGGCTGTGCTGCTTAGGTGGAGAATTGGAATATTTAGAAAGACATTTTATGACTTAGGACATGGCAATTTCTTTCTTCTCTAAAAATAAACTTTGTGTATGTAACATTCACAATAAAATCATTCTCAAACAGGAAGTGATCCCAAAGAATATCAACAAAGAAGCTCACTGAGATTTCAGGGTTTTGTATGGAACCCCAAGTAACACATAATTTCAAAATCATGAAATAGCACTGGCCTTTATAACAATCAGATATAAGATCCCAAATTATTTTCTCATACTGATGTATATACACTACTAATTTCATTTGTTAAAGTTAAACTAAATTTACCAACAGTTAATCCTACCTTTAGGAGTTGTTTCATTTGTTGTTGTGGTAACATTTTTCTGTGATGATCCTGTGTTTGGTGTTGTTACAGATGTTTCTGTTGCAGTAACGACAACTGATGAAGGAGTAGTTGCATTTATAACACCTGAAAACAGTAAATTACATTAAAGTAGTTGCATTAACACTTACATATAGTTTTCCAATTAATAGACTAGTATATTTAAACAAGTATACTGTGTATGTACTACTGCTAAACCGATCAGTAGAATGTGAATTTGCAACCAATTTTCTAGTTGTAATCAATTTATCCTTAGCTGAGCATTTATTCACTAACTGCATCTACTTCTCACCAATCGCATGAATTTTCAAGACGACTGGTTAGGAGTAGTTTGTGGTTTCAGAGTGATATAATTTCTGAGAAAACTAATGTGGAATAAATGTATAAATTTGAAATTTAATAATTTTTTAATCCAACTCAATGAAACTTGCAAGATGAAATGCTTACATGGGCACTCTCTGGGCAGTAGATATTTCACTATATATTTTTACATCACATTAAAGTTACTAAGTAGTAAAAAATCAATTTTAGTATATGTCTTCTTCATATAAAGCACTCTATATAAATATGTACTATATAGAGTATAAAATATAAAACATAATAAAGACAAGAGTATACATATATACATACACATATATACATAGATACATAACTGCAACATACTTAAAAGTAATAGGGCCACCATAAATCCACATTTTTTAATAGTTTATTTCTCTAAATTTTAACATAATTTGGGCAGGCAAAGGCACAGAAATGAAGGCAATACATTTTTAATCCATACTATATATTTATTTTAAATAAGAATTCTTAAAACTTCTGTTCAAACAAATGAGGAAATCAGTCTTCTGTAACAACCAGAGTTGGCAAAATCATCACTTCATTATTATTTTTCAAAGTGAAGTATGTAGGATTTAACTCAGTGTTCTATAAAAAGATTTACTTCACATAAAATTATTGTAATTTAGTAGCATTTATAAAATATTTTTAGTCCTGTATTTTGTTGTTTTCATCTCTGGAAATACAGTTTTATGTTAAAAATCAACATACAGCAAGCAAGTGTATAAAAATTTGGAAAAAAATATTCACATCTATGGTAAGGCGTTGTTTTTTGTTGTCACTTGGTCTGGATAGAGTATATAAGAGGATGGACTTTGAATAATAAAGGCATATTCAAATCCCAGTCAAACTGGGTATGCTATTACAGTAAATATATGTCAATAGTATGACTTCTCAAATTTAAATTACATTTGAAATGTTCCTTTTTGAATCTGAGTAAAAACAATAATCTAGTATGTCAATGAAACCAACATCTCAGACGTCATGACATACAGTATAAGTGCCATATAATTTTATAGTCTTGAGATGCTCGGAAGTGTTAGTTCTTAGCACTGACTGTTTATAGATAGCACATAGAAATTGCTTGAGGTATTCAGCACACGGAGAAATGTGTTCAGCACATACAGAAATGATAGAATTGCATTTTCACAGGCTTTATGGAAATCAAGTCAAAAGCTTTTTTCACCTCTGGAGGCGCACTTCACACCCTTGGTCTTACCTCCGTACCCCACAATATTCAGCAGGGAGCAGGAATACAGCCTGTTGAAGCTTATCTTTTCACCATTAGTCATTTTGTTCTGGCTATTTTTGTTTTAGTCTTAACATCCATAGATGTGACACTCATTTTAAATTTTATATTGAGGTTGAAGAAATCACTAAAAAAAGTAGCACTTAGACAGGAAAATTCACCTACAAATAGCCTGAATGATCCTCATCTGTGGACTTCCTAAATAGCAACATTGTTAATTTCTGAGCATAATCAACATCTTTAGAGTTGTCTTCCTTCCTTCCTTCCTTCCTTCCTTCCTTCCTTCCTTCCTTCCTTCCTTCCTTCCTTCCTTCTTTCCTTCCTTCTCTTCCTTCCTCCTTCCTTCTTCCCCTTCATTTCCTTCTTTCCTTTTCTCCCTCAATATTTATTAAGCAACTACTTATGTAAAAATCATGATTAGATAAAAAAGACTCTATGATTTATCACATGGTATCAAACATTACTTTTAGTCTGGTAGGAAATATAATGCCTATGCACAGTAAATAATAAGGTATATCATGTATAGGTTGTACAAACCAGTGTTTTTCAAACTGCAGGTTGTGATACAATTAAAGAATAATTAAATCTCTGTAGTAGATTGCAGTCAGAGCTTTTTCCAAGTTGGAAAAGAAAAGAAACAATATGAGAGTGTGGTATTGCAAATAATAGGTAAGTATTGTTTCATGAAGCTTTGGTATAGGGGTGTGTGTGTGTGTGTGTGTGTGTGTGTTTGTGTGTGTGTGTGTGTGTTAAGTCTGCACGAAATGTGTGCCAGGGCAAAACACATTTCTTACTGTGATTCCAGTCAAAAATATGAAAGCTGCTGGACAAACAATAAATTGGACAAGACTTTATAAGATAAAATAAGATTACCCTGCTGGTATGAACAAGGAATATTTCATGCTAGGAACTAGGGCTTGAAGAGTAATAATATATCCATACAGGGAGAGGAAAGGGCATGAGATGAGCTCTGGAGTGGAGAAGTGAAAGGTATTTTGGAGTACTGCAAACAGGTCTGTCTAGCTGGATTGCAGTGTGCTATGAAAGAACATAGTGTGCATGATCTGGGAAAATACTGGAGGCCAACTGTAGAAGACCATGAACACCCAGACCAAGATTTAAGATTTTATCAAGTCACTGGAGAGCCATAGAAAGTGACCAAACAGAAATTCCACCCTAGGAAAGACAATGGGGAAATGAGTGGGGCAGAGAATGAGAAGACTCCATTTGGATCAAGCTGCAAGCCCTCATTTTTATATTTATTAATGTCCTCTGCCCTTTTGAAGTCATCATGTGACATCAACGAATTCACATCCGAGAAATGACTTTATGAAAACTACAATTAAGCAAATTTCTAACCACTGGTGCAGTAAGATTGAGGTGTACTATAAGGCTTTTCCTCCTCAACATCCTTAAACATATTTGGCCCCTGATTTCTCCTGAATCAAACTTTAATTCATTCATACTCTTTAACATCTCTATTATTAATTCTATGGGTTGTTTAACAAACAGCGTGCCCTCTTTCGGCAACTCCTAAAAGTACTGAGTGTGCCATGTTCTATGCTCAATGGAAATACTTTCTGTGGGTTATCTAATTTAAAGACACAAAGAGGCTCATATTCTTATGATCACCATTTTATGGATAAGGACACTGAGGCTCAAAAAAGGTAAACAGCTTGCCAACAATATGCACTGGTAAGTGATATAGTTGGAATTTAAATTCAGGCAGCCTTGACTTCAGATAGTATTTTCTTAACCATCACACATCTGGCCATAAGAAGGTAGCGCTATGTAAAGCTCCATACCTCAGCTCCACTTGCTCTCTGCTTTTGACAGGGAGTGATAGTGACTAGACACACACATGTTTTTCTCTTATGTAACTACAATGATGAAATAGACAAAATAGTTCACTATTTTTTTCTTAAAGAAACAAACATTTCAAGTGCCACATATATACATATATATGTGTACATACACACACATAAAATGTTTCCATGTTAGACTTCAAGTTTTAAAGAAAATTTCCCATTTGATAACACTATTTAGATCTGAAAAATGCAAGAAAAAAGTTTTTTCATTTAGAAAAATTTTGCAACTGGAAACTTTGTCTTACCACGTGGTGGAAAATAATTATTTCCTCTAACTACCATGGTTGAAGATTTTATAGACCATGATGCATGTAACACCAGATATGGTTTACTGTATTATCTGTAAATTCCTTTTAGGTCTTATTTGATTTTGTAATAAACCATTGGGAGGAACAGCTTATTCTAAAGTATCTTCTTTTCACAGGACATGGCGAGATACTATTTTTTTCCTCTGTATGTCAAAATGATTAAAGATAAATTTAACAAGGCAAATTGAGCCTCCTGACTTTACTTGTGCCAAAGCAGATAGTACTGCTCTTGGGATGTTGTAAGAGAAACAGATGGTATTTTGTCCTGATTCCACCCTGTCCCCATATATCCAGACTTGGAGAGCTCAAGGGATACTGTGATACCAGTTTCCTGTACTACAAAGGATGAAGCATTATCTGAATATTAAGAAAATAACTATTCTAATTATTAAAATTCTATGATAGATTTTTGCTAAGGTCTTTCCATAGATTCTGAAATAGTTCTGTATTCTCTGAGGTTCAATATAGGAATTCCCAACTGTGCACATACAGGAACTTTCATGTGAACTTTCTTTTTTTTTTTTTTTTTATCTTTGAGAATTCAGCTTATAGCTGAAAACTAAATGTATTCTATTCTGTCTTCAAATGATAAAGTCATCTACTCTTTGTAATTACAAAGCATGTCTAATCTTTGTAATTATATTTTTAGGTAATTGTCAAATAGTCACTAAAAGTTAGGTTTTTGTTTAAAGGGACAGAGTCTTGCTATTTTTCTCAGACTGACCTTGAACTCCTGCACTCAAGGTATCATCCCACCTATGCCTCCTGAGTAGCTAGGATTACAGGTGTGCTCCATGACTGGCTAAAGTCAGAATTTGTATCCATCCTTATAATGAGTAGTGCTCTCTCCAGTTACCTTTCCTCTTTGGGACAGCGGATGGCCTCTCCTTTACTAAGTCTGCACCTAAAGTCCAGTAGAAATCCACTACTAAAGAAAATAGATCTGGCTTTTTCTAGATCAACACAAACGTTGAAGACAGTAACTTAAAATTCTAGGATGATTTGAGATGGGGAATAAATATTTTGGTATCTGAATGAAATATAATCTTTGCATTTTCTAACTTAGAAAAGTTATGAGTTTAGGGTAGTTTCAGAAGATCACAGCACCAATTAGTAAAAAAGTCTCTTTGATTTATATTTCAGTACTCTTCAGTAAATGATATACAAAAATCTGTTTTTGTTTCTAATTATACTACTTGGGTGTATGGAGTGCATTTGCCTTCTGAATTATCTCTGAGAAAATATTTGCTTGCCAGTTTGCTCCATAAACAACATTTTGGAAGGAAAGTTTACACTCTTTAAGAAAATGAAAAAATGATTTCTTCAAAAATATATAATTACAGTACATACAAAATACAGTACATATAAGACCAGGTGGTCTTATAAATGTCAAATGTCCTATTCCTATTATTAGGTAACAATGTCATAACCTAGACCAACTAATTTATGGAATTGATGTTAAAACAATTTTATTTCTCAATAACTTATAATGTATTATTTCTACAAATTTATATGGTCTTCATGCATCTCTACCTTGTATTTACTCCCAGCAACTCAGTCTTTTACAATTTTTAAACAAATTTATCTTAAAATAAAATAATTGCCAGATTTTCAGTTATGATTTTGTGGATTTTTATTCTCTTGTGTATCACAGTATATAATGAACAAAGACATACTTCTTAAGTTTGCATGTAATGGCAAAGCACAAATTAGGACTTATAAATGGTAGGAGGATCCCTTTTCATAGTAATTTGTCAGTAATTACTAACATTATAATTCTTATTGTATACTTTCTATGGCAGTAAATGACCATTAATGAAGTGTAAGTTGAAAATTTCCATCTTTCTCACATATTAAAGAGATTTATAAAAACATATGTAAATATAATAAAATATACAAAAATAGATACAAATAAAATAAAGTACTGTTCCCATATTTGCATCAAATAGTCTTCATAAAAAACCTGGCACCAACTTCTTTTTGATAATTAATTTCATATTAACACAGTTGTACACTAATGGTGATCCTTCTCTTTTGATGTGGGAGAGGTCACTTTGATCCACTGGCAACCAAATTAAATACAGCATTTTTTTTCAATTAAAAGAAAAAAAGTTATTATGTGATAATGCAGCCCAGATAATTTCTTCTGTTTGCCTTCCTCCAAAAATGGTATGATATCATATAAAAATGTATAAGTAACTCATTAACCAAGAGTTATTTGCCTCAATAAATATTTATTCAACATCAATTTCAACAGATGTTCAGCACAATTTTAAAATGTGTGTTTTTCCTAGAGGAACTTAGAAGTTTTTTTTCTGATACTTAAGCTATAAATATATGTGAAACATCTAGAAGATTATGCTTGTATTTATGCCATATAAAAATGGCATTAAATAATTAGTACTATACATAGCTGGTTCCATACAATATTAAGTGAAATCAAAGTAAGGTCATGTCTCTCTGTGTCTGGCATAATCAGAAATTATTTTCTTGGAGGAAGATTTTTCAAGAGAAGCCAGATAACTCTTTTCTCAGGAAAGAAAAAGTTTATATTCGAATAGAAGAGAAAAACCAATAGTGCCAATAATATGAGATCCAAAAAGGGACATTGATGATGTTACACATTAATAAGCATAGTATTTTCGAAGGAGAAATCAGGGAAATCCCATTTGCAATGAAAACATCAGAGCAACTCTTGTAAAAGAGGATTTTAAATTTAAAATACATTTTCAATTAAAGTTAAAAAATATTGTAGCAGGCACAACAGTTCTGAGAATGTTTAAATTTCCTATATGAAAGGACTTTGAAAGATAAGTAAGAAAATCTCATCTCTCACAGAGAGAAAAATATTCAGATAAGTGGGAGAAAGCTGCACCCAAAAGAGGAATCTCCTCAGGTTGCCAGCCATCTGTGAGGTGGGGAGGGAGTGCCAAGCCTGGCAGACTCTGAGGATGGACAGGTGTCTCAGCCACCTGGCTGCTCTGGGGAGAACAGGAAGGCAGCATTCCAGTGGTGAGTTTGTTAAACAGAAAACAACAATATCTGCAAAATGGACCCAAGAACCTGAGATGTCCTGGCTGACAAATGGATGGAGGTGTACAAGGTAAATTGCCTACACTTACCCAGGTGTCTTGTTCAAAATTACGGGGCCATGCAGTTATTTTTCCTTCACAAATGGATAATTCTTCAAAGATCATGTTCCATAGTAATGAGATATTTTTAGATTGTGGACTTTAGTATAAGGAGACTTTTTATATATTATAGCCAGTTTGGTTGAGGAATTTCAAATCCTGAGGTAAAAAAGGCAAAGTTACATTTAATATTTATAAAGGTAGGAGTGGGAGGAAAAAAGAATGTCTTGGTGATGCTCCTTGGCCCTCAGACACTTGTCCTGAGATCTCTTTCTTCCTCCATACAGTTCTCTGACTCCAGAAAGGAACTATGGTTCTGCAGCTCAAAAGCTACCTTCCAACGAAGTAAGATGCTGGAGCTTAGCACATCCTTGTAGGGAGCAATAAAAGCAAGCAAGTCTCTTGGATCCATCTCATGACTTCAGACGAGGGATCACTTTGGGTGCCCTCTCAGTCCTGAGGGGAGTAGCACTGCTTTGTCCCTTCTCTGGGCTCCACATAGAGGAGGGGAAAGTAGGACAGGGTGCAGTTCCTTTTATCTCTTGAATTAAATCTTCAGCTTTTGATACAGCTAGGAGTTGTGTCCCCACCCAAATCTCATCTTGAATTGTAATCTCCACAATCCCCATGTGTCAAGGGACAGACCAGATGGAGATAATTGAATCATGGGGACAGTTTTCCCCATGCTGTTCTAGTGGCAGTTAGTGAGTCTCATGAAATCCGATTGCTTTATAAAGGGCATTTCCTGTGCACTTGCACACATGCTCTCCTGCCTGCCACCATGTAAGACGTGCGTTTGCTTCTCCTTCACCTTCCACTGTGATTGTAAGTTTCCTGAGGCATTTCCAGCAGTGCAGAACTGTGAGTTCATTAAACTTCTTTTCTTTATAAATTACCGAATCTCGGGTACTTCTTCATAGCAGTATGAGAATGGACTAATACAGCTTTCCTCTGAACTTCAAATGTAGCCACTTAAAATCTTAATTTTTAAACTACTGGCTCTCCTGAGCATTTCCTTGGAGACAAGGAGCATCTCACTGGACACTTTTTACTAGCAGATCACATTAGTTTAGTATAGTGACTTGCACACATGAAATGGCATGATGGAAGAAAATTACAGACCTGGCAACTCTGACATTAGCTAACTGTGTAACTGTGTGAGCCACTTTACCTTTCTGGGCCTCCCTTTTTTAATCTGTAAAAAGTGACTGTTGAACAATGTCTCTTCAACTATGAAACTGTATTACATCTAAGGTTCGGTTACATTGTAAATATACATTATGGCAAATAATAAAGAATAACTTGCATTTATACATATCAAGGGGAAGCTTGTATTTCAGGAGTTCTACATAATTGCTCTATGGAGTTATTAACTTCTTACCTGGGAGAAATCTGTGCCCAAACGGGAATTGTGTATTTTAGGGGACAAAGATAACTACACTCATTTACAATTTGATGTTGTTGCCTAGATTAAATGTATTTCCCTTTAGTGTGTTGGTCTGCCCAGAACTAGAGAAAATGTTAAAGGCAAAATTTGAAACAGACATTTGGAATATTTTGCTTTGGAATTTTCTTTTCACCATGGAAGAGTAAGTATAATAAGATGAAATCATTTTTATGGATAAATTAATTCCTACCTGAACAAACAGAGCCCATATTCAATATGTTAGCCAATTCCCTTTTAAAGTGTAGTATGTGTATGTTATGTCTATAATTAGTGAAAAACTTAGTTTCCAAAAATAGTCTACAGCATTGCACTTGAAGCTAGAACATATTTGGCTGAGTCTGAGATGTCTTGCTTTTCATATTATCTACTCTTATTTTTCTTTTCTCTAAATGTAAATAAAAACTATCTAGTTGATTTAAAATACTCTTTAGTTTGTATCAACTGAAAGACTAGTTATAAAGGTGTAAAATTTTAAAAGTTATTTCTGTCTTCTAAAAAATCAGAGAGAAATTTTTTGTCCTGAAAAGTTGTTTTAAGTTACAGAAAATGTAACTTAAATGACTGGCATTCCAAGAAAACAAGCACATATAACAATAATTACTTTTATTTACATTATTTGATTTTAATGACAATTTTGTGAAACAGTTGAATAGGCACTACTTGCATCTCCATTTTATAGATGGATAGACTGAGGCCCTGGTAACCAATTTTGACTTCTGAAGATGCAGAGTCAGAAAGTGTTAGACCCTTGTTCAAATTCAGGTGATCTGGTCTCAGCTTCCGTGTTTTCTTTCTCTGCATTGTTTGGAGGTTTAGAACTATAATATGAAATTATGCTGCTTGTGGTTGCAGTATTCCCATGCTACTACTTTAGTATTCTGATGACATTAAAGAGTTCATTTTTCCCTTACTCTATTCCTAATCATTATGAAAATAAATGCAACAAATTAGGGTATATGATCATATGGTAATTCTATTTTTAATTTTTTGAGGAACCTCCATACAGTTTTCCACAGTGATGGTACTAATTTACATTCACAGCAACAGTGTAGAGTCATGTGACACATAACACCATTTCAGTCAGTGACCACATATGCAAGAGTAAGATGATAAAGGAGCTGAAAAATTCCTGTTGTCTAATGACAGCATAGCTGTTGTAACATTGCAGTACAATGCATTACTGACATGTTTGTGGTGATGCTAGTATAAACAAACCTGTGCTTCCAGTCATATTCAAGTATAGCATATATAATTATGTACAGTACATAACATTTGATAAAGATAATAATTGACTATGTTACTGGCTTATGTATATACCACACAGTCAACCCTCCATATCTGCACCTAAAATTCAACCAAATGCAGTATTTCTGGGATACAAAACCTGTGGATACGGAAGACCAGCTTTTCATATCTGTGGGCTCCACAAGGCTGACTGTGGGACTTGAGCATGCCTGGATTTCAGTACCTGCAGGTGTCCTAGAACCAACCCCGTCAGATACCGAAACACAACTGCTTTACTTTATTATTATTATTATTTTAGAGTGTGCACCTATTTATTTAAAAAAAGAAAGTTAACTACAAAGCAGCCTCTGGCAGTTCCTTCATTAGGTGTTTCAGAAGAAGGCATTGTTATTACAGGAGATGAGAGCTCCATGAATGTTATTGCCCTTGAAGACCTTCCAGTGGGACAAGATGTGGAGATGAAAGACAGTGATACTGATGATCATAGCCCCGTGTGGGGCTAGGCTAATATGTGTGTTTGTGTCTTAATTTTTTATAAGTTGAAAAAGTAAAAAAAAAAAAAAAAAAAGATTGAAAACAGAAAAAAAGCTTATAGATTAAGAATATAAAGAAAGAAACTATTTTTGTATGGCTGTGCAATGTGTTTGTGTTTTAAGCTAAGTGTTATTTCAAAAGAGTCAAGAAGTTTAAAAAAAAGTAAAAATGTCATAAGGTAAAAATATTACCATAAGCTAAGCTTAATTTATTAGTGAAGAAAGAAAAATATTTTTTATGAACTTGGTATAGCCCAAGTATACAGTGTTTATACAGTCTATAGTATTGTACAGTAAATTCCTAGACCTTCACATTCACTCGACACTCACTCACTGACTCACCCAGGGCAACTTCCAGTCCTGTAAGCCCTATTCATGGTAAGTGCCCTATACAGGTGTATTGTTTTTACTGTGCCTTTTCTATGTTTAGATACATGTATATTTACCATTGTGTTTAAATTGCCTACTGTATTTCACACAATAACGTGCTATATAGGTTTGTAGCCTAAGAGTAAGAGGTTATACCATAAGGCTTAGATGTGTAGTAGGCTGTGTAAGTGCACTTTATGATGTTCGCACAATGTCCTAACAAGACATTTCTTAGAATGTATCCCCATCATTACATCCATCATTAAACACTGCATGACTGTATTAGGGTTCCGTTTTCTCTACATCCTATCTAATATGTATCTTCTTTTATATTTCTTATAGTAGTCATTCTAACAGGTATGAGATGGTATCTCATTGTGATTTTAATTTGCATTTTCCCTAATGATTAGTGACATTGAGCATTCTTTCATATATCTGTTGGCCATTCATATGTTTTTACTGAGAAGTGTCTCTTCAGTTCTCTTACCCATTTCCAATTGGGAATTATTTATTTTCTTTCTATAGAGTTGTTTGAGTTTCTTATATATTCTGGATACTCTTTTATGATAGCTATGGCTTGCAAATATTTTCTCCCTATCTATCAGTTGACTCTTCATTCTGTTGTTTCCTTTGATGTACAGGGCTTTTTATTTTTATATAATCCCATTTGTCTGTTTTAGCTTTTGTTGCCTGCCTGTGGGGGATCAAATATAAAACAATCTTTGCCTAGACTAATGTCTCTATTCTGTTCCATAGGTTGATGAATCTATTCTTATGCTATCACTATACTATTTTAATTACTATTGGTTCGCTAAGGAACTAGCTGCACCACACTCGGGAGTTTAACAGTTCTCTGCATGACCTCAAATTCCTTCCCTAGTTCTCGCCAAGGGAGGGAGATGACCATCACAGCAAATTTTAGCAAAAATCAGAGGCTAAATCTGCCATACTTATGAATTTAAACAGTGTTCAGCCAAACCAAGGCCCCCCATAGGCAGGCAGGCAAACTTCAACCATGCAGTTCTACAGAGCAAAACAGCTGGTCCCATCCATCCTGATCAGCAACTCCACCTAACCTTAGGGCCCCTTCTGCAACCCTGTCCAACACTTAAAATAGTGGTACCACTTGACCAAGGAATAGACCCTGCAACCTGGCCCAATATGAGGTGGTTGTAGTGCCTATCTAGCAGCTTAGCCTGATTATAGAGCTCATTCAGTGGTCTTGCCACATAGCAGAGCCCAGCCAGCTGTCTCACCCAAATTCATAGCAAAGGCAGCAGGCCAGCTATCTAGAGAACTCAAAAGCAAGCTCTCGCTGACCAGGGTTGTTACCAACTGGTTCATCTAGAATCACAGGCTAGACTAAATAGTGAAAGTTTATCCCTTCCAAAGAACACCTGTGAAATTTAGAAAAAGTAGCTGTCTCCTCAAATGTACAGACACCGATGCAAGGATACAATGATTACAAAGACTTAGGAAATGATGACACCTCCGAAAGAAACTATTAAAGCCCCAACAGTAACCCTAACAGAAGATCTAAGAAATGACAGGAAAAGAATCAGAATAATTCTCTTGAAGAAGTTCAATGAACTATAAGAAAATAGAAATAAACCATTAAATGAAATTTACACACAAACATTAAATGAAACAATACACAGACAAAATGAGAAGTATGACAAATAAATAGAAACAGCTTAGAAAACCAAATAGAAATCCTTGAGATAAAGAATACAATGACTAAACCGAAAAATGCAATAGAAAGTTCCAGCAGCAGACTCAAAGAACCAGTGAGCTTAAAGATAGAACATTTGAAATTATCCAGTCAGAGGAACAAAAAGAAAAAAGAATGAAAAAAGCCTGTAGCAATTGTAGGACACCATCAAGAGACCAAACATACACATAATGGGAATTTAAGAGAGAAGCAAAAGAGAAAAAGAAAGAGAAAAGAGACAGAAAACATATTTAAAGAAGTAATGGCTGAAAACTTCCCTAATCTGGGGGAAAATTTTAACATTCAGATACAGGAAGTGCAGATGTCTTCAATCAAATTCAATCCAAATATGAGTTCACCAAGACACATCACAATCAAATTACCAAAACACTAAAGATGAATACAAAATTCTGAGAGCAATACATAAGAAATATGTCACATACAAAGGGATTCCAATACAACTATCAACATATTTCCCAGAATATTATTATTTAATATATATATCCAATGTCCTTTGTGAATGGAAGAGAAGACACTAAATAAATCAAAATAATTTATTACCAAGAAAAAAAGCAAGGGGTGGTGTAGTGTAGGGAGTAGATAACCGGGTCTGGGGACCATGTTGCCCAATTTGAGTCCAGGCCTCATCACTTACCAGCTATGTGACCATATGCAAATAGCTTAACCTTTTTAGCCTCAGTTTATAATCTACCTTATAGACTTTTTGTGCATATCTAGAGATTAAAATATATAAAAATTTAAGAAGTACAGCTAACATCTGGGTTACACTTGAATTTATCATGTTTATAACTCAATGATATAAAGTACATTTTAGAGTTCTACGATTAGGTTATGTTCCTTGCTAATACTGCCCCTATATATTCAGTTAACTAGTTAATGGGACCATCTCCAACCCATTTAGTAAGTTCAGGACACTAAAGTATTTTGAATCAAAACTTAAGCTCCTCCTAACTCATAATTTTATCCTCTGAATTTTATAACTATATTTATTATTCTCTTTTTCTAATATCCCTTCACCATTCTTTCTAAGAAACTGTGATTATAGTTGTAAAACAAAAAGATTGCTGAATAGAAAAAGGAAAACTTGCAAATTGGGCTCATGTGGTAGAAGAAAGAGATTTTACATGCTGTGGTTGTGGTTCTGTGGGCTCCATATTAAGTGCTGTCATGCCATAGACCTGGGCTACTGGAATCTGCAGAGTTCACACCAGGGATCTTTGAATCCATATTCACACTAAATATTGTCTATATATGGATAAAATGACTTACTCATATATGTTACTAATTTAAAATCAATAGCTTCTATTCTGATTAAAAGTATATGTAATTTCAGAAATTGCAAAATATTTAGTAGATTTTATTTCTGTTTCCTCTATTGATGAGTGCAGTTATTATATTATTATTATTTTACATGGGGGTTGTTTCACAACTTTTTTCCATATAAATGAGTTATTTATATTTTAAGAGTTGGGGGACCACTCCTCTGTGGATCTTCAATTAGTATAGCAGTAGTAGTAGAGTTTATTTAAATTCACTCAAGTCTTCATATAGCATCACAGGACAAATCCATAATTTGGTAACTTTTCTTATCAATTCCCGCAAATAGTCAGAGACTTTCTTCAAACACTGATGACTCATACTTTTTAATTAAAAACAAATAAGCAAATACCTACAGAGTAGAGGATTTATAGCTTTTTGGTTCCAGGATATACCAGTTATAAGTGCTAGGACAAAAACATAACTTTTCCTTTTCCAAATCTCTTCCCCCAGTTTCTCCACATTGGATGTGGAAAAACTGCTCTGAACCACATGCTCAGCAAAAGCCCATCATGTATTCATTCAAGAACAAAGAAGAATTCATGATTGTCTGCTTTTTGATTTTTTATACTAGCTTTTATATAATATAGTTTCCAAATTAAAAATATTTTGAGCTATGTCATTAAGATGCCATCAAAAGAGTTACTTGTGGTGACTTAATTAGAGCGAACACATTTAGAAATAACTCTGCATGTTGTGGGACAGATGTAGCCTTTGGAGAAAGAATGAGCCTACACTGAACATTACAACATATTTTTGTATTTAGTAATAGGCAGCAGACACAGTTCCAGAATATGCTCAAAGTCTGGTTGGGAAGTATCTGCTCTGCTGACAGTGGGAGAAGTCAGGAAATTCATATTTAAAAAGAAGGAGAGCAAGAAGTAAACAGTGTATCTTTGCTTCTCAGTCAACTCAAACTTGCCTCATTATTTAAAAGTAGTACCCTGTTGTATAATATTGGCCAACTTTAATCCACACTAGAAAAACAAACCACTCTAGAATCCCTTCTCAAATTCCAAGACAAAGATGAGGACAGAAATGATAATTATCTAAGAACACATGGTCAGGTGTACCCTTGCAAGAGGTAATTTTGGAAATTTAAAAGAATGCCTAGAACTAAGAGTAAAAGAACTAAAGATAAATGAATTTTTTCTGCTGCGGAAAATAAAACAAAACTTGTTATACCTTTTTTTTTTTTCCCCCAAGAGTGTGGGTAAGAGAAGACAAAAAGGGTCAAGAAAAAATGAAGCATCCAAAGGACTTCCAAGAACAGAACTATTTAAAACTCACCCTTTGCATTACTGTGATATAAACCTCCCATCACCTACCAATATTTTAATTAACTGGATTTTTTTGTCATCCATGAAGGAATGGGAACTACATTTTGGTTGTTGCTAATGTGAATTTAAACAAAAAAGTCATAAAAATTCAAATAAACATGAGATTTGACAGATGCAGGGCGCTGGGAAGAAAGGTGAGCATGAGAACTTAGTCCTCCCTCTACCACATGGGATTTGCAGATATTGGTGGCATTGGATTTTTGAGCATAGAATAAGTCTTCAATCTGAACATATTTATATTAAAGGGTGGCAATACCTAGATGATATTTGAGTTACCTAAGAGTTTTTTATGCCATTAAACATTGTTTACAAGGCTCAAATCAAATTTGCTGAGTCACAATAATGAGTTTGACAAGCAGAGGATAATCATAAATTTGTTCTATAACAAATTATTCCAAACAGTTTGGCTACAAATGTTCGCTTTGCAAATATGACAAGATAATCAGAACAAATAAAATCTGAAGCTATTGAATAAGTACTTCAATGCAGCCTCAATATACTTAAATCTGAGATATCACCTGTATTAAGTAATAAAGTGTTTCCTAAATGTGAAGACCACTATTAGAACAGAGCTAACATTTGTAAACTGATTTTTCTGGTTTTGAAGACAAATTCATGCCAGAACAATTAAATTTACTTTCCTGATGGAGTAACAAGGATATAAATAGGAGAAAATCAATAGACATAATCTCATATTATGATCAATACGTAATTTCTGTTATCGAGACCTAAGAGATATGGTGCTTTGTATAATTAAAATTTTGTTAGTTTAGAGTCATTATAGAAAACATATAAGAATAATCGGTCTTCAAATAACTTTAATTCATAGCATTAACATTTATCTGTGTATCTTTAGCTACTAATGCAGTATTTGATTTTAGGCCCTCAGTAAGTGTTTATTAAATGCTAAATGTAAGTAAACTTTTTCCTGAATAGCCAGTATCATCAAAATATTAGGATTATTCTATCATTTTAAATAGAATTACCATCTGCTCAAAGTAGAAGAGTACAAAAATTGTGTTGAATCTATATTGATTACATGATTTACTGTTGAAACTTCATATTGAAATAAAATTTCTTGGCTTAAATTTGTTTGCAAATTTTTTTGCATATAATTATTATTTCTAAACACATCTTTGCTCTTTTGTGACCTCAGTAGTGTTCAGTGCTGAATAAATATAGATTTATGATTTTTGTTTTTCAGATAGAGGGTCACTTTAAAATCTGGGAATAGTCATAGAACATTGGCCATGTTCTTGGCATTTTTCTTATCTCTAGTGAGACTCTGTAACATTTGAAAATACTACTCTTCATATCCTCCTGGGTGATAAAGGTTGAAGTAAAATGTATTTCATAAGTTCAGAAGAGTCATTTACCAACTATAAAAATGTCCTAAAACCTCTTGTTGATTTTAGCAGCCTTCTAGGGAGAAGAAAAGAGCTGGCAAAAGGAAATGCCAAATTTGGCTGTAGCAGCGCCTGTGGTTTAATCTCCAGAAATGTGTGTCCAAAACTTCATTCACTTTCTTAGCACCTTTATGAGTTTTTTCATATTCTTTACTATTTTCTTACTCTTTTTCTTAAAATTACCTCCCTTTAAATAATTCAGTTCAATGTTGAAAAAGAAATGTTATAATATTATCACAAAAATGGTAGTAGAAATAATTATAAAAATAAATACTGTGAAAAAAGTAATTCAACTCTAGACAGGTATCATTAACTATGATGGTTTCATGCTTGAACCTTGCTCTCTTGATGTTAAAGAGTGAATTAATGAGTTTAAGGGCATGGTAAAAACAGGAAATCACCAAACATGTATGTTCTAACTTAAAAACCAGAAGCAGATTAGAGATTTGAGTCAATGTTATTTAATTCCATGGGCATTTATGGCTAAAATTATCTTAAGTACTAGAAGTTGTACCCTATTACACAAACTGGAAATATTGCTCTAGATAAAGCTTTTTAAGGTCTCCAAATCAGTCATGAAGGATTTTGTAATGCACCAAATTATAGCTTCACCATACGACAGAAAGTGAGTCCCATTCCATTTTCTCTCTTTCCTTTTTTTTTTTTTTCTTGTATTAGCATGCCTTGAGAACTGTATTAGCATGCTTTAAGAAATAAAGTCAGAGAAGCCCAAAGATCAGTATTGTTTTAGGGACTGATAATATAGGTAGAAACTAAGGGCCATGTAGTTGATTAAAAACCACTTAATGTCTAAAGTCCCTATGAAAAGAAAAAATTATATATAAAAAAGGAAGTATAAGACCTACAATAATCTAGCTAGACTTGAGTAAGGCTTTTGATTTTTGTCTCATGTTACTACAAAAACAAGACAAACAAAAAAAACTAGATTAATCTATAAGCCAGTAAGTAGCAAAGTCAATCTAAAGAAGATTTAGCACAGCATTGAAAAGGAATATGAACTTTACAGTTTAAAAAGTAATTCAAATCAAGTTTTTTTTTTTTTTTTTTTTTTTTTTTTTTTTTTTGAGACACAGTCTTGCTCTGTCGCCCAGGCTAGAGTGCAGTGGCAGGATCTCGGCTCACTGCAAGCTCCGCCTCCTGGGTTCACGCCATTCTCCTGCGTCAGCCTGGTCCAGAGTAGCTGGGACTACAGGCGCCCGCCACCTCGCCCGGCTATTTTTTTTCTCTTTTTAGTAGAGACAAGGTTTCACCGTGTTAGCCAGGATGGTCTCGCTCTCCTGACCTCGTGATCCGCCTGCCTCTGCCTCCCAACGTTCTGGGATTACAGACGTGAGCCACCGTGCCGGGCCCAAATCAAGTTTTTAAAGAACAGAAAGTTGAGCTTCATTTTTAAAGTCTTGGATAATACTAAGGAAAATAACAACATAAAAATAATTCGAGAAATTATTGCTCATTTATAGATAAAGTTCGGAAGAAAAACTATAAAGTAAAAAACAAAAGTGGAAAAAAGATACATAAAAATTTAGTAAAATAGTATAGGAGTAAATGCATCAGGAAAGGATGTGAAACCAAAGAAACCCTAAGTAGGGAATGAGTCATTAATACGATATTTTATTTTAAAATCTTATTTTCAAATGGTACTAGAGTGAAGAGATCATGATATGTAAGTATTAAGAGATAACTATTGCTGTTTTTTTTAAATAGTGGTTGGATTCTTATTATAGGATGAATCCAGTTTTCATTTGTCAATTTTGAACAACAGCAAAGTTGTCAAAGAAGAGAAACTAACGTGAGTAAAGATGTAAACTGGATTCCAGGAGGAGAAGGAAAGGAGTTGGAATGATTTACTGTTTAATCTGAAGAAACAATGTCTGAAACGAAATTTAATTCCAACCAAATTTACATATCTATATCATTTGTCTATCTTAATTTTCTGATCTGTAAATGAAAGTAAAAAGAATTTTAGCCTAAAATTTCTGTTTCACTTGATGAAAAAAAGTGTTTATTTTCCTAATATTAAGACAAAATAAATAGGCAAATCTAGTTTATGAACAATGTAACTCTCATGGAGACATATCAAGGAATGTAAATTATAATTATAAACTAAATCAATTAGTAAAATATCTCTGTCATGAAAATAACATGATACTTTCCATAATGACGGTGTATCACTTTTTTTTTTTTTTTTTTTTTTTTAAGGCAGAGTCTTGCTCTGTCGCCCAGGCGTGCAGTGGCACAATCTCAGCTCACTGCAACCTCCACCTCCCAGGTTCAAGTGATTCTCCTGCCTCAGCCTCCTGAGTAGCTGGGATTACAGGGATCCACCACCATGCCCAGCTGGCCGGGCTGGTTTTGAGCTCCTGACTTTAGGTGATCCACCAACCTTGGCCTCCCAAAGTGCTGGGATTACAGGCATGAGCCACTGTGCCGGGCCTGTGCATAACAATTCTTAAACTCTACATTTAAACATTTAATGAATCTTTTTCATTCATTTAACACAGATAATTACAGAATGCCTATGTGTACTAGGGCTGTGCTAGGTGATGATATAACATTAATTATTTATTTTCCTTATCAATTCAAATAATTTACTTATATATCTTATATTCATTATACTACTATTTAGCATGTTTTGCAGGTATGTTCTTAGAGATATTGAACGCATTATTTTAAAAATATCCTCAAGTGTACATTTTGTTTGCAGAAAAGATTTTTTTTGGTTGTTAATTAGGCTTTGGAAGTTAATGTTCCATTTTATTTTAAGTTACAGAATAAAAAAATCTATTTATCTTGTAAGATTTTAAGTTTAATTTACAAATGTGGTTATTCCATTTACTAATGTAGTGAATGCAATCATCACCCTAGAGACCCTTTAGCTTTAATCCCATTTATATGTTTTGTTCAGTAGACTTCTTTAAGTATTCAAAACTATTAATTGAAAATAGCTAAAATATACCACTTTGACTGCTTTTAAGGGTTTTGTAGAACTGACATATGTAAAAGTATTTTGTAAACTCTCAATTAAATACACAAATATGGCATTATTATTATTAAATTACAATGTCAGATGTGTTACCATATTGAAATGATTCATCAAAGAACAAACTGCATGACTTTGCTCATAAGTGCTTTAATAATTGTTTGATTAGTTTTTAAGATGTTTATGTTTTTTTAAAGTACTTTTTCTGCCCTGAATTAGATGGGATTTGAGGAAAATCAAATTTAGGTGAATTAAAGTCCTCAGAAGAATTTAAACATTTCTCCAACTAATGATAGTCTGCCTTAAGCACCAAGAAGCATTGTAAGCAAGCATCAGTTTGGGCTTCAGAAGACAGCCTCATGACAAACCTTTTATCCTCGCCTTGCGACAAGGACCCCGTGCAGAACAAGGATTTTGAAGTGTGCAGTTGGCCACAAATCCTTGGGGTTAGTTTTCAATCTAGTGGGACGACAGATAAATCAATTAGTGTATAACAAATTAAAGATGGTGAATTCCTTTAACTGCTAACATACTTTGAGGCAGTCACATCTTACAGAAAGCTATCTCCCTAAAAAATGACAAGCCTAAGCAAGGCTTACATGTGAGTCTTTTAACCCTAAATAGGTAAGGCTTAATGAGAAACTAAAATTCAGAATAGCAGAGTATCATTGAGAGTAAATTGATAATAGCTAAATTAAAGCTTAAAAGTATACAGTATATCTTCTTTGTTCATAGGGGATTTGTTCTAGAGATGTGGGGAAATGGAAAATCCTCAAATAGTGTACAAAGAATAATGATAATAGAAATTTATTCGTAAAAAAGAGTTTGTTATTGTCACAAAACACATCAGAGGCCACTGACATTTCTCTCCAAAGTTTTCCTGGTATTTCTTAAAATGTTTGAATTAAATATCTTCAGTCTCAGTTAAGTACTAATCATTCTTAAGACCCTGAAGGATCTTACCATCTCTCCCCAGTAAGACTTTTAATAGATTCCCTGCTTCAATTTAAAGTTCTTAAACTCAAAATCTGAGTTTTATTTATTTCTGCCTAACATTTGTGACAACTGTAAAAGCTAACAGACCAAAACATGACAAAACATAAATGTAAACATAATGAATAAATGTTGGGCAAAACCTGGTGTAATCATTACCCAAATTAAAAAATAAAATATTACCAGCAGTGTAAAATCTCCTTGGGAATGTAAATGTATCAATTACATCCCTCTTTCACTACTCTAGAGGTAACTGCCAATCTGATTTACGGTAATCATTCTTAGCCTTTCTTTATAGAATTACTCTCTATGTGTACATTTGAATATAATATAGTTTAGATTTCAGTGTTTTACCTTTATGTAAATGGCAACATATTGAGGCATTGTGTTTTGCTCAGTATATTTTATTTTTTTTCATTTTATTGATTATAGCTGTAGTCATTGTCATTGCTATATACAATTCACTGAACAAATAAAGCATAATTTACATATTTATTTTACAATTGATAGACATTTGAGCTGTTACTAATTTGGGGCTATTCTCAAAAATTCTGTTATAAACATATTTCTATTTCTATTATTGCATTAAAGGAAAGTACTTAAGTCTGCCAAATTTTTTGATTGGGTTATGTTTATTTTTCTTACTGATTTGGAGGGTTTTTTTTCTATATTAAGATGAGTCATTTTTTTGGGTGGTTATATATACATGGCAAATATTTTCTCCCATTTTGTGACTGTATTTTCAATTTTGCCACTGTGTCTTCTGATAAATAGAATACTTAATTCCAATGCAATGAAATGTATGTCTTTTCTTTTATGGTTAGTTCCTTTTTGTGTATTTTCCTGAAATAAGGTTACAAGGCTGTTCTCCTATATTTTCTTAAAGTTCCAAAGATTTCCATTCTATATTTAAATCAATGGTTCATCTGGAATTAGCTTTCATATGTAGTGCTATGTAGGAGTCTAATTTATTTTTTTCCACTGGCTACCCAATGGTACCAGCAGAATTTATTGAAAAGATCAATCCTTACTCACGGCTCTGTTGTACCATCTTTGTTTTATATCAGAGATCTATATATCTGGAAGTCAGTTTCAGAGCTCTCTAGTCTTTTCTATTCATCTATGTGGCATCAGTGTGACTGCCACTTGATTTGTCTACCTTGCACCAATTTGACTGTTTTAATTACTATATCTTTGTTATGGGACTTCATAAATGGTAGAGTATGTTATCCTTTCCTGTTTTTCTTCATTAAAAATTACTGAGGTTTTCTTGGTTTTGTGCATTTTTATACAAAATTATAAAAAGCTTCTTCTATTCCACATATTGGATTGCCCAATTAACATGGTATATTTTTCCATATTTCAAATTTTCTTTAACTTTTCAATAAAGTTTTATAATTATTCTCACACAAATAATGCACATCTTTTATTATAGTTATTTAAAGGTGCTTTTTTATGTTTCTGTAAATGGCATACTGCTACATTTTCTTTTTTAATTATTTGTTGCATCAATAGAAATACAACTGATTTCATAAACTTTATATCCAGAGACCTTGATAAACTCTTTAATTCTAGTGGGTGTGTGTGTGTGTGTGGTTTTTTTTTTTTTTTTTTTGGTAAATTCTCATAAATACTGTACTTTAACAATCATGTTGACGTGGTGTCATTTGTTTGGGGAAATACCCGAGGTTCACTGTTTAGTGCTAAGGAAATTGAAGATGCAGACACACAAGGAGTGGGGTTAAAAGTAGAAAATTTAATAGGCGAAAGAAAGAAGAGAAAAGCTCCCCCATGTAGAGGAAGGGAGGTTCCAAAAAGGTCTTCCGTTTCAGGGCAGGATGCAGTTGGCTTTATAGAGGGGCTTGAGGAAGTGGTGTCTGATTTACATAGAACATAGTGGATTGGTTGGACCAGATGTGACGTTTACATAGCTCACAAAGAGGCTGGCCGTCCCACCCTAATTTCTTATTATGCAAATGCGATCTTTACCTGGCTGGCCTCAGGTTACCTGCACATGTGGCAACAAAGAAAAGGGAAGAGAAAACCTCCATGTTGAATATACCTGGCTTCCAGGTATCCCTTTTCTATTGGTACAGTTGCAGGCATTTACCTATGCAAGCTTCCGTATCTATGCTTGCGGCTTGATTTTTCAGGCTGCCCTAGAGAAAAAATGATTTTGGGGCTGCTTTTTATTAAAAGGAAATTCCACCAAGAAATCTTTTATGCTTACTAACTGCCTAAATGATTTCTTTTTAACTCCTATATCAATGTCATATATCATCTACAAATAATATCAATTTTGATTTTTTATCTTTCCAATTCTTAATATAGTCATTTTTCATGTTTTACATCATTAGCTAGGATACTTTGTACAAAGTTTTATAAAAGTAGGATTGTTGGGCAAGATTGTCTTATGTTTAGTCTCAAAAATGCTAATATTTTACTATTATTCATGATGATTGCTATAGTTTTTGAAGCTGCTCTGTTAGATTAGGAAAATTCTTATTGTTTTAGTTTTCTAAGCATTTTTATCAGCAATAAATATTGAACGTGCAGAAGTGGTTTTTCTGCCTCAATGAGATTATCATATATTTTCTCTTTATTTTTCTATGTAATGAATTATGTCAATTGATTTTCTAGTGCAAAACCAACTTCACATTGATAATATAATCCCAATTTGGTACAATAAAGTATCATTTAAAGGTTTTTCTGGCTTTTAAAAAATCATTTTTCATAATGAGATTGGTCTATAGCATTTCTCTCTTATTCTTGTCAGATTTGGGTTTCAACAATAAGCTAACTTTATAACATAAGTTGGAAAATAAAACCTCTATTTTTATTCTGTAGAAGAGCTTATGTAAAAGTGAATTTATTTATCATTTGAATGTTTTGTATAACTTTCTTGTGACACCAAATGGGCTGGAAATTTTTTGTGTGAGAAGATTTTTAATTGCTGATTCAATTTCTTTAACAATTTAAGGCCTACTAAAGTTTTGTATTTCTGCTTGAGTCAGTTTTGATAGTCTGTAGTTTTTAGAAATTTATTTACTTTACATAAATTTTCAAAATTATTGGCATAAGCCTTTTCATAATATGTATTTATTATACTTATATTTTGGCAGAATTTGCAGTAGTATATCCTTTTTCAATCTATTCACTTGTTTCTGCCCTCTTGATTAGTATCAGCAGAGGCTTACCAACCTTATCATTACACATGGGTATTCTTTGCACTATGTATTTCTTTTCCATTTCATTAGTTTTGGCTTTTATTTTTATTATTTTCACCAATCTACTTTTTTATTTTTTATTTTTAAGACAAGGTTTTTCTCTGTCACCCAGGCTGGAGTGCAGTAGTGTGATCATGGCTTATTGCAGCCTTGACCTCCTAGACTCAAGTAATCTTCCCACCTCAGCCTCCCGAGTAGCTGGCACCACAGGTGTGCACTACCATACCTGGCTTACTTTTGTATTCTTTTGGAGAGATAGGATTTTGTCATATTGTTCAGGCTGGGAAAGATACAGATATTTTATTTTTTAATTATAATATTGATTTATCACCTAATTATATTAAACTCAGGGAAAATACACATTCAAATCTTTAGTTATTTTCAAAGGAAATGTTAGTGCAAGATATCAAGCACAATATGTGAATACTAACGTTTTTAACCAGGTATCTAGATATGTGAAATTACAAAAAGATGGGAAAAATAACCATATGCAGATTTTCAAGTAAAAGATCTATAACTTGTTCGATAAACCCTGGAAACCCTTTACCTACTCCATGACATAAAAAACATCAAAGTATGTGTGCGGCGAGAGAAAGAGAGAGAGAATTATCTGAGAAGAGGTTGTCTTTGTCGAATATTATCTTTGAATCCCATTCCCACCTCCTCCATCCCCAAGGAGAAGGGCTTGTCTGCTCCCTCAATCCAAACCTACTTTAATTTGTGATCCATACAGTCAGAAGGCATAACAGCCTAGGATCTGACTCACGCCTGGGAAATCCAGAGAATTAAAGAGAGCTGATAGCTGCCTAACTGCCTTGGTGTAGGACCGGGAGAGTTGTTAGCCATGTTGAGAATAAGCCTGCACTGCTGGATGTTGCCAGGGAAAGAGGTACTGGACTGTTTCCTGTGGGCCAAATAAAAGGGAGAGAGAATGAGAGTGTGGGCTTAGGATTATCCTGAATTCCATTCCTTAGCTCTACCTGGAGGACTGGGAACATGAAGAAGCTCTCAGTTAACAAGGACAGCCAGTGCTTTGGAAGGGGTAACCAGTGAACTCGCAGAATAGGTATCCATTCACGTGAGCCAAGGAACTACAGAGGAGAGAGGCTGAAAAGTGCACTTTTGAGGAACCCTTGAAAGTATACCATTCAGCAGTTGGGTTTTAACGATCTCCCAGAATGTGAGCACAGCTTATGGCGTCACATCAAGTAACATCTTTCATTCATGCTCTCACTTCTTCCTTACTCTGCTCCCGGTACAGTTGATCAGAAAGGAGCTTGAGAGGGAACAGGAAAGCAGAAAAATAGAGAACCTCTAAAAAAGCCACTTTGTAGAATTCTACTCCACACTGGCATGACCTACAAGAGAGAAATTTTAATTATAATTTTGGATCATATATTCTAATTTCTAATTGATACACTCTGAAACTTTAGTTGTCCACAGAACTGTCCATTTTTTAAGGGTTAGCAAAAAAGCCATAGGTTTCCAATAGTTTCATCAAAGATGAAACGTTTATATTCACCAAATCAATATTAAAGAGAGAGTGGGAAACAAAAATAAAATAGAATTTTAATTACATTTTATGATTTGTGGTTTTTCTATGTTTTTAAATCATTTTCTAAGTTTCTTGCTTTCCTAAGACTATGAGACAAGAGTGATAATCACTGCTAAGTTAATTATTTATAGTAACATTTAAAAAAAAGCAATCATCTTTATGAAAAATGGAAAGATTTGGCACCTAGAATGTGTCTTTAAAATTCTCAGATTGAGCTGGCAAGCCTAGTTACTTGTAGAAAAAGGCCACTAGAACCCTATCTTTTCGATATCCATTGAGTCACTACAAACATGGTGACAGCTTTGCAGATTGTATGCCTAAAGCTTAGACAAAACCCTACAGCTACTATGAAATAGGTGATGAGATTGACCCAAATGCCCATGGGTCATGCAGAGAGGTGAAAGAGGATAATGTAGGGTTTAAATACATATATGTTTGTAGAAATAAGGGGCATTTCTCAATTTAAAGGGCTGCTTATTACTCAGATCTAACTGAATATCATGAGGGAATATGAAGTCCAATTTGTCAAAAAAAAAAAACCTTGAAAATACAACTTTATTTCTTTTATTGTTGTTATTGTTGTTTTGCAAAATTTCCTTATTTTAAAATATTTATAAATATTTATACAGTCATAAAACACACCTGGTATATTATATGCTTAGTGTGGTCAAACAACATACACATTCAAGTTAGAGGTCAAGGGTTGCTAGCTTGTAAATTCTGGAAGATAGACTGCTAAATTCTTCATGTAAGTTATCCTAATTCATTAAGTAATGGCAGACTGATGTACCAGTTGTCAAATTTCAGTCTGCTGTTTTTTGATACTAGAAGTTTGACTACCCTTCTAGCCTAGATTCATAGTATAGCTTCTGCATTTTTTTTTCATGCTCACAAATGCTAGTAATTTAATCCTCTATATATTATTAAACTCTTCTTACAGTTAACAGTTCTCTGGGAACCAGAAATATTTGTGTTTGGATTATCTAATGCATCTTGATCCCACTTGAAACTTTGAAGGGAATACCATAATTGTTTCTGTAATAAAACTATTATTAAAGGTGGCTAGATTTCTTGAGAATCCTATAGGATAGAGGCCAGGATCGTTCAATGTTAATGAAAACATGAGGGAGATTAATAGTAGAAGTGAAAGCAATTGATGTGATTTTATAATGATTAGGGAATGAAGGACGCCTCTTTTCGAGGAGATTGTCAAACAAAGCTGGAATTTAAGCCTGTATGCCTAGTGAGATTTCAGCACTTCAACTAATATTTGTCTTAACCAAATCTGTCCTTGGCCAAATTTGTCCTAAACTAGTACAAGCAAAAAATAATAATAATAATTTACATTAAATTTATACCAACATTTTCCCTGAAAGCCCTAGACTCTAACACTTTCCTTGAAAGGTAAACATCTCTGCTTACCTTGTGGATATGGGACAGTGAAAAGAGCACACTTCACATCGAGTGGATGGAGGGAAGAAGGATTGGCAAGAGCTTTAATGGCAAGAAGGAAGAACTCCACTGGGTACTGGCCTTGTAAGAGTGGCTAGAGGGCCTGTGCGGAATACTCTTCTCAAATCCTTAGAGCAATTAATGAGTTTCCCCATTTCTTCTTCCCAGCTTCCCAGCTCTCTTAGACGGTTTCTCTCTCTCTCCCTGCCTCTGTCATTTCTTCAATCTCTTTAAACCTCATTTTTATTCTCAATCTTTTTTTCTGGATGTTGGTTTCTCTCCCCACCCTCTCTCCAAGTATTTTTTTCTAGCCCCACTCCTAACAAATATCTCCCATTTACATATAAATGAGACCACATGGGGAAATGAAAAACATGTTTTTTGTTGATGTGTACTATGAGAAATGTCTCTCATGACACGGAATTGGCCTCTTACATGCAAAGCAGATGCTTTCTAACATCCCTAACTGAAAAATCTCGAAAGGAAATAAACATTAGGAAATAGAATAAAACATTTTGCTCCAGAAGGAGCATATCTAGTGATAACAGGATGAAAATGAAGCAAGATAACTTCAGGCAAAATATATAAGAATTGTTTGTTAACACAAAGATTATAGAACTGTAGATCTGGAAGAAATCTTTCATATCACATAAATGAGTGTGGTAACACTCATTTTATAGACATGAAAATTAAAGCCTTGAGAGGTTAAAAATTTTGCCTGCCTCAGTCACACAGCAAGCATGTGGCCCCTGGTAACTAACCCACGGGCTCTTGGCTCAAAGGTTCAGTGTATTCTTCACCACTACAGTATGCTGGCTTGTCACACCAGTCAGGGCTCAATGGGAAAAAATATAAGAAAGTTGGTATATTGTCAAATATATTCTTTTTTTGAGTGAAAGTACCCTTTCTTTTATGTAATATTCTAATGAATAGCATATGTATTATGGGGAAAGGATTCTGTATTTAACAAAGAACAAGGTGGTTTATCTCATATCAATTGCACAAAGGGTGTTTGGCTTATTTACTAATCTAGGAACAACTGAATTATCTGGTGCTTTTGCTTCTGCACAAGATTAAGATAAAGTTAATTACTCAACATACTGAATTAATACTTCAAAGTTGGAAAGGCAAACTACGTAATCAAAGTGCCTTTACAATTGAATTTTCATAATTTTACAGTCTGTCCTGGTGGGGGTGGGGACTAATCTGATCTGAATGGTTCAGAATTACCTGATGAATTACAAATCACTAATTTTTGTGTATGTGAGCAAGAAACAGGAATGACTTGGCACTTGTATTCAGATATTCACGACACTCTGGTATGATTTGAACAGTCACTAGAATTCAAAGTTAAGTATTTTCTGCTATTTATACAACAGTAAGATGGTAGGTCAACTTCATAAAGCAAATCAAATAAGTTTAGCCAACCAAAAGAGTATTCCAAAATACACTTACTGCGTCCCCTCTACAGAGAACAGGGATAAAAATAAATATTGCCCTCAAGTAACTGAAAACAAATCTAGGAATGCCTTGGGTATTTTCAACTCTGCTGACTTTTGAAGAAATAGAATTCTCCAAATTAAAGCAAGGGCTAGCTACTAAATATCACCTATGTGCCCAAAAATAGGTCTTGGGAAACACACACAAAAAGAATCACTTAGAAATTGTCCTTGCTTCCCATATACAGTTAAGTTGTAACAAAACCTAATAATAGATGTTTAAATGATTTTTTCTTCTCCTTTGTAAACCTTTAGAATTTTAAACTTTAATTGATAAAAAATCCTGTACCCAACAAATGAGGCTGTCAAAAAATGAAAAGGAAAGAGAAAAAATAAAAAGTTCATTGATCACATGATTTAATTATTCTAATCCCAATAATGCAATTACTTAATGAATCTTTAAGTTAGTTCACTCTGTGCATTTAAAAAAAAGATGAGTCCCACTTCTAAAAATTGGGTTTGCAGAGAGAGATAATTGGGGAAGTCTCGTGGTTGTTTAGAGTCGTCACAATGGCTTTGAGCTGATCAATGTAGGAGTGGTCTTTGTATCCCAGGGAGAGTGCCCAAGAATTCAACGTTTATGTTCTCACATTTGCTGAACACCCTAGGAGGGCGATTTCGCAGTTCATACCACAAAAAAGTATTTCTTTTCCCACTTCAGTTAAAAATAAATTCAATGTGTGACACAAATGGTTTTCCATGTTTTGTGTGTGTGATTTTTATAACTGAAGCATTATTTCAACACATGGCCATTTGGATGTGAACAGCCATAAAAATTATGTAAAGGTATTATGGCTAAAATAGAAATGATACAATGGTAGTTAAAGGCCCAACTAGTAAGGGAAAGTTCTCAAATTTATGGAATGGTTTCCTATTTCTCTCTTGATTCTGTGAGTTAATGTTAACTTATACAATAATAGCTAATGTTTTAGTAATTTATGACATGCACAGTATCTAAAATGGGTATTGCCATTGTCATGTAACACCAATACCATGTCAACATGTATCTTTCTTCCCATTTTTTACATGCAGAAACTGAGATTAAGAAAGATTTAATGTCTGGGTCAATTTGAGCATACTTAGAAGCTAGACTCCTTAAAGTTTTCACATTAAGACCGTGTTTCCTTCCACTAACTTATTTAAGCTCTCA
Source organism: Macaca fascicularis (assembly GCF_037993035.2). NCBI lineage: Eukaryota > Metazoa > Chordata > Mammalia > Primates > Cercopithecidae > Macaca > Macaca fascicularis. The sequence continues at coordinate 106,156,835 of NC_088379.1, forward strand.
GATTAATCTACATTCAATACTTTATGAGAGTAGTAACAATATTTGAGGATGTTGACTATTTTCAGACTAAAACGTTAGAATTTTTATTAAATACAAACACAATTTTGCTTATTAATTTGAGTGATTAGTTTACAGATGAAGTTAAATAACACAAATCTGAAAAGCATTTGAGAAAATACACCTGTTTGCATATAATGTATAAAATTGTGCCTGCATATATTGTGATTAAAATATTACTTGGCAGTCATCTTACTAGTATCTCACATCAGTTCTATTGTGAAAAAATTTCAGATGCTCATGTTTTACTTTGTGAGAATTAACATTATAATTGTTTAAATATTTTCTGCTTCTGGATTGGAATCAACTTAGAAATAAAATATTTTATCTACAGTGCAGGATATGAGTTCCAAAACTCAGCAAAACTTTATATAACTTTTGTCTCATATCAGACACTATTTTGGGTGCTTTCTGCATATTACCTTGTGTGATTCTTCCAATATCCCTATGAGGTAATTCCTTGTAGAGATATTGCAAGAACCACATAAGGCAATCATCTCCATTTTACAGCTGAGGAAACCAAAAGTTGAGAAACTTGTCCAAGTTTACACAGTTAGTAAGTGACAGAGCTGGAACTTGAACTCAGACAATGTGTCTCCAGAAGAATTATAAATGTGACACCAAATGATTAATTCACTGATAGCTATTTCCTCTTTGTTTCTTTCCTTCTTTTCCAAGTCCTATGTTAGCTTCACTGACATTTATAGCCAAGTACATGTTTTTTTCAACCAACATAACAATGACTGGTAGGCAAATGCCTACAACTGCTTCCAACCCATCGCCTAAGAATTAATTGAATCCAGGATATTAAGAAAACATTATTGCTAAGTAAAAATTCATTTATGGCATTATAGTCTTAGTTGTCAGTTTAGAAGGCTGAAGTTGCTGTGAGGCGCAGTAGTGACTTCTAAATTACTCGAGCGGCAAGTCTTTATCCTTATTCGTTTTCAGAAAACTCAATTTACTGAAGTGTCACTACAACAGAAGGTAGCTGAAGGGCAACAGTTCTTGCTTTGATTTTAAGCCACACCACCCTTGTGTAACTTTATACTATTTCCGAGCATCTGTTTCTTAATCAGTAAGATGGGATAAAACTGGCCTTGAAATTTGTGATGAAAGTAATGTGTGTAAAGTGCCTGGCACAATAAATGGTGGATGCTAGTAAATGTTGTGACAATACTTCTTTGGGCTAACTTGGACCATTCCCAACTGTGATCTCCATTCTCTGGTCTTTGACACAACCAATACAGGTCTCAGCTAGAGTATGACTGATTCAACGGATTTAAGAAAACAGTTCACATTTCAGATGAAAAGCACAGAAAGAATAAAATCAATGACATCAACATTTTTTACTACTAACCTCACAGTATAATTCATTACTGCAAACAGGCAAATAATTGCCTTAGAACGGAATCTGTTTAGAATATTGTTAAGCTTATTTAACAAAAGATTGATCAAAGATATTTCATTTTTTGGAAATGAAAAAGAAGAAGGGTAGTACATATTAATTAGAGTGTCAGAGAAACTGAAACTAATCTTTAGTTAGATATACACTACCATCTAAACTAAAATGTTCTCATCAAGAAATATAATAAATCCTGGATTTTCCTAAATAGCAGAGCTGAAACAAGGGCTTCTGTTCAGACAGTTTATTAAAAAAAAAATTTATCTCAGGAAGAGGAATAAAGGACTAAAACAATGAAACTGGAGCAGGAATATAAGAGAAAAGCATTTATGTATTCAGTGGCTCCATTCCCTCTTTTGTCAGGAGCTGTCTCAAAGAATGCTAATGCTCCTGCACTTCTAGTTCAGGCATCTGATAATGCCAGATTCTGAAACGCACCTTTATATCAGAATAGCACCAGAAAGAAAGCAGGATACATGCGTTAAAGTAAGGCAAGCAGCTGTCAGGTTACCCCTGTGCGTAGCTGGTTGCCATAGCAATAACTGGAGTAAACATGGCCGGAGAAGATGTAGGGAAAGACACAACAGGAATCTAATGCTCATAGGGTGACTTCTTCTACTTTGGGACTAAGTATGATTATCTCCATATATATCATTCTACAGGATATGAAACCTCTATTCAAGTTTTAAAAATCTATTTTTCTTATGGTTGCCCCAAATTTGGGAACCATATACTGCCCTTTCTAGATGTAATTGACACCACTGTTTCCCATTGTGTGCAACAGTACAAAAAGGATCTTGTTTGCTAACTGAGAGAGCTTCTTCAATCAGCCAAAAGGTACTATTAGCCTAACCTAACAGACCTATAATGGATAGGAATTCAGTAGCTAGAAAGGATTCAGTACACAGGAATTGAAAGTTACTTAAATTCCTACTCTGAACTGGGCGTGATGGCTCATGCCTGTAATCCCAGCACTTTGGGAGACCAAGGCTGGGTCAGGAGTTCGCAACCAGCCTGGCCAGCATGGTGAAACCCTGTCTCTACTAAAAATAAAAAAATTTAGCCGGGCATAGTGGTGGGTGCCTGTAATCCCACCTACTTGGGAGACTGAGGCAGGAAAATCTCTTGAACCCAGGAGGCAGAAGTTGCAGTGAGCCAATATCACACCGTTGCACTCCAGCCTGGGCAACAAGAGCAAAACTCCATCTCAAAAAAAGAAAAAATTCCAACTCTGACATTCAGTGTTTAGAAACGTGCATCTCATACTGTTCTTAAAGACAAAGAAGAAGTTGGAAGGTGATTACCAAGAAAAAAAGAATGTGAGTAACTTGAATTAGATAATTATTCACAAGTTAAAATATTTAACTGCAGCTTGGAATGTAACTTCACCAATGAAAAGGAAAGGATGGGCAGTTGTCTAGTAAATTCAAAGCTTTGTGAAACCCTTAAATATTCATTTTTTCTTAGTTTTCTGGGTAACTACAATCTTCAAGATAAAATTGCCAGATAATTTGTTTCTGACAACTGTACACATCTTTTGAAAGTAGGAGTTCTAGAATGATCACTTCTACTTTTAGGTGGGGATTATTAAAAATCAGCAGTGAAGAAAGAATGTAAAGAAATGGTTTGCAGACTAAATACTTTTCCATTTCGATTTGTTTTATATTGGTTCAGTCTTCCTACAATAGACTACTCATTTCAGGTTAGAGATACTGGTGTGGATTAAGCTCAATGGAAGTACTTAGCAAAATTATCTACTCTGAAGCAACTCACCTTACCTATAATGACAAATAAAGATGTATGGTATTTTTTTTAACTTTCTTCCAACTTTTATTTTTGTAAACTTCGCTTCTAAAAAAGCCATTTTGTATTTTTGAGAAGTTGATTGGGAATAAGGTATCTCCTTGAATACTTTTAACTATAGGAATGTATTACAATGAGTATTTGATACCCAAAAAGAAGTAGAGCTGGTTCTGTTTAGATTCCTCCCCATACTGGTTATAGTTTGAGAGCTGGCTAACCTTTGATAAGAATCCTTTTCCCTTATATTTGGTGCTCACTTTCATAACTGAAATCAAAATAATTGACTTTTTTCTATATTATGTTCTCTGATTTATACTCATCCATAACTTTTTCATAAGGACAAGGTAGTAAACTGTTAGGTGGTTGTCATAGGAAGAAATTAAAATATGAAAATAATAAGAAGGCAACTATTTCATTCAATTATCCATTCATTCAGATAACTGTGTCCTTATTATGTGTTCAGAACTGTTGCTGAGCAATCTGTAACAAATATAGCCCTAGTAGATAAATAAGACATTCGTACAAATAACTGTGACAGAATTGGAAATAAGTGCCTTAGGAGAGTTAGATATATGGGCATCCGAAGAAAGACATATTGCTTCTCTCTGTTATTAATGTTACAATGGGCAAGATTAAGAAATATTTGTATTCAGGACTAAAGAACATTCACCTCTCAACATCACCTCTGGCTCCAGGGGCATTCCAACTATGCATCAGACACTTTTAATTTACCATTGAACATCTCTACATAAATATCAGGATTTCAAAATCACCATGTCCAAAACCAAACATCATTTTTCTCACTAAACTGTATCCTCATATCTTTCCTAATCTCTGCTCCCAAGCCATTTTCCTGTTTCTGGTATTTAAAAAACTCTGTCTCTGCATTTCAGTCACATTATCCTTCATTGCCAGTCAATGATATGTCAACTCACACACTTTCTACTTCCTTAAAGCTCTTTCTAGACCCTTCTTTTTGTTTTATTGACACACTTTCAGACTGGCAATGACATTTGAACTAGTTTCCCTATCTTTTATTTCTCTTGACTCCAGTAGTCTAATCTGTATTCTGCTGACAGATTAATCTTCCCATTTTATAGCCATGATCATATAATTCCCATACTCAAACACATTTACAGACTCAAACTAATTAACTATATGAGTCAATGTTTCTCATCCTGCTATTCAACATCTCCTGAGGCTATATTTCCAACCTTATTTCTCAGTACTTAACTATTCCCAAATTGTGACCTCTTTACATTTCTAGACTAGAATATACCAATGTTTCAACGTATCTACTCAATAAATTCCGTTCATCTAGAATCTCTTGATTTTCAAGCTTCAAAGCTTATAAGAATTTCCACTTTTATATGTGGCCTTTTTGGATGTCCTTATATCCAAAACCAGGCTAGTTGTAAATTTTCTGTCATTCTTCATTTACCTCTTAAAGCCTACAATATAATCAAACTTATAATAACTTCCCTCATCTTCCTCTCTCCCCTACTTCTACAGTGAGGGCTAAGTTTTATTAAGTTCTATAAACCTATAATATTTAGCATGGAGTCTGCCGATAGTGTGTTTAATCTTTCTTTTTCATGAAATTGAATGTTCAATCACTAACAAATGAATTTCTCCAAGCAATTAAATCCTTCTTCATATACCAATAAAGAAAATGGAAAATGGTGTTTGTCCCTGTCTGAGAATGCCTACAACATTTTAATATTTCCCAAGTTAAGGTAAATTTCAAAAAGCAAGTGGCACTTGATGAGTAAACACATATTGTTTTCTTCTTCTTGGAGGAATCTCTCTTCATTAACTTCTCAGTCCTGACAGTCAAAAGCTCATCCATACATCTAGATTTAAAAGCCACTGTAGGGGTCTGTTCAGTTTTAAACACAATTTAGAAAACCTTAAGAAAGAATGGCAGTTCCCTTTCAGAAATCTCCCACACATATTTCAATAGAACAGCTTTCCAAATTGGAGACTGAAAAATATTATACCACCAACCAAGTAATAAAAAGTCACTCACTGACTGTGATGTAGAAAGACTCCCTTGATTTTCACAAACAGCACAAAAAAACTATATTGCATTTAGTTAAATCTGACAAAAACATCAGAAGAAGAGAAAAGTAGTCAATTTATCTAAAAGATCGTTATGTAGGAATAAATTACTATGCAAAAAAGCATGGATCTGCTTGACAGCTTGTGAATTTAAAGCAGATGAAATGCCTCCCTCCTCGCCCTCAAGAATCGACTTTGCTGATGAAATATGTTAATCATTCCCAAGTTTGAGGAACATATAAAACTCTGAAATCAATGTGTATCTGGAACTGGGAGTTAAGGAAAAAAAATGTACTCAATCAGCTTAGGAAATGCTTTATTTCCTGTACCCAATCTGCAAAAAAACAAAACAAAACAAAAAAAACACAGAACCAGGTACAACAAAATCATACACGTAGATGGGAAACTATCTTCTAGTCCTTTCATGCTCCACTCAGATGGCCAATTTATACTCTTGAGCTATAGCCTCCTCTTCTAAGACAAATGGAGTAGGTTTGGTTTGGTTTGTTCGTTTGTTTGTTTGTTTACAAATACTAGCCTTCAGTTAACAAGTAGACTTGTTAGCTGACTTGAAGGAGATAGTTATTATGTAACTATTGTCTCTGCTCAAATGGGAAATTATCCTAAAGGGGTTAACAGTTCATTAGAAAGAAGACACTGTTAACAGGTTAGGCTCATTACCAGTAAGCAATAGGAGGTTTGTATTTTCCCGAAATGACCATAATGGAAAAACCTGCCAGGACATCTCTGGGTTGTCCTTCACCTTCATGTCTTTCTCAAGGTCAGGTATTGCAGGCTACTTCTATTGATATTATTCCACTATACTTTCGGAAGGGTGAATGATCTATTCAGAGTTTAACAATGCTAGCAAAGTACTGTACCCGTCGATGCTTGCAGACCTGGAGCAGCGAGCAGCCTAAGCCAGACTTTCAGACTTTATACTAATCTGACACATCTAATTGTGAGCAATAATTTCCATGGCATTGAGATTTCTATCAATCTTCCCCAAGCAGACTGAAGTTACTTATAAGCTAGTGCAATGATTTCTGTGGCACCACATAAATATTCTTTACTTAAAAAAATCCAATTCCAGTAACTCTTCTAAGTTGAATTTTCTGGCCTTGATACCTGCTGCAACTTAACCCCAGAAACTCCAACATGCATGGTGGGCAAATGTATGTGAATTTGAAGTGTTTTTGAATTTGTACTAAATTTACATAGATATTTACATAGAAATGACTGATAAAATCAAAATTGTTCAAGGAGGGATGTACTTATTTTCCTCCAACATTATCACTGTAAATTAGAATTTTGTAACCAGTATTCTTTTAAATTGAGAATGAGCAAAATAAAATTAGAAATCAATGTTTTTGCTTTTTTTTCCCCCAAGATCCCTCAGAGTCTGAATCAGTCTTTACCAATTGTGTTCTTTTATGGTAGTTTGTACTTTGATTTTCATATTTATTAAATCTATTTTGTATTAAAATCACATGCTTATTTCTCCAGATAGTACATTTACCACTGTGGGCAAGGACATCTTACTTGTTTTTATGTTCCTTCTAATACAGGGTAGGAACCTAATAAATATTGATTAAATTTAACTTTATTTTCAATCACTCAGGAAGGGTTAAAAGTCAAATGTAAATCATTCTCGATACTGTCCATTAATATACTCAAGGCTTATGAAGATGCATACCTATTTTTTATCTGAGTTTCTTAACCAGACGTCAATAGGTAGGATTTTTATGTGTATAAATTCCTGAAATGTTATGCAAAATGTATGTATATGTTTAGATATGTGCATATTTCTTCAGCAAAAGTCTATAGACTGTAATCAAATGAATCTCTCTCTCTTCACCCTACCCCAAAATATTAAGATTCACTTCCCTAGGCAGCTTTATCCAACTTCTCAATCTATCAGAGCTGAAAATATAGTTGGGAAAAATACAGGCTAACATCTGCAATACAGTATCTCCGATTACAGCCTTTCACCTACACATGCCAATCTTATTATTTCTGAGCTGTGTCTGAAAAGAATACATTTTTGAGAGAGAGTACATTTTTAACCAGCATTCTATTCCTAGATTTTTATACTCTAAAGAGGCCATTGTATATTTCCAGTACCTTGTGATTTCATCAAACATGCTTTCAGGCTGCTGTACCCGCAAATATTTCCCTTCAGTAGAAACAAATACCGTCTCTCTCAAGCCTTCTCCATGCACTCCAAGTCGACATCCAAACACTCAACTCATCAAAGGAATTGCTGCATCTAAGTGTCAGGGGAAGATCCCTGAAAGTAAACTGAGGCTGAGTCACCTACTAAGTGATTTCCAATCCGTACCACCAGAGGAATAAGAGACAAAAATACCTGTTCTGTTTTCACTGCTGCAAATACTGGGCAGAAGGAAAAGAATGGTCACTTGAAGCAGTTCCATGGTGCCCGTAGATGGTGTCAATGGCTTCTCTCTCCAGAGGCAGGCAGGGACAATTCCCTCCCAGCCTGGCAGGGCCTTATTAGCAAATGGAAAAGGTGTACTGAATGTGAATAGCCACTGCCCATTCCTACTTATTTTGGGGGCTCTGATAAAGAACTGGAGGAAATACACACACTCCCTTTGGGAGTTCAGCAGAGAGGAGATTTATTGTTTCAGTCCCTTACAGGAACTCTTTTTTTTTCTCTCTCTCTTCCTTTGGCAGCTACTTGTGTTTTTGTTACTACGTTATTTTGTTCTTCTTCAACAGAAAGGTCGGGACTGGTTTTGAACAGAAACAGATCCTTCTTGAGAATGGATCACAGCGCCTTCTAACTTTTGTTTTGAAAGTGCATTCTGAAGTGGTTATAAAGGGGCCTCATTTAGCAGCTACTCAAGTTGGGATAAAGAGGCTTTCACTGCCCGAGGGTTAAATTTTAGAGCAAAATCCATCAGGAGTCAACTTAACTTTTCTCTTTCCAACTTGAAAGCCAGATTAGTGAAGGCCACCTTTTGGATATAAGTGAAAAATGGTATTAAATAGATTATGCTCTGCTCTTGAGTAAGCAAGAAGACTTTTAAAGAGCGTACAGAGAAATTTTTCAGGATTTTTAAATAGAATTAAGCAAAGACATGTGAATGTCTATTGGTCACTCCTGGTTTTTACTAAAGGACTTTGATGATGAATAAGGAACGATTACTTATAACACCTCATGAATGCTCTTCTTTAGGGGACAGCATTGGAATGGCAGTGGGTGAAATGTCATCACACATCAGGAAAGCTGGGAGAGGTTGACTCTTTAAGACTGGAATGCCAACCAGGCTGGATAATCTATATAGTAAGGATCACGTTGATGTCAGTCGTGACTGATTAAAGCGTAGTGATAACACTGCCACAATCCTGGGTACAACCCCTGTGTGTGTCAATGACTTAATATTTTTCTTCAGTCACAGGCTTCATGTCTCATTTTAGCTAATCATCCTTTTATGTACCTTTACTCATTAGGTCTTACTGGACAATAGTGTCAATGAATCAGTGTAGATTCATTTGCACCCCATCCCCCGCAAAAAAAAAAATGTTCAAAAATTATACCTTTACCTGTTTGCAAGGAGGGCACACATTTCACTGCTGCACCATGCTGGAAAATACTTCATACAAAAGGAGTTAGACTGAGTCAACTGCTCAAAACATTGAAAAAACATTAACTTGTTTTATCCAATGTTATACCAGGGGTCAGAAGAACTAAGTTTCTGTTTTGTGCACAAGTAAGATTGTATTTTACCCTCTTCTGATTGATTTTCTAAAACAGACTGCCTTGGGGGTTGTTACTTTATTTGGCATATCCTGGAGAATATAAAGATAGGAACATATGTGAATAGATGTCACATGTACCTTCCAGAAATAAATTGGGGTGTGGCCATGTGAAATCACAGTCAAACACTCACATTGCCTCACTTCCTGCTCCTTCTGTATTCTTAACACTGGAGTTGTCAGTACTCAGAGTCACCCCTGATGCTGGTCACAATAATTTCTTCAGGGATTCGATGACATGTGGACTTCTCAGCACTGACTGCTATGCATTTCCATTTAGTACACTAGATACCTATTCTAAGAAAGCTTGACAATAGAATATTAAGGTTACTTAAAAGACAAAGGGCCTGTTGATGAAAACCAAAAACTAAGAATATATATCTTAAAATAGCTAGCCAAAAAAATTTTAGAATATAAGAACAGAAAAGAAAAAAAAAAAGGAGTAATAATGGGGGGAGGGGTCAGCTTTGCCTTACTAAATCAGAAGGTATTTTTAAAGTAAAATATTTAATTAAAACAGTAATGACTGCCAAGGGAGACAAACAGATCAGTGGCATAGAATAGAAAGTACAGACACAGAAATATTTATATTTGTTGCTATCTACATAACTATACACACAGATATATTTACAGATATGTGTTTGCATATGCATGCTTGTGTGTATATGCATATATATATATATATATATATATAGAGAGAGAGAGAGAGAGAGAGAGAGAGAGAGAGAGAAGATATAGATGAGTTTGACATGTAGTAACTGTGATGAATAGGGTATATATTTATTGTGGGGTTTTTTTGACAATGTGTTAACCATCTAAGAAAATGTTAAAGTTACGTGTCTGTTTTACTTAAAATACCACATCTTACATGTTAATCTTATATGTTAAAAGTTTAAGTTTAAAAAACAAATCACAAAGTTCCAGGAGAGAATATGGGCTACTACATATAATTGGGGTAAAGAGAACATTTTATGCATGACACTAAAGGCAAAGCACATAAAAGAAAGACTTCGTACATTTGCTTACACAAAAATTAAAATATTTTTGGCACAACACACCGTGAGTTTAACAGGCAAATAAAAAATTTTGTAACAGCACATGATAATTTATCTTTAAAAATAACTTCTGATCTAAAAATCAATGACTCTACATCTGAAAAAAGGCAAATAAAGTCACACAAGAAATGGAGGGCCAGTAAAATGCAAAACTATATTCATCACACCAGAGATCAAAGAAACGAATATCCCAACATTGAAACAACGTATTTTGCCTTTTATATATAATTACGTATAGTTTATGACAATATGCATTTTTGATAAATGTTCAAATACAGTAACTAACATTATTGGGGTATGATCTTTCTGAGATGTGACTTAGCAATGTACATCAAAACAGTTAAATAACCACACTCTGAGCTTGCAATGATATGTTTAGGAACTTATTCTGGAAATGAAGATGTTCATTGAAGTCCATGTAACTACAAAAATTTGTCAAAACATGAATTGTTAAGGAAGAATATTATTCTGCCACAAAATACTAATTAGATAACTTTTCATAGACGTGGAAATATATTCATGACACTTTGTTGCATGTATATATGCATATACATACATATGCATATCATGTATATATGTGAATGTATATGTATATGTGTATATACGTATGTATATGTGTATATACCTATATACCTGTATATGTGTATATACACATATACATGCATATGTGTGTATATGTAAACACACATATACATACATATACAGAGCAAGAGAGAGTAAGATACAAAATGTTTACATTGCTTATCTTCTGAAATGAATTATGGGTAGTTTCTATCACATTTTAAAATTTTTCATAAAAAGATCTTCTAGATTAAATAGATATTGTTTTTGCACCCTTTAAAAGTCTTCTTGCTTACTCAAGAGCAGAGCATAATCTATTTAATACCATTTTTCACTTATATCCAAAAGGTGGCCTTCACTAATCTGGCTTTCAAGTTGGAAAGAGAAAAGTTAAGTTGAATCCTGATAGATTTTGCTCTAAAATTTAACCCTTGGACAGTGAAAGCCTCTTTATCTCAACTTGAGTAGCTCCTAACACTTCTCTTGACCTATACATTTTGTTTAATTTAATATTTTGAGTGTATATTTATACATATATTTATTCAACATTTTGTATTCTAACCTGCTGGAATGTTTTCATTATTGGGAAGTGTATGATTTAAAAGCACTTTAATAAAAGAAAATATGTGAAGAGAACTGAACCACTCTAACCTGAGAGATGAAAAAATGTCTTTGCTCTTATTTTTTGTTTGTTTGTTTCACAATTATTTTTCTGAATTAATCTTCCTCACAATTAATCTTCTGAATTGCTTGTCGAAAGAAAAGGTAGCTGCTAGGAGGTCATGCAAGAGAAATCTTAGAAATCTTTCCAAATGCATATCAAGGCCTGTCACTGACATCTTTAACACTGAAGAAATTGTATAATGAAGACTCCAACACTCATGATTTATGTTAGCTTATGCGGCACGGAAAAGATTTATTCAGATAGCACCATTACTAAGGCCCCAAATTAAACTCTCTTTCCATACTTGCCTTCTTCCTCTTAGCCAGCTCATTTCCCTGAATAAAATTATCTAAAATGAGAGGAAAGCCAAGAAGTAATTTCATGAACTGGCAAAGAGCGTGATCTCGAGTTCAAATCCTGTCTCTGCCTTAGTTTTATGTGACTTACTGACCTATTTGGCCCCTCTGTGCTGAGCTATTTGGCCTCTCCATGCGTAGCTTCCCCACAGATAAATAGGATAAACATTATGCCAACTTTCTAATGTGGTTTAGAGAATTAAGTGAGATTCCAGAAAGTCTTCTAAAAGTATATATTAAAACAAACAGAAAAAAACCTACTAACCTTAAACTTCTAGAATCTTTCAGTTGTTATGATTTTATATAAACCGTCTTATTCTAGAGTGATTAAGAAATTTCCTAAGAAATATTCAGATGATGAGAGTCACAAAATATTGGTTTGAACTGATTGTACAGAATCCCAACTCTTATTATCAGGAATTTGTTCTATGCTCCACTTTAAGTTACTTTAAATATCAAGTGCTTTCTTCAGTGGAGATGGACTCAAACAGCTTATTTTTGTTACTTGCCTATTTGAAATGGGAATTGGGTGATCTCCTGAAGATTAGTGGGAACAGAGCTGAAACCAAAGAGATATTTAGAGCCAATGATTGTTGAGATATTAAGTCTCCCTTCCTCAGAGCCAAAATGGATAATGAACATCAACAGTGGGAGGGCCCAGCCATTTGGCCAAACTTATGCCAGTAAAATCACTATCTTTCTCACCTACCATGTTCCTATTAATCAACTCCCAGTGACCCAAGGCCAGTGGTATTTTGTTATTGCTCACGTGAAAGGAAAGCATCATAGCAAATTGATTCTTGAAATTTCTCAAGAGCTTATCTCTCACATTCTCCAACTGTCCATCCCAATTTTACTCCTCAACATGTAAAGATGGTTCTCATACCTCACATCAACTCCCTAAACTTGAATAAATCTCTTGATATATAAGGACATGAATACAGGGAAATTATAAAACCAAAGTGGCTCAGAGATGAGACATACAAAAGTTAATTTAGTACAAATTTGTCCTAACACAGGAACATCCCTGCAAATGCTGAGCGAGCCTCCATGCTAACAGATGAAATGATTGAGGCTCATTACTCTGTCAGGCAGTCCATTTTCCTACTGGACAAATCTCCTTTTTAAAAAGTCCAAGTACCATTGTTTCATCCTCATCTGCCTTAAGAAGCTCTGGAAATCAGTGTCATAAATGGATTCTTCCTAGACAAACTCAGTTGCAGGGGATAATTTTCATAAATTATGTAAATAATAGTAGGAAAAATCAGATTTTTCCAAGAAGTTTATAATTTCTAGTATATATTAATACATCAATAATCAATCTTAATTGTATCTAATGAAGCATTGAGATGATTATTTCTTTGGAATTCTGGAATATGTAAATAAATTCTGAATAACAGGGCAACTGTAAAGTTCTTCAACAGTTTGTTCAACTTTCCATATAACTTAGCTATTGCCAGTCATGAACTTCATGTCCAAGATTTCTGCTCGATGTCTCATTTTTGGTGTTCCAGGAATAGTATCTTACAGAAATATTCTTCTCTTATATGGCACCTATTAAAAAATTATTGGGTGTCTGGCATATGCCAGGAATTTTTACATGCATGTTCATACAAAAATGTGACATTTAAGTGTATGACACCTAAATGCAATTCACATTTTACCATATATATCCTCCATCTAGCTTGATTAATTTATCTATGATTATATTTTAAATAATCCTTTTGTCCACCCATTTAGTTCTTGCTTTCAGTCTGCCAAGTCCCCTTTTGCATTGTCTGGCTCTGTGTAATAATCAAAGGAAACTTTCACAGAACCAGATCTGAATCAACGTAAAAGTACGATATATTTCTTTCTCACTTCCTAACTTCCAGAGCAATGAAAGTTGAAGGTAATTCTTTAAAAAATGTAAACTTTTTTTCTTTTTTCCAAACAAAAAGAGTATTCTGGTATTTTCCAGTGTCCTGGTATTCATAGAAACATGTAAATTTTAAGTTATAATAGAAATGGAGTGTCTGCACTGGTTTATTCCTCCTAACAAACCCTTCCTACACATAACTCAGTGAAGGAGTTACCTTACTAATGGCTCCTGGGCTAATCCTCAGGGATTCAAGAAACTACTTCTTACTCTTTGCCTATACTTCATTCCCAATCTTTTTTAGTTACTCTCTTCCAGGATTCTTTTAGCCTAGCCTATACCCTTCAGATTGGCGTCTACCTACTGGTAGTTTAGTTTGATGTTGTCTTTGGGTATTGTATCTCACATCAGTGTTCTGCTCTCCTGTGGAGACATTTTGCAAATGATAATGTTCTACACCTTTCCCCCAATACTCTTGTCAAAACTGGCATAGATCTGTGGCCAAGATTTCTACTGCTTACTGAATGGCTAATTCTCTGTATTAGGTAGGCCCATGTGACTAGTTCTGGCAGGGGTTTGAAGCAAAAATGACATATGTCACTTACAGAACAATGCATAGAAGAGCAGATATGCGTACTCTATGTTTTCAATTTCTTGTTCATGCGACCTTGATATCCTGTATTCCTGATGGTGCAGTCTGAGTCCCTGAGTGACTGTAGAGCAGAGCTCTCCAACCCTGACCACAAATCTACTATAAATTTGAATGAGCAACACATAAACATTTATTGTATTAGGCCACTGAGATTTATTTTTTTCATTTAATTTAATTTAAGCTCCAGGATACATGTCCAGGATGTGCAGGTTTGTTGCATAGGTAAACATGTGCCATGGTGACTTGCTGCACCTATTAACTTATCACCTGGGTATAAGTTATACACCCTCATACATTAGCTGTTTATTCCGATAAGCTGGAGGCATCAAACTACCTGACTTTAAACTATACTACAAGGCTACCATAAACTAAACAGCATGGTACTGGTATAAAAACAGATACATAGACCAATGGAAAAGAATAGAGATCTCAGAAATAAGACTGCACATCTACAACCATCTGATCTTTGACAAACCTTACAAAAATAAGCATGGGGGAAAGGATTCCCTATTTAAAAAATGATGCTGGGAAAACTGGCTAGCCATAGGCAGAAAACTGAAACTGGACTCCTTCCTTATATTTTATACAAAATTATCTCAAGATGGATTAAAGACTTAAATGTAAAACCAAAAATTATAAAAACCCTAGAGATTTCAAGTTTATTTTGTTACTGAAGCATAGCATAGCCTATCCTGACCAGTGAAAGTTCTTATTACCTTCTCTTGAAAATGTTTTTGAGATGGAGTTTCTCTGTTGTTGCCCAAGCTGGAGTACAATGGCATGATCTCAGCTCACTGCAACCTCTGCCTCCTGGGTTCAAGCAGTTCTCCTACCTCAGCCTCCTGAGTACCTGAGATTACAGGCATGCATCACCATGCCCAGCTAATTTTTTGTATTTTTAGTAGAAACAGGGTTTCACCATGTTAGCCAAGCTGGTCTCAAACTCTTCGCTTCAGGTGATCCTCCCACCTTCTACCTGCCAAAGTGCTGGGATTACAGGTGTGACAACTGTGTCTGGCCGAAAATGTTACTGGATGAAATTAAAACTGAATTGGTCACATTTTTCAGACATCATCAGCCTCTCACACTAGACAGTAAATTTTTCAATGACAGAAGTTTTGTCTCAGTCATTTATCCCCTTAGTTTTAGTCTGACACCAAATAATTAACTTTTTAAATAAAATAGATTGACTTCTCAGCTCTGACCTCAACCTTTTGGGAAGATCTTATATTGGGTTTTGTTTTCTACCAACTTTCCCCCAATCACCTGCTCCATTTAGCAATAAAATGTAATTGCAGCCTCACTGACCCAGTTGAAAGCTCATGGATCACTTTTTGGCCCTTGACTTGTGTTTCACATCCTGGCTTTTGTTTCCCGCGCCCCCTCAGGTTCAGATTGTGCCATCACTATCTTGATTCTTGGGCTGGCCTGAAATCTCAGGAACTTAGAAACAGGGTGTTAATAATTATAAACATGGCCATTATCAAATTCCCTGCCTTGCTAGAATGCAAACAATTTTAGTAAAATGCAGATTGATTTTCCATCCAACTTCTCAAAATAAATTATTTTCATTTAATCATCAAATAAAGCTATTTACAAATGTTTTCAACTTTATTAAACTAGCACTGGCTTAGTAATTTCCCACCCCATATATATAACTAAACATAAAAACATCTTGGATGAACAACAAAGCTGGGACCCAACCCAACCCATTCTTTCAAATCCAGCCTTTGGTCAGAGGAAATGACATAGTAATGGCTTTCACAAGCAGATGAGTGCTGCATCTGAGCACATTTCCAATCATAGAATCCAAATTTCCTGTCCCATTAGGTTTTGAATTCTAATATCCTGTACTAACACTACAATACCAGCAGTTTTGCCCGTGTTTAACCTCAAATCTAAGCATCAGAATTACCCCATGGAGCTTTGCAAAAACATGTATGTTTAAGCCTCACCCATGAAATTTCTGTTTAGAAAGTACAGGGTAGAAGCCAGGCATGTATATGAGAAAAAAAATCCACCAGTGATTCTGATAGTCAACCTCAGTTAATAATTACTGACTTAGATCATTATAAAATGTGTATGTGTATACACACACACACACACACACACAAATATATATTATGTATATATATTTTTATACATAAGAAATATATATATGTATATATATGTATTTTTAAGTGTGCTTCCGACTACTTAAAAAGTAGCAGCAGCATTTCTTGGTTTTCACTGCTGACATCCATACAGAAGGCATTCACTTTAGGATTCTTTAAGTGTTCGTAATTAACTCCTATCAAGCCTTCTTAACATCAGTACATTCAGATTTTGAAAATCAGTGACAATATTTCAGAAATTCACTTTTATGAAATTTTTACCATTTTATATTAAATTATAAATTTCATTCACATGGCCAACTCATAGCTAATTAAACCTGGCTTGATCTTTTCAAATGGAAATGAGTCCAGGCTATGGGCAAGAAAATTATTTCTTATGATTTGAGCCCTTAAATTCCAAATATTCCAAATTGCCTGTAATTATAATTCATAAATTCCCTTTTGAATCTTATTATATTTGCATCCTGATTTATAGAACAAGATAAAAATACTTTTAACTCTTGAAGGAAAATGGTTATATTCTCAGTGTTTTTCTAAAAACTTTTAGAAAAAGCTTTTTCTTTCTATTTAACTGAGATGTTTTTGTGAATGTTCAAGTTTGAGATAGAGTGATCAAGGTGTGATTCCATTATAAAGGCATTCTGTCCAATAAGTTTAATTATAATACCATGTGTTATTTCATGCTGTCCAAAAAAAATCCTAATTATAAGTTTGCTACCAAGTAGAATTCTCTTCTTGAAAAAATAGCCTGCTGACCCATCACCTTAGCAGGAATTATGCTCTGTTTAAATTAATAAGTTAAAATTTGTGTTTTTATACAACCAGTCTCTTCTGAATATAACTAGTTTGGTTTAATACTCCACAGCTGATAAATCTGAGTTTCTGATCTTATTAAACTGAAAGCTAGACTGATCCATTGTGACCCAACCGAGTCATCTCTCTATGAAATCCCTTTTTATATGTCACTGGATAGCATCTCTATTTTTATTTGTGTTGCTGTTTTTCTTGTTGCTTCTGTCACAAAAAGAAATTTCTAAATTTCATTATCTACTGTATTGTATGGAACATATTGCTTTCTTTTCTTCATTTTTTCCCAAAATAAGTATTTTTTATATATTTTTTATTATTATACTTTAAGTTCTAGGGTACATGTGTACAATGTGCAGGTTTGCTACATAGGTATACATTTGCCATGTTGGTCTGCTGCATCCATTAACTCGTCATTTACATTAGGTATTTCTTCTAATGCTATCCCTCTACCCTCCCCCAACACCACAACAGAACCCGGAGTGTGATATTCCCCGCCCTGTGTCCGAGTGTTCTCATTGTTCAGTTCCCACGTATGAGTGAGAACATTTGGTGTTTGGTTTTCTGTCCTTGTGATAGTTTGCTCAGAATGATGGTTTCCAGCTGCATCCATGTCCCTACAAAGGACATGAACTCATCCTTTTTTATGGCTGCATAGTATTCCATGGTGTACATGTGCCATATTTTCTTAATCCAGTCTATCATTGATTGACATTTAGGTTGGTTCCAAGTTTTTGCTATTGTGAATAGTGCTGCAATAAACATACGTGTGTATGTCTCTTTATTGTAACATGACTTACAATCCTTTGGGTATATACCCAGGAATGGGATCATTGGTTCAAATGGTATTTCTAGTTCTAGATGCTTGAGGAATCGCCACACTGTCTTCCACAATGGTTACACTAGTTTACACTCCCACCAACAGTGTAAAAGCATTCCTATTTCTCCGCATCCTCTCTTGCATCCATTGTTTTCTGACTTCTTAATGATCGCCATTCTAACTGGTGTGAGATGGTATCTCATTGTGGTTTTGATTTGCATTTCTCTGATGATCAGTGTTGATGAGCATTTTTTCATGTGTGTGTTGGCTGCATAAATGTCTTCTCTTGAGAACTGTCTGTTCATTTCCTTTGCCCACTTTTTGATGGGGTTGTTTGTTTTTTTCTTGTGAATTTGTTTAGGTTATTTGTAGATTCTGGCTATTAGCCCTTTGTCAGATGGGTAGATTGCAAATATTTTCCCCCATTCTGTAGGCTGCCTGTTCACTCTGATGGTAGTTTATTTTGCCATGCAGAAGCTCTCTAGTTTAATTAGATCACATTTATCTATTTTGGCTTTTGTTGCCATTGCTTTTGGTGTTTTAGTCATGAAGTCCTTGCCCATGCCTATATCCTGAATGGTATTGCCTAGGTTTTCTTCTAGGGTTTTTATGGTTTTAGGTCTAACATTTAAGTCTTTAATCCATCTTGAATTAATTTTTGTATTAGGTGTAAGGAAGGGATCCAGTTTTAGCTTTCTACATATGGCTAGCCAGTTTTTACAACACCATTTATTAAGTGGGGAATCCTTTCCCCATTTCTTGTTTTTGTCAGGTTTGTCAAAGATCAGATGGTTGTAGATGTGTGGTGTTATTTCTGAGGCCTCTGTTCTGTTCCATTGGCCTATATATCTGTTTTGGTACCAGTACCATGCTGTTTTGGTTACTGTAGCCTTGTAGTATAGTTTGAAGTCAGGTAACGTGATGCCTCCAGCTTTGTTCTTTTGGCTTAGGATTGTCTTAGCAATGTGGTCTCTTTTTTGGTTCGATATGAACTTTAAAGCAGTTTTTTCCAATTCTGTGAAGAAAGTCATTGGTAGCTTGATGGGGATAGCATTGAATCTATAAATTACCTTGTACAGTATGACAATTTTCACAATATTGTTCCTTCCTATCCATGAGCATGGAATGTTCTTCCATTTGTTTGTTTTCTCTTTTATTTCGTTGAGCAGTAGTTTGTAGCTATCCTTAAAGAGGTCCTTCACATCCCTTGTAAGTTGGATTCCTAGATATTTTATTCTGTTTGAAGCAGTTGCGAATGGCAGTTCACTCATGATTTGGCTCTCTGTTTGTCTGTTATTGGTGTATAGGAATACTTGTGATTTTTGCACATTGATTTTGTACTTTGAGACTTTGCTGAAGTTGCTTATCAGCTTTTGGAGATTTTGGGCTGAGATGATGGGGTTTTCTAAATACACAATCATGCCATCTGCAAACAGGGACAATTTGACTTGCTCTTTTCCTAATTGAATACCCTTTATTTCTTTCTCCCACCCGATTGCCCTGGCCAGAACTTCCAACACTATATAGAATAGGAGTGGTGAGAGAGGGCATTCCTGTCTTGTGCCAGGTTTCACAGAGAATGCTTCCAGTTTTTGCCCATTCAGTATGATATTGGCTGTGGGTTTGTCATAAATAGTTCTTATTATTTTGAGATACATTCCATCAATACCTAGTTTATTGAGAGTTTTTTGCATGAAGTGCTGTTGAATTTTGTCAGAGGCCTTTTCTGCATCTATTGAGATAATCATGTGGTTTTTGTCATTGGTTCTGTTTATGTGATGGATTATGTTTATTGATTTGTGTATATTGAACCAGCCTTGCATCCCAGGGATGAAGCCCACTTGATCATGGTGGATAAGCTTTTTGATGTGCTGCTGGATTCAGTTTGCCAGTATTTTATTGAGGATTTTCGCATCGATGTTCATCAGGGATATTGGTCTAAAATTCTCTTTGTTTGTTGTGTCTCTGCCAGGCTTTGGTATCAGGATGATGCTGGTCTCACAAAATGAGTTAGGGAGGATTTCCTCTTTTTCTATTTATTGGAATAGTTTCAGAAGGAATGGTACCAGCTCCTCCTTGTACCTCTGGTAGAATTAGGCTGTGAATTCGTCTGGTACTGGACTTTTTTTGGTTGATAGGCTATTAATTATTGCCTCAATTTCAGAGCCTGTTATTGGTCTATTCAGAGATTCAATTTCTTCCTGGTTTAGTCTTGGGAGGGTATATGTGTCCAGGAATTTATCCATTTCTTCTAGATTTTTCTAGTTTATTTGCATAGAAGTGTTTATAGCATTGTTTTATGGTACTTTGTATTTCTGTGGGATCGGTGGTGATATCCCCTTTATCATTTTTTATTGTGTCTATTTGATTCTTCTCTGTTTTCTTCTTTATTAGTCTTGCTAGTGGTCTATCAATTTTGTTGATCATTTCGAAAAGCCAGCTCCTGGATTCACTGATTTTTTGAAGAGATTTTTGTGTCTCTATCTCCTTCAGTTCTGCTCTGTTCTTAGTTATTTCTTGCCTTCTGCTAGCTTTTGAATTTGTTTGCTCTTGCTTCTCTATTTCTTTTAATTGTGATGTTATGATGTTGATTTTAGATCTTTCCTGTTTTCTCTTGTTGGCATTTAGTGCTATAAATTTCCCTTTACACACCGCTTTAAATGTGTCCCAGAGATTCTGGTACATTGTGTCTTTGTTCTCATTGGGTTCAAAGAACACCTTTATGTCTGCCTTCATTTCATTATGTACCCAGTAGTCATTCAGGAGCAGGTTGTTTTGTTTCCATGTAGTTGTGTGGTTTTGAGTGAGTTTATTAATCCTGAGTTCTAATTTGATTGCACTGTGGTCTGAGAGACAGTTTGTTGTGATTTCTGTTCTTTCACATTTGCTGAGGAGTGCTGTACTTCCAACTATGGGCTCAATTTTGGAATAAGTGTGATATGGTGCTGAGAAGAATGTATATTCTGTTAATTTCGAGTGGAAAGTTCTGTAGATGTCTATTAGGTCTGCTTGGTGCAGAGCTGTGTTCAATTCCTGGATATCCTTCTTAACATTATGTCTCTTTGATCTGTCTAATATAGACAGTAGGGTGCTAAAGTCTCCTATTATTATTGTGTGTGAGTCTAAGTCTTTTTGTAGGTCTCTAAGGACTTGCTTTATGAATCTGGGTGCTCCTGTATTGGGTACATATATATTTAGGATAGCTAACTCTTCTTGGTGAATTGATCCGTTTACCATTATGTAGTGGCCTTCTTTGTCTCTTTTGATCTTTGTTGGTTTAAAGTCAGTTTTATGAGAGATAGGATTGCAGCCCCTGCTTTTTTTTTTTTTTTTTTTTTCTTTCCATTTGCTTGGCAGATCTTCCTCCATCCCTTTATTTTCAGCCTGTGTGTGTCTCTGCACATGAGATGAGTCTCCAGAATACAGCACACTGATGGGTCTTGACCCTTTATCCTATTTGCCAGTCTGTGTCTTTTAATTGGGGAATTTAGCCCATTTACATTTAATTTTAATATTGTTATGTGTGTATTTGATCCTGTCATTATGATGTTAGCTGGTAATTTTTCCCGTTATTTGATGCAGTTTTTTTCCTAGCATTGGTAGTCTTTACAATTTGGCATGTTTTTGCCGTGGCTGGTACCAGTTGTTCCTTTCCATGTTTAGTGCTTCCTTCAGTAGCTCTTGCAAGGCAGGCATGGTGGTGACAAAATCTCTCAGCATTTGCTTGTCTGTAAAGGAATTTATTGCTCCTTCACTTATGAAGCTTAGTTTGGCTGGATATAAAATTCTGGGTTGAAAATTCTTTTCTTTAAGGATGTTGAATATTGGCACCCACTCTCTTCTCTTCTGGCTTGTAGAGTTTCTACTAAGAGATCTGCTGTTAGTCTGATGGGCTTCCCTTTGTGGGTAACCTGACCTTTCTCTCTGGCTGCCCTTAACATTTTTTCCTTCATTTCAACCTTGGTGAATCTGACAATTATTTTTCTTGGGGTTGCTCTTCTTGAGGAGTGTCTTTGTGGTGCTCTCTGTATTTCCTGAATTTGATGTTGGCCTGCCTTGCTAGGTTGGGGAAGTTCTCCTGGATAATATCCTGAAGAATGTTTTCCAACTTGGTTCCATCCTCCCCGTCGTTTTCAGGTACACCAATCAGATGTAGATCTGGTCTTTTCACATTGTCCCATCTTTCTTGGGGGCTTTGTTCATTTCTTTTTATTCTTTTTTCTCTAAAGTTCTCTTCCCACTTTATTTCATTATTTTGATCTTCAATCACTGATACCTTTTCTTCCACTTGATCAAACCAGCTATTGTAGCTTATGCATGCGTCACATAGTTCTCATGCCATGGTTTTCAGCTCCATCAGGTCATTTAAGGTCTTCTCTACATTGTTTATTCTAGTTGGCCATTCGTCTAATCTTTTTTCAAGGTTTTTAACTTCCTTGCAATGGGTTCCAACATCCTCCTTTAGCTCAGAGAAGTTTGTTATTACCAACCTTCTGAAGCCTACTTCTGTCAGCTCGTCAAAGTCATTCTCCCTCCAGCTTTGTTCTGCTTCTGGCAAGGAGCTGTGATCCTTTGGAGGATAAGAGGCTCTATGTTTTTTAGAATTTTCAGCTTTTCGCTCTGGTTTCTCCCCATCTTTCTGGTTTTATCTGCCTTTGATCTTTGATGCTGGTGCCCTACAGATGGGATTTTGGTGTGGTTGTCCTTTTACTTGATGTTGATGCTTTTACTTTTCTCTTTGTTAGTTTTCCTTCTAACTGTCAGGGCCCTCAGCTGCAGGTCTATTGGAGTTTGCTGGAGGTCCACTCCAGACCCTGTTTGCCTGGGTAACACCAGGAGAGGCTCAGTTGGAAATGCAGAAATCACCCATCTTCTGCGTTGATCGCACTGGGAGCTGCAGACCAGAGCTGTTCCTATTCGCCATCTTGGAATGGAATTGCAAAATAAGTTTTATAAAGGTCAAGGATGGCTCGCTAAGCCCCAATTTCTGAAATTTAATAAAAAGTTTATATTTTTCCTTAGTATATTTTTGTTTTTATAAACATTGATAGTCTCCCAGTGATTAATGTTTATTTTGTTTCTTTAAATGTCATTCCATTAAAATTCTGACTTGTTAAATCATTTATTTCTAAAGAATGATGGGTTTTATTTTATACTCTTGTTAACACAGATATATTTAGTGGGAGCTTGTTTCACGTTGTAAGGAAGTACAAATAACAGTTACAACATTCTTACAATAACCATGGATCTATGCAATGAGTACACTACTCTTACAATACAATCAGGTACTTGTCCAAAAATTTCTCTTTGTAGACTTCTCTTTCTGCACTTCCAAGGTTAGATCCTAGAAAGTCTGTAAGTGATATTGATGTTGAACTACATAGCTGTGAATTTCTAAGAACTGATTTAATCATGTTTTAACTGTACCAAATTTCCATAATTGATGGAACACAATTGATCTTAGTGGCTATTTTGTTCCACTGGATTGCTTGCTTGCTCTTGAGTGTGATTTTTGGAGGACAATTTATAGTATATTGAGGAAAACTCAAGAAAAGAGAAAAATTATAGCTGTGTGATTTAGAAGGATGTCCGACAGTCATTTAAAACAGCAATATTTATACACACCAATTTCTTATCCTAATACTCAATGTTAGCATCTGAAAAAAATCTTACTTCAGTATTTTAAAAAATTTAAATGAATTGTAACACTAGAAATAAAACAAACAAACAAACAAAAAAAAACCCAAATAAAACTAGAAAGAACTTTAGATGTGGAAAGCAAGAAAGAAAACACTTAATGCCTTTATGTTAGGAATGGCTAATGTATTGGTCTCTAAGCTGATGTACTGAGTGAGTAATAGCCATCAAAAGAGACATGGTTTGTAAATATAAGCTTGAAAATCCTGCAGCAGAGTGATTTTCTAAGTGTGGCGTTGAATCACAAACATAAAAATCACCATGAATGCTTGTTAAAGAATAAACATAGGTTTTAAGTATGGACTAGATAGTCAAAATCTAAAAAAATTCGTCCAAAAATTTATATTATTGAGAAGCTCACTCAGATAATTCTTATGCAGGCTAAGGCTGTGGAAGCACAGCTATAGAGAGTGTGTGTGTGTGTGTGTGTGTCTAAGTGTGTATTTCATTTCTTTTATTTGTTTTCCCTACAGTTTACTGAGTGAGAATTCTATGTAGAACCTGAGACTTGTCAATCAACAGCTAAGGGAATGAAACACTTTGCACTTGATGAGAATCAACATGATTTTCCTGAAGATATTTCAACCCATGTTGGACATTTGAGATCTGAACCAAAATAAGGAGGTTCATCCCCGTTGGACGTCAGCCTTGCCCTGCATACGTCTTTTGTAGCTCATTGGTAAGTGTCAAAATGTCAATGAAGATAAAAGAAAAGGGAATATTTCTGTTTGCTTATATGCTGGCTTGGTGATTTTATTGGATAGAGAAAACAAAGCCTCACCAACTACAAACGGCTATTTTGCTAAGACCAGAATTGATGCAGTAAAATATGTGCTTTGGGGAAAATACATGCTTTGGGAAACTTGTTCATAGCTAGCCTTGAGGCTGACATTAGTAGTTGTGTTTCAGAACGAAGTTATTTACTGATTATTACAATAATCTGAGATGTCTGGAGGACAAGGATTACCTATAGAACAGAAACACAAACATTAGGGAGACATTATTATTGAGGATATGAAAAGGACTCATAGCTTACTGAAATATATTATTTTGCATTTTTTCAGACATGTTCTTATGCTAGCTATCATTTTGTGCACAGAAAATAACCTAAACTCCCAAAAAGGAATATCAGAGTCCATCCCCTTCAATGAATTTTTTCATGATGAACATAATGAAAAATAAAAGCACCTGCTATAACCAAGTATAAATTCACTTTCCCCTTGACCTTCCAAGAGACAAAAGATCTAGGAGACAAAATACGAGACTCAGACTAATGGCTTTTTAAGAAGTTCACTCTGACGGAAGCCAGACTCCCTCTCTACCCCAGTGGCCTCTCCCAGTGTTCATTCTGCAAGAAAAACACATACATCAATGGATGAGACTTCACCAGAGGCAGATCTGGGGGCAAAGACAGAATTACTACAAAGCTCATGAAATTTAGGCTTGAGTCTTTCACTTGCATTTGCTCATTATGAGGTCATCTGGTGGGACCTAGCAATGTATTCATGGAGTCATATTTTATTTTTTTCTGTGAAATTTGCAAAACGAAGATGCCTTAACTGAAATCAGTTAAGATTACTTTCTCTTTCTCCACTGTCTCCCTTCTTCTGCTGGGTAGCATAAGAAGTGGATATTATGGGGATATGGCTAAAGGGAAATTGAGTTGGGAAATTTAGTTAGGATTTGGTGGTATATAATTATGTGGTATATAGTATCTATGTCTGTTAAGTTATGGCTAGCTGTTACAGTGTACTACTAGCGTTTTCAGGGACATGTCTACTTCTTACTGCACTGGTAGCTCTTGCTTTGTGTGTAAATGGGCAAGCACAGTTGTCTGATTGTAATGTAAATGTGTTTTATGGTTGTTGGTACTGGGATTCTATGGGCTGTGGAAGCCAAAAAAGTTTGAAATGTATAGAGTCATATGCTAGTTTGTGGATACTTCTTCTAATCACAGGTTGCATCAACTTATACCAGAGCACGTGGTTTCCTTTGTTCTCTTTTATCAGGAAAATACTTAAAAATGTCATATATTCAAGTATATAATGCAATGTGTAATTTTTTCATTTTTGATAAAACTCATGAGAAACAGAATTTATCATGTTGCCTCTATTCCTTGTTAGTAGTACAAAAAACAAGCATACATGTGTATGAAGTCGTATGTTTCAACATTCCAACTGTGTGTAATGTAACTCAAATTTTGTTTACTCCATCTTGAGAAAGACTTTCTCTTTTCCCCGTAGAAAGTGGTTTTATAAAAGTGGTAGAAAATGGTTTTACAAACTCTTTGTCATGTGAAGCAATGATCAAGTATTACAAAGCCAAATCATGTAGAAAATAAATTAGAGAAGGATGTTTGTATGACCTTTGTGGGCATTTAAAATATGCAATTTGCTGTGCTACTTTCTCCTGTTCTGAATGATTATTTTTATACCCTATGTCTTTTCCGTGAAAAATGACCATCACATTTTATAAGCTTCAGGCCCCATAAATTCTTTTTTTTGTCCTTCCTAGGAGAGCTAAGTAGAGTATTTCAAAATGTCTAAAATATTCAAATGAAATTTAATGTGGCTCTGAACAAAAGTCAACAAAACTGTAAAGAGTAGTATTAAACCATATCAAGTCTCTGCCTCTCAGTCTTTCCTTCTCTCTTACACACAGAGGCACACACAAATACAGAACCTGTCTAGTCTTTTCATGCTTTAGAGAACAGAACAGACATTCTCAACGTACAACATTATAATTTACATAGGAGATCAATCACCCTCACAAAGAAAATTCTGAAGTGGGTTTTATTTTCTTGTTTCTTCAAAAAGGCAAATACTTCTATTTTATTGACTTCAAATCAACTAGGAAAGTACACACTTCTCAAGCCCCTATGTCTCTAGATAATGTTTATCTGCTTTGTGTGTCTGAGAACAATCTTTAAGCTCCTCTTATATTCCTAAGAAGTTGTCTCTGATTATTTATGCTGCAGATGCTAACTAGGAAAACAACGCAAAGCCATGCAGGAAAAAAATATTCAGTTCTCTCTGGGAAAACTATAAAAAAGAAACCTCTTGATCAGATGAATAGATTATATAAGTAAATCTACAAAACTAATGATGATTTTATTTTTTTGTACACTATCTATAAAACAAAGAGAAGTCATTCAGCTTCTCTAAAAGAAACTTGAAAAGTTCTCATTTAGTTCAATATTCACACTGAAGTCTTAGAAGCTAAGCAGTGTCAGGCTCTGAACCAGTCTCTTTGCCCTTGGTCCACTCATATGCCCTCTCCAGCACTCTAACAATAGACAGCAGGACTATAATAGCAATGGGTTCAAGTTCAGCATCCCAAATTAAACTCAAGACTTAAGAAATAGATGGAGAGGTGCAGCAAGATGGCAGAATAGAAAGCTCCACCAACCATCCCCTCCCCACCCCCTCTCGTCCCCTGCCACAAAGCCACCAATTTAACAACTATCAACACAGAAAATAAAACACCTTCATAAGAACCAAAAATCAGATGAGCCCTCATAGAACCTAGTTTTATAACTTCATATTGCTGAAAGATGGACTGAAGAAATAGGAAAAAACTCCTGAATTGCAAATGCTACCCCTTCCCCAGCCAAGGCAACAGCAGTGGCATGGTGCAGAGAGCTTCTCTGGGCACTGGGAGGGGAGGGGATAACATGGCAATTGTGAGGCATTGAATTCAGTGCCATGCTGTTGGAGCAAAAAGGAAAACCACACTAAACTTGGCTGAAGCCCGCCTACAGAGGAAACATTTAAACCAGCCCTAGCTAGAGGAGAATCATGAATCTCAGCAGTTAGAACTTGAGTACCTACAAACCTTGCCACAGAGGGCTACAGCACTCTCTGTCTTCAAGTAAACTTGAAAGGCAGTCTAGGCCATAAGGACTGCAACTCTTAGTTGAGTCCTAGCGCTGAACGAGGCCCGAAGACAGGAGACTGGTGGGGCATGTGACATACTGAGACAACAGCTGGGGCAGCTAAGGGAGTGCTGGCATCACTCCTCGCCTAACTCCAGGCTGCACAGCTCATGGCTTCAAAAGACACCCCTCCTTCTGCTTGAAGAGAGAAAAGGAAAGAGTGGGGAGTACTTTGTCTTGCATCTTGGATACCAGCTCAGCCACAGCAAGACAAGAGACTGATAAAAGTCACGAGGCCTCTGTTTCAGGCCCTCTAGCTCTCAGAAGACATTTCTAGACACACCTTGGGCCAGAAAGGAGCCTACAGCCTTGAAGGAAAGGATACAGTGCCTGCAGCATTCCTTAACTGCTAATTGAAGAGTTCTTGAGCCCTGAATAACCATCAGGGATACCCAGGTAGTATATCAAGGACCTTGGATGAGCCTCTGAGACTTGCTGGCTTCAGTGAGACTCAGCACATTACCAATTGGGTTGGCTACAGGGTAAAACTCATTCTGCTTGAGAAAAGCAGAGGGAAAAGTAAAGGAAATTTTGTCTAGCACCTTCGGTACCAGCATGGCCACAGGGGGGTAGGGCACCAAGGAGGCTCAAATATAATCTTATATTTGAAAAAACCTAAAGTATCTGCAAGAAAACTATTAAAACTGATAACAAATTTAGTAAAGTTGCAGGATGCAAAATCAACATACAAAAATCAGTAGCATTTTAAAATGCCAACAGTGTCAAATGTGAAAATGAAATAACAAAGTAATCCCATTTACAATAGCCACATATAAAATTAAATACTTAGGAATTAATCAAGGAGTGAAAGATAACTATAATGAAAACCGTGAAATACCGACGAAAGAAATTGAAGAGGACACCAAAAAATGGAAAAATATTCCATGTTCATGGATCAGAAAAATCAATACTGTTAAAGTATCTATACTACTCAAAGCAATCTACAAATTCAATGCAATCCCTGTAAAAAACACCAATGACATTCTTCACAGAAATAGAAAAAAAAATCCTAAAATTTATATGAAACCACAGAAGACCCAGAATAGCCAAAGCTATCCTAAGCCAAAAGAACTAAACCGGAGGAATCATACTACCTGACTTCAAATTATACTGCAGAGCTATAGTAACCAAAACACCATGGTACTGGAATAAAAACAGACATGTAGACCGACGGAACAGAATAGAGAACCCATAAAAAAATCCATACACCTAATGTGAGCTCATTTTTGATGAAGGTGCCAAGAACATACACTGGGGAAAATACTGTCTCCTCAATAAATGATGCTGGGAAAACTGGATATCCATATACAAAGAATGAAACTTGACCTTTTTCTATCACCATTTACAAAATCAAATAAAAATGGACTAAAGAGTTAAATCTAAGACCTCAAACTATAAAACTACTACAAGAAAACATTGGGGAAAATCTCCAGGTCATTGGTCTGGACAAAAAACTTCTTAAGCAGCACCCCACAAGCACAGGCAAAATGAACAAATGAACAAGGCAAAAATGAACAAATGGGATCATATCAAGTTGAAAAACTTCTGCACAGCAAAGTAAACAATCAATAAAGTGAATAAATAAGCCACAAAATGGGAGAAAATATTTGCGAACTACCCATCTGAGAAAGGATTAATAACCAGAATATATAAGGAGCTCAAACAACTCTGTAGGAAAAACAATATAGTAATCTGATTTTTAAAAAATGGGCAAAACATTTGAAGAGCCATTTCTCAAAAAAGGGCATACAAATGGAAAACAGACATATGAAAAGCTGATCATCAGAGAAATGCATATAAAAACTACAGTGATGGGAATGTAAATTAGTACAACTACCATGGAGAACAGTTTGGAGGTTCCTCAGAAAACTAAAAATTGAGGTATGATATTATCCAGCAATCCCACTATTGATATATGCCCAAAAGAAAGGAAATAAATATATCAAAGAGATACCTGCACTCCTAAGTTTGTTGTAGCACTGTTGACAATAGCTAAGATTTGGAAGCAACCTTAGTGTCCATCAACAAATGACAAGATAAAGAAAATGTGGCACATATATACAATGTAGTATTATTCAGTCATAAGAAAGAATGAGATCCAGTCATTTGCAACAACTGGATGGAATTGGAGATTATTAAGTGAAACAAGCCTGACACAGAAAGACAAACCTTGCATGTTCTCACTTATTTGTGGGGTCTAAAAATCAAAATAATTGAACTGATGAACATAGAGAGTAGAAAGATTGTTCCTAGAAGCTGGGAAATACAATGGTGGGATTGCGGGGAGGTGGGGATGAATAATACATACAAAACGACAGTTAGAAAGAATGAATAAGACCTATTATTTGATAGCACAACAGAGTGACTATAGTCAATAATAACTTAATTGTACATTTTTAAATAACTTAAGGCATGCAATTATATTATTTGTAACTCAAAGGACAAATGCTTGAGGGAATGGATACCCCATTCTCCATGGCATGTTCATTTCATATTGCATGTCTGTATCAAAATATCTAATGTACCCCATAAGTATATATACCTAGTCTGTCCCACAAAAATTAAAAATAAAAATAAATTTAAAAAATAAATAGATTTCAGACTTTTGAATAATTTGGGAAAGCTACGAAAAACTAAAGTCAAAAAATGTAATAGTATGCAAAGATTAAATCATCATTCATTCAGCAAATATCTGTTGCATACCCATTATGACCTCATCAACCGGTCTTTAAGGAAGTAAGTACGAATCAATGAACAGGGAAGACATATACCTTTCTTATTTAAATAATAATATGCAATTATCTGTTTAATTAAAATATAGAAATATAATTATAAACACTTAATTATTAAAATTATTTAATTACAGTTGTGATAAGTTATTAGAGAAATGTATATTATGCAATGAAACTATACAACAAGAGAACTCAATTCTAGTAATTGAGACTTCTCTGAGGAATAGATATTAAATCCCGACCGAGAGGATGATTGAGTCTTAAATAGGCAAAGGGAGAGAGTTGGGAAATTGTGAAGGACTTGAAACAGCAAAATCTCATTGCACTCAAGGCAGAGAAAAATAGGCCATGTGGCTACAGAAAAATGAGCAGGAGGGTGGTAGCACAATATGAGATCAGAAAAACTAGCAGGAGCCAGGTCATGTAAAAGG
The DNA here is from genome assembly GCF_037993035.2 of Macaca fascicularis. Classification (NCBI taxonomy): domain Eukaryota; kingdom Metazoa; phylum Chordata; class Mammalia; order Primates; family Cercopithecidae; genus Macaca; species Macaca fascicularis. The sequence goes on from NC_088379.1 coordinate 106,187,625, forward strand.
CTCTCTTGAACTTTATATTAAGGGCCAAGAGATTTCAGAAAAGTCTTCTAGGCAGGGGAGTGAGTCGCTGATGTTGTGAGAAGGGAAATGCTGTTTTTACCATAATCCTTAGTTAAAAGAGGTAAACAGATGAAACTAACAAGGCTGTTCCTTATGGGAGAAGTTGCTGAAGGAAAACTAGACTGTAAATCACAGACATCTGTTCATGGGGGAGTCTGGGGAAAGCAATTAAGTATAGACTGGTGGTTTAGAGAAGAGAAGAAGTGCCACAAAGGCCAAAGAGAGGGTAGGCTACGTTGGACCCTAGGCAACTCTCTGTGAAAACACACATCTTCAGTAAAACTACAAAAACGAGAATAAGTTTAATGGGCCTAGATTTCTTGTGAAAGGTGTAAGAGATGTATTTCCCACCAAGTTGACTGAGTAGATGGAATACAAATAGCTCACAAAGATCCATAAGTAGAAAAGGAAGGAAACATGAGCAAATCAGGTCAGTAATTACAACAGCTACCATTTAATTAGCAGTTTCTCTGTGACAGGCTGTGCTGAGCTACTTACTTGCATGTCTTCATCTCATCCTCACAGAAACTGTGGGTCATAGTATAGTTATCTTCATTTATCAGAAACGGAAGCTTAGAAAAGTTAAGTAATTTGCAGAGGTTACACATATATTAGGTGGCAAAGCCAGTTTGAATACAGGCAACCTACCTTTGGAGCTCAGCTTTTAACCAGTAAAGTAAATTCACCGGGATTATGTAGAGGGCATTTGAGTCATCCATATTTTGGAGTTTTCAGTAATACATAAATCTTCAAAAAGAGAGAAGCCCCTAAGGAATATTCCATATACTTTCATTCATTTGTTTATCCAGCATATACTGTCTATTGTATGCTCAATATTGTCCTAAGCACTAGGGAGAAAATGGTGAGCACCAGCAAAGGTCTTCTCATGAGGCTGGCAATATTCATGAGAAGATTGGTTGGGCTGGGGTTGGAAAAAGATATTAATCAAGTATGCACAGCAATTGTCCACTTTAAACATCTATGTGATATGACATGCTATGATAAAATATTATTTGAAAATTTGATTTAGTAGAATTTGTATAAGTGAAATATTTTATCCAGTTAGGAAAATACGTCAGGGCTTTCCTGGAAAAGTGACAATTACATTTCAATTTGAAGGATACTTAAGAGTTAACAAGTCAAAGGAACCGGGGCTGAAAGGAAACAGGGATGATCACTCCAGACAGGAAGAAAACCTACAAAGGTCTTGTGGCAAGAGGTAACACAGAAGACACAAGGGACAGAACGGAGGCCAATGTGTCTGGAAAGTGAGTGCAATGACAGACACACAGGGTGAGATAAGGCTGCAAAGGAAGTTGAGGAGGATGAGGTAAGGGTTTATGGGCTATGTTAAGAATATAAGCCTCTATGATAAGAGCATAGGAACAGATTTGCGTTTTGACAAGATCACTCAGTCTGCTGTATTGAGAATGGATTTGACCGAGGTAAGAGCAAATGTGGGAGTCTAGTAAAAAAGTTACTGAAAAATTCCCGGCACAAAATGATAGAAAACTTTAACTAGAGTGAAGGTAGTAGATATGAAGAGAAATGAATAAATTAGGGGGAAACTTGGAAGGTAATATTGAGAGCACTTGGTGAAGGATTCACTTAAGGATTGAGGAAGGGTGAAATGTTGCTAAGTTTGTGACATACAAAATTCCAAGAATAGCAGTGTCATTTACAGTGGTAAAGAACAAAAATAAGTTTGGTTTTGCAGATGTTGAGGTTCAGGCTCTCTCCTGAGCTATTCAAGAAGAGATGCAAATAGACACCTGCATTCTATCTGAAAGTAAGTGGAAAAGTATGTGCTGGAGATGCGAGTTTAGTATACCTTGCGTATACATTGTCATTTAAAGTAACAGGATGGATAAAATTGCCCAGGGAGAAAGGGCGTAAAAGACAGTCATCCTTTGGTATTCAGAGAAAATTGATCACAAGTCCCGTTCCATGGATACCAAAATCCACAGATGCTCGAGTCTCTGATATAAAAAGGCAAAGTATTTGCATATAACTCATGTACATCCTCCTGTGTACTTTGATTCTATATTGCTTATAATACCTAGTACAGTGTAAATGTTAGGTAAATAATTGTTACAGTGTATCGTTATTTATTTGTATTATTTTAAATTATTGTATTGTTACTTTATATTGATTTTGCATGTGTGGAATATTTTTACTCCAGGTTTGGTTGATTGAATCCACAGAAGTGGAATCTGCAGATATGGTGGGCTGAGAGTGATCCCAACATTTAATTGCTGGGTAAAGAATGAGGAATCTACTACACAGACAAAAAGAAAATCCAAAAAGATGAGGTTAAAATCTCTTGACAGAGAAAAGGAAAGAAAATGTCTCAAGAAGAGTGTAGAGACCCATACTATCGAATGCTATTAGAAGGCTAAGTAAGATGAGACTTTAAGTTTCTGTTTGTATTTAGCCACATGGAGGTTGTGGTGTGATGACAGGTTGTTCCCAACAGGTGACGTGAGTGAAAGTCATACGGGATCAGTTGATGCATGATTAGAAGATTGGGGACTAACCTGAGGAAATGTAATTTCAAGAATAAGAGAACATTTTTGAGAAGTTTATCTGGAAAGTATAGGAAAAGACGAAGAAAGGATTTCTGGGACATGGAAACTCTTTTGGAGTGGATCAGTCATGATTAGGAGTTGGGACATTTAGACACAGATGGGAGTCAAAGATAATTCTCAAATGTCTTGTGTGAATGATCAAATGATTTACAGGGTTGTCTATGAAAAAAAGAAACTACAGGAGTTGCTGCTTTGTGGGGTAGAATATGGATTAACGTTAGAGCATGTTGAGTTTGGGATGTCTATAAAAACACTAAATAAAAATAGTCTGTCAAGGCCAAGCATGGTAGCTCACATCTGTAATCCCAACATTTTGGAAGGCTGAAGCGGTAGAATCACTTGAGCCCAAGAGTTCTAGACCAGCCTGGGCAACATCGGCTGCTAAACCCTCTGTTTACGAGACCCTGCAAAACCTTATATTTATTTAAAAAATTATTTAAAAATTACTCAGATGTGGGGTGTGCACCTGTGGTGCCAGCATCTCAGGAGGCTGGAATGGGAGGCTGGGATGGGAGGCCAAGGAGGTCAAAGGTGTAGTGAGCTATGATCACACTGCCACTGGACTCCAGCCTGGGAGACAGAACGAGAACCTGTCGCCAAAAAAAATAAATAAATAAAAATAAAGGCTGTCAACAGATGGAATGGGGCTCAGAAGAGAAGATGAGGTTAAAGATTTTAGGAGGGGCAGCTCTGGATTATACATGGTAGTTAAAACCATGAAATAGATAAGATATCAAAGAAGAACATGTACAGAGAGGAGTAAAGAGAGATTAAACCCAACCTGGAGGATCCCTATCACTTAAAAAATCACAGTATGGGAGAATACATGAAAACAGCAACCAGAAAGATAGGAGGAAAACCAGAAGTTTCTGTCTTGAAAGACAAAGACAGAGATTGCCTAGAGAAGAAAATTGTCAATTTACATCAAATGATTCTGAAAGGTCAAATAAGATGAGGATTAAAAAATGTTATTGGATGTAGGGCCATGAAGATCATTGATCACTGTACTGGAAGCTATGGAATAAAGGGTTAGAGTTAGTGTGGGAATCAAATTTTAGAGTTAATAGGATATAAAGATGAAGAATCAGTGTGTAGACAATCCTTTCAAGAAGCTTGAAAAGAGTTGAAGAGGTAGTAGTAAAACTGAGAAGGCTGTAGGGCTGTATCAGCTGTAGGTACTATCAGTTGTAAATACTATGTGGCTCTTCATATTCCTGTGGCACCGCATGCCTCCCAGACCATTGGCCCAGTGCAGGACAACCAATTGTGTTTGACCAACGCAGGTTCACGTCTGGGTTCAACTTGCCCTGGGAACACCAAGCCTTCCCTCTTGGCTACGTTTTATGCAGCCAAGTTGACCAGATGCACCCCTGAATTTTTTGGCTTCTCTTGCCATTTCTGAGTTTGGAGGAATCATAACCACACTGACAGAGTCCAGTGTGGAATCTGACATCCAAAAGTACCAGACCACAAAATTCAAAACAGTGGAGAAGTGAACTCCTTGAGGGCTACACACTGCCCCATACAAAACAAGAGCTAGGAGGGAGTTAGGCAAATCGATTTCCTCACCTTTCTTTCTTCCCAGGACTACTAGGGTCACATTTTCTTCTTGCAGCCTGCCTGGAAAAAACTGCAAATATCAAGCAGTTGCATCTGTTGAACAACAATGTACACTTTAGAGTTTTCATGAGAAGAGGTAGCTATTTGGTAACACCTCATTTAGTATTGCCTTACATTCTTTCTTTTCTTATTTTTTTTCTCTCTTAAATAAGACATCAACACTTTCATCTTGGTATGAGGCTCTCTAGTTTATAGCAAACCTGAGGTAAAACAAGGGTAGATTCAGGAAACCATTTTTTTTTTTTTTTAAGGAGGGGAAGAGCTGAGCATGTCCAATTACTGATGATAAGAATCTAGTCAGGAGGAAATGTTGAAGATGCAGGAGAAGGAGAGAATTATCACTGGGGTAAGGTTTTCAAGTAAGGAGGAGGGACAGGCTCCCTAGCACGTGTGGAAAGTAAAACAAAGTTTTTTCTGAGCTTTAATTATGTTCCAGGATCTCTTCACAATTATGGAAATGTTTTTTTTTTTTATTTTTTTTTTCATTTTAGTCCTCACACCATCTTTTGAAGTAATTCTTACCATTTTTTTCATGTTGCAGGTGAAGAAACTGAGACACAGAACTTCTAAGGAATTTTCTCAAGTCACACAATTTAGGTGGAAGAGAAATTATTATACATCTATTCTATTTCTAGAGCCTTCTATTTCTAGGGCCAATATTCTCACTCAGTGTATTTTACTGCCTATCTTTCATTAAAGAGGATAATTTCTTCTATCGTGATAAGAGGAAAGGAAGAGAGGTTGAATGCAGTTGCAGATTTGAAGATGTTCACAGTCTGTGGTGGACTCCATCAGCAGTGAAGAGTGACTGGAAGAAGGGCGTTTTGGGAATTTGGCAACAGTATGAAAAATTAGAAATCATTTCGTGGATAGCCTAAGTTCTTGTAATATCCTGCCACCCATTCATATTGCTTCTGCCTTTGTCTTTCTCCAATCTATTGTCAACACAGCAATAGACTGATTCTGTTAAATAAGTCAGATCATATCACTGTACTCAGACAAACCAATGACTTTCCATCTTACTTAGTAAGAACCAAACAATTCTTATTAAGACCTGCACGGCACTACATTATTCAATCCTACCCCTATCTGTCTCCTCGTTGAGCTCATCTACTTTTCTTCCCCTTGTTCACTCAGATCCAAACTTCCATGAAAACACTGGTCATGATCTCAGTGCTGTTGCACCTACTACTTCCTCTGCCTGGGATAGAGGACTCTTCCTCAAGATGCCCAGGAGGCTGGTTTCTACAGCTTTTTCAGGTTTGCTCAAAAGTTGCCTCTTAGAGAAGCCTTTCCTGGCCACACTCAACTGCCCTACCAATATTTTCTATCTCCTTCCCTTCTATACTATTTTCTTCTTAGCACTTATAATTATGTATCATAAATACTTTAATTTTTTGTCTTATTGTCTGTCTTTCCCACTAGAATTTAAAGTTCCTCAAGGAAAGAGTTTCTAATCTTTTTTTTTTTTTTCTTTCAGTGTGATATCCTTAGCAGCTAGTATAATGCCTGGCTCATACTACCTTAGTAAATACTTGCTGAATGAGTGAATAATTGGGGAGAGTGGGAGAGCCAGGTTCCTGGTAATATATGCTAAGATATCTAGGCAATACAAGACACTCGGTTGAAGGTAGTGACCAGGAATATGTAGTTTTCTGCTTTTATATTTCTCATTTGCTAGAGTACAGATACGAGGTGGGGTGTTTTTTATACCAGAATTTGTTCTAGACATGTCTTTTCTGCCTTGTGTTCTACCTTAGACAAAAGCTTGGACTTCTTTTTATGTCTTATGAATCTTTAGACAGACAAAAACTAATGATAAGCCACTTTTAGAGGGATTTTAAAAATTCAGATGGGCATTATTAATTGTTATATCTATGAGATATATTTTGAATAAAGGAAATTGTTTTTGTATCAACAGCATGAACATAAATTCAGACCTTAACTTATATATCTGTTTTTTTTTAACTTTGAAAAAATTTGTTATTTGTTGAGAAATATGTGAATTTGCAGCTTTAGATGTTCTATTCAGGCAGCGTTTAAGTTTGGAGGGTCAACAGACCAGATTTGGAGTCCTGATATGTTAGTCAGTACATTTCCATCTAATTTTCCATTCCCAAGAAATGGAAAAGTTTGAGTCATTAAGTGATAAGAAGCTTCCTAATTGAGACAAACAAGTTTTCTAGTGCAGCATAGAAAGTTAGACTTAGCTATAATTGAGAAGACCAAAGATAAAGGAGAAATTCTTATGAGAACTTAAGGAAACTCGCATGATCTTCAACAGGTTAACGGCATGCACACAGGAACAGTGTTTCGTTTTTGTTTTGTTTTTTTTTCAAATTTTCTGAGCACAGGAACTCCTGAAGTGTTTGCTAAATGCAGAATCCCCCAGGTTTAATGTATGAGCATCTGTAAAGCTAAGGCCCTAGAATTTTACATTTTAATAAGCACCACAGCTGATTTCATTGTAAGCCATTAATAAACCAAACATGGACAAACATTATTGTATAACATATCCTGTAATAAAAAAAAAAGAAACATTGCCACTAAGTTAACCAAATTAATGAAAGTTAGACACTAAAGCTCCTACATATTCCTAAAGCAGGAAACTCTATGGACTCTTTCAGTCTTTTCACTTTTGTTCTAAACAAATGTATGAACCATTGCTTGGTTATTCATTTTAAATTTGTTTAATTGAATTGAAATGGCAATTAGAAGAGCGAATGATGCCTGTTAAAGCCGGGCAGGCTGAGGTCTAGTAAGAACTAACAGATGAGAGTCTGTCGGGGAATTAAGAAAACAACAATTTCCAAAAGCACACAAAAGCGCAGAAAGCACTGCAGTCTAGGATCTGTTTAGGCAGGGATAAACAGATCTCAATCACTCCAGAGGGCATTCCTGCTTTACAGCCTAATATTGTCCCTGAGTTAACAACATAAGATTCCATCATTCTTAGTACTCTTTGTTTAAGCTTTCAGGGAGGCACAGTGAGTCTTCCAAAGACTTAGATGCAGAAAAATAATATTAAATATATATTAGAGTAAATTTCAGTTATTTGGAAAATTAACGGAAGTAGAAAAGTTTATTCCACAGAGAAATGAAATACATACTTTCCGTGTGGACAGTGGTTAAATAACCCTCTTCTGTTGGACTTGTGGTCTCGTGGGTGGTAACATAATTTTTCCTTTAGGTGCCAGAAATTGGGTAAGATTATTGCCTGAGACAGCACAGGACAGCAACAGTGAGAGATGAAAGCCTCGTCAGTGTGTGCCAGAGTTTTGCAACTCCAAACGCAGTCCATCATGGACCAACAACTGCAGCATCACCTGGCAGCTGTTAGAAGTACAGACTCTCAGATCCCACCCCAGATTCCTGAGTCAGAATCCATAATTTGATACAATTCTCAGGTACATTAAAGTTTGAAAAGTGGCGTGTTAGTGAACTGCGATTTTTGTGTCAAGGGATGTACTTGGTGTTGAAGAACTGGGTTCAGAGTTCAGAGAGTAGGTGTTCAAAGCAGCTTCAAGTCATACAAAAGAGCCAAGAATAACCCAAGAGCTTCCACATATCTCTGTAAACAGGGTTAGAGGTTGTCAAGGTCACAGGCAGTACAGATGCCATGGAACATTTTTTTTCTTAAGAAATCTCAATTTTCAATCTCACATTTTCTTTAAAGTGTTTTTCACTGTAACACAAATATTGAAACACACAAATGTGTGTACAAATTAATGCATTTTAATACTGTTTTAATGAGGTAAAATTTACATGTAATAAAATGCATAACTTTTGAAGAATGTGTCCATCAGATAATTGGTACTCTGATCAAAGCATAAAACATGCTCATCACCCCAGAAATCTCTCTTATCCTCTCAAATTAATTTTTAGTCCCTATGCAACTGCTGTTTTAATTTCTATCACTATAGATAGTTTTACTTGTTCCTGAACTTAATACAAACAGAACCAAACATTATAAACTTTTTTGCGTCTAGATCCTTTTCCTTGACGTACTGCTTTTGTGATTAACCTTATATTATTGTACATATCAATAATTTGCTACTTACTAGTGACTAGCGTGGTATGAATAGACCACAATTTGTTCATTCTCCTGTTGATGGACGTTTGGGTTGTTTCCAGCTTTTTGGTATTATGAATAAAGCAGCTATAAAAAATATATACTTATACAAGCCTTTTGTGGGCAGTGCTTCATTTCTCTTAGGTAAATATCTAGGTGTAGAAATTACTGTTAACTTTCTGAGAAATTACTAGTTTTCCAAAGCCGTTGTACCATGTTATGCTCTCACCAGCTCCACATGCTTGCTAGAATTTCAATTGCTCCACATCCTTGCTAGCATTTAGTGTGGTGTTATCAGTCTCTTTAATTTTAACTATGTGAAATGGCTATGAAATGGTAAGTTTGTGAAATGGTGCATTTCACTGCTTATGAATAATGCCAAACACCTTTGTGTGTGTGCTTGTTCCTTATCTGTATATCTTCTTTAGTGAAGAATCTGTTCAAGTTTGTGGCAGATGTATTTGCCAAAATAATAATGAAAATAGGTACAATGATATCTCCCAATCTAACACATACTTCTATTCTTTTTTTTTTTTTTCGGGGCAGGGATGGAGTCTAGCTTTGTCGCCCGGGCTGGAGTGCAATGGTGCAATCTTGACTTGCTGCCACCTGTGCCTCCCGGGTTCAAGCAATTCTCCTGCCTCAGCCTCCCCAGTAGCTGAGATTACAGGTGCCCACCGCTATGCCCAGCTAATTTTTCTTTCTTTTGTATTTTTAGCAGAGATGGGGTTTCACTGTGTTGGCCAGGCTGGTCTCGAGCTCCTGACCTCGTGACCCACCTGCCTCGGCCACCCAAAGTGCTGGGATTACAAGCATGAGCCACTGCGCCCAATCTATAATGCATTCTTGACATTCCTACCATTAGGTGGTTGGGAGTGTGTCACTTTATCTGAAAAAAAGGAGGGAAATCTTGCTACTGCCTTGGATGATAGCTTATGGTGGAAGTTTTACTAGATGACTTCAGAGGCTAGATTCTAAAAGGTGATGTGCTTCACCTAGTTCTGTGGGAATGTCTCTCTTGAGAGCCAGTTATTATGCAGTTTGAAAACCTGTGCCACTTCGTGCAGGGGTCCAGCTGGATAGGAACCTACAGCCAACACCAACTTGCAAGATGTGAGTGCACTATCCTAGAAGTGGATCTTTTAGCCCCATCTGAACTGCCTTAGCTGGTACCAAGTGAAGCAGAGACAAGTTTTCCCCACTGAGCTTTATCCAGATTGTAGATTCATGAGCAAAATAAATGATTGTTGTTGTGTTGAGTCACTTATTTATGGGGTGATTTTTTTATACAGCATCAGTACAGAACAGATTTTGGTTGTTTCATAACAAAAATTGGCTTTGTGACTAAATGATGAGAAAAAAAAAAACAATGTTAGTGAAATTCAAAGGCCTTTAAGCAGCAGCCTAAGAAAACTTGGAAGGCTGCCAACGGAGCATCTAATGTAATGAAATTGGAACCTGCAGCAAAGGGGACTGTTGTAATAGAGAGATGTGTGACCACACTGGCATCTGAGGTAATGAGAAAAATAGGAAATTTGTCAAATTTATCAAAGTACTAAATGAACTCCATATCAGTTCATCAAGAGTCAGCAGCAAGCGTTTTCTTAAAGGGCTGGATAGTACATATTTCAAGCTTGGAGACTATAGGGCTTCTGTTACAACTTCTGAACTATGCCATTGTAGCATGAAAAAGATATAGAACATACATAAATAAATGGGCAGGAATATATTATAATAAAACTTTATTTACAAGAATGGATGCAACTATGGTTTAGACATGATTTGTTTGTCCCTGGAAAAACCCATGTTGAAATTTGATGCCCAGTGTGGCAGTATTGGGAGGTGGATCCTAGTGAGGGGCGTTTGTGTTATGGGGGCAGATGCCTAATGAATAACTGGGTGCTGTTCTCTTGGTGGCGAGTAAGATCTTGCTCTTGGGAATGGATTATCTCCTGAAAGAATGGGTTGTTGTAAAGCCAGGATACTGCTCACGATTTTCTCCTTTTTGCATGATTCCACTTTCCCTTTGATCTTATCCACCCTGTTGTGACAAAGCACAAAAGTCCTTGCCGGAAGCCAAAGCCATGCCATAAACGTCTCAGCCTGCAGAACTATGGAATAAATAAACCTCTTTTCTTTATAAATTACCCAGTCTTAGGTATTTTTTATAGCAACACAAAACAAACTATGACAGACACTGTCCCACAGAGCATGGTCTGCTGATTCATCGTATAGGTAGAGATTTCCAGGCAGAATATTGAAAGGGCCACCTGATATATTCTTGTTGTTTATGATAAAATGCAAAAAGAGAGAGAGGAATCAAAGATGAAATGTATAGGAACCAAGACTTGCTAGATTTGGAAAGAAACCTGTTTCTTATTCCCTGACTCTCCAGATGGCAGAAGTAACAAAATTTTTAGGGAAAAGATCAAATCCAGTGCAGTAACTTAAGAGCCATTTTGTTACTTCTGTGGTAATTTAAGATATCAGGAAGATGATAGTTTATAGAACCTTTCTCTTTTTTTGTTTTTTTGTTTGTTTGTTTGATAGGGTCTCGCTCTGTCACCCAGGCTGGAATGCAGTGGCACAAATATGACTCACTGCGATTTCCTGAGATCAAGTGATCTTGCCACTTCAGCTTGGTGAGTGGCTGGGACTACGGGTGCACACCACTATTCCTGGTTAATATTTTATTTTTCTTTTTACTTTGTGGAGATGGGATCTCACTATGTTGTCCAGACTGGTCTTGAACTCCTGGGCTCAAGCAATCCTCCCACCTCAGCCTCTCAAAGTTCTGGGATTACAAGCGTGAGCCACCACAACTGGCCCATAGAATCTTTCAAAAAAAAAAAAAAGTATGAATTCATGAGCTACAGAGTATTATTTTAAGGAGGCAGTACTTGATCCTGATCAAGAAAGTGGCAACTTGTACCAAGATGGTTTTCAGAATTGATATTGACCACTGACTGATGTCTGTGACCTATTCCCTGCTTCCCTCCTTTTGAATCTGTCTAAAGCAGTTAAGTATGCCTTTTTCACTAGTACTTGCTGGATATGGGAGGGGGGGCATATACCTTGTTTCTTTAGTTCATATGGCTTTATATTGAAAGGAATCATGTTAAGAATATAAAAAAATCCATCTTGTCTGCACTGGTATATGGTTTAGATGACAAGATTCTGGACTTCAAAATTCAGCCTGATGATGTAATGGATGAGATTTTTGAAGGTTTTAGAAGGAGGTGAGTGTATTTCAGATGGGAAAAGAATATAAATAATATGTGGCCAGAAGGTGAACTGTGGCACTTTTAAAACATAGCCCCCAAATTATTTTACACTTGTTCCATTAAGATACAGGTTCTACAGCCTGTTCCATTGAATTTAAGCTTTGTAATTGGTTCGCTAATCCATTATAGCAGAAGAAATATTGAGCCAGTTTATGACCCTAGACTTAATAGCCTGCAGCTTCTTCCACTTCTATTTTCTCTTTGAATGCTTACCCTTAGAACCCAACTACTCTGCTGCAAGGAACCAAGCACCCCTGCGGACAGGCCGTGTGTGATGTGTTATGGACAATAGCCTCTGATGAGGTTCCCGTCTCTTTCCAGAAACAATTTCCGGACATGTAAACGGGCAATACCCCCAGGCACTGAGTTATTGTCTATTAATGCTTTCATGTTATCTGAGCCATTGCTGCATTAAGTAGATACATGCTGCCCCCTTGGAGCCTTGCCCAAATTGCAAATTTGTGAACAAAATAAATTATTGCTTTTGTTTTCAGTCATTAAGTTTGAGATGGCGCATTACGTAGGGATAGATAACTGGAACAAAGTTTTTTGCTCATTTTTAAATTTTTTAAAAATAGTTTGTAGGAGTCTTCTCTATATTCAAGATACAAGACTTTGTCTGATATAGGCACTGAAAATATGTCTTACGAGTCTATGACTTGCTTTTTCCTGTAATTAATGATTAGTTTTGCCTAGCAGGAGTTTTAGTTTTGATGTAATACAGCTTACTTTTTTTCTCTTATGGTTAGTGCTTTCCATTCCATTTTTGAATGAAACTGCACCTACTCTAAGTTGATGAAGCATTTTTATGTTTTTTTTCAAAAGGCGTAACAGTTTTTGCTTTTAAATTTAGGTCTATAATCAATCTGAATTTATTTTTTCAGTATGGTGTACAGTAAGTGTTGAAATCTGTATTTTTCTATATGTTAGCTAAACATTCCAGCACGCTTTGTTGAAAACACGATTTTTCCCCAATTGATTTGTTTTGCTACCTTTGCTAAAAAATTTTGACCGGGAGTGGTGGCTCACGCCTGTAATTCCAGCACTTTGGGAGGCCAAGGAGGGCAGATCACCTAAGGTTGGGAGTTCACAACTAGCCTGACCAACATGGAGAAACCCTGTCTCTACTAAAAAATACAAAATTAGTCAGGTGTGGTGGTGCGAGCCTGTAATCCCACTTACTTGGGAAACTGAGGTAGGAGAATCACTTGAACCTGGGAGGGGGATGTTGCCGTGAGCAGAGATTGGGCCATTACACTCCAGCCTGGCAGAGTGAAACTCTGTTTCAAAAAAATAAATAAATAAATAAATAAATAAGTCTTATAACTCTCCCTTCTGCTCCAGTAATCACTTTGTCTGTTTTTCATGCATGATTAATACAGACTTACAGGAAGTATTGAAATCAGGTAGTGAAGTTCTTCCAATTTTGTCCTTATTTTTAAAAATTGTTTTGGTTATTTAAGATCCTTTGCTTTTCTGTATTAACTTAAAATCAATTGTTAAATTTTTACAAAAGAGCCTATTAGAATATTGGTTGGCATTAAGTTGAATCTATAGATCAAGCATGGAACTCTTATCTTAATAATAGTTTTCCAGTCTACAACCATAGTTCCTCTCTCCATTTTTTTCCAGCTGAAAATCAACATTTTTCTCTTATTCTCAATCTTAGGGGAAACACATACATTAGTTTACTATTAAGTATAATTTCCCATAGGTATTTTTTTTGTAAATGCTTTCTGTCAGGTTGAGGAAATGTATTTTGGTTTCAGTTTGATTAATGTGTTTTACTGCATTTATTGAGTTATGTTTTCCTTTATTCTCTTAACATGGTAAATTACACTGGTGATTTATGCCTATTAAACCAACCTTGCATGCTGGGATAAAAGCTACTTGCTCATAATAAATCTGTATATTTTATAATATTATATATTATATTATATAAGTATAGTATATATTTATGTTATATATAGTATATATTATAGTATATAATATGTGTAGTATATAATATAGAGTATATATATTATAGTATATAATCATACTATTATAAAATGAAATTTATAATAAATCTATAAATCCCATCTATATATTGCTGAATTATATTTACTACTGTTAAGAATTTTTGTCACTTTTGTGTATGAGGGGTAATGGACTCTATTTTTTTTAATGCCTCTAGCATCTTTGCAAGTTTTGGTAACAGGGCTAAGTAGGTCTCATAAAACAGTTTTGGATATGTTTCCTCTTCCTATGTTTTCCAAAAGAGTTTGTATACATTTGTTATTATTTCTTTCTTAAATGTTTGGTAGAAAATACCAGTGGACCCATCTGAATCTAGATTTTATTTAGGGGAATATTATTTTTTATAATATATAAAATTGATCTCTTTAATAAGTCTATAAAACTCTTTACATTTTCTATTTCTTATCAGTCTTGAAAGGTGTTTTTTGATGAATTTGTTCATTTCATTTATGTTGTCGAATTTCTTGACCAAAGATCTTCCTAACTTTTTTTATTATATACTTAGTATCTATAGGATCTGTAGAGATAAGCTGTCTTTCATTCCTACTACTGGTAATTTGTTTGTGTGCACATTTCCCTTCTTGATTAATCCCACTACTGTGTTTTCAATTTTATTTATCATTTCAAATAACTAATTTTAAACTTTGTTAAGTTTCTTTATTTTTTCTTACTCATATTTCATTAATTTACTCTCTTTATTACTTTTTTCTCTTTCCTTTTGGTTTTATCCACTCTTTCTTTTCCCACTTCTTAAGATGAATACTCATTACACTGATTTTAAATCTTCCTTATTTTCTAAAACCACACACTACATATTTTGATATATTGTGTTTTATTATTATCTCATTCACAATATTGTCACATCTTTTGTGATTTCTTCTTTCACTTGTGGGTCATTTAGAAGCGTGTTACTTAATTATGAAATAATCATGAGTGGTATTACATATATTACTGATTTTTAATAATTTTATTACTTAATTTTATTTTAATTTTTCCAAGAACATATTCTGAATGATTTTATTCTTTTTAAGTTATTGATGCTTACTTTATGGCCAAACATATGATTTAATTTGGTGATCAATTTATGGGTATTTAAACATAATGTGTGTTCTGCCATTTTGGGGCAAGGTATTGTTCTCTAAATGTCAAATAATTCAAGGTAATTGATAATGTGGTCATGTTTTCTGTGTCCTTCCTGATATGTCAATATTTTCTTGTTCTAGTAATTGATGAGAATTGAGTATTAAAATCTTCATCTATGATTGTGGATTTATCTAAATTTCTCTTTAAGTTTTTGTGTGTATATAGGATTGTAATGTCTTCATGAATAATTGATCATTTTATTATTATGCAACATCCTTATTTATTTACAGTAAACTGTTTCTCTTTAATTTATTTTGGCTAATATTTACAGAGCCTCTCCAGCTTTTGCATGCTTATGGTTTGTATACATTTTTCATCTTTTTATTTTTAGTATATTTGTATTTTAAATTTACAATGCATCTCTTCCATACATTTTTTTAAATTTAAACATTCTTGAAAATTTTAGTAAGTCAGTAAAACAAATATTGTTATAAATACTTC
This sequence comes from Macaca fascicularis, assembly GCF_037993035.2. Lineage (NCBI taxonomy): Eukaryota > Metazoa > Chordata > Mammalia > Primates > Cercopithecidae > Macaca > Macaca fascicularis. The sequence continues at coordinate 106,202,849 of NC_088379.1, forward strand.
TATAAAGTGGGAAACTGATATAAAGAAAATTTAAAAATCTGGCCTACTCCTCAAACTATGGTCTTCTAGCTTACAACATTGTATTATCTGAACAAGATAACATAAACCATTTGATTTATCAAAACTGAATTTGACCCAAAACAGTAAATACAGCATAAGTTAGTTAAACATATGTTGTGATCTATTTGCCTGATATCTTCAGCTTCAGCTGCAAATCTTACTATAATCATAGCAAGATATAACAATGATATCTAACCTCAACCTATCTTCTGAGCTCCATTTTATATTTACAATACCTTTTTAGAAACTTTTGTTTAGATAAACTGTAGGCATTGCAAATAAATAATTCTATGTTTTCATCTCACTTTGTCCATAAGATCTGTCTTTATTTATTTAGCATTTTGGTTAATTAAACCAGTACTAATTCACTGAACAAGTCATCTTTTACTTTTTGTTTCTTATTTATTTCTCTTAATAAGTCAACCAGTTTTTGTTTTATTTTTCTCTTTCCTTCTATTTAAGATAGTTCTTTAACACATCCCTGCTTCTCTGGTTAGACTTCATCCTCTCAGTTGTGAAGTACTGCAAGAGTGTCTTAATTGGTCTCCTACATCCAGTCATTTTCTCCACCAAAATCACAGTGACAACCAGAATCATTCGACAATATTCAACCAAATCTGTAAATCTTTTTCTAGTTATGCCAAAAAAAAAGAGAAAAAAGTTCACGATCTCTACTCTTTATGGTTTGTGTGATAAAGCATTTCTATTTAACACATTTTCTGTATCCAGTCATCTGTTGATAGACACTTAGGTTGCTTCCAAATCTTCACTATTGTAAACAATGCTGCAACAAACATGAGAGTGCAGGTGTCTCTTCAATATACTACTGATTTTCTTTCTTTTGGGTATATAACCAATAGTGGAGTTGCTGGATCGTATGGTAGCTCTATTTTTTACTTTTTGGGGAACCTCCAAACTATTCTCCATAGTGCTTGTACTAATTTTATAGAAGAACAGGGTCACCATAGCCAATAACAACTTACTTGTACATTTAAAAATAACCAAAAGATTATAAATAGTTGTTTGTAACATGAAAGATAAATGCCTGAAGGAATTAATACCTCATTCTCCATGACGTGATTATTTTACATTGCATGCCTCTAACAAACTCATGTACCCAATATATATTGTATATCTACTTTATACCCACAAAAATTAAAAATAAAAAGTAAAGATCTCTAAATTCGGCAGATATCAATTCTCTTTGCAATGGCATTTATTACACAGTCATGCATTTACTCTTTCTACTAACTGAGGTATTTTCTCTCTACTCTCTGCTTGGCCATGACCTTCTATCTATCTGTCTGTCTTCCTGTTTGTCTGTCTGTCTATCTATCTATCTATCTATCTATCTATCTATCTATCTATTCTTTGAGTCTCAATATAAATGTGACTTTTTTTTATTTTTTTATTTTTGATTTTTTTTTATTATCTTTTTATTATTATACTTTAACTTCTAGGGCACATGTGCATAACGTGCAGGTTTGTTACATATGTATACTTGTGCCATGTTGGTGTGCTGCACCCATCAACTCGTCAGCACCCATCAACTCGTCATTTACATCAGGTATAACTCCCAATGCAATCCCTCCCCCTTCCCCCCTCCCCATGATAGGCCCCGGTGTGTGATGTTCCCCTTCCTGAGTCTAAGTGATCTCATTGTTCAGTTCCCACCTATGAGTGAGAACATGCAGTGTTTGGTTTTCTGTTCTTGCGATAGTTTGCTGAGAATGATGGTTTCCAGCTGCATCCATGTCCCTACAAAGGACACAAACTCATCCTTTCTGATGGCTGCATAGTATTCCATGGTGTATATGTGCCACATTTTCTTAATCCAGTCTGTCACTGATGGACATTTGGGTTGATTCCAAGTCTTTGCTATTGTGAATAGTGCCGCAATAAACATACGTGTGCATGTGTCTTTATAGCAGCATGATTTATAATCCTTTGGGTATATACCCAGTAATGGGATGGCTGGGTCATATGGTACTTCTAGTTCTAGATCCTTGAGGAATCACCATACTGTTTTCCATAATGGTTGAACTAGTTTACAATCCCACCAACAAGGTAAAAGTGTTCCTATTTCTCCACATCCTCTCCAGCACCTGTTGTTTCCTGACTTTTTAATGATCGCCATTCTAACTGGTGTGAGATGGTATCTCATTGTGGTTTTGATTTGCATTTCTCTGACGGCCAGTGATGATGAGCATTTTTGCATGTGTCTGTTGGCTGTATGAATGTCTTCTTTTGAGAACTGTCTGTTCATATCCTTTGCCCACTTTTTGATGGGGTTATTTGTTTTTTTCTTGTAAATTTGTTTGAGTTCTTTGTAGGTTCTGGATATCAGCCCTTTGTCTGATGAGTAGGTTGCAAAAATTTTCTCCCATTCTGTAGGTTGCCTGTTCACTCTGATGGTAGTTTCTTTTGCTGTACAGAAGCTCTTTAGTTTAATTAGATCCCATTTGTCAATTTTGGCTTTTGTTGCTGTTGCTTTTGGTGTTTTAGACATGAATTCCTTGCCCATGCCTATGTCCTGAATGGTATTACCTAGGTTTTCTTCGAGGGTTTTTATGGTATTAGGTCTAATATCTAAGTCTCTAATCCATCTTGAATTAATTTTCATATTAGGAGTAAGGAAAGGATCCAGTTTCAGGTTTCTACTTATGGCTAGCCAATTTTCCCAGCACCATTTATTAAATAGGGAATCCTTTCCCCATTTCTTGTTTTTCTCAGGTTTGTCAAAGATCAGATGGCTATAGATGTGTGGTATTATTTCTGAGGACTCTGTTCTGTTCCATTGGTCTATATCTCTGTTTTGGTACCAGTACCATGCTGTTTTGGTTACTGTAGCCTTGTAGTATAGTTTGAAGTCAGGTAGCGTGAAACTCATTGGTAGCTTGATGGGGATGGCATAGAATCTATAAATTACCTTGGGCAGTATGGCCATTTTCACAATATTGATTCTTCCTATCCATGAGCATGGTATGTTCTTCCATTTGTTTGTGTCCTCTTTGATTTCACTGAGCAGTGGTTTGTAGTTCTCCTTGAAGAGGTCCTTTACTTCCCTTGTAAGTTGGATTCCTAGGTATTTTATTGTCTTTGAAGCAATTGTGAATGGAAGTTCATTCCTGATTTGGCTCTCTGTTTGTCTGTTCCTGGTGTATAAGAATGCTTGTGATTTTTGCACATTAATTTTGTATCCTGAGACTTTGCTGAAGTTGCTTATCAGCTTAAGGAGATTTTGGGCTGAGACAATGGGGTTTTCTAAATATACAATCATGTCATCTGCAAACAGGGACAATTTGACTTCTTCTTTTCCTAACTGAATACCCTTGATTTCTTTCTCTTGCCTGATTGCCCTAGCCAGAACTTCCAACACTATGTTGAATAGGAGTGGTGAGAGAGGGCATCCCTGTCTTGTGCCAGTTTTCAAAGAGAATTTTTCCAGTTTTTGCCTATTCAGTATGATATTGGCTGTGGGTTTGTCATAAATAGCTCTTATTATTTTGAGATACGTTCCATCAACACTGAATTTATTGAGCGTTTTTAGCATGAAGGGCTGTTGAATTTTGTCAAAGGCCTTTTCTGCATCTATTGAGATAATCATGTGGTTTTTGTCTTTGGTTCTGTTTATATGCTGGATTACGTTTATTGATTTGCATATGTTGAACCAGCCTTGCATCCCAGGGATGAAGCCCACTTGATCATGGTGGATAAGCTTTTTGATGTGCTGCTGGATCCGGTTTGCCAGTATTTTATTGAGGATTTTTGCATCGATGTTCATCAGGGATATTGGTCTAAAATTCTCTTTTTTTGTTGTGTCTCTTCCAGGCTTTGGTATCAGAATTTCATATCCAGCCAAACTAAGTTTCATAAGTGAAGGAGAAATAAAATCCTTTACAGATAAGCAAATGCTTAGAGATTTTGTCACCACCAGGCCTGCCTTACAAGAGACCCTGAAGGAAGCACTAAACATGGAAAGGAACAACCAGTACCAGCCATTGCAAAAACATGCCAAAATGTAAAGACCATCGAGGCTAGGAAGAAACTGCATCAACTAACGAGCAAAATAACCAGTTAATATCATAATTACAGGATCAAGTTCACACATAACAATATTAATCTTAAATGTAAATGGACTAAATGCTCCAATTAAAAGACACAGACTGGCAAACTGGATAAAGAGTCAAGACCCATCAGTCTGCTGTATTCAGGAGAGCCATCTCACATGCAGAGACATACATAGGTTCAAAATAAAGGGATGGAGGAAGATCTACCAAGCAAATGGAGAACAAAAAAAAAGCAGGGGTTGCAATACTAGTCTCTGATAAAACAGACTTTAAACCATCAAAGATCAAAAGAGACAAAGAAGGCCACTACATAATGGTAAACGGATCAATTCAACAGGAAGAGCTAACTATCCTAAATATATATGCACCCAATACAGGAGCACCCAGATTCATAAAGCAAGTCCTTAGAGACTTACAAAGAGACTTAGACTCCCATACAATAATAATGGGAGACTTCAACAGCACACTGTCAACATTAGACAGATCAACGAGACAGAAAGTTAACAAGGATATCCAGGAATTGAACTCATCTCTGCACCAAGCAGACCTAATAGACATCTACAGAACTCTCCACCCCAAATCAACAGAATATACATTATTCTCAGCACCACATCACACTTATTCCAAAATTGACCACATAATTGGAAGTAAAGCACTCCTCAGCAAATGTACAAGAACAGAAATTATAACAAACTGTCTCTCAGACCACAGTGCAATCAAACTAGAACTCAGGACTAAGAAACTCAATCAAAACCGCTCAACTACATGGAAACTGAATAACCTGCTCCTGAATGACTACTGGGTACATAACGAAATGAAGGCAGAAATAAAGATGTTCTTTGAAACTAATGAGAACAAAGATACAACATACCAGAATCTCTGGGACACATTTAAAGCAGTGTGTAGAGGGAAATTTATAGCACTAAATGCCCACAAGAGAAAGCTGGAAAGATCTAAAATTGACACTCTAACATCACAATTAAAAGAACTAGAGAAGCAAGAGCAAACACATTCAAAAGCTAGCAGAAGGCAAGAAATAACTAAGATCAGAGTAGAATTGAAGGAGATAGAGACACAAAAAACCCTTCAAAAAATCAATGAATCCAGGAGTTGGTTTTTTGAAAAGATCAACAAAATTGATAGACTACTAGCAAGACTAATACAGAAGAAAAGAGAGAAGAATCAAATAGACGCAATAAAAAATGATAAAGGGGATATCACCACCGACCCCACAGAAATACAAACTACCATCAGAGAATACTATAAACACCTCTACACAAATAAACTAGACAATCTAGAAGAAATGGATAATTTCCTGGACACTTGCACTCTCCCAAGACTAAACCCGGAAGAAGCTGAATCCCTGAATAGACCAATAGCAGGCTCTGAAATTGAGGCAATAATTAATAGCCTACCAACCAAAAAAAGTCCAGGACCAGATGGATTCACAGCTGAATTCTACCAGAGGTACAAGGAGGAGCTGGTACCATTCCTTCTGAAACTATTCCAATCAATAGAAAAAGAGGGAATCCTCCCTAACTCATTTTATGAGGCCAACATCATCCTGATACCAAATATGACTTTCTTGTCAAAATTTCCTTAACTCCTCAGCCCAAGGCAGTTAGGTGCTCCCTCCTCACTATGATTGTTCTCTATGCTTACATGATAGATTCTTAAAAATTTTTTTAATCATTATTTTGTTCTATTTTAACATTGCAAACTGTGGTTTATGATATTGAATGTGAGAACAATTCATAACTATCACCATTATAGTATAAAACAAATTTTACTTTTTATATAGGTATTTATGTGATCTGCTGTATATTTACTGGTAGGAGGGTCAGGTGGGTCATACCATGCACTTGACTAATTTTATGGTTTCCACTGAATAATCTAGATTAATTTTTGGAGTGAATATATGTCTATACTATCTGAAACAAATAATGTGCTAAAAAGTAGCAGTGTACAAGTTACATCATAGCAATTTGTTTTTCTCACCTATATATTGTAACATTTTTGATGTCTTCAACTATACTATGAATTATGTGAGAGAAGAAATCATTTTTTATTCACCTCTGTATTTTTCTTATCATCTGGCGCAGTTACTATCCCATAGTAGGCTCTCAGAAATGGTCTTATAAATAGATTTTCAAAATCCCATAACTATGGAAGCCAAGACTAAAAGGGCTGCATGCTATAAAACTAATAAAGGATAATGTGTTTCATTTAATAGTTTATTTTAGAGATGGGCCACTGAGTTCAATAGACATGGTGGCATGAAGGGATTTGGGAAATAAGAGAGTTCAATGCAAAGAACCTCATTAAATATTTAATCAAAATTTCATGATCTGTGTAGGGAATAGAGAAAGTGCCCTGAGAAATCATAAAAATTAATTTGGAGGGGAATTAAAAACTAGAGACTCATAGTGCTGTGTAAGTGTTTTTGTGTCCTATAAAGCTCTCTAAATGTGTTTATGAGCTGAGCATCCTGTCCTGAGCTCATGAAATAGGAAACAAAACATCAATCTTGGCATCTCCTGGTATTTGAGATGCTTGGAATTATTATCTCATACTCTTGGCTGTCTGAAAGGAAACAAAACAGAAATGTATGTTTGGGTCAGGCTTTAATTTTCCAGACTGAAAAATTAAATCGCTGTCTACCCAGACGCAAATCTTGTCCTGTTTTTCTCTGATCAGAAGTTTGTTCTTCTGGGACTAGATGAAAGTAACAGGCAGTATGGGAAGGTGCTATCCCAAGAGTATCTGAGCACTTGCTCCACATTTATTCTCTCCTTCTCTCTATCAGCTTCAACGCATGGTGGAGATGATTGTTTAAATTTCTCTAGCTTGGTTTCCTTATGTATTAGTAGTGAGTAAAAAATAATGATATGTTAAATAAGATATATAAATATAATGTCTGTGACTGCAAGTGTAAATTACAAAGTATACTATGAAACATCATACTGAACACAGAAGACTTACTCCAAAAAACTGGATACATGAATGTGAATGTAAGATAAGTAGCAATATAATGTTAAAGCTTTAGTGTTTAAATGTTAAAAAGTTAAGTCATGTTTAAAATAAGTATTTGCATAACTGAAATGACTTATTGTACACATTTTTGATAATATAATCGTTTTCAAAATTTGACATATAAATGCTGAAGAACTATTAGCCATAGACAAGTCTTTTAAAAATGGTTTAAAATTTGTTCTGTGATGACCAAAAGATTTTCCACCTTTTCAACTACAAAAAATGTAGAGGAAGACAAAATATATTTTAATATATTAATTAGAGTTATGTTCAATGTAGTACACATTATAAATCTGGGTTTATATCTAATGTACACTTCTCAATAAAGAAATAGATATTTCTACATATCGTTCATTATATTCTATAGCTTTCATAGTAGCAAAAAAAGGAGATGATTATCTTTTCATGATTACCAAAGGACACTGGGCACTGGGTAATGGGGATTCAAATCAAGGTAATTGATAATAATTGAGAGTAGCTGAAATTACACATAAGAAAAAATGTACTTATAAGCAATGTCCTCAGAACTCACTAACTATCCATAAATAAAACAATTAGCTATGTTAATATATGAGAGAAATGCAAAAGGCTGCAGGAAACTGGAGACCAAGGGTAAGTGAGAATCTTCAGACTTCTTCAGCAGCATCCAGGAAACATGTTTTAGAAAATGTCCTCAGATTAAAGACCACTAATGTAAACATCAACCTATAGAAGGAGAAGGTGAGATATTCTGATCCTAACTTTTCAATGCACAGGCTGGAGTAAATAATAAAGGAGAAAAACTCAGAGGACTGAGAAAGTAGTCAAAATTGGAATTAAGAAGGTGTTCAGAAGAAGGCAGTTCAAAAGAGAAATAGAATATACACTATTCCTTGTAAGGATATCAGGTTGTTTTACCCATACTTTCAAATCCTTCTAAACCAGCCCAGAAAATCTGATCTATTTTCTCCATTTTACTGATGATGATACTGAGATTCAGAGAGTTTTAGTAACTTCACCAATGCTAGGTGACTAGTGAGTGGCAGAGTTAGAATTCAAGCCTAGATTTGTCTGGTTCCAAAGCACATTACAGGTGTAAAGTGATTATTTGTACAGTAAAAAATCTTGGTTCTTGTGAAAGAACCAATATTCCATAATCTATGCTATAATCAGAAAAAAATATGCTTTTATCCTGATATTAAAAGATTTGCAGTGGTGGCTGGTGATTCCTGTCCTAAAATATTCAGAGGGAACCACCTAATATGGACTTTTATAATATAGTTAACTTTATTAAAGAGATAATGGGAAAAAAAACTACACAATTCAAACTCCTTGATCACTCCTTGCTTTCCCTGATATACAAAGCTTCATATAAATGAGAGTGCTTAAGAAATCAGAAGCATATTTAATGACTTCAAAACTAGGGTCAGATAATAAAATATTTCTAGGATCATGGCAGCCGGAAGGAAGGACTAAATTGCAGCTCTGGACAGAGCAGCATGCAGAGGATTGAAATGTGAATTTTAGCTCCAGCAATTCCAGGAGCACCCACAGACCCTCTGAAGGAAGAAGACTGCTTCTGCAGGACCTGGGAGACTCCCCAAATACTGTGAGTGCCCCAACTGTGGAAGTGGGAAAGGGAGACCCTCCTCTTCTGAGCACACACCCCCACTGGAGAAGCTGAAGATCTGTTTGCAGAAGTTTCTGACCTCACCTGGAGCTTAGTCAAATTAGAGAGCTCAGCGAAACACAGGGGTAGAGGAAGCAGCAGAAAGGCCCTGGGAGCTCACAGGGTCTCCAAGCACCCATTCCTCCCTGGCACCACAGGGATCCACTGGGAGGGCTTTCAGGGGAACCCACCCTCAATATTTCAATGTAGGTTCTTTCTGTTTTCCCTAAGTGTCGGCCAGTTTGAGAAATAAAGAGATAGAGTACAAAGAGAGGAATTTTACAGCCGGGCCTCTGGGGTTGACATCATATATTGGTAGGACAGTGATGTCCACCTGAGCTGCAAAACCAGCAGGTTTTTAATAAGGACTTTAAAAGGGGAGGGGGTGTATGAACAGAAAGTAGGTCACAAAGATCATATGCTTCAAGGGGCAAAAAGGAGAATAAAGGTCACGTGCTTCTGAGGAAACAGGACCATGGCAAAATCAGAAACTCCTGATAAGGGTCTATGTTCAGTGGTGCACGTATTGTCTTGATAAACATCTTAAACAACAGAAAACAGGGTTCCAGAGCAGAGAACTGGTCTGACCTCAAATTTACCAGGGTAGGGTTTCTTCCCCACCCTAATAAGCCTGAGGGTACTGCAGGAGACCAGGGCGTATTTCAGTCCTTATCTCAACCGCATAAGACAGACAATCCTAGAGCAGCTGTTTATAAACCTCCCCCCAGGAAGGCATTCCTTCCCAGAGTATTAATTATTAATATTCCTTGCTCCAAAAAGAATTCAGTGATATCTTCCCTTCTTGCATGTCCATTTATAAGCTGTCTGCAAAAAAAAATTATGACTCTATTCTGCCTGACCCCGCAGGCAGTCAGACCTTATGGTTGTCTTCCCTTGTTCCCTGAAAATTGCTGTTATTCTGTTCTTTTTCAAGGTGCACTGATTTTATATTGTTTAAACACACATGTTTTACAATCAATTTGTACAGTTAGGTACAATTATCACAGTGGTCCTGAGGTGACACGCATTCTCAGCTTACAAAGATAACAGGATTACAAGATTAAAGTAAATACAGGCATAATAAATTATAAAAGTATTAATTTGGGGAACTGATATATGTCCATATTAAGAAGAAATCTTCACAATTTATGTTCAGAGATTGCAGTAAAGACAGGCATAAGAAATTATTTGGGAAATGATATTTGTCCATATTAAAATGAAATCTTCACAATTTATGTTCCTTTACCATGGCTCCAGCTGGTCCCTCCGTTCAGGGTCTCTGACTTCCCACAACAGAGGGCAGACAGAGGAGCAGGGGGTAAAACTCCACAGGGAGAAGGAATTCTGTAGCTGAATTTTGTAACAATTTGAATGAGGCAAGAAGCCTCCTAGCCAGAACTCAAGGGAGGGCATGAATCGGGTGTACAGACTTCACAGGGAGGGAAAAATTAAAGCTCTTCTTTCTTGCAACTGAGAGGCAGATAGCTTCAGGCAAATTTTCAAGCCCATTTCACTCTCCACCTGGAAACAGACTCAGGGCTGTTGGTTAGGGGCATGGTGGGATTGAGACCAGCCTTTCAGTTTGCATGGGCACTGGGTGAGGCCTGTGACGGCTGTCTTTCCCTCACTTCCCTGAAAATCTGCATGACTCAGCAAAGGCAGCCATAATTCTCCTAGGTACATAACTCCAATGACCTGGGAATCTCACCCCCATCACCCACAGTAGCCGCAGCAAGACTGGCCCAATGAGTGTCTGAGCTCTGACACACCTAGTCACACCCTCAACTTATGGTCCTTCCCTAGCCACCCTGGTAGAGGAAGACAAAGGACATGTAATCTTGGGACTTCTAGGGCTCCGACCACTGCCAGTCCCTCTCCACACTACTGCTATAGCTGATGCCTTGTGGAAAGTGCCGCCTCCTGCAGGAGGCCAACCAGCACAAAAATAGAACATTAAACCACCAAAGCTAAGGACCCTCATGGAGTCCATTACACCCTCTGCCACCTCCACTGGAATAGGCACTGGTATCCATGGCTGAGAGACTCATAGATGGTTCACATCACAAGACTCTGTGCAGACAACCCCCAGTACCAGCCCAGTGCTGGGTAGACTCACTGGGTGGCTAGACCCAGAAGAAAGACAACAATCGCTGCAGCTTGACTCACAGGAAGCCACATCCATAAGAAAAGGGGGAGAGTACTATATCAAGGGAATACCCCATGAGACAAAAGAATTGGAACAACAGCCTTCACTCCTAGACCTTCCTTCTGACAGAGCCTACCCAAATGAGAAGGAACCAGAAAACCGACACTGGTAATATGGCAAAACAAGGCTCTTCAACACCCCCAAAATTCACACTCGTTCACCAGCAATGGATCCAAATCAAGAAGAAATCTCTGATTTATCTGAAAGAGAATTCAGGAGGTTAGTTATTAAGCTAATCAGGGAGGGACTAGAGAAAGGCAAAGCTGAATGGAAGGAAATCCAAAAAATAATACAAGAAGAAAAAACAAGAAATATTCATGGGAGTAAATAGCTAAAAAAAAAAATCCATAAAAAATCTCAGGAAACTTTGGACACACTTTTAGAAATGCAAAATGCTCCGGAAAGTCAGCAATAGTGTTGAACAAGTAGAAAAAATAAATTCAGAGCTTAAAAAAATGAGGTTTTTGAATTAACCCAATCCAACAAAGACAAAGAAAAAAGAATAAGAAAATATGAACAAAGCCTCCAAGAAGTGTGGAATTATGTTAAATGAGCAAGCCTAATAATAATCAGTGTACCCGAGGCAGAGGAGAATTCTAAAAGCCTGGAAAACATATTTGGGGGAAAAATCGAAGAAATCTTCCTGAGCCTTGCTAGAGACCTAGACAGCCAAATATGACAAGCACAAAGAACACTTGGGAAATTCACCACAAAAGGGTCTTCACCTAGGGACACTGTCATCAGGTTATCCTAAGTTAAGATGAAGGAAAGAATCTTAAGATCTGCGAGACAGAAGCACCGGGTTACCTATAAAGGAAAACCTATCAGATTAACAGCAGATTTCTCAACAGAAACCCTACAAGCTAGAAGGGATTGGGGACCTATCTTCAGCCTCCTCAAACAAAGCAATTATCAGCCAAGAATATTGTCTCCAGCAAAACTAAACATCATATAGGAAGGAAAGATACAGTTGTTTTCTGACAAATGCTAAGAGAATTCGCCATTACGAAGCCACCACTACAAGAACTGCTAAAAGAAGCTCTAAATCTTGAAACAAATCCTGGTAACACATCAAAACAGAACCTCTTTAAAGCATAAATCACACAGAACATATAAAGCAAAAACAAAAGTTGAAAAGCAAAACAAAAAACAAAATCAAACTAAATAGGCAACAAAGAGCATGATGAATGCAACAGTACCTCACATTTCAATACTAACATTGAATATAAATGGCCAAATACTCCACTTAAAAAATATAGAACTACAGAATGGATAAAAACTCAACAACTGACTGTCTGCTGCCTTCAGGAGACTCACCTAACACATAAGGACTCACATGAACTTAAATTAAAGGAGTGGAAAAATGCATTTCATGCAAATAGACATCAAAAACAGCAGGGATAGCTATTCTTACATCAGACAAAAGAAACTTTAAAACAACGTGGTTAAAAAAGACAAAGAGGGACAGTATATAATGGTAAAGGGCCTTGTCCAACAAGAAAATATCACAGTCCTAAACATATATGCACCTAACACTGGAGTTCTTAAATATATTAAACATATTTACCAATAGGCCTAAGAAATGAGATAGACAGCAACACAATAATAGTGGGGGACTTCAATACTCCACTGACAGCACTAGACAGGTCATCAAGATAGACAGTCAACCAAGAAACAAAGGATTTAAACTACACCTTGGAACAAATGGACTTAACAGATATATGCAGAACATTACATTCAACAACCACAGAATACACATTCTATTCAACAATGCACAGAACTTTCTCCAAGATAGACCATATGTAGACCATAAAATAAGTCTCAATAAATTTAAGAAAATTGAAATTATATCAAGGCACTATCTCAGACCACAGTGGAATAAAACTGGAAATCAACTCCAAAAAGAACCTTCAAAACCATGCAAATACATGGAAATTAAATAACCTGCTCTTGAGTGAGCATTGGGTCAATAACAAAATCAAGGTGGAAATTTAAAAATTATTTTAACTGAATGACAATGATGACACAACCTATCAAAACCTCTGGGATACAGCAAAGGCTGTGCTAAGAAGAAAGCTCATAGCCTTAGATGACTACATCAAAAAGTCCGAAGGAGCACAAACAGACATTCTAAGGTCACACCTCATGGAACTAGAGATAAAAGAACAAACCAAACCCAAACCCAGCAGAAGAAAGGAAATAAACAATATCAGAGCAGAACTAAATGAAATTAAAACAAACAACAACAACAACAAAATACAAAAGATAAATGAAACAAAAAGCTGGTTCTTTGAAAAGATAAATAAAATTGATAGACCATTAGCAAGACTAACCAAGAAAAGAAGAGAGAAAATCCAAATAACTTCACTAAGAAATGAAACAGGAGATATTACAACTGACACCACTGAAATACAAAAGATCACTCAAGGCTAATATGAACACCTTTATCACATAAACTGGAAAACGTAGAATAGATGGATAAGTTCCTGGAAAAATGCAACCCTCCTAGCTTAAATCAGGAAGAATTAGATACCCTGAACAGACCAATAACAAGCAGCAAGATTGAAAATGGTAAATAAATATTACCAACAAAAAATTCCAGTACCAGACAGAATAACAGCAGAATTCTACTGGACATTCAAAGAAGAATTGGCACCAATCCTTTTGACACTATTCGACAAGATCGAAAAAGAAGAAACCCTTCCTAATTCATTTTATGAAGGCTGCATCATTCTAATACAAAAACCAGGAAAAAACATAACCAGAAAAGAAAACCACAGACTGATATCCTTGATGTTAAAAATCCTTAACAAAATACTAGCTAACTGAATCCAACAACATATCAAAAAGATAATCCACCATGATCATTTCATACCAAGGATGCAGAGATAGTTTAACATATGCAAGTTAATAAATGTGATACATCACATAAACAGAATTAGAAACAAAATCACATGATCATCTCAATGGATGCAGAAAAAGCATTTGACGAAATCCAGCATCACTTTATGATTAAAACTCTCAGTAAAAATCGGCATACAAGGGACATACCTTAATGTAACAAAAGCCATCTATGACAAACCCACAGCCAACATAATAATGAATAGGGAAAAGTTGAAAGCATTCCCTTGGAGAACTGTAAGAAAGACAAGGTTGCCCACTCTCACCACTCCTCTTCAATATAGTACTGGAAGTCCTAGCCAGAGCAATCAGAAAAGAGAAATAAATAAAAGGCATCTAAATTGGTAAAGAGGAAGTCAAACTATCACTCTTTGCTAACAATATGATTGTTTACCTTGAAAACCCTAAGGACTCCTCCAGAAAGCTCCTAGAACTGATAAAAGAATTCAGCAAAGTTTCCAGATACAAGATTAGTGTACACAAATAAGTAGCTCTTCTATACACCAACAGCAACTAAGCAAAGAATCAAATCAAGAACTCAACTCCTTTTACAATAACTGCAAATAATAATAATAATAATAATAATACTTAGGAATATACCTAACAAAGGAGTTGAAATACCTCTACAAGGAAGAGTACAAAACACTGGTGAAAGACATCATAGACAACACAAACAAATGGAAACACATCCCATGCTCATGGATGGGCAGACTCAATATTGTAAAAAGCAATCTACAAATTCAACACAATCCCCATCAGAATACCACCATCACTCTTCGTGGAACTAGAAAAAAAAATTCTAAAATTCATAGGAAACCAAAAAGAGCCCACATAGACAAAACAAGACTAAGCAAAAAGAACAAATCTGGAGGCATCACACGACCTAATTTCAAACTATACTATAAGGCCATAGTCACTGAAACAGCATGTTACTGGTATAAAGGTAGGCATGTAGACCAATGGAACAAAATAGAGAACCCAGAAATAAACCCACATACTTATAGACAACGGATCTTTGACAAAGCAAACAAAAACTTAAAATGGGGAAAGGACCCCTTTTCAACAAATGGTGCTGGAATAATTGGCCAGCCACATGTAGGAGAATGAAACTGGATCCCCATCTCTCATCTTATACAAAAATAAACTCAAGATGGATTAAGGACTTAAACCTAAGGCCTGAAACTATAAAAATTCTAGAAGAGAACATTGGAAAAACCCTTCTAGACATTGGCTTAGGCAAGGATTTCATGACCAAGAACCCAAAACCAAATGCAATTTAAAAAAAGCTAAATAGCTGGGACATAATTAAACTAAAGAACTTTTGCATGGCAAAAGGAACAGTCAGCAGAGTAAACAGACAACCCACAGAGTGGGAGAAAATCTTCACAATCTATACATCTGACAAAGGGCTAATATCCAGAATATCTACAATGAACTCAAACAAATCAGTAAAAAAAAAAAAAAAAAAAAAAAAAAAAAAAAAAAAGAAACAATCCCATAAAAAAAGTGGGCTAAGGACATGAATAGACAATTTTTAAAAGAAGATATACAAGTGGCCACCAAACATATGAAAAAATGCTCAACATCACTAATGATCAGGGAAATGCAAATCAAAACAACAATGTAATACCACCTTACTCCTGCAAGAATGGGCATAATCAAAAAATCAAAAAACAGTACATGTTGGCTTGGACATGGCAATCAGGGTACACTGCTGGTGGGAATCTAATCTAGTACAGCCACTATGGAAAACAGTGTGGAGATTCCTTAAAGAACTAAAAGAAGAACTACCATTTGATCTAGCAATCCCACTACTGGGTATCTACCGAGAGGAAAATAAGTCATTATTCAAAAAAGTTACTTGCACATGCATGTATATAGCAGCACGATTCACAATTGCAAAATCGTGGAACCAACACAAATGCCCATCAATCAATGAGTAGATAAAGAAACTCTGACTAGATAGATAGATAGATATACACACATATATATATGTGTGTGTGTGTATATATGTGGTGGTATATATACTTATATGTGTGTGTGTGTATATATATATATACACATATATATATAAAACACAGCCATTAAAAAGGAATGAATTAACAGCATTTGCAGTGACCTGGATGAGATCGGAGACTATTATTCTAAGCGAAATAACTCGGGAATGGAAAACCAAACATCATATGTTCTCAATGATATGTGGGAACTGAGCTATGAGGATGCAAAGGTGTAAGAATGATACAATGGACTTTGGGGACTCGGGGGAAAGAGTGGGGGGGGGGGCAAGGGATAAAAGACTACAAATGTGGTGCAGTGCAGTGTATACATGGGTAACGGGTGCACCAAAATCTCACAATCAGCACTAAGTAACTTACTCATGTAAGCAAATACCACTTGTACCCCAATAACTTATGGAAAAATAAATAAAAATAAAAGATTTCTGAGCTAAGATTTTTAAAAATGCCTTCTATTTGAAAGGGAAAAGAAGAAGAAATGATAGATATGATGGATTATGTGGATGGTAGCGAAAAATACAGAAAGTGAGAGAACTACGTGGCTCACAAAATAGTTGTTCATGGTAGTAGAAATATGGGATTCTGCTGTAGCAGAGACTGCCCAATATTTTTATTAATATCCAGGTTTTATTTGTCTCGGCACACTGCTAAATTACAACAGAACCCCTTTCATTTGGGACCTTTTGATGCATTCTCACCAATGGAATATGAGAATTAATATGGGTCTTGACTGATATGATTAAAAGCAGAGGTTTGAAAGCTCTTTCTTTTCACTTGTCTATTGACCTGGCATGATGATCTGGTTGAGGACTCCAAGGCCCTTAAGAATGGTGAGTCCTCTTGATCCAAGTAGCCTGGATCCCTGAATGATTGCAGGAAATAGAGATCTTTGTCTGCTGACTTCGTGCTATGAAAAGAAAAGAAATTTTGATCATATTTAGCCACTGATACTACAGTCTGTCTACTCTGACATGTCTTCCAATAGATGGCGTATGCTTTATTCTTACAACAGCAACAACAAAAACACCTAAGTTAATCACTGTTTTAAGTTGAATTTTTAATTCCAGAAAGATAATGCACTGAAAAAAAAACTGGATCCAGTGGATTAAAAGAAGTATGGCAGAACAGTGTTAAAAATAATCCCAACTAATTTCAGGATAAAATAACAGTAAGAAAAATAATGAGTAACATTTGTTTTATGAGACGTTTGTTCACCAAGGTATGGGTGTCCAACATAATGAACTTGACATTATAGTAGAAGGAGGTGTACAATGTCTCATGTATTACTGAGACTTGGTAGACAGAGCTCTTGGCTACACTATGACAATGTAATAGAAATCATTATTTATAAAGCTAAGCTGATTAGAAAGGGCGACAAAATTGTATGTGCAAGACAGTACTCTCTTTCATGCTTTTACCATTCTTGCTCATCAATAGTTGTCCATGTTCTAGACTTGAGGGGTCATTTCTGTCCATCTGACTTCAAATATCATCCTACAGTCTGAGCTAATGCTTCTGTATTTTCTGCACCAGACTGGACTCAAGTTTAGTTTGATATAAGGAAAATTATACAATGGACTCTGGTCATCTCATCTCTACTCCAGGGCCAGCCGTAAAATATGGGTAGATCACCCTACGGCATTGTCACTTCAGTCTGACCCAGCCTGATCTTCTTCTGACTACTTTGAATAAGAATTCCACATAGCTGACCACCATGTCTTATCTAAGTAATTAAAGCACTAATTGGTAGAATTCATGAGACTCTTGTGGTAGTATGCATTTGGAAGGTATCTGAGTGAGAATAAAGAGAGTAAAATAAGAGAGAAGCAATAGCAATTGCTGTTATAGGAGTTAGCATATTAGACCAGTTGGCACATTTGGATACTGCAATCAACATAGAGGGCTACAGGGTTGTAACTAATATATAAAATTCACAAAAGTGTATTGAAGCCCTCATATACAATGATGTCCTTTGGAAGTCTCATTCCTCTTAAAGTAGAACATCTGATACCTGATTGGATTTTTTCACTAATAAGTTCATTTTTTTGGAAGCTACTATGGGGATTGCTACTTTGAACGTCATTGAAAAAAAAAAAGAAGGCTGATTTTTGGCATATAAACACTGACATAAAATCAAAGGAAGGATATACACAGGGTGTAGTCTGTTATGTGCATTGGAAAACAGCTTCAAAATATTCACAAAAATCACGACTCTATGTTCATGAACTTAAAAGAAGACGGTTATTTAAAAAGGAAAACAATCTCAAAAGAAAAAAAAGGATAAGAATCTGCAAGAAAATAAATTCTGACAATTCAATTATAAATAATCCCATAAAAGAAGAAAAGAAGGGTGACAAAGAAATCAGTGTAGCTATACCAGGAGTTATCTGAGAATGCACAAATGATGGAAGAGGCACATTTCAAAGGAAGAAAATAAAGAAGTATTCTAACCAGAAAATTCATTAGAAAAATATTAAAACCCAGCACAAGTTAGGATTTTGAAATACACTGACGAAAACAAAAATGTCTTTGTTATTCTATTGTGTATGGGAAAAGACCATAAAGAAAAATTACTCTTGGCCCAGATGCTGTGATGTTAAAAGGGAGAAAGGAGAAGTGAATATTTATTTTACTTCCACTTGCCATGTGAAAGATAACAATTCTCAAAGCGTACAAGGCGATACTTTGCCAAGAAGAAATTGGGCTTAAGGTAGGCAAGAAAGGAAAAATTAAACCAACATTTATTGACATCTACTACGTGCCATGTATTTATTCAGCAAGTACTTTTTGGAAATGTTCTATACATACTTTTATAGTCTCCAGATATATAGCAATGAATAAGGTAAATGAGTCCCTGCAGTCAAAAAGCTTTCATTTATTTCCAGTGAAATTGTATAATACATCTCACATATTACTAGGAATTTAAAAGATATCCATTACTTTTACAGAAATAGAAATCAAAGCTAAGAGAGAGTCATTAAGTTGCCCAAAGACATAAAGCATATTTAGGATAGACACGGGAATGGTAACCTAACGCTGATTAACTCCCAAAACTGTCTATTTTCTATTTTCTAGTATGTAGCTTTCTCCAAAGTAGAAACTAGAAGTGTACATGAATTGCATCCTAGAGCATCTGATAATTGCCAGTGTAATTGTAAATAACTGTGGCATTTTACAAAATTAGAAATATGAAAAACTCTACTGCAAAAATATAAACATTTCACTATTCAAATAGGGAAAAAATATATATATATTTCAGAAATTAAAAAAGGCAAATCTAGTGTGTATTTAAAAACAGATTTTCACCAGTAACATATTAATACTTAAAAATAAGTAATAACCACTGCTATAAGTAATCAAATAACAGGCTGTGTGATTTCTAGAAATACTTGCTAGACTTAGTTTGAAAAACTAAGAAAGTATTTAACCATTTAGCTCAAACATTTTCGCAGTAGTATTTCTGGTGTCTTAATGCTTAGTGACACAGGTAGGTTTATGTGTTACTGCCATTTGAAAATTATTTCAAGATTACTGAGCCAGGCATGGCAGCTCACGCCTGTAACTCCAGCACTTTGGGAGGTTGAGGTTGACAGGTTGCTTGAGCTTAGGAGTTCAAGACCAGCCTGCACAACATGGCAAAACTCCATATCTACCAAGAAAAAAAAAATTATGGGTTTGGTGGTGTGTGCCTGCGGTCCTAGCTACCTGGGAGGCTGAAGTGAGAGGATCACATGAGCCCAGGAAGTCAAGCCTGCAGTGAGCCGTGATTGCATCACTTCACTACAGCCTGAGCAACAGAGTAAGACTCTGTCTCAAAAAAAAAAAAAAAGAAAAGAAAGAAAAAGAAAAATTACTGGAAGGAAGTCTTGGTGCCATAAAGCTCTGATGTTGAGCCTAGTTTTACATATTTTAAGCTACATCATTAGCAAAAACATAGAGGCCTATTTAGAAAAATTTTAGGAACAGAAAATTGTGAAGAGTAGCTAATACATTGGACTTCTGAGTAAAAATGAAACCTAATTTTGAGAGATCAAATAAACAACATGCAATTTGACAGGGGAAATATAAAATTTTACACTGAGTTTCAAAAATTGAATATTAACAAAGAAGGGAGGATTTGCAGCTCATCATTTATTCATGTAAAAAAAAATCCCAAAGGATTTTTGGTACTACAAATCCAATTATAGGCAACAGTATACAATAGCATTCCATAAGAAAATAATGGGCCGGGTGTGGTGGCTCAAGCTGGTAATCCCAGCACTTTGGGAGGCGGAGGTGGGCGGATCACGAGGTCAGGAGATTGAGACCATCCTGGCTAACACGGTGAAACCCCCTCTCTACTAAAAATGCAAAAAAAAAACAGAAAAAAAAAAAAATAGCCGGGCGTGGTGGTGCGCGCCTGTAGTCCCAGCTACTCGAAGGCTGAGGCAGGAGAATGGCGTGAACCCGGGAGGCGGAGCTGGCAGTGAGCTGAGATGGCTCCACTGCACTCCAGCCTGGGCTGAGAGCGAGACTCTGTCTCTAAAAGAAAGAAGGAAAGAAAGAAAGAAAATAATGTAATCTCAACCTCATTTCTATTCATTTACACAACCACACAAAATATATTTTAAATGTGAGATTGTCATAATAAAGTCCACCCAAAAGAGAAATACAAAGACGTGTAAGATCAATGACTATTTTAACCATTTCTCTATCTCCAGTGCCTAGCTGTAGGTCTGGAACAAAATTTTCATTTAGTAAATATTTGTTGAATTAATAAATGATAGACAACATGTATCATGTAATACAGTTAAGGAAAGGTCTAAAGAAAAGAGGTTTAACAGGGTGGTTGTAACGGCCCTTAAGTAAAGAACAGCCTGTCATACAAAAGGCGGGTAAAATTTTTTTCTGGTAGTCCCAGGGAAAGTTAAAACATTTTTTCTGCAGTAGAAATAAATCTTTAAAATGTTTACAGGTATCTAAAAATGGAATGTTAGTCTGATAAAAGGATTATCAGATTTAAGGGAGATGCTGGATAAGTCTCTGCCGCAAACACTTCTAATGGAAAAATCTCTGATTCTATGTATAATTGTGGTTGCATTTTTCTCTTTATTGTCGTTTGAAGTTTCTTATTTCTTCAGTTCACAAGTCCTAAAAGTGTTCAGGGTTAGCTCTAAAACATTCCATCTAAAGAACATTGAATTTAGTGTTTAGACCATCTTAAGATTAAAAAAAAAAAAAAAAAAAAAAAAAAAAAGAACTGTCTGTTCATATCCTTTGCCCACTTTTTGATGGGGTTGTTTGTCTTTTTCTTGTAAATTTGTCTGAGTTCTTTGTAGGTTCTGGATATTAGCCCTTTGTCAGATGAGTAGATTGCAAAAATTTTCTCCCATTCTGTAGGTTGCCTGTTCACACTCTGATGGTAGTTTCTTTTGCTGTGCAGAAGCTCTTTAGTTTAATTAGATCCCATTTGTCAATTTTGGCTTTTGTTGCTGTTGCTTTTGGTGTTTTAGACATGAATTCCTTGCCCATGCCTATGTCCTGAATGGTGTTACCTAGGTTTTCTTCTAGGGTTTTTATGGTATTAGGTCTAACATTTAAGTCTCCAATCCATCTTCAATTAATTTTCATATAAGGAGTAAGGAAAGGATCCAGTTTCAGAAGACATTCATACAGTCAACAGACACATGAAAAAATGCTCATCATCACTGGCCGTCAGAGAAATGCAAATCAAAACCACAGTGAGATACCATCTCACACCAGTTAGAATGGCGATCATTAAAAAGTCAGGAAACAACAGGTGCTGGAGAGGATGTGGAGAAATAGGAACACTTTTACACTGTTGGTGGGATTGTAAACTAGTTCAACCATTATGGAAAACAGTATGGCGATTCCTCAAGGATCTAGAACTAGATGTACCATATGACCCAGCCATCCCATTACTGGATATATACCCAAAGGATTATAAATCATGCTGCTATAAAGACACATGCACACGTATGTTTATTGCGGCACTATTCACAATAGCAAAGACTTGGAATCAACCCAAATGTCCATCAGTGACAGACTGGATTAAGAAAATGTGGCACATATACACCATGGAATACTATGCAGCCATCAGAAAGGATGAGTTTGTGTCCTTTGTAGGGACATGGATGCAGCTGGAAACCATCATTCTCAGCAAACTATCTCAAGAACAGAAAACCAAACACTGCATGTTCTCACTCATAGGTGGGAACTGAACAATGAGATCACTTAGACTCAGGAAGGGGAACATCACACACCGGGGCCTATCATGGGGAGGGGGAGGGGGAGGGATTGCATTGGGAGTTATACCTGATGTAAATGACGAGTTGATGGGTGCTGACGAGTTGATGGGTGCAACACGCCAACATGGCACAAGTGTACATATGTAACAAACCTGCACGTTATGCACATGTACCCTAGAACTAAAAGTATAAAAAAAAAAGGCTACTTTTTCTGCAAAAAAATGAAACTAAAACAAATTAGAAGAACAATAAGACTGACTTCAATTTCAGAAGATAAATTCAGAGCTAAGATGAATTGATTTGACTGAAAATGGAAGTTACAGCAGGTGAAATCCCAGCTTTGTGAGGAGTGAATTGTCACATGAACTGGGATGACTGCTAGAGCTTGCAGAAGGCACCACATGACCTTCTCGGTGCTGCCCATCTCCCTCTGCTTGCCCTGGCATAGCCCTCATCACATGTCCTCATCAGCAACAACTTTTCCCTGTGGACCCTTTTCCTCAGTACGCTGTGAGCTCTGTGAGGCAAAGACACTTTCTATCTGACTAACCATGAGATCTCTAACAACGAACGGAGTGCTTAACACATTAGACTCAATAAATATTTGTTAAGTAAGATGCATGAATAGATAACGGAATCTTTACTATATCAAAATTATATTTTAGATGTAGCCCCCTTATTTCTGGAGTGCAGTGATGACAACTTTCCTACAAGGATGCTGAAAAATTTACCTCATTGGTAGTGAAGTCATTTGAAGATCTGATCTCTTGATTTTAAAAGTTACTTTTTTTTTTGTAAATTAGAATATTCTCTATTACTATATTATTATATACTTATCATTCAAACTTAATATTTTTAGTTTTCGTTTTACTATCAACAAAATAAGTGTTTGACTACCTCCTAGCATAGAGGAATGACCACTATATGAAACAAAAGAGACCCTCTATCAATGATTCCGACCGACACTCCACTAAAGTAATAAAGATAGAAAAATGAGTAGGACACAGACTGGCTTGCTGGTTCCTGCCTGATCCCAATACTTTGGGAGGCTGAGGCGGGCAGATCATGAGGTCAGGAGTTCAAGACCAGCCTAGCCAACATAGTGAAACCCCGTCTCTACTAAAAATACAAAAAAAAATTAACCGGCCGTAGTGATGGTGCACACCTGTCATCCCAGCTGCTCAGGAGACTGAGGTAGGAGAATCGCTTGAACCCGGGAGACGGAGGTTGTGGTGAACCGAGATCATACTGCTGCATTCCAGTCTGGGTGACAAAGTGAGACTCCATCAGAAAAAAAAAAAGAAAAAAAAAAGAAAAAAAAGAAAATGAGTAGGACACAGTCTCTGCTTTTAGAAGCTATCAGTACGGTAGTAGAGATAATGTGTTAATAGCAATATACGAACGAAGTTGGTATATTTAAGGGGCATATCTAAAACAGATAATAAGGCAAGAGAGATATATCAGGATATCTCAAATACATATAAGGAGGAACTAATTGATTCAAATAATGGTTGAAGAGGAGAGAGACATAGGGAATTTTCATCGTGTATCTCAAAACCATGGATGTAAACTATCCATCTTGCTGGTTGTTGGGAGAGCATGTGTTGAAATTATGAATGAAAGCTGTAATCATCACTAACATTTGTATAGTGCTTTGCTGACCACTAAGCTCACAAAACTCTGTATTATCACCATTTCATAGATTAAACTCTGAAGCTAAGAGGAGTTAAGGAGTTAGCCCAGATCTCTTAGCCAGTAAATGATAAAACTAGAACTGTAGCCCAGCATCCAATACCGAGTGTTTTTCACTCTTATATGAGAAAAGATCTTCAGACCTGCTTAACACATTAAATAAATATTCCATGCATGTATCTCATTTCTGTAAAATTATTTAAATTCAAGGATTTTATGCATAAAAGTACTACCTAAATGTGACATAAATGTTACACGATCACATTAATTCAATACAGAAGCTTACTCCTTCGCCTTCCCCATCCTTTTCCTTATCTACCTGTGAAATAACTGAGGAACACTGCTCAAGTTGGAAGCACACAGCCTCTGTTAGCATTAACAAGGAAACCTATCTGCAATGTTGTTTTCTTTCTTTTTTAAAAAATGGACTGAGTAGATGAATGGCTTAGTTTCTTTTCATCATAGTGATGGTATTCTGAATTGATGGCCATAACAGATCTGTTTTTTACACTAAAAAATAATGACACTTTCAATGTAAGCTGCTGTCATATACTGATTACCTGAGCAGAGATAAAAATAATACTAATAATTTTTATAAACATACTTGCTTCTGAGTTCAGAGGAATATTTGTGGTAGGATGAAAATTTTTACTAGAATTATAGCAAACTTCAAACCCTCTTTCATATTATGATTTACACTTCTAAGCTTTTGAACTTCTTACTAGGAAGGCTTCAAGTTTATGAACAGAAATAAAATTGAAGTAGAAATTATGTATACACTTTAATGCTTAATGCTTTACATTAACTAGAATTATTAGCAGTGGTCTTAACATGAGCTTTGAATTAATATAAACATGGGTTTTAGGTTTCTGCTTCCACGCATTAACACTATGACTAAAAACAAGTTATTTAAAATTTCTATGCCTCAGTTTTATCATCTGTAAAATGGAGACATTAAAATTTTAGAGTTATATATAATGTGTGAGGTAATATTTGTAAAGTAAAGTGATTAGCATAGTGATTAACATGTTAAAGGCTTAATAAATATTATCTATTGTTATGGCATTCCAGAAAAAGGGTTTTGAACACAAGATTCTGTTTCATTTTGTTTGTAAACATTTTTGGAAGGATCAGGTGATTCAGTGAGTTAAATAATTATCTAGGGCTTCAGGAGAGATTAAGGTACAAGATCTAATTTTGCCTTTCTGAATTTTGTTTCTTAAAATATCTCACCTTATTTGCTACAAATTTGTCAGCACCAAAAAGGAAATAATACTATCCATTTGAATCTTAGGATTTTGAATCTAGAAAAGATCATAGGCATGATTGATTGCAATTTATTTATTTTATTAGAAAAGAGACTGAAAAATAAAATCCAAAGAATTTGTTTGTGACAGTATGAATTAAAAACTAGCAACAACTTTGCTTCCAGTTTGTGTTTTTGGTAGAAGAATAAATTGCACATGAATTAGAAATAATACAGCTAACACCACGTTTAGCTTTTATTTTTACAGTAAACTCTCCATCCACATATGAAATCTTCATTTAAAATAATGTGTTGGGCTGGCTGTGGTAGCTTACACCCATAATCTCAGCACTTTGGCAGGCCAATGTGGAAGGATCACTTGAATCCAGGAGTTTGAGAATGCAGTGAGCTATGATCATACCACTGCACTCCAGTCTGGGCAAAAGAGTGAGAACTCTGCCACTCCTACAGAAGAATAAATAAATAATAAATAAAATGATATTTTGGTTTCTATCTGACATTTCCCTACTTGTATAATTTCTAGTGAGTGGTCTACTTAGCATATTGGGCACATGAAGGGGATCACTTAATGACACCTCTCTACCATACAACAAAACTATTTTCCATAATATTCACAAAATGAAATAAATAACAATGCAAAAAGAAGCATAGTTGTAAAAATGTTCTTTTATTGAACTTCATATAGCTATGCAAATGGAAACTAAGTGTGCTAATATAAAAAGAAAACAATAGTTAAATTTTTAAAATTGCATTAATTTTGTTAATAGAAAACTAACACAGAAAGAAGGGTTTCCAAAGAGTAAACTCTGAAAGTTTCAAATAATAACTTGAAAACTAAATGACAAACTAGAGTGGGTTAAAGTCCTGTTTCCTTGACTTTATAATCACTGTGATCACATTTATTTAAGTATAATTTGTAAATGCAGAAATCTGTAGTACCACAGGACTTGGATAATCCAACTCAGTGTAAGATTATCCAAAATTGTCTTGGTGTAGGCTCACATTAGCTCACAGGTAGCTATTATGGACATCTCTTCCTAAATTCTTGCTCAGTGACATCACTTTATTGATTTGATTATTAATTCAGATTAATTATGGAGGATGTAATAATATCAAGGAAATCAGCAAGCACAACAAATCAAGATTTTTTTTCTTCAGTTAGCCAATTGTTGAACACTTACCAGTACATCACAAATCAAACTATACTCAAAGTGAGCCCAAACTACTTCAGTTGAGAAATTACTCTCAAATCAATGAACTGTAGTGAGTTTATAACAGTTGGGAGCCAACTGTATAACTGATACTTCTTTGAATTAACTTTCATATGAACACAACATAATTGGAGAATTTGTTTAGAAGTTAGATGAAAAGTCATTCAGAATTGTTGTTTCATGGTGATAATGAAAAACAGACTGATTTCAAATTGCTTTTAGTATTGGTTTAAGTTTTATTTGTGAAATCAATTTTATTGACATAATTTGTTTGTATATTTTCACCATTCAGTGAATGTTGACAGTTGTATAAACTTTGAATTCACTATCATTATCAATAAGCAAGCATTTCTAGAACAAACAATAGACTCCTCTTGCCCCTCTGCAGTACGTAGCTCCCATTGCACAAGCCCAGGCAACAACTGATACGGTTTTGTCATTAATGGATTAATTTTCATTTTCCAAAATTGTAAATAAATTGAATTGTATAGTATGCATTCTTTTGTGTTTAGTTTTATTTCATTGTACATAATGATTTTTTAAAAAGAGTCATTCTTTGTGTTACATTTATCAATATTTTATTATTTTCATTGCTGAGTGGTTTCCAATTGAATATATAGTCTATATTTGGGTTATCTATTCACATATTGGTGGACATTTACCTTGTTTCCAGTCTGGGGACTCTTGTGAATAAAGGTGGTGAGATTTGTGTTCATATCTTTTTCAGGACATATGTTTCTATTTCAGGGTATAAATTATTAGGAGAAGAATGTCTGGGTTCTATGATAGGTTTATGATTAACTCTTAAAATAAGACATTTTTCTAAAGTGGTTTCGCCATTTTTCAACCCAACCAGCAGTGCAGGAACATTCTAGTTGCACCTCATCCTCACCAACATTTAGTTAGAGGGAGTAGATCATTCCTTCCCAGTAGCCCAAGTAAAGGTCTTATGAACTTTATTGGAGCTGACCAGGTCACACAACCTTCCCAAAACAACTATCGTGGTTTCTGTTTGTTCAGGTCTGCACCATGGATCTATCTTGTATCTGATATTTGAGTCTGGTCCACTGTAAGCCACAGACTGAGGGTTGAGGAGGCAACCTCAGGGGGTTCCCCCACCTAGGTTCCCCCACCTCAGGGGGAAACTAGGAAACTGTTAGAGAAAGTTGAATGGATTCCAGGAGGCCAAAGATCGACCTAATTCTGCTAAACATTTCCATTATGTATAGATAACTCCTAGAAGTAATAGCTTTTTAAACTTAGAAGTGCATAATGAAAGAAAAGTCTGGTTTTGGTTGGAATAACAGTACAATGAAACACAGCAACTAATAAACATATGCTCAGGACCCATAGTGAAGAAACTGATGGGTGGGTGTTGAGAAAAACAGATTAAGTCCATTGCTTTCTGTTTCTTTTTTGTTCAAAATTCATGGAAATCTGTAAGGCAACTGAGTGTACTTGCTAAAGGCAGATGGTTGTGTTCTCTTGCTTGGTGGCATAGAAAGCTGAAGGAGGTACAGATGGCCAGATGGGGGAGGCTCTAGAAATGTGTGTGAGGCCAACACTAATTTTAGGAATCATAGCATTTATGAAGACCTAAAACTTTTAGAATATTTGTTGATCTGACAACTTATAGTCTAGAACCTAGGAACATTACTGTTACTATTTAACCTTGGCCTTTGGGCACAGAAGGAAGGAGAGCTGGATCATTTCCACTTGCATAGCCATGTATACAAAGTTAAAAGAACAATTTTTCAACTATGATTCTTCTTTGCATAGTTATTTATTTCATTTTGTGGATATTATTGAAAATAACTCTGTTGTATAGTGGAGAGCTGTCATAAAATGATACCCTCCAGGTACCTGACATGCTAAGTAGGTCACAGGCTAGATTGATTATGTAAGCATGGAAATGTTTGGTACCAACCAAAATATTCTTCTATTTATTTATTATGTATTTATTCTTTTTTGGTGAGGGGAGGGTTCTCACCCTGTTGCCCAGGCTGAAGTTCAGTGGCACAATCCTAGCTCACTGAAATCTTGAACTCCTAGGCTCAAGTGATTCTTCCACCTCAGCCTCCCCAAGTCTGGAGACTATGGGCATGAGCCACCATACCCACCCCAAAACATTTTTTAGCTGCTTGTGTTCCTTGAACACGGTTTATGGGTATGAAATCTAAAGTTTGATTAACTGGTCCTGTTTCTCTTCATTACAAACTGAATGGTGATTTCTGAAAGTTATTTAAGTTAAAAAAAACATTTTATTGACTTTACATTTTGTCTTACCATTCCTATCCCCCTTACCCTGCTAACTTGACATATATGTATACACACGCACACACACACACATATACACACACACACATATATATACAATTAAAGATGTGTGGATATGTATTTATAATATATACACCTATAATATATTTATTTTTACTATTTCTCTTCATCCTCTCACGAAATGAAAACTTTATTATAGAAGACTATTTTATATGTATTCTCTTCACTGTTGTATTTCTTTCACCAAGAAAAATTCCTGGCATGAAGTAGGAACTTCAACAAATTTACTGGATATTTTGTGAATATGTTTTGGATAGGCAGTGGAAAGTTAAAGACGAGGGTAGGGACTTAGCCAGACTTATTCAGTGATCTATCCTGAATGCCAACAATAGTGCCCAGCAAATAGTAGATGCTCAATGAATGTTTATTGAATAAATTAGATATCTATTATTCAACCCTTTTTTGTGAGGCACACAATGTTAACTACCGGATAGTGAAAGAAATCGGGGTGTTGGTGGTTTGAAAGAAATGCCGAAAGTTTGTAATAATTACGTGAGCAATCATAAAAATAGCCAATCAGAGACACCAACTCTCCCGTTCACCAAAGGATTTTACAGACGAAGAAACTCTGTATTTGTAGTGGCTCTAACCTACATGATTCTATAATTTCCTTCAGCATGGCTCAGCTATCAAGGACAAGCAGATAGTTGTATTGACTTAATGCCACCTCTCCACCCTTCCCTACGCCCCAAACCAAACTCCTATCTAAATAAAAATCACCATGATATGTCTTGGAATTTAGATTGCACAGTAATAAAAGTGGCTCCACAGGGGACAGAAAGACTGCGATAAAAAGTACAAAGATTAGAAGACAGTGGAGCAAAGAAAAGGAATAGCGGAAGGGGTGAAAGATTCCAAATATGAGCAATTTAGTCACAGAATGGGATATTGGAACTTGTTTTTTAGGGAGCATTTCAGGTTTTAGGTAATAATATTCAGTCTGAGGCCAAGGTAAAATGTTAGCATGAGTAGAAGTAAGCTTGTTTGAGGTTTGTTTAGCAGGGGATAGGAGTGGAGGAGTCCAAGCAGTAGAGAACTAGATTATAGGTTGAGTCTTCGAGAGTTGGGTTGAGTCATGTTCGATATCTCAAATGAAGGAAAAAGTGAGAGACACCTATAGGTGTCAGTAGACAGGAGGAGTGGGGTTGGGGTAGTATAGACAGATGATGGAGGCTTCAGAAGAGAAAGGGAGTGGCCGGTTAATGTCTTTAAAAAGGTAATAGTTGGCTAAGAGAATAGGGTTGGGTGAGATGGGGTTGTCTTAGTTTGGACGGCTATAACAAAAATACCACAGACTGGGTACTTTAAACAACACATATTTATTTCTCACATTGACTTATGGAACTATATTTCTAGAGGCTGGGAAGTCTTACATCAGGGTGTTGGCAGATTTAGTTCTGGTAAGAGTCTACCTCCTGGTTCATGGGTGGCTGTCTTCCTGCTGCAACCTCACGTAAGCAGAAGGAACCCCGGAGGTCTCTAGAGTCTTTTTGTAAGGACGCTAATACCACTTATGAAGGCTCTAACTCCATGCCCTAATCACCTCCCAAAGGTTCTACTTCCAAATACCATCACGTTGTGTGGTTAGGATTTCAACATATTGATTTTGGAAGGACACAAACATTCAATTCATAACGGGGGTCAACCAGGAACAAGACGACCAGTTGGAGGCTATTGCTGCTTACAGAGAGACACATTTGTGGTTTAGACCAGGCAGTAAAGGTGTAGGTGGTGAGGAACGGTCGTTTGAAGGACATTTTGTGAAGGTAAAACCATCAGAGTTGACTGATGGAATCAGATGTAGGGTATGAAGCCCCTCGGTATTTGGTCTGAACAACCGGATTAATGTAATACTAGGTGGAAAAGGCAAAGGAATGAGTCAGTTTGAAGGAGAAAAGAAATAGTTTTGTTTGGGTTTTGCAAGTTTAAAGAACTTGACAACTACTTCGACATTTATAGATGTGTTGGGAACTGTGTCAACTGCTTTCGTATACACTATACCATTTGTTATGTTATCCTACTGATCCTATGAGGTATGTACCAATATTATTCCAAATTCATGTATCAGCTTCAGCAAATGAGTAACTCACCCAAACTCATATAGTCAGAAAGTCACAGCGGCAAGATCTGAACCAAGGCTATCTGACTAGAGAACTCGCAATCACTGTTCTATACAACTTAAAACCCTTCTGATCAAGTGGATCCACGTTTTGTGATGTCAAATGCACATGTAATTTGGGAGGACTCTTAAAGATCACAAATTTACAGCTACAAATGTAAAAGGAAATCATAATAAATTGTAAACTTAAAAAAATTGGCAAATATTTTAAGCATTGAAATATCTAGAAAATGAACATTCTTAAATGTTAGCAAACGGATGCACTTTTATAATATTTCGCCACATTTTTGTCTCCATCGTTGCTGATCATCTCTTCCTGTGACAAAGTTTTTGTAATGCTATTTTCTATTAAGATAAATTAGTAGTCCATTTTCTACGATTAAAATTGATCAATTTCTAATTATTGGTAGTCTAGAAAAAATTCTTTCAGGTTCACAGCTTATTAATGGTAATACTGCATACAGGTTTGTGAATGTTGGGAATTTATTGATGACATCTAAGAAAACATTCAAGTTTTGCCACAATGTATAATCAAGCGATACCTTGTTAGAACCTCTCCCTAGGTATTCCAAGGTAGCCATGTAAGGCAAGGACCAGGAGCTTCAGTTTCATTCACTTCACCATGAATTCACCTCTGAACTGGCTTCTCTCCAGGTAGTTGGGGACACCAAAGCAGGGCAAGGATGCCCATGAGGACATTAATCCCATGTGGTATGACATAAGAGTTACCTTTCCTGAGTAGTCAGTGAGGAAATTGGTTGTCTCCTCAGATACTCAACCTTTGATGGAACTCACAGCTCTTCAACTGTGAGCCAAGAGGTAAAAAAGGACAAGATTGGAGAAAATGACCTTTTCTTACAGTTTTCTTAACAACTATTTTATAAACATAATAAAACTAGCATTATGGTTTTCTTATCTCCCAATGAGTCAATAAAATAACATATTAAATATCTATTTTTCTCAGCTTTCTATTATTTTAAAATATTTTCTTTTTTGAAGTACAAGTATAGGTAGAAATTTAAAATTTTTCTTTATAATTAACTAATCAATATTTGAAAGACTTGCCATTGCTATTCTCCTACTGAGGCCCACTGTTGTAAAACAGTGATTGAACTTGAATTGTACATGGTTTTCTTTATTCTCTCAAATAATTTTCCTTCAGTTGAAATAATTACATGTTGAAGACTCTAATGTTGTATAGAAGCTGTGAAATGAGAATAAGTTGGTTCAATTTTTTGTATTCTTGGGCCTGAAAAGTAGATGGCAACTGGAATAATCATTACAGAAGAGTGACTGCTGTCGTAGGGAAAATGTAAGAAATTTAAAGAAAGAGAAATAGTATGAGAATGAAAAGAATAAAAAGCTAAGAACATGGAATTAAAAAGTGGTTTCTGGGATGTTTAAGAACCCCATTTAGCCCAGTTTTCCTTCCATATGTTTAGTAATCTGAAAGGCAGCAACAGGGAACCTTGATTCAATTGAACATGCTTAATAGAACTTCAGAAGTCACTATAACTAGTTTGGCTAATTCCCACCAGCCCAGAGTAAAATGTCATTCTTTAGTCGATATTTCAGTGTCCAGACTCAATGCTCCCACTTGCTGAAATCAGCAGGAAGACCCATCTGATAAGTCGAAAATCCATATCCCTATGGATCCCAACTGTCCTAGCTGCTTGTTAATAGAACAGAAATCCCAACTCATCCTAGAGGCTTGAGGTGTCCTTGCTAGGGTGGGTAATGGAAGCTCTCAGGCTGCCAGCGCACAAGAGAACCTCCTGCTGCTCAAAGGGCAGGAAATCATGGAGTCCACCGTTGCTGAATTCAGAATGTCCCCAGTTGCATCTGGAAATTCTCTGTGCTCTCAGAGCTACTTTTGTTATGTTTGCCTAAGAGGGTGGGAGGAAAAGATGAGCCCTAAACCAGATCTATGATGGCAGCAAAGTGTAGGCCTACTTGTACTTGCAAGTGCTATAGACTGAATGTTTATATCCTCAGATTCTTACATTGAAATGTAATCATCAATGTGATGATCTTCAAGGTGGGGCTGATGGGGTGGGATTAATGTCCCCATAAAAGAGACCCCAAAGGGCTTTCTTGCCTCTTCTGCCATGTGAGGACACAGTCAGAAGACAGCCATCAATAATCCAGGAAGTGGACATTCCTCAGACACAGTGATACACGGATACACACGGATTCAGTGTGTATCCACTGGTACCTTGATCTAGGAATTTCCAGATTCCAGGCTGTGAGAAATAAATTTCTGTTATTTATAAGCCATGGAGTCTATAGTATGGAGTCTATGGTGTTTTTGTTATAGCAGCCCTAGCAGACTAAGAAAATCGGACTTAACTACCTTTGCTGGCAAACTGCCAGTTTGATCTGAAGGGGAAAGAGACAGAAAGGAATGAAGGAAGGCTGTTGGACTTCTTGGATTTTACAGGAGGGTACCATCAAGTTAATTGCCTGGTAGCATATTATTCTAGACAAGGAAGAATGACGCTGAAGGCAATTCAGAGATCATCAGGGTTGCCTCCTTGGTTTCAAAAGGGTGAACCACAGTCTTGCTTTCAATGGCCAGATGGCCTCTGCCCAAAATAACACTAAGGATGAGACCCCTGCCGGGTAAAGCTGCAGGGGAAGAACTCCCCTGTGGGTTCTGAAGGCAGGACCTCTACCCTAGTAGGCCTGGAAGGCAGAACATTAAGCCAAGGAGGATTACTCTTAAGCCTTAAAGTCTAATGGGATTTATATTGTTGGGTTTTGGACTAACTCCTAACCTATCACTCCATTCTTCTTTCCTATTTCTCCCTTTGGAATGGCAGTGTGTCTCCTTTACCTGTTCCACTCTTGTATGTTGAAGAACATAACACGTTTGCTTTCACAGGTTCACAGCTAAAGGAGAATTTGCCTCAGAAAGAATGATACCTTTAATCTCACCCATATCTGATGTAGATGATATTTAGGTGAGACTTTGAACTTTAGACTTTTGAATTGATGCTGGAATGAGTTAAGATTTTTGGAGCTGTTGAGATGGAATGAATGTATTTTGCATGTGAGAACATGAATTTTGGAAGCAAGAGGTAGACTTATAGACTAAGTGTCCTTGTCCTCCCAAAATTTGTATGTTGAATCCTAACTCCCAATATAATGGTATTTGGAGGTGAGGTCTTTGGTAGCTGATTAGGGCATGCGGGCAGAACATTATGAATGTAATTAGTGTCCCTATAAAAGAGGCTTTGGAGAATTTCCTTGCTCCTTCTGCCATGTGAGGACACAGCAAGATGGCCATCTATGAACATGGAGGAGGCCCCTCACCAGAACCTGACCATGCTGCACCCTTACCTCAGACTTCTAACCTCCAGAACATGAGAAATAAATTTCTATTGTTTATAAGTTACCCAGTTTATGATATTCTATTATAGCAGCCTGACAGACTAAGACAAATTGCAAAAGTGAATATTTATTTAGAATGAGAAAACATATCATGTGTTACAGAATCCTTAGAGACTCAGATCCCTTTCTTTTGAGAGTCTCTTTAGGCAGTTTGCCAGAAATGCTCCCTAAATTCAGTCTGGCTTTTCCTCTCCTCGTGGAACACTCTAAACTCCCAACTCCTGCACACTCCGAGGAAGCTGGCTAAGGGGGGTCCCTGAAACCGAAGCTCTATTAGCTTCAGTAAATTCACCTCTGCTGTACTGCTGACTGCCTGGGGCTCTGTCAGAACTTGTGTTGGCCCTATCTAGTCTGGATGATTCGTGAACAGTCATCTCTTAGATTGTCCCCACCCGTTAAAGTCTGGGTAGCACTCAAAGATTTGACCAAATCAGACTGTCATATCCTGTCCTTGCTGCCTTGCCAGTGAACTCCTGCCAATTAAATGCAGGCTACAGTAGTTTTTTTGTGATTTGAAAGAAGATGTGACTTTTTCATCTTTATGTAGTGAAGGTGCCCATTGACAAAATGAAAGACTACAATATACCATTTTAATTATATTCGTTTGTATTTATTTTTCCTATCAGTAGTAAAGGATACACAATGAAGCATTCCCTCCAACCTAACACTCGTCTCCTCCTGTTACTCAGTTTTCCTCCTTAATGGTATCTTTTCTTGGGCAGCCTTACAGAAATACATTTTGCAAATATAAACAAATGTGTGTGTGGGTTTTGAAGTTAAGTTATTTCAGTTATTTCTTTTCTTTTCTTTTCTTTCTTTTTTTTTTTTTACTGTACTAGAATATTTTATACAGCACATTTGTTCTCTGTTATTTCATAATGAGTCAGAATTCTCTGGTCAAATGATCTGAGTACCATGCTTGTGAGAGAGTTGGGCAAAAAGGAAGTTCTTTGACATCTTTCTTTCTTTATTTCACAGTGACACTCTATATCATATTGGGTGTAAGCTTTCACCTGGTATGACTACTACTCTCTTTTTCTTTTCCCTTCCCTTCCCTTCTTTCTTTCTTTCTTTCTTTCTTTCTTTCTTTCTTTCTTTCTTTCTTTCATTTCTTTCTTTCCTTTTCTTTCTTTCTTTCTTTCTTTCTTTCTTTCTTTCTTTCTTTCTTTCTTTCTTTTTCTTTCTTTTTCTCTTTCCTTCTTTCTCTTTCTTTCTTTCTCTTTCTTTCTTTCTTTCTTTCTTTTTCTTTCTTTTTCTCTTTCCTTCTTTCTCTTTCTTTCTTTCTTTCTCTTTCTTCTTTCTTTCTTTCTTTCTTTCTTTCTTTCTTTCTTTCTTTCATTTTTTTTCTTTTCTTTTTCTTTCTTTCCTTCTTTTTCTCTCCAAGAGACTTTCACCCTGTCACCCAGGTTAGAGTGCAGTGATGTGATCATAGCTCAATGTAGCCTTAAACTCTTGAGTTCAGATGATCCTCCCACCTGAGCCTGCTGAGTAGCTGGGACTCCAGCCACACACCACCATGCCTGGCTAATATTTTTTACATTTTTAGTTTTTAGCCCAGGCAGATCTCAAATTCCTCACCTCAAGCGATCCTCCTACCTGTACCATCCAAGTCACTGAGATTATAGGCTTCAGCCACCATGCCTGACTTCTTATTTTGTTTTAGCATATCACTTCACTTTATAATCAAAATAAATAGTCTTTCAGGCTACTATGTGAGTTGAGCTTAATTATGTTTATTGATAAGACCGATTTGTTTGTATTATTTTAGATTTTCTCTTTTCATGGCTTTAAACATATCATCTTTGCTCTGCTTTCTGCGTTGTTAAATATAATCTTATTTTTAAAGACAGTATCACAATATTTGCTCTTTTAATTTTGCTCATTTTTTAAATTACTGCAGGTTATAATGTTTACATTTGGGCCTGAACTTGTAGCCTTAAAATTTGTTTAGTCTTTATTCTATAGTTAAACATATTCAATGATCACCACAGATTTCTTTGCTGTGGCTTTTCCAGTCATTTCTTGATTGGCTAAATCTTGCTCACCATGAGATTCCTCAAGAACAGATGAGACTAGTTCTCTTGAATTATTGCATTTGGTATTCCTTGAAATGTATAGGCTGAAATATTCTTTTATTTTAGCGAAGTCTTAATAAATTATTTATTTAAACCCATTTGTGTCTCTTTTTATTTCCATTTATTTCTCTATAACTCCTAGTATGCTATATTGGTCCTTCTTGGTTTATCTTTTGCATCTATGAAGATGCAATGCAATATCATTAATTTTTAATTTATTTTCCCCTCTATGAAGAAGAGAAACTAAAAAGGAAGTTTATCCATGAGATGCAAATAAATATTCCTTCAGTACTTGTGCCTAGATTGTGGTCAGACATCTGCATGAAATTTAACCAATGATATTCTCCAGGTCTTATTTGAACTTGCACTGGGATATGCAAAGTAAGTGGTCTCAGGTTGTTGAAGGCAGTATAGGTTTTGTTTCTATTGGAGATTGAAGTATAGTCTTGCTCCAGAATATCAATTGACAGTATAATTGGAGAGAACCTGAAACGCCACAAATTACGCCACCGATCCAAAACAAAGTGATACTTACTTTACATGTTTTGAAATAAATGTTTAAAGCTTTATCTATCTGTTTATCTCCTGTATCCTTATGAAATGTTCTAAAAAATCTGAAGACTCCAGAGAAATAATCATGTTGGCCAATAAGTCCCTAATGTTATTGGTTCAGACCAGGTCCAAAGCTACTGTCAGGGCAGCTGACAGCTCTATGCCTGGTTCCCCATTTTTTTGGCTACTTTGGGTGGCCATCCTACTTTCTGCTGTTACTAAGAGGAATGTGACTGGTGACATTCTGTAACTCCCAGGGATAGGGACAGAAAAAGGGAACCAGATCCAGGTCCTGCATGATAAAAAAGGGAAAAAATCTACAGGAAGTGAGTCGGGAGTGGGAAGAGTGCCAAAACATACCTCTGATTTAATTCTTCAGCTGCTCAGTGAGTTACGTATCTTCCATTCTGCAGATACTACACATATTTTCCTGTTTTTAGTGTTTCCTTTTTCCACTTTCTGTCAGAGACACGGAAAAATGGAAATACTTATTCCTGCACATACGGCAATCAATTTTGCCAGGAAGTACAGGTCTTAAAACCATGTTGACCCTCTCATAAAATAAGGTATTTTCAATTGCTTGCTCATATCTTGGAAGTACACATCATTTTTCATACTCATACTCATATCCTTAGTAATCTGTCATGTGTCTGAATATCTCATTATCAATGATACTTTACTATCTATCTATCTCTGCTCTTTCAAGTGCCTGTATAGACTTTAATCAGTCAATAAAATAACATCACAATATGTGGTGATTAAGAGCATGTACTCTGGTATAAGATAACTTGGTTTAAATGGGCAATTTACTTAATGTCTCTAAGCCTTGACAACAGGGAACGTGCTAGTAACTACCTCATAGAGTTATGAGGAATAAATTCATTCATATGTTTAGTAATATTTATTGAACACCTACTATGATAAGAGCTATGAAGAAAAACAATGCAAGATGAGGGAAAAGAGAACGACAGGGTGCTACTTTAGATATAATTGTCAGCGAAATCTGCTCTAGGAAGATTATATTTCAGGGAAGATTTGAATGAAGTGAGGAAGTATGTCATGCAAATACTTGGGTCTGGAGGTTCTAGACAGAAGAAAGAATAATTTTAAGGATGCTGTGTTGGGAATCTTATTACCATGTTCAAGAAGTTGGATGAATTTACGTTGTGCCTTTCTAAATTTGAGCTGTCTAGATTTAATGGCCTCAAGAAGACAAAGCCAGGGTTGGGTGGGGAGAGCTGTATTGCATACGAATTCTCAAAGCTGGAGTCCTTCTTGAGGATTCCAGGCCGAAAACAAATTGTGTTCTATATATACAATGTAGTGTGGCAGGGGGCATCTTGTCATCTGGAGTGTGTATGTATTTACTATGTGAGTGTCATGCTATAATGAGAAATAACCATAGGCTGCATAATTTATAAAGAACAGATATTTCTTGCTTACAGGTCTGGAGCCTGAAAAGTCCAAGATTATGATGCCAACATTGAGTGTCTGGTGAGGACTGCTCTCTGCTTCCAAGATGGTGCCTTGTTGCTGTGACCTTAAATGGCAGAAGGTGAAAGGGAAAAAGGGTCTTGTTAGTTATCTCCAACCCTTTTATAAGGCACTAATTCCATCTATGAGGGCAGAGACCTCATGACCTAATTACTCCTAAAGGTGTCATCTCTTAATATTTTGCAATGGGTTCTCAATATATTCCCCCCAAATTTTGTGTTGGGTACTTAATCCCCAGTACAACACTGTTCGGTGGTGTGTCCTTTTTGGAGTTGATTAGCTCATAAGAGTTCTGCCTTCATGAGCAGATTAGTGAGTTATAAAAGCACTTATGGGAGTGAGCGTGCCCTCTTTTTTGCTCTTTTGACACGTGAAGACACAATTTCATTCTCTCCCACCCTTTCACCATGTGAGAACACAACAAAAAGGTACCTATCAAATGCGGGCATCCTAATCTTGGACTTCCTAGTTTTCAGAACTGTGACAAATAAATTTATATTCTTTACAAATTACCCAGTCTGTGGTATGCTGTTACAGCAGCATGAACTGGACTAAGACAGTGATTACATTTCATCATGAATTTTAGAGAGAACAGAAACATTCAAACCATAGCAATGAGTAAAAGACACCTATCGTAGAAAAATTTAAAGGCACAAACATAAAGAAGGAAGAGTAGAAGAGAAAAAGAACGAAGGGAGAAAGAGGAGAAAGAAATCATCTATTAAGCTGCCACCCAAGCATAAGTACCATTGTTTTATTTGTTCCTTTTTGGCAAACTTTTATGAATTCTATAAACCTGCAC
Organism: Macaca fascicularis; assembly: GCF_037993035.2. Classification (NCBI taxonomy): domain Eukaryota; kingdom Metazoa; phylum Chordata; class Mammalia; order Primates; family Cercopithecidae; genus Macaca; species Macaca fascicularis. The sequence continues at coordinate 106,241,972 of NC_088379.1, forward strand.
ATAAATTTTTAGATAATTTTAACTATATCTTTTTATTAGTTATGTACTTATTCATAATAAAGTTGAGCCATAATTTACCCAATGATTGTAACCTTATGATAACCTCTCTTCATAATGTTTAAACATTGTTTCTCTTCACATGACAGCAATTGTGCTTTGAATATCCATGAAAGGAGAGAACATATAATAATAAAAATGTTCCATTAATTCAGTGATACTTTCAATGAGTTTGCAGATCAATAACCAGAACAATATCCATACACATTTGAAAAATTAGTTAGTTGGTAGATAGACAGATTGATAGGATGTAAAGACTATTCAATTTACGAACATGCTTGAAACACAGGCTCTTAGACTCTGTAAAATTTTAGCCATCCTCTATCCCACTAACATGCAGTTACTCACAGATTAGGATGTACAGACGAGGTAAGGAAATGGTCCTTAAAATATGCTCCCAGGACCAACCTCATCAGCATCATCTGCAAATTTGTTCGAAATACTAATCACTGGCCTGCATCCATGACCTACTGAATCAGAAGCTTTAAGAGTGTGCTGTTGAATTCTGTTTTATCAAGATCTCCTGGTGATTCTGATGTACACTCAAATTGGATTACCAATGAAAGTGAACTCTCCTTTCATGACCATTGAATCCTGTACCTACTAGTAATTAGCAGTGGAACTTCCTACCCATTATATCCTCTAAGCTTCAATTTTCTCATGTCTATAAAAAAACAGAATAAACAAACCAACATTATACTGTTGTAAAGATTAGATGGTATAACTCGTGATAGCAACTAGAAGTGTCTCTGGCATGTGATATACACATTCATTCAAGGAACAGTTAAGTACCTACTATGTGCCAAGCACTGGTAGAAAAAGAGAAGATCCATATTTTCGTGGACCTCATCTAGCAAGTGAAGACAAGCAGGCGTGTGTGTGTCTGTGGGGGGGTGTGTGTGTGCTTAATCAAAAGTCATATTTGTCATAACATTAAGTTGGGGCCCAAGGAAGAGAGGAGTTAATTATGTTTGGGAAGGGCAGAATCAGGAAAGGCTCCATAGAGGAGAACTTTTAGCCACAGAGCCCAGATAACTTAAGCCTTGGAAGTGTGAAAAAAATTAAGCTTGTGGAGGTGGTAAGGAAAGGTCACCATACATATCTGAATGAGACAACAAAATTTACTTCATTATTGGATGTAATGAAAGGAAGACAGCAGTCAAAGAGGAAGCCACAATAATTAAAAGTGATAAAATTTCAGAAAGATAAAAAGATAAGGTGAGAAATGAGTAAAGGATTTAAATGGCTTTATATTTCTGGTGTCCCAGCAATGTTAATTTCCCTCTTTTTCCTTAATATTTTTATCCTGGTGAAATCTGAGAAAAACTAAGTTTTTAAGTCAGCATTGATGCTTCAGGTTTGAGAAGGGGAGCATAGAAAGGCTATATTACAATATGGAGCCCAAGTGGAAAGGTAAAGGCACCTTAGGAATTTTTTTGTTTTTGTTTTTTCTCATTCTCTAATTCTCTGACTGATTGCCAGAATGACTGACAAACCAGCAGTTTTTGGGGAGGAAATGGTGGGGTGGGAGGGGAAGAAGAAAGGTAAGCACAAGAAGGAAGAGAAAGAGAGGAGAGAATTGGAGGAGTCCTTTGAGGAATTCATCATACTCAAGGCCAGGTAGCCTGAAGCAGATTTTTAGATACACTGAAGTAATCAGACTTTGAGTTCTTCGGATCATCTGTGGCACATTATTTATGACTTAGTTCTTTGTATGTAGTTATTTTTAATGACTTTGTTCCCAAACTAAGCCCTTGGTACCATTGCGCCAGCACAGCCCCTGTGAAAATTGACCACTTTGTTCTGTTTATAAAGGACTACAGATTTACAGATGCTGAAAATAAAACCCACAGAGTCCATAATGTAGTCATTCTTGGTCTTCTGTCTTACCTTATTCTACATTTAAAATGTTTTCCCAGCCACAGTCATAATCATGGTTTACTGCATAGCTCAAAGATAGAGGCCCCAGAGCATTCACTCCTGTAACACAATTAAAGACAATAGCTTGGATCTTCTCTCCTTGCTACTCTCATCTCTCCTGGTAGGAAAGGAGAAATGATTATACTTTATGTAAATATTATGGAGGTGCATTCTGTCTCTGTATCTCAGGGTTTGAAATTTTCCACTTTAAAAGACATTTACCACTTTCTTTTGCTTATCCCAAACATAAAACAAATCTCAGAGAATAAAGGAAAGTTAGTTGATACATCATAATACGTAGTTGCAATATCATTAAATTGCATACACATAGTCACACTCAGGGACAACTGGGACGTCAGCTTCTAATTTGCTATCAGATAAACATTGTCTCCAGTTATTTTCCAGAGTTCAGGGTGGTAACTTCAGTAATTGAAGAGGGGAATAAACAAAGTTAGCATCAAATTATAGTCTGACACAAGCTTAAAGTCTGCATTTTAAGGTCTTGGTGAGCTCATCTGTCATGAGGCCTAAAATAAACACATGTCCAAGATGAAAACAATGGTGTAGTTAAAATCATCTACATAAGTGAGTCAAGCACCCAAAATGCCTTCTGCCAGGGACAAAACAAAATTCTGAGGGGGGAATCTGATGATTGTCCCTTTAAGACATTAAGATATTTAAATTACCACAGGAACACAACACACATCTTTTATTCTATTTGTCAAGTTTTGTAAAATAACCACGTTGATAAAATATGAAACTTACTGGTTGTCCATGTTCTGAGCTGTAACGCTTTGCAACACCAGGGACTTTATCATATCAGAAGATTTAGGTTTTTCAAAAATCCAAATGGTTAAGAAATGGAGAGGGGGAATGAAATAAAGGATTCTTTCTCTGAATGGACTGCAACAGATCAAGTGACAAGATCAAGTCCAAAGAGCAAATAGCAAGGATTTTAACAACTGACATTCTTCCCCATCTCAATAAATGACCAGGAACTTGGAGTCATCTTTGACTCTGCTCTTTCTCTCCTATTTTATATCTAATCAAGTCACAAATTCTAGCAGCACTGCCACCACCCTGGTCCAAGTGGCAGCCATTGTCCTGCGAGTTTTGCTATGGCTGTAGCTTATAAACTGCTCTACCTTGATCCCACCCTTACCCCTCTGTAGTCTATTTTCAACCTGGCAGGTGGAGTGATACTGTTGGAATTTCAGCTAGACTATATCGATGACTGCCCATGTCTCTTAGAATGAAATCCAGATTCTTTACAGTAGCCTGAAAAACCCTACCTCATCAGGCCTTCTCTACTTGTATGATGTCTTCTGACCCCACTGCACCTGATTGCTCCTTGCTCACTTCATTGCAACAGCATGGGCCTCCTTGTTGTGCTTCACACCAGCTGGACATGCTTCTGCATCAGGACATTTGAATTTGCTAACCCTTCTGCCTGAAATACTCTTCCCTTAGATATCTGAAAAGTTTTCTTCCTCATCTATTTATGTGTCTTTGGTTCAAAATTTTACTTTAAAAAGTAAAACATTTCATGACCACCCTATTTAAAACGAGTTTCTTCCCTCACTTCCAGGATTCCCTGGCCCCTTCCATTCTTTGTCTTCTAGTATAGTAGTCATTATCTCTCACAAACTACATATTTTATTTGTTCTAGTTTTTTTTAATCTGTTTTCTTCCACTAGGGATGTTTGTTTCTTTTTCTATGGCCATTTTCCAGAGTGATTAGAATTGCTGTGCAAAGCAGGTAGGGCCTCAATAAATAGACATTAAAATGTTAATAAGACTTACAAACAATGCTAATTGTGCTTCTTATAAAACCAGTCCTGCTTTAGTCCCTACGGATATTAAAACACACACACACACACACACACACACACACACACACACACACACACACACCTGAGGAGTCCCAGGAGAATGCAGACCAGACTTGCAGCTTTGGGACAATGATGACTTATAACTAAAAAGGGAAGAGGAAATTCTGAGGAAACTGGCCATCCAGAGAGGTTTGGTGTACTCAGTGCATTGTACTCAGTGCACTGGGGGACATCAATTTGGGAGCAAATATTTAGGAAGGAAAAAGACATTTTAAAAAATGGTTTACCAGAAATTAACCCACAGCATTTTCCTAAATTCATTAAAGGTTCAGCAGCAATGTCCATATTTCCAAATCACAATGATATTTGGTATAATGGAAAAACACATCTGGCATTAAACATATTAGTGTTAATGATATGAATTTATTCATATTCCAAATTTTGGACTACAAAAGCAGACTTACTTGCTTCCAGACTAACTCTTTGTGCATCCACTGTGACTTTATTTAGGCCCTGGATTAGTGAGACCATTCCAATTTCTCGAAACTTGACTAGGATTTAAATTTTCATGATACAGACAAAGAAATGACTTGGTTAAAAGAGATAAAACTTTCCTTCTTCTCATTTTGAATAGAGAACGCATAGTGCACTGACGACCTTCAACGATGGTTATGTGTTATCTGAAAGCTGATCCCAGTGGACCCATGATAGTGCACACTGGTGTCCACCATTCATTTTCAATTGGACCGGTCTCTATCCCCAGGCTTGCTCTCCTGAGGAGGTGGAGAGAATCTTAAGTGAGAACTGAAAAGGAAAACTTAGGCAATAAATAGTTTCAGTAGACAATAACATGAATGAGTCTATTCAGGATCGTCTCGAAGGTTGAAATGAGTCACTTTACATTTGAAGATATTGCAACAACATCGGATGCACAGAAGATTCCTTTTCCTTTCTAACCATATCAAGTTGAGTCTTATGGCTCACTGGAGAAGCTCAATCACAAAAATGACGTAGAACGTCATGGCCAGTGTCTTAAAGAGACATACAAAATTGCCCACTCTGTTATTTTCTGAGAGAAAATATCTTACCTCGTTAAAACAAGCAGGTGGTGGAAGAGCATATCTAAGGGAGCCGAATCATTCAGGTAGGGGCATTTCAGAAACCCACACAGAATCCATGTGGTACCAAAAGTTTTCAGGAGTTAGCAGCATTCACATGTCATTGCATTTTTTTTTGCTCTCCTTGATAAATTTGATTTCATAAAGTGATAGTTTCAGTCTTAGTACCTTCTGTTAAAAAGGAATCAATGATCCAAAGTCAAATTGTTTCTATTGTAAATAGCAGCATTTCTCACAACTCCTAGCAACCTTTACTGCCAAAAATAAAATATACATTGTAAGAACTAAGACCATAAACTGCTTTATATTGTTGTTTCTCTTAATAAGAAATCCTTTTGGTTTCAACTGTGGAACTTCAACATTGATCCCTTCACATTTTCCTTAGTTGCTCAAGTTGCCAAGTGCATGGAATATCCTGTTTTTTCAATTAAACTTACCACTGCTTTTCATGTTATCCCCTCTGAGCTTCATAAGCTTCTTTGGGTACCATGCAATGGAGTTCAGAGGCCAACTTTAAAAAAAAAAAAATTTAAAAACCCAACAATCTGCTCTGCAAAGCTGAGTAAAATAGACATAAACATGTTCACACTACCTGTATCTGAAAGAGTTAAGAGCTCCTGAAAGTACTTCAAGGTCAGCAGTTTGCTTTCATCCCTTTCCAGCACTTTGCATAACTGGCAGCCCTCCATCCTTTGGAGAGCAGAGGGACAGCAGAGTGCACAAGACTCACAGTTTCAGCCAGAATTTCCATAATCACATCAACAGATGGAATAATAATCACTGCTGAAGTTACTGCACAATCTTTCTGATCCAAGGAAACTTCCTTCTGCTTCAATTCAAAATCATTTCTGCTGGCAATTTAGACATAGGCACTCTTATTTTCTGGAAATGTTACAAGTTAAGGTGATTTTAAAGTAATTGAAGAGTATAAGCCCTGCATTTGAATATAGTACTGTGGAGGGAGCCACATGTGTGCAGGGAGTTTGAGGAAAGTCTGGGCATTTCAGAGTGCTACATGGGACATGACATTTCTTTGGTGACTCGCAGCAGTGACTGTGAGGTCTGCCACTCTCTGCAACCCTGTGTCCTGGCCACCTGGGCTCTATCTTCACAGCTGGGATTCTAGTCATGACTGCTTGAAGCTATCCTTCCCCAGTCTCTATATAGCAGGTTATCTCTACTCTTGATTATTCCATGGGAAAAATCAGTTACATTGAAGAGCATATTAGATCAATACAATTAGAATCATACTTTCTAGAATCTGGTATGTTAGGGTACTTAATGTTGATTTCTAGACAACAGCTATGAATCTACCTAAGCTCTGAATCTGCACCATGTGAAAGTGTGACAAAGTTAAGACACCCGTAAATACGATGAACAATACCTCTATTGTGTAGATTTTAAAGTTGTTTTGAGGTCTAAGGCTTTATTACGTCAAGAATTATCTGAGAGTATCTGGAACTAGATATTGATTTCTCGAATGGGAGAATCGTTTACCAATATAATGTCCAGGTCACATATGTGGTCAATTTGAATAACCATGAGAGTATAATATGAACATGGATCTGTCTTCACTTGAGAATTCATAAAAAGTGTCACAGCAATTATGTCTGTGTGACATAATCTACAAAAAAGTAGTGAAAATGATAGGAAAAATACATTACTTCAGGAGAAAGACAAATTTTTAAAAAGAAATTGGCTTATTATTGAGTGGCTTTCTCCCACTTCAACTTCGTTATTTCTTGTTTGGTTTTTATCATTTTGTTCTTGTTTATTGAGATCTCCTGTATATTTAGCACTATTCCAGACACTAAGGATAATTTAAGCATCTGTTTTTCTCTCTGCACATCCTAAGGTTCCTTAGAGTTTTCATCTTTCACATAGCTTCAGTCAAAATCTACAAGTCTCTGAAATCTATATTTTCAGTAGCAACTGTTCTTTCAAGCTTCAAACCAATATGACATACTTTGAAGGAGGTGGGGGAGGATGTTTAAAGTTACCAATAAAATGCATGATGCCCAATTAATTTATCCTATACTTACAAGACATAGTAAAACAGGTTCATTGCTTATCTGCCATTCAAATTTAACTAGGCTTCTTGTGTTTTAATTTGCTGATTCTGGAAACCCTGGGGATGGGGGTCAAGATGCATTTTGTTCTTTTGTGTTTTGATCTCTGCATTTACCCTTCTCCTGATTCTGAGTAGTAATCAAGCTGAGATCTGATGGGCAAGATGGCGGGACACTGGTTTCTGACCACATGCTCTGCAGCTAAACAGCAAGTCCTTCCTTGAAGGCTGATCTGGGTATCTTTTGGTCCACATTAGCTATACATACATCAGCTATTCACATACATAAATATATATATATATACACACACACACACACCCCTACCAAATGTAAGAACTTCCTTATCTTACGGATTTGTATAGAGCATAAAGCCTACACTGTAACTTGATGAACAGAGTGTGCTCCTTGTTTAAAAGGAGGGGAGAAAAAAAACTAAAAGGAGACTGACTTAAGGGAGAGGCTTCCCCTAGATGTCACAGATTAGCAGATTTTACATTTATCAGGGGCCAGGACATCACTTGGAAACAACAAAGCAGGGCAATGGCAAAACGTTGAATAGGATGGTTTGGAGGAATGGTGCACTTAAGGTGATAGTATCCATGCCACCAAGGTTCCCAGTCTCAGCATCAACTCACATGCTTGACCAATAATACAGAAGCAGTGAAAACATCAGACTTGAAGGTACTGCGTGCATCGCAACAAGGAATGATTCAGTGAAAACAAGTGTTGGTTGGTGAACTGCAGGGTTTTCATTAATGTTTTGGGATCAAATAATATCACAGAACCTTTGCACCAAGGAAACCTAGATTATAGACTATGATTGAATTTCCTCCTATGCAAAGAAGTATGAGTCTTATAATATAATGCAAGTTGATTTAAAGGGAATAATGAAGTGGGATATTTCTTCCATACTTCATCTGTGAAATCAAATTTAGAACCTTTTTTGTGGCAGACAATGATTACTTACTCAAAAACCTCCTTGTTCTCCAAATTTATCTTTGCTGCATCCTTATCAGTGATAAGAAGGTAACCCAACCCAGGCCACTGGGACCTGGAAATTTTTCTTTTTCTCATTAAAGAAAAAAAAGTTATGTAGAAAAGAAACTATCATTTCGCCTTTGCACTTGGTTGTGAGGATATGCCACCTGAATTTGTGACAATCATCTTTTTATAAGAAAGATGTAATTATAAGAAAACAATTATAAGAGAAAAAGACAGTCTTGAGGAAGAGAAAATGGAGAGATGAATGGAATTTGAAGTTATTGTGATATCATTGAATTACTCATTAGTTAACTCTTCTACTTTCCTGCTTCAGAACATTTTGAGATAATAAATTTTTAAGACACATTTAGTGGGCTATTTCATAGTTTGTATCTAGAAAAGAAACCAAAATGATACATTGTTACCATCACAGATTGGGTTTCCAGAAGCAAATGCTGAGACACAGTTTAGGTGCATTGTGTTTACCAGGCACGAACAATTGCATAAAGGATGGGGAAGAAGTGGAACTGGGCAGAGGAAGAAGTGGAACTAGCAGGGAGCTCTGAAGCAAGTGTTGCTCATTAGATGTTGTTGAACAGGTCATGATGGCTAGAACCTTATACCCCTGCCATGCTCAGTCACTGAGGGCAGGTTGCTCTGGTAGAGATGTGACCTCAAGCAAAGGATTTATCTGAAGCTGAGGCAGATCTGATGGGCAAGATGGCAGGACACTGGCTTCTGACCACATGCTCTGCAGCTAAACAGCAAGTCCTTCCTTGAAGGCTGATCTGGGTATCTTTTTGTCCACATTAGCTATACATACATCAGCTATTCACATACACACACACACACACACACACACACACACACACACACACCTACCAAATGTATCTTTACTCTGACATTCAAATACCCCAGATTCAATGGGATCAAAATTAAAAGATGGTTCCACTCATGAAGATAATTTAGGATTGACCCCTCAAATCTTCATTGACGTGTTTTTCCCCCTTGCCTTCACCCATCAATGACTATTACTAAGCCTAGTAATATCTTACTTCAGTCCACAGTTTTACTCATTCACATTGATGTTAGTGAAATCCAAGCCTCATTATGCTTCAAGTAAGGCTAAACTCATTGAGTTTCGTAACCTTAAATTTGATTTCCTAAACACTATTATTAACTTGTGTTTCCTATAGCAGCAGTCTGGTTGTGCTATTACTCCTCTTAAACACCTTCTATAACCCTATTTTGTCTATTAAGTCTCAGCAAACTTTATTGGTTTTTCATCTAAGAGAAACCTCAAGATCCTGCTCCTAAGTTAATTTATTTTAAGACAATGAGTTGATTAGTAATTCTAATGGGAGGCATTCTATTTCTTACTTTCTGCCTTTCTTTCAGCCATGCCAGTCTGGAAATCTTTCTTTACCCTCATTTGTGCTTTCTAAAATTTTATCAAATAGAAGTATGCCCCACCAAACCCACCAGTCAGTAAGTCACACCAGGACATACGGGTTGAATGTTGGTCCTAACGTTAGTACATCACATAGTCTGCCTTTTATTAGGTTTTCAGGGCTGACTTACCCAGAAAGCACATTAAATAGCAGTTTAAGGTACCAGAAAATCAGGACAGAGCAGATTGAGTTTGTATGTCACTATGATCTATATACTTGTTCTGCATGTAGGCCAGAAAGTGTCATAGCACCAGCACAAACTGTTCCATCATGACTGTAAATCTGGGACTCAGTTGGCAACTTCTTTCTCACATTGATTTTAAATATATATCATGTGTTTCTCACTTTATGCCCAGGGTTTCCTGTTGGAGGCAGGAGATGTTGTGGAAACTACTCAGTGTCCCCACATGAATAACTTATGGGTCACACTTGAAGTAGTGTGAGACAGGATTGTAACTTGCACATGAACCTGACAAGATGGGCCTTCCCTTACCAAGGCTGAGCTAACCTTACTCCTGCTGAATGCTCAGCCTGCTGGCAGCAGAGACCAAGATTGAGCACTCAATATGGCTTCACTCCTCACGGAAGCCAGTTAGCCATTTGGTGACAAATCAATTTTGTCTCTTTTCACTTTTAAGAGGGCAGTAATACATTCTTATAGAAATTATTATATACAACTCCCATGAGGTTGGGATACTAACTTCTGGAATGCACAGTTATCTACCAAGCCACCTTACTCGAAAGAAAACTTTTGCCAGTGCAAAATAAGTTACACCAAATTAGAGGTTGCAGCCACCATCTGGCCTTTTTTAAGGCAAAGAAAGGAGTTACTAGACTAGTGGGAGTAATCAAGCCCAATTACCATGAAGAACTAGGGTGGTTGCTACACAGTGGACTTACGGATGAGTATCTAGAATTCAGGGGATTAACTGTGTTGTCTCTTGGGACTCTTACAACAGTTGAAAACTATAAATGGGCAGTTGTAACAATAACAACTTGACAAGGGCAAGGCAGCTATGGGTTCAGACCTCTTGGGGATGAAGATCTGGGTTTTCCCACTAGACTGGCAGTCCACCAAGCAAGAATATTAGCTGAGGATGAAGGAAATCTGAAGAGGGAGATGGTGGAGAAAGACGATGAGCATCCCTTACAGACCAGGAACCAACTGCAACAGTGGGTATCAGAGCTTGCTTTGCTGACTCTTTTAAAGGCTTTTTTGAAGGTTGAAATGTTGATAAATTAGATTTGTACATCGCATCCCAGGGAGAAATGAGAGCATCTTTACCTTAGGAAAGACATGGATATATGTCATTAGAAGACATGAATGGATCTGCAAAAGAGTTTTTGTTTATGTGACACCCAAATTCATACACTTGCTTTGCTTTTGGGCCAGAATGAGTATTAGCAGCAGCTAACATCAATTCCATGATCCTGCAACCAGATTTCTACTGTTGCCACCATCTTCACTACAGACCTATAGCCTGCCTTGCAGACTACTCCTAGTTATTCCTGTTGTTCATATGAATTCTCCAACAGTTCCTACATCACATCATGCAGTGTACCTTTATCTCATGTTCTGACACTTCCCTGGTGCCACTGAAGTATGAGTTACCCCAGGGTTCACTTGGCATTTATGCACATGCAACCCAAGAGTTCAGGGGAGTAAATGCTTCATGGGAGAATTTGAACCAATGGAAGTTGGAAGTCAGAAGATAAATTCTTCCTTCCTCCCCTACTGCCATGGATTGTTTGAAGTTGCAATGACTACATGTGGTCTCTATGAAAACATTCCAAAAGACTGAGCAATCAGCAAGTCAGGTAATGGTGACATTTTTGTCACCTGTTTTTCTTGATTCCTGTTTCTTTCTCTAGGAACTTACATTCTCATTGAGAAAAAGTAAAAAATATTGGAAATAGTTGAGTGAAGATGAAGACCAATCATACACACAAATAAATGATTATGAACAAGTACCTTTGGAGTTCAGAAATGATAACATTTAATGATTATTAAGGGCTAAAAAGAATTTACGTTAGATAGGAGCAAAAATATATTGGTAGACCATTCAAGTGAATATACCTAACATAAGTGTACATTTATATTAACCAAAATACATGTAGAAGAATGTTTGTAGAAGAAATATATTTTAACCCTGGAAAAATTCAAATGCCATCTCTAGTAGAATAAGAAAACTAAAATTTTGGTATAGTCATTCGATGTAATGCTAAAAACTAATGAGAATAAACAAATTATAACCACAAAAAATTCAATTAATATAAAGTCCAAAAATAGGCAAAAGTAACCTTTTGAGAAGTCAGAAGAACAGTTACCCTTGGCAGTGAAAATGACAGGAAAAAGATATGGAAGACATTTTGTAGACAGATACTATTCTTTAATCAAGTAAAGTTGTTATATTAACTTTGTGAAAATACATTGTTATATATTTATTACTTTATTGGCAAATCTTCTATTGAACCAAAGCATACAGATTTAGAGACTTTAAATATATAAAAATACATCACCACCATCTAGATGAAGACGTAGCACAATTTCAGCACCCAGAGGTTTTCTTATGCCCATCTCAGTCAAACTTTCCCCATTAGATTATCATTATTTTGACTTTTGTCATCATATAGTAGTTTTGTCTGTTACTGAATTTCATATAATAAAATCATATAGTACATATTCTTCTGTGTCTTGCTTTTATTGCTCAACATTATTCTTGCGAGTTTTCATTCATGTTGTTCTTTTTCACTGCCATTCCCTCATTGGTGGATATTTGCTATTCAATTTTTGATTGTAATAAATGAAGCCGCTATAAATATTCTTATACATATTTTTGTAGCTATTAAGAGCTCTTTTAGAAGATATATACATTATATTATATGTGTACATTAATATATAATATATATGAAATTACTGTATATGTATATGTAGCAATTATACAAAGGTATATATTATAGATATGTATTGTATTATATATACTATATATTATATATGTATGTATGTATACGATACATATATATAGTAAAGCAAAACTATAGATAGATGGAATTGCTGAGTTAAATGGTGAACATATGTTTAGCTTCACTATACATTCTAATAGTGTTTAAAAGTGGTTGTAGTAATTAACACAGCCACCAGTAATGTATTTGAGTCCCAGTTGACTACATAGTTGCCACTCTGTGTTTGTTCAGTCCTTTTAATAGTAGCCCTTCAGGTGGGGTGGGTGCAGTGGTATCTCATTGTGGATTTGGTCTGCATCTGTGTTGACTAATTTAAGCACTTTTCATATTTCTTTGTCCAATTGAATATTGTTCTTTATAAAGTGCCTTTTCTAGTCCTTTGTTTCTTTCTTTTTCTTCTTCTTTTTCTTTTATTTATTTATTTATTTTTTTGAGGCGGAGTCTCACTCTGTCACCCAGGCTGGAGTGCAGTGGCACGATCTTGGCTCACTGCAAACTCCGCATCCCAGGTTCATGCCATTCTCCTGCCTCAGCCTCCCGAGTAGCTGGGACTACAGGCGCCCGCCACCATGCCCGGCTACTTTTTTGTATTTTTAGTAGAAACGAGGTTTCACCGTGTTAGCCAGGATGGTCTCCATCTCCCGACCTCGTGATGCATCCGCCTTGTTCTCCCAAAGTGCTGGGATTACAGGCGTGAGCCACCGCACCCAGCCAGTCCTTTGTTTCTTTGAAACATTTTTAATTGCAATTTTTGTTTTGTTTTGTTTTTCAATGAGTGTCTTGTGGAGATTTTGTGGCATTTAAAAATTTTGGAATATGAGTTTATTGTCGTAATAATGCATTGCTAATATCTTCTGGTGTGCAGCTTGTCTTTTACTCTCTTTAAGGCAACTCTTAGTGAACAGAAGCACTTGATATTAATGAAGTCCAATTTACCAATTATTTTAATTGTTAGGACTTTTGTGTTCCGTCTAAAGCATCTTTGCCAGCTCTAAGGTGAAGAACATCCTCTCCTAAATTTTCTTTTGGATGTCTTATTTATTTATTGCATTTCTGTTGAGGTAAATCATTCATTTCAATTTTTTAAAATACACTGGAAGGTAGAGGAACAGAGAGCTTCTCGAATCATGTTACTTGATGTGTTGCATCAGTTTTGAGAAATTCTGAGTCAGAATTTCTTTAAAAACTCACTCTTCCATTTTCTCTCTCCAATTTTACATGTTAGATTTTTATCACATGCCAAGTGTTTCTTATACTGCCTTCTGTATTTTTAATGTCTTTTTCTTCTCTATAGATCATTTTGAAGACTTTGTAAGGAGTTTCATAAGAAACTGCCAAACTGTCTTCCAAAGTACCTGTACCATTTTGATTCCCACCAGCAGTGAATGACAGTTTCTGTTTCTCCACATTCTCAGCAATATTGTTTTGGATAGGGGTACTCTAATAGGTGTGGACTGGTAGCTCATTATTGTTTTAATTTGCAGTTCCCTAAAGACATGTGATGTTGAACATCTTTTCATATCCTTATTTGTCACCTGTATATCTTCTTTTGTGAGACGTCTGTTCAGGTCTTTACCATTTTTTTTTTGCATTATTCTTTTTCTTCTTGTTAAATTTTCAGAATTCTTTGTAGGTTTTGGATAACAATCTTTTATTACATATCTTTTGCAAATATTTCCTCCCAGTCTGTGGTTTGTCATCATTTTCTTGGCATTTTAATCATTTTTAAGCCTATAGTTCAGTTGCAATATATCCATTCATATTATTGTGCCACCATCATGCCAGAACTCTTCCATTTTTCCAAAATGAAACTCTATATCCTTTCAGAAATAACTCTCCATTTCTTCCCATTGGCACATGGCAACCACCATTCTATTTTCTGTCTTTATAAATTTGACTATTCTAGGTACCGCCTATAAGTGGAGTCAGATATTTGCCCTTTAGTGACTGGCTTATTTTGTTTAGCATAATATCTTCAAGGTATATTCATATTGTAGTATGTGTCAGAATTTCCTTCCTCTTTAAGGATAAATAATATTTCATTGCATGTTTCTACCATATTTCTTATCCTTTTATCCATCTATGGACACTTGCATTGCTTCCATCTTTTGGTTGTTATGAATAATGCTTCTATGAACGTAGGTGTATAAATATCTATTCAAGTCCCAGTTCAATTAACTTTATAAAATAATTTTTGGTAAGTGACAACTATGTTACATTTTGTTATTTTTTCAAATTGTTCATTCTCAAGTTAGTTTCACATTGTAACCATTTAAATATTCGGGTTTTGTTTCATTTTGCCATACTTGCCAATGTTTACCCTTACTATGTTATCATTATGAAAAATTTAAATGTTAACAATAATAATGTAAAACTATTATATTTTGCAAAGGTGTTACATTTTATTTCCCTTTGTGAACTACTTCATTTTTCTCTTACAGCAATTCCACTTGGATTTTACACTTTTTACTTTATGCACCACCTTTCTTTGATTCTCTTGCTTAGAAGAAACAACTACTCATTGGTCAAATGATGAGCAACATATATTGCAACAAATTTCAAAACAAAATTTCAACATATATTGCAACAAATTTTAATGAGGTGGGTCTGGATAGCCAGAATGTCATTTTCAGGAAGCATTGGATTCAGGCAAAGATCTAAAGAGTTAAACAGAACAAGACCTCAGGGACGTGTTCCATCAGCAGAATGGCATGTATAGAAAAAGACATTTAGGTAAGTCTGATAGCACATGGCCCTGAGACAATGCCTTAGTCTCTGGAAAGTTTAGAGAAAAAGGCAAGAACCTAGTCTCTTGGAGCTGGGATATTAGAAGGGAAACAATCAAGAAATTGGGAATAAACAATGCTCTGGTCTAAATGTTTGTGTCCTTTCCAAATTCATGTGTTGACACCTAATTCCTAATGCAATGGTATTAAAAGGTGAGGCCTTTGGGAAGTGATCAGGTCATGAAAGTGGACTCCCCCCAACACAAACTCCATGAATGGGATTAGTCCCCATTGGGACACTGGAATCTACTCATACCTTGATCTTGTACTTCCCAACCTCTAGAACTGCAAGCAATACATTTCTATTGTTTATAAATCATTAAGGCATTTTGTTACAACAGCCTAACAAACTAAGACCAATAACAAAATAGAGACTATTTACTTATCTGTCTCCCCTATTGGACTGTAAGTAAGCTACATGAAGGCTGGCGCAATCTGAGTAAGGCAATAGCAAAGCTGATGAAACTTGGGGTCCTTTTATTTATCCTTTTTTCTTATTGATTGAAGGCTGTAGAAGTGGGCTAAATCTCCAGAGAGCATTAAAGTGACTTTGCAGTGACTATTAAATGACCACAGGAACAAATATTCAAGCATGTATATTCCATTACATAATTTTTATTCAATTTGGGGGATTCAGGGAAAGCTATACAATTCTACACTGCTATAGATTTTTCATGCTCTCTCTCTTCAAGATTATTTCTCTGTGCAGATGAAAAAAAATCTTCTTGTATTTGACAAGAATATGCCCCACCACTTTACATATGCATTAAGGAAATGTTACAATTTAAGTAATAGCTGTGGTTACATTATTCTCAAATATCTCTATAAGAAGGAAATGATTTATGCAATTTATCATTTATCTAATCTATTTTAAAGAATATGAATGTGCAAGATGTTTAAAAATGTAGGAGTCAAAAGTAGAGGAAAAGAGAACAGATGCAAGAAAAAGGAGAATAGATTCATAATGTAATAAGGGAATCATTTAGATTTATATTTTTTAAGTTGGTTCAAATCATGAAAACAAACAAGATTCTCTCAGGCATAACATCCTAATATTGCATTTAAATGAGAAAAGAACACAAGGCTCAACACAGGTTACCAAAAAATGTCCATTGTCTCCAGGAGATATGTGGAAAACCCTTAGAATGCAAAGGATACACTTAAAACCAAGATATGAGAACTAAAACTCCATGTTGGTAAAATAAAATAATTTTATGTAAATTTTAAAACTAACAGCCTCTAAAAGTTTGAGTTTACAATCATGGTTTTGTAAAGCATTCATTAAGCACTATAGGCAAATTATGTTATTGAAGAACTATTTTGAAATTATGTTTTGTTTCAATATTTTTTAAGGTTAGGTCTTGCAATAGTCTGAGAAAAATGGGACTTACCTCTACAAAAATGAACACAGTCAGAAATCATGAAGTAAAATCACTCAGACTAGTAGACAGCAACAACAACAACAATAAAAAACAGTTGAAGTTAGATAGAAAACATCATAGATATTTGAACAATCTTAGAAACTGCCTGGAAAAGCTAATCTTAAAAGGAAAAAGACTACTCTTTTGAGCATTATGCATAGATATATTGCAACTTTTCCCCCCTCCTCTAAAAAATAGGGAAAGATATGAGAATGTAAAAGTTGAAAGTAATTCTGAGAAGCCCAATTAGCCCATTTACTTTTCTTCTGATGATGAAAAGATTAGATATTTAGCATTAAAAAGAAAGTGAATTTTTAAATTGAGAACTATCTCCAAGGCTTTTGATATCAAATTGACAGAAAAGCCAAGTTCAAGCTTGAGGCATTTTAGTGTCCTAGATAAAATTTTGACCTTAAGAAAAATTTTAGATTGACATTATGGTGTTCTGTTTGAAACCATAATTTAATTAAAAGGAGACTGTGCACAGGTAAAAATTGGTAAGAAAGACAATTTATTTCACCTACAACCTATTTCATAAAACCTCTAAATTTTTTTCAAAGTGAAATATAATATGTTAGTAAACATAAGGATTTTAACATATTTTATTATTATTTAAATTTGGGGAAAGAGCTAACTTTTAACATGGTAAACCCCATCCATAGGAAATTCTGGCCATTTATACCATAGAATAATACCTTATAATCCAGGCCATATTCTTTACATACATGGAGGTGGTAGCATAATAAAATTTTAGGTATATGTCTGGAAAAATGTAGGATAGCTTCTGGAAAATGTACCCTAAATTGTCAAATATATGTAATATAATTGCATGTGGACTGAAAACACATCTTCTCTCATTGACTCACTGAGAGTTTGCAAAAATTCATGAACTGTGAAAACTCTTCAGTTCTGACTCATTAACAGGGAGAACATGGACAAATCACATAGTCTTTTAGTCCTCTACTTCCTAACTAATAAAGTGGGCATAAGCACATCTGCTTCCATAGTTTCGATAGGAGAAATGAATAAGATCGTGTCGTAAACTTTGCACAATTCTGTTATAGAAAGGGTTCAGTAAATGTCAATTATCATTATTTCATTTTACCATCAAAAACCTTACCTTGCATTTGCACAAGAGCTTTTGAACAGCAATGATGTTGATATTTAGTTAAAATCCACTATTCTGGAAGGAATATAATGTTAGTTACTTGTGTGAGTCCCTTGATTCAATTTATTCTTCAAAGGAGAAAAGCTAATGAGTCAAAGTACATCTCAGCTTATCAACAGCAGCAGTAAGAGTTCCACTGGAGCATTGCTACCCAATGATTGAAGGTCAGTTTTCTCACCAGAAGCAAGACTGCTCTAAAATGGTCCATCTTCTTCAAGATTGTTAGAGATATAATATTCATTTATTCATTTCCTTAATAGACCTGCTCATAAGAAGGCTGGATTCTTATCGCCTCAATAGCTTTTCATACATTGTGAGACAAGTTTTACAACATTAAAACTAAATCATGCTCTAGGTCAACACTTGCCTATAAATACTTTATAGTTACTTATGCTTTGCTGTCAACTTAAATGTGGTTTATAAGCAACCTTGATACTTGCTCTTTTCCTTATTACACAAAGGTGAGATACACCTAAAGGCAAATTTAATGCAATATAACTCCTCTCTCTAACCCAATTTTTGCTTTTACCATCTCCTCAAACATTTATACCATGCTTTCTGAAACCTCATTTCAGGTCAAATTATTGTATGTATTTTCATAATTTATTTTATTTTTATAATTATTTTCTGCAACACTAAACCTTAAAAATCCCTGGCTCTTCCCATGAATATAGCACACTTTCTTTCAGCCCCTTACTTTCTCATATTTTCTTACATCTCATAATTACCTTTTCTTTCATTGCTGCCTATATACAATTTATGCTCCTAAATTCTACTAAAAACTATTTTTTAAGGCTGATACTTGGCTCTATCAATCTCTATCTCACCTTAGTTATTTCTACTCAACCATCTGCTGGCTATATCTCTACTTTGATTGAATTTGTTGAATCTGGCTCACAGTTTTGTTTTTCAGCCCAAACACTACCTTCTTCCTTGACGTTTTCTTGTGTTAAGATACAGGTTTTTTTTGGCGGGTTGGTGAGGGGGGCTTTCTAGGTTTTTCATAACTTAGTCTTAACACAGGCTTTCTTTTCTTTTCTTTTTTCTTTTCTTTTCTTTTCTTTTTTCTTTTATTGAGATGGAGTTTCACTCTTGCTGCCCAGGCTGGAGTGCAATGGAGCGATCTCAGCTCACTGCAACCTCTGCCTCCCAGGTTCAAGCAATTCTCCTGCCTCAGCCTCCTGAGTAGCTAGGATTACAGGCATGCATCACCTCTCCCAGTTAATCTTGTATTTTTAGTAGAGACGGGGTTTCTCCATGTTGGTCAGGCTGGTCTCGAACTCCCGACCTCAGGTGATCTGCCTGCCTTGGCCTCCCAAAGTGCTGGGATTACAGGCGTGAGCCACCGTGCCTAGCCAGAGGCTTCATTTTCTTAGCAGCAGTTCTGCCATTTGATCCACTATCTCTATGCATTCTGACTTCTACTTTTCCAGGCACACAACCACCCCCATAGCTTTAATCTTTTAGCTTGCCTACAACATAATATCTTAGCCTGAAACCCAAATAACTAATACAGATAAGTTATTCAACTTCAAACAGGAAACACATAATCAAATCACAGAAGGGTTGAGGGTGGGAAGAATCCTGTAGTAAAGAAGGAGTATAGTTCTTTGAAAACAGAGACTGTCCTAAGGAGGAAATAAGATCTTATTTCAGATAAGATCTGCTACCATGCCACTTCTCTGGTACAGATCTTTCATTTTCCCATCTTTGGAGCATACAGGATATGTCTACATTTCTTAGAGTAAAATTCAAAGCCCTTTGTTATCTGGCCACCGCTTCTCTCTCCAGCCATGTCTCTCCTCCATTCCTCTTTCATTTTTCTCTTCAGTAATATTAAATATCTTTTGGATTTTAGATTTCTCTTGCTTGTAGTCTTTTCCTCTTTCACTCCCTCCTTGAATAATGCTTTTTGTCTCTCTTCCCTGCATTGTAAGCCCCTCGTCTACCTTCCAATTGTAATTCAGGTGGGGTCTTTTGAAGGCCTTTAATGAATACCTCTTCTCTTACCACTCTGCTAGCAGAAGCAACCTGCCCCTGGTACCTTTAGCACCTAGCACAACTTTCTATCATGTCCCTTTTCACACACTATTGTAATTTCTGATTTCTGTCTCCTCTACTATATCTTGTTCTCCATTTGATTGTAAACTCTTTGAGGGTAAGGACTTTGCTTTTAAAAAAAGAAAAATATTCTTTTTCTAGCATCTACCATCTAGCAATAGTGCCTGGCATTTAGTATATACAGCCCTCAGGAAGCATTTGTTGAAGGGAAGGAAGGAAAAAGAGAAGGAAGGAATTAGAAAGACTGATTATAGTCATTCCATCATCAATTGTTGACAATTGCTAATATCTGGTATAATGTATTGTGAGTTGAAATATCTCTGTTTTAGGAGACTATAATATAAGCATAACAGACAGCTATGTAAATATTATCCTTTTTAAACTGCTCACATAGTACATGAATAAAATCAACTGCTTTATTTACTAACCAAAGTTTACTCTGAACTATCCTTTGAGATTCATAACTTCAGTAGCCAATAGCATTGCTCAGGGTGTTAGAGTCACTAAATTAAACATCTTGCCTCTTAGACATTTTCTTGTCTTTAAAAAATGTAATGATGATTCTTAGGTACTTAAAAATAGTTGATGAACAGTTGCCTTCCTGTTGTTGATTTTCTAAATCAGAATCAATTGTGTCTTGAGAATGTCTTTAAGAATGTCTTCTGTAATCACTAAGAACGGGACCAAGAACATAAATAACAAAATAAATCAACATCAGCTTAAACAGCAGCCCAATAATTTGTCATATGATAAAATCAGTATTTTAAATATCATGTATTAAACTTTAAAGAAGACAAGAACTACAAGTGTAAATATATAAAGCTAGTTAAACATATCTGCAGCGGAATTACCTCTTTGAGGTAAACATATGGAGGCACAAATACCTGTCCCAACTTAATCATCTTCCTGTTTCCATCAACATAAATACCTGAGCTCCTATAGATAACTTGTCATCTCCTTTCTCTCCACTCCATCCCGGTGGCATGATACTTCAACCTTTTTACTATTTGGGATACAATCCTTGCTCTGTCTCTACAGATATGTGATACACATAACCATCCAGACTGTCTAGCCATGAACATTTAAGAACCATCACAACCACTAGTTAAATACCCTGGTCTTAGTTCACTATCATTAAGCCTGTATTAACATTCCTCAGAGGGCTACTGATTGCAGCTTTTGAACATTTTATTTCAAATGTACTTCTCAACTGCTGTTTTGATCATCTCATTTATCTTCTTCACTATCTGGCAGAGCTCATCTGCTATTATTGCTTCTGGCTTACCTACATTTTTCCATTTATGTCATGCAAAATGGTATAACCTTTATGATGTCTGCCAAAGAAGGGACTTAAGGAGCATTATGAGAATCTCTTAATTACCCAATGAGATTTTTGACTTGGCAAGCCAAGGATGTAGCCATGGGTGCCAAGACCCATTAACCCATTTATTCTCCAATGCTGACTCACCTGTGAAAGGACTACATCGTGGGTAGCTGCCACTATGAAAGTCCTGAGCATTTGTGTATCCACATCCTCCTTTTTCTGATTTATACCAAAAGTGACAGTACTTTGGCAAAGGTGAGGCAAACGTCCTAACCAAAGTCAAATGAGGCAACAGGACGTGCAAAGCAAGAGGAAAAGAAAAGATCTTGAATTCAGAACTAGGTTGGCTGTCTTGTTAACCTAGCCCTTGAGTTTAACTTTGCAATGCTGTCATCTCTACAGCAACTAAAATAGAGGCAATGTCTCTTCACCTTTTCTAATGCTAAGGGAGGCCTACTGGGTTTGGCTGTGCCTCAGTCTTGAAACTACATACATGCATTATATGGACTAGATAATGGATTATGTAGCTATGATTTGTTCATATTTTATAAATGGAAAGTACTCAATGATGAAAACAGACAAAATGTCTTTATATGTTATCTTTTGTGTATTTATAATTAATTACAGCAATCTTTCCAAATAAAAATGATAAAAACTAAAATTTTCAAGATTAATAATCTCTATTAAAAAGCATGGTCTATGTATGGTGGGTAGAGATAGAATTCTACATGTTTCACTAGAGTTATTTATTTCACAGGCAGTGCTCACAGCCTGCTTTGTTTTCAAGCAATTAGCAATGTAATAGAAAAACTGGCATCTTTGCTGTTTTCCTATACAGAATGTGTTATTGTATGTATGTGTGTATATATATACACACACATATAAATATATATAGAAATATATATGTATGTATGTATGTAAATATATATCTATTTCATAGGGCACATTGACATATATACATATACACACACATATATATGTCCACAAAACATCTGATAAATTAAAACTTTCTTTATTTAAAATTTTGTAGTTCTAAAATACCTCTTTCAGTGTAAGGCATATGTTTAAGAAGTATTCATTCATTCACTGAAAGCCTTACATTGTGCAAGTCATGTACAAAGCATTTGTCTAATGACTACAGGAAACTTATAGTCTAATAAATAAGTGACGTATATACATTCTTCATTTAATATTACTTGGTATATGCTGTTGGAATATAAAGCTATTTATTTCTGATATACCCTCTTAATGAAAATGTTCATAAATATATGACTAATTCATGATGGCACATGGCCAATATGTATATGTATGTTTCCTTGCATGTGTATGTATTTCTTCTATGTTCTCAGTGCTATTTAATCCAATTAGTCCTATCAAATTTATCTGACCAGTGTCCTTATAAGAAGAGTGAAATTTGGACTTAGACATACATAAGGCGAAGACAACCATATGAAAACAGGGACAATTTCTAGAAGAAGGTGGGGGAGAGAAAATTGATCTGTTTGCATTGGGCCAAGTTGCTTGGAACAACCTGTGAGCTCTTGTGAAATTCTTAAGCTTTCTAGAGCAGGTTTTTCTCATCTTTTGACTTGATCCCGTAACAGGACTTCTGTCTTGGTCTCCAGATTTGAAGTTCATCTCCATTGAGAAGATTAGAATCCCTCCCTGAATCCTAGCTAGTTTATCTGACACTCAGACAGCTTATATCATTTTTGCTTGATTTTTAAATTAGAGGCTGGACCCCCTTTGTAAAATTCACATTTGTTAGAAGAGCTCTACGCCAAATCAGATTAGTATCTAACTCTGAGCATCACCATTATAAAGACATTCACCCTGCCTGTGGTAGGAAGAATAATCTCCCCTTTCCCCACAACCCCAGTCAAAGATATCCATGTCCTCAACATCAGAATCTATGAATCTATGAATATGTTCTATTACGTTGCAAGGGGAGTTCTTAAAATACAACTAAGATTGCTGATCATTTGGCCTTGAGATAATAGATAATCCAGGTGGGCCCAGTGTAATTATAAAGGTACTTTTAAGTGAAAGAATTAGGTAGGCAAGTTAGCGTCAGAGTGATGGAGCATGAGAAAGACTGGACAGATCATTGCTAAATTTGAAGACAAAGTGGAGACAAATCAAAGAAGGCAGGTGGCCTCTAGAAGCTGAGAAAGGCAAGGAAACATTCTACCCTACAGCCTCCAGAACCCAGTGAAGTCCATTTCAGACTTCTGACCTCAAAACTGTAATAATTTGTTGTTGTTGTTTTGTTTTGACATTTCCTATGGTGCTGATTTTTTGTATTATTTTAAGACATCATGCCTGTGTTAATTTCTTCCAGCAGTAAGAGGAAACTAATTCACTTCCCTTCCAGAAGACAGACCTTAGAATATCAAAGATAGTTTGTTTTAGTGTGACTTCATTATGTTCTCTTCGTTTCCTGAAATAGGGAAAAAGTGTAACTTGTAGCTAATATCATGGGCTTTGGAATCCAACAGATAACTGTCTGTGTGCCTCCTAACAAATGACTTAATTTCTCTGTGCTCATCTCTGTTATCTGTTTAATGAAGATTCTATTTTCTCATCTGTTCATTTGAAGATTAATTGAAATAATGTATGTAAAGTGCTTACTCAGCTGAGTTCATAGCAAGGAAAAAAGTTATGCATTATTCAGGATTCCTCCACTCCCTTGATTCCCGATGCAAGTTCTCCTGTCAGGTTAATGTAGTGATACTGGATAACATGAGTAGAAAAGAAATTTAAAGCCACGTCAGAAAGTATCTCTCATCACATACTACTAAGGAGCTGTGATTTAATTTAGTAAGCAAGAGTTAGTCGTTTAAATTTAAAATGCTTTCCCTTTCAAAAATAGTTTGTCCAGCAGTCCCAACACAACCTATGGACACCTACAGAAGTAAAAAGTTAGCAATCATATTTCCGTTAAAAACAAGGACTGAGAGTACATGTTTCAGAATATGGCAGGACAAATTTCCAGTAATGATGAGATGGATTTAAATTGGAAAGCACAATAATTGGAGAAATCTGTTGTTCTTCTGGAAACATCTGGCCTACCTACCTGAAAGTAGCTATTCCTACTCCCTATCTGTCTTCAAGGTTAGAAACATGAGTCTTTAACAATCTGGAAACTATCTAGTAGATGCCTTTTTCTTTAAAGGCTTTTTGAAAGATATCTTCTCCCATGTATCATTCTCTTTCCTCAGTATCATTTCCTGCTTCCATGAGGGTAAAAACTCCACTCTTCAAGAAGTAAATGAAAAGGAAACTCATGGTGTTTCATTTCAGCATAGAAAGTATAGGCCTTCTAATTAAATCACCACAGGTGTCTTTTGGTAATAGCCATTTCAGCAGGTGTGAGGTACCTCATTGTGGTTTAGATTTGCATTTCCCTCATGATTAGTAATGTTGAGCAATTTTTTCATATACTTGTTAGCCACCATTTATGTGATTGTTTAGAAAAAAAATCTATTAGGTCCTTTGCCCATTTTAATTAGGTTGGTTGTTTTTTTCTATTAAGTTGAGTTCCTTATATATTTTGAATATTAACACCTTATTAGATATATTTGCATATATTTTCTCCCATCTCTTAAATTATCTCTTTAGCGATTGTTTCCTTTGCTGTGTAGAAGGTTTTCAGTTTGATGTAGTCTCACTTGTTTATTTTTGCTATTGTTGTCTGAGTGTTTGGTGTTATAACCAAAGAATTACTGCCCAGGCCAATGTCCTGGAGTTATTTCTCTATGTTTTCTTCAAAGAGTTTTACAATTTCAGGTCTTATATTTAATTCTCTACTCCATTTTGGGTTGCCTATTGTACGCACTGTGAGATAAGCATTCAATTTTATTCTTTTAAATGTGAATATCCAGTTTTTCAATTGTCATTTTTATTGAAGAGACTATATTTTCTCCATTGTATGTTCTTGGCACATTTTCAAAGATCAATGGACCATAAAGTGTGTATTTATTTCTAGATTCTCTATTCTGTTCCATTGTTCCATATGTCTGTTTTTATGCAAGTAAAACGTTTTGATTACCGTAGCTTTGTATTATTACTTTTAATGGCAAAAACAACAATTACTTTTGCAACAACCTAGCAGTACACTTTGAAATCATATATCATGATGTTTCCAGCTTTCGTTTTTCTCAAGATTACTTTGGCTATGCAGGGTCTTTTGTGGTTATATATTAATTTTATAACTGTTTTTTCTATTTCTATTAAAAATGCTATTGGAATTTTGAATTAATTCTTCAAATTCATGAACACCAGATATCTTTCCATTTGTTTGTGTCTTTTTCAATTCCCTTCACTAATGTTTTATAATTTTGAATGTACAGATCTTTCACCTCTTTGGTTGAACTTATTCCTTAGTATTTTGTTCTTATCGACACTATTATAAGTGGGATTGTTTTCATAACTTTATTTTCAGACACTTGGTTGTTGATGTATAGAAATAGTACTGATAATTTTATGTTGATTGTGTATCTTGCAACCTTATAGAATTGGTTTATTCTATCAGTTTTGGGGTTAAGTATTTAGGGTTTTTTATATATAAGATTATGTCACCTGCAAACAGACACGATTTTACTTTTTTCTTTCTTATTTGAATGCATTTTATTACTTTTCTTTTCTTGTCTAATTGCTCTGGCATACACTTCTAATACTGTACTGAATAGAAATAGTGAAAGTGGGCTATTCTTATGTTCCTGATCATAGAAGAGAAGCTTTCAACTTTTCACCATTGAATATGATGTTAGCTCTAGGGTTGTCATATATGACCTTTATTTTGCTGATGCACCTTCTTTTCATACATAATTTATTGAGGATTTATATCATGTAAGGATGTTGAATTTCATCAAATGCTTTTTTCCTGCATCTATTGCCATGATCATATGATTTTTATTTTTTATTTATTAATGTTGTGTATCATGTCTACTGATTTGAATATGTTGAACCATACTTGAATTCCAAGGATAAATTCCACTTTATCACAGTGTGTGATCCTTTTAATGTGCCGTTGGAGTTGGTTTGCTAGTGCTGTACTGGGGATTTTTAAATCTCTATTTATCAGGGATATTGCAATGTAATTTTCTTTTCTCATAGTTTCCTTGTCTGGCTTTGATATTAGGGTAATGCTGGCATTTTAAAATTTGTTTGGAAGTGTTCTTTTCAATTTCTAGGAAGAGTGTGAAAAGGATTGGTGTTAATTCTTCTTTAGGTGTTTGGTGCAGAGCACAGTGAAGCCTTTTGGCCTTGGATTTTTCCTTGTTGAAAAGTTTTTGATTGGTTCAATCTTGTTACTTAAATAATTCCGTTCAGATTTTTTATTTCTTCATGATTCAATCTTGGTATGTTGCATGTTTCAAGGAATTTATTCCTTTCTTCAATATTATTGAATTGTTGAGTATAATTATTCAAAGGATCTCTTATGACCTTTTGTATTTCCGTGGTATTAGTTGTTATACCTCCTTTTTCATTTTTAATTTTCTTTGAGTATTTTTTCATTTTTTCTTAGTTGGGTTTGAAGTTTGTCCATTTTCCTTACTTTTTCAAAATCCCGAATGTTAGTTTTATTTGTCCTGTCTATCATTTTTTAGGGTTTATTTCATTTTTTTCTACTCTGATCTTTACTATTTCTTCCTTTTGAGAACTTTGAGCTTAGTTTTTTCTTTTTTCTAGTTCCTTGATGTGTAAACTTAAGTTGATTATATGAGATTATTCTTCTTTCTTAATGTAATTGCTTAAACTTCTCTTTTAGAATTGCTTTTGCTACATCCCATAAGTTATGGTACTTTGTGTTTACATTTTTATTTCTCTCAACATTTTCTAAATTTCCTTTTGAATTTTTTCTTTGACCTTTGACTGTTAAAAATGTGTTACTCGGCCAGGCGTGGTGGCTCACGCCTGTAATCTCAGCACTTTGGGAGGTCGAGGCAGGCGGATCACGAGGTCAGGAGATCAAGACCATCCTGGCTAACAAGGTGAAACCTATCCTCACTAAAAGTAGAAAAAACTAGCCAAGCGTGGTTGCAGGCACCTGTAGTCCCAGCTGCTCTGGAGGCTAAGGCAGGAGAATGGCGTGGACCTGGGAGGCGAAGCTTGCAGTGAGCCGAGATTGTGCCACTGTACTCCAGCCTGGGTGACACAGTAAGACCCTGTCAAAAAAAAAACAAAAGTGTTATTCTATTTCCACATATTTGTACATTTTCTATTTTTCCTCTCCTGTTATTGATTTCAAATTTCAAACCATTGTTAGAAAAGATACTTGGTAAAATTTCAATCCTATTAAAATTGGTAAGACTTATTTTGTGGCCTAATATATAACCTATCCTGGAAAATATTTCATGTGGACTTGAAAAAAATGTACATTTTTCTGTTGTGGAATAAATGTTCTGTTTATGTCCGTTAGGTTCAATTGGTAAGTAGTATTATTCAACTTTCCTATTTCCTTATTAATATTTGGTCTTGATAATCAATCTTTTGAAAGTAGGATATTGAAGTCCACTAGTATTACTGCATTACTAGCAATTTTTTTCCTTCAGATATTTATTTTATATATTTAAGTACTACAATGTTGAGTGCATGCATATTTATAATTGTTCTATTCTCTTCATGAAGTGACCCCTTTATCATTACATAATGACCTTTTTTTGTCTTTTTTTGACAAAACAGACCTTAAGTATAGCTACCTATGTACTCTTTTGGTTTCCATTTGCATGGAATATCTTTTCCCATCCCTTCATCCTCAACCTATGTGTGTTGTTAAAGCTGAAGTGAATCTTTTGTAGGCAGCATATAGTTGGGTCCTTTATTTATTTATTTATTTTTGATGCAGTTTCAGAGAGACTGTCTTTTGAGGCAGACCTCAATCCTGGTTTCTCAGGGGCTGCACTGGAGCCTGTCTGTGAATACTCAGTGCCAGGGTGCACTGGGACAGACCTGGGGCTGGAGTCTGTAGTGAAGTCGGGTCTTCCCTTCACTCTTCTCATATGCAAAGGGTTATCTCTCTCCATACTGTGATGCCAGGACGTCACAGGTAAACAGGTAATGTGGTAACACAGGTAATGCAAAACTGTCCTTCCTACCTTTTCAGTATGTCTTTTCTTATTTCTGTGCTCCAACCAGGTGCTGTAACCTCTCACTTGGATTCTTTAGCCTTTGTGAAAGGATTTTTATGTGTGGATAGTTGTTCAAATTGATGTTTTTGTAAGGAAATGAGCTCTGAAAACTCCTCTTCCACCATCTTGTTGACATCATTCCTTCATAGTTGTTTTATTCTCTGTATCAGACAATTTCAATAGCAGAAGTGTTTGTGAGTTTATTTTTATTTCCTGCTTTCTGGTTTTCATTCACAGTGGATACCTTGTTTTTTCATGTGTGCTTTGTTTGCTTTGACAGAAAATTATTTGTAAAATTATTTGGAAGAATAATTTGAGGTTCAGGATAATTATACATTGTGTAGAGAGGATCTTCGTGGCTTCTTCCAGGCCTTTAGGAGGGTACAAATTCACGATCAACTTATGTTCAAATCTCATGCTGTGGTAACCAAATGATGGAAGTTGCCTGGAACAAAGATTGATTTACTTCTGGTTTGCCCTTATTCTGAGAATATAGTTCTTTACAGTCTCTTCTCAGAGTAGTTGTATAAGGGTGTTTCAAAATCTTTATTTTGGTAACCCCTGGGCTTCCCCCAATATCCACCCACACTCTACCTCTACACCTTCCACCCACCCCTCCCAACCCCACTACCCCCCCGGAAGCCTACCAAGCTACTGAAACCATTGTTGAGTTTCACAGCTGATACTTCCAACTTCAGGGCAAAACACATTTGAACTCTTGGCTTCCCTCTCCAATTTCTTGACTTTTATTAGGTTTGGGGTAGGTAATTTTTTTTTTTTTTTTTTTTTTTTGAGACGCAGTCTTGCTCTGTCTCCCAGGCTGGAGTTCAGCAGGCGCGATCTCAGCTCACTGCAACCTCTGCCTCTGGGGTTCAAGCAATTCTCCTGTCTCAGCCTTCCAAGTAGCTGTGATTATAGACACCTACCATCATGCCCGGCTAATTTCTGTATTTTTGTAGAGATAGGGTTTCACTATGTTGGCCAGACTGGTCTTGAACTCTTGGCCTCAGGTGATCTGCCTGCCTCGGCCTCCCAAAGTGCTGGGATTACAGGCGTGAGCCTCTGTGCCCAGCCGAGGGTGGGTACATGTTTTCTAAATTTTGGATGGCCAAATGTAACTTATCAACAGTTTTTTGTTTGTTTTTAGGGTTTTTGTTTGCTTATTTTGGCTTTCATATTAACATTTCCTTCAGCTCTTTTAGTTATTTTCAGCCGGAGGATTTGGTTCTAATTGCTCAGCTTACTATTACCAAGGTGAAATATCTTTTACGCTATAGTTGACAAATAATCATTTACCAAATTTAAAGACATTTAAGTAATTATTGGTCCTACTGGATTGATTTTCTCCACAAAGACTCATTATTTATATTCTTATAACTTAATATGGGGATTACATACAAAAACATCCTTTTTCTTTCCTTAAGAACACAGTTCGAAGGGGAAAGCAATGCCCATTTTTATGGTTAAGAAACTCAGTAATGATTTTCAGTACATTTGAAAAATGATATTGACTTTCCTAAGTATTTTTGTGCATGTGTTTTGCTATTTAATTGGTAGTAGCTTAAAGAAATCCAATGGTTGCTATTATTTGTTCATACATTTTTCTCTGTAATTTTTTATTGAAAAACTAGGACTATTTCTATTTAATGCTAGTTCATATTTGTATGTCACTTCAAACGTGAAAAAAGTCAGAGTGCTAGATAATGCATTAAAATCATATTAGTATTTGTTATATAGCTTTGCAGAAGTCTCAGTGTTTTGCTTTCCATCTTTGTAGATATGTAAATATTTTTCTAATTTTCTTCAATGAGTTTGTATTGCTTTTATAAGCAACTTTATTTTAAGTGTATTGGCTTTGTGCACAACTATATTACCATGACCACATCTATGTAAGCAGAAAATAAAAATTTGGAAAACAAAAACTACAAATACTACTACTGCTTAACTCTGCATTGTGGGAATAGTAGTGCTTATTTAAATATTTTTGTTTCCAGATTTCTCTAAATGCACTTATTACTGCTTTAATTTACAATAACTAACTAAAAATACATATAGAGTTATGTGTACAATAAAAATATATTTACAATTGTGCTCAGGAAGTTTTCTTTAATTTACAAGGGCATGGGAAGGAATTACCTCAGATAACCTTTCAAAACTGTGACAGTGTTTTATTTAGGAAGTATTGATTGCCTAAGGTCCTGTGTGACAGCTGCATTGAAAAGGAAGTTCGGATACAAAAAGCTGAGTAAAGATAGCTTTAGCAACACATGACAAATTCCTAAATTTAAATAGGAAGAGGGATTAGAGTTCTAACATGATTTGAGGATAGGAAGGCCATTTTAAGATAGGAGTATGAAAAGTTGAGGCAGATTGAAAGTGTTGTGCCTAGACCACACTTTGAATACTATTTATTTTTTAAGTCTTATACTATTTCCAGGTGGAAGGAATTCATTAACCAGAACCCATATTTTACACAAATAGTTGAATTCATTTGCTAGGGCTGTTACAACAAAGTACCACAGACTCAGTGGCTTAAACAATAGAACTTTATTTTTTACAGTTCTAGAGGCTACAAAGCCAAGATCAAGGTGTCAGTTGGGTGTGGTTTCTTCTGCGGTCTCTCTCTTTGGCTTTTAGATGCTACCTTCTCCCTTTGTCTTCACATGGTCCTACTTCTGTGTGCGTGCATCCCAGGTATCTCTTTGTGTGTCCAAATTTACTCTTCTTTTAAGGACACCCTTAGGACCAGTCTTAATACTCTCATTTTAACTTAATGACTTCTTTGAAAGTCTTATCTTTAAATACCATCACACTCTGAGAGATTAAAGGTTAGGGTTTCAACATATGAATTTGGGAAAGGGGACACAAGCCCATAGCATTCACCTTCTGAGCCTCCAAAATTAACATCCTTCTCGCATGAAAAATACATTCCCTCCCCAATTCCAACAGCCCAAAAGTCTCAAACCATTCCAGCATCAATGTGAAATCCCAAATCTTATCTAAATATTATCTAAATTACTTGTATATGAGACCGCAGATATTATTTATTCTAAGAACAAATTCCTCTCCAGCTGTGAACCTGTAAAACCACACAAGTTATCTACACCCTAAATTCAGCGGGTAGGACAGGCATAAGATAGACAAATTCACATTCTGAAAGGGAAAAATCAGGAAAAAGGACGAGGTCACCAGTTTCAAGTAAACTCAAAACTAGCAAGGCAAATTCCATCAAATTTTCAGGCCCAAGAATAATCCTCTTGAGCTCGATGATCTGTCCTCCAGGCCCACCAGGGTAGTAACCTTACCTTCTGGGCCCACTGTGGTGACAACAACGCCTCCATGGCAGTGGGTAGCAGCCATGCCCCCTGAAACCCAGGAGGAGACAGCTCACCACCCAGTGCTGAGGTAGGAATGGCAACCTTGCTGATCTCAAAATTGTCAAAATGTCATTCTTTCCTCTTCCTAAAGGATAATGAGTATCTGCAGCCAGCCAGATAGCTCTATTATCCCATCCTATAGAATCCAGGAAGTTCATTAGCTTTTCTTCATTTTGTTCCACCTCTATCCCCTTTAGTTCCAGCTGGTAGTGCTTTTTTTTTTTTTTTTTTTCCTGTTATTAACCAACCTCCATTCCTCATCTCGGCTGAGACAGCTGATTAGATCCATGAGTGAGACCTCTATTCTTTTTATCAAATGATTTTCCAACCACATCTTTGGTGTTCTGTCCAGATCATGCTTTTTTAACTTTTTTGTAATATGGAGAGGGTGATAATTTTCCAAGTCTTCTAGCTTTGATTACTTTTTTCTTAACAATTTTGTTTTCAATGTATGTCTCTCCTCCTGTATTTACAATATGCTGTAAGAAGAAACCAGTACCCTCGTTACTTTGCACCTTCAATACTTTGCCTAGAAATCTTTTAGCTACATATCCTAGTACAACACTTATAAATTCTAGTTTCCATGAACCACTACAACACATTACAGCCAAGTTCTTTGCCGTTCACTTTATAACAACAGTTGTCTTTCCTCTGGTATCCAATAACTGTTCCTCATTCCATTTGAGGCTCACCAGAGGCACCTTTAACATTCATTGTTCTACTAATAGTTTCCCCAAGGCAATCTAGGCTTTTTCTAATATGCACCTAAAAAACTCTTCCAGCCTTCATCTATTACCCAGTTCCAAAGTCACTTTCACATTTTTAGGTATTTGTTACAGCAGCACCACACTTTCTGATACCAAAATCTATATTAATTTGCTAGGGCTGCCATAACAAAGGATCACAGACACCTGTCACAGGTGTGACAACAGAAATTTATTTTTGCACTGCTTGTAGGCTGAGATCAAGGGGTTGGCATATGCTTGGTTTCTTCAGAGGCCCCTCTCTTTGGCTTGCAGATGATCTTGCAGTTTCCTCACATATTCTTTCCTCTGGGTGTATACATCCCTGGTGTCTTTTGTGTGTCCAGACTTTCTCTTCTTTTAAGAATACCAGTCAGATTGGATTAGGGTCCACCCTAATGGCCTAATTTTAGCTAAATCACCTCTTTAAAAGGCCTATGTCCAAATAGAGTCACATTTTGAGGTACTAAGGGTTAGAGCTTTAATGTGTAAATTTTGGGGACGCACAATTCAGCCTACAACAAGGGTAAATTTGATGTACAAAACAACTTTAAATAAATACTTGTATTCCCAACAACTTTTTAGGTATATTTTAATAGATCTGATCTGTTCAAAAATATATATAAAGAAAATTTAAAACTAGCTCTTTGGAAAATTTTCATGATTTAAATCAAATGACAAGAATAGAAAATGGTATCTAAACTACATTCTCAGTTTTCTTTAACATACTTAGACACATATTTATATGTACAAAGTAACAGAAAATATGAAAGTAACAGTGATTGTTACGAATTGACGAAATGACAGAGTACTATTTTATTCTCCCTTATATTTTTCATGTTTTTTGGAATTCTCTCACTGAGATATATCACTTATATATTTAAATATATATATGTTTGTATATAATTACTAAAGAGAGAGATTTCTACCAGTATGAATCTTTGGTTGCAATCAACAGAAAACAACTTTGTATGATTTAGGCAAGAAAAGCACTTTAAGAAGGCCATTCTGGTGCTTTAAAATTATAGAAGCTGCTAAACTACCAGGTTATAGAAAGGTCTGGAGTTAGGGCAGCCCTGGGGAACTTGGCTAACAGGGAGTTGACTGGCAATTTTCCCAGTGAGTTACAGCTGAGATGACTGATTTCTGACTGAATTTTCTATCATGATATGCCATTCTGTTCACGATTTAGAGTCCTAGGAAGGGAACTGAATTTGGCTGACTTGAGTTTTACGCTCATTCTTTGTGGTTGGGGGGACATTTTGGTTGACAGTTCCATTAAGATAGTTACTTATTCAGAAGAGAGAATCTACTAAATGAAATCAGAGTGAAGTTACCAAGGAAAGGGAGATCTACAACAATATATCATCACTACAGGATTAAAGCAAGAAGTCTACTTAAGATCTATATCACATAGTCATAATTAAATTCCAACTTTATATACCATATCTTCATCAATATTTTGTTTCATTTGAATATCTGACTGCCATCAAAGATAAATTCTATTTATTTATCAGACATTTGAATAATTAAAAGTGTGTATATTATTTCTTTTCTGAATCTATAATAATCTCAAAATAAAAAGCTTTAAAGTGTCATATATTGTTTCCTGTTTTGTTACTCATTTATAAATTATAACCTAAAATTTTTATGCTGTTTTCTATTTAACCAAAATCAGATTCCACTCTTGGTGAGCAGATCAGGGCGTCAAGGTGGCAGTTTTAAGAGTTTCACTTTTCTTTAGAAGTTATTAGTACTACCTTCAAGGCACGTCTTTAAATGGCCTGCAACTTTTTGGACAAAATATTGACTACTTTTTTAAAAAAACTTTACAATTATTTTTTAATAACCACTTTAAAAATACATAATAGTGATCTGTTTCTCATGTTGTACTTGTCAAAACTCCTCAATCCCCTCATGTGGTGCTTTAGAAAAATCCCTTGGAAAGTCTAAAGAAATTGCATGTACCAGTTCTCTTTCATTTTGTTAAAAACATCCTAAGTATCTGAAATATCAGATATGGTTTATACCTACAAAACCATGAAAGCAACATTTTTCTCGATGCTATAAAAACCTAACTTGACTTTCAGCTTCATTTTCTTAATGTTCTTAAGAACATTTTTCTAAGTACCTGCAACATCAGATATGGTTTATACCTACGAAACTATAAAAGCAACACTCTTTTCTATGAATATAAAAACCTAACTTGACTTCAGCTACTTTCCTAAGTACTGAGGTCGTTTCAGTGATTTGAAATGCCCACAGCAACATAACTTTAACAGGTCATAAACTGAGATTTGGAAGGGAAGCTTACATTTCTCAAGTCTGTTTATTGTGTGAAGTGATTATGGATATTAACTGAAAGAATGTATACTTTTTTAGAGTGCACTCTCTTTTTTTTTTTAAGGAGCAGAGAGTTTAATAGGCAAGAAGGGGCAGGAAGGAAAGAAGGAAGAAGCTCCCCTGTACAGAGACAGAGGGAGGGGGGCTCTAAAGCTGGGAGAGAGAGCCCCACCTGCCACAGATACCAGCTAAGTATATTTACAGAGGTTGGAGGGGGTGGTGTCTGATTTGCATAGGGTTCAGGGTATTGGTTTGACTAGGCGTGCCATTCACATAGCCCTAGGAAATGCTGGCCCTCCCACCTTAGCCTTTTAATATGCAAATGCAGGGCACCGTGATGTTCTATACACATGGAGATACATGGGGTGGCCATATTGCCAGGAACATGTGGGGAAAGGGCAAGAAGGTCACAGGAATGCCATGTTTGGGTGAACCCAGTTTCTAGTGACTGGCATTTGCATAGCAAAGGTTGCTGGCCTGGTTCTAAGAGCTGGGGCTTTAAAAGAAACTTTTCTGGAGATGCTTTAAAAAATGAAAACTTCCCAAGGACCCCCTCTTCCTCTCTATCTGTCTAAAATAATTTCTTAATAATTCCCACAACATTCCCCCCTGTGGAGATGCCACACTAACTGCTGTTAGGGGATTTTGGGTGATGACTTCTTCTGGCTGCTTCCTGCTGAAAAGGGATATCGAATGGGGAACTGCAGTTAGGGCTCCTCCTGGGGTCGATCTAAAGGTCCTCATAAGAATGGAGTGTCCATCTGTGGTTCAGTTTACAGCATCATTGGAGTTTGATTGCTTCTAGGTGAGCAGAAACAATCGAGTTATAGTATTGTGTATACAGGGTCCAAATATCAATACAAGACATACAAGCAAGAGAGGGCTTAATAAAGGGGTTAACCAATGCATAAAGAAGACTGGAATTTATTAAAGAGGAATTGCAGCCACTCGGGGCTGAAGCTGGCATTTTTCCTAAGCCTGTCAATAATTTTGATTTGATTTTTAAATACCTGTAGATTTTCCTTTACTTTACTAGAGGTGTTAATCCAAAAGCAGCGTGTTTCATTTAAAACTGCATCACTAAACCCAATAAAAAGTCCTAGCAGACTCAGTGATAGCAAAACTTTCATGCTTCCTTTTTGTAACTATTATCCCTGCTATAAAAATAATAATTAAGCAAAATACGACAGCGATGGAAACTCTTTGTTTAATATTTCAGTTAGAAGGTGCTACCACGTATAACCCTATTGCAAATAATCAAGTGAGTATAGCAGTTTCCATAAGTGTGGTGTGGTAGATAATTTCCATCTAAAATTTTACTTGTCAAGATAGAGAATTCCCCTTTGTGGGGTCTATGAAGTTCCTTGGTTTTATTTTGCTAAACAAAGAAACCTCCAGGTTATGGGCACCCTACTCACTTTTATTACCTGGTAGAATTTGCAGGATAATTGTCCAGAACTAGTATATTGATCCAGATTTTTACATTACCCATCCCTTATTTTTTCTTCTGAGCTGCAGGAGATCACTTCTTGATTCACAGGAACAAGCAGGGTTAGTCTAAAATGTAGATGCAAAGCCAAAAACAATTAGTGAGACAAAGGCTTAATAACAAATGTATGATAAGCTTTGGAGCACGAGTTTTCTCTCTAGTCCTCATTTTTGGTAAAAACAAATTATGAATAAACTGTAGTCTTAGACTTGACCTGATTATTTGCATAAAGTGCAGCAAGAATGGTTATTTCTACATAGGCCTTTTGGATTGGCTTTGATGAAACTCTGTTTCACAAGGAATTTCAGATAAGACTATTAAAGCTGAGCCTAGTCATGGGTTTACATCCTCAAATACCCGTGAATTGAGTGATCCTCTCCTCTTGAGGTCCCAAGATAAACTCTGAGCTTCCAGACCTGTTAGAAAATGACATTTACTGATCACAGGTTAGGAACCCTGTGCAGAGACTGTGTAGGCAAGGTATGAGGCCAGTTCTCCCCAAGGCGCTTTTATTGGCTCTGCATGTCAAATTTAATCCCTTAAAGGGAAATACACCTTCTCAGTTAAAGCCTTGGTAAAATAGCCAGTTTTTCTAATTGTGTCCCGTTGACAAAGAAAAATGGATTCTTATTGCACTGATGCAAACAACTATATTACCATAAGTCAAGAGTACTCATAGATAGTTTCCAAATTCTAGAGGAACCAGGCAGAGAAATAAACATGCTCCAAATTTTGTTCATAGGAGTACACTTTATTAAAGGCCATAAATAGTTTAAAATAATTTCCTTGACTCAAAACAAAACCAAGACCAGCAGTATTCTGAGCAAAACTTAAAAGGCTTCTTTTTCTTTCTGAGTGCAGTCCATTTAGTTAACTCTTGTTTTGCTTGATATTTGTGAACATGTCAGTTCTTTAGGAGTTTCATACGTTCTTTCTGTATTCCAATGTCACAATCTTCAAAGCTATTAAAACCATGCATTTCAGGACACCTGTTAAAGTTGTTAATATAGCTTCATTACAAACCATCTTTTGAGAAGGAACAAAGCAAGACAACAACTGTCTGAGAATTGCAACATTTCCAAGATAGTTACAGTTAAAAACATGACTGACAAAGAAGTTTGTTTATGTCTGTGGTTTATGATAACTTTACCTTTTATTATTATAATTGATAGCATATACTCAGACATTAGAATTTTAGAAATCCCATACAATTTTTGAGCATATATTAGTATTAGTCAACAAAATATAACTTAAAGAGAATTGGACGTCATTTTGGCAATCTCATGTGACTAAACATGTCAAATAATCCTGTTCACCTCTTTTTTGAATGTTTCAAGGGTCCTCTGAACTATCCAAAAAGGGCAGGCATTAGGAAGGATAATTCCCAGATTACCATAAATTATTTATCCAAAAAGATGACTTAAAAGGTAAAAACCTTTTATGAGCCTTTACTATGACTTGAAAACCCTGTTTAAAGCCAAATTTTGCCCTTGATTAGTTTGTTAATATTAACCCTAATTCGTTTAAATGAAACCTTATTATAGATCATTCCACCTAATCCTAACCAACTTGACCATGAGGTGAAATTTCTAGAAACCTTTTATAACCATTTTACTAAAAGGTATATTAGTGTTTTAAAACCTCCTTGCTATGCTATTATTTCAAATGCTTAATTTAAGAGAAGACCACGTAGATACTATGGAAGAAGATAGTGTGGTGCTTCTACCATGCATTTCATCCCGGGGTACATGTGCAGAACATGCAGGTTTGTTACACAGGTATACATGTGCTGTGGTGGTTTGCTGCACCCATCAGTCTGTCATCTACATAAGGTATTTCTCCTAATGCTATTCTTCCTCCATCCCCTCACCCACCGACAGACCCCGGTGTGTGATGTTCCCCTTCCTGTGTCCCTGTGCTCTCATTGTTCAGCTCCCACTTATGAGTGAGAACATGTGATGTTTGGTTTCCTGTTCTTGTGTTAGTTTGCTGAGAATGATGGTCTCCAGCTTCATCCATGTCCCTGCAAAGGACATGAACTCATTCTTTTTTATGGCCACATAGTATTCCATGGTGTATATGTGCCACATTTTCTTAATCCAGTCTATCATTTATGGACATTTGGATTGTTTGCAAGTCTATGCTATTGTGAATAGTGCCACAATAAACATACGTGTGCATGTGTCTTTATAGTAAAACGATTTATAATCCTTTGGTTATATACCCAGTAATGAGATAGCTGGGTCACATGGTATTTCTGGTTCCTGATTCTTGAGGAATCACCACACTGTTTTCCACAATGGTCGAAATAATTTACACTCCCACCAACAGTGCAAAAGCATTCCCATTTCTCCATATCCTCTCCAGCATCTGTTGTTTCCTGTCTTTTTAGAGACTGCCATTCTAACTGATGTGAGATGGTATCTCATTGTGATCTGGATTTGCGTTTGTCTAATAACCAGTGATGATAAGTTTTTTTAAAAAATATGTTTGTTGGCTGCATAAATGTATTATTTTGAGAAGTGTCTGTTCATATCCTTCACCCACTTTTTGATGGAGTTGTTTGTTTTTTTCTTGTGAATTTGTTTAAGTTCTTCATAGATTCTAGGTATTAGCCCTTTGTCATATGGATAGACTGCAAAATTTTCTCCCATTCTGTAGGTTGCCCGATCACTCTGATGATAGTTTCTTTTGCTGTGCAGAAGCTCTGTAGTTTAATCAGATCCCATTTGTCAATTTTGGCTTTTGTTGCCATTGCTTTTGGTGTTTCGATCATGAAGTCCTTGCCCATACCTATGTCCTGAATGGTATTGCCCAGGTTTTCTTCTAGGGTTTTTATGGTTTTAGGTCTTACATTTAAGTCTTTAATCCATCTTGAGTTAATTTTTGTATAAGGTGTAAGGAAGGGATCCAGTTTCAGTTTTCTGCATATGACTAGCCAGTTTTCCCAATACTATTTATTAAATAGGGAATCGTTTACCATTGCTTGTTTTTTTCAGGTTTGTCAAAGAACAGATGGTTATAGATGTGTGGTGCTATTTCTGGGGCAAGAGGGAAGGTTCAAATAAAAACAATCAAAATAGACAAATGGGATATTACCACTGAGCCCACAGAAATACAAACAACCATCACAGAATATTACAAACACTTCTATGCACATAAACTAGAGAATATAGAAGAAATTGATATATTCCTGAACACATATACCCTCCCAAGACTGAACCAGGAAGAAATTAAATCCCTGAACATGCCAATAACAAGCTCTGAAACTGAGTCAGTAATAAATAGCACCAACCAGAAAAAGTCCAGGACCAGATGCATTCACAGTTGAATTCTACCAGAAGAACAAATACCTGGTTTCCAGCTGAAACTATTTCAAACAGTTGAAAAGGAGGGACTCCTGCCCAATTTATTTAATGCCACCATTATCCTAATACCAAAAGCTGACAGAGATACAAAGGCCAATATCCTTGATTAACATTGATGCAAAAATCCTCAACAAACTACTTGCAAACTGAATCCAGCAGCACATCAAAAAGCTTATTCACCACAATCAAGTAGGCCTATCCCTAGGATGCAAGGTTGCTTCAACATAAGCAAATCAATAAATGTGATTCATGTAAGCAAATCCATAAATGTGATTTACATAAGCTGTATGTATAATGATAGGAGACTTTAGTGAAACTGCAGATGATCAGATGTGGGAGGATGACACTGAGGTTACACATCAGGAAGACAGTGAGGTCATGCAGAAACACAATTGTGTTGTAGATTTCTTTTTGAAGTGTTGTGAAATGTTACAGAATAGGCAAATCCCTAGAGATTATCCATAATGACATAAACAAAACTAAAGACAAAAATCACATGCATGATTATCTCATAGATGCAAAAAAGGCTTTTGTTAAAATTCAACACCGCTGCATGTTAAAAACTCTCAATAAACTAGGCATTGAAGGAACATACCTCAAAGTAATAACAACGATCTATGACAAATGCATAACCAACATCATACTGAATGGGCAAAAGTTGGAAGCATTTCCCTTGAAAACCAGCACAAGACAAAGATGCCCTCTCTCACCAATCTTATTCAACATATTATTGGAAGTCCTGGCAAGAGCAATCAGA
The DNA here is from genome assembly GCF_037993035.2 of Macaca fascicularis. Classification (NCBI taxonomy): domain Eukaryota; kingdom Metazoa; phylum Chordata; class Mammalia; order Primates; family Cercopithecidae; genus Macaca; species Macaca fascicularis. The sequence goes on from NC_088379.1 coordinate 106,282,334, forward strand.
CAAGAGAAAGAAATAAAGGGCACCCAAATAGGAATAGGGGAAGTCAACCTATCTGTGTGTCTAGATGACATGATCCTATATCAAGAAAACCTCATATTCTCCACCTAAAAGCTTCTTTAGCTGATAAACAACTTCAGGAAAATCTCAGGATACAAAATTAATGCACAAAAATCACCAAGAGTCCTATACACTAATAACAGTCAAGCCAAAAGTCAAATCAGGAACACAATCCTATTCACAATTACCACAAAAGAATAAAATACCTTGGAATACAGCTAATCAGTTAGGTGAAAGATCTCTACAATGAAAATTACAAAACACTGACACAAACAAATGAAAAAACACTCCATATACATGGATAGGAAGAATTAATATTGTTAAAATGGCCATACTGCCCAAGACAGTTTATAAATTCAATGCTATTCCTATTAAACTACCATTGAGATTCTTCACAAAACCAGAAAAAAAAACTATTTTAAAATTCATATAGAACTAAAAATATATTTGAATGGACAAGGTAATCCTAAGCGAAAGAACAAAGCTGAAGACATCCCACTACCAGACTTTAAACTATCCTACAGAGCTATAGTAATGAAAACGGTATGGTACTGGTACAAAAACAGACACATAGGCCAATGGAACAGAACAGATAACCCAGAAAAAAGGCCACACACCTACAGATATCTGATCTTTGACAAACCTAATAAAAACAGCCAATGGGGAAAGGATTCCCTATTCAAAATCATGCTAGGATAACTGGTTAGCCATATGCAGAAGATTGAAACTGGATCCCTTCCTTACACCATACATAAAAATTAACTCAAGATGCATTAAAGACTTAAATGTAAAACCCAAAACCATTAAAACCCTGGAAGACAGCCTAGACAATACCATTCCAGACACAGGAATGGGCAAAGATTTTGTGATGGTGATGCCAAAAGCATTGCAGCAAAAGCAAAAATTGACAAATGAGACCTCATTAAACTAAGAAGCTTCTGCACAGCAAAGAAAACTATCAACATAACGAACAGAAAACCTCCAGAAAGGGAGAAAAGTTTTGCAAACTATGTATCTGACAAAGATCTAACATTCAGCATCTATAAGAAACAAATTTACAAGAAAAAAAAAATCTCATTAAAAAATGGGCAAAAGACATGAACAGACACTTTTCAAAAGAAGACACACATGCAACCAACAATCATATGAAAAAAAAAAAAACTCAACATCACTGATCATTAGACAAATGCAAATCAAAACCACAGTGGGGCCATGGTGCCTCATACCTGTAATCCCAGCACTTTGGGAGACTGAGGCAAGCAGATCACTTGAGGCCAGGGGTTTGAGACCAGCCTGGCCAAGATGATGAATTCCCATCTTTACTAAAAATACAAAACAAAAAAAAAATTAGCTGGTGTGGTGGTGCATGCCTGTAATCCCAGCTACTTCCAGCTACTTGGGAGGCTGAGGCATGAGAATCGCTTGAGCCCAGGAGGTTGCATTGAGCCAAGATTGGGCCACTACACTCCAGCTTGGGCAACAGAATGAGACTCTGTCTCAAAAAAGAGGAAATACAGTAATAAATAATTATGAAAAACACAATGAGATATCATCTCACAGCAGTCAGAATGGCTATTACTAAAAAGTCAAAAAGTGACTGGGTATGGTGGTTCACGTCTGTAATCCCAGCACTTTAGGGGACCAAGGTGGGCCAATCACTTGAGGTCAGGAGTTTGAGAACAGCCTTGCCAACATGGTGAAACCCCATCTCTACTAAAAATCCAAAAGTAGCCAGGTGTGGTGGCGCATGCCTGTAATCCCAGCTACTCAGGAGGCTGAGGCAGGGGAATCACTTGAACCTGGGAGGCAGAGATTGCACTGTGCTGAGATTGCGCCACTGCACTCCAGCATGGAGACAGAGAGAGACTCCGTCTCAAAAAATATAAATAAATAAATAAATAAATAAATAAATAAAGTCAAAAAGTAACAAACGCTGGCAAGATTGCGGAGAAATAGAAATGCTTGGGCAAGCTGCTCGAGTCCTCTTCTGCATGGTGGAAACTTTGTTCTTTCACTCTTTACAATAAATCTTGCTGCTGCTCAAAAAAAAAAAAAAAAGAAAAGAAAGAAAGAAAAAGAAAAAATAGAAATAGAAATGCTTATACATTGTTGGTTAAGGTGTAAATTAGTTCAACCATTGTGAAAGACAGTGTGGCGATTCTTCAAAGACCTAAAAACGGGACTGCCATTCAACCCAGCAATCCCATTACTGGGTATATACCCAAAGGAATATAAATCATTCTATTATAAAGACACACACACATGTACGTTCATTGCAGACCTATTCACCATAGCGAAGACATGGAATCAACCAAAATATTCATTAATAACAGACTCAATAAAGAAAATGTGATACACATATACCGTGGAACTCTATGCAACCATAAAAAAGAATGAGATCATGTCCTTTGCAGGGACATGGATAGAGCTGGGGCCATTATCCTTAATAAACTAACACAGGAACACAAAACCGAATGCCTCATGTTCTCACCTACAAGTAGGAGCTAAATGATGAGAATACATGGACACATAGAGGGGAACAACAAACACTGGGGCCTATCAGAGTGTGGAGGGTAGGAGGCAGAAGAGGATCAGAAAAATAATTAATGGGTACTAAGCTTATTATCTGGGTGATGAAATAATCTGTACAACAAACCCCCATGACATGAGTTTACCTGTATAACAAACCTGCACATGTAACCCAGAAATTAAAATAAAAAATAAAAGTAAAAAAAAAAAAAAAAAAAAAAGTAGAAGGTGAAACAACTCACCTGACCTGCCCCGCCTCCCCATAAAAGGCCAAACACTTGTGAAATATCTGGGGAAAAAAATCACTGTCCAATTCCCCTGTCTATAGGTCAGGAATTTCACATTTTAAATAAAAACGTTTTTATCAATGCACATAAAAAGCTATAAATTCTCAAGGAAAGTCTTTCCACAGGGATTACTTCTGTGACTGTCTAGGAGGAGTGAAGATAAAATACTCTACGTGAACTTGCGAGCTCCCACAGCTTCAATTATCACCTCTGTGAGGGTGATTTTCAGATCTGTGCCTCCAAACCTGTGTCTCCAGCCAACAAGCCCATATTTTCAGCTGCACATGAGGCATCTTCACCTGAGTATCCCACTGAGCCAGCACACTCAATATGTTCGATACTGTCTGCATTTTCTCATCCAAATATGCCCCCTCTTGATTTTCCCAGTCTCTTTTAATGACATAATTATCTCCCCTGTTATCCAGAATTGAGGACTCAAAATCAATTTTTAAATTTATTCTGTTTATGATTCTTCCCCTGCATTATCTATTATGTATTAATAACTTTAAAAAAATTATTTTTGTTTCTAAATTCTAGTTTCCTGATACCATCTTAGTTTATCCCAAATAATTTTGAGTTATTTAAATGTTAAACAAATTATGTAGCATTTCTTTAATTTTAATTGAATCATATTCATTTACCTGCATTAAATAAATAATACAGACTTTAATTTAGAAACTACTGCATTCACATACTGGAATTTTTACTTTCTAAATCTTTATTTAACACCTTCCCAATCACTCATTCACTAGCTCATTTATTCAAAATTATGCTTCAAAGGTTTAGTCAATTTAGATAAAGCATATGGTTCCTGTTTTCATAGAGCTAAAAATAAATGAATAAATGATTTCAGAAATTATAAGTACTGTGGAAAATCTTATAATGTGATTTGATAGAGAATGACAAAGTAGTGCTACATTTGATGGAGTGATTAAAGAAAGCCTCTCTGAATGACAAGAAGTAGTCAGTCATGTGAAAATCTAAGGGAGAACTATTTTCAGAAGAGTAAAGCAAAATGTCTGAATGGAAAAAGTTTGGCATGTTTAATAAACAGAAGGAAGTGGTTTTCCACTTCTTTCCACCAATGTGGTGGAAAATAAATTGAGACCATAATGTGTAGGTATGTGAAACACTTAGAAAGAAAGGTACAAGGACAACTTTTGCAGGATACTACGCGTCATGAAAATTGTTAGAATCTGGGGATCCGTCAGTTTTTGACATAAAAGTGACATTATATAAAAAGATGAAACTAATTGCTGAGTGAAGAATGATTTAAGGACTTCTGAGTCACAAGAGCAGATTACATGTATAGCAAAACTCCCCCATCTACTTCAATTGTGGGAAACCAATCTTATATATTTTAATTTTAACAGTCACACTCAAAACAAAGAAAAATAATTTTTTCTGAATTTTATTTCTGAACCATAATTAAACACTTAATGGTAATTGAAGATATGTGGGCATGAGCAAATGGTACCAGATAAGGCTTGTTTGCCATCAGGTCATCAATACCTATACTGGATAGATCCCTCAGCATATAAAATACCATCACAATTCCTTGACAGAATTAATAAGAATCTCTTCAATGTATTCTCTACATATGATCAACCTTCTTTCCCACTATTCCCTCTGATTATCACGTTACAGAAAAATCCAAGTACTCAGGTTTCCAAACATATCTTGTCCTTTTGCTTTTTGCTTCTTTATGATTGCTTTTTTAAAATTTTGCCTAGAATACCTTATCACATCTCTTATCTCAACAACATAAATGTATCTTCTCTTATTTATACATATAAATCTTTTATGACTGTTATGCTTATTGTTAAAGCATTACTATAAGGTGGTTCAATAATGGGGACCATGTCACTTCTTGCCTTATACAGTGAAATCTCAGCCACTGTCACCCAACATGATTGTGTGTCAACAGCAAAATCTTTCTAATTACTTTGTTCAAACAAGAAACTAGAACCCATTTGCAGGTAGATAGCAAGAAAAAAGACAAGAATTTCTTTTAGCATTAACTGTAAAAATGACAACTTGGGTATCACTAGCACCTGTACACCGTAATCTAAAATAAGCATACAATGTGGATATATCAAAGAAGCTTGAAGTAGACTACTTGGCAATTTTATAAGTGTTTTGTAGTGGATTGTAATTATTTTATAAGGTGAAGTGTAGACAGCACAATGTCTAGATTTTTACAGGCACATCATCCATGATCATACCAGAAATCTGTCATTTAAATGCTTGCTTTGTTTTTATGTTTGTTGTTGTGGTGGTGGTATGTATAAGGGATTGTGTGTGTTCAATTAATCCTTTTTAATTTTTCATTTGTACTTACAAAGTACAATGTATCCTTAGGTATTTACCCAAGGAAAAAAAAAAAAAAGCGTGAGTTTCATTCAAAGACTTACACATGAATGTTCATAGCAGCTTTATTTGTAATAGCCAAATTGTAAACAACTTAAGTGTTCATTATCATGTGAATGAAAAATGTTTATCCAAATATTTGGGGATTTCATGGCCTAGTCAAGTTGACACATAAAATTAACCATAATAAGTTTGCCCTTTTGTCAACCTGATACTCATATTCATCTTGAACGATATTTACTCCCCAAATAAAGATAAAAACCTTATTTCCACCTAACATGATACAATCACTATGTGTACAACAGAAAATGCCAACATGCCCCAGAAAAAGGAGTAAATTTCTTGAGTAATTGATACAGTTTGACTGTGTCCCTACCCAAATCTCATCTTGAATTGTAGTTCCCATAATCTCCATGTGTCATGGGAAGGACCTGGTGGGAGTTAATTGAATCATGGTAACCTCCATGCTGTTCTTATGATAATGAGTGAGTTCTCACAAGATCTGATGGTTTTACAAAGGGCTTTTCTCCCACTTCACCTGCACTTCTCCTTGCTGCCGCCATGTGAAGAAGGACGAGTTAGCTTCCCCTTCTGCCATGATTGTAAGTTTTCTGAGGCTTCCCTGCCCTGTGGAACTGTGAGGCAATTAAATCTCTTTCCTTTATAAATTACTCAGTCTTGGATATTTCTTCATAGCAGTGTGAGAACAGACTAATACAATAATATTTACTCTTCTTGATATTCTGCAACTTAAATACTATGATATAAAATTAACAACAATTTTAAAATGCTACGATATAAAGTGAATACATCTTATTTTATTATATGTATCTTATTCCTTATGATAAAGAAATAAGAGAGGAAAGAAAACAGAGATTCACTACACACATACACACACATACACACAACATTTTTAACGTAGTAAGAAGGAAATTCTCGTGAAATTTTAGTCCTCATTTCTGTTACTGGTTATGTGACTGTAGATGGTATTTATAACTACTTTCTTCTACTACCCATTCTGTATTCCCTCTGCCTCTACAAGCACTTCAGCTGGTCATGGTTCCTTACTTGGTAGGGTTACACAAACCTTCATTATTGAAAGGTCTGTGTTATTACGAGTCTTTCCCAGATTGGGTTGTCATAGTTTTGCATTGACCTTAATTAAAGGCATGGTAACACTAGAGACACTCTAAGGGGTTTTATATATACTTTTCCTTACTTAAATTTTGGAATAGTAGTCTAATTTCTCCTTGCTAGTTAGGATCAATAACTGATCCTGCCAGCATAGTAACTCAGTTCTTTACCTGTTGATTTAGAGGCACGAAAAGCCCAGAGTGGCGGGGTGGCAGCCTTATCTTTCAATTCTATTGAATAATTTTTGTGTGCTTTGGCAAATGTATTTCTCCCTTCGGAGCTTGGATTTTTAGGCCAGTATAGTATAAGGTTGCAGGAACAGGAAGCAAAAAAAATTTCAAGTGAGTCATTGGAGCAATAGTAAGTGATGCTTCTCCCATTTCCACTCCTTGATTCCAGGACCCATAAATTTTGACTATGGCAGAAGTAGTACCTTATGTTAGATGCTGATGCAGAGCATACACAGATTTCTGGAGAACTTCGTCTTATTTTTGTAAGATATTGCCACCTAGATGAAGCTATAACTGAGTCTTCAAAAGGCCATTTTATGTTTCTATCAAGCCAGCTGCTTCAGGATGGTGGGGAATATGGTAAGACCAGTGAATTCCGTAAGTATGGGTCCATTGCCACACTTCTTTTTCTGTGAAGTGAGTTCCTTAACCACAATCAATACTCTGTGGAATATCGTGATGGTGGATAAAGCATTCTGTAAATCCATGAACAGTAGTTTTGGCAGAAGCAGGGAAGGCAAATCTGTATCCTAAGTGTCTATTCCCATAAGAAAAAAACATTTTGCTTGCAAGATGGAAGTGTTCCAATGAAATCAACCTGCCACTGGGTAGCTGGCTGGTAACCTTGGGGAATGGTGCCATATCAGAGACTTGACACTGGTCTCTGCTGCTGCAGATTGGGCACTCAGTGGTGGCCATATCCAGTTTGGATTTGGTGAATAGAATTCTGCATTGCTAAGCCTATACATAACCTCCACCTCTGACAACATAGCTACTTTATTCATGAGACCACTGGGTAATGTCAGCAGTGGCTATGAAAAGAGGCTGAGTGGCATCCACAGAACAGGTCATGTTATTTATTTGAATATTAAAATCTTCCTTTGCTGAAGTCCCCCTTTGGTGAGCATTGATATGGGACACAAGGTTTTTGCTCATTCAGAGAGGTCTGGCCACATATCTCTTTCTTAAATTTATTTGTCATCAATTTTCCAATCACGTTCCTTTAAATTTCCTAACTCTACAGACAAATCATTGCCACAGCCACAGGTAAGTATATAATTACATTTCTGACCATTTCTTCTTCCAAGCAAAGTGAAGAACTGGGTACACTGCTTGAAGTTCTGAACTCTGGGGAAATTTTCGTCATTGCTGCCTTCAGGTCGACAGCTATCTACTTCTGGGTGGTGCCTGCATATTGTATGGAACCATTTGTAAACTCAGCTCAAGTCTTTTCTTTGTCTGTCACCTGATCATGGGGAACTTTCCATGAGGCCATAGGTGCAAGCTAAGAGAAAGGATATAGCATAGCAGGAGTGAGAAACAAGGGTATTTGTGCCACTTCTTCATGTAATTTACTTGTTCTTTTAGGGCTTGCTCAAACTCAGTCATGTGCATACCACTACCACCATTTGATGATGGAGTGTTTCCATGCAAGCCCAGTACTGTGGTTCAGAAAGTGAACCACCATTCCATGATGTACAGCTCAGGTCGCATGGAAACTTGCTGGCCCACAGTTGAGTGTTCAGTGTCTACTAAGGCCCACTAATAGGATAAGAGTTGTTGCTCAAAATTGGAGTAGTTATCTGCAAAGAATGTCAGTACTTTCCTTCAAAGTCCTAAGATTCTGCACTGCAATTCACCTACAGGGGTCTGCCAAAGCTTCAAAGTGCAACTGCCACTGCCACTGCAAGCACTATTGGATCTGTTGCATGATATGGTTCAAGTGGCAAAGCAGCTTGCATAGAAGCCTGCATATGTGGCAAAGCCTTCTCTTATTCTGGGTCCCGCTCAAAACGAGCAGCTTTTTACATCATTAAGCAAGTGGACTGGAGTAACACACCCAAATAAGGAATATGCTATCTCCTATATTATTCAGGGTTCTCTAGAGAAACAGAATCAATAAAATACAGAGAGATATGTAGAAAGATTTATAATGAAGAATTGGTTCATGTGATGATGGAGGCTGAAAAGTCCCATGATCTTCCATTTGCAAGCTGGAGACCCTGAAAACCTGATAGTGCGGTTCCAGTCTTAACCAGATGGCCTGAGGACGAAGGGAGCCAATGAGGTACATCTCAGGCTGAGTCCAAAGGACTGAGAATAAGGAGTGTTGATACACAAGGGCCAGAGAAGAGCAAATTTACCCTTCCTCTGCTTTACTTTTCTAGGCTGTTTATTGATGTATCAGACGATACCCACTCACATTGGTGAGGGCAATCTTTTTATTCAGCTACCAATTTGAATGCTAATCTCTTCTAGAAACACCCTCACAGTTACACTCCGAAATAATACCTTAGCGGCTATGTAAGTATTCCTTTTCCTGGTCAAGTGGACACATAAAATTAACTATCCCACTTCCAAAATCCAAAGAGGCTCACTGGGCATTGTGCCTCACTTTTGGTTGTGGGAGGAGCCAAATGCAACAACTTATCTTTCACTTTACGCCCTTAGCTCCCAAATGAGATTTTTAGACACACCCTGGACCAGAAGGGAACATGCTGCCTTGAAGCAACAAAGCTAGTCCTGGCAGCATTCATCACCTGCTAACTGAAGAGCCCTTGGGCCCTCAGTAACCAACAGTGATACCCAGACACTACATTGAGGGCCTTGGGTGAGACTCTGAGACTTGCTGGTTTCAGGTAATAGCATGGACACAGGCAGAGCACAGCACCAAGTGAGTTTTGAGTCCCAGATTCCAGGACTTGACTATTGGACTGTGTTTCTGGATCTGCCCTAGCTCAGAGGGGAGCCCATTGCCCTGAAGGGTGAGTCCCAGATGAGGTAGCACTCACCATAAGCTGACTTAACAGTCCTTGTACCTTAAGGGAACATTACTGGTAGTCTGGCCTAGGGTGGTGGTGGCTAATAGGTGAGGCTTCTCTACCTTGGGAAAGGGAGGGAAGAGTGAGAAGGACTCCATCTTGTAGTTTGAGTGCCAGTTCAGCCACAATACACTAGAACAGCAGGTGGACTTCTAAGGTTTTCAACTCTACTCCCTGACTCCCAAACAATACCTCTGGACCCACCCAAGGCCTAGGGGATCTCACCATCCTGAAGAGAAGGATACAGGCCTGACTGGCTTTGTCACCTTTTGATTGTAGAGCCCCAGGGCCTTAAGCAAACATAGGCAGTAGCCAGGGAATGGTTACAACAGACCTTGGGCAAGACCCAGAACTGTGCTAGTTTCAGGTCAGACCCAGCACAGTCATAGTGGTGGTGGCCACAGGGCTGCTAGTGTCACTCCACCCCCAGCTTCAGGTGGCACAGAAGAGAGAGAGAAAGAGAATCTGCACATTTGTGATAAAGTAAGGGAAGTGAACAGGAGTATCTGCCTGGTAACCCAGAGAATTCTCCTGGATCTTCTTTAAGACCATCAAAGTAATACCTCTACGAGTCTGCAAGAAGCACAGGATTACTGGGCTTAGGGTGCCCTCTCAAGTAGATACAGATTAGATTACAACACCTAAGTTCTTTCAAATATCTGGAAAGCCTTTACAGAAAGGATGGCTACAAATAAGCTGAGACAGTGAAGGCTACAATAAATACCTAAGTCTTCATTGCTCAGACACTAAAGAACATCTGCTAGCATCAGCACCATCCAGGAAAACATGATCTCAAAAAATGAGCTAACTAAAAAACAGGCACTGATTCTGCAAAACAGATATGTGACCTTTCAGATGGAAAATTCAAATAGCTCTGTTGAAGAAACTCAAAGAAATTCAAGATAACACAGGGAAGGAAAGCAGAATCCTATCAGATAAATTTAACAAAAAGATTGAAATAATTAAAAAGAATCAAGAAGGAATTTTGAAACTGAAAAAAATGCAATTTTCATACTGAAGAATGCATCTGAGTACTTTTTTTTTTTTTTTTTTGAGACGGAGTCTCGCTCTGTCGCCGGGGCTGGAGCGCAGTGGCCCGATCTCAGCTCACTGCAAGCTCCGCCTCCCGGGTTTACGCCATTCTCCTGCCTCAGCCTCCTGTGTAGCTGGGACTACAGGTGCCCGCCACCTCGCCCGGCTAGTTTTTTGTATTTTTTTTAGTAGAGACGGGGTTTCACCGTGTTCGCCAGGATGGTCTCGATTTCCTGACCTCGTGATCCGCCCGTCTCGGCCTCCCAAAGTGCTGGGATTACAGGCTTGAGCCACCGCGCCCGGCCGCATCTGAGTACTTTAATAGCAGAATTGACCAAGCAGAAGAAAGAATTAGTGAGCTTGAAGATATGCTATTTGAAAATACGTAGAGGAGACAAAACAAAACAAGAGTAAAAAACAAGCATGACTACAGGATCTAGAAAAGTCCCTCAAAAGGGCAAATCTAAGAGTTACCAGCTTCTAAGAGAAAGTAGAGAAAGAAATAGGAGTAGAAGGTTTATTCACAAAGATAATAACAAAGAATTTCCCAAATGTAGAAAAAGATATCAGTAACCAAGTAGAAGAAGATTATAGAAAATCAAGCACATTTAACCCAAAGAAGACTACCTCAAGACATTAAATAATCAAACTCTCAAATGTCAAAGAAAAAGAAAGGATCCTAAAAGCAGCAAGGGGGGAAAAATAAAACCAAATAACACAAGCGGAGCTCCATTATGTCTGGCAGCAGACTTTTCAATGGAAACCTTACAGGCCAAGAGAGTAGCATGACATATTTAAAGTGCTGAAGGAAAAAAACCTTTACCCTAGAGTAGTATATCCGGTGAAAATATCCTTCAAACATGAGGAGAAGTAAAGACTTTCCCAGACAAACAAAAGCACAGGGATTTCTTCAACACCAGACCTATCCTAAAAGCAATGCTAAAGAGAGTACTTCAATTAGAAATAAAAGGACATTCATGAGCAATAAATAATCACCTGAATATACAAAACTCACTGGTAATAGTAAGTACACAGAAAACCACAGAATATTATAACATTGTCACTGTAGTATAAAACTACTCTTATCCTAAGCAAAAAGATTAAACCATAAACCAGTCAAAAATAAAAACTACAACCAATTTTCAAGACATATGTGGTACAATTAGATAAAAATAGAAAAAGCAAAAAGATTAAAAGTAGCAGGACCTAGTTAAGGAATAGAGCTTTCATTAGTTTTCTTTTTGCTTGCTTGATTTTGTTTATTCAAATAGTGTTAAGTTGTTATCAGATTAAAATAATGGTTTAGAAGACAATATTTGAAAGCCTTATGGTAACATCCAACCAAAAAACATACAATGGATGCACACACATACAAAAGCAAGAAACAAAATTATTTCACCAGAGAGAAATGTCTTTCACTAAATGAAGACAGGAAGAAAGAAAAGAAGAAAGAGAAGAGCACGAAACAACCAGTAAACACATAACAAATGACAGGAGTAAGATTTTACTTATCAATAATAATATTGAATATAAATGAGCTAAACTCTCCAATCAAAAGACACAGACTGGCTGAATGGATGAATAAAAAAAAGACCAACTAATTTGTTGTCTATAAGAAACACAATTCACATATAAAGAAACACAAAGACTGAAAATAAAGGATTGGAACGAGATATTCTATGCCAGTGGAAAACCAAAAAAGAGGAGGAGTTACTCTAGTTATATCAGTCAAAATAGACTTCAAGACAAAAACTATAAGAGACAAAGAAGGTCACTATATAATAGTAAAGGGGTCAATTCAGCAAGAGGATATAACAAGCTTAAATATATATGCACCAACGCTGGAGCAACCAGTTATGTAAAGCAAACATTATTAGTGCTAAAGAGAAAAACAGGTCCTAATACAATAATATCTGCCCATTGTCACCACTGTTATTCAACATAGTACTGGAAGTCCCAGCTAGAGCAGAGAAGAGAAACATATAAAGGACACACAAATCAGAAAGGAAGAAGTTGAATTATCCTTGTCTGCAGATGATATGATCTTATATTTGAAAAAACCTAAAGCCTCCACAAGGAAACCATTAAAACTGGTAAGCAAATTCAGTAAAGTTTCAGGATACAAAGTCAACATCCAAAAATTAGTAGCATTTCTATATGCCAATAGTGAACAATGTGAAAAAGAAATAAAACATAATCCCATTTGCAACAGTTGCACATGAAATTAAATATCTAGGAATTAACTAAAATAGTGAAAGATCTCTATAATGAAAACTATGAAACACTGATGAATGATATTGAAGAGGACACCCAAAACAGAAAAATATTCCATGTTCATGTTAAAATGCCCATACTACCTGAAGTAATCTACAGATCCAATGAAACCTCTATAAAAATACCAATGGCATTCCTCACAGAAATAGAAAAGAATGTATAAATTTTTTAAGGAATCACAAATGACCCAGAATAGCCAAAGCTATCCTAAGCCAAAACAAATAAATACATAAATAAAGCTGGAGGAATTGTGTTACCAGACTTCAAATTATGCTATGGAGCTATAGTGACCAAAACAGTGTGATACTGGCATAAAAACAAACACATAGACCAATGAAACAGAATAGAGAACCCAGAAACAAATCCACATACTTACAGTCAACTCATTTTTGACAAAAGTGCCAAGAACATAAACTTCAGAAAAGACAGTTTCTTCAATAAATGGTGGTGGGAAAACTGAATATCCATGTGCAGAAGAATGGAATTAGACCCCTACTTATCACCAGATACAAAAATCAAATCAAAATGGATTGAATACTTAAATCTAAGATCTAAAATTATGAAACTACTATAAGAAAACATTGGGGAATTTCTCCAGGACATTGGTCTGGGCAAAAAATTTTTAAGCAATACCCCACAAGCACAAACAACCAAAGCAAAAATAGACAAAGGAGATCACATCAAGTTAAAAACCTCCTGCACAGCAAAGGATACAATCAACAAAGTGAAGAGACAACCCACAGATTGGGACAAAATACTTCCAAACTACCCATCTGACAAGAGATAAATAACCAGAATACATAAGGAGCTCAAACAACTCTGCAGGAAAAAAATCTAAAAATCCAATCCAAAAAGGGCAAAATATTTGAATAGATATTTCTCAAAAGTAGACATGCAAATGGCAAAAAAGCATATGAAAAGGTGCTCAACATCACTGATCATCAGAGAAATGCAAATCAAAACTGCAGTGAGGTATCTTCTCATCCCAGTTAAAATACTTTATATTGAAAAGGGGCAATAACAAATGCTGGCGAGGATGTGATGAAAAGGGAACCCTTATACACTATTGTTGGGTAAATTAGTACAACCACTGTGGAGAACAGTTTGAGGGATCCTCAAAAAACTAAAAATAGAGGTACCATATGATCCAGCAATCCTACTTCTGGGTATATATCCAAAATAAAAGAAATCAGTATACCAAAGAGATATCTGCTCCCATATTCTTACTTATCTCTGGAATCTAAAAATCAAAACAATTGAACTCATGGGCATAGAGAGTAGAAAGATGGTTATCAGAGGCTGAGAAACATAGTGGGAAGGTTGGGGGTTCGTGGTCAGGCAGTGATGGTTAATGGGTACTAAAACATAAACAGAAAGAATAAATAAGACCTACTACTTGATAGCACAACAGGGTGACTATAGTCAATAATAACTTAACTGTACATGTAAAAATAACTCAAAGAGTGTAATTGGATTGTATGTAACAAAATAATCAATGATTGGGGGGATGTGTACCATATTCTCCATGATATGCTTGTCTCACATTGCATGCCTGCATCAAAACATCTCATATATCCAATATGTACATCTACTATGTATCACAAAAATAAAATGTAAAAATGAAAATAAAACAATAAAAGCAAACTAGTTCTGATGGCTCTTGTTGGCAGTGATGGGAAAAAAAACATTTGCCAGATTAATAATTGCATACCAGGTACCAGAGGATGTGTTAATTTTCTCAAGCAATAAAACCACAACTGCTACCACAGTTGTAATTGGAGTCACCACTTAGTTAAGCTTACAGTAATTCACTGACATTCTCCAGGATCCATCTGTCTTATGCATGTCAAATAAGCTAATCGAATGGGGATATAATGGGAGTCATCACCTCTGCATCTTCCAAGTCCTTGATGGTGACACTAATCTCTGTAATCACCCCAGAAATGCAATATTGCTATAGTTTATTATATTCTCAGGCATAAGCAGTTCTAGAGACTCTTTCCTGGCCTTTTCTCCCATAAGAACCTTCGCATTAACAGTAGACACTCAAAGAGGCTGAGAATTACCCTTAAGTTGTAATTCAGCCAATTGAAGGATGAGATTCTACAGTTGATTTTCAGCAATATTAGCCTTGTAGCTACAGTAAATAAGGGTCTCCTTGAGGGAATATATAGAATATTTCAGGCCATTTATGAGCTCATCCTTTTCTTTTCCCACTTTATTCAGAGACAATAGTAGCAACCAGCTAAACTTGTTATACTCATTAGTTTGTCAAAAATGTTTGAAAGTATTATATACACAGTCGAACAGGTTCTTGCCTTTTTTAAGTGGTTAAGTGTTTCCAATGGTGACATGTTGGACTATCATCAGAGCTCTCTTTGTTACTGGAAGCAGAGTCCTTAGTATTTTTAAATCTAATCTAATTATAGAGCCAATTCTAGAAAGCCCAGGACCAATTCAGAAAATTCATCTTAAAGTTCTGTCCCTCTAGAACCATTCCTAGCATCGAAATCTGTATTAGGGTATATATAAATTTATCTATATATACATATATGTAAATGTAAAATTAAAAAAGTATTTTACATTTTACATTTATCTTTCTCTCTATCCATATATATGTATATATGTGTGTATATATGTATACATATGTGTATATATATGGATAGAAAGTGAGAGATAAATTTATTATAAGAAATTGGCTCGTGCCATGTTCCAAGATCTGCAATCAGCAAGCTGACCAAGGATAACCTATAATATAGATCCAGTTTCAGGACAGATGCTTGAGAACCCAATGGTATAAGTTCCAGTCTGAAAGCTGATAGGCTGAAGATCCAAGAACAAATGTTTCAGTCCAGGTTCAAAGGCTAGAAAATGCCAATATTCTAGCTCATGCAGTCAGGCAGAAGAAATTCCCTTTTACTCTTAAGTGTGTCAGCCTTTTTGTTCTGTTCAGTTCTTCAGCTGATTAAAGGAGGTCCACTCACACTGGGGAAGGAAATTTGCTTACTCAGTGTACCGATTCAAATGTTAATCTCATCCAGAAACATTCTCACAGACACAGATGGAATAAAGCTTGATGAAATATCTGGGCGTCCTGTGACTCAGTCAAGCTGACACAAAATTAAACATGACATGTCACTGAACACAAATACTTTGCACATTAGAAAAAATGAAAACTTCAAATCATTAGGCCAAAAATTTTGGTATTTTAGTATTTTCTTTCTAATTTATCTCAGTTTTACTTAATTAAAATTTTCACAAGTTTTCCTTTGGAGGTCACTGCCTAGAATAACTTTGCTTTACAGTTGTTGAAATTGTACCCTCTATTCAATTCATCCTGCGTATTTCTCAAATCAATACCTTACACTTCTGTCCCCCTATAACATTTATAAGCTCCTCTTTTAGCAATCAACACAGCTTGTCTTTTGGTAGAGATACAGAAATGTTGGTATATTGTCTGTTTCTCCCAATGAGTTCCTTAGCTTCCAGTACCAGAAAGTTGTTTAATTTTCAAAAATCTTAATCATATATTTAATTTAATATGGCCAAAAAATAATCATTTCCAAACATTGTTAATTTTAATGCCCTGTTGAACAAAGTGGACTATCTTGTTCCTGCTACATGTTCAACAAATGTTTATTGAGTTGAATAAAATTGCTTAAAGTAAACTAATCTCCAAGGTAAAAATGGAAGAGTTTACCAAGATGAATAACTAAAGCTCTCTTAGTTAGAATTTTGGACACATATTTTTTACATTAAAGGCTCAGTCACAATCCTACATTTCAGTTTAACACCACACAGCAATTTCCTGACCGAATATTCTAAATTGCCGTCCTCTGGAGAACTCTAGCAAATGGTCCCTTCTCCCCACATATGGTTTATCTCACACGAAAAGACCCACATTTGCAACCTGAGTCAACCTGTGCAGAAAGAAAAGCACTGTAGAGTGCGGAAACTTTATTACCATTCTTAATTGCATTCTTGGTGCAGTGAGAGTAATGATTTTACTGCACCTTACAGAACAACCCACTTTTTTCTCCTTGACTAGTTTCTTCCAGAAGAGAATTGAGTCTATTAAATAAATAGCTGGCCAATAGTGGCCTAAAAAATCGATTTACAAGCATTTATAAATAATATAAAAGTAAAGTCATTTTGAAATAAAAGTTGTCATAAACATGTGATGGCGGACAGTAAATAGTTAAAGGAATAAGAGATGATAGAGTGTGAGTAAAGAATTTCAACCAGGTGAATAGGTAACTTTCCATGGTACACAATTTTTGGCACTGGAAATCTTCTCCTACTCCATTTTCTCTAAACTGTCAACAGCCTCCAAAATTTCTTGCGGAAAAATCCTAAAATTATCTAAATCCAGATAGGTATATTTTTAGGCTGTTAGTATGCTGGATGTGAAGTTGCACTTATCAACCCTAGAAAGAATGTAATGTTCCCTGCTACTTCAAAGCAACCAGATTTAGAATCAACACTGATTTTACCAACACAAATTTTAGTGTTGGATTTTAGTGTTGAATTGGTTTGCATTGTAGAGCAGAGGAAGACTGACACCATAGGGGGCTCTTGAAGCATATGGCTTTGTCCATCTGGAAAGGGGGTAGTGTGCTATTGTTGCCAAAGTTTCACTGAATGTTCTAGGTTTAGATATGTCTAAATAAAAATAAAATAAAACATGTGTATTACACTTCGGCAAAATGTTTAATACTTTACAGTCATACATGAAGAAAATTTAAAGGATAGGTCTATCCTCTATTCTGGTCTATTCTGGAAATTTTAGTGTTGGAGAGAAGCAACTTGAAGTCAGGGCAACAAATCAGCACAGGTAAGGATTCTCTAACTTTGCCAGAATAATAAAAAATGGTTGACAGAAGAAAGACTGCCTGTAAGATTTCCCTGATTACTGTTGAGGAGGAAACACTGACTTTACCTAGCAGCTAAGAAATTGTAGTACTAAAGAACCTTGAACACAGTAGCTTTATTTCTTCTCTTAACCACTGTGTGCCTAGAACACAGCACAGTGTCTTGCATGTAGTAGACACCCAAAATATTCGTTGCAAGTGTGGGTGGATAGGTTACACAATGTCCATCTACCAGCACGCGCTGAGCCTTGGCTACTCTTGCTACTTAAACAAGGCTGAGTTTCTGTCTTTTAATTTTACTCTTTGATATTTAACTATTAAGATGACATAATTAGTATTCAATAAAAGGTGGGGAAGGTAAATAGAGGACCTCTTGTCATTGTCAACGTCATCCTGACTCTATATACTTTCAGAGAAACTCTTCTAGGTTTCTGTTTTTAAAGTTATAACATTAAGAGCTTTGAGCAAATGATTTTTTAAAAATCCAGTAAACATTGTCAATATAGCTCTGATTTATTGATTCCCTTTTTTTCTCTTTATTTCTTTAAATATATCATTTCTCCTCTGGATTCCCCTTTCTGTTTCTCTTTTTCTCTCCCCGTTCTTTTTCTCCTCTCCCTCTCTTTTTCTTTCTATCACTCTCTTTCTCTGGTTCTTCTGTCTGACGAATCACAGAATCTCTTTCTTTCTCTCTCTATATAGATAGATATAGTTATATACTTGCATATCTCTCTATATAGAAATATATACATACTTATATATATTTATAGTTATAGAAATATATATTCTTATATATATTTATAGATATATAAATATATATTATAAGACATAAACATATTGTATCTATAAAGAGAGATCTCATCTTTTAAAAAATATAAAATGTATAACCTATAGATACCTTAATGAAGTTACAAAAGTATGGGATATTTACTTTTATTATTATTTTTTCTTCCAATCATTATTTTAGGCTCAGGGGGTACATGTGCATGTTTGTTACATGGGTAAGTTGCATGTGGCTCGGGTTTGTTGTACAAATGATTTCATCACCCAGGTAGTAGCCAACAGGTAGTTTTTTTATCCTCATCCTCCTCTCACCCTCCACCTTCAAGTAAGTTCCAGTGTCTATTTTTCCCCTCTTTGTGTCCATGCGTACTCAAGAGATATTTACTTTCTGACTTAAGTAGCTGAATAATGTTAGAAGTTGCTAATGTTTCCACTTTAAATGAGTTTCTTAGTAGATTAAGTAGATTAAGTGATCCCTAGAAATATTTTGTCAATTGTATGTCACCACCTTGAACCTGAGAGCCTTTTATAAATGTTTGATATAACTTTCATTAATGAGGTTTATACTTTCCTGAAATGAAAAAAAACAGAGATTCCCATTTAATGAAAGTGTTTACTCAATATATTGTTTTCCTCAGTAGGCAAATAACTGAAAGACACTGAAGTATTGAATAAAGTGTATATGGCATTTTGTAAGCATATAATATAGCCTTGATTATGCACTGAAGAAAGTGGGGTTTTGGAACATTGTGTCATGGTGGCTGAGAAAGTTTTTTTTTTTTAATAAGAAGTCCACCTCTCTTTAGGGAGGTAGTTATGAGCAGTGCCTGAGGCGTCAGCAAAGCTGCAGTCTCCAGGAACCTCACCAGCCTGGCCTGGAGCTCCTGTAGGTTGCATTATTTCACTACTTATTATGGCTGCAAAAAAGTTTAGTATGAAATGTATTACATAACTGAAATTACGAATTTCTTGGTTAAAAAAGTTTTGTGACAATAATCCAATTCGAAAACTATTTTTTGAAAAACAAGGTTTGGCCATAAGAAAAAATTACTATTTCCTTGTTTCCAATTTTCTTTATTTAAAAACATGCCTTTAATGTAAAATTTATATGTGCTCAGGATAAAAAAATCAAATACTCCTGACCTTCACTCTTACTCCCCAGAGGCAGCTACTGTCAACATTTTCTTGTGTTTATATAGCTCTCTTTATGTGTGTATGGATCTTGCTTTCACTCATTATGCTTTTATATTTTTTCATAATGAAAACTATTGGTCTGTTATATTACAATCTGTCATGAAACCCATTGAATGGTTATGGTATACTTCATTTATCTAGCCCTTTGTTCATGGACAATAAAGGTTTTTCAATTTTTTTTAATATCAAAATGTTGTATTAAACACTCTTGCATTCATCTTTGCCTGCTTGAATTAGTACACTTATTTTTAAAATGTTCTTACAAATGGAATTGTTGGACCAAGAGTTTGTGTACTTTAAACTTTGATGGATGGTGCTAAATGTTTACTCAAAGAGAATGTACCTATAGACATTTCCCCATCCACTTCAATAGTGGCAGTATTGCACACTTAATCTTTTCCTATCTGAAAGATAAGAACTTGAATCTCACATTGATTTACATTCCATCTTATGAATGAAGTAGCACACCTTTTCATGTTATTAATGATATTTCTCTTTCTTTTCTGGCAGATTCATAATGTGAATACATTTTTAATTTGCAGACCCTCAATGAGTCCTCTTAGTTTCTGCCAAGTTTCTTTACTAGCTAGCAACAAACGATTCTTAAAATAAATTACATGCCCCTTCACCACTCCTGGCCAACAGTCCAGAATCAGAACAATAGTACCTCATTCAGAAAATGTTATAGGAAATAGAAAGAGAAAGGTGGGGAACTGGGGAGAGAAAAAGAAGGGACAATGAGAGGAGTCAGACTCTTGAGCGCTGTAATTTTGAACTCCACACCTACTGAAAAGAGATTTCTTTTAATGCTCCTGTCCATCAATGTAAGAGACTGACAGTAATTCCAGAATTTTCTCTGGCTCTCCCCAACCCTCTTCACCCAGGCAGTAGTAGTTTGGATGGGTAAGGAGTCAAGAACTCTGTAGAAGCATCGTAGTACTGCATTGGATTTGAAACTAAAGGTAAATGTATTCCTCAGTGTCCTTCTTTAACAGCATACTTGTAAATAAAGAAAGAAAATATATGCACGTACAATCCTCTTACTTCTCTGTTTACCCTTGTGGAAATCATACACCTAGGAAAATGATTTCAGTCACCAGACTCTCCCACCTTGCTTCTGTAAACTGTGAGTGAAACATGTCAGGCAGACAGAGTGTTTTAATAAAATTTGTTTTTATTTCTAAGCATGAGTTACTCTAATATGACTGTGACTGCTTTCACTTACAACACATTAAATGACATCCCCTCACCGTATTTATGTGTGAGGACTATCGAGTAATAAAATTGAAAAATCACACAGTAAAATTAATCTCCTCACTTTGTTGCCACCATGCAGACAGGGCTTTCTACTCACGTTGTTTTCTAAAAATAAATACTTAACTGAGAACAAATCTAACTTTTTCATCCATCATTTCTTGCCTCATGTACTGCTCACTGTCCTGTGCTGAAAATAAAAATACTTAAGATAAGTGGGATTGATACACAAAAGAGCAATGGTGATAATATGGGAGGGGGAATATAAAGAATCCTACAAATGATAAAAAGAATCAGTACTTAATCTCTTTTAAAATAAGGAAGGGGCTCAAATTCTGCCTCTTTTGCTGTAGAAAAATTATTTATAGATCTGGTACAAAGAGGCAGGTTCTAGGCAAGGAACCACTGTCAGCCCTGTCGCCCTTGAGGCAAATGCGAGGTCTCCTGATTAGTAATGAATGAAGGTGCTGGTCCTCCTTCAATTGTCCATGTGTCCTAGAGGTGTGTATCCATTTTTTGACATTGATGGGATTTAGATGCCCATAAGAAACCCGTGGACTTATGAATATGCAAGAAGAGCTTCAACCTCATTGGTTTGTACGTTTAAGAATCATTCTACTATATCCTCCTTTATTCTTTCTTTACTATTACCATTTTTAAAACAATCAAAAAATCAAACAAGTATCTATGTTTAATGCAGTATGACATGCTAGATATGCAAAAATCTACCCAGGTCCACATGTCTGTATTCTCAGTTTATAATCTAACGCAACACTAACCTTTAACAACATTTTGGAGTCGGTGTTAGAAGTGTTTTTTATTAACTGCAAACAGCAAATTGCCCAGCAGCCAGGGGAATGAGTCAGCAGCATTTTAATAATTTTATTTACTCTGAGAAAACAAAATAACAGGTTTTCATTGAATAAATATCATTCTATGTTTATTCAATTCCAAAAATAAACTGGGAGAAATTGTTTTTCAAAAATTCCAGAATTATTTAATCTGTTTTTGAAACCAGAGTTCTTTCTTACAACAGAGTTTGGGACTCATTTTTAAAGTACTGAGGAACTAATCCTTGATATGTTTAAGCAATAAATTTCCTTTGGTCCCTATTTTAGTCATTTCCTACATTCCATGAACAGGATATGGGAGGAGTGGTTGTTTCCCATTTATCTAATCTATCTCTAACCTTAGAGACTAAGGTTAAATTCAACT
This sequence comes from Macaca fascicularis, assembly GCF_037993035.2. Lineage (NCBI taxonomy): Eukaryota > Metazoa > Chordata > Mammalia > Primates > Cercopithecidae > Macaca > Macaca fascicularis. The sequence goes on from NC_088379.1 coordinate 106,304,386, forward strand.
CCTTTCTTGTCCATGGGCTGACAGGCGGGAATCATTCAGCGATAGCAACCACCTACTTAAATTTTTGTGTGAGACATTATCCTCTCTAGATTAAAAATGATAAAGGGCAAGAGGAAAAAAATCTATGTCATCCATTCAAACATACCTGAAATTTCTCTAACTGAGCAAAGAGAAACTATAAATAGCTTCAAAGTGGTATCCTGCAAATACGAATTTTTCTCTCATGATTATCTTCTTTTCTATGGTAAAATTTGTTATTAAAAAGGAGATTAAAATTAATCTCCTTTTCTTCAAGTATGAAGATGACATTATTAACTTTGCAACATTGGGCCTGTAATTTGAATTATTGTCTATGTAATGAGGCAATTTGGAAATTTTCCATTCATTATAATATAAAAAGGGATACATAAACATTAATACTCAGCTTAAGATACAAACATCTGTAATGGAGGGTGGAAAGAAACTTGTACTCTAAGTATTTACATTTCATATAGGGGTAAGGTACAAATAAAATAATAAGGATTAATGGTTTACCTATTTTCAGGACCAAAAGACTTGTGAAAACTTTGCTGCATTTGTCATTGGTCTGTGGATGGCTAGACTTTTCACTCTGTAAATGAGAAAAAGCAATTTTCACTTTCCTCGCCAATTCCATGCCATCATCTCATTCCAGAAGAACTGCCTCTTGGGGAAACTGGTGGTTAACTTGGGATTCTGGGAATTTGCTTTAGTAGCTTGTAGAAATCATGTAACTTTAGATATTTGTCTCAGGATCTATATAAAAAGAATAAGAAATTAGAAACAAATAAAGAGGTGGAATTCTAATGGTGGTTTAAAGAAATGCTGTTACAGACAAATCCTTCAGTTTAAAAAACCTTAAGAGTTCTCTTGCATTCCCTACTTGCTTAAAAAGTAATTGCTGCCCATATTCTCTCATGTTTGAATTCTATATAAACTTTAAAATATTACTTAATACCTATATATTACTTTGAAACAAACTAACATGACGACAAAAAGCACCCCAACTCCCAAATCGAAATGCCTAAGGAAACTGCAGTTAATCCATCTGTGACCTTTTGGATACACTGTCACCTTGGGATATCATCTGATCCTTTGTTCTCTACCTTCTGCTTTTGATGAAGGCAGAGCGGCCATGTGTCTGCAAAGTTATTTATTAGAGACAAGAGGAATGCATATTAGGATATATTCATAAACCTTTTTCATCTCTTTGGAAGATGACACAAATAGAAATATCATTAAATTTGCATTTATAACCAAAATCCAAAAGGATTTGGAAGATGATTACTTTATAAGCAAATGCAAAATGAAAAGATAACTAAGAAATGCTTGCAAAAGTAAAGCATTCCCTGATGAAGTACTCTGTGGGTTAAGTGTCATTCATATTTTAATTAAAGAACCAAACATGTCTTCTGAAATTCAACTGCCGAAGCTAGGTTTTACTTCATGAAAAGATTATAGGACACTTAGCAATTGGAGGTTGTGAGTAAAGGGAAGTCAAGTCTGATTCCCTTTCCTGCCCGTGTGATGACAAGTCTTTTCCTTGGAGAGTCAGCTTGTCTTCAGAAAGAAAAGACTTCCTGGTAAGATCTTTTAATAGTTGGAATGATTCTTTAATGCCCTAAATCTCTACCCAGAAGATCTCACCAACATCCCGTTAGTAGGTTGGTGAGCACTGATCCCATATGCTCTATTTTCTTTTACAATTAAATATAATTTCTCTTTTACACATGAGTATTTAATAATAATGATTGTTATATAGTATTTGTCACTATCTTTTAATTAATCATCTAATTACTTTCACTGTGAAGTGGCATTCACAATCTTCTGATCTTAATTTGGTTTCACAAACAAACTTTTCAACCAGAGAGAATGCATAATCCAATAACTTAAGTGTGGCTGTTGTATTTTTCCTCGTAAGTTGGAAAGATTTGCCAGCCTGCTTATCAATAAATAAGATTTGTTACTGAGGTTGGGGTGGACTTGAGACTGCAGGTGATTGTAAAGGACTCAGTTCCCAGGGTTGACAGTCCTGAAGGAAAGAAACCAAATGGGCCATTACAGAGATATGAGTTATTTTCTTTCATTCTTGTTTCTAAACCCAAACCAGCAGGCCTAACAAATCAAACTGGCAGCAATAACTAGAAGCAAAGTGTTAAGAAAAATCAAACATCTGCCTTGTTACATGTCATGAAATCGCGCACAGTGGCACGATTGCAGTCAGGTGAGGTCCTGGAGAGAGCACAGTGCCACTGTGTAGCAGCTACTTAGCTACTTCTATTTATATTGTGAAACATTAACTTTTTCTTTGGAAAAAGAGAAGTTTGGACACATCAATTTTTCTTTGGAAATGTCAGCTTTCCTTTGCCATTTCCCAGTCTCATGTCTTGTGATTGGTTCCCTAATATGCTTGCAGCTTATCACTCTTTTAATCTGTGAACCTTAGGATACCTGGCTAGCAGTGCACACTGTGTAACATGTGACTGCTGTTCTTAAGGCTGGAATTATAATAATGTCTTTATTGACTTTTTGCCTCTTGCACAGAGTAATGTATGAGAATCAGAGCTCAATTATTCTTTCTCAGAGAGAAAAAAATTTAAGAAAAGAGGACTACACAAAATTTAAAAGAGTGTTCCAAGAACAAAACTAGTCAAACATGTCACCTTTCCATAGCTTATTTTGTATCTAACATGAAAAGTATAGTTTTGCATAGAAAGTAAATCTAAGATTGAATGAAAATTAGACCTAGCTTGTAATCTTCGCATTTGCCACTATTTAAATGAAAATTAGAAGGCTTATCTTGTAATCTCAGCATTTGCCAGTACCTGAATGAGTGACTCAGTGACCTTGGAAAAAGCATCCTTTCTGCATCTAAGCTTGTATTTATTTATTTATTTTTTTTAAGAGATGGAGTCTCGCTCTGTTGCCAGGCTGGAGTGCAGGGGTGCAACCTCGGCTCACTGCAAACTCCACCTCCCAGGTTCAAGCAATTCTCCTGCCTCAACCTCCCGAGTAGTTGGGACTACAGCCGCGCGCCACCACATCCAGCTAAGTTTTGTATGTTTAGTAGAGACGGGGTTTCACCATGTTGTCCAGGATGGTCTCGAGCTCTTGACCTTTCCGTCTGCCCGCCTTGGCCTGCCAAAGTGTTGGGATTACAGGCTTGAGCCACTGTGCCTGGCCCTAAACTTGCATATTTCTTTTTTTTTCTTTTTTTTTTTTATTACTATACTTTAAGTTCTAGGGTACATGTGCACAATGTGCAGGTTTGTTACATATGTATACATGTGTCATGTTGGTGTGCTTCACCCATTAACTCGTCATTTATATTAGGTATATCTCCTAATGCTATCCCTCCTCCTCCCCCCTCCCCATAGTAGGACCCAGTGTGTAATGATCCCCTTCCTGTGTCCAAGTGTTCTCATTGTTCAATTCCCACCGATGACTGAGAACATGCGGTGTTTGGTTTTCTGTTCTGGCGATAGTTTGCTGAGAATGATGGTTTCCAGCTGCATCCATGTCCCTACAAAGGACACAAACTCATCCTTTTTTATGGCTGCATAGTATTCCATGGTGTATATGTGCCACATTTTCTTAATCCCGTCAGTCATTGATGGACATTTGGATTAGTTCCAAGTCTTTGCTGTTGTGAATAGTGCCGCAGTAAACATATGTGTGTGTGTATCTTTATAGCAGCATGATTTATAATCCTTTGGGTATATACCCAGTAATGGGACGACTGGGTCAAATGGTATTTCTAGTCCTAGATCCTTGAGGAACCGCCACACTGTTTTCTACAATGGTTGAACTAGTTTACAGTCCCACCAATAGTGTAAAACTGTTCCTCTCCAGCACCTGTTGTGTCCTGACTTTTTAATGATTGCCATTCTAACTGGTGTGGGATGGTATCTCATTGTGGTTTTGATTTGCATTTCTCTTATGGCAAATGATGATAAGCATTTTTTCATGTGTCTGTTGGCTGCATAAATGTCTTCTTTTGGGAAGTGTCTGTTCATATCCTTTGCCCACTTTTTGATGGGGTTGTTTGTTTTTTTCTTGTAAATTTGATTGAGTTCTTTATAGGTTCTGGATATTAGCCCTTTGTCAGATGAGAAGATTGCAAAAATTTTCTCCCATTCTGTAGGTTGCCTATTCACTCTGATGGTAATTTCTTTTGCTGTGTAAACTTGTATATTTCTAAGAGCCAGGCATGAAGTTCAGTTCTTGGATAATATGCCAAGTCAAGACTTATTTTTAAATACATATTCTATATGTAAGATAACATGGTGGTATGTTAATATGTACACTAAAATATTCCTCGGCCCTGTCACAATTCCTAGTCCCTCTTTCACTTAGTACGTTCATCTTTTATTTAGGAGAAATCAAAAGCCACAATTTGAAAACTTTAGGACAGAGTTCAGTGTGTGATTCAGCTTCTATTATTGATGTAAATATACACCTATACTGTTTTCTACTCTTTAAAACTCCAAAAATGTCCATAGAACTTAGTGGGGGAAAATTAACAATAACCTCCTTTGCCCTCACAAAATGTAGTCATTAAGTAAGGCACAGTCTTTTATGGATACAAAAGGACCTCATTCAGCAGTGCCCTAGCTGAGAAGTTTTTGCTTTAAAGTTCCACATAGAAATGTGATGTGACTGAACAAAGGCAGATGAATGCAGTGTGAGCCAACCCCGGGTTTTACAACATTTTTAAAAAATTAGCTTTACTAATTAGTGCATTTGAACTAGGTCCACATACACTGTGAGTTTTCACTAATATTGTTGAATGTTCTGAAAACGATAGTTACTTTGTAAAGAAGTTATCAAACCACAGAGAGGCTGTAGTTAGTCACATTTTTATCCATTTATCAATTTTCTTGTATTTAATATTTTTAATGCATGCATACAAATTTGTGACACTTAAGTTTTCCTTTGGAACTAGCTATAATACAGAAATGTCGGTCGACTCCTCATCGTTGGTCTGTAAATAAAAATTCCAAAGAAAGAAAAAGTTATCTCCTCCACCTCACAGAATCTGCAGGAATTATAAAAGCCTCTCAGGAAATCTTGGTTGTTTTTATCTCCTTTATACTTATTTCTCTTGAAAACAGAATGTCCAGAACATGGTTGAAGTGAGTGACTGTGTGGAACAGGACATGGGTAGTTTGTGTGGGATCCAGACAAAGCTAGGGCCATTAGAGCCATGTCAGTTTCACTGTTTTTAACCAGAAGAGAGAAGTTTGAAGGGTATTTCTAATTCACTCCTGTTTCCAAGTGTGTCCGGAGCTGCACGCCCCGGCCATAGCGAATAATAATTAAAGATTAAACGCCTGAGCTATATTCATTTCCACCCCACACCTTCTCCCTAGATTTACCTTCTTCCCTGTATTAATACCGCCATTAAAAGATGGCGCTCTTCCCGCTTCTTCTTCATTCATTTTTCCCGCGCCCGCGAAAAGACTACCTGACTGCGCAGGCGCAACATGACGTCCGACCAGAGAAACCGAAACTAACCTGGCCACGCCCTGGGCAATGAGATCATTTCCGCCTTAGCCCAACCCCTTCCCTTCCAAGTGTATATAAGGCAGTGCATTACCGCCATTAAACGAGACTTGATCAGAGCACTGTCTTGTCTCCATTTCTCGTGTCTCTTGTTCCCCAAATTCCCACCCCCTCCTCCAGGGCCTACACTGACTATCCCGCGGGCCGGGATACAAGTGAATTCAACCTGATTGCCGTATTTACAGAAATGCTAAATATCTGATTGTAATCCCAAATAAATCATATTTTCCAGAGTGAATACTCTCACAGCAACCTTAGTTCTGCTCTCCTATGCATAAGGATTATTCTAGGCACAGGGTCTCTCATTACAGGGTTATGTAGTACAGCATCTCGACCACTCTGAAAATACTCAATTACAATAGCAGCCATTTTGAACTCTATATCTGACTTTGACTGTACACTTTCTTCTATTTGAAAGACAAAAAAAATAAGTATCATAAGGTTATTTTCAACAAGCATAAAGACTTTTTAACTTAAGGATTTTTTTCTCTTTCCTCTTCTTTCTTCCCTATAAATGTAGCTCTTACATGTTTTGGGAAAAGATTCCAATTTAAATATAATTAAATTAAGCCAAATAAGAACAGAAAAGATATTCTCATTAATTTCTCATTTGTAAATGATTTGAATTGAGAACATATTCAAGAATAGTCAAAAAGGTAAGAGAGATAATCAGTTTCTAAATATATCAATAAAGACTGAATCATCATTTACAGAAAAATTACTAGAAAAATAATTCCAAAAGTTTCTGATTTCACTTATATTTTCATCTTTATCATTTCTCTCTGAGACAGAACAAAGGTAGCCTTAATTCAATGAAAATGATTTATACTCATATCTTAGGCATACTCATTATTCCATACTTTACCCAACTTTAGTTTGGTATAACTGGTATGCCATTTGGAGGCAACAGACCTGAGTGGGACTCCCAATTAAACTCCTTGATAGTTGTTTATACTTAACCACTTTCTAACTCAGTGTTCTCATCAGTAAAATGGAATGATGACACCCTTCGTGCTTTGACAAAGGATTTTTGAAATAATAAAAGCATTGAATGCAAGCTTGCACATAGTAAACATTTAATACATATTATTTTCATCTACCCTTTCCTCTCATGTGTGTGTGGTATAATTTTCATCCAAAAAAATACATTTGTTTGAAGAAACTACTACAAGCTTTAGAACCATCGATTGATTAAAATTGCAGTTATACCACCTGTTTTGTAAATTTGTAATCTCCAAATCTTAATCTTTGCATTTGTGAAATGAGAATAGAAATATCTACCTTATAGAATTTTCAGTGATCCAGTGTATAAAGTATCTAGGATAGTCCCTGTCACTCGATAGAGCACCAGTGAATGGTCACTGACACATTTTTCTGTCTTAATTTTGTTTTAAAGAAGACAATGTCAGTATTATCCAAGGTCATGCTGGAAAGAGATTAGTCATGAATGGAGTGTGAGAAATAAAAACAAGCAGATTAGAAACTCAAAAATTGTGATGAAAGTATATAAATATAATTTTTGATGATAAATGATTGTCATTCATAATGAAAATAAGAACTTCTTCCTAATTTAATGCGATTCTGTATTAATTGGATGTAAAATACATCACATTGTTTTCTGTCACTTGATTTTTCTGTTTTTGAAACAAAAATACACGTCATGTGCATTCTATTCCTCATTTGTTACTTGAGGGAAATAATTTTTTTCTCTTCAGACCAACTATAAACATGGCAATATTTCATAAGAAATTAAAAGTACATAAGGATTTCTGTCTTCATTTATATGAGACTTTAACTTTGACAGATAGTTTGCAACCTTTTTCTTAAGTTACGTATAAAATAGAAATTACATTCTTTTATTTCCTTTTCTCTTGAGGTTACATGGTAAATCAATTTGACTATTATATATACATGGCAAATAAATCAATAAATTATCCTTATTAATTTGGTATACTTAAAAGATCTACCAAATGCTTAGAATGAAATGAAAATTTATTTATTCTCATCTGCCTTCTGGCAACACACATAAGAATGCTCCTTAAAGCCAGTCCAAGGTAGCTGGTTTTAATATCAGAAAAACTGTAATAGCCAGGGAATACAGAATTAGAACTAAAATGCCATGCCAAATTGGGCCTCTAGGCTACAGTCTATTCAGATATCACTGGCTGGAGGAAAGGAGCTTCGTCAGACATTTCTATAAGACTTCAAGGTTAAGGTCACTGGTGACACCTTGATGTTAGAGTTTAGAAAAACATCAGTCTACAGCACAATTCATTCTATTTATTAAACTCAATAAATATTTCTATCTGCCTTCAGATTAAACATAAATATTTATTGAGTTTCTTCTCTGGACCAGACATTCTTCTAGGTTTGAGTTAGCAATGAACATAACAGAAAAATATGCATATATTCATAGAGTTTATATTCCAATAGCAGGAGAAAGATAATACATAAATAAGTAAACTGTATGATAATATCTGTTGATAAGAATGGAGAAAATAAATTACAGGGGAGTTCATGGGCTGTTAGAGTTGGGGAGTGTTCTAATTTCATATAGAGTGTCCAAAGAAACCCTCACTGAGAAGCTACCATTTTATCAAATGCCCAGAGGAGGGGAAGAGCACAGCAGAGTTGCATGGATATCTTGATGCTGGATGCCATAAAAGCATTTCCACGATATACTCGCGGCAATCCCGAGTATGTGTGAAGGCCCTGAGTGGAAACAGGTCCTACATTAAAAGCACAATAAAGAAAGCAGGATTGTGGGAGCAGAGCAACTGAAGGCAAGGTGGTGATAAGACAGAGACATAATGCCAGTTAGTGATTCTGGGCCATTGTAGGGATTCTGGCTTTTATTTAGAGTGAGATGGAGAGCCACTAGAGGGTTTTTAGTAGAGTGTCACAATCTGACTTGTATTTTAAAACAATTCATCTGTCTTCTAGGGTCATCTGACTTCTGGGGAACTGTGAGTCTTGTATTTCTTTATCACTGCTATTTCATTTCTATTCCTTCTTTTGAAAAGTGAGTTGATTGGGAGGAAAGGCTTGCATTAGCTCCATACTGAGTATAAATTCAATACTTTCACTGGATTTCCAGAGCTCAGTGTTGTAGGGATGACTACACAGAGAGTCAGTAGGAGACTATTTCAAGTGGCTCAGGAGAGATCAAGATGGCTGGGGTCAGGAACGAAGCAGGAAAGGTGGTGATATGATTTGGATATATTTTGAAAATAAAGTCCCAAGCACATTCTTTCTCAGTATCTTAGGTCAGCAACATTATAGAAACTTCCCACTCTAAGGAAGTAGAGTTTCCTGGAAAATCTTTATTGCTTAATTAAGTAGGGAAAAATACTTTCAAGTGGTCTCCTGAGTGTCTTCTGATTTCACCATCCTTAGCCCTACTGGAATGCCAGGATTCAGCAACTCTTCTGGGTGAGTAGGTGACCAAAAACAATGATCTCTGGTTCCATATTCATTTAGGAATGTTGTGCTTGGCACAGTGGATTTCCAGTGGCTAAAGGCTTATTTCCTTAGGTCAACATACCATCTGGCAGTTAACAAAGACTTTCTTGATAAGCCTTAAGATATAGGACAAGCCAGAGCAACACTGAGCTCTGGAAATTCAGTGGAAGTATTGAGTTTATACTCAATGTGGAGCTAATGCAAGCCCCTGCACACAAACAACTCACTATTCAAAAGAAGGAATAGAAATGAAATAGCAATGATAAAGAAATACGAGACTTACAGTTCCCCAGAAGTCAGAACCACAGAGCTTTCTGTTCACGTAATTCTACAAAAATTAACTTTGCTTGCTAGCAAGAGAAATTAGGACTTAATACCAGAGAGTAAATCTTTATGTGCCCTCAGTGATATAATTGCTTTTTTCATTAATGTCTCATGTCAAGTCTGAGCTTTCAATGGTACTTCATTATGTTTACGTATTCATACTTTGCATCTCCATCCTGATTTTAAATCCCTTTAGAGGAAGTACTGTATCTTGGGATGCTTTTACTCAACAGGTATTCCACAAACATATGTTAATCTAATACATATTTTACACAATTTCTCTGGTTTCTCAGAGGATATTTTAAAGTCAAATATGACAGTGCATACTTTAGAATATTCTGAGACAACAAAACACAGATATTTATCATCATGATCATTGCTATGTTCAAGATCATGTCATAAGCATGAGAATCTTCATTTTCAAGCAGTGTCCATTGTCATTGAATGTTGAAGCCAGTGCAAAATGAAGCCACACTCCACACTGACAATGTCAGGCACAAGTGATGTAGAGATAACAAAAAACATCAACTGTGGGTCAAATATTGTGCTAATCATGTCAGTGCATTAACCCATTTAATATCAGAGTTTCTAATAATATAACTAACATTATACATTTTTACTATGTGCAAACATGTTTTTAAGTGTTTTGCAAGTATAAAGAAGTCTTTCCCTGGTTTTATAAATGAGAAATAAAGAATTTGAAGTAACCTAAGCAAAGATTTCTACCCAGGTCATTCTGGTGCTAAAGTGTATGTTCTTAACCAGCACACAATGAACTTATATAATGACATAAATATAACTAAACATGTGTGTTTGTGTGTATAGATGGATTTATACATACTTTTCTATTGCTCCATGTAAATGGTTTTGCTGCGTGTTGTCTGCATCCCTTGATATATCACAACCAGAACGTACACATTGCTCTATTCTCTAACAGCAGTAGCATTACAAATTTTTCTGTTTAGTACTTAAGGATGTGTAAAGAAAATAGTGTAGGTTTTGGAGCAAGGTTATTTTGCTTATTATGTTGCCACAAAAAGCATCCAAATATAGCATGGAATTTCTAGAATGATATGAAGAATCTCTTTAGGCAAAATAATGTGACTGGTGTTTTTTTTTTTTTTTTTCATTCTCCCATACTTAATATATATGCTGCAGTTTCCAAACTCTCAGCTTGGAGTTAAGACACCCCACTTTAAAGCATATTTTAGGTAGATATAATTTCCATTAATAACATATGATGGTTTATCAATTTTATAATTATAATGATATGTTTGTATACACTTATTAATAATGCAATTATGATAATGTAATTATATGTGTTGTTTTTCTTTTCTTTTTTATTAAATAAAATTCTTAATCATGGGTCAGCTCCTTTTATGTGTGGAGTTTTGGCCAACAACATGAAATAAACTGACAGATGAGCTGTGAAGGGGATACTGCATCATTTCATAGTAAGTAAGTATATACATATATAATTATGCCAATAAAGCTATGGATTCGAAGGAAAGAATACTTGTTGTTGGGAAAAATACTTTTTGACTATGTAGATCTCTAAAATTCTTTAATAGAATGATTGCCCACAGTACAAGTGATGCAACATTTTCTGGTTTGGAATAATAAATTAAGGAGAATATTAAACATGGTCCTGTTGAAATTCTTACCCTTAATTACAAATGCCTAATCAATTATTGGCTATATATTAAATTTGTACCTGTCTAACAAAATTACATCTTATTTGTTGGACTCATTTCTTACAATGCATTCTTAAGAAAGTGGGTATTTTGGAACATAAAAACAGTTTCAAAGCCCGTAAACAACTGTGTGTAACGTCCTTGGGAAAGGTTTGCTGTTTAATTTGTTTTGAAGGAAGTAATTGATTTTCTTGGCAGATCTGATAAAAATAACAAAGCTTTGATTGTCTAATCTAGAGGTCATGTCCTCCTCAGAGATCATCAGTGCATAACTCCGATTTAAGTGAATTCAAGTTCTCCTGGGAGTGTATTTTGATATATGACTACAATATGATACCATGAAGCTCCACTACCACAAAATTACTCACAGATCGTAAATCAGCAATGCACATATGTGTGTTTATGTATACACTTGTGTGTGCATATAGACATACATAGATCACACAAAACAAGAAACTTTCTCTAGAAAGAATAAGTCAACTAGCAAGACAGGCATTATGAATACTTCTCTAGTGACTTTCTATTAGTTCTGTGTACTTCCATCCAAACCAGCTTAATTAATCCTCAACTTAGGAAATTTTACACACTTTGATCAATAGTTTTCTTTTTACAACATACCATATATGAAGATAGAATTTGAAAGCAAATTAATAATGCAAATAAGAATGTAAAGTTACTTTTAACAAATTATGAAATGAAATACAATTAATTTACAAGTTTCATATATTGTAAAATTATTTCAATATATTTATTAGAGGAAGCCTAAAAGGACTTTTAATCTGCAGCAGTTGTTAAAAATAGGTGGATTGAAAAATAATGGGAAATGAATTTATTCAAAATCTTTTCCACAATTTACTTTTTAAATTAAATAGTTCATATTGTCACTTTCATTCATACAAATTAGTATAATTTGGGAACTGATAAATTAAATAGATAATGTAGGTCTAGTATACATTGATTCAGTAAAGCTTTTGAAATAAATATCTTTAATATCCACAATATCCTTGTCAAACTCCAAGACAAGTTCAAAGGAATAAACATTTATCTACTCAGTTCCGGTCACATGATATTGTGAGCATTACATCCAGTTCTGAGTACTATATTTAAAGACACACACTCTCAGATAAAAATCATTTAAAGGAGATCAAATGGAATGGTGAGAAATCTGGAAAGCACATCAGATTGTAGATGGTGTGGTGAAGCATTTGAGGATATAAACTCTGCTGCAGGAAATAATAGAGTTTAAAACCAAGTTCCATCACTGACTAGCACTTGACCCTTGCAAGCTGTTTAATTCCTGTGACCATTACTTGGGTGTTCCTCTGTAAAATGATGCTCTTCATAAATATTCATAGGTGTTCTGTGATAGTTAAGGAAATTGTACATATAATAAAATTAGGAAGGTATTTAATACTAGCTAATATTATTATTTTTATATTATATTACCAAATGGCTTCTCCAGAAACAAACTCATGGTAAAATCATAAATAATTTTAAAGCATTTTTAGGGATGTCCTTATGAAAAAGATTTATTCATTTTTGGACCAGAAGGCATAACTAGAAAGTTCAGTAGAAAGCTACAGGAAAGGCAGTCGATTTATTTTATATTGAAGAAGATTCTCACAGCATGAAACTCTTGAAAATTAAATAAGCCACCTAAAAAGCAGTGAGATCCCTAACATTACTCTTCTTTAAGCAGCAGCTGGAAGCTTATATAGCAGGGATGGGTTAAAAGGAAATTCTACTCTGATTAAAATGTTACACTGGATAATATTTTCTCCTAATATTCATGATTCTATGACTTAATTATTTAAGTATTGACACCAGTGTTCTTCACAAAGCAACTGTTTAATTCTGCTTGATTTGTCCAGGTAGAAGTTTAGGTTCTAGTTCAAACACAGCATAGAAAAGTGGGGGAAAAGGCCAAACTTCCAATATGATCATTGGGAAATGGCTTCGGAGGCTGCCATTCTACATGTTTACAGCAACAAGGAGTGGGTGCTGACTGTGATGCTGATGCTGAGAAGATGGCTTTAGGCTAAAATAATAGATGCTTTAGTTTGTCCTTTTGAATTGTTGCTAATACCTTAACATACAGAACCACACTATAGGGAGAGTGAGAGAAAAGCAGGATAAGAAAATCCCAGGAGTAATGTCATTACTTCATAAAGTTCTTAAAGAACAGAAGAAAAAAAGAGAGGCGAGAGTGGTGGAAGAAGAGCACTTTTAGGCTATTCCACAAAACAAAAGAGACTTTCCCAGTGAAGAAGATATAGAAGGAGTGGTTTAAAGGTGGAATATATGAGAAAAACAACTGCCACAGTCGGTCACTAAAGTCAACTCTAACAGCAAAGCACAGTGCTGAGCTAATGACAACCTGAGCTGCAATTTAAAAAAAAAGTTTAGAATCCAGGTCATGGAACAGAATCAGCCACCGTATTTGGTATAGAATAGACCACATATGGGTATTAAATTTAATTTTGTGCATGATATTTTAAGACAAACACTGACCTAGATTTGGTTTAGAAGAGAAGATGCAAAACAGGAAATTACTTGGAATCATGTCGTAAACTGAATGGTTAAAAAAACTAAAGAAGACAAAGCTTTGGAAAGAGAATATAGGTCCCTTAAGATATCTGAAGGATTCTCATGTAAAAATATCATTTCCATTACCTCAGAAGGCTGAAGGGAGTCAGCAACTAGTGCTTACCCACAATGGAAGGAACCATCTCATGAAACAGTTAGATTCCTTGCTGCTGAATATATCCAGGTAGATACTGGTGGATAGAAACTGAATTAGATGATGAAGATCTAAATTCATAATTTCTGTTTTAAAATAGTGGCTTGTCTCATGTAAGAGAGGTAGAGGATTAATTCTAGACTAGTGCTACTCACATGACCTCCTAAGTATTAGTATTATATCCAGTTCTGGGTACTATATTTAAAGAGGCACATTCTCAAATCAATTCTAGACAGTGGTTCCCTATTATTTTGTAGTGATTCCAAATCTATTTCTTGAAGCTTTCAGATATGTATAGGGTGGGAGATAGGAAGTATGAATGATAAATCTGCAGATTTCTGAATAGTGAGAAGGAGGCAAAAGACTGATGGACGTAGATGGGGAGAGGTCACTGAAAGCAACCAAGAGTGCAGTAAAATAGGATACATGGAAGAAAGGAGACAGAAGTCAGATCAGGACGTTAGTAATATTTCATTCGACAATTGTTTGTTCAAAGAATACAACATGTTCTGAGGTACTGTTCTGGGGCTACAATGGCAAACAGAAACACTAAGGCTATTCTCATTTACCTGTTTAAGCCTCCAGATCCAGAGAAAAGATGGATTTTTTAAATCTTGAAAAGATTCATTTAAAGGAAATTTCATTTGAGTTACTAAGAACCACCACTTAAAATTACTATATTTTTAGTGGAACACATTGATTTTAAGACAGCAGTACATATGAAAAGTATAATATTGAACGGAGGAATTTTAGAAGTTTATATTAATTTGGACAGGATAGAAATCATATAATGGGTAGAAATGATAATTAAAATGTAAGATAATTATATGAAAGTAAGAGGGCCATTATTTTGAAAGTATCACAGACTCCAGAGATGACAAATTTTGTCCAGTGTAAAGGAAATATAAATTTTTATATTAAAATAGCTATTGCTATTACTTTTATCTTTTATTGAATAAAGCAACCACAAGTCTTTTTTTGCCACAATAAATTTCATATATTTTAGTTTGCCAAAATACTTTTAGTCTGCTACAAGTAATTTTCAAAGTTTCCAAACTCCAAATTGTTTTGATTGGTCTTAGAACTCTAAAGAGGAGGACAATTTTTTTCCCTCTCAAATATTTCTTAAATTGTTATTGCTTCTTAGTATAGCTTAAAATCTGCATAGAATTAGCAGGGAAACATTTTTATTAGTTTTCATTCACCCAAAATTTTAAAAAATATCTGCTTAAAAACAGTGGACCCTCATATAACTCTGTTTTGTTTCTTCCTTTGTTCACACATTAGTACCAAGGGTTATGTCAACTAAGCTCTGGAGATGAATTGCTACACTAGCACTGGAAGATAAGTCTCCCACAGTGGCTTGTTAAGGCTTATCAGCAATTTTATTTTATGTATACTTTTTATGTGCGCACGTCATAAATATACAATGTGAAAACTTTACAAAAATCAAACACAGTAAGCTACTGACACCAAGATTAAGAAATAGGTAATTACCAACACTTCAAAACACTCCCTCTTTGCCACTCCCAGACACTAGTTCCTCATACATAACTACTATCTTGACTATTAACACAAAAGATTAGCTTCCGCCATGTGTAAATGAGATAAAAAATATGTGTTTTCTTGCCTCTGAATTTTTTCACTCGAAATTTTGTTTGTGAGATTCATTCATTGAACAGTATACTGTTTTAGTTCATTCTCATTGTTGTGTAATATTCTGTGGTATGAACATGTAACTATTTATCCATTCTATTATAGGGTATTTGGTTTGTTTCAATTAGGGCTATTAGGAATAGAACATTCATATAGTTGTGATTTGATGAACATATCAGTCCACTCTGTTGGGTATATTCATGGAAGTAAAATTTCTGGGTCATAGCTATATATGAATTTAGCTTTAGTAAATGTCAAAACAATTTCCAAAGAAGTTGTACCAATATTTCCTTTCTTACCAGCATTGTGTAGTTGCCCTACACCCTTGCCAACACTGAGTATGCTCAGCCTACTTCATTTTAGCCATTCTGCTCAAGGTGTTGTGGTATCACACTATGATCTTCATTTGTTTACTAGCCATTGGGATGTTCTCTTTGGTGAAGGCCCTATTCAAATATTTGGTCATTGTTCTATTGTCCTCTGTATTTCTCCCACTCTGTGGCTTTCCTTTTCATTCTCTTACTGGTGTCTGTTGATCAACAGAAGTTCTTAATTTTTGTGTTGTTCTATTTATCAGTATTTCTCTATGGATTCTGTTTTTCAAATTCTCATTCTGTCTTCCATGAGATAAGCTTGCCAATTTTTTTTTATTATTGTTCTCATATTATTGTTCAAAATACTTAAGGTTGACAACCCAGAAAGAATTTGGATATGTGTCTAATACTGAGCCATTGCAATTTGAGTTGTGTAACATAACATAAACTAGTTTCTGGGCATAATAACTAAGGAATTATTTATGAATTCATGGTATGCTCAAACCTTAGAAAAAATATGCCCTTTCAGCGCTTTTGTCTTCCATCTGCTATATGGAAGAAAATATATATTGGTAGGATATCTTCAGTTTCATATTTTTTTTCTAAGGATGAAAAATTGGGAAGTAAATAATCTCATTGCACATCTATTATCAGAAAAGCTCCTGGTCATCTTTGCAGATGGAGGACCTTATTTAAGCAAAATTTAACCCTAGATATAACTTAAAACTTGTAAATGCTTTGATGATTTCCATCAAGAATGATGGCTTGCATGGACTTTAACAAATACACGAATTTTTCAAGTTTCTGTTTTCTTACATAAGTTATTAGTTCTGAAGAAGTAATGTCTCCTAACAGAATTTGAAAGAAATTCTGTACTAAGTGTTAAACCAAGTGAATTTAACACTTTTAGTATACAATAAATGTATACTAATATTTTAAAAACCATTTATTGGCTTAAACCAATAAATGTATGCTAATATTAATTAGTACACATTACCAGAAATTGATGTTAATGTTAATATTGTTAGATATATTTCTGTATCTAAAATTGTAAATATCTTTCACAGTAAACTAGATAAACTTTGTTTTGAAATTTTTATTCTTTTTTCTATTCATTCACATATCCAATTAAATGATAGCAAGTTTTCTCAGAAGACTTAATGTTTTTTCTGGATGCCATAAAAGTTGTCAAACCATCCTCTAGGCAATGAAGGAAGTTGTGTCAGTTCTAAGCCTTATAACACTAATATTTTACCATTGTTTAATACCAGTACTTGAAGCCAGTTCACAAATCAGAGATATTATTTATCCTGATTACTAAAGATGGCCGTATTTTCATTGCTATTTATTACAAGGATAAAAAACCTTTGCTCTTCAATCTCTGGTATAGATATTATTTAAATGTTTTACTTCAAATGTTTAAATTATATTTAACTTAAATGTAATTTAAATGTTATAATTTAGTTATTGTAATGTTACATGTAATCTTTCACTCAGTTCACATTTGGAAGTTGCCTAAATCCACTTTCACACAGGAAAAATAAAAAGTTACATTATCATTTTTTATCACAGGATTGTTCATTGTGCATTATAATTCAATTATATCCATTATTCAGGGGTTAATGCAAAATATAAATTAATGCTTGAAAGCTATAGAGAGTAGATATAAGAAAAACAAAAAGCAAAAAACTGGCCAGCCTCTAGAACAATGAATCACTGAAGAATAGAAAATCAGGACAGAGACAACATTTCAAGGTCATAATTTTAGTGCTCTCCTAGATTCACTAAATATGTAAAAGTAATTAATGTGGGTAAAGCCATATCTGATACAATGGGATAAAAGACTATTACTAATTCCAAGTTATGTCACCATTCTACTGGATGAAGCAACTTACCTTATTAAGAGTTTATATGACATAACGTCCATTTAGTTCATCAATTGTTTATTTGTTACTGTAGGCAATGTGCTGAAATTGTGCACAACTGAAAAAGATATCTCCTTCCTCGATTAATTAAAAAAGGCAAGGAAGAAGAAGAAACAAAACACGTTGTAAGGAAACCACTATATTTCAAAAACTATGTATATACTGTGTGTGTGTGTGTGTGTGTATATATATATATTTGTATATATATTTCAAACTATATATGTATAGTTTTTGAAATATAGTGGTGTACACAATGTATACACAAATATTTCAAAAGCTAGGTTCTTTATATATGTTCTCTCATTTAATTATTGTAATCATGACAAAGAGGTATGTTTTTCTTCTGTTATACATATAAATAAGCTGAAGTTCCATGTAAGCGGTATGCCCTAAATCATACAGTTAGAAAGTAAAACCTAATTCTGTCTGGCTTCAGTGAACACTTCACAACATCAATTTATTCCTATAATCTAAAATAAATGCCTTAAATACTACACCAATGAAGTGCTACAATAACACAAAATAGTAAACAGCGCGAGATTATATATGAATGGTAAGATCAAGAAAGGTTTTCTGAAGGGAGGGCTCTTCCACAAGGTCTTTGAAAGAGAAGTAGGATTGGAGAACAGAATAGACACTCTTTCGGAAAAGGGTATTAGAGGAATAGAGATGAGAAATTAAAGAGAAAGTCTTGAGAATTGATTTGTTGAAAATCAATGAAATAAAAATCTCAAACAAAATATCAGCCAAACAAAAGATCAATTCAGTAAACATATAAACAGACTCCCTTACATCCGTTCTGCCCTCCTGGCATTCTTCTACATTGCAGCCAGGCTAATCTTGAAAAACACAAGTCTGACATCTCACTATTCTGTTTAAAACCTTCCCTGACTGCATTAGCCTTTAGGGTAAAGTCCAGTAAAAAGCTCACAAGCCTGCAGGATCAGGGCCTCTTTCCTTTGTCACTTTACATTTTAGCCATAGGGACTCTATTTTAATTCCTTAAAACCACCATGCTCTTTTGAGCCTCAGGTTCTATTGAATACTGTCCCCTCTACCATAAATGCTTTTCCCTTCTTTCTGTGCACTTGTTCGAACCCTATTTTTCTCAGACTCTAAACTCCTTAAAGGCAGAGATCACATATTTGTCTTATCTGCTGCATTTACCAGAGCCACCTGACTCAGATTTTTATTTTTTTATCCAATACATGTAACTATGAACTATGAAAGACCCTTTAGAAACTGCCATTTATGGGACCTAAAAGCCCTGGCATTGCCAGGTAACAATTCTTCCTTGTTTCAGGAAGAGAGAGCACTAAAGGACTACTAACTATTGTTCTCAAGCAAGATTTCTGGATTTCTAGGCCCCTTCCAAAAGATGGGATGAAAAGCTCTAACAAAGGAAGAGACTATGCAATATATATTAAATCTGTTTTACGCCTCTTTGTTAAGAAATTTTGATTCTTTTATTTATTTATTTTTCTGAGATGGAGTCTTGCTCTGTCACCCAGGCTGGAGTGCAGTAGCACGGTCACTGCAGGCTGTTGCAGTGACCGTGCTACTCACTAAGTAGGAGCTCACTGCAAGCTCCGCCTTCCAGGTTCACACCATTCTCCTGCCTCAGCCTCCTGAGTAGCCGGGACTAGACAGGCGCCCGCTATTACACTCGGATATATTTTTTTAATATTTTTAGTAAAGACGGGGTTTCACCTGTGTTAGCCAGGGTGGTCTCGATCTCCTGACCTCGTGATCCACCCTCCTCGGCCTCCCAAAGTTCTGGGATTACAGGCGTGAGCCACCGCGCCTGGCCAAGAAATTTTGATTCTTTAGTAGAGAAAAATCAATACCAGATGAGGTAAGAATGTTGTGACTGAAGATCACCAAGAAACATTAATATCTGCCAAGAAGATATAATAAAAGGGGTCAGAACACTCCCCAGGAACAATTGCCCAGTTGGGCTGACAAAGCTTTGACAATGTAAGGGGCAACCCCATTGTCTCCAACCCCGTAACCAAGGTAGGGCGCCCAGCTCTGGGATCCGTGTTAGTCCTAAATTACAGCACATCACCTTTAAGGAAATGAAACACACAAATAGTGGGTCCACTGGCACAATTTTATATAGGAAATGAAAACATCATTAAAAAAAAACCTTTGGCCCAGTGTTTGCCCTTAAAATTTTGTGATTTTTGATGCATTAAAAAAAAAAAAAAAAAAGAATAAAAGTAGTCCTACCCAGAGATGAGAGGCAGCCCTAATTTGGATAAGCTACAGATTACCATGTGCTTAGCCTATGATAACCCTTTCATAAATATTTGTTGAATTAATAAATAGATTTATCAACAGAGGTGATGTCAGCCTAATTGGGTATCTAACAAATGGCTTAGGCATAGTAACTTGTTAAATCTATAAATACATTGGGCTGTATATAAATAAGCCTTATATAAATATAAGTTGTTATAAAAATATTGGGCAATTTAAATGTATTTTCTAACACTTCATTACATTTTTTCAAACAGACAAATTCTTACATCATGATGATAAACACTGACGCTCAGTATCATGGTTTCAATTTATTATTTTATAGTCCAAGAAGAGCTGGATTTTGCTTCGATAATTTGTTTTCTGAGTCCTTTTTTTGTGGGAGATGGAAGAGATGGGAAGGATAATTGATCTATTGTAAAAATCTCAAGATATTTCTAAACACAAGTGAGTAGCAGAGGTCTCAATTAACTTTGCTTCTTTGAACTCATCTCTACCCAGGAGAGGTGAGAGACAAAATATGAAATTACAATGATTTACTCTATAGGATGAGATCCTTCATTTATTTTCTTTTCTGGTTTTGAGAAGCCTCAAATCTCACCAAAAAAAAAAAAAAAAAAAAAAAAAAAAATTTTCATGAAAAGATGACTTGTTACTCCATAACATAAACAGAAAGATACTGTTTTTAGTGGTATCAGGTTACCTCTGTAAGAGATCAAGTACTCTTTTATTAAAATTATTAATAAAAGTAATAAAAACAACTGACATTCACCGATTGCTTATTATGTGCCTTCTCTGTACCGAGGGCTTTCTTTAGATTAATCCTCACCTTGACTCTGAGAAGCAGGTGTTTTTAACAAAAGTACAACCTCTTTTTACAGACGAAGAACCAAACAAACAAAAAGTTTACATAAGCTGCTCAAGGTTACCCAGGGTAGTGGCAAAGCTGAGGCCTGGTTTGTCTGATTCTATTGTACATGTTAATAACTCCATTGTACATCATAGAAATCTCTGTTTATGGAACAAGTATGGATCTAAAGTATATTAATCACCTTCAATATTTCTTCCATCAACTTATTTAGAAAACAAGTTTGAACTGACATTTAAAAGAATAATGAGAAATATCTTTTTTGAACATATGAAGTGAGATATGAGGAGAGTAATCTATTCTTGGTTTCTCAAATGCAAATATTAATTTTCTAACATGAGAAAGAGACCATTTGATATTTTCGCAAGTCATTTGAGGTCAGGACATCAAGTCATTAGGCTGAATCATATTAAATTGTTAGTGTTATAGGTCAAAACTGGTCAAATATTGATAATTTCAAGTGATTCAACCTAGTAGCTCTCTGTTTCTGGTAACAATAAACAATACAAATTAAAAATTCTATATATAAACTCAGAATTGTTTAGGTACAGCAAAGGGAAAGAAAAATCACAAGATAAACCTCCTATATTCAAAGACCATAGAATAAAGTCATACTGAAAACAACCAGGGTTAAAGTAACATGCCAAATATGTAATTGTTAGATCATCATGGAGTTGTAGATGGAGAAATTTACAGAAATTTGAATAAGTACTTGGATGTGAGCTTTGAGAAAAAGAATTGACAGAGCAGAGCCATGGACCTCTTCTAGGCAGAAGGGAACAGCATGATAAAGGGCAAACAAATGGGGGCTGTCATGAGGCACAAAATATTAGAGGCCAGAAAAAGAAAGAACTGATTGTATCGTTGGGGCTGTGCGATCCACAAGCAGGACAGGTTAGATAGGTGAGAGAGAAGAACTGAAAGTGGGAAGAGACACCTGGACTTGATTCTGCTAGAAGTCATACTAGGCATTTCCAGTATTGCATTGGTAAAGTCACACACACTGGGAAGACTGAATGAGTAACAGGCACAGTGTAAGAGACTTGGAAGCAGAACAATTAAGACTAGTTATATGTTTCAGGACCAAGAGTGTGGATCTGCATCATGGTGGTAAAAAAGAAAGCAACATTTTGAATTCAACATGTTGAACTAGAGACACAATTTGAAAGAATAAGTAACAGGATTTGATTTCCAATTTGACTTATTTGTGGAATAGAAAAATGACTCTAAAATGTTGAGCCTAAGTGAGTTCTTAAATGGGAGTTTTGTTGTTTTAAAACTAAAATGACAGACAAGTGTGCAAGGTTGAGGAGATAATTTATTCTAATAAATATGTAAAGTAATAATAGCTTATTATTGGCTGCTGTCTCAGACACTGAGTACTAAGCAATATACGTACACACTCATCATACATATTTTTTCACAATTCCTTAAACAGTATTGAAAGATAAGTATTAATCAAGTATTAATATTTAAATTTTATAACTAATAAAATAGAGGTCAGAGAGGTTAAATAATTTTCCCAAAGTCACATAGCACTAAATATTTATGGCTCCCAAAAGCCTTTGTTGTTTTATCTGTTTTAACCAAGTAGAATTTGAAATGACAGCTGAACCTCTATGTGACTGTATCTTAAAGAAGGCACACAACAGAGGACTAGAGCTAGAATGAGATACTGAATATTTGGGTTTGGAAGTCATTAGGATTCGCTGAACTTTGAAAGTAGGTCATCACTTCAGGGTTGAGGAACACAGGCGGAAAAAAAGGAAATAAAACTAAAATCTGGAAGTTACCTAGAATGAGGTACAGAAACTAGAGAGGGGCAGATCAGGAATAAGACAGAAACAGAGAGACAGAGTGCCAGAGAAGAAAGTACTAAGCCGTCTAAGCCATTTATTTAACAAGTATGTCCCCAGCTAAGGAGCAAGTGAACTGACATCTGAAAGGTCCATTGGAAGTTCAACAAGTGTAAAGTCTTCTGGCCAAAGGGAACTGTTTAAGTAGAAGGGGGACATACTCAAAAGATGAATGTCAAGAGGGAGCCGAGATTGCGGATAATAAGCAATGGAGGGCTGAGACTAGAAAAGGCAGTTTCTGCAGATATTTTGCCAGATTAGAGTCCCATTAGCTACCTACTTTTTTCTGGATCAAGTACTTTTTTTTTTTTTTTTTTTTTTTCTGGAGCATGCACTGTCTAGTCTCTGTTTTTTTTCTAGGTTTCTGGTTATCTTAGTCAGCTCAGACTGTCATAACAAAATACCATAGGCTGGATAGTTTGAACAGCAGGCATTTATTTCTCACAGCTCTGGAGACTGGAAAGCACAAGATCAAGGTACCATTCAATTTGGTCCCTGGTAATGGCTGTCTTCATGACTTGCAGATAGCTGTCTTTTTGCTGTGCCCTCAAATGGAAGGGTGACAGAGAGACAGTCAGACAGAGAGTGCACAAGCATAAGCTCTCTAGTCTCTTCTTATAATGTCACTAATCCCATCACAGCAACTCCATCCTTATGACCCCTTCTAATCCTAATCACCTCCCAAAGGCCCTATCTCCAAATACCATCAAATTTGGGGTTAAAGCTTCAACATATGAATTTGGTTGGGAAGTGGGGAGGTCACAAACATTCCATCGATAACAATGATCACAGAGGCAGCTTCTATTTGTACCTGGCTATAAGAAGGCTGCTGCACTGGTGTTTCACTGACCTTCCCCAGAGTTTCATTTCATGGTAAACAAGACCTATTCCTGAAAACTTCTATAATTTTTAAAATATAAAAATTGCTAATGTGATTTTTGCTAATTAGATTGACACCCTAGAATATAACTTATAACATCAATAGAGAATCTCGGCATATCATGCCTGACACAGTGTACCTCCAAACGTATGAAATGATGAAAATTAGTGGGAATTTTAGGGAATATTGAGGGAAATTGATTTCTCAACAATTTTTGACTTTAAAATTTTTGATTATTTGGTTCTTTCTCTATTTTCTATAGTTCTAAAATGTAGTAGAACAACAGCAGAACACAAGTCTTTGCCCCATGGGAAAAATAAAACCCCATAGCCCTGTTTCAATTTCATGGTCATAAAATAGGGAAAAGAGAAAATTGGTGATCTTACTTAAAAGAGAACTGCACCCCTAAGTCAGCATGCTAGGCAATTTCCCCATTGTTACCTATATTTTCATAAACAGAAGATTTTAAGGAAGCCATATTTGCCACAGCAAATGAATTGGGGGGAGCAGCTATCCACATGGTTGATACATTCAGTATCCTTTGTTTGGAAGTGTCTTGGTCTCCTAGCAACATCATAGGGAAATCTATCAGGAGTATGAAATTAAAGGGCTATGTAGGCGGAATACCTGTAGAGTGTTCAGTTCTATGAAAAGCTTTCACTAGAAATTATATACATATTGTGCAAAATGTTACAGTAACATAAGGTTAAGGTAGAAATTGTTCAACTCCCCCATAAGCAATTTAGAGTTCCAGCAGTACCCAGTAGCAAAGGATCTACAGTGCACAGAAAAAAATAAAAGAGAAAGACACTGCACGAAATGCCAGTTCGGTTAATTATTTATGACTGGGGAGACTTTCCTCAACAAAATTAAAAAAAAAAAAAAAAAAGGAAAACAATTTAAAAAAATATTTCAGGGCATCCTGATCTCCAAGCTCTTCTTTTGTTAAAACCTTCTCCCAACTTTGGGGGTAGAAGGAAGTGAAACATTTTCTCCTGTAAACAAACAAACAAACAAATAAATAAGTTAGAAACACAAAATTCAAGAAGCAAGACTACAAAACCCTGCCCTTTTGTAGCTACTGGCTGTAGCTGCAAATCAAATCCAAGCCTGTGCTGGTCTGTTCCCTATTGCCTAGTTTCTCATATTGTATCTGAGAGACAGCTGCAGGCAGATTCCTGGGCTGCAACTCCATAATTTGGAGTCCTAGAGAAGTGGGTCCTAGGATCTGCATGTAACCAATCTGCCCTGGTGATTCTTGAGAACTATTCCTTCCTGTTATAGAAAGTGCTCTTAATGTGTCTGTCCCATTCCTTCATTCAAGGACATTATCTTTTTTTGCTGGATAAGAAAATTTGCACTTGGAAAGGGCCTATCATGTTTTCCTTCGGTTGATGTTGTTAGTCCAAACTGCACCATTTTTTAAATCCCCTGTCATTTTGCAGGCCTTGTTCAAAGTGGAAAATGCCACAGGGGTTTGGGCCTCAGAAATAGCCTGCCTAACCACCTGACCACAAGGCACAGGAACATCTTTCTTTTTTTTTCTTTTCTTTTTTTTTTTTTGAATCGGAGTCTCGCTCTGTCACCCAGACTGGAGTGCAGTGGCACGATCTTGGCTCACTGCAACCTCCACCTCCCGGGTTCAAGAGGTTCTCCTGCCTCAGCCTCCTGAGTAGCTGGGATTACAGGTGCATGCCACCACACCCAGCTAATTTTTGATTTTCAGTAGAGATGGGGTTCCACCATGTTGGTCAGGCTGGTCTCGAACTCCTGACCTCATGATCCGCCCGCCTTGGCCTCCCAAAGTCCTGGGATTACATGTGTGAGCAACTGTGCCTAGCCACACAGGAACAACTTTATTATACTCTGCCGAGCAAAGGCCCAGCTGAAGGAACATCCCTATCAAATCTTGCTGGACAAAGGTACAAGGAATATACTATCACATCCCACTGAAAAAAGGGCTGAACCATCTAATCACAGGAACATCTTACCAATATCCCACCAGGCAGCAGGCCATACTACCCAGGCCCCTCCCCACCAAAATTATAAATACCCCAGGCTGTAAGCAGCGGTGGTCTCTGGCATTAAGCTGCTGCCCCACCTCTGCAGGTTTATGCTGGACATAAATGCCTGCATTTGCTGTTAAGCCACCACTCTCTCTCTATTTTTATTTAACCCTCATCTTCCCTTCAAAACCTATCAAATGTGACACACTAAAATATCCCTTTAAATAACAAGTTTTTTTCTCCGTTCATTTATTTACATATATAATTTTACTCATTTTTATCTTCCTCTTTCATTTCAACTAATTTCATCAAACATCAAACATTTACTGTTTACTGTGTATCCACAACAGAATTGCAATCAAGATCAGTTGTTTAAAAATGTAAGCAAAATTTAGGTATTGAAATACTTTTTATTTTGGATTTTAATTATACTAATAAAAGTTAATTGCTTTATATTATGTATGTTTATTTACAGCTTAATTGTAAAAGGTTTTTAAAGCCATCAAAGACATGCAATAGAAGAATTAAAATTTTTTTAAAAAGGTTAAATTATTTTGACAATATTGGAAAAGTAGGAAATACTTTGGGACAGAGGAGAAGAAGATATCTATCTTTTCCCTCTCAGTTTTTCTGCACCCCACACCTGTTTTTCTCCTGGATAAAGGACAAGGAATAGGATGTGGGAAAAAAATGACCTTGCCAGGATACTACAAATTGATCTTTTATATGTTTAGTTAGACTAGGACTAGCTTCCTGATGAAAGTACCTGCTACTCCAACCAAATAACCTAAAATCTGATTTAATTTTGTCAAAATCAAGATTCTAAGTTTGCCCAATCTTAGATGGGGAGAGGAGAAAAGAGGACCTGGGGTAGGGAGCTATGTAAGAGGCCTGGTACAAACTCAATGATAGTCTAGAACTGCAGGATAAGTTTCCTTTGAGATTCAGCATCAAGATTTCTAGGGGGGAGGGTGTCTTAGTCCACTGGACCTGCTATAACAAGATATCATAAACCAGGTAACTTATAAATAACAGAAGCTTATTTCTCACAGTTCTGGGGGCTGGGAAGTCTGATGCCAAGGCAACAACAGATTTGGAGTCTGGTGAGTGCTCTTTCTTGTTCCCAGATGGCAGCTTCTTGTTGTGTTTTCACATGGCAGAAAGGACAAGGCAGTCCTCTGGAGCCTCTTTTATAAAGCCACTAATTCCATTCACAAGTGCTCCACTTCACGACCTAACCACCTCCGGATGTCTCATTTTCTAATACTACCACACTGGTGATTAGGTTTCAATATGTGAATTTGAAGATGGGGGAGTGTCACAAATATTCACACCGTAGCAGAGAGATTCCAGAGTTAGCTTACGTATTTGACATTTGTTGTTTCTGTTGCCCATAACTGAGCTCCCTTTCTGTAAGGGTCACCTTTCATTCCACTACAGAAGCCAAATGGAAGAAAGTATTTCCTCTTCCTACTCTTTGGCAGTCAGAGCTTGGGCATATGAATCACAACTCAGAGACACCAAGGTGCAAAGTGAGAGAGAAATTCTTTGAAGCAGGTGTGATGGAGTGAAGATTCAAATAGCATGCAGAGTGATGAGTAGTTAGTGGTGCAGAGTGATGTCACTAGCAGCGACATCCCCACAAAAGGATTTTACCTTTGCTCTGAGTCTTTTGGTTATAATTCAAACTTCTTTCTTCACCCTTCTCATAATTTTTGGGATCTGACACCTTCTAACAAATTCTTTTTCTGTTTATGTTAACCTGAGTCACTTTCTGATTTCATGCACGCAAACTTTTACTAGTATGGGCATGAAGCTGGGTCACAAATAATGGAGGAGAAAGGTATGATAGAAAAAAGCCTCAGCTTTGGAAGAAAATATTGGCATGGATGAGTTCTCTAGCTTGGATCCTGGACCTGTGAGTAAACATGGATCACGACAGGGAGAGAAAGTTAGATAGTAGCTTAACTATTAATAGATACCTAAACAGGTGAAATTTATTCCTGAGGTGCCACCAAAACTAGGGGGAAGCTATTTTCAGAACCTACTTGATCTAGGCCTAGAAGGACTTCTAATGTATTAATTAATTAATTTACTCAATCTGTCATTACTGAAGACCTGATGTGAGCCAGCCTCATTTGTTAGGCATACAAATAAGAGTGATGGTAAACAAAATAAACATGGTACCTATCCTAGAGAAAATTACCAATGAGCAAGACAGACATTAAACAAAGAGTTGAACATATAGTTGATCTTCTTTACTCAGGTCCTATGTTTATGAATTCACCTACTTGCTAATATGTATTTGTAGCTCTCAAATCAATACCTGCTGCTTTCATGGTCATTGCCAGACAGACCAAAAGCTGCCAAAAGCTGGAGTCACCAAATGCACAAGCTGCCAGTTGAAGTTGAACAAGAAGATGCTGTGCCTTCTTGTTTGTGCCTTTTTGTTTAGCAGAGATGACCAGAGTATGGAGAAAGTAAAGAGTGCAGTGTAGGGCAGTTCAGGAAGCTCTCTGGCTTGGGAATCAGTCGTAGTGGACTTGAATCTCATGTCTGGCAGCTGTTAGTGAGGCAGCCTTTTTCCCCTTGGAGTAATATTCATTGTTTGATAGTTCAGTGTTTGGGGCATAACTATGGCGAATAATGAGAACTGAATGTTATATACGTCAATAAAATGACATATTATGGTGGGAGTACAGAGAAAAACTGTCATGTTTGGGTGTTATGGCGAGAGTACACACACAAAAAAACATAATTTAATCAAGAGATCAAGAAAGATCATCAAGAAAAAATCACATTAAACTAATGCCTGAAGCATGAATAGTAATTATTGCAGCAAAGTTGTGGAAACACTCTAGACAATGGCGCAGATAGAGTGCTATGTCCTGGCAAAACCTCAGCATAGTGTGAAGAAAGGAAAGGGGAGAAGTGTAGCTGAATAGGCAACAGGAAGTTAGTTCATTCACGCTATGTAGGACGTTTAGGGAAATTTGAGCTTTACCCTATGGACAATGAGAAGCTATTAATGGCATAAAGCTAAGATTTGGCCAGGTTTTTCCAGCTGCTATTACCCTTGTTTGCCAACATCAATTTAGGCATATAAGACAGACAGGAATCAGGATAGATTAATACTCCTTGTGAATTTTGTGCTAAAATTGATATTAAAAGCACATCTAAGATGGATCTGTGTAGTTTCTGATTCATGTTGGGAAGCCCTTTCCTAAGGGAAATCAAAAGAATTGCTGACTAAATGACTCTAGAATTAAAAGTAAGATCTCCTGGCTGGGCACGGTGGCTCACGCCTGTAATCCCAGCACTTTGGGAGGCCGAGGCAGGTGAATCACGAGGTCGAGGTCAGGAGATGGAGACCATCCTGGCTAACACGGTGAAATCCCATCTCTACTAAAAATACAAAAATTAGCCCCGCATGGTGGCGGGTGCCTGTAGTCCCAGCTACATGGGAGGCTGAGATGGGAGAATGGCGTGAACGCGGGGAGGCGGAGCTTGCAGTGAGCCGAGACTGCGCCACTGCACTCCAGCCTGGGTGACAGAGCGAGACTCCGTCTCAAAATAAATAAATAAATAAATAAAAGTAAGATCTCCTTAATTTAGCAGATTATTTAAAAAATAAAAGAGTAATTAAAATATCATTTGCTTAATATATTAATTTATTAAATAAAATTTAATAAATATTTTAAAATTATTTATTATTAATTTTATATATTTTTAACTATAATTTTAAGTGGCTTTAAAATAATAGTTAAAAAACTTAAAATTAATAATTTAATAGTAAATTAATAATAGAAATTACAATTAATATACAAGTAATAAATGGTTTAATACATTAGTAATTTATTAACAAATTGATACTTTAAACTAAACTGTTTTTAACTATTATTTTTAAGCTAGAAAGAGAATTTGTCTTTTTCAAGTTTAGAATGTAACAAAATTCTGTTTAAAAAACACAAAACTTCAAAATTCTCCTAAACTATTTATTTTTGCCATGAGATCTATTGTTGCTTCTTCCCCAACATTTGGAAGTCTACTAAACATTTTTGATAATTTAAATTAATTCTGTTAAACTTAATTTACATTCAATAAAATTTCCATTTTTAGTAGAGAGTTTGACGAAACTCAACACAATCAAGATTGAGAACATCTTTATCACCCAGGCAATCCCCAGTGGAACTCTGCTGTCACACTCTGTTCCTACTCGGGCTTTCTGGAACTATAGGCTTGCTTTGTTTAGAACTTCATATATATAAATGGAATCAGTACGTACATAGTATGTCAGCTTTGGTGCCTGTCTTATTTCAGTTACCCTGAGTTTTTAGACTCTGTTCAGTAATTTTCAGTCTTTTTTCTCTCTATACTTCATTTTGGATAATTCCTATTGTTATGTCTTCAAGTTTCCTAATCTTTCTTTCTATAATTTCAAATATGATTTTAATACTGTTCAGTGTAATTTTTATTTTATTTATTTATTTATTTATTTATTTATTTTTATTTTTATTTTTATTTTTTTTGAGACAGAGTCTGGCTCTGCCGCCCAGGCTGGAGTGCAGTGGCCGGATCTCAGCTCACTGCAAGCTCCGCCTCCCGGGTTCACGCCATTCTCCTGCCTCAGCCTCCCGAGTAGTTGGGACTACAGGCGCCCGCCACCGCGCCCGGCTAGTTTTTTGTATTTTTTAGCAGAGACGGGGTTTCACCGTGTTAGCCAGGATGGTCTCGATCTCCTGACCTCGTGATCCGCCCGTCTCGGCCTCCCAAAGTGCTGGGATTACAGGCTTGAGCCACCGCGCCCGGCCAATTTTTATTTTAAATACTCTATTTTTAATCTCTAAAACTACTATTTTGAATTTTAATATCTTGTAATTCTATACTTATAATTTTAAGTTTTTCTTTAAATCTTTGAGTGTATTTATATGCCTTACACCAGTTCTTTTAAGAGCCTTGTCTACTAATTCTATCAATTCTGTCATTTCTGTTTCTACTCTATTGGCTGATTTTTTTTCTTCTGCTTATAGGTCATATTTTCCTGCTTTTTTTACATACCTGGTAATGTTTACCTGGGTGCTAGATGTTGTGAATTTTAGTTTGTTGAACACTGGATTTTGTCAGGGATCTTTCTTCCTTTTTATGCATTAGATTTTTTTCTGGCAAGAATTACATTTCCTGAGAATCAATTAGATAATTTCAAGACTTCTATGTTAAGCTTTGTTGCAGTGAGCCCAGAACAGTTTTTTCTTCTGGGAGTAATACAGTATTATTACTAAAGTGCTGCCTTTTTGAACACTATACCTAATAACTTGCTTATTATGAGGTCTCTCTACTCTTGCTGATGAGAACACAAACTATTCCCAGGGTAAACTCAGAAAACTATACTACCTACTCCTCTCTGGTGTGTTTCCCTCACTCAAGCCTTGGAGAGTTTCATCCTACCACATACAGATACCACATACAGATACATTTAATGAGTCAAA
This sequence comes from Macaca fascicularis, assembly GCF_037993035.2. NCBI lineage: Eukaryota > Metazoa > Chordata > Mammalia > Primates > Cercopithecidae > Macaca > Macaca fascicularis. Next base: position 106,335,439 of record NC_088379.1, read on the forward strand.
AGTATCCCTCTGCAGATGCTGAGAACTCTCTTAGAGAGCAGCTTTCTTTTTTTTTTTTTTTTTTTTTTTTTTTTTTTTTTTTTTTTTTGGTACTCTGCTCACAAATTGTGTCTGTCTTGCTTCCCCAAACTCTAATCTCTGTCTCTTCAATTCAGAGTGAGAACGCCACACCCTGTTACAATTACCCCTCTTTGCTCTGTAACATGGGCACTTACTTCCTGTGGGAAGTAAGTTCATGCAATTATAGTGACACAGGAGTGCTGGGAAGGGAAGAGCATGGTCCCTTTAAGTGATACAGAAGTGGGAAAGGGAAGTGCTGGGCAGAGGAGGGCATGGTCCCTGGCTAGGGCTCCACCCCCATGGACCTACGTGAGGACAGGCACTGCTGCCTTCTTGCCCAAATGTTACATTTCCCAAGACCACTCTGGCCTGCGCCACATATAGATACCCTTGAGACCCTAGCAGGCAGACACAAGCACTGGACATCATGAGGAACACATTGTCAGAAGAAGACATAAGCGGCTGGTCAAGAGCACGCCAGCAGAAAAGCATGCCAACCTGCAGGCCGTTGGGTCATTGACTAGCAGAATGAGGTGGAGTTTGACTGGGGCAGCTGGAGGAGAGCCAGGGCTGACCAGAGACCCAACTCCAGGGGAAAACCGTCTCCCTTCTAGCTCCCCTGTCTGCTGAGACCTACTTCTACTCAATAAAAGCTTGCACTCATTCTCCAAGCCCACATATGATCCAATTCTTCCAGTACACCAAGGCAAGAAACGCTGGGATACAGAAATCCCTTTGTCCTTGTGATAAGGAAGGGGGACTAATTGAGCTGGTTAACACAAGCTGCCTATAGACAGCAAACTAAAAGAACACCTTGTAGCACATGCCCACTGGGGCTTCAGCTGTAAACATTCACCCCTAGACACCTGCATGGGGTCGGAGTCCCACAGTTTGCCCATCTGTATGCTCCCCTAGAGGTTTGAGCAGCAGAGCACTGAAGAAGTGAACCATACTCCCATTCCATGCCCTGCAAGGTGGACTAGGGGGCATTTCTCATTCTAATAGAACTCACCTACATTGTATCTCCTCTCTTCTAGATCACGATGTAAATTTCCTGTTAGCCAATGTCTGAAAACACATGTTTTATAAATTTTGTCAATTATTCTAGTTGTTTACAGCAAGAAGATAATTCTCATAGCAATTAACTTTTCTCAAACAAGAGAAAAAAGGAGAAAATATATGCAATTATACTATCTTTTTAATTTACCTGTATAATGATCTTTACTAGTTTTATTTGTATTTTTGCATGATTCAAATTACTGTCTGGGATCACTAGCTTTCTGCTTAAATAATTTACTTTAATACATGCTAAGGTAGGTCTATTACTAACAAATTCTCTCAGCTTTTGTTTACCTGGGAATGTCTTTATTTTGTCTTTATGTTTGAAAGAGTTCTTCTGAATAAAAGATTATTGATTAACAGTTTTTACTTTACTTAAACATGTTATTCCACTGCCTTCTGGCTATGGTTATTTCTGATGAGAAGTCAGTGATTCCAATCTTATTGGAATCCTCTTGTATGTGATGGATCATTTTTCTCTTGCTTTTTTCAATATTTTTCTCTTTATTTTTGGCTTCCAACATTTTTTACAAAGATATGCCTGAGTATATATCTCTCTAAGTTTACCCTACTTGAAAATTGTTGAGCTTCTTGGATAGCTAATGTTCACCATCAAATTTAGGGAGTTTTTTCCATTATTTTTTCAAGTATTTTTTCTATCCCTATTGCTCTCTCCTCTGTTTCTGATACTCTAATTACATATATGTTGATGCACTTTAATAGTGTTCTATATACCTCTGAATCTCTTTGTATTTTTCTTCTTCTTTTCTCTCTGTTTTTCAGATTGCATAATCTTCATTAATCTGTCTTCAAGATTGCCGAATCTTTCTTCTGCCAGTTCAAATTTGCTGTTGAAAAGGTATCCATTCTCATCACTCCTGTTCAACATAGCACTGGAAGGCCTAGCCAGAGCAATCAGACAAGAGAAAGAAACAAAAAAGCATCCAAATAGGAAAAAAAGAAGTCAAACTAGTTCCCTTTTATAGATGATATAATTCTATACCTAGAAAACCCTAGACTGCCAAAAGGCTCCTGGAATTGATAAAGGACTTCAGTAAAGTTTCAGGATACAAAATCAATATACAAAAGTTAGTAGCATTTATATACACCAATAAAGTTAAAATAGCTACAAAAAAGTACCTAGGAATACGTCTAACCAAGGAGGTAAAAGATTTCTATAAAGAGAACTACAAAATACTGCTGAAAGACATCATAGATGACAGAAACAAATGAAAAAATATTCCATGCTCATAAATTGGAAGAATCAATATTGTTAAAATGGCTATACTGCCCGAAGCAATCTACAGATTCAATGCTATTTCTATCAAACTACCAACATCATTTTTCACAGAATTAGAAAAAAACGACTCTAAAATTCAAATGGAAGTTAAGAAAAAGAGAGAGCCCTAATAGCCAAAGCAATCCTAAGCAGAAAGAACAAAGCTGGAGGTATCACATTACCTAACTTCAAACTGTGCTGTAAGGCTACAATAACCAAAATAGTATAGTATTGGTAAAAAGCGGACATACAGACCAGTGGAACAGAATATAGAACCCAGAAATAAAGCTGCACATCTATAGCCATCTGATCTTTGATGAAGTTGACAAAAATAAGCAATGAGGAAAGGAAACTCTATTCAATAAATGGTGCTGGAATAGCTGGCTAGTCATTTGCAGAAGAATGAAACTGGACGCCTACTTTTCACCATACACAAACATCAACTCAAGATGGATTAAATATTTACATGTAAGACCTCAAACTATAAAAGTCTTAGAAGAAAACCTAGTAAACACCATTCTGGACATCAGCCTTGGCAAATAATTTATGACTAAGTCCTCAAAAGCAATTGCTACAAAACCAAAAATTCACAGATGGAACCTAATTAAACTAAAGAGATCTTGAACAGCAAGAGAAACTACCAACATAATAAAAAGATAACCTACAGAATGGGAGAAGACAGTTGCAAATTATGCATCCTAAAAGGTCACATATCCAGAATCTATAAGGAAGTTAAACAATTCAACAAGAAAAAACTGATGAACCCATTAAAAAATGGATAAAAGACATGAACAGACATTTTTCAAAATAAGACATACAAGTGGCCAACAAACATCAAAAAATGCTTAACATCGCTAATTATCAGAGAGACACAAATGAAAACCACAATGAGATATCCTTTCACGCGAGTCAGAATGGCTATTATTAAAAGGTAAAAACAATAATAGACGATGGCAAGGGTGCAGAGAAAAGGACGTGTTGATACACTGTTAGTGGGAATATAAATTAGTTCAACCACTTATAGAAAATAGTTTGTAGATTTCTCAAATAACTTAAAACAGAACTACCATTCAATCCAGAAATCCCATTACTATGTATATATCAAAAAAAACTCACTCTATCAAAACGACACATGCACTCACATATTCATTGCAGCTCTGTTCACCGTAGCAAAGAGATAGTATCAACCTAGGTGCCCATCACCATGGATTGGATATAGAAAATGTGGTGCATATACACCATGGAATACTATGTAGCCATAAAAGAGAGCACAATTATATTCTTTGCAGCAACATGGATGCAGCTGGAAGTCATTATCCTAAGCAAATTAATGCAGGTAGAGAAAAACCAAATACCACATGTTCTCACTTATAAGTGGGAGCTAAATATTGAGTACTCATGAACACAAAGATGGAAACAATAGATACTGCTAGAGGGGTGTGGGAGGGAGTGAAGGAGACAAAAGCTGAAAAACTAACTATAGGATATTGTGCTCACTGCTTGGATGATAGGATCATTTGTAACCTAAACCTCAGCAATATGCCCATGTAAAAAACCTGTTTATGTATACCGTGAATCTAAAATAAAGGATGACATAATTTTGAAAATAAATAAACATTTTAATAAGTTAATTTTAAAAAATAATTACAGAAAAATACCAAAAAAATACTTTTGAGGTTCTCTGGTGCTTATTGTAATTTTTCACTCCACAAATTCCATTTGATTCTTTTTAATAATTTTTATCTCTGTACTGATATTTTCTAGTTGACGAAGCATCATCCTCACCATCTTCCTTTAATTCTTTAAGCATGGTTTCCTTTGGTTCTTTGAACATAATGTCATAGTTGCTTTTGGGCTATTTTGTTCCATTCATCTATGTGTCTGTTTTTATGCCAGCATCATAATGTTTTGATAGCATTTGATAAGGATTGAATTTTTCATTTCTTTGCATCTTCTTCAATTTCTTTCATCAAAGTTTATAGTTTTCAGTGTAAACATTTTTACTCCTTGGTTACATTTATTTCTGTATATTTTTATTATGTTATTGGAATGGGAACATTTTCCTAACATCTTTTACAGAGAGTTCATTGTTACAGTATAGAAAAGCAACAGAGTTCTTTTTTCATTTCCTGGAATACATTTTCAATTACATTATCTTTAACTTTTTTTATTCTGAAATAAAGAGTACAGTAGTCAGAGAAGTATGATTTAGTCAATCATATAATAAACACAAATTATAAAAAAAAACATTTATTGCAAAAGATTGATCTTCTTCCACGTCAATATAGCATACCAACATAACCTCAAGCAAGGCTTTGCATGTCTGCCAAATAATCCCATGAGTAGCAGGGTGCCAATGGTAGTTTATGTGACAAAGTGTTGAATAATATTTCAAGCACAGAAACTTCTCAAGAGTTTCTTTCATTAACAAATACCAAGTAGTAATAACATTGTTAGTAAACACCAAGAATTATCCTTAGCAAACCATCAGAGGAACAGAAAACCAAATACAGCAATTGATTTTTATGTGTTGATTTTTTCTAATGCAACTTTAATGAATTAATTTATTGTTCTAAAAGTTTTTGGTGGATTCTAAGGGGTTTTCTACCTATAAGATCATGTCCTATGCAAAAAGAGATAATTTTAATTTTTTCTTTCTAACGTGGATGCCTTTTTTCTTTCTTGCCTAATTCCTCTGGCTAGGATATCCAGCACTATGTTTAATAGAAATTGTTAAAGTAGGCATCCTTGTCTTCCCTAATCTTAAAGGAAAAGCTTTCAGCTTTCACCATTATGATGTTAGCTGTGAGTTTGTCATATATGGCCTTCATTATTTTGAAGCACATTCTTTCTTTACCTAAATTGTTGAGAGTTTTTGTCATTAAACGAGTTTGAATATTGTTAAATGCTTTTCTTACATCTACTGAGATAATTATATGATTTTTCCTCTTCTTCTTTTTTTTTTTTTTTTTTTTTTTTTTTTTTTTTTTTTTTTTTTTTTTTTGAGACAGAGTATCGCTCAGTCTCCCAGGCTGGGGTGCAGTAGCATGATCTCGGCTCACTGGCTCACTGCAAGCTCCGCCTCCAGGGTTCAGGCCATTCTCCTGCCTCAGCCTCCCGAGTAGCTGGGACTACAGATGCCCGCCACCACACCGGGCTAATTTTTTTTTGTGTTTTTAGTAGAGACAGGGTTTCACCGTGTCAGCCAGGATGGTCTCGATCTCCTAACCTCTTGACTTCCCAAAGTACTGGGATTACAAGAGTGAGCCACCACGGCCGGCCGATTTTTATTTTTTATTCTGTTAATGTGGTGTATATTTTTATTTCCATATGTTAAATAATCCTTATATTGCAGAGATTAAATCCCACTTGATGATGATGTATAATCCATCAATGTGCTGTATGATTCAGTTTGCCGGTATTTTGTTGAGGATTTTTTGCTTCTGTGTTTATCAGGGATATTTGCCTATAATTTTCTTTTTCATAGTGTCCTTATCTAGATTTGGTGCCAGTATAGTGCTGGTCTTATAGAATAAGATTGGAAGCGTTTTATGCTCTTCAAATTTTTAGAAGAGTTCAGGAAAAATGTTTATGAATTCTTCCATAAATGTCTGGTAGAATGCACCAGTGAAGCAGTCTGGTCCTGGGCTATTCTTTACTGGGAGGTTTCGGACTACTGATTCAACCTCCCTACCCCTGTGGGTCTGTTTAGATTTTTTATTTCTTCATGATTCAGTGTTGGTAGATTATAGGTGTCTAGGAATTTATTCATTTATTCTATGTTGTCCAATTTGTTGGCATATAATTCTTCATGGTACTCTTTTTTTGTATTTCTGTGTTAACAGTTAAAATGTCTTCTATTTCTGATTTTATTTACTTGAATTTTATCTCTTTTTTTTCCTTAGTCTAGTTAGATGTTTGTCAGTTTTATTTATCTTTAAAAAAACTTTGTTTCAGTAAATTTTTCTGTTGTTTTCTACTGTCTATTTATTTCTGCTCTGATCTTTGTTATTTCCTTCCTTCTGATAACTTTGGGCTTGGTTTGTTTTTCTTTGTCTAGTTGCTTGAGGTGCAAAGTTAAATTGTTTGAGAGCCTTCTTTTTTCTGTAGGGATTATTACTGTAAACATCCTATTGAACTGCTTTTGCCACACCCTGTAGGTTTTAGTACATTCTGTTTCCATTTTTGTTTATCTCAAAGTATTTTTAGATTTCCATTTTGATTTCTTGTTTAAGGCATTGGTTGCCATGGAGTGTGTTTTTAATTTCCACATATTTTTGAATTTTCCAGGTTTTCTCTGGTTACTGATTTCTAGTTTCAAACCACTGTGGTTTCAGAAAATATACTTGATATAATCTACATCATATTTAACTTGTTTAGACTTGTTTTGTCACATAATATATGGTCTATCCTATCTATGTATGCTTGAGAAGAATGTATATTCTGTTATTTTTGGATGGAATGTTCCGTATGTCAAGTACATTTGGTTTAAGGCATAGTTCAATCCCAGTGTTTTCTTACTGATTTTTGTGAAGATGATCTCTCCATTGTTAAAAGTAGGATATTAAAATTCCTGGCATTATTGTCTTACTGTGTATTTATCACTTCTATTCTGTTAATAATTGCTTAGTATACTTAGGTTTTTTGACATTGGGTTCATATCTGTTTATTATTGAGATATCCTGAGGCTCTCTCAGACCTACTCTATGCATGCATCTGTTCCACACATCTTGTTCCTTCTTGTGGGAAGGGAATATTTTTAACATTGTATGCCTTCTCTTGATCCCAATAAGCCAGGCCAAGTTCTGTGAACCTCTCATTTATTTTTCCTTGGGTATTGTCTGAAATGTGCACTTTGTATGCCTTCTCCCAGTCCTGCTCAGGCCAGCTGTCTGCACATACTCAAGAGTCATCTGAAGAGGCTCACACTTGCCATCCATGGGGATGCATGTGGGATGGTGGCTGCAGAAATAGGGAGTGAGTTGTATGGAGCATTGAGGGTGCCCATGGACCAATTGCTAGGGATCTCTAGGTGAGGTGTCCCAAGCAGCTCATGGGTGGACTTTCTTATGAAGTCTGTGAAGTGGTTTGTAGGCTCCATGGTCATATGTTGAGGACTAAGTCCTGCCTGCTATAGATCCCTGCCTGTCTTTCCTGTTCCCAGCCCCTCTTAACCTCTCAGCCATGCTGATTACCTCAGTATTCAGGGTGGGACAAGTAATAAGTGGGTTCACGATGCCAGGTACTCATTATTCCCTCACTTTTACCCATGGGAGGAATCGCAGTCTGAGGGGGAAGGTCTCACTTGGCACTGAGCTGGGCCACCTTGGGGGAGGAGTGACGTGGATAAAGTGACATTCTTCTTCTTACCCTTATCAACACATCTATTCTCACATTTTTTTTTGCCCCAACTATGTGCTGGAACTTCTCTGCTAGGCTCCTGGATTCCATAAAGGTATTCTCATCCATAGGTAGTTGTGAAAATTGATGTTTCTATGACGAGATGATGGTAGAAAACTCCTATTCTGCCATCTTGCTGATTTCTCTCTTCTCTCTCTTTTTTTTTTTTTTATTTTAGGTACGAACTATTCTCCCAATAAATAAATATAAGTATGTATTTATATTTTAATTAATTCTAAGAATTGTATCTATGTCAACTTTGAGGTAAAGGATGTGTGAAGTAAGAGATGCAGAACAGTAGAGGAGCACAGGAAATTGGCTTTGAAATCAAATTGCCTAAATGTAAATCCCGGTTCTTTATACCATTTATTAGATATGTGATTTTCAACAATTTACTTAACCTCTCTGTGCTTCTTTTTTTCTCCTTTTAAAATTCAAATAATAACTGTACTTAGTTCAAAGGGTTGAGAAGGTTAAACTAGTTAATTTATGTAGAGTATTTAGAATAATACTTATCATACATTAAGTAGACAAAATATGTAAAGTCATGTTTATTTTTAATAAAAATCTTTTTACATAGACTTGCAGACAGAAGTAGAACTGCCTTCAATATTGACCCTGTGAAGTAGGCTGATTAGGTGACATTATAATGAGCATATGTGAAAATATGGCACAGAGCAGTGGATGACTTGCCTATGCTCATACCATTGAGCAGTGACTGGCTCAGGACTAGAGCAAGATCTGCTGAATGAATAAATATACTGCATCACTTACCATGTTACTGAGTTAATTTTGAGTATAAAAATAATAAATTGCAGCTGGGCATGGTGGCTCACACCTGTAATCCCAGCAGTTTGGGACTCTGCGGCGGGTGGATCACTTGAAGCTAGGAGTACAAGACCAGCCTGGCCAACATGGCAAAACCTTGTCTCTACTAAAAATACAAAACTACTTGGGCGTGGTGGTGCATGCCTGTAGTCCAAGCTACTCAGGAGGCTGAGGCAGGAGAATTGCTTGAACCCAGGATGTGGAGGTTGCAGTGAGCCAATATCATGTCACTGCACTCCAGCCTGGGTGACAGAGTGAGACTCCGTCTCAAAGATAAAAATAAAAATAAAAAAATAGCCATACATTTGTGGCACACACCTGTAGTCTCAGCTACTCCAGAGGCTGAGATGGCAGAATCAGCTGAGCCCAGGAAATCGAGGCTGCAGAGAGCCATGATTCCACCAGTGCCCCTCTCTCAAATAATAATAAAATATTGCATTTGAATAGTTCTTTAGAGTTTACTGTTTTCATGTAACTTATCCCAGGTACTTTAACAAGTGGGGGAATAAGCAGTGCTATGTGAACAAAGGGATGTCACTGTCCTCTAAGAGATTCCAAGTCAAAGGCACACAGCTATTGAAAGGTAGACTAGGACTACCTCTAGGGCCAGTACACTTACATCTCCACCAGGCTGCCTCAGCACACTTGCTGTCAGGACAATCATATCATCTCCTACTCCATAGAAGCTTCTTATTTCATATTTACAGCACTATTCAGTCAGGTGAATAGTGACTATTACTCATAAAATCACCAGTGCTCACTGAGAAGCCTCGGGATTACAAAAGTTTACCATTCCTGTTCCACAATTAAGATTTTAAAGTTTCAAGAGGCAATTTGGGGCTACTGCTTGCATTTTTTTTTCCAGTTGGGTAGTTTACCCAGGTGGGTAGTTTAAACCTGGAGGCCTTTGTAATTCTTCCATCTGTCTGCTCAGCTAGGTTCGCACTGTATTTTTTAATAGCAAGATCTTACTCTATGACTTGATTTCTCTCAATAAATAAGATATTACCTGCACATATGTTCACAAAGTAATGTGGGCACTGGCTCACGCACTCATTTACCAACTTATGCCAAATTCCTCAAATGTCAAAAGACACAGCAAATTTTTAATCAAAGTTTTCATCAGTTACATCTCTGTGAAATATCATGAGTCACATTGTATAATTTTTCATATGTTTTAAAAGTTTTAGAGGTAGAAAAATGCCATGTAACATTCCCTCATGGATTAAAACATATTAATGTCAATATTTTACAAAAGAAACACTCTGCCACCTTAATTAGGGTATTTCAGTACTGCTTATTTGTTCAGTGAAGATTGATTTTTCTCACACTGGCTCTTATTGTGTCTGAATATATTTACACAAACTAAAACAGCTGACTCACAACATGAGTTGTGATGATATTCATATAATATTTAAAATGTTTAACTTTTCAAAATATGAAAATAGTTTATTCCTGTTTAAGTTTTGAAAACTGCATAGTCCTCCTAAAATATTTTTTAGGATGCAGAAAATAAAAATCACCCATCACACTAAAAGATAACCACAATTAACATTTTTAAAACTTACTTCCAGATATTTCAGAGAGATACAAATCATTTGCAATATTCTTTTGTAACTTTGTTTTCACTCACAAGTATTTGTACTTACATTTCCATATTAACAAGTACAGATACATAATAGCCTTTTTTCTTTCATTAAAACAAGTTTATAGTTTTTGGTTAATCTTCTACTACAAATGTAGTGTTTTAACATTATATCTCCATTCAAAGCCTTCTATTATTGGGCAACACAAGGTTCATTTTTGGTTAGTTTTAGTTTTACCTTTGCTATCAATTCTTGGTCCCATCTACTCTTCTTATACACACAATACATTTGCCATATGATCTTGGATATATATTATAATGTATTTTTACAAATCATATAATGTTAGCTTGTAGGTACGTATGTGTTAATTTATTATATTAGCAAAGAGCAATGTATACCACCACAAAGTACACTAACAAATTAAACGAAGCAAGCTACACAGGAATACATTATTATTCATAATCTCCACTCACCAATGTTTTTCCTGTGACCCATTTTGACTGCAGACACTGTCTTGAACATGTTTTGCATGGTTTTACCCCATCATTGTACAAAAGAAGCAAGCACAAAACAACGAGTCAAAGGAATTTTTCTCTGGCACTTCCACATTTTGTTCAAAACCTGAATAAATTGTTTCTCCATCTGCAATTTATGAAGATGTTTTCTCTGTTTTTATCTTTTTAATTCATCCTCTCCTCTTCTTCAAAACTCTTTCCACCAAACGACATTCTTCTTATTTCAGTGTAAGAACTTATATTTCACAATAGTGTTTTTTTAAAAAATGTATTAATTATAAATTTAACATTTTTAAATGGTGCCATGTGTTTATTAGAATTATTATTATCTATGTTAGAGTTCTTTTTATAAAACTGTAAAGCTTTGGAATGAGCTGTCTCAATCTCATTTCTTCCATGAGCTCTGTTATTGTTATTTCATGAGTTTTCAATTGTGTTGTTTATTTCAGGAGCTGATATATTGTGTTTCCCTATGAATGGGCTGCTATTTTACTGCCAATCTATATTTGTGCACCTGTAACTTACTGACTTGTGGTACTTATCAGAGTGGAATTACTGGATAATAGGTTATATGAATATTTAATTTACACACTGAAAGATTTATTTTCAGAATGGATGTAATGGTTCCTATTTCCACCAATGTTTCCCCCATATGATGGTTTTATAAGCTAAATAATATTCCATCTTATGGAAGGAGGTACCATAATTTATTTCACTGTCCCTCTATTTTTGGGGCTTTGTGTTATTTCCACATTTTGATATATTATATTAAAACTCATAGATATACGTATGATATGGTTTGCCTGTGTCCCCACCTAAGTCTCATCTTGATTTCCCACATGTTGTGGAAGGGACCCACTGGGAAGTGATTAAATCATGGGGGCTGGTCTTTCCCACACTGTTCTCATGAAAGTGAATAAGTCTCATGAGATCTGATGGTTTTAAAAAGGGGAATTTCCCTGCACAAGCTCTCTTCTCTTGTGTGCCACCATGTGAGATGTAACTTTCACCTTCCACCATAATTGTGAGGTCTTGCCACCCACGTGGAACTGTAAATCCAATAAACCTCTTTCCTCTGTAAATTGCCCAGTCTCAGGTATGCCTTTCTCAGCAGTGTGAAAACTGACTATTACCACATCCATCTCTTTCTAAGTCTTTGTCCAGCATTTTGACTATTTTTAAAAGATAATTTTTTTAAAATTTATTTTTTATTATTATTATACTTTAAGTTCTAGGGTACATGTGCATAACGTGCAGGTTTGTTACATATGTATACTTGTGCCATGTTGGTGTGCTGCACCCATCAACTCGTCAGCACCCATGAACTCGTCATTTACATCAGGTATAACTCCCAATGCAATCCCTCCCCCCTCCCCCCTCCCCATGATAGGCCCTGGTGTGTGATGTTCCCCTTCCCGAGTCCAAGTAATCTCATTGTTCAGTTCCCACCTATGAGTGAGAACATGCAGTGTTTGGTTTTCTGTTCTTGTGATAGTTTGCTAAGAATGATGGTTTCCAGCTGCATCCATGTCCCTACAAAGGACACAAACTCATCCTTTTATATGGCTGCATAGTATTCCATGGTGTATATGTGCCACATTTTCTTAATCCAGTCTGTCACTGATGGACATTTGGGTTGATTCCAAGTCTTTGCTATTGTTAATAGTGCCCCAATGAACATACGTGTGCATGTGTCTTTATAGCAGCATGATTTATAATCCTTTGGGTATATACCCAGTAATGGCATGGCTGGGTCATATGATACTTCTAGTTCTAGATCCTTGAGGAATCACCATACTGTTTTCCATAATGGTTGAACTAGTTTACAATCCCACCAACAGTGTAAAAGTGTTCCTATTTCTCCACATCCTCTCCAGCACCTGTTGTTTATAAAAGTGTAGAAATAGTGGATGAGAAAATAACAAATGTATAATGTTTTCGATACATATTGCCAAATTGCTTTCTAGAAAGTTTCTGCCAATTGCATTGCCCATTGGAAATTCCTCATGTGTTCACTCACAAAATATTTATTAAATACCCACTATTTTCCAGGTACCCTTTTGGGCCATTAGAGAGTCAACAAAGAGTGAATCACCATTCTTTGGGGGAGTTTTGTGGGGGTGGGAAGCTAAAGAGGGATAGAATCTCAGTGGGAATTAACTTCAGGGTCAAGCAACATTGAGGTGGACTGGTGGAAATATTTTTAGAAAGACAAGTGCCAAACATTGAATTCTCTATTCACATTTCTCATACTAGGGTTCTCCATCTCTACCTTCAGTAGTCTTTTACACATGCTAATGTTGTGTAAGTTGCCCTTTGTAAAAACTGAGAAATGAAATTTTATTCTACTTCAAGACTGACACAGTTTAATAGAAGGACAAATGCAGTAGTATGGAAAAACAGACCCTAAAACTGAACTCTTTCAGTGAGCACACAAGCTCAAACATGGATACAATGAAAACATTTCAAAGATATCTTTGGGATGTGATTGCTGTGATGTGTGATGTATGGAATAGGAGTTCAGAACACCCTTACTATTAAGGGACAGGGTGATTACATTAGCAGGTATCTGGGCAACATTTGTACACTCCATGGCTCCCTAAGATTCAGGCCCTAGGGAGTGCATTATCTACCTTATCCAAAATGGAGTGCCTTGTCCATCCTGTCTAAAACTGATCACACCTACAGAGACCAGTTTTGGCTGCAATTAGGATATCAGATAAGACAGCCTCTGCTCACATGTTCTTTCCTACAATACTGCATGCTGGGATAACCTATTGTTTCTGATAAAGCACAATCTCATTTCATATCAATCACAGCTTTCCACTACTCAGTACCTACATTTATATTTCTATGAACTGAAAAGGAAAAAGTTATGTTACAAACTCTGCTGTGAAATAAGACCCATTTTTGTTGATGGGCTTAGCAACCTTACATAAATTGAGTGATTGCTCTGAGAAAATACGCAGCATGTAAACCTACCAGCAATGTTATCAATTTATTCTTCTCTGATAGATCAAAGGCAGAGTGTCAGTAGTCCATGTTTGGGAGTCACACAAATTATAGATGGGGAAGATTACTTGATGCAGGAGCCTTATCAGGAGATACAGATTGTTACCAGCAAAAAGGAAATGACGGTTATACTTGCGAATGAGAGGCTTTATTATATGCTTCACTCGGTCACTGTAAACATTTCTGGGGTGTCTTTGACTAAGGCATACCTTTGCCTCTGCATCCTTTTGAAAATATTTATGAGGTACAAAAGTAGAAATCAGCTTTGACACTAACATCAATCTTGACTATGTTCCAAGTCCAAAGTTGATTTATTTTTCTGGGAGAGGACCATGAGAAAGAAACTGATATTGCTATGAGGTCACTACTCCAGTCACTGGGGACAGCTCATTGTAATATGCTTATTTGTTTTTATCTTATCTTTGTAGACTTTGTAAAGAATAATGTTTCCACAATCTCCTAAGGAGAATTCATGTACATGTATATAAGGAAAGTTCTTTCGTAGGCTAACTCGCTTTTATTAATTGTCATAAAAACATGTTTTATTCTTTGCTAAACTCTGTAATCTCCATCGAAGTCTGCAGATTTGCCTTTTTTCAGACATTAAATTCCTTGTAAGAAAAATTAAGCAAAAAATACACAGCAAATTAATGTCTATCACTAGGTCTGGAGTATGTGTAATATTTAAAATAGAGAATAGTACTCTTTCTTTCCTTCATTAATTACCCTATTTGATGTAAAATGAAAAAAAGGAATTTTTCCCTTCCAAAAGTCATGATTTTTCTCTATTTGATAAACATATTCTAGAAGCCAGACTTTTCAACTTTTTAATATTTTTAATAATTACAATCTAAAATCCCTATTCGTCTCTTTCTAGACCACATCCTTAATCCTAGATACTGCAAAGACCCAGAAGAAATAGAGAATAATGAACTATTTCTATCAAGTAGCACTAACTTACGAAGGCTTGAAAAACTTTGATAGTTTGAGATAAGGGAGCCTGGGGCTTAAAGAAAGAGAGTCATTTATTCATTCGACAAATATTTATGAAGGGCTCATTATATGTCAAGCACTGCACTGGGTGCCAGAGATAGAAAAATAAACAAGACATATTTAAACCATAAAATAATATGTACTCTAATGGTGTTAATAGTCACCATGTATGCAGTATTTGGCACAAAAGAGGGAAGTTTCCATTTTTTCTTGGGGTTTGGGAATCAGGAAAGCCTACCTAAAAGTTTCCAAAAAGTTTCCAAAACTGAGATTGAAAGATAGGTAAATCTTTGTCAGGGACACAAGACAAAGAAAGGAAAAGTAAAAGAGGAAAAAAATAAGCTCTCATCCCTTAGGGACCACAGCACGCAAGAAGGTAGCTAAATAAATGTTCACTGAACAATTATCTAAACATCGTGCACATGTCCGTACACATCAATATTCTCTGCCTTCAGAATTTAAGTCTGAACCCTTAATTCAACAAAGGTGTTTTTGTTGTTGTTTTTAAGGACCATAAAAAAGTACATACTTAATGACTGCTTTTTGGTAAAGTAAAAGAGAAGGAGGAGCAAAGGGTTATATTTCGATTTTTTACAAATTGCAAGACTCCGCCCTCCTTCCTCACTGCCGATTAGATAATGAGAAAAACACTGAGCCACTTTTTATCAGAGGCAAAAAACAGTCACTGTTGCCGGTTGTCTGGGCTGAGGTTCCTCTGAAAGCCTGGTGCACCGTATTGTTCTTTGTTTCTTTAACCTAACACGAATGAAGAATATATGTGCTCTTTTCCTGATGGAAATTGTGCCTCTCAACTTTGCTATAACTCCATCTGCATTTCAGCAGAGAAAAAGAAAAACACCATTAAACAGGAGCTATTTTCTTCCGTGAGATAAACAGAGTCTTCTACTCCTTCACTTCCAAAAACAATCAGCTAAAGCAAAAAAAAAAAAACAAAAACAAAAACAAACAAAAACAAAAACAAATTCAGCGTCTCCGTATTCCCCTGGGATCTGAGAAGAGTGCTCTGACTGATGGGGTATTTGGGCTTTTGCAATGTTACAACAAGAAAGGGGAATCACAAAGGTAATAAGTAGGAAAATGAGAAGAATTAGCCAAAATTGTTGTTTTGTATGATCAAATGGTCAGAGAAGGCTGGGAAAATGAAGAGGAGAGAAAAGCCACAGGGAGGGGATGGGGGCGGATAACAGAGAATGCAGGAAGTAAGAATCTGAGGGAGGCGGTGGAGGAGCTGCAGGACATAATGGAAGTAGCCTGGTCTTAACAGAAAAGTTTAAGAAACTGTGCTGCCTTCTATGTATTTAGAGCCCCTTCACAGCTCTCGTGAGTACTAGTAAATAGATTGAATCATTTTAAATGCACCTTGATTTTTCAGGACTGTATTTCTTTTATCATAACTGTGCTCCAATATTGGACCCTATAGCTCCAGTTTCACAGGTCTTATGCCTTGACATGGTCAGCCATAATATTAATCCTGCTCTGCCCAACACAGTAGCCACCAACCACGTGTGGCTAATCCGTACTTGAAGTGTGGCTAGTGTGAATGGAGATGAATTACAAGTACGGCATAGACACAGGATTTTGAAGACAGTAACAACAAAAAAAGGAATCAAAATATTACATTAATAATTTGCATATGAGGTACATGTTGAAATGATAATATGTTGGCTATACTGGGTTAAATAAAATATATTATTAATATTAATGTCATCTGTTTATTTTTTATCTTTTTTAGCATCGCTACTAAAAAAGGTTCAAGTTACATATGTGGCTTGCACTTGTGGCTTGAATTATGTGAATTATGTTTTTATTAGAGAGTGGTGTACTAATTTATAATGGAGACAAACCATAGACTATGACTGCACATACTGTGTGAGAAGGACGTTGTATTAGGTAGGATTCTCTAGAGGGATGGAACTAATAGGATATATATACATATGATATTTTCATATATATACATATAATCGCATATGATTTTATATACATACCATTATATATGATTTTATATATATATATATGAAAGGGAGTTTATTAAAGATAATTGACTTACACAATCACAAGATAAAGTCCCACAATAGGCCGCTTGCAAGCTGAGGGGCAAGAAAGCCAGTCTGAGTCCCCAAATCTCGGAGTAGGGAAGCCTACAGTGCAGCCTTCAGTCTGTGGCTGAAGGCCTGAGAACCCCTGGCAAATCACTGGTGTAAGTCCAAGAGTCCAAAAGCTGAAGAATTTGGAGTCTGATGTTCAAGGGTAGGAAGCATCCAGCATGGAGGAAAGATGTAGACTGGGAGATTAAGCCAGTCTAGTCTTTGAACATTCTTCTGCCTGCTTTCATTCTGGCCATGCTAGGAGCTGATTAGATTGTGCCCACCCAGATTGAGGGTGAGTCTGCCTTTCCCAGTCCACTGACACAAATGTTAATCTCCTTTGCCAACACCCTCACAGACACACCCAGGATCGATACTTTATATCCTTCAATCCAATCAAGTTGACAGTAAATATTAACCATCACAGACTTTATATGAGATTTTCTGTACGATATGAAGCATTATAACATAGCAGTTGAGTTCATGAGAGCTGGAGTATGTACTTCTGTGTTTACTCCTGACCCCTATACATGAGTATGTGATCTTGGGTAAAACATTCAATGTCTTTAGGCCTCTTTTTTGTAATCTCAAAAGTAGTATTGATAATAATACCTTCTTCACAGGGTGGTTAATACAGATAAAACATTTAGAACAGTGTTTTTCATGCCTGGCACATAGTCAGAATTCAATAAATATTAGCTTTCATTATTAATACTATTAAGGAGGGAAGACAATGAAAATGTGCAGCGTGTCCTTCTAGATTTCATTTTATTTTATTTATGTCTTTATAGCTTCATGAGGACAGGGACTATTTTTGTTTTGTTCTCTTCTTTACATGCAATAGATAAATACAATGTGTGGTAGGAACATATTTAATAAATGTTGAATAAATGAGTAATGAGCAAAGAATTAATTAATGGACAATACAAATAAACCCATTTAAGAGAAGGGATAATTGAGGTTTATGAAATTTCAGAGGTTAAAAACGTTGAATGAAGTCACACGTAATTCATAGATGTTAGAACCAACATTTAAATCCAAATTTAGGTGAACATACATAATCTATGAATTCAAGGAACACTCTGTCAAGTTAGAGAAATAAAATGTACTTTAAATAAATAAGAAGCAACATTAATACTACCAGCCCATAAACGATGTTATTTAAATAACCTGATCAATGCTTACTAGGGAAGTTGAGTGTAGGAAGACTCCACATCTAGCATGGGTGGGCAGGAAGAGCTCAGAAGAAATGGGATGGAAGCCAGATCCCTTGAGAAGCCTCGAGCTTGATTTGGTGGGTGCTTGGTTTGAGGAAAGGGACCACTCCTTGCAAACAAAACAGAGTGAGCACAAATGTGGAGGTTGGAATCCCTAAGGAAGGATTTGAAGGTCTGAAATGGCTCTCTTTTCCTGGAGAAGAGAGAGCATGTAAATGTACTAAATAAGATTTAGGCAGAAACAGACTTGGGGTTAGATCTTAGACTTTGAATGAAGGCCACACTAAGGAGTTAGAAGTGTATCAAGCAAATAATGGGATATCACTATTTTCTTCTTTTGAGTATAGTCAACATATAATAGTAGCAATGTAGAGAAACAAGTAGGAGAAAAGGGATATTGGAGGTGGGGAAATAATTGAAAAGTCTTGAAAATTCCAGCCATGAGGTAGTAAAGGTAAGCATTAGGAATTCAGAAATAGGAATGGAAAGAAAGGGAGCAATTTCAGAGATGTTGAGGACAGTGTTCCAGCTTCAAGGATTTCATCTGAATGATTAGTCACTAAAAGTAAAATATGTGACCCAATTAAAGGACAATTAAGTCTCAAAACGTATGCTGTAAGTAGAATGGGATTTCAATTCTTTTTATTCTTCTAGGATTTTTAAAATGTATTCATTCTTTTTTTTCTCCTATCTTACATATAACCCACAACTGGTTTGTTACACGGTAGCCATATTACTCAAAAATGCCTAATAAATTGAATTCCTCCCTTTATTTCTATGTTTTACCACAAGCTTTTCTGTTATTTTATATAATTGTTTTTATTACTGGAGTTAATTTAAGAGCTCCTGTGGTGGCTAAGAGCATTCATTCACAATTCCTTTCTTCCCTCTCTCTCCTGTCTTGACTTCCTGTGGGTAGAATATACCATCTCTCCTCCTCCAGCCCAGAAATCTCTACCCTGACATCTAACATTTAATCTGTATTTTAAAAGATGACCAGCTGCTACAAAAATTGCTCACAATTAAGAAATTTTAATAAAAAGAATTCACATTTTAGGTCTCAGCTTAGAAAATATATTGTGAAGCCTGCTCGAACTTTCCAAAGCTGTTTTTTAAATCTAATTTTACAGTTAATCTTCTTAGAATTCAATACTATAAATTGTCTATTTTTGACAATTTATAATATTGTCTTTGTCTCTTCTAGCTGCTATAACAAAAGACCTGAGACTGGGTGATTTATAAAGAACAGAAACTATTAGCTTACAGTTCTGAAGGCTGGGAAATCCAGGATTGAGGGGCCAGCATCTGTCAAGGAACTTCCTGCTGAGTCTTCCTTTGGAGGGAGGCAGAAGAGCAAGAGAGGGCAAGAGGGAGTGAATTCATTCCTACAATAATGGCATTAGCCCATTCATTAGAATGAAACCTTTATGATCGAAACACCTCTTAAAGACCCTGTCTCCCAATACTTTAAAAATGGCAATTAAATTTCAACATAAGTTTTGAAAGGGACAAACATTCAAACCATAGCAGTCTCTCTCATTGGTCTGCAACCTTTTGAGGACAATGACCATGCCTTAATTATCTTTTCAGACCCAATATCTAGAACAATATTTAGTACTTTTAGCAAACTAAAATATAAATATATTTTTATGTTTAAATAATAAAACAGAAATATATTTTTATATTTTTATATTCACTTAATAAATAGAAAAAATAAATGGCTAAAGCTGACATTTCTTTTTCAGCGTTTTTTGCTATGCTAGGTCCACATATGCATTCTAAAATTTCCACATAATTTTAGAAGTATTTTTTAAAACTTCTGTCAAAAATTTTTAAAAGCCTGTTGAAATTTGATAAAGATTGGATTAAATGTATATATCAAATTGAGCAAAACTGATGACTTCCCCATATTGGGTCTTTCAGCTATCAACATATTCTATCTCTCCATTTCCCTCAGAAATGTCGCATAATTTCCAATGTGAGGTTTAACACATCTTTTGTTAAATTTATAACTAAATATTATAAGTTTATTGCTTTTTGAAGTGATAATTTTTAGATTTGTTGTTTTTGTTTTTGATAGAGTATTAAACCACATTCAATTTTTCTATATTATCTGTCTTTCTTGTAATCTTATTCAATTTATTTTTAGCTCCAACAGTGTTTGTATTCTATGTATACCATCATGTTGTCTTTCTAAAGATATTTAATTATTCCTTTACCTTCTTTTTGTTTTATTTTTTTTTTCCATTTCTTCAGTGCAGTGACTAAGTTTCCTAGCATTATGCTAAATATAAGTGGACATCCTTGCCTTGCTCCAAAACATAAGAACATATTTATTCTTTCAATACTAAGTATGATGAAGTATGATATTGGCTGTCAGGTACATTTTCTGCATCTATGGCAATTACATGTGATTTTTCTCTTTTATTGTGGTAAATTACATTGATATTTTTGAAAGGTAAATTAACCCTACAGTACTGCCTGAGACAAACCCCACTTAGTTATGATAATTATTCTTTTACTTGCTTGCTAGTTTTGATTTCATTGCCCAATATTGTGTGATGAGAAGGTTAGTCTAGAACCCAGTAACTTCATCATGACCAGATGCAGAAATGGTCAAACCAACATCTTTAAAACTTAATGGGACTTGAATAATCTTGACAAGTTCATTGTAATGCTCAAAAAATGTCTCACAAGGTGAAGATTTAATTTAAATTGCAGAGCATATTATAATGTAATGAATGTACTCTGCATTAGAGCTTTCTGGGGTTGCCATAATGGTACTACAAACTGGGTGCCTTAAAGCAAGAAGAATTTATTCTCTCACAGTTTTGGAGGCCAGAGGTCTGAAATCAAGGTGTTGGCAAGGTTGATTCCTTCTGGAAGACCTGAGGAAGACTCTGTTCCATTCATCTTTCCTAGCTTCTGGTGGTTGTTGGCAATCCTTGACTTTCTTGAGCTTGTGGACACGTTATTCCAATCCCAGCCTCCATTGTCACATGATATTCTCCTTGTGTGTGCTAGTGTCCAATTTCCCCCTTTTTAAGGATACAAGGCATTGGATTTGGGCTCACCTTCATCCAGTATGACTTCTTCCCAACTTGATTATATCTATAAGGACCTTATTTTAAACTAAGGTCACATTCACTGGTTTCGGAGAGACATGGATTTTGAGGAGACAGTCCAGCACACACTTGAATTCCACATTTGATTATGCTGGTGTAGAACTAAGACCCTCTTCTGAAATGAAGCTTTTCATAAACTGTATTTTAAGGTTCAACTGCTCTGTGTGCTAACACAGAAGTGTTAACATAGGCAGAGTCTCATCTCTGCTGACATGAAATGTTCCTTTACTGCATATGCTGTTGGGTCACTCAGGGACTCATAACTCTTGCTTATTCTTGCAGAGATATGCTTACATTTAGGTGGTGGTTCACAGGAGATTAGGACCTAAAACCAAGAGGAGCCCTCTAGAATTTTACCTCATTCTAGAAGAGATTGACTTGGCTGAATGAAAGGCTGAGTGAAATAGACAATTTCTATTTTTTAAGATTGGATAACTCAGACCTTAAAAAATCTAGCCACACACACAGACATACACACACACACGTACATATCCATGTATACGTATATATATATACACACACACACATATATATGTACGTGTGTGTGTGTATGCTTTATTTATTACTAACTTTTATTTTCACATAAATAAATTTTATTATGACTAACGGGTAAAGTCATATTCTGCAGGTAGACAGTGATATCTCCTTTAAAATATTGTACTTTTCCAGTCATTCATTGTGAAAAGAGACAGATACTGGAAGAAGAAATAAGGAATTGAAGTCAAATTCAAGACAGAGATAAGGTGAAAACATCATCTTTTCTCTGTGTCAAGAATGTCCAAAGCTTGGACAATGATTTTAGAGGATCTTTAGGGCATTCCTGGTGTGGGATAAGCAGGCCACAAGCAAATGGCCTGACTAGAGAAGGTAGGGGAAGTGCTTTGTAACTAGGTAGGAAGGAACATTGTAAGAAACACCAGGGGCATGAGCCACAGTCTGACAACTGTGACCTGCAAAATGCTACTTGAAAGTTACTCCGTTTTGTGATTCCTTTCTGTTCTCCTAGAGCTTTCAGTAAAACCCCCATAAGTTAAAGTGTGGTATCAAATGCACTGTAGGGAATTAATAGTCTGTATTTACAACCATCTGAGAGAGTAGCCCCTCTGTCCACCTCCCCTGCTGACTCCTGCCACCATTCACGATCGAGGTTAACTTAGTGCATAACAAATATTTGAACCAGAAACATGAGCCCTACAGGAAATGACTCAGTGCATTAATGGTAGCCCTTGGATGGAGGAGAAATGAGGAGTGCAGAGCCAGATGGCCACAGAGGAACACTAAGGACAAGAAAAGGAAATATACATGAGACATCCCGAGCTTCCACCTGTCCATTCTCTGACTCCTGAACACACACACACACATGAGAGAGAGAGAGAGAGAGAGAGGAAGTGACATAGATCATAGATAAACAGAATGAGGTCTACTAGTATGGGCTTTTAAAGGGTAGTAAGGAGATGATTTGGGGTTTAACTGTTAGTACAATCTAACTTGTAGCAACCAGCCACTCAGCTGGGGAGGCCTTCCTGAGAATGTTAAAATATCATATTGAAAAAAGAAAATGGAAAATTGAAAGGTGAGTTAGTGAAAATACACCTAGCACACTAGTCAGCTTCATGAGTACTGGTTTATTTATAACACGGGTGGGCCCTTTCTATTGCCCACGGCTGGGATGTTAGTCCATGGTAGGAAGGCTGACTTGGACAATAGGGCACATGAATAGTCTTTCAACTTTCTCCTCAATCTGAAAAATCACACTTTCAGGGTCTTACTATTTTCCCTTTTGTTAACATAAACCATAGTAATTCCAATTTTTTTCCTAAAGAAGTCTTACATACTTCTGAAGATCTGAACAGAGGAGAAAAGTATGACTGAGGCTATCTGTCACTGTTTTGAATAGAATCATTCACCTGAAGAACTTGAGGAACACGTTTGTTTTTCTTTTTCTATTTTTAGTTGATTTTTTATAATTTTTTTTTTTGCTGCCTTCTCTTTTAAAAGTTAAAATCATGTGTTCTCATGGATGCCTTTGCTATATGTGTTGAAATGTTATGTATTTTCCCATTTTTGCTATGCTAGCAAAAGAAGCAATGACTTCTCAGGATTTCTATGATACAACAGCACTGTTGGGATATCAAAATACCATCAATCCTACCCCAACTATTACTACCTCACACAGTGTTTTAAAACACAGACCTCTACAATTTTCTTAAGGATCTCCAGACCTAAGTTCCTTTCGTTGTATAACCTGCTCAAGTGTTTTATAATTTTATTGGACTGTACCTTTCCTAAATTCTGCTCTAGCTACTTTAGTTTGCTATTTTCTTCACTACCATAATTTCCCAAACTGTAACTCCTCGGATTTTTAAAAGGTGTCATTAAAGCATCTTGTTCTTCCATATGTAAGCAACTATTTATATATTAACTGTATGTCCCTGTCACTATGCTATGACTTTGGAGAATATAAATGAATCTTTATTCTATTTTCCTTAAAATTTATTATGAAATGGTATTTTAATATATCAAACTATATATCAAAGTAATAGAAAATAAAGTCGTGTATATATATATATATATGTATATATATTTGGAGTCAGGAAGATTTGGTAGAATTTAAATAAAAGGCTGTAGGGAAAAGCAAACAACTTGTGAAATAAGACTCAGTGGCTATAATATGAGTATGGTGTTTGTTGGGGACTGTCAAGAGACTCTCCTGGCTAGAATTAAACTGGCAAAACCAGTATGATAATTAAAGACACACTCAAGGAAGTTCTGGAATACCTGAATGAGGAGGTTAGATTTAGGAATAGCATTGCTAAATGTGCTTAATCCATTTTCACTACATTTTGTGGCTTTGAACTATCAGGAAAATTAGAAGTCCAAAGCTACTTTAAGCAGTTAAATGGAAAAATGATACATTCAAACAGTCGCTAAATAAATTATGTAAGTGTAGTTGAAGTAATTACTATTCTCTTTGGTGAACTGACTTTTTAAAGCAGTTCAGAAATTCAATGATACGGGACATAAATGGAGAAACAGAGAAAAAGGAAGAAGAAACCAACAAAATGCTTCCTCTATGTATTGGGAAGTAAAAAGTTGTTGGGCCCATTATATCTTGTATAATGCTACTAGAAATAAGTAGCAGATCAGGCTTGAGAATGCAATTATCACTGAAATTTTAAATAGACGCTTAATATAAACTGCAATAAATAAACTGAAAAGGTACAGAAGCCTTTCAAAGAAGGGAGAAAGTTTTTTAAAAACAGCAATTACTTAAAGATTCAAAACTCTAAAATAAGTTAGGCTTATTAAATTAAATGAGGACCTTTAATTAGAACTTAAAAGGCATTTTTAAAACCCATTTAGCATTCTAGAGTATTCCTGCTAAATGGCCTTTGAGCTATCTTGAATAATTTATAGTAGCCTTTGGCAAGTTATCCTTAACTACTCACAAGGTTCACTATAAATGATAAAGAGGCCCAGATAATAGAGTGCCCTATATAAAATTAAGGAGAGAGATTACAAGTGGTGCTGATCAAACTCATCCCACTAGTATTCTACACTAGGCCACATGTTAAAGGAGTTTAAGAATGGAACATTTTTCTTAAGAGAACCTACAGGAATGGGGTGATCTTAATAACTTTTCTTAGACACATGTAAGTTGGTGCAAAATCTCTTTCTGTGGCTTGGATTGTTCTGAGTGTAGCAATTAAAGGAGGGTGAGTTGGGTATTATGTACTATGGAATTATGTGAGCAAAGGAGATATATATTCCACTAGCCTCCACCCCTTTTATAGAGCATTCACACTGTGGCTTCTCTGCAGTAGAAATTACCCAGCTCCTGACTGAGCAATATGCTCTGAGCCTTTTATTTTAGAAATCTGAAGGTGGAGTAATGATATGTTATTTACAGAAAGACCTAGGCAAAGGTATGAGAAGCGAATACAAATGTGTTTAATTGTTTTAATTTACTATCTTGGTCCATTTGGGACTGCTATAACAAAATACCACAAAGTGGGTAGCTAATAAAAGACAGAAATTTATTTCTCACAGTTCTGGAGGCTGGGTAGTCCAATATTGAGGTGCTAGCATGGTTAGTATCCTTAGAGAACCCATTTTCCAGTTCATAGATGATGGCTTCTATTTCCTCCCATGGTGGAAGGGGAAAGGCAGCTCTCAGGGGCTTCTTTTATGACAGCACTAATCTCATACATGAGGGCTCTGCCCTCATGACCTAGTTGTCTCCTAAAGACCTCGCTTCCTAACACCATAAAGATGATTAGATTTCAACATTAGAATTTGGACAGAGGGGAGCAGATCATTTGAGTCCAGGAGTTCCAGAACAGCCTAGGTAACATGGCAAAACCCCATCTCTACATTAAAAAAACAATTAGACAGGCATGGTGATGTGCGCCTGTGATCCCAATTACTCAGGAGTTTGGGGCAGGAGGATCTCTTGAGCCCAGGAGGCAAAGGTTGCAGTGAGCTGAGCTCCTGCTGTTACAGGAAAGGGACCCCTATCCAGACCCCAATTGAGGGTTCTTGGATCTTGTGCAAGAAAGAATTCAGGGCGAGTGTGTAAAGAGAAAGCAAGTTTATTAAGAAAGCAGAGGAATGAAAGAATGGCTACTCCATAGACAGAGCAGCCCCGAGGGCTGCTGGTTGCCCATTTTTATGGTTATTTCTTGATGATATGCTAAATAAGGGATGGATTATTCATGCCTCCCCTGTTTAGACCATAAACGGTAACGTCCTGACATTGCCATGGCATTTGTAAACTGTCATGGCTCTAATGAAAGTGTAGCAGTGAGGACAAACAGAGGTCACTCTCATCACCATCTTGGCTTTGGTGGGTTTTAGCTAGCTTCTTTGCTACAACCTGTTTTATCAGCAAGGTCTTTATGACCTGTATTTTGTGCCAACCTCCTATCTCAGCCTGTGACTTAGAATGCCTTAACCACCTGGGAATGCAGCCCAGTAGGTGTCGGCCTTATTTTACCCAGCCCCTACTCAAGATGGAGTTGCCCTGATTCAAACACCTTTGACAGTGCGACTGCACTTCGGCCTTTGTGACAGAGTAAAATCCTGTCTCAAAAAAAAAAAAAAAAAGAGTATTTGGGAAAGACACAAATATTCAGACCACAGCTCTCACTTAAGTGGAAAATAATACAATCTGGCCTCCTCAGTGCCTCAGAGTGAATTCCTAGGTTACCTTGGAACATGTCTCAGAGAAGAGCCATTTAAATGACCTCCTCTTCCTTTACTATTGTAAAGTGAGGACCATCCATTGGCTAAGCTGGGTGTAAGGATATAACAGACCTAGGAGAATTAGCCTAGAGGCCTCTTACTCTCAAGCCTAAGGAATTGGTACATTGATTTATCTCAGAATCCCAGCACTTATCCAAGGAAAGAAATCCCAACCCAAACCCTTGAGAACAAAAATTAGGCAGATGAATTGGAATGGGTCAGAATGATACAAATGAAGGCCCCATGGAAGAGAATGACAACAGCAACAACAAAATCCTGAAATTAAACGTCACTGAGTTAAAAATATATTTATGTAAAGTAGATATTCCATTCATCATGAGGGTCGATTACTTCTGGTCATATTCAGGTGTTAATTCCATCACCACTAGAATGCAAGCAACATTAAGCCAGAAGTTTCTGCTGGCTTTGTTAATTGCTGTCTCCCTAGTTCTGGAACCTAGAACCTAGAGGAGTAACTTATATATTGTTGAGGTGAGAAATTCCCTTGATCCAATAGCAGCCACTGAGAACACAGCGAGTCTGATTATGTCTATCTGTTTCTGTTATATGTTGCATCAGTCTTTCCTACTGATGGTGTGGTTATGAGGACCAGAGTTGAGGAAGCAGCTTTAAAATGCCTAGAACTTGCTACATTAGAAAAACCTGGGGTAAATGTGCATGAACACAGCTATAACTTACCTGATCACCTAATGAGCAACAATAGATTATATCTACGTGTATCAGGTGGAGAATAGAAGAGCGAAGAATGGATCACCAATGGGTGGCCAGTTTAATTTCATTGGAATATTGGATAGTTTAAGAACATTGAATGGCTCAAGTATACATAGTGCCTACTTGGTCTTTACATCCATTTTATGAATTACTCATACATATTCACTCTTCTTGCTTTTTGTCTAAATATGTATGCAAATTAATTGCTCCTGTAGTTAGTTTCATCTATTCTTCTTATATATTTGTTTCTTTTATTTCTAGAGCAGAATGGAATATTCATAAATAATACAGTAAGCACATCACATACAAAGTAGACACTCTGTAAACATTTGTTGAAAGAATTAATGAATACATGAAGGATTGGTCTTGGCATAGCATATGGCATCTAACAGAAGATTTCTTGGGCCCAGTCACTCTTGCAGAATTATTAGGCTTGAGTAAAATGGCTGAGTATGGAAACTTAAGATGAAAAGAATTGAATCACATAATAAGGCATGCCATGGTCACCTGAACCCATGAAGGTCTTCCCAGTTGTAAGCATTGTCTTTTAAATCTGCAATATCACTTCAAAAGTGATAATATAAAGGAAGCACCATATTGGTGGACCAATGAGATTCCAGTTATGTTTCCAAAGGCCTGTCAAAGAAGATTTTTTTTTATTGTAGAATGCTAAGGTGCAGACAATTTTAGGCAAAAAGAGAAGAAGCCGGACTTCCCGCAGTCATAGTATGTACAAGTAAAGTAATTAATTAGATAACTGTAAAAGCTGTATCTGCATTTGCATTCCAAGTTGGTGTACTGGGTTATAAACACTACAGTAGGAAATCCAACATTTCTCTGGTCAGTTTTCACTGGCCAGTTTAATGTTATTTCTGATCCATCATGTATTTTGTAGTTAAAACATATTCATTCTCTGAACCAGGGAACAGAGATTGAAAATTACTTAATTTTCTCATCCCAATCTCTAAAAAAACAACTAAAAATTACTTTAATAATAAATGTCTGATACAGATTCTTTATTGTTTCCATGTGTTCATTTGTCAAAGTAAACCTATGCATTAACATGGGTATATGTAAAATAGCAATGAGAGTTATGTTCCTGTTATTTTCATATACACTTATACTTAAAGAAACACTAGCTGGTAATCCCAGCACTTTGGGAGGCCGAGGCGGGCGGATCACGAGGTCAGGAGATCGAGACCATCCTGGCTAACACGGTGAAACCCCGTCTCCACTAAAAATACAAAAATAAATTAGCCGGGCGTGGTGGCGGGTGCCTGTAGTCCCCGCTACTCGGGAGGCTGAGGCAGGAGAATGGCGTGAACGCGGGAGGCGGAGCTTGCAGTGAGCCGAGATGGCGCCACTGCACTCCAGCCTGGGTGGCAAAGTGACAAAAACAAACAAACAAACAAACACTAGCTGGAATACTTATGCTACCCTAATGCAGCAGCCATATAAAGAGGAGACCTGACTTGGAATCTATAAGATTTTTCTAAATCTCAACAGTTTTTCACTGACACTGTAATACCTGATTTGAAAGGCTATGGAGAAATATTTTAAGTTCTTGAGCAATAAGAAAAAGTATTTGTGGAATTTGTAGAAAGGACAGTCTATGAAGAACGCTGTGAAGATGAGGAGATTCGCAGTTATCAGCAAAGTATTTCCTATTGCTGGAGACCAATGGAAAAGTGGCTAGAAGGAAGGATGTAAAAGCATGGTCTCCTCAAGATTGTTCAAGGGAAGAATCAAGCAGCTGGGGCCAAGCTGGATATAGGAGGAGGTATAAAAAAGGACTTGCTAGTTGATTAAAAAAAAAAAAAAAAAAAGATAACTTTTGAGAAAATAGGTTAACCAGTAATGGTTTGCTTAGTTTACAAAGAGAGGCAAGTTGAAAGAATTTTGTTATTTCTTTCTAAGCCCTTTCCAGTTCTTTTCTTTTAGGTTTAAATGATAAATTTTCACCAGATGTGATGGCTCACTCCTGTAACCAAGACATCAAGGTGGCAGGATCTCCTGAGCCCAGCACATCTAGACCAGCCTGGGCAACGTAGTGAGATCCCATATCTATGTAAATAAATAAATACTGTAAAAAAACAAATGTTATGAAAGATGGTTTAAGCATAAATTGACATAATGCTTAGAAGACAAGGATGCTGTGCTTTGGAGTTTCAACACGCTTTATTCTGCTGTACTGTTAGTTTTTAGGATTGTTACTTTTAACTGTGCCATATTGCTGATGTACATTTTTAACTTTTGTTGCTTCTGTCAATCCTTGTCAATTCTGAAGAAATTCTTCATTTCTAGAGACTTAACTATGGTAAAAAAATCAACCGACAAGCACCTAGTACATTGCACCCTGTGGGCCTTCAATAAACACTTGTTTTCGAACTGCCTGGCTGAAAGTGTCTTCAGGAACATAGGCAATAAACCCAACTGCCTTAAAAATAACAGATGGTGGTATCTAGTAGGCGTTCCCCCTGACGTCTTGTTAAATATACAACTGATGTCAGGAGACATTTGCATCTTGTTGCCTATTCAAAATAAGTAATACTTCAGTCATTTGCCAACATACGTACATATGTGGGAGAGAATGAACTCTAGTCACATTGATTCCTAAGCACCAGAGACCTGTATAATGATTAGGAAAGGTCAGCCACAAAGAGGGAGTAGTCGACAGTTGCAATCTGAATTGCAAAAGAGATGGAAAGCCAAAAGGATAAGATGATGTGAGATTATAACAAACTTCGATAGTTTGAATTGATGAGTCAATCACTCAGTCTTTAGGAATGGATGATGAGAAAGTGAGGAAAATCGGAAAGATGAAAGCAGGTACATGTAAAAATTGTACCATACGTATTCCTTCCAGTTATCTTGCCAAGGCACAAGTCTGATCATGCTATTTCTTTGCTTAAAGCCCTATAATTAACAAGAAAAGAAATTGGACATGAATAATAAATTTGGGGGTGGGTGAAGCCTCCTAAATAATAGAAGAAAGAACAATAGACTTAACCACACAAATCTTTAAATTTTCCTACATATAAAATAAAGTTCAACTAAAAAATGAGGAATGTATTTTCAGATACTCAGTGTTGACTTGTTAATGCATAAAATGCTTCTAGAAATAAGAAAATCACTAAACACTGACACAGAAATGAGCAAATCGTATAAAGATATAATTCTCAAAGTAGAAAATATGTGTAACTCACAACCTTTCTCTTTTTCAAAAAAGTTCAAGAGTATATCTAATCAGAAGAATATAAATTAATGCATTTTTTACCTACCAAATTAAAAAAAGATTGCTTTAAAAATAAGAGTACATAATATTATTTTAATAATAATATTTTCTAGTAGAAAAAAATGAACAAGTTTTTTAATAATCAGAGTACTAATGTTTTAAAATTTTAGTTCCTCACCTTTGCCTCTTAGCAAGTCATACAAGTTCCTCTATGGTGCGGACCCCACCCCACTCCAGATCATCTCCAACCATCTCCCTTCCAAGTTATTGTCCAGCCAATGTGGAATGTGCAGTTCCCCAAATGTCATGGTTTTTCACATGTCTGTGACAGAGGCAGCCATACTAGAATGTGTTGTGGGTTTGTTTACCCGACAAATTCCTATGAAAGCCCCTCCCTCAACACACTCCACTCTCTTTAAATCTTTGCAGCAGCACTCCCATTTTCCACTTCCTTCTACTGCCTCAACCCTTCTGCATCTTGATCATGTTCCTTTTATTTCATATTTTATACCTCATTTTAATAATTGATTTATGTATTCATCTTCACTTAATTAAATTATAGGTTTCTCGAGAATAGGTGTAGTGTTTTAATCATCTCTATATCCCAAGTGTCTACCACAGAGCTTGACAGAAGAAACTGTTTGCTGATATGAGTTGAATTAAAACTTTTAGGTCTCTGTTAACTCCTTCAGTGTAACATCAGTATGTTGCAGTGAACACATAACTTTAAACCATCATTGTATGCACACAGACACACACACACATACACGTTTTCTCTGTAGGTGCCTACTTTAAATATTTTGTTAAACTGGAGGTTTTATATATGCAATTTCCGCCAGAGTTTATGAAAATATAAAACTTCTATTATTTAATTACTTTAGTTCACAAAAGTAAATCCTCAAAGCTCAAGAAACCTCATGGCTTAATTTCTTTCACTCTGGAACTGCCATCAGGGAAGCATAATATAAACAGACTTAATGGCTAACTAAATAGAGCTGCAATAAAAACCCAATACTTAATACTCTAGTTTGCTTCCCAAGGCTTCATGACTTGTTCAAATATCAAGGAGGCATACTCAGTTATTTTCACCTGTACTTTCTTTCACTTATCCCAGAAAATATTTTTTTTTTCTGCTAGTAAAACAATATTTTCCTTGTAGTATAGGTTGAAGTCAGGTAGCACGATGTGTCCAGCTTTGTTCTTTTGGCTTAGGATTGTTTTGGCACTGCGGGCTCTTTTTTGCATTCATATGAATTTTAAAGCAGTTTTTTCCAATTCTGTGAAGAAAGTCATTGGTAGCTTCATGGGGATGGCATTGAATCTATAAATTACCTCGGGGAGTATGGCCATTTTCACGATATTGATTCTTCCTATCCATGAACATAGAGTGTTCTTCCATTTGTTTGTGTCCTCTTTTATTTCGTTGAGCAGTGGTTTGTAGTTCTCCTTGAAGAGGTCCTTCACATCCCTTGTAAGTTGGATTCCTAGGTATTTTATTCTCTTTGAAGCAATTGTGAATGGGAGTTCACTCACAATTTGGCTCTCTGTTTGTCTGTTGTTGGTATATAGGAATGCTTGTGATTTTTGCACATTAATTTTGTATCCCAAGACTTTGCTGAAGTTGCTTATCAACTTAAGGAGATTTTGGGCTGAGATGATGGGGTTTTCTAAATATACAATCATGTCATCTGCAAACAGAGACAATTTGACTTCTTCTTTTCCTGATTGAATACCCTTTATTTCTTTCTCCTGCCTGATTGCCCTAGCCAGAACTTCCAACACTATGTTGAATAGGAGTGGTGAGAGATTTCAAAGGGAATGCTTCCAGTTTTTGCCCATTCAGTATGATATTGGCTGTAGGTTTGTCATAAATAGCTCTTATTATTTTGAGATATGTCCAATCAATACCTAGTTTATTGAGCATTTTTAGCATGAAGGGCTGTTGAATTTTGTCGAAGGCCTTTTCTGCATCTATTGAGACAATCATGTGGTTTTCATCTTTGGTTCTGTTTATATGATGGATTATGTTTATTGATTTGCGTATGTTGAACCAGCCTTGCATCCCAGGGATGAAGCCAACTTGATCAGTAACCAAAACAGTACGGTTCTGGTACCAAAACAGAGACATAGACCAATGGAACTCTGTTCTGTTATTTCAGAACAGAGCCCTCAGAAATAATTCCACACATCTATAACCATCTGATCTTTGACAAACCTGACAAAAACAAGAAATGGGGAAAGTATTTCATATTTAATAAATGGTGCTGGGAAAACTGGCTAGCCATATGTAGAAAGCTGAAACTGGATCCCTTACTTACACCTTATACAAAAATTAGTTCAAGATGAATTAAAGACTTAAATGTTAAACCTAAAACCATAAAAACCCTAGAAGAAAACCTACGCAATACCATTCAGGACATAGGCATTGGCAGGGACTTCATGACTAAAACACTAAAAGCAAAGCCAACAAAAGGCAAAATTGACAAATGGGATCTAATTAAACTAAAGAGCTTCTGCACAGCAAAAGAAACTACCATCAGAGTGAACAGGCAACCTACAGAATGAGGGAAAATTTTTACAGTCTACCCATCTTACAAAGGTCTAATATCCAGAACCTACAAAGAACTTAAACAAATTTACAAGAAAAAATCAAACTACCCCATCAAAAACTGGGCAAAGGATATGAACAGACACTTCTCAAAAGAAGACATCTATGCAGCCAACAGACGCATGAAAATATGCTCATCATCACTGGCCATCAGAGAAATGCAAGTCAAAACCACAATGAGACACCATCTCACACCAGTTAGAATGGCAATCATTAAAAAGTCAGGAAACAACAGGTGCTGGAGAGGATATGGAGACATAGGAACACTTTTATACTGTTGGTGGGACTGTAAACTAGTGCAACCATTGTGGAAAACAGTGTGGCGATTCCTTAAGGATCTAGAACTAGAAATACCGTTTGGCCTAGCCATCCCATTACTGAGTATATACCCAAAGGATTATAAATCATGCTGCTATAAAGACACATGCACACATATGTTTATTGTGGCACTATTCACTATAGCAAAGACTTGGAACCAACCCAAATGTTCATCAATGACAGACTAGATTAAGAAAATGTGGCACATATACACCATGGAGTACTATGCAGCCATAAAAAAGGATGAGTTCATGTCCTTTGTAGGGATATGGATGAAGCTGGAAACCATCATTCTGAACAAACTATCACAAGGACAGAGAACCAAACACCACATGTTCTCACTCATAAGTGGGAATTGAACAATGAGAACACTTGGACACAGGGTGGGGGATGTCACACACTGGGACCTATCACAGGGTGGGGAAGAGCGAGGGATAGCATTAGGAAATATACCTAATGTAAATGTTGAGCTAACGGGTGCAGCACACCAACATGGCACATGTATACATATGTAACAAGCCTGCACGTTGTGCACATGTACCCTGGAACTTAAAGTGTAATTTAAAAAAAAAAAGAAAAATAATTTTTTCCAATGAGAACATGCAGTATTTGGTTTTCTGCTCCTGTTAAAAAATTTTTTTTGATCACAGACTTTATTTCATTTAGGCCACCAAAGGATTTTCATACTTGGTCTTGACATTGTTAGATTTTAAGATGAATTATTCCATCATAGACCACATGATATGCATTTAAAAATGTGATTAAAAAGATGTGATACACAATATCTTACTTAACGAAGATTATTGGTGAATGTGTCTATGTAAATTCATATCCCATTAATAAAAGATGGTTCTGAAACTATCATGGCTTTTAACATTTAAAACATTTTAGAGGGGAAAAAAAAAATTCTTGAAATGTACTTTATGTTTTCTATATTTGTAACAAAGAAATCAGTTAATTGAAATTTTCCTGATGCTTCAGGGTCATCAGTATGAACGTACATTGTTATTTTGTGCCCTAATTCCTTAAGATCAGTCATTACACATAAACCTGCTTGGGGATATTTTAGGATCTGTCCCTATACTAATGAATTCCAGATTATTGTGCTTTTAGGCCTCTTTAACTTTCTTTGTTTTCAGCTGAAACCTATTTTTTTGTTGTTAGTTAATTAGTCTGTGACTTATACCTTTCCAAGCTTGTTAAATTGCAAGTAGATTTTTCCGTATCTGTAACTCAGTCAACTTTGGAATGACTGAGGGTGGCTTAATTCTATTATCTGGATACAAATGTCCCATAAGTTTATTTAGCAGGTTTTTCAGGATATCCTGGGTTGACTGGAGCATGTCTGACGGTTGGTCAATTGAGTTAGGAGGACAAGAAGTTTATTGGAGGGTATACCAGGAGGGAAGAAAGCAGGCTGGACAAGGAAGGCCCAGAATGCAATGCAGATATGACAAATTCTGGTCCAACCCAACAAGGATATCTGAAGCAAAGAACACCCATTAGATAATTCTTTTGTTGGTCAGCAATAGCTGGGTTCTAATAGCCTGGCCAGTAAGGCTGGAGACTTCCTGGAAAGAGTGTGGCCTCAGATTGACTGCCGAGATAGATTCTGAAGCCAAGGACAGCTGGAGGCTGTCAGCTGACTGCATTATTGCAGCTGGAAGAAGGCAAGTTCTTTCCTTTTTTTTTTTTTTTTTTTTTTCTTTTTTGAGATGGGGTCTCGCTCAGCCACGCAGGCTAGAGTGCAGTGGCAAGATCTCGGCTCACTGCAATCACTGTCTTGCAGGTTCAAGCGATTCTTCTGTCTCAGTCTCCCAAGTAGCTGGGATTACAGGCACTCACCATCATGCCCAGCTAATTTTTGTATTTTAGTAGAGACGAGGTTTCACCACGTTAGCCAGGCTGGTCTTAAACTCCTGACCAAGTTATTTCTTAAAGAGAAGTTCAAACATGCGTCCCTTCTTGGTTGCACTAATACATATGCAAACTGGAAATATGTCTGAAAAATGAGTTATTTCTAATATTTTCTTGTTTCAAACAAGGCAAAATAAATATTTCACATAAACCATTTTTATGAGTGCAAAGATATCTGTTGGATAATTTCTGACAAATGAATAAAATGTTTAGTATAGATGTGATTTTGTAGATATTGTCAAATTGTTTTCAATAGGGGTTGGCTTTATTTGTAATCCCATCAGCAGTTTGAGTGTCTGTTTCCTCACAATCTTACCAACAAGTGTTTAGAGAAAAACATATTTAGGGTATTACCAAACTGGAACATAAAAATTGTTATCTAAGAAGTTTTAAATTTTTACTCTTGTTATTGTTAATAATCTTGAGCATCTCTTCCTATGGGTCCCACTATATAAAAAAGGTGCCATCTGTAGGGATTGGTAAAATAAACTGTGTGGCATACACTCATTGGGATTTGGTGTAGCTGTAAAAAAGTGAGATAACCACGTATTTGGAAAGCTATCCATGATATATTTTCAAGTAACTAGATAAGGTACAGAAAAGTGTTTATAGTATACTATCACTAATGAAAGAAAGTTGCAAGAACATAAAAATATATATATTTGCCTAATGAGATAATGGACGCATACAGATGCAACTAACTTAAGTGGTTTTTTTATAGTGGGTTAGAAGGGGATAAGTAATTGATAGTGCTTACACAAAACATCATTCGGATTATATGAATATGAGAGATGAGAATTGTTATCCCAGAAGCTTTAATTTTCACTTCTGTTATTATTAAAGATCTTCAGCATCTCTACATGTAGTAAGACCTATTTTCACTTATTTTTGATGAATCATCTGTTCATTTTCCTAGCTTACTTTTCACTGATTTTTTTTTTCTTACACTAAGATTTAAGAACACTGTAATATTGGGGATATTGGTTCTTCTTCTGTAAAATGAGTTGTAATATTTTTCTTGTCAGTTGTCTTTTAACATTATTATTATTATTTTTTTTGCCACGCAGAATATTTCTACTTTCATGTAGTAAAATCAACCGGTCTTTTCTTTTATAGAGCCTGGATTTAAATAATAGTTTAATTGGCCTTGCCTGTCCTAAGGTTGTAACAGATTTTTCCCAGATTTTTCTTCTATAATAGATTTTTCTCAGATGCTTATCATTTTTTTTTAATTTTTGCATTTAAATATTTATGAATTGGTGAATATCTTTATGCCTGTTAGCTATTTATACAAATATGTGTTGTTCCATATCCTAATTTTACTTAATAAAAAGATTTTAAAATGCAGCCTTTAATATATACTAAATTCCTATATGTATTTGCTTCTCTTTCTGGATTTTCCATTCTGTCCTATTGGACTGTCTGTGTTTTCATGTATTTTCTTTTCATTATTGATGCACTGTATTATAATACTATGTTTTAACATTTGGTAGGACTAGTTTTTATTTAAGTTACTTATTTTAAGTGTGTTCTTCATTTTACTTGGTTTCTTTTTATTTATGATATTTAGAATCATCTTTTCTATCAAAAAAGTAGATTTTTTACTGTAGTCAGATAAAATACATTGGTTAACTTAGAAAGAACTAACATCTTTATAATATTGAATCCAAACCAGGCACATAAGTGTTTCTGTTTGTTAATACAATCTCTATGTATTTCAAGAATGTTTTAGATATTTTCTCCTATATATTTTGTATTTTGTATTACTATATCATAATTGTACATGTTTTGGGTGTACATGTGATATTTTTATACATGTATACAATGTGTAATGATTAAGTCAGATTAACTGGGATATCCATCATCTCAAATGTTTATCTTTGTGTTGGAGACATTACAATTCTTCTCTTCTAGATATTTTGAAATATACAATGAACTATTGTTAACTATAATTTTCCTACTGTACTATTGAATACTAAAATTAATTCCTTCTATCTACTGAATTTTGGTACCCATTAGCCAACTTATCTTCATCCCTTCCCTTTTACATATGTCTTATCAAGTTAATTTCTAGACATTTTTAATTGGTGTTCTGTAGGCAGTTTTCTGATCTAGCAGATCTTCTGTTTAGAGGCTTTTACCTTATTGAATTCTCATATTTTTAGTTATCTTGCATTTCTAGTTTTACAGTTATTTTTCTTAAAACAGTAATAATTTTGTCTTTTTTTCAACTTTTATATTTCCAATATTTTTTTCTTGTCTAATTGCATTGGCTTGTAACTCCAGTGCAATGTTAAGTACTAGTAGGGATAGTCAATATCTTTGTGTTTTTCCTCATTTTAGCAGGAATTTCTCCATTATATATGATGCTGGCTTTGGGGATGATTATATGTAGACACACAAATTAAAAAAAAAAAAAAAAACACCCTGTTAATTATCTTTCAATTCCTATTTAGCAAGTAATAATTCTTACTTATCAAAAATAGCTTAAGTTTTGTCAAATGTCTTCTGCATCTACAAGATGGTCATGTATTATACTAATATAGTATATTCTATTAATGGATTTCTTAATATTGAAACATCCTTGTTTCCGTGAAATGAACTCCTCTTGCTCAAGTTTTTTTACTCTTTTTGTAACCTGATAAATTCTATTTTTTATTTTATATTGACTTTTTAAAATTTAGATGCGTAAGAAATGTTTTTCTGTAGTTTTCATGATGAACTATCTCTTCAGATTCAATGGCAAATTATATTCGCTTCATTACAAAAAAGTATTAGAAAAATTTTCTGTGTTTTCTACATCTAGAAAAAGATTAAATAGCATTGAAATTAATTATTCATTAAAGTTTGATAGAATTCCACAGCTAAACTGTCTAGACAAGAAGCTTTTGTAAGATTAATCCTTTGACAACTATATTTGTGAAAATGCATGTGCACTTTTCTTTCTCTTCTGGGTCAGTTTGTAAATTATATTTTCCTAGAAAATTATCCCTTTCATCCAATCTCATATAACATTTGTATAGCATTTTTAAAAATTCTTATATTCTTTGTTATTTCTTATTCTAGATATGTGTTCATTATTGCTTTGTGATTACACTAGGTTGTTATATATTATCTATTAATAAATTTGCTTGTTTACATATTTGTTCTACCATTTAAATATTTTTTAATTCATTAAGATTTGTTTTTATATTTCTTAATTCTTTTCTTCTACTTTCTTTTTTCATTTTCATTTTTCTAAATTTGGAGTCATATGATTAATTTATACTTCCGTGCTTTAATTTTTATTGATAAAAGAATTCATAACTATAAGCTTTATTTTAAGCAAGGCATTCATTGTGTCCTACAGTTTGTCTCCATTTTTTTTAACTTGCTGAATTTAAAAAGATAGACATTTTACAGTTTCTATTTTTCTGACTTTGTAACTGATATATTGTCCTATTCTATGGCATTTAAAAACTTGTTTATAATATTTTTATTTTTTTAATTTATTGAAGTTTTATATTTTGAGGCACAGAATACTTACAATATTTATAAATGTACCTTGGACCCATGAAAATAAGTGTTCTCTGTTATTAGGGTACTAAGTCTGATAGTCGTCAGCTTTATCTTCTTGCTTATGATATTTAACATTTCTGAATCCTTTCTTTTATGGGCAGTTCTCTCTTTCACCAATAGCGTGGATCCATATAAATGACTATGCAAACTTAAACTGTGTAAAACGTTTTTAATAATCAATTGGACAAATTATATTAGTGAATGACCTTAAAAATTTTTGTCAAAACATTATGAAGTTTCTTACCATAAGTTATAAATGTTTTGGACTGAAAGAAGTAAATTAAAGCCTCATATCATTTGTGTCTTTTTCTTTTTTCTAATGTTTTCTGAAATGTCTGTTTATGAAACTTCTTACTATTCACAGACACAGTCATGGCACACTGCAACCTGGAACTCCTGGGCTCAAGCATTCCTCCCACC
Source organism: Macaca fascicularis (assembly GCF_037993035.2). Classification (NCBI taxonomy): domain Eukaryota; kingdom Metazoa; phylum Chordata; class Mammalia; order Primates; family Cercopithecidae; genus Macaca; species Macaca fascicularis. The sequence continues at coordinate 106,374,650 of NC_088379.1, forward strand.
TCAGTCTCCTGAGTAGTTCGAACTGTGGACATGTGTCACCACACCCAGCTGAAATTATTTGTATAGGTCAATTAATCCTATTTATATTTATAGAAAGGAAAGATATGTCTGCAATGCATTAATTGTTAATTTAGAGCAGGGTTTTCTTCAGTTGTATCAATTATTGTAATGCTTTTAATGCTTCTTCTCTGGTCAGTGACAGCTTCTCAGGGCAACTATGATAATAGTTTTTAGTAAAGTGATATAATTACAGCTGAGATTTTGATTAGCGTCGTTAAAATTCCAGTCAATATTTTAGCTATGGATCTTAAGATTATTCTGAAACTGATTGTAATTCTGATCTTTAATTCCGACATTAGGGGCCATGATGCTTGTTTCATCTTTCAAGAGAGGTCAGCTATTGCTGCTATAAGAGTTTCATTTTTGCAATATATGGTTTTCAAACTATAAATTTGTACTTTAGGTATTTGTGCTTAAAACATGCATCATCAGCTACTAAGAGAAACGTTATAGTATCAGAATGCCTATTCTACAAATTTTGTAAAAAATAAGTTTGATATTTGAAAAAAATAAGTTTGATATTTGAAAAAAGTTTGATATTTGTAAAAAATAAGTTTGATAAAAAATAAGTTGATATTTGAATTTGATATCTTCTAATACCTTTTTTCTTTGCTCTTCTCTCTCCTAGAAATACCAGTCTCCTCTCCTGACCCCATTCTCCCAGTCATACTGTTTCCAGGCTGCCCACAACCTCCCACTGTAGGGATCCATTCTGACTTTTATTAAAATTTACTAGTCTACTACTCCAGGGCCTGCTCTCCCTTTAAAGTAATAGAGTATTTGGTAATCGACATCGTACTTCTAACAAATCATTCATTTGCATTTTATAACAGAATTTACAACATTAAATTTTAATGCAAAGCGTTCACCACTTTGGAATGAAATGTTTGTGTTGGTAATTCACTTTTTAAAATTCGTTATTTCCATAGGTTTTTGGGGAACAGGTGGTATTTATTTACATGAGTAAGTTCTTTAGTGGTGATTTGTGAGATTTTGGTGCACCCATCGCTTGAGCAGTATACACTGAACCCAATTTGTAGTCTTTTATCCCTCACTCCCTTCCTATCCTTTGCCCGAGTCCCCAGAATCCATTGTGTTATTCTTATGCCTTGCATCCTCATAGCTTATGAGTGAGAACACGCAATGTTTAGTTTTCCATTCCTGAGTTACTTCACTTAGAATAATAGTCTCCAGTCCCATTCAGGTTGCTGTGAATGCCATTAATTCATTCATTTTTATGGTTGAGGATATTCCATTGTATCTGTAGTCAATGATAGTGTATTTTACGCTTAAAAATTTGTTAAGAGGTAGAATTCATAGTAACTTGTCTTACCACAAGGAAAACAATTGGTAAATACTTTTATAAGATTATGAAGAAAGAGCTACAGTGTTCAGAAAAGGAGTTACTGACTCGCTGAAATAATAAGAAAGATTTTACATGGATCTCTATGAACCGAGTTCTGAAGAATGAATGAATAAGAGTGTGCTAAAGTAGAGTTAGTCTCTACACATGCTGATGGTGGGAAAACTATGGAGAAGGCACAGACAGAGAGGGGAAAAACTAGTGAATGTCAGGTAATGAGGAGTTTGGCTGGGCTGTCCCACGGGGCACATTGATGACTGGACACCAAGAAAGAAGGCCACAAAATCATTTTTGCTTCAGATTATAAATGTTCTTTTATGATTTTTAAAAAATTTTGAATTTTTTCTAGGTAATAGAGAGTCAACAGAGATTTTTAAGGGGTAATATGGCAGGATAGGTTTGTTTTTTAATGAAAGATAACGGGAATGAAATATGAAAGATGGACTGGAGGAAGGAGAGTCCTGTGAGGAGGAGGCCAGTAAAGAGGCTGTCTCTGTAGGTCATAAAGAAGGTGAAGGGTGCCTAAAGGAAGAGAGAGGTCACGATGAAGAGAAAACTTAAAATTGAATTGAAATCATCTAGAGACTGGTAATAATGTAGTACTCCAGCAGAGGAAAACATGTGAGCGTATTCTCTGTTCCATTCCGTTAAAGAGAAAAAAACACACTTTGGTGGGAAAAAAAAAGAGAAAAATTTAAAAACTCAATTTTCCACAGAGCCTGACTAGAAACTGTTATCTCTCTCAGGTAAATATATAGTCAGTCCATTTGCAGAGGCTAATGGATGACTTAATTAAGACCTGACAAGATTTTCTGGGACAAGAGATAAAGGATAATTCCCATTTAATAGCCCCCTTTAGATAAGATGATACTGGTATTATTAATAATTTCTCCAGGCATTTCCCATCTTAATGAAGAATTAACACAGGAGCTCACCTTAATATTTGGAACATCTTGCCAAATAGTACAATCTGGAGTCTCTATTTTTGTTCAGTCAGAAAGCTTGACAGTTAGCCATGGCAGGTTATTAATCTTTGTGTTGACTGCAAGCATAATATCAGAGTGGTGACTTGGCTGGGAGGTTTGTCAGAATGAATTGTTTTCTGAGATAGCAGATGGTTTGGAAATCATCCTCCATGACAGACTGAACAGACTAGAGTTTCAATTCTCTGTTCCTGAGGTGGTGATGAGAAGGACACACACAGGAAATTAACTCTCCTGGTTTAGCTGAAAACGACTATGCAGTGGACGGTCAGAGCACAAACTAGCAACAACGATGAAGGATAAATAAGAGGCAAGTGGGAAGTTCCTAATTAACTCCCATCTACTTCAAGTTAATTTCCCTAACTCAACAATATTGCACATATGAGGAAAGTCAATTTATGCATATCAAGACTTGATTTTATAATTTTGCTCTTGAAAAATGAGATAATCAACAACATGAGGAGTATATTAACTAGGGACCTGGATCACAGTGATTCAGAGTGAGGAATCAGGTAATTGAATCTAGTCAGTTTATTCAGAGCAGGATGCAAATAAGTAATTTGGACATCTTGAATGAGCTCTGCCAAGTTAAAAGCCTCATGAAAATTTTGTAAATAGGCCATACACTTTAATGTAATCTGAGAATAGAGGGTGGTTTACAATAATTTCAGATTTCTATTTAGCTATTATTATTATTATAGTTTTTAAAATGTTTCCCCTGACATCCTTCCTGTGTAAATGAATATGTCCCAGGGACACTCCAGTAAATGAGATGAACTAATGTAAAATATTAAATAATTCATGTCCTTGGAAGCCACTGAGACTTTGCTCATGTTTTTAGGTAAAGCAAACCAATGTTGTGATGCAGAAAAAGACATCTGCATATGAAAATATCTCACGTATTATCTTTTAAGCCTAAATGTGTACTTAATTTAAAAAGAAGAAAAGGAAGCATGTTAAAGAATGCATCAGGAACCATTTAAAAATAGTAGAGATAACTAACAGGATTTTGATTTTTTTTTTTTTTTTGGTGCAAGGGGAAGGGGGAGGTCTTTTTACTGCCTTTGCCATCATTTCTATGGTTATGAATTAAACTGGAGTGTAACAATGAAGTCAAGTGAAATATGGAGAGGAGCCTGGGACAAAGGAGGCAGTATTGTGGAGTAGGGGGTAGTATGAAATTAATAAGACCTGGGATATTAGTGTTCTTAGTCCTACTCCCATCAAAGTCTGACCTTGGGGTTGTTATATAACCTCTCAGGGACAGTGTGTTCTTGTCTGTGAAATGAAATAATAATAACGTCAGCCTCACAGGATGTTATCAAAATTAAATGTACAAGCAGAATTAAGCGTCTGCCACAGAGAAGGCACAGAAAATTTAGAAATTACCTAACTACTCTGTTTAGGAAATGACTTTATACTGTCAGCTTTGCCCAAAAGCAAATTTCTAGACATTTCTAGACATCCCTTCAGCAGTGACAGGGATAAACTAACAAGATTGTGGGTTAATTTGGAAACAAATTCCTTCGTGTTAAATTCTAACTCTGCCACTTAGCAGTTGTGTAACAGCTTTTCATTAAACTTCTCTTAGTATCAGTTTCCTCATCTATATAATAAATATAGTAATAATACTTACACCTATTGGATACTTGCAGGAATTAAATGAAATAATCTGCATTAAGAACCTAGTACAGTCTCAAGCACATAGCAGGGACTCTAAATGTTACCTTTGATTATCTATTTATTAGCCCCATGTAAGTATATCCATGAAAAGTTTATCTGCCATAAGGGACAAACATAGAGAATGACTTTTCTGTCTAGCATATCATCTTGCTATGAAAATGTGTCATATGTGGTTTGTTCCAAAAGGAACTCTTGCCCTTTTAGCAAATAAGTCTGAGTGATTTCAATCACTGTTTGAGAGATGAGACTTAAAGTTATTAGCAGTGACACTTTCAATATTTGAAGACATTAAAGAGTAATTGAAAGCGATCAAGTATTGAAGAAGTGTCAACTCTTAAAACAAGGAGACTACTGGGTGAGCTTGCATTTGTACAGTTTTTCTCTTGTGGGAACAGCCCAGTCCTTACTGTGTGGCAAGGCTGAAGATCAAGGAAAAGCCATATTGTTACTGGCTTGATGAGTCAAAGGACAGAATTTGGAACTGCCAGAGTGGCTAGAAAATAAAAGGAAAAATGAAGAAAAGCTTTTAATGCTGTATATTATCTGCCTAGGTCCTAAGCTGAACCTTGAACTCCATATGCATGAAAGAGACATCAAAGAGAAACTAAAGACTATAGCTAGAAGGGTAAGATAAATGAGTCAAGATTTCAACTGATACCTACAGCAGGCATTACAGAATTCAGAGTTTGATTGCAGCCAAAGACAATTTCTTGTTAAAATCAAGATAATCATTCTTCAGCAGCAGATTTCAGAATACAAAGTATCTATAATATATTATTTATAATATTCAGCATACAATAAAAAAAATCACTAAACATGTGAAAAACAGAAAGTGTGGCCCATATTCAAGAAAACAGCAGTTAGGGCTGGGTGCGGTGGCTCACACCTGTAATCCCAGCACTTTGAGAGTCCAAGGCAGGTGGATTGCGACGTCAGGAGATCGAGACCATCCTGGCTAACATGGTGAAACTGCGTTTCTATTAAAAATACAAAAGATTAGCCAGGTGTGCTGGTGGGTGCCCATAGTTCCAGATACTCAGGACGCTGAGGCAGGAGAATGGCATGAACCCCAGAGGCGGAATTTGCAGTGAGCAGAGATGGTGCCATTGCACTCCAGCCTGGGCGACAGAGCTAGACTCCGTCTCAAAAAAAAAAAAGAAAGAAAAAGAAAACAGCAGTCAGTAAAACTGACTCTGACAGGTTGGAATATATAGATGAGGACTTTAAAGCAGTTATTATAAATATATTCAAGGATGGACAAAGAAAATATTATAAAAATCAATAAACAGATGGGAAATCACAGCAGATAAATGAGAACTATTTAAAAACAAATCAAATAAAAATTCCAGGAGTTAAAATTATAGTGTCTAAAATGAAAATGTCAGTAAATTTGAAGACACATTGAAAGAATCGTCCAATCTGATAAAACAAGGTCACAACATATATGTAATTGAAATTTTATAAGGAAAAAAAGAGAGATAATAAGACAAAAATATCTGAAGTACTGATTATTAAAAATATCCCCAATCTGACGATAAAAAACAATTTATAGATACAAAAACTTCAGTAAATCCCAAGCAAGTTATAACAAAGAAAGCAACAATCCATATCACAGACAAAATCTTGAAAATCAAAGAGTTATGTTAAAGTAACAAAATGTTGAAAGCAGTCAGAAAAAAATGACTTATTACATAAAGGAAGAGGGTAGTAACATTGATGACTGACTTATCAGAAAGAATAAAAGCCATAAGACACAAAAACATCTTTAAAGTGCTGAAAGAAAAGGAAAAATAACTGTCAACCTAGAATTTTATATTCGCAAAAATATCCTCTGGAAATGATGCCAAAATAAAAGTATTTATTAGATAGACAAAAATGAGAATTTACTGCTAAGTAAATTACATCAGGATGCAGAGAAATGACACCAGATACATATGTGAATCTACAGGAGGTAAAGAAGAGCAACAGATATGGAAAATATGTAAGAAAATATACTTTTTAAATAATTTCTTTTAAAGATACATGCCTCTTTAAGAAAAATGGTGTAATACCCTACTATGGAGTTTATAACATATAGATATCATGTATACACACAATATATGACACTAATACAAAAAATGGGTGCAGCAAATGGAACTATACAGTGGCACAATTCTTATATTTTATGTGGTACAATACTAACACTTAGTAGAATGTGATAGGTTAGGATTTATATTGTAATCCCTACAGAAAACACTGAAAAATGCTAAGATGTGTAACTTAAAGTACAATAGAGAAATCAAAATGAAATATTTAGAAAATTATTAACTAAGAGAAGGAAGTAAAATGAACTAAATATTCATATTGAAAACAATGTTTGTAAGACTGGATAAGAAGCAAGACCTAACTATATGTTGTATAAAAGAGATGTAAGCTAAATATAAAGGCAAAGATAGGTGTAAAAGGAATGAATAGATGGGGAAAAAATATATATATATAATTTGAATAGTAAACATAATAAAAATGGAGTCATTATAACAGACAAAATAGACATCAAATAAGGAGTATTGCCAGAGATAAAGTGAATCATTTTATAATGATAAAATAATCAGAATAGATGTGTATGAGCCTGAATATAGAATTTCAAAACTTGAATTAAAAACTGAGATATCTAGAAAGAAAAATAAACAAATCTTCATTATATCTGGAAATTTTAATATCCCTCTTTCACTAATTGGTATAATAGTGATTGATTATAATGAATAGACCATATAGATGAAAAATCAGAAAGAGTGTCTGAAGAAGACTGGAACAATGCTATTAACCACCTTGACTGAATTCACATTTATAAAACACTGTATGCAACAAATGTTTAAATAATTTTTTCAAAATGTACAGGACACATTCACAAAAAATGTTATGCTGTGTCATAAAGCAAGTCATAATAAATGTCAATAATTAAATATTACAGAATATGCATTTTAGTAAAAATAAATTATAAATAAATAAGTCACGAGATATGTAGAAAAGCCCCAAAGATTTGGAAATAAGTAAAAGTTCTAGTAGGTCAGAAGAAACTACAAGAAAATTTAAAATATTCTGAAATTGATCATATTTTAATACATATGCACCATATGACGGTTAATTTATGTGCCAATTTGAGCTAAGTGATGTCCAGATAGCTAGTAAAATATTACTCCAGGTGTGTCTGTGGGAATACTTCAGGTAGAGATTAGCATTTGAATCAGTAGACTAAGTAAAGAAGATTCAACCTCACCAACGTGAATGGGCATCATCTAATCCATTAAGGGCCTGAGCAGAATGCAAAGGTGAAGGAAGTACTAATTCATCTCCCTGAACCAGGACATCCATCTTCTGCCCTCTGACACTGCATTTCTGGTTTTCAGATTCAGACCAGAACTTACACTATGGATGCCCTCATCGTCAGCACCACCAAGTTCTCAGACTTTCAGAGTTGGACCAAGACCTACACCATTGCTTCACTGGTTCTCATGGCCTTCTATTTTGGGACCTTCTGGCCTCCATAATTATATGAGAAAATTCCCATAATAGATGTTTAGTTAAATTAATTAATGAGTTTATTTATGTTTAGTATATTTTAATTCTGAGGTCTGTTCCTCTGGAGAAACCCAAATACATAGCTAAAGTAGACCTTAGATAAAAATTTGTAACTACTTATATAGTCAATATTATCTATAAAAGCTAGAAACAGGAATAAAAGTAAACTTTAAGTAAAAGTAGAAGGAAGGGTAAATGAAGATATTAGAAATCAGTGAAATAGATAATAAAAACTAGATAATTGACAAAGTGAAAACTTTGTTCTTTGAAAAGATTAATGAAATCAATAAAGCCCAAGCTATAATAATTAAAAACAAAGAGATAAAACAGAAATTTAAAAAATTATGATAAAATTAGTATCAGAAATAAATTAATATGTATTTTATTATACAATAGCAAAATATTAGAAACTACTTTATGATTTAGGTAGATAATTTTCTTGATGTATACAGCTTACCAGGACTAACCTGAGATGAAATTTTTAAAAGTTCATAGTTATATTTATTAGAAAGGTCAAATTGGTTATCAAACACTTTCTCACAAAGAAAACTTCAGGCTCAGATGGCTTCACTGTGAATTGAACAACACATTTAAAGAACACATAATACCAATATTACCAGAACTCTCTTAAGGAATAGAAAAGGAAGGGGCAATTACAACTTCTTTAAACAGAATAGAAAACCCTGACACAAAATTGATGAATACAGTACAAAGACCTAAAATTAATGACCAATATCATTTAATGTAGATGCACATTAGCAATTTAATCCAACAATATATAAAAAGGTAGATATATTAGGACCAAATGGTCTCTACACCAGGAATGCAAAGATTGGTGAAACAGGCTGGGCATGGTGGCACATGCCTATAATCCCAGCATTTTGGGAGGTTTAGGCGGGCGGATTACCTGACATCAGGAGTTCGAGACCAGTCTGGCCAACACGGTGAAACCCCATCTCTACCGAAAATACAAAAATTAGCCGGGTGTGGTGGCACATGCCTGTAAACCCAGCTACTTGGGAGGCTGAGGCAGGAGAATTGCTTGAGGCTGGGAGACAGGTTGCAGTGAGCCGAGATTATGCCACTGCACTCCAGCCTAACCGACAGAGTGAGACTCTGTCTCAAAACAAACAAACAAAGAAGACTGGTGAAACATTCAAGTGCATCAAGCAATAGAATTCTCTATACTAACTGAATTAAATAGATGAACCAAATGATTAACTCATGGGGTTGACACACATCTAAAGATACAGAAAGATGTAGAAAAACCATGTGGCAAAATTCAACACTCACTTATGAAAGAAAGAAAGAAAGGAAGAAAGGAAAGAAGGGAAAGAAATGAAAGAAAGAAGGAAAGAAAAGAAAGAAAGAAAAAAAGAAAGAAAGAAAGAAAGAAAGAAAGAAAGAAAGAAAGAAAGAAAGAAAGAAACTTTTTTCCAATTATGAATGGGAAGCAACTTCTTTAATCCAGTAAAGTGCATTTATTAAAAACAAAAAAGCAAACACACATATTGAATGGTAAAAGTCTAAAAAGTTCACCTTTATATTCAGAAAAAAGAAAATGATATCTGTTCTCACTGCTTCAGTTAGACATTTTACTAGTGGATTCAGAAATAAAAGAAGTAAAGGGCATGGAAACTGGAAAGGTAGACAAAATTTTCTCTTATTTGTAGGTGACACGATTGCTTTCCAAATCTTAAAAAATCTACAAAACAATTTCTAGAACTAACAAATGAATTTAGCAATGTCACAATTGCAGAATACAAAATTTGATTGTATTTCTATATTCTAATAGAAAACAGTGGGAAAAAGCAAAATTTTAAATTCCACTGCAATAATATGAAAATCTAAAATAAGATAAAAAGTAATAAATATTCCAAGATAGTTGCACTAAAAGCTACAAAACAATACTGAAAGAAATTAAGACCTAAATAAGTATATAAACATGCTCTTAGAGAAGCCTCACTATTCTTCTCAGTTCACCCAAATAGATCTACAGCGGTAATCTGCAAGCACCTTTTGTTTCAGAATCCCCCAAACACCTTTGAAATTATTGGGAATCTCCAAGGACTTTACTTTTTGTGAGTTATATCCATCAACATTTACAGTATTATAAATTAAAACTGAAAAAATGTTAAATACTAATTTAGTAATTTGTTTAAAAAACTATAAATCTATTACATTATCTTAAGTATGTTTATTTTTTAAATCTACATTCTCTAATACAAAAGTAATCTAGGAGAGTGGAACTGTTTTTAAACTTTTGGAAAATCTGGCTTAATAAAAGACAGAAGATTCTTATATGCCTGAAATACAGTTAATTGATGTGACATGTTGTTTTACTTGCAGTATATGAAGTAATACTGGCCTCATATAGATAAGTAGTTGTAGGAGGGAGGGGTATTTAAGTAGGCTTTTCACATAACTGTAGATATTCTTCTTTGATATTATACTAAAACTTGCTGAGAAAATAAAGGCAGCAGTTACAATGCACTCTGAAAGGAATATGGCAAGGATAATGCATGGTCCTATCAAAGTACACAGATAGGACCACAAATTAGGACATGGATATCAGAGAAGACTCTATTAAAAAAAAAAATGATGGTTAAACTGAAACCAGAAGATTAAGGAAAGAGTATCCCAGGAAAGGAAAATACTCAAGTGAAGACATGATAGATACACAGATTCAAAAAGACTTGTGATGATCTCAGCTTAGTAGTTACACTGAGTACTGAGCGGGGGTGGGAGGTTGTTAGGGAGAGTAACAAAAGATTAAACTGAAAAGACAACTGAGCTTATATGTGAAAGCTGTCCCTAGGCAAAGTTAATAGCTTTAGTATTTTCTATAAAGATAATGAGAATTTATTGAAGGATTTAAGCCAAAGAATGACAGCTCATAAAAGGTGAAAGTTTAAAGAAAGATTGATGAGTCAGTGTGTGAGCTACAGTAGAAAGGTCCAATACAGTAGTCCTGCCTTATCTGTGGTTTCATCCCACTTACCCATGGTAAACTGCAGTTGAAAAATATTAAATGGAAAATTCCAGAAATAAACAATTCATCAGTTTTAAATTGTGTGCCAGTCTTAGTAGTATCATGAAATCTTGTGCCATCCCACTCCATCCTGTGCAGTATGTGAGTCGTTCCTTTGTCCAGCATATCTGTGCCTCTGTTACCTGCCTCTTTGTCTCTTAGCTACTTTCTCAGTTATCAGATCAACTGTTGCAGTATCACCGTGTTTATGTTCAAATAACCCTTATTTTCCTTAATAATAGCTTCAAAGCACTGGAGTAGTAATGCTGACATATTGTTATAACTGTTCTATTTTATTATTAGTTATTGTTGTTAATCTCAAAGTGCTTAATTTATAAATTAAACTTTCACACAGTTATGTATGCATAGGAAAAAACATAGTATATACAAAGATGAAAGTACTATCTGCACTTTCAGGCACCCCTTGCAGCATTTTGGAACATATCACCCACAGGGAAGGATAAACTACTGTAATATAAAGTCTTAAATACATACATTGGTTTTGGGAATAACAATATTGTTTGTAACTTAATTGAGGAAAAATGGCAGATGAGGCTATGTTGCAGTGAGCTGAGGCATGAATGGTGAGGGTAGGCTTAGCTTTCAAGAAGCTTGTCTGGGAGAAAAAAGTGACAGGGCAGTAAGCAGTAGTGACTAACGGGAGGAAGAGGGTGAAGGGAAATAGCCAGTGTACCAACAAACATTAAAGCTATGAATCTGGAAAAGGACAAAAGCTGAACCTTGCATATGGTAGTATGCCAGATCTGCTCTAATACAAGTAAAGAAGGATTGAAATTTAGCATTAATTATTTTTGAAATTATTTTCCTTACTATGTTTTTTTAAACAGCCCTCATATAGGTTGTTTCATTTTCCTCATTTTGCTTAGTCAACTTTTATCTCCCAGAATGTGTATAAGTAAATCATGGTTGAATACTAAATAAATAATTTTTAAACTTCAAATTAATCGTGTCTGAATTGCTGAGCTTTTATTTCATGCCAAAATCGGGGGGTGTTGCTTGCTTAATTCATTTATTTGAAGAATGAAAAACATGACTACATTCAGAACCGAATCTACTAGGACATTCATGTGAGTCCCACTGAAGTCCATACCTCACAAGTGACATATGTACCTTATTTGTTTACTTCTTTTGTTGAGAGGATTTGGACTTCTTGTTTCTGTGGATTTGTAATATAAAAATTCAGCTGGTCACAAATTCCAGAGTAGTAATTTTTAATACAGTTAAAATGGATAAAATTACTTGGAACCAGTTTATCAAATAGATTCAAAGAATCTTTAATATCATTAACTTGCCTAAAACTGAAGTGTAATTTGTTTTATAATCTGTTTCCCCACCATTTGTAGTTGTGAAGATGCCTATCATTTGAAATCTTCCTGCTGTAGCAGTTAAGTGAGGAATACAAGCAGACTGGCTGAATGTTCCTTGAGAACCATGTGGCTAATGAAAACCATTTGAGTTTATCAGTTGGCAACTCAAGAGCATGAGGATGACTAGAGTTTACAGCAGTCATTTCTCTCTTGTACTTCTCTGGGATGAATAAATAAATCTTTTCAGAAAGCTTGAAGCTATAATCACTGGAGGCATTGCCATAGAAACAAAGCAAGAGCATCAGTAAATCAATAAGAAAAATATTCCAAAATACAGAATAACTGGTGAAAGCGGCCAATTTTATAAAATGCTATATATTTTGATCCAGATGTATATGTGAGTATATAAGATATGTTTGAATAGAAAACAATTACATTACATTCAAGTGTTATAAAATAGAAGATTAGTTTATATGTGTGTGATTTTATTTCCACAGGTTTTTGGGGAAAAGGTGGTATTTAGTTACATGAGTAAGTTTTTTAGTGGTGATTTGTGAGATTTTGGTGCACCCATCACCTGAGCAGTATACACTGAACCCAATTTGTAGTCTTTTATCCCTCACTCCCTTCCTATCCTTTGCCCGAGTCCCCAGAATCCATTGTGTTATTCTTATGCCTTTGCATCCTCATAGCTTACGAGTGAGAACACACAATGTTTATTTTCCATTCCTGAGTTGCTTCACTTAGAATAATAGTCTACAAGTGCTGTGTCAATCTAGAGTAAACCAAAGCAGATTGATTTACCATGTATGACAGATTATACACTGGGGGCATTTGTTCTTAGGAACCAGTGATTGTGCCAGCTGATACCAAGTGCACCTCAGAAAATGAAGACCTGCATGTCAAAAACAAATAGGAAACACATTATAGGTATATGCTTTCAGAATTTGATTAAACAGATTATGGTATATTTGGGTCAATGGCTATAACACATTGAATTTGGTAGATACTTAGTTTGTGTGCCATTTACGTTCACAGTTACATGGGGAACAAGATAGAAAATTTTGCATCAAATATTAAATAGCAACACCCTATATAATCATAACTAGACGTCTTTATTTCTCTTTTATTCCACTACTTCATGTACTATGGCGTCCTCTTTATTTCCTTCTTTGTTCTCTCCTTCTCCTAGCCTCCACCTCCCTGCATTGTCTAAAATTACATCCTTCAATAGGATAACAACTAGCCACACACAGCTATTAAGGCTAATTGAATAAAGTAAAACATTTCATGATTTAGTTTCTAAGGCACATAGCTACATTTTAAGCAAGGAAGAGTCACAGTGGACAGCAGCTACCATATTGGACAGCACAGATAATGCTGATCTAAAACAATTAAAATCTTGCTCCTAGCTTAGTATTTTATTTTTCCAAAAATGTAGAGAGAGAGAATGAGAAGGAAAAGGGGCAGGATAGAAGGGGAGAAGAAAAAAATCCATGTTGCTCTCTACCCTTACTCTTGGAAGAAAGCAGTTGAAGAGCTCCTTGTTCCAGTAGAAACACAATAGTAACTTAATGCCAAATCTACTCTCTTCTCATTCTGGAGGAGGTGAAGGCAAGGGGAGCCTATAAACTACGTCTTCAGTGAAACTAAGAGACAGAGAAAATTTGAAAACTACAAATTGCCTGTGTGGGCAACAGCAAGGAAAACCAGCAAAATCTGCACGGAAAGCTATAGCGGCACGATAGGGAGAAGCATGGAGGACGATGGTGGTCTAGAGTGGACAGATCTCAGAAACGAGCAGCAAATATGAACTACTATAAGGAAAAAGTCCCTCTTAAATAGACACTGTTGTGACAAGGCTGAGGACTAAAAGAGCACAATCACTGCAGCTGCTGTGACATAAGATACTGAAAGCCCTCTTGGATCCTCTTGGTGTAAGAAAGCACCATCTTTCAAAAGACAAAAGGATACCTCGGAAGCAAGGACTATGTTCTTGAAAGGAGTGTTTAGTAAAGCTAGGTCAGAGAAGCATCAGAGGCATGGCTATACAGAGAAATTTCATTATAATGAAACAATCCATTTCCTTAGCCCCAGATTCCTAGCAAACTGTCTCACTCCCTAGACTCCTGCTCTGACCCCCACAAAAGTCTCCTGCTAATATTTTGTCTGGAAATTTTAATTCATTCAAATATGAGTAATAGTAAACCCTACAGCGTGCTGTAAGGGTTCAAATGTGTCCCCCAAAAAGTTGTGTTGAAATCCTTGTCCTCAGTACCTTGAGATGTGCCTGTATTTGGAAACAGGGTTGTTGCAGATGTGATTAGTTAAGATGAGGTCATACTGGAGTAGGGTGTACTCTTAATTCAATATAACTGATAGATTTATAAGAAGAGAAAAGACATGGAGACACAAGAGAGAACACCATGTGATGAAAAAAGGCAGACATTGTAATGTTCCAGCTGCAATTGAAGAAATGCTAAGTACTGCTGGCAAACTACCAGAAATTAGGACAGGCAAGGAAGGATTCTCTCCAACAGCTTTCAAAGGGTGCATGTCCCCGAAAACATTTTGGCTTCTGACTTCCAGCCTCCAGAACTGTGAGACAGTACATTTCTGTGGTTTTAAGCTATCCACTTTGTAGATTTTTTTGTCACAGTCTTAGGAAACTGATACAATCCTTTCAAAGATACCATAAAATAGGAAACAGCACAAAAGGTATTTGTTTAATAAAAGAAAAAATCTTACCAGAAAAAAATGTTGCCACAAAAAGATACAAGTTGCAACACAACCTTTCACCAACAAGATAGATACAATTACAGCCAGGAAGGAAATACCAGGACTCAGGATAACATGACTGGACAAGAGAAGCTGATGTCTAGACATATGCAGTAAAACTGTAGGATTTAGGGGAAACTGTAGGATTTAGGGGAAACTGTAGGATTTAAGGGAAAATGGAAGAAAAAGAAAATTAGAAATAAAGAATAAATTACAGAATCAAAAGAGATACTAATACCATAGAAAGCACAATAAGAGATGTAGGTGAGAAAAGTGAGAAAATCAAATGAAAATTAATAGAAATAAAGATATAGAAAGTATTGGAAATCATATGATGAGTAAAAGGTAGGCCAAAGACATCCAAAATTCATGTAATTAGGACCGCAAAGAAAATCAAACAATGAAAGAGAAACAATATTTAAAATTTTAATTCAAGAAAACTTTCTTAAAGAATATTTGAATCTGATTATTGAAGAGAACGTTATAAACCAGGGAAGGGGTACATTATAACACAGGATTGTCAACACTGAGACATAATCTGAATAAAATGTTTGATTTTAAAGATAAAGAATCTCTGAGCAGCAGAAGGAAATATCAAAATAATTTTAGGTGAAAGAAAATCAAGTTGGTCAGACATCCCCCAGCAATTTTTTACTAGAAGACAGTGAAAAAAATATCTCCAAGGAAAGAAAGAAAAACACTCAAGAAAAAAAGTGTGTCAAAGTTTTTATACCTAATCAGACTGTCCATTGAGCATAGAGGTTATAAATAAATAAAATTTTTTCAGATGTATCTGCAAGAACCTAAAGAGCATAATTCACATAAGCCCCTCCTATTAAGAGACAAAACTCAACTAAAATATAATTTTAAAATAGCAAGAAAAGGACAGGTGGTAAGACTTTAGTATACTTAAGATATATTTAAGATAAAAGCAAACTACATTAAAAGTGATAAAATGAAAAAAAAGTAATGTGCTTCAAATTACTGGCTAGTTTGAAAATGTATAACTATTATCAAAAACACAAATAAAGGAGAGAAAAAAGTTGATAAGTGGCCTAAGCTCACCAGTACTTTACCTGGAATAGCTACAAATTAAAAGACATCATTCAAAAGTGGCAAATGACAGAAATCTAACGCAATTGTCCATTGGTCTACCCAGTTGAACCCCACTGATTTTGCAAGATGATAGAGTGACACGAAGAATTTTATGCAAGACTGCCTGCAAAAGAGTACTGATTACAACAGAGCAAGCAATAAAATGGGGACATTTATATATCAGAAGTGTCTATCATTTATTTAATCAAAGTTAAGCCTTGATATTCCAAAATTTATTGGTGTCATTTTCCCTTTTGCGCTCTCTGTCTCTCTACACTCTCTCTCTCTCTCTCTCTCTCTCTCTCTCTGTCTCTCTCTCTGTCTCTCTCACACACGCACACACACTCTTTAATACAGAGACCACTGATAATGGACACTATGTACATCAGTCTGAGGTCAGAATATTTCAAGTAAAATTGCACTTTGGCTACATAAATCGTTGTCCAAGAAAGTAGACCAATCTTCCAGTCATCTTAGCAAAAGAAATTTGCAAATGGAAAGGGAATGCATAGGAATAGCTCAAGTAAAGGACTAGGCTATGGAAGGACAAAACTCAGCTCTGGGGAATCTGCATAGAAGGAACTGGTAAACAGTCTTTTCAGGGTGCCACCTTTGAGGGAATGAGCCTTAACCCTTGCAAGTATTTTTGATGCTTTTCTCAAAAGTAAAATTCCAAGAAATTGTATGGCTCACATGCTATAATACCAGATTGTATGCAATATGTAAAATATAGCACCCCAAATGGAAGAAAATTTAGCAGGAAAAGGTAGAATAAATGCTGAGGTCTAAAGCAGCAGGTGTCCATTAGGAGGTGTCCATTAGCAGGTGTCCATAGTCTTTATGCTTACACTGATGGGTTGGGAGAAAGGGACCGACAATTTATTTAAATCTCACAGATGTTAGAGAAGTTAAGAGGTAGAGAAACACTGATGAAAGCACAAGACATAGAAACAGTTGATGAGGGCTTTTTCCTACACATCTCTACCTCCTGCTCACTATTGTTTTTCCCAAACATCTTCCTCATCCCATATAACTATTCTGTATTCACATTCACTCTTGTTTGTTCATGTCTTTCTCCCACTGGCATTTCATGACTCCTGCCCAAGGATGTAAAACCTTTCCATTTATCTCTACCTTTCTGTAATTCTGAGATAGTCCCTTTAAGAGAATGCACCTGAATTTGCCCATATTTCTCATGTCATTAATGAGTAGTAGATGTCTATGAAAATCATCTGTTACCTTTCTAGGTACCTGCATTCATTTATCTGAAGGCTGTCTTGGATATTTGAAACCTTCAGCTCAAAAGAGTGTCTATGCTTACGAAAATGTACTAAATCCCCTTAACTCAGAAGAACCACTGTTCAGAACCACAAGCTCCAAAGAACCATTGTTGGTTGGTAAGATATTGCCAAACCCATAACCAGTGTGTCCAAGACCCAATAAGTTGGCAACAGCTTTTTCAAAAGTTTCACAATTTTATTTTCCGATTTGATAGTGTAAAATTTCCATCTGCTTTCACTTTGGAGCAGTTTGGAAAATACTAGAAAAAAATTAGGAAGTAACCAAATCATTCTTAGGTGGAATTTTATTTTTGTGATGATACAATTTGGAATTTAAATAAATAAAAACAAAAACAACACAAACAATATAAAGGCCGCCATATAAGCCATCTGCTAGTAAAGGCCTTTGGCTATTCTTTTCCATATTTACTGCCAAGGGAGGTCCCTAACTTACTACAATTTCAAGTTTAGGATTCCAAATGGCAGCCTTTTAAATAGCAGCAAAACAGTAGCAGTGGAAACACAGTAACAGATACTTGTCATTTATAGGTCTGAATATTTTTATATTTGTAAGAAGTATATTTTGAGATAAATACATGAAGATGAAAGAGCAGAATGACATTTTCATCATTCTTAAGCAGGAAAAAGATAACCTTTTTTTTTTATTATTATTTTTTAGCATGGAAACTTTCCACTTTTAGTAAGAGAAGATTGAGAGAAGGCAGAGTATACTGTCAGGTTCAATTAATTGTTGAAGCCAAACAAAAATAGCCTCTCATGGTTCCCATTGTTCTGCAGTTGTTGGCTTCATAATGCCTGTTGTCTCCTTCCTTATGACTAATCATCATGGTTGCCCAGTTTCCTTTCTTGATTTTCTGCCAGAAGTTGTGATGTGTCATAGAAATAAAGGGCAACCCTCCAAGCATTTCTTTCCAGGTCTCTTGAGCACATCCATCTTGGAGCATTTGTCTTTTTCTTCAAATTGCTGAATTTCTTGACCTCCCTGAACTGAGAAGCTATGTTTGTGAATGTGCATGTGTCAGTCATTTGATAAGGGAGCCTAAGTAGCTTCCTGCTTTAAAGAGGTCAAAATAATGGGAGTCCTGAATGGAATGTGTGCACAAGTCTTCAGCCTAATGTGTTTTTCTTTTTCAGAATCTCACCTTGCTTCTTGTTACTCTGTTGAACAGTTCTAGATTGCTAAAAGTATCACCTGCTTTCTGAGTTTAGCGATTTCTAAAAGGGTTATATCATGAGTATTTAAAATCCCATTTAGTTGAATATCAAAATTTTAGCCATCTAACTTCTCAGAACACAGAAAAGAACTTCAAAATAAAAGGAAAAGACTGCTGATATAGTTGTAAAAACTTGATGCACTAAGACTTAAGTACTTTTAGTATTAAGAAGAGTCTTACAATTTTGAACACTGTCTGGCATATATTAAACATTATCTAAGTATTTATGGCATTATTGGAACTTAGGTTAGCTATTTTTAAATGTAAATCTAGCAAACTTGGTTATTACGTTTCTGAGGAAGAAAGAAAAAGATTACCAATAACGTTTTTGAATTATGGCAGAAGACAACAAAATGAGAATGTTGTAAGAATCTACGGCTGATATCTAGCTATAAAAATGTGACCCAAAAATTACAGAACACAATTGCAGTAGTTGGTCCATTTGACTTGCCCGAGGATGTAAAATAAATTAGATCACCCTTCAGAGACACCAACCTAATGATCATAGTAACTACCATTAAATTATCAAGGAAAGGTCCAATTAGGTTTCATTTATGCTAAGAAAGCAATATAAAGTAAAAGAAGAAAAAATTAAAGTTTCAAAGGGGCAGACTGAAGCACTAAGGATTTTCATATCTTGGAAAATCTACTTAAACAGGGCAGCTCATTCATCAAAGATTTTAGTTCTCAATGGGACCTTGCTGTATTCACTGATGCTGTCAGATCTGAAGATATCCTATCGTACAGTCTCATGCTTTACATAGCAAAAACATTAGGGTGAACACAATCCCCTCTCCTCATGTTAGGCCATGTCTGGCTCTCTTAAAAAAAAAAAAAAAAAAAAAGCTGTCTGAACTTAGACAGCCTCTAACCTGCCTTCGGGGAGAGTGCAGCTCCTTTGCTCAGAATGAGTCACTCAGTCTCTTTGTGCCCCACCTAACTGGTGTGGATGCTGGCCTTGCTTCCTTATAAGTCCATGAGGCAGCCTGTCTGGATTTATGATTCAGAGTAACCTTTAGTCCATCTCCTGCCTGTGTGTGCTTCCTACAAGTTCCCTCCAGGCCACCAGTCAGTTTTTCCTTCTCTATCATCATCAAAACCACTCATGGCTACATTGTACCTCACGCTCATGCCCCAGCAGCTTTATACATACCCAGATCTTTTACCTCCAGGCCTTCATTCCCAATGTGTCCTCTCCCTGACAGGCAACTTTCCCTTTCTAATAGCCCCAGCCACCTCCTACCACCTTTTCCCCCAGCCCAGTAGTTCTCAACTTTGGGCAATTTTGTCTCCCAGGGGACATCTGACAACACCTCAAGACATTTTTGATTGTCATAACCTGAGGAAAGACACTGCTGGCATCTAGTGGGTAGACATCTGGACTTCCATCCAACATCTTCCAATGTACAGGCCAGTCCTCCAAACAAAACATTATCCAGTCCAAATTGTCAAAAATGCCAAGGCTGGGGATGCTGCAACCTTCTCAGTCCTCATTCTTACGTCTCAGAGCAAATCTCACCTCAGAGCAAATCTCACCTCCCTTGAAACCTTCCCCGAACATTATTCCTCACTATAGGAGAAGGGTTATCTATCCCTAGTCTTTTCTCTTTTAGTACTTGATATAATATCCATTCTTGAGGTCTCTATACCGTAACAAAATTACCTTTGTCTATGTTCCCCTCCGACCCCCGACATTAAACTGTTAGCTCCTTGTGAACAGGGGTGGCGTCTTTTTCATCCATATCTATCCAGCACCCAGACTAGTGCCTGGCTTATTGTAAATGTTTTTAAAAATGTTTGAGTGATTGAATTTAAAAGATTAATTTTGTTTGAAACTTTATGCCTTTGCTTTTTTGCTAGTCATTTGGTAATGTTAGAGACACCTTGCTGATCTCCAAGAATCTTCTGATCCATTAAGGATCTTTAAATTTAGAGTAAGTGATCCTCATCTCCTCACATTTCACTATGTCTGCATTCTGGAGTTCCTCAGAAAGGATGGCATCTTTGAGGATAATCTTTGAATGTTGATAACAGTGCATTTAAAGTTGACTGAGAGGCCATCTTTAGCTGATAATAATCTGCTGAGTTGGATTTCTTATCTGGTTAACAGTATAGTCACTGAAGCCAGATCACTTGGGTTCAAATCTAGGACCTGCCACCTACCAACTGTGTGACCTTGAGCATATTAATTAAACATTCTGTGCCTCAGTTTTCTTTCTGAAAAAAAAAAAAATGGGGATGATCGTAGTACAAAACTCATAGATTTGTTATGAGGATTACCTGAGGTAGTAGTATTTGTAAAATGCCTAGGACAGTGCTTGGTACTCAGTAAGCGGTTGTTAAACAAGGTTGGAAGGAGAGGCTAGTGTCAACCCTCTGCTACTTGTGATGAATGCATCAAGCCAGGTAAATACATCTCATTCTAAAATATAATCTACTGCATTCCTAAGGAGACTTGGATGAACACATGTTAAAAGATAAGACAATTAAGGTTTACCCATCATGTGTCTTAGACCAAAATAACCCTCCAGAATTTGTCAAACTTTTCTATAGGCAGGTGACAGAATGTCTTATAATCCTGGCATAAATACAAAAACCACTGATAATCTCTGATGGCCATTGCTGCTGCATTCCAATTTCCTGCTTCAAACTGGCATTTTAATCATTCTGCCCATAGCAACTAATGTCCTTTAAATTAGCATTAAAAATTCATTCTTTTGGTTTATCCTTCCTGAATCAAGCTAATTAACTATCAGCTCAGAGCCCTTTACATTATAACCTGAATGTGTTACATTTTCTAATTTATAATGCCTTATCTAGGCAAATTGAAAACCCAGAAAAGAGTGAATTAATTAATGTTAATTAAAGAGAACAGCATGGAACGAATGCCAGGTCAATCTTTGGAGTGTGCTTGGTAAGCCATTGTTGGGACTAATTTGCCCCTTTGCAGCACAGAACTTTGGACAGAAGGCTTTTCCGTGGTGGCCTTGTAAGGAATTAGGAAGGGAAGTCAGAGATAAAACTAGAAGTACCAATGAACACTGGTATTATATATCTGTATTTACACATACTGCGTATATAATATTTCATATTCTCTATAGTAAGAAACCAAATAATCAAATCAGTCCCTGAAGCTTTTCACAATTTTTTCTAGACTTTTTAATAGAAATTGCCTGTTATTTTTAATCAGCAAGTATTTTCTGAATGCCTCTAACATACAAAGTTTTATGTAGGGAAATACAAAGATAAGAGGATCGTAACCCAAAGAACTTAAAGTATAGAGCGGCACCGTTCAGTATCAATCTCTGATAATGAAATGTTCTATATCTGCACCATCCAATAAAGTTGCCACCTGTGCATATTCAGCACTAGAGATGTGGCTCGTTATTGAGGAAATAGATTTTTTAACTTTACTTACATTTAAATAGCCACATGTGGATACTGGTTGTTGTATTATATATCTCAGGTCTAGAAGGTGAGAGAAACTGCATAATGTTTATTTTTGTCACTTAAAATTTTTCAAAGTTTGTCAGTGTTTTTTTTATGCCACACTATTGTATGTCTCTCTTTCTCTGTCTTTGTCTCTGTTTCTCTGTCTGTCTCTTTCTCTCTCTCCCTCCCTCTCTGTCTCTCCGTGTCTCTCTCTCTCTCTCACACACACACACACACACTAACACATACACACATGTACATACCTCTCTTTGTTTTCTATTCACTGTCATATTTATCATCTTAAAATGATTTTATTCAGGGCTATGATGATCAACTTGGAGAGATGGAATATATTAGAGTTACTGGAGGGCAAAAAAGAAAATGCCTGCATAATCAATGTTATAATTTTATAATTAAAAATGAGAAAAATATTTATACATATTATAGAAAAGTAAAATGGAGGGATGATTTAAAGAACACAGTTTTCAACAGAAAACTGTACCTGTCCCCAAGGTGAAGTATCAGAATCTAGGAAGGGGTAGAAGAGATGCTGTGAGATTGTTATGTTGAACAAATAGGCACATGGGTTTACAAACTTTAAGAAATTAGCTTAAAAATAATTAAACATATTTCCCTAAAGGACCGAAGGGTCCTTTCACCACATAAGACATTATATATAATCATTTTTTCAACAGACATCAGAAATTCACTAAGCGTTCTGGAGACCAACTGCCTTAATTCATCCAGAAGTGGTCCGTGAGTCCTCCACAAAGTTGCTGACACAATTCCTAGTTGTAGATATTGGACAGCATAATTTGGATTTTACCCTAATATTCCTAAATGTGAACAAAGATATTAGGAATGTAGCTGTGAAAAACTGGTTTAATACAAAGTTTAACAAACCACCATACATAAACAAAAATACGTTCAAAATACAATAACATTTTTTCAGGACATATAATTTTGACTCTTTTTAAAAATCCAAACCTATAAGTCAGTGAGGGGTATTGTGTAAGTAAGGGCTAAATTCCAGAAGATTTGGTAAAGTTATTTTATGTTCATCAAAGTTGGATTTCAGATTCAATCATTTTCTTCATTGCGCTATTAAATTATGTTGCCTTACTCACCCCCATCTTTTTGTGCTTGACTTGCACAACACCAATATTGCCACCTATGGGTCAACATAATGTTGTGGGATGTTTACATGAGCAAGATGAGGTAGAAAAAAAAGTACTTGGAGAATGAATCATTTTGGATAGTTGAGTTAGACAGCTACATAGGATCCATGCTTTTACATATCTTTTATTTAGTAGTTTCAGATAGAAAGCCTCTTCAAAGATACTACACAAGTCCATAACGTCCTAGCTACTGCACTGAAAATAATTAACATTTTTGATGACTACAGATAATTATCATCAATATAAATTACTATGCTAGATCAGAGATATTTCTCAAGTGCAATTTTGACCCTAGGCAGAAGCATCTCAGACTGTTGTCTCCTTTGAGTATTTAACTCAGTAGAATATTCAGTCACATGTCTAGACTCCCTGTTTGCTTTTCACTGCCCATAGTACATAATTCCACTTGTCAATTCCCACTCTTTCATATGTTAATCTCAATTTTCTATAGTTATAAACCAAATAACGACCCTAGTTAGAGTTGTTTACAAAATAAGGGTAATTGGAAACTGAATATGTGTCTGGAATTTAGAATCTTCCTATAGGGATTTCGTGACTCTGATTTTGCCTCCTCACATAAAATTTTTGTAACTTGCTTTATGATACACAGCTGCATTCCTAACAGGTAATGTAACTGAATAACTTCCTGGATAGGTGACTCATTAATTACTTCTCATTTGAATTTCTTGTTATCGCTTTTCATTGTTTGAATGACTTGTCATTATTAGTGACTTCTCTCTTCTTTTTACTTAATTTTTAACTTCATATGTTGTAATTCTTCATATGAGAAATAAAGTATCAATTTTTAATAAAAAAATTGTATGATATTAAAAAGATGTGAAAACCTATTATTATCCCTAAATATTCTAATTCAGTTTCCATATACCATGTAACAGTTGCTAACAAATTTTTATCTCCAAATTAGCAGAATGTATTATTCTGAGCAAGAGTTAATAAACTTTAATTAATTTTTATGTCACCGAAGTTTTAGATAAATCACATCTTGCAATCTGGCATGCTCTTAAAAGTTAAATCTCTCCCAGACTTTAAACTTAGAAGTACCATAGTCAGGTGGTATAGACAAAGCCTTGGACACTTCTTTAGAGCCTCAAAGAAATTTGAAGTAAGCCTCTTAGTCTATCTGCCACCATATACTTTAACATTCGTCATTAAAATTCTAATATATAACTTTTCTGTAAAGAAGAGGTTCATTTAGACATTCACGATATTTATTTAGAAAAGTTCTCACTTTTTATTTCTCTGCATCAAACATTTTAATGAATAATATGTAAACTATCCTATTAAATAAAGATAAATTAGATAAGTTGAAGAGAGGCTCAGAAAGTACCCATGAAATCCATCTTGGAAAGGGCACCAAGCAAAGAATGTTTCTCCAGATGCTATGTGAAGAAAAAAAGTTCCACGGTTTAATGAATTTGGAAAACACTTCATATTATAACACGTTCTTAGCTATTCACAATCTACTTCACTGCATTAAATACTAACAATCCCATGATGAAGAAATATAGGTCAATTTGTTTGACTCAAAGTTTTCAAATGTACTGGACTATAGAATCATTTCTTTTCTGAATGTCCTTTAGTGTCCAACCGAACTGTACCCTGGTACATGCTAGCCACCTACAGGCTACTCAGATATTTGCTTCTCCCCTCTTGTGAGGCCCATTATAGATTTATACCTCTTTATGTCTTCAACAGTTAGGTATCACCAAATGACATGCATTTGTCCAGATGAATGTAGCAGATGTGACCTGTGTCACTTCTAGGCCAAAGGTTTAAGGGCCACTATGTAATTGGCTACATTCCGTTTTCCCTGCCTTGGGCAACTTGAAAGCATGTGTCAAGGTGTAGCATGGGTCAGCCTGGGGCAGTGAGTGACTATAATGAGCAGAGCCCCATGGCAGACCTACAAGAGGTGAAAAATGAGCAGGAAATAACCTTTGTTGTATTAAACCTTGAGGTCTGGGGGCTACTCATTATGGCAGCGTAATGAGCTCATTCTGAAAAATATATTCAACTGGCCAGCAAAAACTTAAAGGTATCAACGGACTTATAAGATATCCAAAATAAGTTATAGTACCAGAAACAAATTTTACTGGGGTTTTTATAGTAGCTTGACTTCTTTAGAAATCTCAGACATTTTAATAAAGGAAAGCTGGCTACATGAAGAAGGCTCTCTTGGTGAAATTATAATCGAGCCAGAGGGCCTCTGTTCATGTTTGGGGTGAGTACTGCAAAACTCTTGCAGGCACGTAAATACAAAAGAGTAGTTATGATACATGCTATTGGCTCACCTCCCCTGATAACATTTCTCTTTGCACACCATTCCCTCCAGAGCAATTCTATATTGTTCTTACTACTCTTATAGGATTATAAGTTCATAATGTATAAGTCAGTCTATGGACTTGATAAAGAGGCCAATTTAATGTTGTCACTGTTTTTCCTAAAAAACTAGCTTTCCTCATTTGCTTTCTGGACGTTGATTAAAAGACTACTCTTTCTTTCTTTTTTTCTTTTTTTTTGTATAATTTGTGTTCCAGGCCCAAGTGGGAGTTCCAATTTCTTCACTGAATAAACTAGAAGTAAATGAACTTCTTTAATCATTGATTGAGGAAAGGAAAATTGATGTTATGTGTAAGGACATAAAACAGCTCCTCTTTTAGGCCAGGAATCAGGTTTCTAAATAAAGAAAAGTTCAAATCAGTTTACACTTACATTTGGTACAGACCTTTACTAAAACCATATTAAGAAAAAAAATTAACATGAAATTATTTCCCAGTTGTCAGAATCATATTTCTGTGATCTTTCCAGGCTTCCTCAATCTTTAATCCCTATATTTTTTGTTTGTTTTAACCTCAGAACCCTGGAAAAACTGAATCAGTAACATAATTTAGATCAAACTGGAAAAATAATAGCTTATTATATACTGAAGTAGTAAAGCATTCCCTTGATTTGTTAGGTCCTCCTGCATAAACATTCAATTTTTAACCTTTTAGCATGTATGCATTCCTTTATATAAGAATCACTAAATACTGAGTGTATATTGGGCATTGAAGAAGGCAGTCAATACATCTGCTTTTAAAACAAAATACTGAACTGTACTTACTAACATGGTAGCCACTAGCCACCTATCTTTATTCATGTTAAATTATTTAAAATTAAATAAAAATAAAAATTTAATTCCTTAGTAACACTAAACCTATTTTAAGTGTTCAATAGCCACATGCAGTTAGTGGTTACCATACGGGACAGTGCAAATATAAAAAATTCACATTATATTTCACAAAATTCTATTGAACAGTAAAGATATAAAACATTCCCAACATCACAGAGCAGAACTGCTACTCTATGTCCCTTACTTAAGATTGAGTTTGAGACCAGCTTGACCAACATGGTGAAACACCGTCTCTACTAAAAATACAAAAAGACCAGGCATGGTGGTGCACATCTATAGTCCCAGCTACTCAGGAGGCTGAAACAGGAGGATCGTTTGAACCTGGGGGGCAGAGGTTTCAGTGAGCCAAGATTGTGTTACTGTACTCCAGCCTGGGCGACAGGGCGAAACTCCGTCTCAAAAAAAGGAAATAAGATTGTTATCAAATATTATTGTTCATAAACATGCCAGTTTCATTATCTAGAGCCTACACTATTGAATAAAACTTTCTATATGCAGTTTATCCTGGACAATGAGACTTACAGGCAGAGCCAGCTTGGAGACCTAGAACCAGTCTGCAAGTATCATTGCTAGATGCCACAGCCTTCTCCCCTGAGGTCATGGGGCAATGGCGTCCTCTCTGCTCCATGCCCAGGCAAATCATCAGGCAGTTGGAGAACTCACTTACCTGGATCAGCAGCCTGAGTCTCCTCACCCTTCCTATACATAGACCATGGTGCAGCAGGGCCCTCTCTGCCCCATACTCATGCAGATCTCCAAACAGTTGGAGCATCTGTTCACCAAGGTCAGCAGCCTGAGCTGCAACATACTTCCTACACAGAGATTGTGGTGCAGGGGACCCCATTCTGCTCCAAGATCAAGCAGATCACCAGGTATTTGGAACACCCACTTTCCCAGATTTGGAGTTTAGGCTACCCCCTTGTCCAGTGCAGAGACTTGAGGACAAGATGATTACCCAGATCCATGCCTAGGCAGACCTCTGGGCACTTGGTGGCCATGCACTGGACACCCTCACTGGGCTAGTGCTTGTGCCAGTAATTGACAAACCTAGAATCAGGCCTAGTCTAGTACCACTCATCTTGGCCCTCCCAAAGGGGCTGAGCAGGGAATCCAGACCTCTGTGCAATTAATGGATCAGCCAATTGCCTGAAGCAACAGAGAGCTCCTCCCAGTAAAAAAGATACCAAGTGTATACTCAGCTGTGTTAGCCACAGATGACCCTTACCCATCACCATCATCTACTGATCTGTACATAAAACTGCAAAGTCCTGTTTAAAACATGCTGACAGAAGCACGTAGAGCTGTAAAAGCAAAGTCAAAAGACCCTACCCAACATACTCTACAGTCACTTTCCCTAGGAGGAAGTTAAGGGAAAGAAAGAAAAAACCAATAACAATATAAAGAAAGAAAGAAAGAAAGAAAGAAAGAAAGAAAGAAAGAAAGAAAGAAAGAAAGAAAGAAAGAAAGAAAGAAAGAAAGAAAGAATCATGTTTGCATGAAAATAACTACAAAAATTAGTAGTGTCAGTATTGCTAGATGAGAAGAAACCGGTAAAAAAATTCTGCTACCATGAAAAATCTGAAATTGTGACACTATCAAAAGATCACATTAGCTCTCCAGCAATAGTCCCTAAACCAAAAAGAAAACTCAGAAATGACAAATGAAGAATTCAAAGCATGGATTGCAAAGAAGCTCAATGAGATCTAAGATGAAGATGGAAATCAACACAAAGAAAAACTTCCAAAGAAATCCCGGAAAGGAAGGAAAAGATAAACATCTTAAAAAGAAGTCAGTCAGAGCTTCTGCAATTATAAAACTTACTTAAGGAATTTCAAAATACAATTGAAAGCATTATCAATAGACTGGACCAAGCAGAAGAAAGAATTTCAGACCTTAAAGACCTGCCTTTTGAACTTACCCAGTCAGACAAAAACAGAGAAAAATTAATTTTTAAAACTAATCTAAATATTTGAGAAAAATAGCATTATGTAAAGTGACCAAACCAACAAATTATTGGCATTCTTGGGAAAGAATGAGAAAAAGCAAACAGCCTGGAAAATATATTGGAGAAAATAGTTCAAGAAAACTTTCCTAATCTTGCTAGAGATGTAGACATCCAGATAAAACAAATCCAGAGAACACCTGGGGGATATTATACAAAATAAATATCACCAAGGCTTATGGTCACCAGACCATCCAAGGTCAAAACTAAAGAAAAAAATCTTAAAGACAGCTAGAGAAAAAAGTCAAATCACAAAAAAAGAAACCCCCATCGAGTTAACAGAAGACTTCTTAGCAGAAACCCTATGAGCCAGGAGAGATTGGGGATCAATTTACAACATTTTTAAAGTAAAGAAATTCCAACCAAGACTTTCATATCCCATGAAACTAAGCTTCATAAGTGAAGAAGAAATAAAATATTTTCCAGACAGCCAAGCACTAAGGGAATTGGTTACCACCAGGCCAACCTTCAAGAGATCCTTAAGGGAGTTTTAAAATGGACTCAAAAGAACAATATATGCTACCACAAAAGCACATGTAAGTACATAGCCCACAGATCCCCAAAGCAATCATGCAATAGAAACTACAAAGCAACCCGCTAAAAACCTCATGATAGGATCATAACTTCATGTATCAATGTCAATTTGCCAGCATACATTTTGGTTTGCATTTATTAGTCAAGCAATTTCATACTTATTCCTGTCAAATACTATAAAGTGTCAAAATTTAGCATAGGGGTTACAAAACTATAAACCCAGCGCAAAACGGAATAATCTTTGCTTGTGCAATCTCTAATAAATAAGACATTGATAATGGTTCAATAAAAGTAGCTACATCTTAAACTTAGTAAGATTACAATAACTTCTAATCTTGTGGCTTTAAGCAGTCTAGTCCACAGACAGTAAGGTTTGTTATTGTCTTTGTTTCAAAGCTAAACTATAAGTTCTTCCCAAAATTAGTCTGGCCTATGCTCAAGAATGATCAGGGACAGCTTTGAGGTTAAAAGCAAGATGGAGTCAGTTAGGTCAAATCTTTTTCACTGTCTAAGTTATAATTTTGCAATGACGTTTCTATAACTTTAAATGATGACTACTACGGTTTTCATAAATAATCTAGGTAAACAATTAAAATAATTAGATAAATGTAATAGGATAAATACTTGTAGACAAAATCATAATTTAGAATCTAAAGTTATATTAAATTAAGTAAATATTTCATTATTTGGATATTTTCCAATAAAAATATATTTATATGAAATCATTCTTTCTTTAAAAAAAGGTGTGTCCTTTTTAAAAGAGTGAACAATTCAAAGCTTATTTAAAGGTTATGCATAAAGCAAAATAAAAGGAACCAGGAAATGAGAGAGATGTAAAGAAACTTATAAAAATTAAAAGGTTTTTTTGATAAGAAAGCTTAAAGAGAAATAATTTTATATGAGCAAGGATATTGTATGATAAATTTAATCCTAGAATAAAATGACTGGTTATTTAAAAAAGAGGAATCTTCAGGACAAATGAGAAACTCCAACCATGTCATGAATGGTCTGTATAAGTCACAATAGCAGGATATACATTAAAAAAATGTATATGATCAAGTTGTCGTATTATTACTAGGTTTTGGTTTGCTTAAGAAAAAAACTGGGATTAACTTTTTTAAAAATTAAGACTATTACATTCATTTATCTCTCTATATATGTGCTTTTAAAGTACTTGTGACCTTGAGTTACAGGGCTTTGACTCCTCAGTCTAAAAGGACACCAAGTCCTGCTAAATTTTAAACACAAATGGCAAGTAAAGCCTCATCTTCAGGCCTGGTAGAAGATGCCAGTCAAAACAAACTGCATTCCTGAGACACAGAGCCAGAAAATAAAGCTACTGAATTCCTCAAGACTCAGTGACTATCATGGAAGAGGTGGGTGCGTGATATTGTGAGGGCCAATTTTAGGAGATAAAATAAGTTCAGCCTCTCTATAAATTAATCATTAATATCAAAAGTACACTGATGCAAGACCAACATATAGGCCCCTGTATTAGCACTAACTGACTCTTTAATAAATGTTATAGAGTTTATAAAAGGTTTATGGAAGTTTTGTCTTATGGTCAAGATTAAAATTTTATATAGTGTTTATAAAATTTTGCAAAACAAATTTAATTAATTGGCTTCAGGCTGTTTTTATTAGGGCTTATTGTCTGGAAAATTAAGTGTCTTCTCAAAGAATGAAGGTTTTTGATTTTTTTTTGAAATTCGTGAGTTACTACTTTGGTCAAATAAATGACTTTATTTTACAATAACCTGTAATATCAAGTGTTTTAAATCTTTAATATTTGGCAAACTTTCCAAAGCCAATTAATAATTAAAATCAAATTATAAATGATGTCTTTTTCTGACCTAATTCATCCTTTAAAATATTAGTTCCCCTAAGGTCCAAAAATGACATAATTTGGCTTAGTTGGTATAGAAATTATATAGGAAGCATTGTCAAATATGAAATGGTGTTTGGTTTTCTTTGGGCTGTATTTGTTTGTTCATCTCTTTGTTTATTTGTTTGTTTGTTTGTTTTTTGAGACGAAGTCTTGCTCTGTCACCCAGCTTGGAATGCAGTGGTGCAATCTCGGCTCACTGCAGCCTTCACCCTGCTGTGTTCAAATGGTTCTCATGCCTCAGTGACTGTAGGCACACACCACCATGCCTTGCTAATTTTTGTATTTTTAGTAGAGACAAGGGGTTGCTATGTTGGCCAGTCAGGTCTCGAACTTCTGACTTCAGGTGATCTGCCTGTCTTGGCCTCCAAAGTGCTGGGATTACAGGCATGAGCCACCACACCTGATCTGGGCTGTATTTGTATAAATGTTATTGGTATGTGTTGCAAAATCATGGGAAACTCCTATAATTCTAATATAATTTAGTGTACATTATCAGTAATAATTACAATTATTATGTTAAATTATTGTGTGCCACAGAGATAACAAATTTCCTTGTCAATTGTGTCTTTGACTATGGCTGCCCTCAAATTTTTTGTCATCCATGAAGAATTGTTGTCTAGTTTTGGTCCTCTTTAGAAGATATTTTTATAATCAGCTATAAAACTCTAACAGGTGCTCTTAAATGCATGTTTCTGATAACTTTGGAAATTGTAATATCAGAATAGAGAAAAAACTTTCAGGACTGATGGAAAGCTGAAACATTCATGAATATCAAGCAGAACAGGAATTAACTGCATGAACTGAACTAATAAAAGACTGAAGGAATCTTTTTAACTTTTTGCTTAAAACATTGCTGATCCTTTGTTTTGTTTTTTCAGAGACAAAGAAACTTTTCTTCTGAACTATTAACAATTTTTAACAAGTTAGTGTATGCCTACAAATGAAACTTGGAGCATATTTTTTCTCTCTACCTGATTTCTCCAGAATTTGAAAACTATTTGTAAGTATTCTCAATTGCAGCAATACAGTTATTTGCACAAGCAAAATAGGAATCTATTTCATTTGTAACAGGACACAATTATAATAACTGGTTATTCCACCAAGGCTTTAACTGGAATGGTGTGCTTTCCTGTAAGGAATTAAACTTGACTTAGGGAGCCAACACAAGCCCCTTGGAAAACTGGCCTCATACTTTGTCTACAGTCCCTGTACAGGGTTCCTGACCTGTGGTAAGTAAAGCATGTCACTTTCTGACAAGCCCAGGAGCCCCAAGTTTATCTTGGGACATTAAGAGGAGAGGATCACTCAACTCACATGTATTTAACAGGACAAATCCAAGGCTGGACTCAGCTTTAAAAATGTCTTATCTAAGATTCCTTCTGTGGAACAAAACTCCATCAAAGCCAATTTAAAAGTATATGTAAAAAAAATTATTCTTGCTGCATTATATACAAATAATCAGGCCATGTATAATAATGCAAAATCAGCCTAGCATGGTTTGTCTTTAGTAAAAGTGGAAAACTGAAGAGAGAAAATTTTGCTTCAAAAACTATAGTACACCTGCTGTTAGATTCTAGTCTTGACTAATGCTTTTTCAATTTTTATTATTTTCTACAGTTTGGACTGAGTTCTAATTTTTCTTGGCTACAAGTCTTCAAAATAATCTTTTCAATTATTTTCCTTCTATTTTTCCCCACATTTTTTTTCTAATTTGGAGTCACTGAAAACTAAGCTGTGCTTTTGTAAAGTCCTGTGAACTGAAGCTGAACAATTAAACTTCAGAAGAAAATAACAGCAACCTTTTGACATACATAAGCCACTTTCGTATCTGCCTACTGATGTATGGACTTTGGAGTAATGTGGCCTATTTCAGTTTTCCAGGATTGATCTTTTGTTTATCATTGTTTTTCTCCCTTCCTCCCCCTATTTTCTCTTCATAGGACATAAGACTTCAGAACTTTCTAAAAATGAGCTTTCCTGATAACTCAGGAGCTACCTATCTAGGAATAAACCATCCTAGCCATAAGAGTTGAGTTAAAACCTGAAATCAGAGACTAATTGTCTTCTAAAATGCTTTCTGCCAAAGATTTTTGAAAAGAAAAGGGGAAAAATGTGAATGGAAAATATCTTGGGGACCCAAAATCACTAAGCTAAAAGGAAAAGTCAAACTAGGAACAGTTTAGGCCAAACTTGCCTCCCATTCTATTCAGTCACCCCTCTGCTCATGGAGATAAATGCATATCTGATTGCCTCCTTTGAAGAGGCTAATCAGAAACTCAAAAGAATGCAACCATGTGTCTCTTTATCTACCTACGACCTGGAAGGCCCCTCCCCACTTAGAGTTGTCTTGCCTTTCCAGACTGAACCAATGTTCCTCTTACATATGTTGACTGATGTCTTATGTCGCCCTAAAACGTATAAAAGCAAACTGTATTCTGTCCACCTTGAGCACATGTCTTCAGTACACCCTGAGGCTGTGTCACAGATGCATGTCCTCAATCTTGACTAAATAATTGTTCTAAATTAACTGAGACCTGTCTCAGATTTTTGGGGTACACACTAAGTAGATATCCAAGAAAACATAAATCATTTAATCAAAATGACACATTCCCTCATATGTTCATCGCAGCACTATTCATTACACTAAAGGCATGGAATCAACCCAGGTGCCCATCAACAGTGGGTTGGATAAGGAAAATGTGATACAAATATACCATGGAATACAACCCAGCCATAAAAAAACCAAAACGCTATTTGCAGCTACATGGATACAACTGGTGGCCACTGTCCTAAGCAAATTAATGCAGGAACAGAAAATCAAATATCACAAGTTCTCATTTATAAGTGGGATCACATGTCCAATGGGTATACGTGGATATAAACATTGGAATAATGGATACTGGAGACTACTAGAAGGGGAAGAGATGGGAGTGGGACAAAGGCTGAAAAGCTACCTATTGGATACTATGCTCACTACCTGGGTAAGAAGATTATTTGTATCCCAAACCTCAGTATCATGCAATATTCTTATGAAACAAACCTGCACATGGACCCCCTATATCTAATATAAAAGTTGAAATTATTAAGCAAATAATAAAACATTTAAAAACTGAAAGTCAAGGCAGTTTGTATCTTAGTGATTGATCACTTGGCTCATGGTTTGATGAGTTGATTAGAATTAATATGAATTACAGGACACATTGTTTGTCAATCTTTGAATGCACTTGCATCCCTGGGTTCCTCCTAGCATTAAAAAAATCAAAGAAAATAAAGAAATGTTTACATATTAAAATAAATCAAGATATTTCACTACCTACAGATCCTTAAATATTAATTAAGGGATGTACTTAAGGAAAAAGACAAATTCAATCCAAGGGAAAATTATGATATACAAGAATGTTGTCTACAACATTGAAAAATATGTAAGAAATTTAATTACCTATTCGTTATGAAAAAAAAACTATAAGAAAACTACGGACTATTTTATTAACTATGTACAATCCAATATTTTGTGGTAAAAATAAAATTAAGGACTTCTAGTTTTCAGACTGGCATATAAGGAATTTAGAAGTTGCTACTCTGTCGTAATTAGTAAAGCTGAACAAACTGAAAATCAACAATGCTTCTTAGACTTGTCAGAATATTGAAATTACAGGACAATTGCTGCTCCATCCATAACCAAAGAGAGTAGAATATACAGAGAATCACAACTTACCCAAGAAGAAATCTACAAAGGAAAACCTTTGTGGGAACCAGTACCAGGGTAGGGAAATCAGAATTGTAATTGACAAATTGCTGGAGGTTCAGTGTGGAACACTTCTTGGAGACAAAATCTCCAGAAAGATCTAATCATGGAAAGCTGCTAAACTTTTGTGAGTTTTACTTACAAGAGATTTATCAGGCTCTCACAATGAAGATCTGGGGATAATCTTCTCATGCTCTTCCAGGAGGAAGGGAAAAAGAACCATTTGGAAATATGCTGAAGCATTCTGTTCTATTTAACAAGGTTTGCCCTCAGGGGAAGCTATCTAACCAGAGCCTAAATGACTGGGGTTTTATCAGAGCCTAACTGACTTGAAAAAAGGGAAATAACCAACTCCAGCATCCTTCCATATGAGAGAAGGTTGATACCTAATCCCAACTCACACTAACCATTTTGTCCTACCTAAGGTAGGGGAGGGTGCAAAGAAGCATGTGTGAAGTTCACAGTCCAGGGTCACAGTCTCACTACAAGTCTGAAACCTAATTATAGAACTATAGAATCTTCCCCTACTGCCAAATCTTACTACCACATGACTCTTTAGTCTTACTCTTTAGTCTTACTTTCTCTGATTCCTATTACCCAGTACATCATGTCAGGCTTTCAATCAAATATTACAAGGCATAATAAAAGGCAAAAAGACACAGTTTGAATAGACAGAGTAAGCATCAAAACCAGACTCAGATCTGGCAGAGATGTTGGAATTATAAGGCTGAGAATTCAATACAATAATGATAAATATGCTAAGGGCCCTCATAAATAAAACAGACAACATGCAAGAACAAATGGGTAATGTAAACAAATAATTAAAACATTTTAAAATATAAATGCTAGATGTCAAAACACTGTCACAGAAATGAAGAATGCCTTTTATAGGCTTATTAGTAGCCTGGAAACAGCTGAGGAAAGAATCTCTGAGCTTAAAGGTATTTCCATAGAAACCTCCAAAAAAGAAAAACAAAGAGAAAAAAGTCTGAAAAGAAAACCAGAAGACAGTATCCAAGACCTGCAAGACAACTACAAAAGGTGTGACGTATATGCAATGAAAACACCAAAATGGGGAGGGAAAAGAGATCAAGGAACAAGGGAAATATATGAAACAATAATGACCCAGAATTTGCCAAATTAATGCCAGACACCAACCCAAAGATCTAGGAAGCTCTGAGAACATCAGCAGGATAAATGCCAGAGAAACGACACCTAGGTATATCATTTTCTTTTTTTCTTTTTTTTTTTTTTTTTTTTTTTGAGACGGAGTCTCCCTCTGTCACCCAGGCTGGAGTGCAGTGGCCGGATCTCAGCTCACTGCAAACTCCGCCTCCCGGGTTCACGCCATTCTCCTGCCTCAGCCTCCCGAGTAGCTGGGACTACAGGCGCCTGCCACCTCGCCCGGCTAAGTTTTTGTATTTTTAGTAGAGACGGGGTTTCACTGTGTTAGCCAGGATGGATCATTTTCAAAGTACAGTAAAACAAAGATTTTTAAAATCCTGAAAAAAGGCAGAGGAAAATAACAGTTTACCTATAGAAAGGCAAAGCATGACATCGAACATCTCAGAAACCATGTAAGTAAGAAGAGAGTGGTGTGAAATATTTAAAGTTTTGAGAGAAAAACCCACCAACCTAGATTCTGTACACTGATAAGTTAACCTTCGAAAGTAAAGTAGAAATAAAGCTTTTCCCAGACAACAAAAATTGTCTTGAAATACATGTTAAAAGAAGTTCTTTAGAGAGAAGGAAAATAAAATAAGTTAGAAACTTAGATCTACATAAAGGAAGAACAATGGAAAAGGGATAAATGAAGGTAAAATGAAACTTTTATTTTTCCTATTAAATGATCTCACATAACAGTTTGTTCAAAATAGTAATAGCAACATTGTATTTAATTGTATATGTTTGTGTGTGTGTATGTGTGTATATATATACACACACACATATATATTATTGTGCATGCTGGTATTTTACCAAAACGAATGACATCAATTATAAAAGGGATGGTAGGAAAAATTGGGATTATTTTGTTATTATGAGGCACTCACACTACCTGTAAAGTCATGTAGTGTTATTTGATTTTTTTTTTTTTTTTTTTTTTTTTTTTTTTTTTGAGACAGAGTCTTACTCTGTCGCCCAGGCTGGAGTGCAGTGGTACGATCTCGGCTCACTGCAAGCTCTGCGTCCTGGGTTCACGCCATTCTCCTGCTTCAGCCTCCAGAGTAGCTGGGACTACAACTACAGGCACCTGTCACCACATCCAGCTAATTTTTTGTATTTTTAGTAGAGACAGGTTTTCACCGTGTTAGCCAGGATGGTCTCCATCTCCTGACCTCGTGATCTGCCCACCTCTGCCTCCCAAAGTGTTGGGATTATAGGCGTGAGCCACCACGCCCAGTCCATATGGTGTTATTTGAAAGTGGACTTAAATTAGTTGTAA
This sequence comes from Macaca fascicularis, assembly GCF_037993035.2. Taxonomy (NCBI): domain Eukaryota; kingdom Metazoa; phylum Chordata; class Mammalia; order Primates; family Cercopithecidae; genus Macaca; species Macaca fascicularis. The sequence continues at coordinate 106,411,459 of NC_088379.1, forward strand.
ATGTATATTGCAAACTCTGGGGCGACTACTAAAATAAATGTTTTTAAAGGTACAAATGATATGCTAAGAAAAGAGAGAAAATTACGTTTTATAAAATACTCAATGAAAAACACAAAAGGAATAAAAAATAGAACACAAAATAGGAACAAAGAACAAGGACAACAAACAGAAAGCAGTAGCACCTATGTGACATTAAGCACATTACATTAGTAATCACTTTAAACATCAATGGTCTCAATGCACCAATTAAAAGGCAGAGATTGTCATAGTTAAATAAAAAATAAGATCCAATTATATGTTGTATACAAGAAACCCATTTTAACCACAAAGACACATACCGGCATACCTTGTTTTATTGCCATTTGCATTATTGTGCTTCACAGATATTACACATTTTTAGAAATTGAAGGTTTGTGGCAACCCTGTGTTGAGAAAGTCTACTTACTGGTACCATTTTTCCAATATTATGTGCTCGCTTTGTGTCTCTAGGGAACATTTTGACAATTCTCCCAATATTCCAAACATTTTCATTATGATTATATCTATAATGGTGACCTATGTGCAGCAGTCTTTGATATTACTCTCATAATTGTTTTGGAACACCCAGAAGGCAAACTTAATCGTTAAATGTTGTGTCTGTTCTGACTGCTTCAATGACGAGGCATTTCACTGTCTGTCTCTCTCCCTTGAGCCCTCCCTATTTTCTAAGAACAACCATATTGAAATTACACCAATTCATAATCCTACAACAGTCTCTCAGTGTTCAAGTGAAAAAAGACTTGCACATTTCTCACTTTTAATCTCAAGCTAGAAATACTTAAGTGTAGTTAGGAAGGCATGTTCAAAGCTGAGATAGGCTGAAAGCAAGGCCTCTTGTGCCAAATAGTTGTCCAAATTGTAAAAGCAAAGGAAAAGTTCTTGAATGAAATAAAAAGTGCTACTCCACTGAACACACGCATAATAAGAATGCAAAACAGCTGTATTGCTGATATGGAGAAAGTGTGAGTAGTCTGAATAGAACATTAGACCAGGCACAACATTCCTTTCAGCCAAAGCCTAATCAATAGCTAGGACCTAACCCTGTTCAATTCTTTGAAAGCTGAGAGAGATGAGGAAGCTGCAGAAAAAAAAAAGAAAAAAAAAAAAGTTGGAAGCTAACAGAAGTTAGTTCATGAGATTTAAGGAAGAAAAAAAAAAAACTCTCTCCACAACATAAAAACACAAGGTGATGCAGCAAGTACTGAAGGAGAAGCTGCAGCAAGTTATACAAAAGACCTAGTTAGGCTAATTGATGAAGGTGGCTACACTAAGCAACAGATTTTTAATAGAGATGAAACAGCCTTCTACTGGAAGAAGATGCCATCTAGGACTTTTATACATAGAGAAGTCAATGTAGGGCTTCAAAGCATTAAAGGAGAGGCTGACTCCCTTATTAGGGACTAATGCAGCTAACACCTTTAAGTTTAAGCCAATGCTAACTTACCATTTTGAAAATTAAAGGATCCTTAAGAATTATGCTATATCCACTCTGCTTGTGCTCTATACATAAACAACAAGGCCTGGGTGATAGCACATCTATTTGCAGTATAGTTTACTGAATATTTTAAGCCCACTGTTGAGACCTACTGCCTAGGAAAAAAAGATTTATTTCAAAATATTACTGATCATTGACAGCTCTGATGAAGATATGAAAGATTAATGTTGCTTTTGTGCCTGCTAACACAACACCACTCTGCAGCTCATAGATCAAGGAGTAGTTTCAACTTTCAGGTCTTATTATTTAAGAAACACATTTTGTAAGGCTTTTTCTGCAACAGGGATTGATTTTTCTGATGAATCTGTATAAAGTAAATTAAAAACATTCTGGAAAAGATTCACTATTTTAGATTCCCATAAGAACATTTGTCATTCATGGGAGGAGGTCAAAACATCAACACTAACAGGAGTTGGAAAGAAGTTGTTTCCTACATTCATGGATGACTTAGAGGGACTTTAGTGGAGGAAGTAACTGAAGATGTGATGGAAACTGTAAGAGAACTAGATTTAGAAACAGAGTGTCAAGATGTGACAGAATGATTACAATCTCAGGATAAATTTTGAATGAATGAAGAGTTGCTTCTTACGGAAGAGAAAGACCAAGGATATTGGAAACATAACTCAACATAATAAAAGCCATATATGACAGACCCACAGCTAGCATCATATTTAACAGGGGAAAACTGAAAGCCTTTTCTCTAAGATCTGAAACACAAAATGCTCACTGTCACCACTGTTATTCAACATAGTACTGGAAGTCCAAGCTAGAGTAATCAGACAAGAGAAAGAAATCAAGAACATCCAAATTGCCAAGAAAGAGGTCAAATTATCTTTATTTGAAGATGATGCAACCTTATATTTGGCAAAACCTAATGGGCCAGCCAAAAAACTATTAGAACTGATCAACAAATTCAGTAAAGTAGCAGGATACAAAATCAATAAACAAAATCAGTAGCATTTCTCTATGCCAACAATGAACAACACAAAAAAGAAATTTAAAAACTAATTCCATTTATAATAACCAGATATAAAATTAAATGCCTAGAAATTAACTTATCCAAAGAACTGAAAGATCCCTTTAATGAAAACTATAGAACCTTGATGAAATAAATTAAAGTGGAAACCAAAAAATTTTTTTAAAAATCCATGTTCATGGATTGAAAAAATCAACATTGTTAAACTATCTATACCGCTTAAAGTGATCTACAAAATCAGTGTCACTTCTATCAAAATACAACTGGCATTCTTTACAAAAATAGAATGCACAATCCTAAAATTTATATGGAACCCCAAAAAACTCAGAACGGCCAAAGTTATACTAAGCAAAAAGAACAAACCTGGAGGAATCACATTACCATACTACAGAACTACAGTAACCAAAACAACACAGTACTGGTATAAAAACAGACATATAAATGAATGGAACAAAATAGAAAACCCAGAAACAAATCCACACACCTAAAATAAACTCTTTTTCAACAAAGGTGTGAAGAACAAACATTGGGGAAAAGACAATCTCTTCAATAAATGATGATAGTAAAACTGAATATCCATATGCAGAAGAATAAAATTAGACCCCTATCACCATACAAAAATTAAGTCAGAATGGATTAAAGACTTAAATGCAAAACTTCAGTGTATAAAACTATTACAGGAAAACATTGGGGAAAATCTCCAGGACATTGGTCTGGGCAAGGATTTCTTGAGCAATACCTTACAACCACAGACAACCAAAGAAAAAATTGAGAAATGGGGTCACATCAAGTTAAAAGGCTTCTGCACAGTGAAGCAAGCAATCAGAAAAGTTAAGCAACAACCAACAGAATGGCAGAAAATATTTGCAAACTACCCCCCTTTGACAAGAAATTAATAGCCAGGATATATAAGGAGCTGAAATAACTCTGTAGAAAACAAAATCTAATAATCCAATCAAAAATGGGCAAAAGATTTGAATATGCATTTCTCAAAAGAAGACATAAAAATGGCAAACAAGCATATGAAAAGTTGCTCAACATCATTGATCATCAGAGAAATAAAAATCAAAATTATAATAAGATACCATCTCATCCTAATTAAAATGGCTTATATTCAAAAGACAGATAATAACAAATGCTAGTGAGGAAGTGAAGAAAAGGGAACATTTGTATAGAGTTGGTGGGAATGTAAATTAGTACAACCACTATGGAGAACAGTTTGGAGGTCCCTCAAAAACTAAAAATTGAGCTACTACATAATCCATATTATGGATTAAGCAACCCCAGTGCTAGGTACATACACAAAAGAAAGGAAATCAGTATATTGAAGACATAGCCATACTCTTATGTTTGTTACAGCACTGTTTACAATAGCTAAGATTTGGAAGCAAACTAAGAATCCATGAACAGATGAATGAATAAGGACAATGTGGTGCATATACACAATAGATTACTATTCAGCTATAAAAAAGAATGAGATCCAGTCATCTGCAACATGGATGGAACTGGAGATCGATATGTTATGTAAAATAAGCCAGGCACAGAAAGACAAACATTGCATGTTCTCACTTATTTGTGGTATCTGAAAATCAAAACAACTGAACTCATGAACTTAGAGAGTTGCAGGATGGGTACCAGAGGCTAGGAAGAGCAGTAGGGGTCTGCAGGGGAGGGAGGGATGGTTAATGGGCACAAAAATTTGTTAGAAAAAATGAATAAGACCTACTATTTAACAGGACAATAGGGTGACTATAGTCAATAATAAATTAATTGTACATTTTTAAATAAAGAGTGTAACTGGATTTTTTGTAAATCAAAGGATAAATTTTTGAGTGGATGGATACCCCCATTCCCCATAACTTGTTTATTTCACATTGCATGTTTGTAACAAACATCTCACATACCCCATAAATATATATACCTACTATGTACTCACAAAAACTTAAAATAAATAACAATACAAATAAGAAACAGTAGGAAAAAAGGAAATACTTCCTACGCATTCTGTGAGGCCAGCATAACCATAATACCACAACAAGAGGAAGACATTGCAAGACAAGAAAACTAGAAATTAATATCTCTCATAAACACTTATGTAATAATCGTCAATAAAATATTACCAAATCAAATCCAACAATGTATATAAACAAATATACACCATTGTATTAGTAAGGGTTCTCTAAAGGGACAGAACTAATAGGTTATAGGTATATATGGAGGGGAGTTTATTAAAGAATATTGACTCACAAGATCACATGGTAAAGTCCTAAAATAGGCCACCTGCAAGCTGAGGAGCAAAGAAGCCAGTCTCAAAACCTCAGTGGCAGGGAAGCCAACAGTGAAGCCTTCAGTCTGTTGCCCAAGAGCCCCTGGAAAACCACTGGTGTAAGTCCAAGAGTCCAAAAGCTGATGAACTTGGAGTCCAATGTTCAAGGGCAGGAAGCATCCAGCATGGAAGAAAGATGAAGGCCAGAAGATTCAGCAAGTCAAGTCTTTTCAAGTTCTCCTACTATTCTAGCCATGCTGGCAGCTGATTACTTGTGCCCACCCAGATTAAGGGTAGGTCTGCCTCTCCCAGTCCACTGACACAAATGTTAATCTCCTTTAGCAACACCTTCACAGACACACCCAGGAACAATACTTTGCATCTTTCAATCTAGTCAAGTTGACACTCAGTATTAAACATCACAATCATGGAAAAAATGGGATTAATCCCAGGTATGCAAACCCAGTTTGAGATTCAAAAATCACTTAATGTAATCCAATTTAATGTAATGTAAACATCAATAGTTTAAAGAAGAAATATCACAAGATTATATTAATAGTTACAGAAAATGCATTTGACAAAATTCAATATCTACTCTTGACAAAAACTCCCAGTAAACTAGGAATTGAGGGGAACTTACTCAACTTGACAAAACAATATCTACAAAATACCTACACCTAATATCCTATTTAATGGTGAGAAATTCAAAACTCCTGCTAAAATCAGGAACAAAGTACAGATATCTCCTCTCACCACTAATTTCCAATGTCATACTGAAAGGTCTAGATAATGCATAAGTCAATACAAAGAAACAAAATATATACAGATTAAAAATAAATAGACAAAACTGTGTTATTTTCAGATGACATGTTTATGTAAAAAAGAATCTAAGAGTCAACACAAAAACTTCTGAACTAATAAGGTATTACAGTAAATTTGCAAGATAGAAGGTTAATATACAAAATTAAAGCACTTTTCTATATGCCAACAATGAACAATTGAATTTTGAAATTAAAACACATTAGATTTACATTAGTACTCCCCAAAATGAAATATTTCAATATAAATCTAACAGAATATATACAAGATCTACATGAGGAAAATAATAAGACTCAGATAAAAGAGTTCAAAGAAGAATTTAAAAAATTGAGAAGTATTCCAGATTCATGAATAGGAAGACTCAACCTTGTCAATATATCAGCTTTTCTCAACTTGATCTACAGATTCAATGCAATCCCAATCAGTATCTTAACAAGTTATCTTGTAGATATTGACAAATTTAAACCAAAATTTATGTAGAAAGGCAAAAATCCCAGAATATCCAGCACAATATTGAGGAAAAACAAAGTGGAGAACGGACACTACCCAACTTCAAGACTTATTGTAAAGCTACGACAATTAAGATAGTGTGGTACTGGTAAAAGAATAGACAAAGAGATCAATTTAACAAAACAGAGAGCACAGAAATAGACCCATATAAATATGGTCAACTGATTTTTGACAATGTCATATAGGTAATACAGTGGAGGAAAGATAGTCTTTTCAACAAATGGTGCTGCAACAACTGGACATCCACATGCACAAAAATGAATCTTTAAATAGACCTTATACCCTTCACAAAAATAAATTCAAAATGTATCACAGATCTAAATGCAAAATGCAAAACTGTAAAACCCCTGGAAGATGACATAGCAGAAAATCTAAGTAATGTTGGGCTTGGTGATGATTTTTTTAGATATAACACCAATGGCACAATCCATAAAAGAAAAAATAGGTAAGCTGGATTGTATTAAAATAATGATTTTATCTCTGTGAAAGATATTATCAAGAGAATGAAAACTCAAACCACAGACTGGGAGAAAAATATTTGTAAAAGGAATATATGATAAAGGATTGCTATCAAAAATATACAGAGAAAGATGCAGCCCTAGTTGGAGAAGAAGAAAATGGGAGATAGGAGTCATGGCTAATGTTCAGTTCCCACTTGGATGGACCACACAGAGTGTGGAGACTCACACCATGACCTTTTGCTCCAAGAACCACCATAGAAACACACCAGGAAAAAACAAAATAATTCACAGATCCTTTGAAAGAAGTGCCATGCCCCTGCAAATTCCATGGGACTTGTGAAAAACTGTGAGTTTCCCAAGTGCAAGAGGGAGGAAAATCTGTATCCAAACACACATCCCTACTGGGGAGTCTGAAATTTCAGATCACAGAAGGAGGATTTAACATTACTTACAACTGAAATGAACTTAGGGAGTCACAAGAAATATAAAAGTTGAAGCATCAGTGGGAAGAACATTGTAGGCACTCCCAGCCTCCAGCTCAAGGCCAGGGAAGCCATCCAGGACTACATCTCACAGGGGCCCTCAGGAAAGGCAGCCAGCAAAATTAAAGAGGAGTCACAGAGTGAAAGAAGCTTCCAAATGAAATTTGTAATAGTTTTGACTGGGCACAAATTTTCTTGAGCAGTATCCCGGAAGCTAATGGGAACTGCTGCAGATACAAGCACAGAAGCCGCTGATGACATTGTGGGCAGGTGGAGGTAGGCAAGGCCTAAAAGTCATGCCTACTTTCTCAACAGGAAAGCTTACAACCTGGGCCAAGTTCTGAGTGGGGGCACTGTGGGAACGAGACCAGCCTTATCAACTGTGTGGGAGCTGGGTGAGGCCTTTTACCATCAGCTAGCTCTCACTTCCCTGGCGAACTATATGACACAACACAGGCCATAATCACCTCTGGAACATAACCCTATTGGCCTTAGTACCACCCCCCCATTCCCCACAGTGGCTGAGTCAAGCCCTACCCAAGGAGAGTTTGAACCCAGAGCTGCCTAACCCTGGCCCTATCTGATGGTATTTCTCTACCCACCATGGTAGCTAAACACAAAAGACAGAAATTCTTGGGAGCTTTATGGCCCTGCCTGATGCCTGATAAACCAGAATACTTATACTGGCCAGCTTAGGGTATGCTTACATTCCCCTACTACCACTGCAGCTGGTGCTCTCTACAAAGTCCCACCTCCTGGCTGGAAGCCAATCACCTCAGGTTATTACAGCAACTCATGATAGAATAATCCTGCTCTCCAGAATGAGAAAACAACAGCTATTTCCATGGCCTGCAACATCCTGGCTAATCAGAGGTCCTGAGTCTGTCCACATGACAACTTCACTGCTAACATAACCAGCATTTGAGAAAGACAGTGCACTACAATGAAGGACTGTCACAGAGTCTACTTCACTCCCCTGCCACCTCCACCAGAGCAAGTGCTGGTATCCATGGCTGGGAGAGCTGAAGACAGATCACTTCTCAGGAATCTCTGCAGACATTCTCCAGCACCAACTCAGAGCCTGGTAGCCCCACTGGGTGGCTAGACCAAGATGAGCAATAACAAATACTGCAGTCCAGCTCTCAGAAAGCCCTATCCCTAAAGGAATAAAGAGAGCACCACATAAAGGAATCACCTATGGGACAGAGGAATATGAACAGCAGGCCCTGAGTTCCAGACCTTTCCATTAAAATAGTCTAACTGAGACGGAACCAGGAAAGTAATTCTGGTAATATGACAAAATAGTGCTCTATAACACTCCCCAAAATATTACACTAGCTCCCCAGCAATGGATCCAAATGACGAAGAAATTGCTGAATTGCCAGACAGAGAATTCAGAAGTTTGATTATTGAGCTACTCGAAAAGATATCAGAGAAAAGTGAAAACCAATTTAAAGAAGTTTTAAACAAACAATACAGGATATGGATAAAAAATTCTCCAGAAAAAAAATAGATAAAGAAAAAACAATCACAACTTCTGGAAATAGAAGACATACTAAGAGAAACACAAAATGCACTTGAAAGTATCAACAACAGACTACAACGAGTAGAAGAAAGAACTTCAGAGTTCAAAGACAAGGCTTCAAAATTAACCCAATCAAGCAAAGACAAAAAAGAGTTAAAAAATGAACAAAACTTCCAAGACATTTCGGATTATGTTAAGCAGCCAAACCTAAGAATAATTGATGTTCCTGAGGAAGAAGAGAAATCTAAAAGTTTAGAAATTTTATTTGCGGGAATAATTGAGGAAAACTTCACTGGTCTTGCTAGAGGTCTAGGCATCCAAATACAAGAAGCTCAAAGAACACCTGGGAAATTCATAGCAGAGCAATCATTACCTAGGCACATACTTATCAGGTTATTTAAAGTCAAGATGAAGGAAACAATCTTAAGAGCTGGGAGACAAAAACATCAGCTAACCTGTAATAGAAAACTATCAGATTAACAGCAGAAACCTTACCAGTAAGAGGAGATTGGGGTCCTATCTTTAGCCCCCTGAAACAAAATAACTGTCAGCAAATAGTGTCATATCCAGCAAAACTAAGCTTTATGAATAAATGAGTGATAAAGTCTTTTTGAGACAAACAAATCCTGAGAGAATTTGTCACTAGCAAGCCACCACTACAAGAATTACTAAAAGGAGCTCCAAATCTTGAAACAAAACCTCAAAATTCCATCAAAATAGAACCTCCTTAAAGCATAAATCTCACAGGGCCTATAAAACAATAACACAATGGGGAAAAAATAGGGATTTAGGAAGCAACTACCATGCAGAATAGTACCTCACATATCAATACTTACATTGGATATAAATGGCCTAAATCCTCCACCTAAAAGACACAGAATCACAGAATGGATAAAAATCTACCAATCAATTATCTGCTGTTTTCAAAACACTCACCTAACACATAATGACTCCCATAAATTTAAGGTAAAGGGGTGGAAAAAGATATTCCATGCAAATGGAAATCAAAAATGAGCAGGAATAGCTATTGTTGTATCAGACAAAACAGAATTTAAAGCAGCAACAGAAAAAAAAAAAGACAAAGAGGAACATTGTATAATGATAAAAGGATTAGTCCAACAGGAAAATATCACAATCCTAAATACATATGCACCGAACACTGGAGCTCCCACATTTATAAAACAATTACTACTAGACTTAAGAAATGAGATAGACAACAACACAATAATAGTTGGTACTTCAATACTCCGCTGAAAGCATTAGACAGATCATCAAGGCAGAAAATCAACAAAGAAACCATGGACTTAAACTGTACCCTAGGACAAATGGACTTAACAGATACTTACAGAACATTCTACCCAACAACTGTAGAATATACATTATTTTCATCAGCAACTGGAACATTCTCCAAGAGAAGACATATGATAGGTCACGAAAAACATCTTGGTAAATTTTCTGATTCTACGAAACAGCAAACTTAAACAACTAAACTATTAAGATTCCCATTGCTTACAAAATGATTTTCCTTTACATTCTCATCATGAATGCTATTTTAAGCATCAAATGCAACTGTTTACAATATAAAAATTTAACCACAAGCTCTTGATTAAAAATTTAGTAATATTTCATCTACTTATTAAAATAAATCATTTCCCTTTGGTTGGATGGGGAGAGGTTTCATACAATTACAAAGCCATCTTTAGCATATTGCTTATGTCTGGATCCATGTTACTGATGGAAAAGACATTCTCAGTTGATGTATTTTTTCATGCATTCATATGCATTTCTAAAAACTAATGCATGTTTATTTAATGATTTTCACCTTGTATGAGATGCCATGTGAAGAAATTGTGGAAATGTAGAATAGAAAGTTAAAGCTGTCAAATTTCTATTAAACTCTTAAAAACAACTCATGTTTGTCTTCTTGTTTTGTGGCCTAGCCTAATTGCAATGTAATGAACCTGCAGGGTTCTCATATAGCTAAAGTGTTCAGTGCATTTCACATGCTATGGAGGTGGGTGCTGTAAACAGGCTTCTCTTCCTGCTTTCAAAATACCTCAGCTTGACATTCAGACAGATCCTGTCATTGTTTAAACTGAGAAAAAAAAAAAAAAAGTCATGTAAGAGATAACAAAGGAGAGGGAGAAATCTCATGTGAATTTCCAAGTTTCAGTTCATTTTCAGTGTAAGATTTTCATTTAAGTGAAAGTCACAGCAGAAGAGGAAACTTTTTGGAGTTTCTGAGAATGCCAAACCATATTTTTATCACTCGTCCTTGAAAATCAATGCCTTTGCGTAGAAAATCAAATTCAGGGACCACAAATAATTTTCAGTGGGAACGTCTAGTTTGAGATTATTTTAAATTTATTGTATTGTTTTAGATATTTTTAAAGTATCTTTAGTGTTTGTTTGGTCTTTTTTTTTTCTCTCTTTAAACTTTTAATTTGGTCTGAGAAAAGCTGAATGTTTGGGTGTGATGTTGACTGAGATGGTTTGGGGCTGCCTGTGGACATTATGAAACAGGTGGTAGGCTTCAGCAATATCCAGTTTTAATCAGTTGCATTTTGCACAGAATTTTGAGTAACAGTGAAAATTGTTGTCTTTGGAAAGCACAAAAGAAACCCGGAAAGGCCGTGTGGCTCAGGTAGCTAGACATACACATAATGTATAATTTTCACTTCAGAGCTGACTGGAAGGAAATGCAGTCAGCTCCAATTATTACTGTTTACATACCCAGATAACCAAGAAGCAGATATCCTTTCTTGGCCTTGCCTTAGTCAGAGGCCATTTTCTCTTGTCCTGAACCCCCAGGTATGAGTGACATTGAAAATTACTAATCTATTGGCAATCAGTTCCTGACATAGTAAAGTTTGCTTTCATAACTGCAGCAAAAGGCATCATCTCACCAAGTCACTGCTGTCATGTGTGTACTGTACTATTTTCAGAAAAAATATGATAGTTTGAGTCCAAGTTATCTTGATTTAAAATTGATAAAGGAAAGAAATTATGAAGCATGTTATATAACAATTAACAGCATTGCACTTTCTATATATAAAGTCAATATTTAAATAGCTTATTTTTCTCCAATGCTGTTCTTTAAAAAATTGTAAGTAGCTGTAATATAACAGTACCAATATATTCGTGCACAACAATATGTTCAGTCCAAGAAAGCTGTGTATTATTTTTAAATTTGTCAAAATTATTGTGATGATTTATTTAGCATAAAGAGAGGTGGACAGAAGAGTTTTCCTGTGTATTGAAACTTGTCTATAATCATGTTATCTATGCACCTAGACAAAAAAAAAGTAAATTTCTTCAGCTGAAAAAAAAAGTCTTGATAAACTTCAGAAAAACAAAATTGTATCAAGTATCCTCTCAGACCACAGTGGAATATAACTGAGAATTATGTCTAAAAAGAACTGTCAAAACTATACAAATACATGGGATTTAAATATTCTGTTCTTAAATGATCTTTGGGTCAAAAATAAATCAAGATGAAAATTTAAAAATTCTTTGAACTGAATGATATTAGTGACACAATTTATCAAAACCTCTAAGATACAGCAAAAGTGGTGCTAAGGGGAAAGTTCATAGCATTAAGCCTACATCAAAAAGTTTGAAAGTGAACAAATAAACAAGCTAACATCACATCTCAATGAACTAGAGAAACAACAACGAACCAAACCCAACCCCAGCAGAAGAAAAGAAATAACCAAGATCACAGCAGAACTAAATGAAATTGAAACAAAAAAAGACCCCACAAAAGAGAAATAAAACAAAAACTGAGTCTTTGAAAAGATAAACAAAATTGAGATTAGCCAGGAAAAGAAGGGAGATGATCCAAATAAGCTGCATTAGAAACAAAATGGGAGATATTGCAAGAAATACCACAGAAATACAAAAATCGTTTAAGACTACTATGAACACCTTTATGCACATAAACCAGAAAATCTAGAGGAGATGGATAAATTCCTGGAAATATACAACTCTCCTAGATTAAACCAAGAAAAAATAGAAACTCTGAACAGATCAATAACAAGTAGTGAAAATGAAACAGTAACTTAAAAATTGCTAACAAAAAAAGTCTAGGATCAGATGGATTCATAGCTGAATTCTATCATACATTCAAAGAATTGGTACAAATCTTACTGAAGCTATTTCCAAAGACAAAGAGGGAATCATCCGTAAATCATTATATGAAGCTATTATTACCCTAATACCAAAGCCAGGAAAGGATATAACAAAAAAAGGAAAACTACAGACCAATATCCCTGATGAACATAGATGCAAAAATCCTCAATGAAATACTCGCTGAGTCTAACAGCATATCAAAAAGATGATACACAATGATATAGTGGGTTTCATACTAGGGATGCAGGGATGGTTTAATATATGCAAGTAACAAATGTGATATATCATGTAAAAAGAATTAGGAACAAAAATTATCTCATGATTATCTCATGATTATCTCAATAGATTATCACATGATTATCTCAATAGACACAGAAAGGGTATTTGACAAAATCCAGCATCTCTTTATGATTATAGTCCTCAGCAAAACTGGCATGGAAAGGACATACCTCAAGGTAATAAAAGCCATCTATGACAAACCCATAGCCAACATTATACTGAATAGGGAAAAGTTGAAGGCATTTCCCCTGAGAACTGGAGCAAGACAATAATGCCCACTTTCATCACTTCTATTAACCATTGTACTGGAAATCCTAAACAGAACAATCAGACAAGAGGAATAAATAAAGCATATCCAAATCAGTAAAGATGAAGTCAAACTGTCGCTTTTTGCCAATGATATAATTGCACACCTAGAAAACCCTGAAGACTCTTCCATAAAGCTCCTAGATCTGATAAATAAATTCAGTAACATTTCAGGATACAAAATAAATGTACACAAAGTCAATAGCACTGCTATACACCAGCAATGACCAAGATGAGAATCAAATAAAAAACTCAGTCCCTCTTGCATCAGCTGCAAATGAAAATAAATAAATGAAATACTTAGGAATTTATCTAACCAAGGAGGTGACAGATCTCTACAAGGAAAGCTACAAAACACTCCTGAAAGAAGTCATCAACAACAGAAACAAATGGAAACACATCCCATGCTCATAAAATGGGTAGAATCAATATCGTGAAAATGACCATACTGCCAAAAACAATCTACAGATTCAATGCAATTCCCATCAAAATACCATCATCATTCTTCACAGAACTAGAGAAAACAATCCTAAAATTCATATGCAACCAAAAAAGAGTCCACATAGCCAAAGGACGACTAAGAAAAAAGAACAAATCTGGAGGAATCACATTACCCGACTTCAAACTATACTACAAGGCCATAGTCACCAAAACAGCATGGTACTGATATAAACACAGGCATATAGACAAATGGAACAGAATAGCGAAGTCAGAAATAAAGCCAGATACTTACAGCCAACTGATCTTTGAGAAAGCAAACAAAAACAAAGTGGGGAAAAGACACCCTATTCAACAAATGGTGCTAGGATAATTGACAAGCCACATGTAGAAGAATGAGACTGGATCCTCATCTCTCACCTTACACTAAAATGAACTCAAGATGAATCAAAGACTTAAACCTAAGACCTGAAACCATAAAAATTATAGAAAATAACATTGGTAAACTCTTTTTGACATTGGCTTAGGCAAAGAGTTCATGACCAAGAACCCAAAAGCAAATACAACAAAAACAAAAAAAATAGTTGAAACTTAATTAAATTTAAAAGTTTCTGCATAGCAGAAGAAATAATCAGCATAGTAAACAGACAACCCACAGAGTGGGAGAAAATCTTCAAACATGTGACAATGGACTAATATCCAGAATCTACAAAAAACTCAAATCAGCAAGAAAAAACAACTCTATCAAAAAGTGTGCTAAGGACATCAATAGGTAATTCCCAAAAAAAGATATACAAGTGGCCAACAAACATATGAAAAAATGCTCAACATTATTAATTATCAGGGAAATGCAAATTAAAAACACAATGAGATACCACCTTACTCCTGCAAGAATGGCCATAAATAAAAAATAAGAATAAAATAGATGTTGGCATGAATGTGGTGAAAAGAGTACACTTTTACACTGCTAGCGGGAATGTAAACTAGTACAACCACTAGGAAAACAGTGTGGAGATTCCTTAAAGAACTAAAAGTAGAACTACCATTTGATCCAGCAATTCCATTACTGGGTATCTACCCAGAGGAAAAGAAGTTATTATGTGAAAAAGACACTTGCACGTGCATGTTGATAGCAGCACAATTGACAATTGCAAAAATATGAAACCAGCCTAAATGCCCACCAGCCAACAAGTGGATAAAGAAAATGTGGTACCATTTCATGGTGTATATCTATATATATATAAATATATATATACCCATGAAATGGTATATATATATAAAAAATGTATAATATATTATATATATATTTGTATAAATGTACATATATATTATATATGTATATATTTTTATATAGTTATATATTAATATATTATATATTTTATATAATATATAAATATATAAAATATAAAATATATATAAAATATATAATTACATAAAATATATAAAAAACATAAAATATAAAATTATATATTAATTATATTTTATATATAAATTATATATAATTATGTTTCATATATAATAATAATTTTATATATAAATATATAATTATGTATTGTTATATGTAATAATAATTTTATATATAAAATATATATATATTTTAGAGGCAATTTTTACCAAACTTGTATATAACCCTATTTTTTATAGCTCTTTCAGAGTCTTTAAGAACAGAGAAATCAGTAAAGCTTTATTTTACAAGGCTAGAATAATTTCGATGTGAGGCCATACAAATAGAACAAAATATTATAAATAAATCTTACATATAAACATAGATGTAAAATCTTAAAATATTACTACAAAAATTCAAAAATATATAAGAAAATGAATATACCATTATCAATTATTAACTACTTCACAAATGCATAGATCATTCTATATCAGAATATTCATTCACACATTAAACCAGACCAACAAATTAAAAAAGATAAACAATATAAAAATATCAAATATTTTGGAAAAGCTTTCTGCAAAAGTCACTTCTAATAAAAAGAAAAAAAATGCTTATGAAACAGATAGGGAAAGAACATTTCATAAATTGTGAAACAAGATTTGTCAGATATCTATTGCAAACATATTTAATGATGAAATTTTAGAAACATTCTAAATAAACTTTACATCTGATTGTTCTATATAATTTGTGCCCTTTCATAAACTTGATTTTATATCCAATTGTTCTAAAGTAAAACTTATTTCCTCTTCAGGCCAGTTTTCAAAGGAATTTTATCATTCAATTTTTTAAATATTCGGTTATTCTTGATGATGGTGTTATTCATCTCTATGTCCAACTAACCATACAACCTCCAACAAATCCTTTACTACTCCAAATAGCAGTAGATGTGATATTTGATATTAATGTGTTAATATTAAGCATCTATTAATGATAAATTATTATTTTCCATCAATCTCAGAAGAGAAGGTATCCCTTTCCCATATATTATATATAATTTTAGGGAATAACTTTCTTGACTTGAATTAGTCCACACCCACTTCAAACATATCTCTTGACAACTGAGGACTTTCTGTGTAGTAAAAGTCTGCACACTATATTTAAGAAGTTGCAAGACTGTTTTTTCATTTTTAAATTAAGGTATAATTGACAAATAGAAATAGCAAGCATTTATAGCATACAACATGATGTTTTGATGTGTATGTTGTGAAATGATTAAATCAAGCTAACTAAAATACCCAGCACCTCTCTTAACTTAGCATTTGTGTGTTTGTGTATGTGGTAAGAACATTTAAGACCTACTGTATTAGAAATTTTCAAGTATACAATACATTATTAACTATAGTCACCATACTGTACAATAAAATTTCAGAACTTATTCATTCTGTGTATAACTGAAACTTCATGCCCTTTGACTAACATCTCATCCTTTCCCCAACTTCCCTGGCAACCAGCATTCTACTCTCTGCTTCTGAGTTCAGTTTTGTTTAGATTCCACATAGAAGTCAGATAATGTGGTACTCATCTTTCTGTGTCTGACTTATTTCACTTAAAATAATGTTCTCTAGGTATATCCAGGTTGTTGCAAATGGAAGGATTTTCACCTTCTTTATGGCTGACTAGTATTTCATCACATATTCATACCATATTTTCTGTATCCATTCATATACTGATGGGAACTTAGGTTGATTCCATATCTTGGTCGTAGTGACTAATGCTGCACATATATCTTTGAGACATGGATTTCAGTTCCTTTGGGAATGTGCCCAGTGGTAAAATTGTTTGGCCACATGGTAGTCCTATTTTTAATTTTTTGAAGAACACTCATAGTGTTTTCCATAGGATAATACTAACTTCCATTCTCACAAAAAGTGTACCAGGGTTCCCTCTTCTCCACATTCTTACCAACATTTTTTGTCATTTTTTAATAGCCATTCTAGCAGATGTGAGGTGGTATCTCATGATAATTTTAATCTATGTTTAAGTTTCTTATATATTTTGGATATTAACCACTTAAATAGATGGCTTGTAACTATTGTCTCCCATTCCAGAGGTGGCCTTTTTCTTTTGTTGATTTCTTCCATTTGTGTGCAGAAGCTTTTTAGTTTGATGCAATCTCATTTGTCTGTTTTTGTATATAATCATCTCCATTGCTAGAGGAAAAAAATTGACAAAATTCACCACCCTTTTATGATAAAAACAACTTCACAACAAATTGGGTATAGAAGGAATGTATATCAACATAACAAAGGTTATATATGATAAGCCTACCACCATCATCATACTCAATGGTGAATAGCTGAAACCTTTTTCTCTTAAGGTAAGGAATAAGATAAGGATGGCTAGTCTCACCATTTATTTCAACATAGCAATGGAAATTTTAGCTAGAGCAATTAGGCAGAGGAGAGAGTGAGAGAGAAAGGAAGGGTGAAAGGGAAGAAAAGAAAGAAGGAAGGAAGGGAGGGAAGCAGGGATGGTAGGAGGGAGGGAGGGAGGATGGAAAGAAGGAAGGAAGGAAGGAAGGAAGGAAGGAAGGAAGGAAGGAAGGAAGGAAGGGAGGGAGGGAGGGAGGGAGGGAGGGAGGGAGGGAGGGAGGGAGGGAGGGAGGGAGGGAGGGAGGGAGGGAGGGAATAAAAGGCATCCAAATCCAAAAGGAAGGGGTAAAATTGTCTTTTTGGAGATGACATATTACATATAGAAAACCCTAAAGACTCCACAAAAAAAAACTGCTGGAACTAATAAACCAATCCAGTAAAGCTGCAGGGTGCAAAATCAACATACAAAAATCAGTAGCACTACCATATACTACACTAACAATGAATTATCTAAAAAAATAAGTTTTCAAAAATCCCATTTACAATAGAATCAAAACACACTTAGAAATAAATTTAACCAAGATGAAAGATCTGTATGCTGAAAACTATACAACACTGATGAAAGAAATTAAAGATGCAAATAAGTGGAAAAATATACCATGTGAATAGATTGGAAAAATTAATATTTTTAAATGCCTCTATTATATAAAGTGATTTATAGATTCAGTTCAATCCCTATCAAAATTCCAATGGCAGTTGTAAAATTAATATAGAATCACAAAAACCTTGAATAGTCAAAGCAATCTTGAGCAAAAAGAACAAAGCTTAAAGCATCACACTACCTATAGTATATTTCAAAATATACCACAAAGCTATAGTAATCCAAATAGCATGGTGCTGGCATGAAAACAGACATATGGACCAATAGAACAGCAGAGAGCCCAGAAGTAAATCTACACATTGCAGTTAATTGACTCTTGACAAAGGTGCCAAGAATACACAATGGAGAAAGGATAGACTATTTGATAAATAGTGTTGGAAAATGTGTATATCCACATGTAAAAGAATGAAATTGTTATTTGTTTTACACCGTTTACAACAATCTGCCCAGGTGTGGTGGCTGATGCTTGTAATTCAAGCACTTTTGTGGGCTGAGGCAGGAGGATCTCTTGAGAATAGGAGATAAAGACCAGACTGGGCAACACAGCAAGACCTTGTCTCTAAAAATAAAAATTTGAAAAATCACCTGGGTGTGGTAGCACATACATGTAGTCCCAGCTACTCAGGAGGCTGAGGTAGGAGGATCACTTGAGCCTAGAAATTCAAGGCTTCAGTGAGCTATGATCATGCTGCTGAACTCCAGCCTGGGCAATAGAGCAGGATCCTATCTCAAAAAAAAAAAAAAAAAAAAATCAACTCAAAATGGATTAAATGCTTAAGCATCAGACCTGTAACTACAAAAACCATAGAAGAACATGTAAAAGAAAAGATTTATGAAATTGTCCTGGAAATAATTTTTTCATGTAATAAAACACAGGCAATAAATTTTGTTTTGTTCTTTTAGGTTAGGATTGCTTTTGCTATTTAGGCTGATGTTTGGTTCTATATAAATTTTAGAATAGTTTTTTTTCTAATTCTGTGTAAAAAGACATTGGTAGTTTTATAGGAATAACATTGAATCTGTAGATTGTTTTGAGCAGTATGACATTATAATGATACTGATTCTTCCAATCCATGAGCAGGAAATGTTTTTCCATTTATTTGTTTCATCTATGACTTCATTCAGCAGTGTTTTATTGTTCTCCTCGTAGGGATCTTTTACCTCTTTGGTTAGATGGATACCTAGATATTTTGTTTTGCTGTGTGGTTATTGTATATAAGATTGCATTATTGATTTGACCCTCAGCTTGAATGATATTGATGTATAGAAATGCTACTAATTTTTATGCAATGATTTTGTATCCTGACACCTTATTGAAGTTCTCAGTTCTAGAAGATTTTTGGCAGAATCTTTAGGGTTCTAGATATAGAATTACAGTGTCACTGATGAGACATAATTTGACTTCTCTTCCTCCTTGGATGCCTTCTATTTCTTTCCCTTGTCTAATTGCTCTGACTAGCACTTCAAACACTGTATTGAATATGAGTGGTGAATGAAAATGCCTTCTTGTTTCAGTTCTCAAGGGGAATGCTTCCAGCTTTTATCCATTCAATATTATGTACGTTGTGCGTTTTTCATAGATGGTTCTTATTGTGAGGTACTTCCTTCAATGCTTAGTTTCTTGATAGTTTTTAGCATGAAGGTATGTTGGATTTTACTGGAATCTTTTTATGGGTCTATTGAGATGTTCATGTAGTTTTTGTTTATAATTTTGTTTGTGTGGTGAATCACATTTATTGATTTGCATATCAGTAAATCAATGATTTGCATATTTGTAGAACCAAACTTGCATCCTAGGAATAAAGCCTACTTGATCATGTGCTGCTGGATTTGATTTGCCAGTAATTTGTTGAGGGTTTTGCATCTATGTTCATCAGGGGTATGGCCTGCAGGTTTCCTTTTTTGTTGTGTCTCTGCCAGATTTTTGTTTGTTTTAATGCTTGCTTCATAGAGTAGATTACGGAGGAGTCCCTCCTTCTTGTTTCTTTGGAATAATGAGAGTAGACTTGGTACCAGCTCCTCTTTGTACGTCCAATAGAGTTCGACTGTGAATCCATCTGGTCCAAGACTCTTTTTGTTTGGTAGTTTATTCTTGATTGTATTTTAAAACTCCATATTGGTCAGTTCAGGGTTTTAATTGCTTCCTGATTCAATCTTGGGAGGTTGTGTGTTTCTAAGAATTTATCCATTTCCTTTAGATTTTCTAGTTTGTGTGCATAGAGGTGTTCATAGTAGTCTCTGAGGATCTTTAGCATTTCTGTAAGATTGGTTGTGATGTCACCTTTGTCATTTCAAGTTGTACTTATTTGGATCTTCTCTTTTTTTCTTTGTTAATGAATCTTCTTTGTCTTTTAAACAAACAACTTTGGAGTTTTTTGATTCTTTGTACAGATTTTAGGGACTAATTTCTTTCAGTTCTGCTCTGATTTTAGTTCTTTCTTTTCTTCTTGCTTTGGGGTAAGCTTTTCTTTCTTTATTTTTTTTTTCTAGTTCCTCTAGGTGCAATGTTAGATTGTTAATTTGAGGGTTTTTTTTTTTTTTTTTAACTCTGTGAGGTAGGAATTTAGCACTATAAACTTTTTGCCATGTTTTTGTCTCTATTTTCATTTATTTTAAAGAATATTTTGATTTTTGCCTTGATGTTTTTGGTTAACCAAAAGTCATTCAGTAGCAAGTTGTTTAATTTCCATGTAATTGTGTAGTTTAGAGAGATGTTTTTGGTATTAATTTCCTTTTCATTTCACTATGGTCCAAGAGTATGGTTGGTATACTTTTGATTTTTATAAATTAAATTTATTGATACTTCCTTTATGGTTGAGCATGTAGTCAATCTTGTAGTATAATTCATGTGCAGGTGTAAATAATGTGTATTCTGTGGTTGATGGGGTGAGTATGCTGTAAATGGCTATTTAGGTCCAATTGGTCAGGTTTTAAATTTAAGTCTAGAATTTCTTTGTTTTCTGCTTCATTGATCTTTGTACCACTGTCATTAGGGTATTCAAATCCCTCATATCATTGTGTGGCTGGTTAAGTCTTTTTGGAGGTCTAGAAGTTCTTATTTTGTGAATCTGGGTGCACTAGTGTTGGGTGTATATATATTTAGAATAGTAAAGTCTTCTTGTTAAATTGAACTCTTTATCATCATGTAATGTCCTTCTTTGTACTTTTTTTCTGTTGTTGGTTTAAAGTCTGCTTTATTTTATATAAGAATAACCAGTCATGCTCTTTTTTGTTCTCCATTTCTGTGATAGATGTTTCTCCAGCCCTTATTTTGAGCCTGTGGGTATTGTTGAGTGTGAAATGGATCTTTTGAAGACAGCAGACAGATGAGTCTTGTTCTTTACCCAACTTGCCACTCTGGGCCTTCTATGTGGAGGTATTTAGACCATTTACATTCATGGTTAATATTGATATGTGAGGTTTTGATTCTATTATGATGTTTTTAGCTTGTTGCTTTGTAGTTTCTATTGTGTGGTTGCCTTATAGTGTCTGTGGGATATGTATTTATCTGTGTTTTCATGGTAGCATGTATTGCTCTTTTGATTCCATTTTAAAAATTCCTTTAAAGATTTCTTATAAGGCTGGTCTAGTGGTAACTAATTCCCTTAGCGCTTGCTTACCTGGAAAATATTTTTTTCTCCTTCACTTATGAAGCTGTTTGGTGGAATATGAAATTTGTGGTTGTAATTTCTTTTTTTTTTAAACATTGCTGAAAATTGGCACCTAATCTCTTCTGGCCTGTGAGAAGAAGTTTTCTTTTGCCTAATATGGTTCCCTGGGTACCTTGGGGTGATCTTTTTCTCTAGCTGCCTTACAAAATTTTTTTTAGCTTTGACCTTGGATGATCTGGTGACTACATGACTTGGTGATATTCATTTTGTATAGTATCTCACAGATGTTCTCTAGATTTCTTGTATCTGAATGTCTACCTCTCTAGCAAGATTAGAAAATTTTGTCTTGAATTATTTCCTCAAGTTTGCTTTCCAGATTGTTTACTTTTTCTTCTTTTCTCTCAGGAATGCCAATAATTCATAGATTTGGTCACTATATAATCCATATTTCTCAAAATCTTTGTTTATTCTTAAAAATTATTTTTTGTCTATTTTTGTCTGGCTGACTTACTTCAAAAGACAGGATTTCAAGGTCTGAAGTTATTTCTTCTGCTTGGTCCAGTCTATTGATACTGCTTTCAATTGTATTTTGAAATTCCTCAAGCCTTACAATTCCAGAAGAATTAATTGATTTATTAAAGGTGTATATCTCTTCCTTCATTACCTGGATTGCTTTAGAAGTTTCTTTGTGTTGATTTTACACCGTATCATGGATCTCATTGAGCTTCTTTGCAATCTGTGCTTTTAATTGGTTATTTGTCATTTGTGAGTCTTCATTTTGGTTAGGGACCATTGCTGGAGAGATAGTGTGATATTTTGATGGTATCACAACTTTCAGATTTTTCATGGTTGCAGAATTCTTGCATTGATTCCTTCTCATCTGGGGTTATTTGCACTACTAATTTTTGTTTGTCTGTTTGTTTTGGAAATTGATTCTCACTCTGTTGCTCAGACTGGAGTGCAGTCACATGATCCCAGCTCACTGCCACCTCCACCTCCGGGGTTCAAGTGATTCTCCTACCTCAGCCTCCTGAGTAGCTAGGATTACAGGCACCTGCCATAACACCCAGCTAATTTTGTATTTTTAGTAGAGACAGGGTTTCACCATGTTAGCCAGGCTGATCTCAAACTCTTACTGGGAGGCCAGGGATACACCCACTCGGCCTCCAAAATGCTGGGATTACAGGTGTGAGCCACTGCACCTGGCCACACTACTAATTTTTATAACTATTTTTATGTGGTTAGAATTTTTTATTTTTCTTTCTTTCTCTATATTTTTATTATTTTAAATTTCCCTTTCACCTCATCCCTCGGGGTATAACTATAGAGAATGTTGGGTAGGGTCTCTGGAATTTGCTTCCCTAGGCACTTCTGCCAGCAGGTTTTACACTAGGCTGTGTGGTTCAGTCTGCAGGCCAATAGAAGGTGCTTAAAAGTAAGAGCCTACTGTGGGCAATGTGGCTGGGTACATACTTTGTCCTTGTTTACTAAGAAAAGCTCTCTATTTCCTCAGGCAATGGGGTGATCCATGGAGTGACAGTGGTCTGAGCTCTCTGCTCAGCCCTGAGGTGGTGGGGGGCAAGATGGGTAAGGCAAGATTGGGCAGAGATGCCTATAGGTCTCCTGGTGTCAGACACAAACACTAGCACAGAAGGAGAATCCAGTGGGTGGTCACCAAGTGCCCAGAAGAACACCTAGGCATGAACCTGGAAAACTTCCTCAGCCCCAAGTTCTCTGCATGGTGAGGATGTGGGGGTGACCTACTGAAACTCCTAATTCAGGAGAGTAGGTGCTCCAAATACCTGGATATCTGCCTAGGCATGGAATGTAGATGACCCCACTGTACTCCTATCTCTACAGAGGGAGGGTGGAGTAGCTCAGGCTCTTAATTTAGGAGAATAGGTGTATTAGTTCATTCTCACACTGCTTTAAAGTACTGCCCAATCCTGAGTAGTTTATAAAGGAAAGAGGTTTAATTGACTCACAGTTCTGCATGGCTGAGAAGGCCTCAGGAAACTTACAATCATGCTGGTATGAGAGCCAAGCAAAGGGGGAAGCCCTCTAGAAAAATCCATCAGATCTCTTAAGAATTCACTTACTATCAAGAGAACAGTATAGGGGAAACTGCCCCCATGATTCAATTATTTCCACCTGCTCTCACCCTTGACATGTGGGGATTATTACAATTTAAGGTGAGATTTGGGTGGGGACACAGAGCCAAACCACTTCAATGGGTCTTCTGACTGCCTGGTGATCTGCCTGGGCTTGTAACAGAGAGAACCCCTATGTACCAGGATCTCTGCACAGGAAGGGTGCAGCAGGCCCAGCAGCTAATTCAAGCAAGCAGGTGCTCCAAATACCTGGAGAGCTGCCTGGGCATGGAGAGGAGAGGGTCCTACTGCATCATGATCCATGCACAGGAAAAATGGGTCAACTGAGGCCGTTCTAGGTGAGTGGTGCTTGAAACACCTAGAGATCGACCTGGTCATGGAGTGGAGAAGGCCCTGATGCGCCACAATCTCTGTATTGGAAGGGAGGGATAGCGCAGACCATGAATCTGGCTGAGTGGGTGTCCCAAATGTCTGAAACTCCACCTGGCCATAAACCAAAGAGGACCTCCCTTGCACCAGGATCTTTGTACAGGAGGCATGGAGTGACAGGCTTCTGAGTCAGGCAAGTGGGTGCTCCAAGTGCCTGGAGATCTGTTTGGACATGGAGTGGAGAGGGCCCTCTTGCACCTGGATCTTTGAAAAGTGGTGGTGGCGTGGCTTAAAATGCCAGTCTGGGCAAGCAGATGCTTTGAATGCCTGGAGACCTTCCTAGGCATGGAGCAGAGAAGGCCTTACTGAATCACAGTCTATGCACAAAAAGGATGATGCAGCTCACAATGGTGATCTAGGTGACTGGGTATCTCAAATGCCTGGAGACTTGCCTGGATGCGGAGCAGAGAGGGCTCTGAGCACCACAATCTCTGCACAGAAGGGTGGGGCTGTTCAGGCTGCTGGTTCAAACAAGCTCCTCCAAATACCTGGACTTCTACCTGTGGGTAGAGCAGAGAGGTCCCTGCTGCATCACAATCTCAGGGAGCAGGCTGAAGCACCCAGCAACACATTCAGACCAGTTCCAGGTTGAAAAGCTGGCCCTGGGTACAAGTCTTATAGTCCAGGAGAAACCGCAACAGGGAGGAGCACAATTCCAGCACACACTGCTGAGGCACTTTCCATAAATCTGGCTGTCAAGGCCTCTACTCCACTCCAGAGCGAGCACTGCAATCTCTGGCTTGAGATTAAACTGCCTGCATGGTATGCTGCCAGGTTGCCAAGAGATGACTGACTTTGTATACAGTTAGATTAAAAATGTCACTCTGCTCGTGGTCCAGGATCTAGAAAAGAGACTGCAGGTTTTCCTGGTGTTTCTCCCTCTGAGCATTTCCAAGCATCTTCCCAATTTAGCTCTAGGTCTTGAGAGAAACAAAGTATTCTCCCTTGGCCTAGGTTGCTCAGATCCCCAGTGGAAAAGTGAATCACACAGAGAGGCTCTCTGCCTATCATATAAAGGACTTTTTATCAGCTGGACACCATCACTGGCTCTTTTCGCCCGTGTTCTCCTCCCTGGGATTTGGGACATCCTTCATGATTCTGGTGGATTCCTGTTTTTCTTCTTAAATTAAAGCTCATGGAGTTAATCTTTATGCTATTTCCAGGTGGCCGAAGCATGCTAAAAGCCTCTAATCTACCACCCTGGAGAAAAGAAAAAAAGAAAGAGCTTAATTAAGACACAAAAGTGCAAATTCCAGAATTAAAGATTAAGAACATTAACCATGTCAAAATGATAAACACCTATAGAGCAGATGCCTTCTTAAACAAAGTAAAATCCACAGAGTGGGAGAAGACACATGCAATGCATGTAATGAGTGTGAAACTTGTCAGAAACAAAACAGAATCATTTGTGTCAAACTGACAAATGGAGCTGGGGAAGTCCATGAAGAAGGGTGCTCACTCATGTTGCCTGATAACAAGAGCTATTATAAAAGACTGCAAAAACCATGATTTTGCACAAAAACCACTGCAACCTTACACAAAATAATACTCTGTGAGGACATCTGCCCAGCAACTTCCTGTCCAAACTTGGACTGACAACATCCTTGTTATTGATCCTTGTAGCCAAAAATAATTATCTCAAAACAACCTATGTGCTCTTCCTCATTTTTCCTTTAAAAACCCTTTACCTCTCTGAATATGTCCATTGAATTCCCATTGCAGTGCTCAATCACAAATTAATATCATTTTCTTTTAGGGGACATCTCTGTCTGTTTGTTATTTAGGTTGACACTAGGAAAGGATTAGAATTCCTCCAAATCTTTAAAGAACTCCTACAAATTCCTACAAAGAAAATCACTTCTATGAATTGATAATCTGATCACAAAAAAATGACAGAAGATATAAATAGATTCTTCAAGATAAAATCCAAATGTCCAATAAATATATGTAATGACTCTCAATTTAACCTCAACAGTAATCAAAGCAATGAAAATATGATACTATTGGCAAACATTACAAAGTTAGACTATGCTGAGATGTTGGTGAATATATGAATAAACAAATTGGTACAACCATGTTGAAAACAAATTTTAATTAAATTTGTTGCAAATGTCCATACCTACAGCCCATCAATAACACTTCTAAGTATCTATTCTTAAGAAACTTGCTCATGTGCACAGGGAAATACACACAACAATGCCCTTTGTGAGATTATCTATAATAGTGAGTGTCTTAAAATAATTTAAATGCCCATCATCAGTATGATGGATAAATATATTGCAGTATATTCATAGAATGGTTTAGAAGACAATTCTGTATGCCCAATATATGGAACTAATGTTGAGTCATAAAGCATAAGCCACTCTGCCTCTTGGCAACTAAAACTGAGATAGCAAATAAGATGCCAATAATAAGTCAATAAAACCTCAAATTTGCTGATCACATCTGTACTTGTGATATTTGAAATGTGCTCTTTCAAGGACATCTTTCAACATGTCGCTAAGAATAAAGCAAATGTCAGGTCAACATTTCTGGATCTCTGATATAAATGTTCCAACTTAAGGTATGATTGCTAATTAAAGAGTTTAATTTTTGCACTGCTTCTTTAAACCTCGACTTCATTGCTTTTTAACGTTCCAATTTATTATATCCCTTCTGCCTTCAAGTGTTCTCTTTCTTAATACAATTTAGCATAGACAATATATCTCCTGACCACTAAAGTATTTCCCTGTAAGACTCGGTTGACCCTGTTGTTGGTTCTAATATTGGAATAAGAAAATGCACTCATAAGGAATATAAAAGATGTTATTCCACTTGTAGCCATTTCTTGACCTGGGAAAGAACTTACATCACACAATTTACTTGCATTCATTCCTAAATTTAGACATAGATAACCTTTTATCATCTGTGACTAAAAAAAATAGAAAAATAGTTTTTTTTATTGTGATTAAATTATGTTAAAAATATATCGAAGAACAATAACAGGAAATATTTTCC
This sequence comes from Macaca fascicularis, assembly GCF_037993035.2. Classification (NCBI taxonomy): domain Eukaryota; kingdom Metazoa; phylum Chordata; class Mammalia; order Primates; family Cercopithecidae; genus Macaca; species Macaca fascicularis. The sequence goes on from NC_088379.1 coordinate 106,438,754, forward strand.
AGGGCACTTCATAAGTCTCTCTCCTCCTCCTCCTCCTCCTCCTCCTCCTCCTCCTCCTCCTCCTCCTCCCCCTCCTGTATCCCTCATTAATACTCTTTACCTTCAGAGGTAAGTAAAATCCAGGTGTGACACTTGTAATACTCTAAAGACCTCGGGGTAGATTTGCTCCATCAAGCTGGGTAGGTGTTTTATCTCTTTATTCCTCTTTGTTCATCCCATATAATTTCTGAACTTCTAGAAGCATATTATTTGCAAAGGTAATTCCATGGAAACAAGATAAGAAGTGTCCTTGGCCCCTGGTCCTAGACCCATAGTTTGTCTCTAGTCATACGACATTCTGGCCTAGCCACTTGTCCTTGAAAGTTTTATTGTTAACACATATAATACAATGAGGTATGAAGTTCTTGTCCACCAATGTCCTTACTCAACTCTTCTGTATCAAATATACTGGATTGATTGGGTATGCAAGCCTGATTATAAAGCAATGATCCATAGAACTAACATATAGAAAGGAAAGGGGGTTTTGATCCAAGATCAAATTATGCCATAACTTTGCATGCACTGAGATGTTGGATCATATAATATTTGGAATTTGGTACATTTCATAATTCTATTGAGAAATAGGGCAGTGAAGAGTAGGAATAGGGTCCAGTTCCTGGGAAATCGGTCTGGGGGGAGTAAAACAGAGAGCAGATTATCTGGTTGACTTGGGTTTTAAACTTTTAAGCACCACTATTTCCTAAACCCAAGCAGAAAGTGACCCAATCAGAAAGGGACTGGTTTCCTTGTGGAGTTATACTGCCCTTTTGCATCAAGGAAGAACTTTATATGCTATCTGTATTAGTCACGGCAAATTAACATTAGCTGCTATAATGAACAATCCTAATTAAAGTGGTTTAACATGTGCAAAAAGTAAAAGAAAGATTAAAAAAAAAAAAGTTTATTTTTTTGTTTTTGACACAGTTCCGTGTAGGTCAGGCCCCCTCCTGAGAAACATTCCTTGAGAGAAAGACTCAGGAACCAGCCTCTTTCCACTGTGTTCCTTCTAGTTATCTTGGAGCTCTGTTTTTCCAGTTACTTAGAGGAAAGAGAGAAGACGTGCACAAGAGTGCGTGAATGGAGATCACGTAAGTTGTTTGAGAGGCCAGATCTCCAGGGCGGATACATCACTTTTACTCTCATTTTGTTGGCCAGAGCTCAGTTCATGTAGCCTCAACCTTACTGAAATGGTGATTGTGAAACGTGGCTTTTCTGCATGTCTAAGAAGAGGAAGTAGGATTGTTGAGTATCTAGCAAGCGTCTGACACACTATCTTCTGTGAGACAAATAAGAATTTTCCCATTTTGCCAATACATGCTGTAAAAGCTCCTGGTGAACTGACCAGCAGCCTTCTTATTGTTTCTAGTCAGCAAAAACTTGGAGGCTCAGTTAAGTCAAATCCAGTTGTTGCTTGAAGTTTCAGCACACCCAGGCCTCTGAGACCAATCCCGTTTCTTCTTAAGTTAATTTTAGAAATCTAGGTCACTAAATAAGTTATCAGCGAGAAGTCAAGTTTTCTTACACTACTGCTGTGATCCTGTGACCCAGTTTAAAATGGTTGGCCCTGGAGACAGACTGCCTGGTTTGCTTTCTGAATTGCTATCTATGTGCCTTTGGGCAAGTTACCTCATTTTCCTTTTCTGTAAAGTTGGAATAATGTTATACTTAACTTGCTGGGGCTTTATGAAAAGTAAATTCGAAACTCTGTAAAAAGCAGCACAATGCCTAGTTTCCAAGCTTTTATTATCATCATTATCAACATCATCATCATCATCATCATCATCATCATCATCATCACCACCAGTATTTGCCAATGTTGGATCACACTATAATGGGGCACCTGTCATATTTCCCCAGAGCCTGAATGACTATCAATACTTATCTTTGAGTATGTCCAGGGAAAGTTGCTCTCTAGCTTTGGGCGAGAGGGCGGATAGGGGAGGTGGTCTAGAGTGAGACCAAGAGTGAAATGGTAACAAATAGAGTCTCCCAGAATAAAAGATCTTGAGCTGCTTAAGCCAAAAGTCAATGGACAAGAGTGGATCAACAGAACATATTCCAGGAAAAATCCAGTACTCATAGTTAGGCTCCAATATACAAAGATTCACTGCTGAGCCTGTGTGCATCAGGATTGAACGGACTCAAGAGAAAGACAACCTGTGGCCATGTCAGGTCAGGTATCCAGAGAGAAATGAACACCGTAACTCTGTTCCAGTAGTGTGTGAGTGGGTAGAACAAGCAAACAAACAAGAGATGAGTAGTTAGTAGGAGGGCCAACAGCAAGCAGAAAGAAAATACTTATACAGGATTCAAAATGATTTTGCTGAAGCTGCTTTTTATTCATATTTGATGTGCTGGACTGTCACTTTTGCACGTCTCTACTTTACTTTGCCATTCCATTTTCTCAATAATAGAATCCTGCCTTGCCTTTTTCAGTAATTATACCCTTCCACCTCAGTCTGTGAGATGATTACCCTCTAAAACTGCCACATCTCTCCTGGGTCTGTTGTCTTCCTGGATCTTGGTTTGTTGCCATTTTAAATCCATCACTTCTTGGTTCCAACCATGCAGTGGTTCACCTATTTGATTATGCAGCATAATTTCTTTCCAGTACCTACTTTTTGACCCTTGAAAAGACTTTTGGTTTATCAGATCCTAGACTTTCAGGGCGTGGCTAGTGTTATTACCATTCACGTTCTCATCTTGCCTCTGCTTATATTTGGAAAATCCTCTTTCTAAGGAAGACATGTCATATAAGATTTAGCCACATCAAGAGTTCAGTCAATAGGAGAAATTTTTCTTTATTGAAGCTTGTTAGATTTTGTTTAATTTGGGTTGAAGTTTCTTTTAAATGATCTGGCATCTTCAAAAATAAATATTATTAGGTTGACGCAAAAGTAATTGCAGCTTTTGCTATTACTTTTAATATATCTTCCTTTAAATAAAGACAGTTGTATTTATGCATGGATATATTGCTGGTAAATGTAAAAATTAGTATTACCTCCAAAGACAACAATTTGGCATTATCTATCCAAATTAAAAATTTCAGACTGGATGCGGTGGTTGACGCCTGTAATCCCAGAACTTTGCGAGGCCGAGGCAGGCAGATCACGAAGTCAAGGGTTTGAGACCAGCCTGGTCAACATAGTAAAACCCCTGTTTCTACTAAAAATACAAAAATTAGCTAGGCATGGTGGCATACGCCTGTAGTCCCAGCTACTAGGGAGGCTGAGGCAAGAGAAACGCTTGAACCCGGGAGGCGGAGGTTGTGGTGAGCCGAGGTCAGGCCACTGCACTCCAGCCTGGGCAACAGAGCAAGGCTCTATCTCAAAAAAAAAAAAAATTTCTGCATTCTTTGAAACTACAATTTCACTTTTAGAAATTTTCCCTAAGGATAAAGTGGCTCTAGGATTAATGCTGCATGTACCAAAAGGCACATCTCAACAGAGTCTATAAGAACAAAAGACCAGACACTACTTAATGCCCATTAATAGAATAGTGACTTAACACATTTAATTAATTACATGAAAAACAATAAAGTTATCAATAGTTATCAAGTATAACATATTCATTTATTGAATAAATTCAAATATTTATTGTGTAATTACTATATGCCAGGCACTGTACTGGGCGTTAATAATGAGTGCAGTGAATAAAACAGTTGAAATTATTTACTGTCATGCAGTTAACATTCTAGTTGGGGGTCAGAGACAATAAACAAATAAATAATGGTAGTTAGTTCTGTTTTTTTTGTTTTTTTTTTGTTTTTTTTGTTTTTTTTGTTTTTAGCAGGTAAGAGAGATAGAGAGCATGGAGTGTTGAAATGCTATATTAAAAAAGAGAAGAGGTTTTCAGTACCAATATGGAATAATTCCTAATGTATATTATGTGAGAAAAGGAAGGTACATAACAGTATGTAAAACATACAAATGCACACCCACAAGAGTATTTGCTTATATAAAATATCTCTGAAATAAACTGATAACATTGGTTATCTCCACAGAGGAATACTAGGTGAACAGGGACAGGAGGGAAAATTTCATTTTATGCTTTCAAAATTTTGTATCATGTAAATGTATTTATTTTAAATAGCAAATTGATACAAAAACAGATTTAAATTTCCATATACTTCTAATGTCCTAATATCAGAACAGTCATATTACATCTTTGGAAAATACAAATGGTTTTCAGATTTGGGTAAATATTTCTGATTATAAATATCTTAATAATATGAAAAAAATTATTCACACTTCTTTTACAAGTTTGTTCTACAGAATGACTTGATGTAGTTAGTCCCCATTCCAGAAGCCATAAGGATGAGGTCAAAGGGCAGGGATGAGGGTGTTCTGAGTAACTGTTTTACAAGGTCTTTGCTGAACACTCGTAGTGACTTGAGTTAGCACTGTCATTGGCACTTCAAAGATTTGAAATGTTATTCAACATTTTTGTGGGTCCAGTCCAATCATATAATGCATTTCAGGATTTGTGGAATTGACAAGTAGTATGAAGGTGAGTTCTTTTATTTTTATTTTTTTTATTTTTTTATGATACTTTATGTTCTAGAGTACATGTGCACAACGTGCAGGTTTGTTACATATGTATACATGTGCCATGTTGGTGTGCTGCACCCATTAACTCGTCATTTACATTAGGTATATCTCCTAATGCTATCCCCCACCCCACAACAGGCCCCAGTGTGTGATATTCCCCTTCCTGTATCCAAGTGTTCTCGTTGTTCAATTCCAAACTCTGAGTGAGAACATGTGGTATTCGGTTTTCTGTTCTTGCAATAGTTTGCTGAGAATGATGGTTTCCAGCTTCATCCATGGCCCTACAAAGGACATGAACTCATCCTTTTTTATGGCTGCATAGTATTCCATGGTGTATATGTGCCACATTTGCTTAATCTAGTCTGTCATTGATGGACATTTGGGTTGGTTCCAAGTCTTTGCTATTGTGAGTAGTGCCACAATAAACATACATGTGCATGTGTCTTTACAGCAGCATGATTTATAATCCTTTGGGTATATACCCAGTAATGGGATGGTTGGGTCATATGGTATTTCTAGTTCTAGATCCTTGAGGAATCGCCACACTGTCTTCCACAATGGTTGAACTAGCTTACAGTCCCACCAACAGTGTAAAAGTGTTCCTGTTTCTCCACATCCTCTCCAGCACCTGTTGCTTCCTGACTTTTTAATGATCGCTATTCTAACTCGTGTGAGATGGTATCTCATTGTGGTTTTGACTTATATTTCTCTGATGGCTAGTGATGATGAGCATTTTTTCATGTGTCTGTTGGCTGTATAAATGTCTTCTTTTGAGAAGTGTCTGTTCATATCCTTTGACCACTTTTTGATGGGGTTGTTTGTTTTTCTCTCGTAAATTTGTTTGAGTTCTTTATAGGTTCTGGATATTAGCCCTTTGTCAGATGAGTAGATTGCAAAATTTTTCTCCCATTCTGTAGGTTGCCTGTTCACTCTGATGGTAGTTTCTTTTGCTGTGCAGAGGCTCTGCAGTTTAATTAGATCCCATTTGTCAGTTTTGGCTTTTGTTGCCATTGCTTTTGGTGTTTTAGAAATGAAGTCCTTGCCCATGCCTATGTCCTGAATGGTATTGCCTAGGTTTTCTTCTAGGATTTTGATGGTTTTAGGTCTGACATTTAAGTCTCCAATCCATCTTGAGTTAATTCTTGTATAAGGTGTAAGGAAGGGATCCAGTTTCAGCTTTCTACTTATGGCTAGCCAGTTGAGTTCTTAAGTGCTGCAATGGGGCAGGCACATGCCTCTCACAAACTAAAGATGAGGAAACAGAAAATTCCATCGACATTCCCACAGATATTGTGGGCTGAGAAAAGTAAGACTCCTTTGGCTTAAGAAAGAGTTTTCACTAAAATTGAACAGTAGCTGCATTTTGTTCTTTTTATTTCTTTCCCTTTTCTTCTGAAAGTAATATCCCCCCTTTAATCTGTTCCTTCCATTCTTGACTTTGTAGTCTTCCAAGGTCTTGAACGTGTAATAGACTCCTGGTGGGAATGAGATTAAGTTGCAAAATTCTGCTTTGAGTTACCAGTGAGATAGCTTGTGTCTTTTTCTTAGCCATTTAATACTCCACTATGCCTACGCTTTTGAATGCTTAACAAGCTCCTTCGCTGCTACTCAAGCAAAGCTCCTCATATGCTCTCAGACACAGAAAAGTGTAATTCACGAGTAACTGTTACATGTTTAAACTTTCCAGCTTCTGAAGCTTCATGTATGGCTTTTCTTTTGGCTGTTTATGATTGTACAAACAGAATCACAAAACTAATATCCAGAAGGAAGTTTATGTATCATTCAGTGCAAGTCCTCAGGTGAGTGAACTAAGGTCTAGGAGAACTAGCACAACAGCTTGCTCAGGAATCCACAGTAAGGAGCTGAGTCAGGGCTAGAGCCAAATGTTACCTCCGGTCAGTTGCTTTCAGGCATAATTCAGGTCTCAACTTTACCATGCATCTGCCAGCTCTCTTGCTTTCTTCTCACAGGAAACATAAGGTCCCTGGCTATTTCTTTTGAGATCCTATGCCTAGAATTACCTCAATTCATAATTCTGGTCATTTATGCCTCTGTGGATTAATCTTCTCACTGATATACTGGGAAGTGTATAATCAAAAACAATACCACCATTTCCTGTGGTTCTAGCTGGGGAAAAAGTTGTCCTGATTTATGCTTTACCAGACATTAGCCATGATTCCCAGTCATTGCTGTGGGGGTAGGGAGGGAGTAACTTCATTATAATACCTTAAAATTAGCATGGCATCCAAAACATAATAAACCTCTTTGTGCCTGTGAAGTTTTTACCGCAGTGACAGCTAGATATGATTTTAGGTTCCCCAGAAGAAGACAATGAGACAAGAGTTTGTGTGCAAGTGATTCAGTACAGTTGGAATCAGTATAGTACCGTACAGGAGAAGCCTGTGAATGGATGAGGGACAGAAGGAAGGAAGAAAGGAAGGAAGGAAGGAAGGAAGGAAGGAAGGAAGGAAGGAAGGAAGGAAGGAAGGAAGGAAGGAAGGAAGGAAGGAAGGAAGGAAGGAAGGAAGAAGACTAGCAAGAGTATAATTTCAGGTAAACGTTCAATCTCAGATTCATCCTGCTGGGGAGCTCTGGAACCTAAATTAAACTTCAGATTTGTTCCTCCTTGGGCAAGGTTGCTGAGATTTTATAATCTGTGCCTGTCTGTCCTTGGTAAGGGTTATCCTTGAGGGCATGTTACCGCCATGGATGCTGGCTGGCTGTGCCCAAGGGCAGTCCTTCAAAGAGACTCAGAGATGCTAGTCTCTAGGAGCCAAGCATGTTGAAGCCAGAGGATGGGCACACAGAAAGAGTTAGAAGAATCTGAGGAGAGTTGCTGGAGCACTGATAGCATCTGCTTCAAATGTTGCTATATTATCTGTCTAAAATAGAATGGGCAAAAATATAATCAATTACTGAAGCCTGTTATTAAAAATCAGTTATTAAAAACTTTGCTTTCTATTTAAAACAAAGACTCAGCACCACCATATCTATATTTTTTTCTAAAATGCTTACATCTATTTCTAGAATAGATATATACACAAACATACACACTCATATATAAATATATATATACACACACACACTAGGGTTACATATATTTGTTTAAATGTATTCATATAAATAAAAACATTACTCTTATTCACAATCATAATATTTCATGCCTCTAAAAATGTTCCTTAGGGATTTATTTTTCTCCCTTTAAGTCTCACCAACTCATTTAAGATCCTGATGACTTTACTAGAACATGTTGGAACTATTATTTTATATACCTTTCAATTTACAAAACAATAAACAGACCAGATGACCAGTTCTTTCCTTTATCAGGCAAGTAGCAGTCATGGCTTGTTTGCATCTGTCTATTCTTTGGCATGCAGTTAAAATGCTTTCTGTTCTCAAAAGAAAAATTAAACAAAAAGGGCATGTTTTTATCAAATATTTACATATTGGAAGATTAAAGAGTTACAGATATCTTCACTTCTTACCAACCCTATCCCCATATTTTGCCTGTTTAATGTTGCCTACGTTGTTGCTCAGGATTATCAACAATGAGAATAGAATATGTTTAAGAGCAACAGGTCCCTTGTGGCACTGTTTACTTATTTCTAATGTAAAATTTCCAAACTTCAGGATATATAAATAAATATCAAAAGCAAAACGCCATGTGAAAATCATACATTTACTTGGGGCATAGACACATGGATTAAATAAAAGAATTTTTAAATAAAAAATTCTTTTTTAATAAAAGAATTATTTTGTCTGGCCTAAAAATCACATGAACTCAATATGAAAATACTCATATATATTGCTCAAAAGCTCTGTTGGCAGTTACGTCTATTTGGTTAAGAGATCAATATACGCAAACAGTTATTAAATAATTAAATTTATTTAGTTAGACCTGAAAGGAGCTGGGCACATTCCTCAGCCCCCGGGCTCGAAACTCCCTGAGCCTAGTACAAACACATCCCATCCTCCCATCCCACCACATACTGCCATATATCTCTCAAACTCCCTGAGCCCAGTACAAACACCACCTGGAAAGTCTGCGATAAGGAGACAGCCGTTCAAGGTTACTGAAAGCGCGGGAGCCAAAAGAATTTCTTTGTTCCCCTGCAACTTTTGAGCTATAAAAAGCAAATGCTCGCATTGATCGGGGCCCTCTTGTATACTGTGTAAAGGAGGGACCAGGTTCGAACTTGTAGTAAAGATCCTTGCCGCTTGGCTTTGACTCTGGACTCTGGTGGTCTTCTTTGGGGAACAAACGGTCTGGGCATAACAGACCGATTATCTCAAAACATAAGCTCCATGAGTGACACATAATAGAAGACAGTCTGGCTAAAAAGGTTGAGAACATTTTCACCCATCTCCTCCCCATCTCTAAGGTGGTTTAAATATCTAGGACTGGTCATTAAGTTATCAATAATCATGGTCTCTATATTTAATATTCAAGCAAAACCCCCTGTAGACTTATTCCAGTGCTGCTAGCTATTTCACATCTTAATATTCAGAGCTCCACATACCCTTGTAAAGTATGTCAATTGTGCAATGATGCCAGGCTGCGAGGGGAGAGTGGGGGCTGAAATCCACCCATGCTCAGGAGCCAAGCTGTGGCCCACAGGGATATACCTACATGGAGGGGGTGCCTTTTCCTAATTAGCAAACGCCACCACAGAGACTAATGGCATTTCTGTTCATCTTGGTAACATAAACATATCCAACCAGATATTCTTCTCTGTGGGTCTAAAATGTTAGCCTTCAGCCTAGAAAGAAACACTCTCAACAACCTAGAAATCAAATTATGAACGACTAATTATGTCATTTTCAAAATGTTCCAAACTTGATTTCAAGATACCAAGAAAAAACTGTACATCTACACACACGCACACGCACATAGACGAATATGCAGATATGTTTGTGTACAGGTGAAAATATACTTAGCTAGAGAACAGATTCAGATACAGGAAAAAATATTTTCTTATATGGGTCAGGTAACTCATTTCAACAGCCGCATTCCAGGACGAGACATTTTGTCATATAAAATGGGAATACTCACAGGGTCAGAGAAAATGCAGCCTTTTTAGATTCTGTAATTTCCTTAGATACATTCAGTACACCACCAGGATCCAACGCTGGCTTTCATGACCTAAACAAAATTATCCCTCTAGGTTCCAAAATTAACCTAACTCTTTCACCAAGTGTTTATCACTAGTGTTTTATATTCATTAAATCCAAATGTCACAATGTATTTTTTATAAATAGATATAAATAATCTAATCCTTAAAATATCCAAACTGTCCTTCTGTGTCCTCAGGGAGCTTGCACAGTTTCTATAGTTATAAAATGTGGACAAGACAAGACTGACTGTCAAGTGTTATATCTTTTCATTTACCATTTTCTCATTTATTTCCACCGCTTCATTTATTAGATTCTGTTCCAAAACTGAAAAATGTTACACATAGAAAATTGTTCCCATTTTTTAATCTAAATTTGGCTTTTCTTCTTTGATAGAAAAAAAGGAGTTTTATTCAATTGATAATTACTCTGTCGGCTAATGGAGAACTGTCAAAAGTTTAACTCTTTCTTTTCTGAGCAGTGATCTTACTGTCATCCAAATAACAGCCAGTCCTGTAATCTTTCCATTTCTCTCACCTTTCCCATAGCCTGCTTAAACCAAAGACACAAACACACACACACACTTGCACACTCACATAGAGGGGCTAGAGAGAAAATCTACTTCTTTATTAGATATACTTATCCATCTATTGCTCTTGCAAAGACAGGACCGAGGTTTATAAAAGTGTTAATTATTAGAGGAAGATGTAGGTAAATAACATAATGATACTATGAAGAAATAGTCTGGAACCATGCGAAAATTCTGAAAAGAAAATATTATAGGAAAGAAAAATAACTAGTGAGTAATTAACATCACTTACTATGCCTTGCACTGGGCTACTTCTTATAGTAAATACAAAAATAATATAGTCATATCCCTAGACATCATGCAGCTTGCCATCTGCTTAAGGAAATAATGTGATAGCACCTGAAATTATTAGAGAATATGTTAGTACTACTAACATATTTGACTAAAAGTCAAAACAGAATTCAGACATTCAATGGTTTGCAGTGGTCAGGAAAATTTTCATGAATGTGAAGGAGCTTGAACTGAGTCTTCAAATGAGTAATATTTAGATGAGGGGAAGATTGGAGAAAGCACTCAGAGGAAAGGATAAAGCACAAGCCACATAGGGGAGAGAGAGTTGAAGAAAACTTGTGGGGCAGTGTGGGGAAGTCAAGGGAGAAGACTAAAGGGACAGAAATAGAGAACATTCTAGAATATAAGTTTGCACTTTTCAGGTAGATGCTGAGCTGTATGACTGCCTGCTTATTCGTCTTACAGTTGGAATTAGAGTATCCTCATTTAAAACTACAGATTTACATATTTTCACAACTGTTCTTTGATGGAACGGTCCACCTCCAGGGCAGTCAGCTATTGACAATTGCTCAGGGAAGTAGGGAAAAAAATATTTAAATAATTCAGTACGCATTTCAAAGTAGAATTTTTCAAAACTGCAGCAATTTTAAAAATATAAACATGAAGCATATTATTCTTCCTTCCTCCCTCAAAGGACAATGGCTATGCTGTGTAAGAACAGGAACAAGTATATCTAGCCTACTGACTGTGGAGGCCACAAACACCGCTAGTTCTCCTGAGAATTAGAAGCCCCAAGCCTGAGTTAAGTGGTATCTGTGAAGCACAAGTTAAATCATGAGATTTACATATGAAAAGCTGTGTGCCTTTCACCTCTGAGGGATATCAGAGATAGACTCAATTTCCTGGTTCTAAAGGCCAACTTAACGTGCCTATTACAAGCAGATACTCATCCTTTACCCTGTGAACAAATTCCATTTCAGTCTCCACAGCTCAGTAATAGCCCCCTCCAAAAGTATGCAACAAAGGAGTAATTCCCACCGTGTGTGTAATTCCTACTGTGTGTACTTTTCTGGAGCTGATGCAGGGACAAGGTGACATTTGTTCTGTTTTAGTCCTCACATTACTGACAATGACTCCTGTATTTTGTGTGGGCTTGAATAAATCCACTGCGTGTGAAACGTTGATGCTAATGATGACTATGGAGACTCCTGTCATTTACTCTCTAGTCCTCTGGCATTTCTGTTTCCACTTTGATTTCTTTTGGCTCACACTCTAAGAGAGATTTTCTTCATGGCACCCTGCTTGGCGGGAAAATCTTGTCTGACCTGGAAATAGTGACATCGTGTTCTGGAAAAACCTCTGCAGGGAGTTGAATCAAAGGAAGAAATAAATGCATTTCTCTGCAAAACCTGTCTGTTGGCACCAGAGATGCTCCCTGCAGGGACCTTTCAGTAGAAGGGATCCCAGGCAGATGAGTGCTGTGCTGCACTGTGTTTACGCATGTCATCTATTGGTGTGCACAAAACACACAATCCAACATTTGACACAGCTACATTCCAGTTCCAGATTACATGTGAAACCTGACAAACTCATAACCTGATTAGAATAAACAGTACCCACCGCTGCTGTTTTTACAATTACAATCATGTGTCACTTAATGATGTGGATTCATTCTGAGAATGCATCACTAAGTGTTATTAGTACATCATAGTCCATACTTAAACAAACCTAGATGGTATAGCCTATGGTAACACATCTAGGCTATATGGTAATAGCCTATTGCTCCTAGGTTAGCAACCTGTACAGAACGTTACTGTACTGAATACTGTAGGTGATTGTAAAACAATGACAAGTATTTGTGTTTCTAAATACAGCTAAACATTCAAAAGGTACAGTAAAAATATAGTATTGTAATCTTATAGGACCACCATTGTGTAGTGGTCATCATTGACCAATATGTCATTATATTGGCACATTATTATACCTAAATTTCAATAATGTCTTTCATTTCTTTTCCTTTGAAGGCGAATGATTTTTTAATATGTTGGTTTTATAATGGTTTTTAGAAATGGTGCCTGAATTATGAACAAAGTGGTATGAAAGAGGTGCATAAAATTGTTGTATAAACTCCATGGGAAGGGAAGAGAACTGGTTGGGTTTGGCAGTGAAAGGGCACTGGAAGACTAGAGAAGAGAGAGGCCAGAATATTTCTTCCCTGACTCTTCCCTGTTTTGAGGCTGTACCTCTGGCAGTAGTTCCATCCCTCCATACACGTCTCTGACTAGAGCCCTCCAGGTGAAGCCTCAGTCAGAATCTCAGCACTCCTTGGGCTCTAATGACTCTGTTTCCTCACCTCCTCCTTCAAATCTAGGGTTAACAAAAGCCTCCCACTATGCTAGTTCCTGAGCACCTCATCATCATTTGTTTGCTCAAAATTCTGAAAGTAGTCCCCTCATTGCAGTCTCTTCATTTGAACCATCTGAATAAAATTCTGTGCCCTGCCAGGAGCTTGAACTGATAGGCCATCAGAGAGTGTTAGAACTTAGAGGCATCTTAGAGAATGGAGTGCAGGATCCTCATTTTTAAAACAAGGGAGCCAAGTTTCTGAGAAGTAAAGTGACTCGCCCCAGGTCGCACAACAAGCAACTAAATGAGTTGAAATACACATGACTTTCAGGTCTCCTGACTCTTGGCCTGGCTCTCAGTTCCTTCCACAATGCCAGATTAGTTCCTGTGTTGTTGGCTTGTAAAAAGGGAGAATAAACTTAAGCATGTCAATCACATTGCAATGCAAATTTTATGTGTAAATTAATTTTTATTTATTGATATTTACAGAGAAGGACTTTGATGCATATATTAAGTAGATAGATGGCAACTGAAGACACAGAGCAGAGAGTTTTGTTGTTGTATAATTTCTGTTGTGCTGACGTTACATTTCAGCAGTCTTATTTCTCTACTCCAAATATAACACTTTTTTAAATGGCTCAGATACCTAAATTATCACATATTCTAATTTGATACAAGTGTAATAAAGTTTTTTAAAAATTTATTCTTGTGCCATTTGAATTAAAATTAAAGGGTGGAGGAAGCATTTTTCTTCAAATGGACTCAAAAGTGATGAGAGCAAATCTGAAGGCCTGAGTTCTAGCCCCAGGCCCATCGCTGACTCAATAGCTTCTTTCTCTGGGTGTCAGTGTACACACCCTAAACAAAATTTATTGGAACCAATTAAATAAGTTTATCTAAAGAAATTAATTCTTATGTTCTTTTCCATCTCCATTATTCAATAATTCTATGAAAGAAAATTGACTCAAGAACCCCTTCTCAAGGACTGCCATCAATAAAATATGGAAAAAAATTTCAAATAAAATTTTTGGCTTGCCTTTCACATTATTTTTATTTATTTAATTTTATAAGTACAAATAAAGAAAATGGGATACTATTTCTTTATCAGTGCTGGAATTTATGGAAAATATAATGCAAAAAAATGGAATTCTGGTATCTCTTTGCTCTGCTATATAATTGCTATATAATTGTGCAACAGTGTTGCTTTTAATGTTTTTTGGTCATTGACTACTTTCAGGGACTTTTATGGGTTGCCTACAATTTCAGGGGTCCACAAAATAAGTCTTCCATATACTCACCATCAAAAATTCCTTTTTACTAGCATGTAAATAATGATACATTTTATAATCACATTCCCATTTTCTTCTTTGCCCCAGTGGTCTTTTCTTGTAACTGTGAAATACATAACACAGATTTCAGTGTGAAAATAGGGGTTATGTCCCAGTTTTTTTACTGCCCACCTGAGTCAGCTTGACAAATTACTTAATTCTTTGTGTGTCTCAGCTTCCTTATCTTTGAAACAGAGCAAACATTTTGTTATTGTGAGATAAAATTAGGTAATATGTGGAAAACAGCTCGAACTACAGTAAAGTACTTCTCTAAATTGGTTATTATTTTTCTACTACATAACATAATACCTGACCAAGTAGGTGCTCAATAAATATTTGAAAAATGAATACAGTAGATAAATAAAATGGTGACTGTTTTCCTTCAAATTCTCTGTTAAGATTTAGATTGTTATCATGAGAGTTTATGTTTACTGACCTAGGTCTTCAGCTTGGAAGAGTTGCTCATGATCTTAGTTGCCTCTGTGTTAAAAAAACATTATGTTAAAAAATGCTAAAGGCTGTATTATACTACAAAGCAGTTAAAAAAAAAAAAACTATTGAAAGCTATAGCTTGAATCCTTTGGGTCAAGAATGAAGAATATCATTTTGTTATTCATAACAATTTGTTGTTATGAAAGTACCTCACAGAAACAGTAACAGTTTTCTTTCCTTTCTTCTCTTCCCTAGAGAAGCTCACAGTTTAGTAAATGCATCAGTCGAATCAGGTTAACTTCTACCGTGGTAAAAACTAATTCTTAAAATCTCAGTGTCCTAAAGTAACTGAAGTTTATTTCTCACTCATGATCTATGTTTCTTATGTGTCTCTTAAGACCTCTGTTTTTTGTAATTCATCATGGGCCCGGGCTGATAGAACAGGTATCGTCTCAAACATTTCTAGTTGCTGGCCCAGGGAGATATAGTTCTGGAGGGTTTCATATAAGCAATCAGATGTTCCTGCCCAGAAGTAGCATACATCTCATCTGCTCACAGCTGTTGGTCAGAACTAGTCACACAGCCAACCATAGTGGCCTAGGGAGTGCAATCCTACCATATCCCCAGAATGCAGAGCACCAGAAATTCTTGGCAAGTTGCACTAAGGACCACCATACTAGGGGTATAAACTATTATTGTTTTAGATGATCTCAGTCTACACTTAACTCATTCACCCATTGAGAAATAGTGTTCCAAACCAAGCAAGATCTTCTTTGTGTTTTCTTTCTGTAGAGAAAGAGAAGCAGGAGATTGGGGAGAGAAATAGTTAGGAAAAATGGAGAAAAGAGAAGAGAGACATAAAAGAGAAAAGTCAGGCAGAAAAGGAGGGAAGTAGGAAGGGAACAAATCAAAGAAAATATAATTATTCCAGAATATGTGTAATCCAATGAAAGGATGTTGGTAGCTACAGCATTTTAGAGAACCCCAACTTCTCTTAGAAATTTTCAGAATCACTAGAGTTCTTTGGAGAGCTTTTCTGTTTTCTGTTTCCTAATCAAATAATTGTGGAAGCAGTTAATATATGATCATTTATTTTTAAAATGGTTTCACTGACATCATCCTGCAAGATTATTATATTATCCCCATTTTATAAACACCAAACCTAAGGCCCTGAGGAGTTCAATGAAAAGCTGTCCCACTGGTGAATGATTCAGTGGTTATGTGGGTCATCTGGTGGAGGAGTATCGTGTTCAAAGGGGAAAGGGTCAGAGTGAAGAGAACTAAAGGGGAGAGAATATGGGCCCAAGAAAAGAATGCAGGAATGAGAAAACCCTAACTCCTAAGCTAGTCTTACAATGTGGCAAAGGAGTTTTTGTTTGTGACTTTCTCTGGCCTCTTTTGGGCATGACCTCTTGCACTTTGTATGACATTTGAGATTATTTTAAAGCCATAACAATAATCAGAGAGAGTGGTCAAAAAATGGTGACGTATGAATTAAATTTTCCCAGAACTTGTTCAGAACACAGGGCACAGGAAAGAACGTTTTGACAGAGTCACCTGTGCCAACTCCCTGCTGGTGAGCCCTGGGAGATGAGGTTTTGCAGAAGGACTTCAATCTGCAGGCTTGGTCACTGCCAAGAGCAGCAGATGGCACTTTCTGGACATAGTTGCCTGTTATCCTGGGGCACCTACCCATATAGCCTGACAGTATACATGAAGTTCAGCTATTCTGGACAGGCCCAGGAAGTCTCCAAAGGAGGAAAATATTATATTAGGTTCAGTATAGTTTTCCCAGTGCATAGAAGGTACATAATCTCCTGATACATGTTTTTTGAATCTGTATTCTATTTTTATATATCTACTTTTCTTACAAAGGGGTATATTGTAATGTTACCCTGTAATATTCACATTTTTAAGGTTTTGAAGGACAACTATTATTTTGAAGGTGAGATTTCAAATTTTTCCTGGGAAGAATAAAACTTTTCCTGGGAAGAAGTTTTTGGCAACTGGTCCCTTGACAAGCATCCAAAGAGCCAATTATTGCACATAATTTTAAAAGCTGAAAAACTAATGATGATTTTATGGGTTCATTAACCTCATAGCATTGTTGATGTGTTCTCACAGAACTCTGGATGTGGGTGGAGAGGTTGGAAAGAGTGTTCCTGTGAGTATCCCACTGGGAAAATCTCTGTGTACATTTCTCCTTGGATTGTGTTAATAACTCAGCCCAGCGCAGAGCCCAAAACTGCTGGCGCAGCACGTGGAAGGAGTTCCTGCTCCATCTCTCCTCTTGAGCCCAACCCATCTCTACTCCTGCTGAGAGCCCTGCCTCAGGTTGGCAACCCCTCTATGTGGCTGTCAGAGAATCATACTTTTCCCACCCCTCAGGGGCACCACCCACAGGACTGCCATCTGCTTCCGGGTCCAGGAAAGGTTCTCTGCCTGCAACTTTGGAGCACAAATTCTCTGAAGATTCTATGGCCAAATTTTCATGGAGCATATTGACTTGGGGACAAGGTTTTAGAAACTCTCTGCTCACTTCCCAGCAGTGTGTAACAGAAAAGGAGCAGATGGGTGGGCATGTAAAATGTCACTGTTATGTTCTGGCCAATTTCCTCGGACTCATGAGACATTAAAGAGTAGAGAGCCACAACAATGTGTGGTGACCTATAAGGGCCTGGAGCTCAAAGTAGAAGCACATATTTAAATTGGTGCCAACTATATATATATATGTAAAGATGGTGAGATATACTAGGACATTGCTACTCAAGTGTGACCCTGGAACCAGCAGCAAGAGCATCATCTGGCAGCTTGTTGGAAATGCAGAATATGCAGCCTTAGTCCACATTTATGGAATCAGAAACTATATTTTAGCAACATCCCTAGGTGATTTATAGACACATGAAAGTTTGAGAAGCAAACTGAGACACATTTGTATCTTTTGGACTCTATGGTACAATTGAAAGAACAAAGAATTTGAAATCAAAAGATGGGTTCAAGTGCTTGGTGAGGGTGATGGTATAAATATAGTTACAGATAAGTTCCCAGGTGAGGGAGAGAAAGGAAAGCAAAACAGGAGAAAGCACAAGAGGGTCTTGGGCATCTTTCTGCTCTTCTCAGTCAGTACTCCCATGGCAGCAGAAATTAAATTTTCTCAAAATTTACTACTGTGGTCCCAATTTAAGTTAATTTAATTTATTTAGCAAACACTTATATAGCACTTACTATATGCCAGAAGAGCTCTCAGCACTTTACAAATATTAATTCACATAATCCCCATAACAAGTTTAGGGGGCAAGCATGACTAGTGTGAGCCCCATTTTACAGAAAAGGGAACTGAGACACCTCCCTAGAGACACAATGAGGTTAAATAATTTGCTCACAGCCACACAGTCAGGAAGGAGCAAAGCTAGGATTCAAACCATGGAAGTCTGCTTAAGGCTGGGTCTTAAACAGTAAGGTCAATTGCTTCATAAATGGCAGAGGTAATTGGAACCTGATCCTAGGCATTCTAAATGTGACTTTTGTTGGAAAGCCTTTGTTGTATTAGGTTGTTATATTTGCCATCAAAAATAATGGCAAAAACAATTGCATTTGCACTAATATTTATATTTAAAAATTGGTGCCACTATTGCTTTCTATTTCATCATATATTAATGCATATTACAACATAAAAATGATTCTTTTATTTACCTTTTATTGGCTAAAACTGATGTTTTCAGCCTCAGGCTTCACATAACTGTTATAGTGTGGGTAAGCCTACATGAGAAGCAGAGACTTAAAACTTTCCCAAGGACCATCTGCAGCCAACAACAGCCACAAAGCCAAGCCCTGGGCCAATAACATAACACCCTGAAGGTTCTCCTAGGCTGAAGGAAAGATTTCCAAACCACAACTTCCATTGAAAATCATAGTTAAGTTAGATAAGATAATTATAGATAAGAAATCATAGTTAAATCATATATGCAATCTGGTGGGGTTGTTTCTAACTTGGGGAAGCTTGTAAAATACAGTCTCGGTTGACATATTGTTCTTATTCATAAAATGAACTGTTACTTTATACCTAGAGTATTCTTGTAGATCCTGCTTACCATTTTCTTTTCTCTCTCTCTCTCTCTTTTTTTTTTTTTTTTTTTGAGACGGAGTCTCGCTGTGTCTCCCAGGCTGGAGTGCAGTGGCGTGATCTCGGCTCACTGCAAGCTCCGCCTCCCGGGTTCACACCATTCTTCCGCCTCAGCCTCCCAAGTAGCTGGAACTACAGGCGCCCGCCACCACGCCCGGCTAGTTTTTTGTATTTTTAGTGGAGACGGGGTTTCACCATGTTAGCCAGGATAGTCTCGATCTCCTGACCTCGTGATCCACCCACCTCGGCCTCCCAAAGTGTTTCTCTTTTTTTTTTAGATGGAGTCTCTCACTCTGTCACCCAGGCTGGAGTGCAGTGGCACAATCTCGGCTCACTATAACCTCCACCTCCCATGCTCAAGTGATTCTCATGCCTCAGCCTCCCAAGCAGCTGCTGGGATTACACCCCAGTAATTTTTGTATTTTTAGTAGAGATGGGGTTTCACCATGTTGGCCACGGTGGTCTCAAACTCCTGACCTCAGGTGATCCACCCATCTCGTCCTCCCAAAGTGCTAGGATTACAGGCAAGAACCACCGCACCTGGCCCCGCTTACCATTTTCAAAGACAAAAGATAAGTTTACACATTATGATCTACCCATTTGGATAACAATAATTATTTATCCAGTTATTATCAAACATTCAAATATTTAATGTGAACCTCAGCTATACACAAAAACCAAATAATGGCCGTTGTCAAATATTTCAGAAGATCTTATGGAACATTTTTCTTCTGTAGTAGAAAAATACACACAATTCTCCATGTCTTTTCTTGTAAATACGGTCTCATGAAACAGTTTGGTTTGGTGATATGTAGTTCAACTGTAAACACTAAGCATAGCTGAGTGTATTAAAATTTCTTAGTCAATATCAGAAAAAAAAAATGTAGAACAGGAAGGTGCTATAAGAACAGCAAGATTGCTGTTTAATTTCATTTTTTACAAAGTTTGAATCATTTGGCTTTATAAATATTAGAGTAAAATGAGAATCTCACCCATCTGTAAAGTATAGCCTGCACCAGAGTGAAGGTGCTGGATGTGTAAGTAGGCCTGAGCACAAAAGAAAAGGAAAATCACCTTCTTTCATCAGGGCAAACTGAGCAACTTTAGCCTGGTGGTGAAGCACATGGGCTCAGGGCTCAACCAGCCTGACTGGGTGACTGATTTACCCACACAGTAGTTGTGACTTCTTAGGGTTGTTTGAAGATTAAATAAGAACTGTGTATAAACCATTAAGCACAACCCCTGTTTGCCTGGATTTACAATATGGTGCTCCCCATTTTCCAGCCTCTCAAACATACAATCCTATAACAAAAGATTTATTAATCCACAGTCATGAAGTTCACTGAGAAGCCAACTTGATAAAGGGAAGCCTCAGTTAACAATTTTGTGCCACATAACATGGGTTTAAAATGTTCATGGAGAGACTGCAGTAAGGAAATTTGGACACTGACTAGGAATACTTGATAATTATCCCCTTTTTGAGCCAACAAATATTTACTGACACCAAGTTAATACCAACTCACTACTGTCTGTAGAGAGTATAAGGAGTCATGACCCCTGATTTCTAAGCCCTAACATCCTCGGGTAAATAAAGCACTTAAAAAAAAAATCTGTGATTCAGACTTTGTATGCCAATTGCTAGAGGTATATGCTATGAAAGTTTCAAAGATGGTGAGATTTCATTCAACAAAGCCAGTAGGAACAGCTTCAAAGGGATACAGAACTGAGCTGAGTTGGGCTTCCCAATGAAGGAATCCAGGCCTCTCACAGGGCCCCACCAGCCTGCTCTGGGTTTGGCTGCTAGCTCTCTGACCTCATCCAGAATTATGTTCCCTGACCTCACTCTGCTCCTCCTCTCTGTCCTTCTTTCTGCATCTTCAACCTACCAAGTGTGCTCTATCTCAGAACCTCTGCAATTGCTGTCACTCTTCCTGGAATGTTTTGCCCCACATTCTTGAATTGAGTAGCTCCTTTTAATTATATCTCCGGCTAAATGTCAGTTCAATTTTCTCTTCTGTTTCTCTAACAGTTGACTTTCTCTGCCTTCCCATAGTTTCTACTCGTCATGAAACTGTCCAGCATGTGGTTGGATTTGGTTTGAGGTTGTTCCAGTGGCTTGACACGGTCCTCACTCCAACCACAAATTGACATAGTCTCCGTGTTTCTTGGCTTCAATTCTCAAAATAGGTGTTCTATTTGACATCAGACCAGGTGTGCTTCCCTGGCCTGGTTGTTCGAGGTCATGAGGTTGAGGTTATGGTTTAATAGATTCTTAAAGAGCCTATACGGAGGGAAGGTGGTAAATCTTTCTCAATACTCTTGTCTACTGTGGTATTTTCCTGACACCATGGTTATTTTATTAATTCTATTAGCTTTAAGTTTGTTCCTTTAGGTTTCTAAATATCCAAATGCATCATCTAAAATAATAATCATTTTGTTTTCTTTATGCCTCAGTTTCTTAATTAACAAATTTGAGGATAAATGACAATACTGTGCTCTTAGATTTGTTGTGATGTTTAAATGAGTTAATGCCTATAAAGTACTTAGGACAGTATTTAGCACAGAGCAAACACTCAACAAATATTGCCAATTGTTCTTACCATTATTGTTCCTTTTTCATGGCAAAGTCCTTTGTAGGACTTCTAAATTTTGAGTGAGGTGTGGGAGATTGGTGGAGTAGGTATACCAGGTAAGAGAAGTTATCAGAAATATGCAAATATAAGGCATGATAACATTTTTAAATGTTAGATAATAAAATTATCAGCAGGTACATTTGTTAGATATGCTAAAAAATATTAAACTTAAAAGCTAATTTCACATGTTCCCACAGCAATATTTCTCAAAAATTATTTGCTCCCTTTTCTACCTCCTTTTGACCACTGTAGTCAATACTCTCTAAACACCTATTATATTCCTGGTCTTCATCCATGCAGTTGGGCTCCCCCCAGAAGAGCACTCTGATGGGGCATTATGCTGACCCATGATGGTCAGGTAATAAGAGCATGACATAAACTTTTGTTACTGAAAGCTACGAAGATTTAGGGGCTGTTAATTGTTGCAGCATTACTCTGTCTCAGCTGACTGATAGACCATGAGTGAAAAACTCACATTCATACCTTTAAATAGATATTCTAAATTATTTGAACACAAAGGTAAGTGAGAGGTCATCTAGCTGAATTAGTAGGTCGTAATGTCTCTAGAGAAGGAAAAACAAGAAATATTTAAGTAGCTATAGGCATAAGACTTAAGCAATGTTCTTAGAATTATCTTAATGCCCTACATCTAGAAAAATTAGTTATTTATACATTGAAATGAAATTCATGCGTTATGCACCAATAAGTTTAACTTTCTAAAAATTTAAAACAACATCCTAATTAATATAAAAATGAGATATCAAATATATTGATGAGGTAATATGGTTTCAATGTTATAATAAAATAACGTGCATTTCAACATGTAAATGCACAGACAAGACTATATCTGAAGGCATCAATGTAATTTTTAAAAAGTACAAGAAAATGTAAGTACAGAAGTCCAAGAGGCTACTGGAACTAGAATCAATGAGAGGGTATTTAATAACACAGTAGATTTGTTATCATGATAAAGAAAAAAAAACCTTAATTAAAGTAGTGATTAAAAATTTAATTAAGTAATTAAAAAGCAAGTAATAATGCAGAAGTATATTTTTACAAATTAGCTGAGCCTTTCTTGTAACACTTATGTCAAAATAATTTACTCTATGTATCATGTTATGTATAGTAAAAACTGCATCAAAGAAAAGATATCTTTTACTTTAAAAATCCCAGCATATGACAATGCATGAAGAAATATCTTATATATAAAAAGCCTTTGGGCATACAGTGGATTATCACTCAGTAATAAAAGGTACAAATTATTGATACATGCAACAACTTAATTGAATCCCAAAGGCATAATCCTGAGTAAAAGAAGACAATGTCAAAAAGTTACATACTGTATGATCCAAGTTACATGGCATTCTTAAAAAAGACAAAGCCTATACTGACCTTAACAGAAAATAGATCACTCATTGCCAGGACTCAGGAATGAAGTGTGTGACTTCCCTGAGAACCAACCTGAGAAGGATTTTTGGAGCAATGGAACTACTCTGTATCTTGGAACTGTTCTGTGTCTACACATATGCTAAAACTCATACTGCTATACGCACACACCTACACAAAAGACAACAACTCTACTGTATGTTTATTAAAAAAACAAAAAGACTGTTGTATTAGTCAGAGGGTTCTTCAGACTAACAGAACTAATAGGGTGTGTGTGTGTGTGTGTGTGTGTGTGTGTGTGTGTTGTATGTGTGCATAATAAAAGAGATTTATTAAAAGCAATGGGCTCACATGATTATGAAGGCTGGCAAGTCCAAATCTGCAGTGTGTGACAGCAGACTGGAGACCCAGGAGAGCTAATGCTGCTGATAAAGTACAAAGACAGTCTTCTGGAGAATTTTCTCTTGCTTGGGAAGGCAGACCTTTGTTCTATTCAGGCCTTCAACTGATTGTATGAGGCCCATCCACACTATGAAGGGCAATCTGGTTTGCCCAATGTTCGCCGAGTTTAATGTTAATTTAGTCCAAAAATATCCTCCAAGCTGACACATAAAATTAATTATCACAACCCTGGATGCAATATCCTTCAATAGGCAACTAGAAATTAATGGTAGATTGGGGAAAAAAAATGAATATAAGAAGTCAGGTTAAATCAAGATGCATCCAAAACATAAATAAATAAATTATTTCAACGTAACTTTCACAACATTTATCACCTACTGACTTCCACATTTAAGAGTTTGTGAGAGAGAAAAAAAGAATTTTTGAAACAGACTTTATTGATTATATTTTAAACAGACTTTATTAACTACGTGTAGTGATAGTCTTGGATTTTTTTTCGGTCTATTTATTGAATAATGTTTATTTTTAAGTCAATCTGTTAAGGAAATCTCAAATTTTCAAATCTCTTTCATTCCAAGTAGTGCTCACTTTGTATGGTACTGTGTTAACTGAAACTGAGTATATCAGAATTGTGCAAAGCAAGGACACACAACTTCAATATGCACAGGTTTCAGTTAACATGATGCCGTGCAAAATGAAGACTGCCTACACATATTTGACTGTAACAGCTACAAATGCAAGCTGACACAGGTGTATATATTAACAGCTCTAATACCATAAATAGCATCATTGTCAGTGATGTGCATTTCCAAAATTGTAAATCATTCTTGGTACATTTCCTAACAAAACAAAGAACAATTCATTTTTAGTTTTCATAGTGTTTGCATTCCTAAGAAAATGGGTATGTATTAAATGTTCAAAAATTACATTATATGTATATCCCTAGCTCCCTGAATGCTAAATGTCAGAAGACCCCTCCCCGTACCGTGAAACATAAGAATCAACCCCGGCCAAATTTTCAAAATACGTCTAAGAAAGGATACCCTCCACCAAAATCACCACTTACAGCTTTAAGAAGATATCATAAAGATTAACCACTTAAAGTCCTAAGACAAATTAGACTATATTAAATTTCAGAAGAGATTTTTTATACATATAATGCCTGGACAAAGCAAGTATCTTACAGTTTGAGGATCTCTGACCTTTAACGTTCAGATTAAAATTGCTCATAAAATCTTGGTCCATTAGCAATTCAGACAGAGAGAAAGGCTAGCTCTGTTCCTCATATACAGCGAACGCTCAATAAATTTAATTGAAATTCAAGGCAGGCAAACTTGGTTTTGCTTAAAAAAAATTATTGGGATAATCGGTGTGGTAATTCCTAAGCTGACTTTAGTATAAAGGAAAATAATTCACCCAAAAATGACAGATTTTCTTTATTTCCTTTGGTATACTATTAGTTTTCCTTTTGCTGCTTTACATCAAAACTAGTAACTCCTGAAAACCCTATTCTCAAGGTAATAAGGAGAATCATAAGAGAGGCTATGGCCTTAATGTAAACCAACCCAAGGACAGATTGAAGGTAAAAATCTTGGCTTTGAAATCATGCATTAAATGCACCATGTTATTGAGCTCACGACAATAGATACTTTGTTGTTTTGTTTTGTTTACTCAAAAATTTTATTTGCAAACTAAATTTCCGTAATACGTTGCCAAGAGAGTATAATTGTTATCTATGTAAATGTTTGTGGTAACATACTAAAATAGCAATTTACTACTTCAGTTATTCTTCTGATAGCATCATTTCATTTTGGATCATTCGAAGACAATTGGGTCCTTGATTATAAAACACACTCTCTCTATTTCTAGAAAAATAAAATAAAATAAAGAAATATGCTTCTAAAGAATTGTTTATCACTTGATAATTACAGAGCCCTTGAAGCTATTCTCTATATTTCAAGAACTCTTATTTTTTTTTTCTCAGGATCAAGCAGTTCTTTGTTTTAATTTATTTTCCTCTTAAATACCTCCTGCTATTTAAGCAATAATTCCTTCCAAATCAATTGTTAGCAGCAGTTAATGACTGGTTGGTTAATTAATAGCTCAAAGCAAAGCTGAGGGTGTTCCACGTTCTAACAAACCACCAGAGTCTAACTGGGGTATTATTGTTACTATACCCTGTAATCAGTGGCTTCTCATAGCATTGTGGCCACATATTACTTTATTTTTACTAAACAGGATGAGTTGAATGGGAAATAGGTGACAGCATTATAAAATCAATTACAATAATATACATATTCTAAAATTATTTGCATGTCCAGATTGATTCTTATTTCCATAGGATGTGCCAGAAGGCAGGGGGGTGAAATGTCAGCTTGTACTGGTTAGTGAACTCATTTAACTGTAGCAGTTTCCTCTCCAGGGCTCCAAGCCTGATGTATCTGCAAAAGCCTCATGGCATTTCAAATGTTTTCTGTTCCAAAATTGTAACACAGCACTCGCTGACAGCAAAAGGAAAGAAACTGTGCTGCGCATTTTCTGCCTGGTAAACATACGGTTTACTTAACGACACCAGATATGCCTTCTGATTAGTTAATAGAGGGGATATGTGCTTAATAGTTACTGCAAGAACTTAAATATCAAGAGTCCTCAAATTCTATTCCTAATACCTCCTGCCTTGTTCTATGTGACCACAGGGAAGTAATTCAGCAACTTTGTGCTTTGTTACTAAGAATTCTAACAATCAACCAAAATCAAAGACAGCTATTCCAAAAATGAGTCTAGAGATGCTATAATGCCCTAGAGTTTTGCCTTTATTAGAAATATATTGATAAATGTGTTGCATGGAAATAAATATCAGGCATATATTTTGTGATTTACTAAAGTAATGCTTTCACTATTCTATATCGTCCTTTCAACTACCAACTCCTTGAGACAGTATTGAAATGGAAAATGTTCCCCTATCCCCCTCGCAGGGCGTGGGATGGGGGTGCGGCTCACTTCTTTGGTGCCCTGCTGCTCAAATCCCTATTGGGAATATGCAGACGGACAGGTTGTGGGGCTCCAACCTCATGGCTGTGTAGAGGATTGAATGTTTACAGCTCCTGAAGCCCCGGTGGGCGTGTGTTACAGGGTGCTCTTTTACTTTAGCTGTCCATAGGCAGCTTGTGTTAGCTCAATTAGAACCTCTGTTATCACAAAAGCAGGGGGCTTTCTGTATCCTGGGATTCTTTCCTTGGTGTACCGGAAGAACTCAGTCACACCTAGAGAATGAATGCAAGGTTTCCTTGAGTGGAGGTAGCTCTGAACAAATGGGGGAGCCAGAAGAGGAGGAAGTAGGAAAGTGGTTTCCCCTGGAGTTGGGCCACTCAGCAGCCAGGCTGTTCTCCCAGCTGCCCTGGCCAAACTCCGCGTTTTTCCACTGGTCGATGACCTCCCTTCCTGCCAACGTCTGTTGGTGTGTTCTTCTGCCGGCATGCTCCCCTCGACGTCCTCTCAACGTCCAGCCACTTGTGTCTCTGTCCGCTAGGGTCTCAAGGTTTTTATAAGCACAGGATGGGGGCATGGAGGGTCAGCGTGGTCTTGGAAAATGCAACATACGGGCACTAATGCAGGAGTGCCTGTCCTTACCTAGGTCCATGGGCACAGGTCCGGGGGGTGAAGCCCTAACCAGAGACCTACCTGCCTTTCTCTACCTAGCACTTCCTTCCTCCCTCCCATATCAGTGTTAGCAAGATACCTCTGATTCTATCTTTTATTCCTCTGTGTACTTACAAAATGTTGAGATACCAAAGGTAAATCTGTGTGGAGTTAGGGTATAAACATTAGTTAATATTCTGGCTTCTGTATTTCAATGTAATAAACTATTGCCAGATGAAAGTTGAGATATCACCATGGAATGATAAGTCTCAAATCCCAGTTTCAGGAATTTGCTGGCAGCACAGTGTCATAGGCTTTCAGGGATGATAGTGGAAGAGAAAAGTTGATGCAGCTAGAAACAGGAATGAAAAGTATAGACTATTCCTGGATAGAGGACTCTGAAGGGGAAAGGAGATGGAAGATACGTAATCACTGAAGAAGAAAAAAGACCACAATGAAGACTTTGTCAAATGTATAGCAAGTAAAGGTCACATTCATGTCATATACTCATTCTCGTGAGAATCACAAATAATGCTGTTGGCTGAGTCACAAAGTAAGTAAAACCCAAAGCTTGTGTCCCCTGTTCTCTGACAGTATTTCAAACATGGTTAGCAAGCTGTGGCCCAGATTTTTGTTAAAGGTTATTCACTGAATCTCCAGTCCAGGTATATTTTGTTATTTTCACAATTTCTAAAATTTCATTGTTCACTAAACTGCCTCAAATTGGCAGAATAAGCAAAACATGCCCCTTAAGATAATAAATGTCCAAGAAGTTTCCTGTCTGAAGAGATGATTAATGACTTAAAAGATTAAAATATCCCCAGAAATGACTTTTTGGCCAAAGCAAGTCCCTAAGTGGATTACCTTCCCATGAGTCTACCTGTAAGCTTTGAAATATGATGTTTCTATCAAAAATATAATACATATTCTTTACTTTGTAGCCATTTGAACAACATTTTCAGATTTCGGGGGAATAAATTTATTTAAATTTTGATAGGGGTTTATTTTAACTTTATTATTAATACTACCATTATATTAATGGAGAAAACTAACTTCTGCTTGCTGAGTATCTAAGCTATTCTAAGTGCTGGTCCTTATTTTATTTAACCCTACAATAAATTTGTCTGGTTAGTGGTTTTATATACATTTTGTTGTGCATACCAAAGATACAAAGGTGCAGAAATGTTAAGTGTTTTGGCCAATATCAGCCAGCTGGCAGTGAGCAGAGCCAGGATCCAAACACAAGTCTGCCTGACTCCAACACTGTTATATCCAATAAGTGGCACTGACCCTTGAATCTCACAATGCCTAAATCAGAATGTGTTACTTCTGATGATGACATAATCATCCTTTTTGTCTTTCAAGTTCCATTCTTGTACAACTTTTGTTTTATGTTTTCCTAACTTCTAGGTCAAACTGTAGAAGTGTCTGGAGCAGAAGACATAGGGAATGCAAGGGCATTCTTGCCTTCTGCAGTCTTCCAGTTAAGAATCACATGGCTGACCCTGAAATAGAATTCCCCACCTTAAAGCTCATTTTGATGGCTCAGTGGAAACCTATGGCCAAACAAACCAAGAGTGATCAAGATATAGACCCAAGTGCCGTAAGAGCACTCAGGGTTTATTTTACTATGCTCAGGAGCACTCAGTACTTGTTTTACCACATTCACTAGGCTTTACTGAGAATCAGTCATGGGAAAATATACCATATAGTGCCCTGAAGAATTTGTTCTAGTGGTTCCACTGAAGGAAGACTAAAACAGTTCACCTGAGGCATTCACAAATGAGCACAATGCAATAATGTGAGAACCAGCAGCAACCTTTGGGACTTCTAAATGATCTTGACAATAATTATAGCTGTGGGTCTTGAATCAGCAATAATACTTCTACATTTGTCAACGTAAGGGGAACAAAAACCATATACATGTTCTACTTGTATCAAAGGCAGATAGTTTTCTTTTATTAATACAGCTTTTCTTTCATGTCAACAACCTAGACTTCTGTGCTTTAAGGCAGGCTGCCATGTAAGCCTGTCACAGCTATTAATTAGCTATGGGTTAAAAAGTTAAGCATAATCTATGACTCTGTGAATTTAGGGTCACCCTGTGGTAGAACATGAAGCAATATTTTAGTCAGTTGGGTTATGTTTACTTTATGTAAGAATGCAAGAAGAAATAAGCCATACATAATAAATTTAATTCTCACATACAAACTAATCAATATATTTGCCTTTGAAACCATGCTAATTATCCACACAATTTGGCAAGCGTTCAAAATACAGCCGCAGTGGAAACTAATGCAATAAAAATAATTTTCACACATTTTTCATTTTCTGTGAGAATTGTTTTTCCAATTCCCTTTCTAACTGTTTATAGTTCATTTAAACTATTTAATCTCTAACAAATTGTATTTAGAGAAGTATAATTTCTATTTCTTCATATTACATCATGGGCAAATAATAATCCAAGAATGTGTTGTTGAATAGTAAAGGGGGCAACTAGAGTTTGTTTGCAAGTTTCCAATTTGCAAAAGATAAATTTCAGGCCATGGCTCAGCTTCAGAATGGAAAAGAAGTCAGGCCCAGATTGAGGGGACAAACTCATATTGGGAGGGGCTAATGATTGGAGTAGCGGATTGCTTGGCCTAAGTTGAAATCTTAGGGACAGTTTAAAGAGCAGACATAATTAAAGCAAGTCACCAACTGGGAGAAATATGCCTCTTGGCTAAGTCTACATTTACCCATTTACATTTGACTATGACTAGCAGTGAGTGTGGGAAGAAAATAGAGGAGGCAAAGCTCAGGGTAAATCATGTTACAAACACTGGTAGAGACATCCAGTTCCATTCACTCAATTAGTTGAGGAAATAAGAGCTGTCTCTTTTCTTTTTATGCATGAGCAGAGAAAAAAGTCACTTTACCCTGTTTTTATGTGAATAGCAATCACAGATATTTAAGTCTGGCCTAGAACAAGCACACAAACAGACAAAAAGGCAAATCTTCATTATTTCACCCTGTTAAAATGTTTTTCCTAAGGTGTGCCTTTCACAACGATGGTTGTCATAAAGTTATGCAGTCATAGCCAACAATATATACTCTGCAGAACTAAGAAAGAGTAGCATTCAAGAGTTTCACTTAATTTTGAATATATCCAAGTTTTTAAAACCACTTATTAAATAAAATATATTATATCTTCCTACCTAGAAAAGCATCTTTTAAAACCACCCTTAAAACCAGATTGGAATTTTGAATTCTCAGATGTCTTGTTGCATGATGGAAGGCAACAGGCTCAGGATCTATGTCCTGGACTGTGAAGCTTGCGGAAAGTTATTTTCTAAATCTGCTCCAATTTTCCAGCACGATTCCCAGAATGTACAGATTAAAACTTAACAGATTATGCTCTACTTCAGAAAGAAAAGAGGTGTATACATATTTTGGAAAGATATCTATCCAAAATAGTTTCAGCACTCAAAAGAGTAATTTTTATTTGTCTGAAAATGCACTTAGAAGAATAAGCTCATTCCTAAGTAACCAAATAAATGTGAATTAACTGGACTTAACAAGAGTTGGGCTAATAGCAAACATACATTAGACATTTCTTGGCTTTTACATGTTATCTCATCGCCACATGAAAATATTGGTTGTGTTTCGTGGCACGCACAGTCACAGCTTGATGAGGCTGACTAAAGGGCTTTTTTTTCTACAAGTAGCTTTCTTTATAGAAAATGCAAAACTCATGTTTTTTTGTAGTTTAATTTCTAGATTTTTTTATTGTCTTTATTTTCTTTGCCTGCCTGCCTGCCTGCCTGCCTGCCTTCCTTCCTTCCTTCCTTCCTTCCTTCCTTCCTTCCTTCCTTCCTTCCTTCCTTCCTTCCTTCCTCTCTCTCTCTCTTTCTCTTTCTTTCTTTCTTTCTTTTTTTTTGATGGAATCTTGCTCTGTTTCCAGGCTGGAGTGCAGTGGCGCAATCTCATCTCACTGCAACCTCTGCCTCCCGGGTTCCAGTCATTCTCCTGCCTCAGTCTCCCGAGTAGCTAGGACTACAGGTGTGCACCACCACACCCAGCTAATTTTTGTATTTTTAGTAGAGACAGGGTTTTACCATGTTCGCCAGGAGAGTCTCCATCTCTTGACCTCATGATCCACTCACCTCAGACTCCCAAACTGCTGGCAGTACAGGCATGAGTCACTGCACCCAGCCAATTCATTTCTTCTTTAATTCACTCTTTCATCACCTATTATTTACCGGGAACTCTTTCAGGTATGAGATCTACACGTATGTAAAAGACAAATTTTTGCCTTCGAAGGACTTATGATATTATTTGACCTACCCAGGATTAAATATTTACATTTGATAATATTCAAATGTTATAAAAATGTCTAAACACTTTCTCAAGAAAAACTGAATTACAGTAGTTTGCAGAGATTTTATAACAGCAAGGCACAATTTGAAGAGTTCAACTTTATATATGGGAAAGCAACATCCTCAAGCAGGCCAACAGCTTCAATGGAGTTAATACTATTAGGAATTATTAAGCCTACCTTCCTCCTATGAGTAACTAATTTGTATTGAGCGCTCACTATAAGCAATTCTAATTTTCATGTTTATTATCTTATTTATTTCCTCATCAGAACTACAGAGGATTAGAAGCCTCCATCCTTTCTCACAGGAGAGTATCATTTGAGACTAGCAGCTTTGGAAGAATCTCACAGCTTTTTAAATGTTAATTCCTGGCTAGAAAAAAAAAGTTTAATTCTATGTTCTATACAGTGTGTAACTCCATGTCGGTGCTCAATAAATGTTAAATACCAATAATAACTATGGTGGTAATCAGAATTTCTTTTCATATAAACTAGTTTGTCTCAACCTTGTTTTTACCCTGTGTCTCCTAGTAATTGTCTGGCATTTTCCCTGCTGCTCTTGTCTTTTCTAATTACATCCTACTGACATGACTCTTAAAGCATCTTGAAGCAAATGGAAGAAAAGCTTAATGGTTTCTACACAGAAGGAGCAGCAGGACACAGATGCCTAGCAGTCAGAACAATAAACTCAAAAGAAATGGGCAGGATCTTGCTTTGCTTTCATTCCTCATAAAAGGGGAAAATGGGGGAGAGTGGGAGGGAAAAGGGGAGGATGGGGGAGAGTGAGAGTACAAGAGAAGGAAGAGGAATTTGCTTGCATAGGTTTACTGATGAGGGCAAACACAATTTTGTTTTCGTTTTATTGGGAAGAGTTGGTACGTTATTTAATTCACAGCCAGACCATAAGGCATTTGCTTAGGGTTGGGTAAGGAAGAAGATGTGCATATAAATGTCATTCGTTGACAGATATTGAGCGTCTATCTCACAGGAAACACACTTGTGGCCCAGTGGAGAAATATAAAGTTCACCCCATCTCCATCCTTAGAGTTGCAGACTGGAAAATAAATTATTTTCAGAGACCTACAGCTGGTTGTGGGGGCTTTCTCCATAGCACCCTGGATTTCAAATGTCAGGTAGACTTAAGAATACTGAAGTAACGTGAACTGTTAAAGCACCATTGAGACTGTCTTAACATATGGTTAGTAGCAATAGTTTTGGGACAGTATAGCCTACCATATGCACTACTTAGGTTACAATAGAGTTGCCATAACTATATATGAAAATAACGAACATATATTGTCAGCCTTTTATGTGCACTTTTGCTTGTGCTGCTCCATATGATCAGGTGGCTAACTCTGTAAGGAAGCATTCCCTTCATCATTTTCTAGTTGCAGAAACCATCTAATAGAGAAGTAGCATTCCTAAAGCCACAAGTAGCCAAGCCAGGAGTTCTACTTGGGTCTATCTGACTCTATATTCAGTGTCCCTTTTGTTACAAGTGCTAGTGAATGATTTGAGAAGAAAAGAAAACAAGGTTAAAAACTTAAGTTCATATTATTCTGGCCTTGATAGGAATGAGATTTACAATGTGTGCTCCTGAAGAAGTTGTGTGTGGTAGGGATGAGAGGGAATGGTGGGCCTTGGTAGGAAGTAGGAAACTTATGTTTAATGACTGCAAATGCTATCTTCTCCTTGGCCAACCATATTACAGTTTCTGTAGAGTATCACAAAGGTGGTGGAGTCAACAAGAATGAACAGAGAAGTACAAAACTATCAACACTAAGTGATCTAAAGAACAGCACAGGACCAGTTTTCAGTAGGTGAAGAGCAGTCTCTGTAGAACAACACTTCAATATGGAGTGGGCAAGCCATTTACCCTCATCTGGCCTGAGGAATATCTGCATATCTGCTCTTTTTTTTGTTGTTTAATTTCACTGGTTATTGATCAGGGATACAACCATCTTCATTCATTGGAAATGTACACGTTCACTTCTCCTATTACCACTGTCTGAAATGCCTTTTTAAAAATACTTTTCCTGGTGAAATTATGGTTATTCTTCAAGATGATCCTTCTCTGGTCTTCAGTCTGTCAGCAAAATTAATAATTCCATTAAGTATTTTATTTCTTCTCCATTAGAAATAGATTATTTATTAGATAATCTAACAGAGAGGTTGTAAAAACTATTTCTTCCACAATATTTTGAGCAATTCAAGATATTTAAATCATATTTACATCCCAAGTTTTGGGCATTCTGCCTACCTAGTACATAGCTGATATTCAAAATATAAATTCCAAAAAGTGAGTAAAATTTCCATTGTCATTAACTCTGGTTAAATAGTCATGGAGGCCCATTTATGAAAAAGGGCACGCATTGGTCCAGCTGGAATGAATACACTTTTATTTTACAGTATTTTATTTTATTTCATTGGTTACTTCCTTGAGGATTGATGTTCAAATCTAAAAATGGTTTCATTCCCCCAAAGGTCAACCACTGGGCAAAGATTATTTAGAGCCTTCTAAGCCATAGAAAGAAATCCCTGAAAAAACTTATATAATCTTCCAAGGTCGGTACATAATGCTAAGCCCATTCATACATTCTTTAAACCAATATTTATTAAGTTTCTGCATTATACACAAGGAACCTATCACTGCACAGTTGCAGTCCCTGCCTTCAGAGAGTTTATAATTCAGTGGGAACCATGGACATATTAAAACTTACAACAACAGTTAATAAATTACAAATGTAAAAATGTAATTGTGATAAGTTCTGTAGGAAATACATGGGTTGCCATCTAAGTATATAAAGGAGGAACTCATCTTCTTTGGTGAAAGGGGATCTTAACAAATAACATGAGGAAAAATCATGGAAATAAATTAAGAAATTACTGCAGTAATCTAGGAAAAGATGATGTTCACTTGGGCTACAGCTATGACAGTGCAGAAGCCCAGTGTGGTGGGTACATTAGAAACATTTCAAAATCAGAATCTGTAAGACTTTGTGATTAGGTAGGGAAGAAAGATGAAAGAAAAAGATAGCAAGGCTGCCTCTCAGTGAATAATGATAGCATTTACTAAGATAAAAAGCAATGATAGGGGGCAGTATATGCACTAGGGGACAGTATATAGATGGAGGTGGAGTGTGCAAGGATGAGAAATTCAATTATGGACATTACATTAGGACCTTCTAGCCATGGAGAGAAAGAGTGTTTATGTGAGTTATAAAAAATGGAAATAAAATGATGCAAATACAATTTTTGTCAGCCTTTGAATAAACTTTCAAAACAATAGTCTCCACTATTCTTGAGAAGACTGTGTAAAATGCAGTGGACTAATGCCATGCAAGGCTTTCCTAAAATTTTGAATACTTCACGCATTTTGATAGATTTCTATATTTTGAATTCCACCTCCCTAAGTTAAAATTTTAAGTAAAAGTCTTTCCCAGGCTCTTTTATAGGTAGAGTGCAGACATGTGCCTTAAATTCCATCAATCAGATGAATCTCCTGAGACTTTGATTTAGAACTGAGCTCCTGAGAACAGGAAGCCAGGCATCGATTTTTGTTGTGTGCTGGAATTGTTTTGAAGTCAATGGTGGCAGCAGCAACCAAATCAGGCCAGTTCAGAAATGAAGCTCTGTTATTGCTCCTAAACACTTAAGAGTCTGTTTCTCCAGTTCTCCCAGTGATTCTGCGAACCATATAATGTTCCCTAGTAACTTCCAATCTGTTTAAAGAAGAAAGAATTATTGCCTTCAGCTAAAACAATTCAGTCTGATTAATATAGAGAGTGATAATTAATACTCTGTTTAATATATATAAAAACATGTATACTCCAAAACATAAAAATATCACACAGAGATGCTTTTAAGAAAACAATAATTTTAACTTGATAATTAAGTTTATGGAATTTAAAGGAATACTACCAAAAAAAGCAAATAAACGTCAAAAATTGCAGGAAATAAATACAGAAGTTAATCCTAATAAGTCTATTTATAGTTCATGTCTAGGAGACAGGAAAGAAAAATGCAAAGATCTATGTATATAATTCTAAGTTAACAGATGGAAAATTATTACATAACACAAACACTCACACTAGGCTTTCAAATTTTCAATTTATATCGAATCCAGGAAATGGCTGCTGTAGCAAAGCCAACATGTAAAATGTGTGAATGGAATTTGATACATTGCAATTGATATGTATAAATTAACACATTTTCCAATAGGTGTACTTACCTAAAAACAAGAAATAGGTCTTGCCCAAACTATAATTAAGAACAAAAAACATAAGCTTTAAAAAAATCTAAATGTTCTTATTCCATCTAATTTTTCCCAACTACACACAATGCTCAACCAGTCACCTGAAGTCTGCTCAAAAATGACACGCCAGTCTAACAAAATCTGAGGAATTTTCACCAAACGAGCAAATTAGGTTGGAAATAATATTTTGCTGTCTTAAAACCAGATGCAGGTTGTCTTAAGAAGAACTAATATTTGTTTATTGCCATCTACTTGTCCAACCTTGCATTAGGCAATTTATTTACAGTATCTTATAGATGAAGAGATGAAGTTTAGAGAAAACTACCATCACACAACTAATAAAAGGAGAAAATTTGAGATTCAAGCAACTGGCTTCAAAGCCCTATTGTCTTTATTGTATCACACCATCTCTGTGAAGATGTGGAAGTGTCAAGTGGTATGGCCTCTGGCTCCTATTAGCTAATAAGCTTCTGACCTGGTCTTGCCCACCAAGACTGCCCTCTTCCTCTGAAAATTGAGTAAGAAGAGGCTAGTTCCATGGTTCATTTTTTCAGCTGTGGTTCGCCCCTCATGCTTTAGTCTTGCCAGGGCTGAGCCTGTCTTCAGCCTTTGATGATTGCTGTCAGAAAGATCTCCTGAATCAGTCTGGTTCTCTACCTCACACCCCAAGTATGTCCTTTCTGTATTTTTCGTGTATGTTTCCTATCTGCTGTATTCAATCTAGATCCCCCTAAGGTACTGTCATAGACATCAAGTTAGATTTTTCACTCTGTCTTGAATCTATTTAAATTTAGGGGGGGCAAGGGAGAGTTCTTGATTTGACCTTGATGTTTTCGATTTACCTTCAACAATTTCCTTTCACTTGGTCCAATGCTTCCAGAATGCCAACGCTATGGGGCTAAAACTCCCCTAAACTCTATTCTAGAATAGCAAGTATTAAACAATTTTGTGACTGTATGTATTTATACATGTTTATATATATTGTAACTAATATAATAATGTCTACTAAACGAAAGATCCCCAATGTGATTATAGCATCATCAAGTGACATTTATATTACTTTACCTATTACAAAGCAGTTTCACATCATTGTCCATTGTTCATTGTTAGGTAGTGGATAAGTGTATTATCCTGTTATTACAGAATAGCAAAGATCCAAAATATTAAATGACTTACCCAATGGTACAGAGTTAATAGCAGAGTTAGTAGATGGATCTGGGTCTAAAACTTGAGCTTCTTGATCCCAAATGTTATCCTTCTGGAAAGTAATCAGCACTTATGACAAGTATATCTGCCAGTGAAATTCATGCAAATGTATCAGTGAAATACTCAGTTCCTGATAATTCACCTT
The DNA here is from genome assembly GCF_037993035.2 of Macaca fascicularis. Taxonomy (NCBI): domain Eukaryota; kingdom Metazoa; phylum Chordata; class Mammalia; order Primates; family Cercopithecidae; genus Macaca; species Macaca fascicularis. The sequence goes on from NC_088379.1 coordinate 106,475,527, forward strand.
TAATGAGTTTTACAAAACAGATATGAAGAACAGAAAAATATTTCGGCATAGGTAAAAAATTATTAATTCTTCTCTGAAGTACAAGTCAACCATATCAGTGTTTTTGAAAAGCTCTAAATGTATCTTGACAGTTGTGGGGCTGGTTTTTCCAAATTGGCAATTACATGTGATTGAAGCTGAATTATTGACAGACATAGGGGACTAGAAATATTTACATCAATATGTGCAGGTCTAACACATCTACCTCACTGACATGAAATAATTTATTCATTTCTTTCTTCAACAATAGAACCCAAATTTCCAAATTAATCCCTGAAGAAGTTTATAGTAAAGAGTGTAACCAATAGGGTAGGGCTGTAATAGAACTGAATGTGAGGTTATGAAATTAGCTAGTAATAGAGTTCAGAGAAAGGAAGAGATTGCTGTGATCTGGAGTAGAAACCAGCAAACTATAACCAATGTATCAAATCTGGCCCACCGTATGTTTTTGTATATAAAATGGTTTTGGAACACAGCCACAGTCATCCACTTACTTATATTCTATGAATTCTTTTGTGCTAGAAGGACAGAGTTGAATAGCTGCAACAAAGACTTGTTTTGGCCCACAAAGTCTAATCTTTACTCTCTGATCCTTTCGAGATTAAGTTTGCTGACTATTGTTGTGTAGTAATTGCAGAAAATTTTATGGAGGTAGAAAAGTCACATTTAGGTTATTGAGAAGACTGTAGAAAGGGTTGAAATGAGGCAATTCAGGCAGAGAACTAGAAAGGGCAGAGGCACATTAGTAGGCTGTGACTGAGGATGATCAAAAGATAGTAAAAAGTATTTCTCAGCTCAAATAGGGGACTGATAATGGGAAATGAGGGCATGTACATTTGTACAGGTAGGTGGATACAATTTGGAGGCCTTTTATGCCAAGCTACTTAATATCACTTTTTCTTGAAGGAGTTCATCGGCAAGCCACTAAAGGTGTAACCCAATTAAACTCCAGTGTTCTTGTAGCCCAGTTCTGAATTGAGTATATTCAAAGAAGATAGTCCAGAAACAAAATTTTTTAATTTCAATTAAAGCAAATCAATTTTTAAATATTTTTCTAAGAGGATCAAATGGGATCTCATTTGCAATAAAACCAACCCTTCAAAATTCTCCTTTTCATTTTTCACCTATTTTCTTACCTTCCTTACTTTCCCCCATCCCTAACTTTTCACCTTCTATTTCTCCACGCCAACCCATAAAACACTTGATATTATCTTCCCCACACTTCCCTGATTTCCTTGCCCTGGGCTTCATCTCTCCTCCTTTTCTCTGTTCACCCTCCTCTATTAATATATCATCTCTGCTTTATACAGTCTTGTAGGCCCTAGAAAACATTAGACTCTCCCTATAGTAGGGACATGTGACCTTTTTTATACCATTGAATAGACAGTCTGGTGAAAGTGAAGTCTATGGTCCTTAGCTCAGAACAATGTTTTTTTGTTGTTGTTGTTTTTTGTTTTCTAACATAGTTTCACTCTGTTACCCAGGCTGGAGTGCAGTGGCACAATCTCAGCTCACTGCACCCTCTGCCTCCTGGGTTCAAGCGATTCTCATGCCTCAGCCTCCCGAGTAGCTGAGATTACAGGCATATGCCACCCTGCCTGGCTAATTTTTGTATTTTTAGTAGAGACAGGGTTTGGCCACATTGGTCAGGCTGGTCTCAAACTCCTGACCTCAAGTAATGCACCCACCTCGGCCTCCCAAAGTGCTGGGATTACAGGTGTGAGCCTCCATGCTGAGCCAGAACAATGTTCGTAAATACCTAAAATAAAATATACATTAGATCACAAAGGAAATTAAATATATTAAAATACAGTTATCAAAATATTAAAAACAAAACTACATCATAGCAATATAGATTCTTTATTAATACCTTGAGTAACAAAAACTAGTGATAGGATTAATAACTCATATAACTACAAAGTCATGATTAGTAGAAATAGTATGTTGAGATACCTGTAAAAATCAAAATATGATATATGAATATCTATGATTTGTTTTCTTTTTCATTAGGAGTAGAAGGGTTTGCCTGACAGAAGTGAATATCTATGATGTCTGTTGGTGAAAAGCTCAGGATGTATTAATATTACTGTGGTTTGTTGCTACGTACATTTATAATTGAAAATGTTTAATTTTAATTAGAGTTCTGTGAAATCAGTGATGGAGTTTTTTTACCTTTTCTGTTAGATCTAAGTTAAAAACTCTTTCAAGATTGAAGAAAGAAGAGAAGTTAAACAAGCAAAGGCAAGAATGTTTGTGATAGGTATGGGAAATCGGGGAAGGCTGGGAACTCTCACATGGGAATAGTTTTTTAACCACTAAAATTTCTAGGTAGAAGAATAAAATGATGATAATGGGGCTTTATTTTGTATGCTGACAGCAGCATTCAAAATATATTGGCAAAAGTAGATGTGAATAAACAAGGCAAAAAAGCTTTTGCAATATTCAATAGATGAGGTAAACTACATTGGTTGCATTAAGTTTGGGGGAAAAACAGATATTACTTGAATTTATTAAGTATTTTGTTTAATTAGCTGACATCCTTAAATCAGGAGTAGATTATGATTAAGCAAATGTTTCCAAAGAATATTGAATATTTTGTTTCACAAAATAGTTGACCCCTTTAACTCTTCTATACACACACACAGAAAGAATACACAACTAGAGAAACTAATAAGGTTGTTAGAAATCTAGTGTGTTGAAATTATTCAAAAGGAGATTGTTAGAAAACTCTTTCGAAAAATAGACATTGTGAACAAAGGTTTGTCTCCATATCACGGAATAAATATTAGAGTTGGAGTTGAAGTTCCCACTCTCATTTGTTAACCATGTAATCTGAGGCAAATTCCTCTAAAAATCAGTGTTTTCCATTTTTAAAATGAGGACAATACTAATGATATTTATCCCTACAGAGCTATAGAGAGAATAACTACTTCATAAATGCAAAAGCACTAATCATGGTATTGGATACATTATAGTTAGTCAATATGGGTTGATTGTATTTAGAAAATAAGAGTGTATTAGATCCACGGATTAAGATGCTATCATTTAAAGTTATCTTCAAATGAAAGGTTTCCCATGTTCTCCTTTTCTTCTTGGATAAATCATGTATTTGTCGTCCGAAAAAGAAAGTTATAATTTGGCTACCCATAAAATTTCCTTGATCCTGAGATAATACTAAGGCTATAACCTGTAAACATTCAGAGTATTAGAAAGCTGAATATCTAAATAGGGTACTTTGAAAGAATTTTGATTACATTGTATACTCCCATATTATTGCCTTGGTACAAAATAATTATAATCTTTGAACACAAGGTTTCCATGTACCAACCCAGCATTTCTGAAGCTGTATAGTCTCTGTAAAGACAGAGCTTAAAGTTACAAAATGTGGTTTCACATAGTTCTATGGATAACAAAAGTCAGGGTTAAAATAAGGCATTCAAGTACCATGCAAAAGCTGGCAATGCAGCACAGAAGGGGGCGGGAGGGGGTGGCTTAAACTCTACAAAATGTACTTAAAGATGTGCTCAGTTTTATCTGAAAAATAAAAAATAGTAGCTTTTACACTTGTTTTCTTGGAAAGGAAATCAGGTGATCTTCTGCCAAGATGTAAAGAGAACATGCACAACCAGCCTTCAAGACTTTTTCCAGAGGATATGTATTTTGACAAATTAATCATTTTTAAAACCACATGTGCATTCTGCACTGAGAGAAAATGTTGGCCACGCTCCCTTGATTGGCCTGAAATCTTTTTTGTGTCAACCTTGTTTCACATTGGTTTCTCTGCACATTTCCTCATTTTGGCTACATCATTATACCTTCCAGATTTTACAGGCCATCGGCAGCTTCCTGCTGTCCATTACTTCAATTGAGAAAGATAGAACCATATAATTAAAAATTTAAGCCAAGGTGGAAAAAATGTATAGTTTCTCTTAGCCTTCTCTGGATATTAGCCTCCTCGAACTCTGGTGCTTTCCTGAGTTTGCCTGAGAGGCCCATAGGTCACAGCTGGTCACTCATGTGACTCCAAAAAAACACATCAAATCCTGTTCTTTAATTTTACCTATTGTCATGCCCCTCTGTTCACGGAGGTAGATTTTCTTTAAAGATTATTCTTGACTAAGACCTCATGACCACAGGTTTGTTACCATTTTTCTGCATTCTCCTTCCCAGCTCACTTTTCAACAGAATCAGAGAATCCTCATGTTCTTTTTGTAGCCCACACACTGACATGGAAACAACACTATTTTCTTCTGCTCCAAAAAGTTTGCATAATTGCAAGAGCTGTGTGTGGGAGCTGTGTAACCATGCTGCCACAGGATGAAAGGCAAAGGCAATTTTTGTAATTCTGCTACCATTTAGAAGCACAGTATTGTAAATTTGCTGTAAAGGAATCTCAAAAAATATCTTAAGACAGAGGTTGCAAATTCAAATGCATTTTGAGTTCAGGTAGGTAAAATTATTATGTAATGTTGTTATACATAAGACAACAGCATAGAGGGGCCTCTGGTGAGTTTACTGCAGTCATTGAAATTAATTAAACACTGTGTTATCCTAACAAAACCTGTAAATGAGCCACATTCTGGCCATTGCACATGCCAGCTTTGTGACCCATAACTGGTCAAGCTGATCTCCTCCTATTCATGTAACCCTTGGTGAAGAATATACCTTCTCTATAGTGTCTTAGAAAGCAAAGTACTGATATTACATTAATGCTAAGAAAGTTTTATGTCGCACCCAATATCCAAGCCAAGGAAAGGTCCTGCAGGGTTTTTTGTTTTGTTTTGTTTTGTTTCTGAAACATTTCCCTAGATGTCATCATTTCCATTTTCAAGAGACAATTGCAGCAAAGATTTTAATCACCTTGGATTTTAGTCTACCACTAAAACTTTCTAACTGTATCTCTACCTTCAAAGCTTTATGCTGCACATAACCACAAAAACCATTTTCTTAAATATAGTGTGATAATACTGTTTCCTGGCCTAAAAGCCTACGGCTGACTTCAGTCATTCCTTATGCTCCTTCTAAATTCTTAATCATGAAGAAGGTTTCTATTTGGCACATCCATTTTCAGTTAAGCTTCTTCTTCTCTACTCACATTTAGATCTGTCTCTTGTGTTATACAAGCTTGCTTAACACCCAGACACAAGTCCTGTTTCTGAATTTGGGCCCATTTGTACTCACTCTCTTCTCTCAGGAATGTCCTTCCTATACCTTTTTCATAAAACTATGCCCCTTGCTCCTTCAGCACATCACTCAAAACTCAAGATCTCAACAAAAAAACTGCAGGCAAACTACAAAGATTTTGATCACATAAGCCATGCAAGCATCACCTCAGCACTCCTGGACATACAGAGTTTCATCAATCATAGTTATACACTTAATTACACCAATGATACCATCAGAGGTATGAAATGGTGGCTAAATATGAAAAATTGAAGTCAGACTGGGTTCATATTTTCACTCCTGACTAGCTGTGTGACCTTGGGCTAATTATTTAACTCTCTATTTTTAAATTTTTGTCATTTGTAAAATAAAAAGGTATCGTGAGATTCATTCATTCATTCAGTAAATATTTATCAAGCATCTGCTCCATGCCTGGAACTGTTATCATTGTTAATAATACAACAGTAAAAAATAGGAGAGAAAAATATCTAACCTCATGGAGCTTTAGGTTTAGTGGATCATAGGGAAAATATGACACCTTAACACAAAGATTCTCACATAGTAAGCACTAAATAAATGTTAGCTACTAACAATATTATTAAGTTAAAATTGTTTGGTAACTTGAGGAAATTAGTAAATGTTTCATGGGGAAAATGTAATATGGTTTTAGTGCTACCACTGCAAGAATTTTGTGAGCATTGAACTAGATGTTACATTTAAAGGACTTAGCATAGTGCCTGGACCATAACTAACAATTAGTACATGGCATTGCTGGTGTAGCTATTGCTGTTGTTATAAATGAAAATGTTCAAAGTATTCCCTTCCCTAGTATGGTGTGAGAAAGTTTAATTTGCATAGTCATTAATGTTGTTGTTGCAACTGTCCTATGCTCCCTTAGAAAAGGAGAAAATGAGACATTTCTAATGTTTCATTAGAATTGTCTCATGTCTCTAATGTCTCATTAGAAATGTACTTCATTAGAAATACTAGCTCACTTGGCCGGGTCCGGTGGCTCACGCTTGTAATCTCAGCACTTTGAAGGGCGAAAGTGGGTGGGTCACTTGAGGTCAGGAGTTTGAGACCAGCCTGGCCAACATGGCAAATCCCAGTCTCTACCAAAAATACAAAAAAATTAGCCGGACATGTTGGCACACACCTGTAATCTCAGCTACTTGGGAGGCTGAGGTAGGAAAACTGCTTGAACCCCAGGAGGCACAGGTTGCAGTGAGCCAAGATTGAGCCACTGCCTGGGTGACAGAACTAGACTCTGTCTCAAAAAAAGAAAGAAAGAAAGAAAGAAAGAAAGAAAGAAAGAAAGAAAGAAAGAAAGAAAGAAAGAGAGAGAGAGAGAGAGAGAGAGAGAAAGAAAGAAAGAAAGAAAGAAAGAAAGAAAGAAAGAAAGAAAGAAAGAAAGAAAGAAAGAAAGAAAGAAAGAAAGAAAAAACCAGCTCATAGGATTCTCCACTGATGCTGTGTTTGTTGTTGCTCCTATCCCTGTGGCCACTTTTTAAACTTATTCATGTGATGAGAAAATTGCAGATTTTTTTTTTTTCTAAATACCACTTTGAGCATGTCAGTGATTGTGCATCTATGACAAAATACATCTTCCGAAGACCAAATGTGGCAGAATCTGTTGAGCAAAGTGCTGCATGCTGAGAAACAGAGAAGGAGCAGGTTCAAGAGAGTGTGTTCCAGAGATGCAAGAAACACTATTTATTGTCAATTTCGTCTAGATCTGATTTGTTTAATCTGAATCATAAGACACAGCCTTGATATCAAGTAATTACTTTCCTTTAGATCAAGGTTACCTAAGGGAAATAGTCTTGACTTTGAACTACATAGCTGATGTAAAAGGGAACTTGTTTTACAGATAAGTAGCCTCAAGGCAAAGGTAGGATGAGAGACAAATCGTTCATTGATAGAGAAATAAGGCTTGCAGGTGGCCCCCTTTAAGGCCTTTATGCCTTTATGAAAGGAATTCTACATCTTGCAAACTAAACTGACTGAACATACTTCTGAGATTAATCACTGGAGTTGTCAAAAAAGGCTTCTCTAAACTATTTTAAGAAGACCTCGGGTATCTATCTGACTCCTTCCCTTGCTGACTCATTTGACTCAGCTGTCACTCATACCATGTAGAAAGAACCTGAAATCTTCCCTCATTTACTTCTTACAAAAGCCCCATTTAACTAATGAAGTAAATGAAGTTTAGTAATATTAAACATATTTCTCAAGATTACCTACCTGGCAAGTTGGTAGGTATAAGCCATAATGCAAACTCTGGTTTGTTGAGCCAGTGCTTTATTCTTGTGGCTCATTATGGTTTGGGGATTGCTTTCCTAGCATGAGTGTGGGGGACTTCCACCATCACTGCCACTCACTGGAGTTTCAAGGCTCTGTGCTCCTTTGCTTGGTCATAAGAGTGTCGCAGGAGCATGTCCTAATGGTGTTCGTATGGAATAAGTCAGATGAAGGTGGAGCAAAAGCTCAGGATTCTAATGACCTTGAACTCTGTTGCATGTCACTGGTGATGGTAGTGGCTGTTGACACAGGGGAGAATGAACCAAGGGGAAACTAACTTGCACTAGGCTCTTGAATGAAGTATTGGATGGTATTGACTCAAATGATATTTGAACAGTCACAGAGGATGTTTCAGCTCATACACAACTCCTACGTGCTTTTTCCTGTCCATGTGGCCCATTTAAGTCTGATGACACTGTAGATCATTGCTATTCTAAGTGTGCAACTTTGTTACCACCTAGGAACTTGAAAGAAAAGCAAAATCTTGGGTTCCAATCCAGGCCTCCTGAATCAGTGTTTGCATTTTAGTTAGATCCCAGGTGATCGATATGCACATTAGATTTGAGAAGCACTCCAGTGTGTTGCTTCTGTACAACCCTGAGATAGAAGAAATCTTTGTGAGGCTGCCTATGGTCTCATCTGTATAGGCTTCCTGGCAAACTCTCAATCTAGCTGCTGTTCTGGGAATCTGCGTAGTAAACAGAACCCAGGTTTCCTCTCCTTTGGAGACAGCAATCCTTCTATTCCCATTACCTGCCCCCTGTCTTCTCTTTCCAGTTCATAGGAATTTTTTTTTTCTACTCTGTGTGGACCCTAGCCTCTTTCTAATGTTTGTCCTAACATTTCCTCCATTTTTGCTTAGGTCCACTAAGGGCTTAAATGTTTTTGGAATGACAGAACCTGAGAGATTAGAAATCTACCTCTGATTTCTACCTTGCCTCAATCTTCAGCTGAAGCAATTAAATAGAACTAATTTCCTACTTGAATTAGGAAAAAAGAAAGAAGTAAATGGGGAATATGATTAATTTATCAAAGAAATATTCAACTACACTTGCATATGATACATACGTTTGAAGCATGTTGTCAACAGCATATTTCTGCTCATGTCATTGCAGTTTGTAGATTTCTATAAACTTAGGCCTATGCCTTTCTAGCTTGTGTTCACATAGATGTTAGAAACACACCTGGAAAATTCTGATTAACTTAAAACACCTCTGGCTCTGAGATTACTCAGCTGGGAAATGAGCACAATTCCTTACACTTGGAGCTTATGGAGAGGCTGTCCAGTCTAGAGAATAGCAATGAGTGTGCTGATAGTCATTACTTACTCTCTGTCACAACTATGTCACTTACTGCCTGGGTGGCTCCGAACAAGTTTCTGAACCTCTCTGTGAATGAGCATAATAATATTATACCTAACTGAGAGAGATTGTGTTTGTCTGTTTGTTTTTGAGACAGGATCCCACTCTGTCATGGAGGCTGGAATGCAGTGGCACAGTCAGAGCTCACTGCAGCCTCCAATTCCTGGGATCAAGTGATTCTCCTGCCTCAGCCTCCTGAGTAGCTGGAACTACAGGTGTGTGCCACCACACCTAGCTAATTTTTTTTTTTTTAAGTAGAAACAGGGGTTCTGTGTTGCCTAGGCACTGGCCTTGAACTCCTGAGTTCAAGAGATACTCCCGCCCAAAGTGCTGGGATTACAGGTATAAGCTACCATGCCCAGCCTTGAGAGAGTTTTCATGTAAATGTTGCTACAGTGCTGTCATATGGCATGCCTGATAAAGCTGAGCTTCTGTTATCGTTTCTGAATTACTACTCATGAAATGTTGATTTTCACCTGTGGCAACTGAACTACTATGAATATTAATCTAGACTTTCAGTTCTGAAAATTATTATATCAAATTTTTAGTTGGCACATCATCATAATGCTATGTTTATTAAGCATTAACTGTGTGTCACATTCTCATCCATTATCATGCATATTGCTCACAATTCTTGGGAGACTGTTTCTATGTTTATCTTGCTTTTTCCCCTAATCACCAAACTTATTTTTTCTTTTCCTGGGCACATAACTGGAGACTAGATGGGAAGCCACCTTTGCATGTTGGTGTGACCACGTAACTAAATACAGTAGAATGTGTGAAGAAAAAATATTTTGCTACCATGAGGGCTGGACCATTAACACTCAGCATGTACCATCCCATGTTCTCTCCTTTTCCATAGAAACCTGAGAATTATATGGTAAAGATGGAGGAGGTACAAGTTAGGTGGAGTCACCCATTGGAACAGGAACAACCATCAACCATTTTGAGTTTTACTTAAGTAAGAAATAAATCCCGACTGTGTTAAGTTTCTGTCATATATTTGTTACAGGAGCCAATCTGACCTTAATTAATTCACTTAAGAGGTTAAGTAGTTTATCTAAAGGCACACATCTTATAACTGGGGACAGTGTATACCGGATCTCGAAAGTCAGTCCTGTCAATCATTAAAGCTCATCGGCATCAAGCTTCACTTGTGAGAAAACCAAAGTGGTTCAGGTGTAGCCACCTGCCAAGTTACGCAGAATGGGAAACTCTAGAAGGGGAGGAAGCTGAAAACACCTGAACTGTACTGTTTTAGGAAGGAAATGCATGAATCGACCAATGTATGAGCCCTGAGAGTTTCCCACAGCTGTCATCACATCATCTTGGGCAATGCCAATTTATTAGGAAAGCAATTGTGCCTCAAGGTCTTGTCATTGATTTTCTGAAGCCTGTTGTCAGTTTTACTTCTCTCTCTATTGGGGTATTGAAACAGTGACTTGTAGGTTTGGAGCCTCTAATGAGGTGGTAATGGTGTTATAAACTCTACAGAGCTCTCACACCTCTAATTGAGAATCAGGCTTGAGACTGGGGAAAGCCTAGGAACTATCCTCAGGGTGCAGCTCATGATGGCAAATGTTTTCTCAGTAGGCTCATGGGGCATCATTCTCTCTACCAAAGCTTTAAAGAATTAGGGCAGGCCTAACTCTAGTTGGTTGAACAGAAGCTCTATATCCAAACAGGAAAAACAACACCTATAATAACAACAAAAAACACATGCCTGGCACATTACTGATACCAAAGCACTTTGAAATGTATAGTTTCAGTGCTCCCGGAATATAGGCATTGAGATGATCTCTGTTTTATTGATGAGATTCCTAAGAATCGGTGTAGTTAAGTGACTTTACAAGAGTAGAATAAAATGAGGTGTAAAAATTGTCCTCTTAACTCCAAATCTATCATAAAGCTATTGCAGCTCTGTATGTCTAAATTCTCAAAGATTCTAGTAAGTTCACAGTAATACACATCAATGGGAGTGACTGTCACACTTTCAAAGGATGGAAGCTGACCTATAAACAAAACATCTGTAGCCTATGAGTAGGGGTCTGTCCCAGGCATCACCTCTGCCTGGTACACTTGGGAGCATTGTCCTCTTTCTGCATCTGCCAGACTCAGGGGCTCTTCAGACCTGCCAGTCTGGCGCAATCACAGCTCACTGCAGCCTCAAGCTCCTCTGTTTTGTCTTAATTATTTGGCTATATGTGAGGCATGCAGTCGATATGGCTTGTGTAATTAATTTTTCTAGCTGTAAAGTCAGGAAGCAGAACTCTCCCAGGCTCTGAGCTTCTCTCTTCTGCTCAGACCTCGACCTGACTAACACCAACTGAAAGAACCCTGGCAGAGGGCAAGACAGCTTTGTCTGCTCTGCAACCCTCCCACAAGGCATATCCCAGGAATATGTACACATGCAAAGGGGAGCATCAGGTTTGTTATTTTCAAAAGACTCGTTACCACCAGTTTCATCTCAAAACCGAACTGTGAATCTGTCTTCCCACCTTGTAACAGTACATGGTTTAAAAAAAAATCCAAAGATGGGCTAAAAATACCTGAGCCAAATGCAGTGCTTCTGTGAGAAGGCTGAGCACACCGGTGACATCCATGGTGAAGGCAGTGCCAACATTATATGCTACAAGTCACATCCTGATGAGTTAATTGCCCTAATTGAACATTAAGTGCAGTGGAGGAAAAGGGTATGCTAATGCATGAGTCTTTACTTTTTCACACATAAAATAAAACCCCAAATAGAGATTTAACATCTTAGAAAAACGTATGCAAAGATTACTTTAAAGGAAAAAAAGAATTGCTCAGATTTGCAGATGAGGATGTCTCATGAATAAAAAATAGTCATGTTTCATAGGTTTTAAAAGAAAAAAAAAAGGACTATTTAGCACAGTTCTGTATCCTTCCCTTTCAGCATAGGATAGAAAAGAGTAAATGTCCTAGAATCAGAAAGACCTAAGTTATAAATCCCTCTGCCCCTCTTACTGATTATGCGGCAATTGCCAAGTTTATTAACTTCTCAGTCTTGGTTTCCAAATATGTAACATTGAGAATAATGCCTATGTCTCTCCAGCTGTTTTGAAAATGAAATGAAGCGATACAAACACACACATACACACACAGAGCCTGGAGTCATACCTGGTACATTACAGGTGTTCAGTAAATGTTGGTTCCTCCTTCACTCTGCATTGCAGGGGATTACATCAAGAAATGGGTAGAATAAAGGAAAAGAAAAATGTAGGAAAGAAGGGTATTGCAAAATCTGCCCAAAGGCTGGTCAAAATATTGGCAGAGGAAACAGAAAAATATTCCTGTTCCTTAAAGCTTCTTCAAATGTAAACATAGTGGAATCCATTATTTTTTCATTAGTTGAATTCTAAGCCTCCCTTAGGTGACCTCAAGTTACAACTAAAGGCAGGAAAAGAACCAGTGCTGATAAAACAGGTAATATTAATTTGCTAGACCAAATATGTGTGTTCCTTGAAAAACATAGTGTACATATATAATCTATATATATATCATATATATCCTATATATGTGTGTGCATGTGTGTGTGTATATACATATATACTAATATATATAAAATACCAACATTTATATCACTGAAAAATTGATTATAATAGAAACATTCAAAATAAGTCCAGTGGGAAAAATAAAATTCTTACTTCAATTGTTGTTGCCTTAGAAAACCACATCTTATCTTGCTATTTTGATTATTTTGAGTTTTCCCCAGTATGTGCCCCAGGCAGGATCTGCAGGGTCCAGGACATGTAGAGGAAGCAAGCTCAAAAGCTCTGCATACCTAAGTAGGAAACTGGAGGTCCTGGGGGCATTGCTGAAGGGTAAGGAAGGACCTGTGCAGAGACTACAAAGAGTAGACAGGAAGATACAAAGTAATATCTGTAAAGAACACAATGGTCAGAGAAAATTTTCTGGTGCTGCTGTTGGCTGAGGGGTTCTTAAATGTGGGATGTCAATAGTGAATATTAAACTGTATGCTGGGGCTGTATAGTAATCCTCCTTCATCACCTCCAAACTTTAGAAAAACCCTATTCCACCCATTGCCTTCTGGTGCTATTTTGAAATAAAGAGGACAGAGGTCCATTTTACCACTAGTTTTCCTCTCAATTTTTTTAAAAAGGGCAGTCCAAGCAAAGATGCAGGAAGAAAGAAAAACATGTCAACAAGTAAGAAACTGGAACAAGAGGTTACCAGGAGAAAAAAAGAGTCCCCTGAGAATTGAATTCTTGCTAATTATGGGCTAGGTGTTTGTGTCAGGTCTCCCTAACATCATCCCTAGGTTCAGTGTTTTGCTGCAAGGGTTCACAGGACTTAGCATATAGTTCTACTCAGAGCTATAGTTTATTACAGTTAAAAGATATAAAGCAAAATCAGCAAAGGAAAAGGAACAGGAGGCAAAGTCCAAAGGAAACAAAGCTCCCAAGAGACCTCTCCCAGTGGAATCACACAGAATGTATTTAATTCCTCCAGCAACAAGTCATGACAACATGTGTGCACCAGAGAAGCTCATTAGAGACTCAGTGTTCAAAGTTTTTATTGGGGGTTGGCCATGTAGGCACCCTGTGCCTAGAACATATTGAAATTCCAGATTTTCAGAAGGAAAGTAGGTGTTCAACATAAACTACATTGTTTGCACAGTTTAGACACAGTGAGTCATTCTTAACATGAAATGTTGGGAAGCTTCCTGGAATCCAAGTTACCAGATGCCAGTCAAGAGCCAACCTTGAAAGCAGACTTTCTAAGGATAACAGACTCATGCCTGCTTTGCTAACTCTTTTCTGCACATAGCTCAAGACAGTTTTTGAAATACTTTGAGAGAAGTATGACCCTCAAATCCTGGAAGACTAAAGATGCCAAGTGTCTGATATTTGGGTTACACAAATATTTTATAGAACTTTATAGTATAATAGGCACTATTACTTATACATTAAGTAATAGTAATTAAGATAAAAATCTTTGGAACAATACTGAGGAGTAAGTAGTGTTATTTGACAGATAGGGAGTCTGAGGTTCATCAAGGTTTAGTAACACTCTTATGGCCTCACATTCAGGGTGTCATGGAATTGTGTTTTAAACCCAGATCTGTGGACTCTAAACTCACCACACTTTCCACTAATTCACAAAACCAACACCATTTCTCAGCTTGGAACTTAAATTCTCATCCTCACCTCTAATCCACCCCTTCGAGAACTCTGTTCCCAAACCTGAATAAATCCTACAATGAGACTGTGGCAGATTGTATTTCTGAAAAATGGCACCAAGAATGTTTAGAGCTCCACTTGCTCTTCAGTCCTTGCCATTTTCCAATCAGGGTGTGAAGCCCATATCCCCCACCCTTGAACCTGGCTAGCATTTGTGACTGGCTTAACCTGTAGAATGTGGCAGAAGTGATGCTGTATGGCGCGGTTGCCAAGGCTAGGTAGTAAAATGCTATAAAGTGTCCCTCTGGCACACTCTTGCTTTCTCTTGCTCTTTTTCTTTCTCTCTCTTTCTCTGTACACCTGGTAGTCTGAACTGACAAGGAAAACACACAGTTACCTGCTACCCTGAAGCAACCATGCTGGAAAAATCATATGAAAAGACCACACAAAGATAGACAGAGATACCCCAGAAGCCTCAGTCCCCAGCTGTTTGCTTCCACTCAAACAAGGCACCTGAAATGCAAGTGAGTGAAACTCAGGTGATTCCCAAATCTAGCCTTCCAACCACCCCAACTAATGCCCAGTGGAACAGAAACACACTGTCCCCACCAAGCCCTGTCCAAATTACCGACTCATGAGATAAGTAAATGCTGTTCTTGTTTGAAGCCACCTAAGTTGTTTAAGTTTTGGTAAGGCTCATTATGCATCAATAGATAACAGTGACACTGACAGGACAACAGCTATACATGTAAGAAAAAGTGGGCAATTTAGATATATTTTTAAAAAGTCAAATATATATATAGGCATACAAGACTGTTAAGATGCTTTATGTTTACCTTGTAAATCTAATCTTTTCAAGATAAAACATTCCTAATAAACATAGTGCCAATCAGCAACATAATAATACACCTGAATTTTTGAAAATAAATGTAAATTTTGAACTTCTTACATTACTAAGGAGGAAATGATTTTAACATTTTCAGACAATAAATCATATTTAAGTAGGGTCTTGTTAGCCCAGTAATAAGTACCTGTCACCAAAGAATTGGGCATATGACCTCATTTAATGAAAGAGTTTCCTTCCTGGCAGACATTAGCTCCTATGTGTGTTACATAACATCTGTTATAACTTAAAGGGCTGGGCCTCTTGAGAGGTAAAACAATTAGACTGCTTGGAAAGTGGAGTCTGACCCCTGGGGGCTGAGAAGTACTAGAAACGCAACTTTGCTTGGACAGGTACATATGAAAGTGACAAGTCAGGAAAACAGGGGTTTGGAGCCAGCACTTGAGGGTAGGAAAATTCCTTGACACCTGAGCTGGGGGTGGCACTAGGTAAACTAATTGGAGGGCAAAAGAAAATAGGATGTTAATGAAGTGAGAGACTATGGAGATTAGGCATTTGTCACTACTGAGGAGAGAAAATAAAACAAGGGCATTCTATTCATCTCAAGGTGAGCAGAGGTGCTTCATCTACGTTTTCTGAGTAGGTCTCAGAGAAGTGGCACTGCCAGAACTGCTTAAAAGTGGTTTCCCACTACTCAGTAGGGTGGCACCAAGTGGAGTTACCACACAACATGAGTCTCCAGAAAACAGCCATATGGCCTTTTACCTGGACACCTGTAACCACACCTACTGCTGGGGGACAGAGGGAGAATTTCTCTTCTTTTTCCATATTCATGTGAGACTGACTTTGCTGTTGACTTAGAAAGAGTAGAATATGACCTCAACCCAGAACACACGCTGGCAGAGATAAGCAAAGGGTGCACATCTGGCTCTGAGGCCACCTCTATATGAAGGAGCCTGCAGGAGAGACCAAACTCATTTCATACCTTTTCTCCACGTTTGTCCGAAGGTTTTTTAATTAAAATTAAACTTTTACAGAAACTTCATAAAGTCCAGGGGTAGACTGTGAACCATAAGTACAATAGAAAAAGTAAAATTTTCAGAAAAAAAAAGGAATTGTAATTATGATAATTTTCCAATTGTTTTGCATCCACTGTTCACCCCCAACAACTCTCAAACCTTACTCCTACAATATCTTACAGCCTCCAAGGATTTACAGTGTTTACACACAAAGAAATGCTTTTTCGTTTTTAGAAAGTTTTGAAAACAATACCTCATGCTGTTTTATTGATCTATACTTTTAGTGGTATTTGAATATTTCTTTTCATAGACTCTTTTGATATACAGAATTCTATGATTCTCCTCCCTTAATAATCCCACTCTTGGTATACACCCCCTAATAATCCCCCACCTTGAGTGTGGGCAGAACCTCTAAATGTGATGGGAAAGTCACTGTGTGATTGTTACATTACACCAAGACTCACGCAAAGCAGGCTAGAGAGAGCTTCCTATGGGCTTTGAAGACATAAGCAGCCACATTTTGAGAAGGCCACTGTGTAGCATCTGAGGACAAATCTTAGGAGCTTAGGGCAACCTCTGACCAATGACCAGCAAGAAGACAGCAACCTCAGTCCTACAACCATATATATGTGCAACATCCTGGTGACTAAGTATTATTATTCCCATTCTACAGATGAGGAAACTGCAATCCAAAGAAGTTATGTCACACAGCTAGTCACTGGAAGTTCTAGCATTTATATTTGTGTCTATCTTATATCGAGTTACATGCAGTTCTAGTTACATAAACAATCTTACTTACAAATTCTAATTGGCCTTATTAGTCATAGTTCACATCAAATTTCTCCTATTACTTACTCATAAATATTTACACCAGCCCTACTTACAAACAAATAGTAACAGCACAGAACTTTGGAAAAGTCTGAACTTCATCTTGCACCCATGAAGAGTCATTGAAGAGATTTGCTTGTTGCTCTTTTCTTTTATTTGAAAGGCATGCTATAATGGATTCAGTCTTTCAGGAAAATGCATATGGCCATAACTTCAAAGGACAGACTGGAGAAAGGACTGGAGTCGCAGACATCAGATAGGAGGTTATGAAACAGTTGTGGAATGAAGTATTGAAAAATTAGACAATAATGATGCAATAGAAATAAGAAGAGAAGAACATATGTGAAAAAATCTTATGAAGAAATAATCAACAACTCTTACTGGAATGTAAGACGACCTTCAGCTCTCCAGCTAAAAAATGCAAAATTGATTCATCTGATAGTAAAAAGAAAAAAGAAACAAATAGTAAGCATCTTACTCTGCATAATACATGCTCTTTCGACAGGTCTTAACTGTGACTAACAATATGAATACAACCAATAAAACATTTCTGCGTTGTAGGTATATTTTAGAAATCTCTGCTTATATACAATTAATAAGTCCAACACAATTTGGAGTGATTAAAGGTTGTATTTTCATTGTTTGGTTTTGAAATCAAATGCAAAGTACGTGAACTCTTTTTGAGTTGTTCACTATTTCCTTCAGAAAGTAAAGGAGAATGTCATTTTTTGCTGTATCAAAAGAACTTGGTTATGCTTACTTTGTGTTAAGGGAACAAGTACTTCAAGCAAGTTGCCATGTGACTTTGTGCTTGCACACATACACACACACACATTCTCATTTACACACAATCACACAAAGTTTCCTAGACCTGTATTATAAATAACTTGCTTCTTCAGTACTTTTCAGGAGGAGTGACATGAGGCTTGGTAAATGTAAATTATTATTTGTTGGACCGTCTTAATGTAGAAACACACGAGCAAAAGGGTCAGTATTACAACGGGAAGACTGCTGACTTCACATATTTAAATAAATAATCTTAACATTGTTTAAGACTATATAAAGCTGTATTCATTTTCTATCACTTTCTTCTCTTGAATTCATTTAGTACAAATAAAATGCAGGCGATGAGAAGGTAACAACTAAAGGAAACAAGAAAAGGCTACACTAATGTCAGGGACAACCAAGGATTTTGAAAAAGAGGAACAGTCTTTATATGTGGCAAAAATTTATTCATGGAAAGTAAACATCAAGATTCTGGGCATATTTCAAAAGCTGTCACTACTTGAAATGTGACAAAGCAGTGTAAACTCCAAAAGTCACAAAGTCATAATTTCTTATTCTATAACATTGCTAATGTTAAATCACTTGAATGCTACTTTCCTAGGTACAAAGTTTCCGGATTTTTGCAAACTTTTTGGCTCAACTCCATGTTTTAGCCTGTGCCAAGAAAGTACAGAACTTACCGTGGAGTTGGAATTATTTTACTTCGAGGAGAA
Source organism: Macaca fascicularis (assembly GCF_037993035.2). Taxonomy (NCBI): domain Eukaryota; kingdom Metazoa; phylum Chordata; class Mammalia; order Primates; family Cercopithecidae; genus Macaca; species Macaca fascicularis. The sequence continues at coordinate 106,493,746 of NC_088379.1, forward strand.
AAATATGAAAAGAAACAACATTTGAAAAATGCTGCTGAAATGTAACTTTTCCTCATAGTAATTTTTTGGCATTTATGACAAAGATCGTCTGTTACTCACAACTTCCAGTGATTTTCATTATTGGCTTAGTTGTAACCCCAAAGAACTGACAGCGGAAGGATATTAATATATCTCTGAGCAGTGAGGGACCTGTTGTTAAAGTGATACAGAGGCAATGAGAGTTTGGAACACCTCATATTTCAATGAAATCCAATTTTCTCTTACAGGTTTCACTCAGTAGCAAGGAGGCACTCATATTGTTATGCTTAAATTCTAGCAGCATCTATAAAAGAGAAAAGACACTCTGCAATGATGTTTAGAGGTTTTGTGTTACTTGCAAATGTATTCATCTTGTCCAGTTCCAGTGAATTCTAACCACTGAAGCAAGACCCCAGACTTCCAGTGATTTGTAGAGAATTATGTTACCAGTGGTTTTACATATCCTTCATGTCTGAATCCTCTAAGTTTATGGAAGCATACTGCCAGGGATTTGCTTGCAGAAGGGAATAATATTTTACAGCAAATGATTAGATGGCAAGAAGGGCAATTTCAATAGGATGATATAAATCACTGGAAATATGGACAGTTTCTGGTATGGAGGCATTCAAAGGTTCAAGAAGCTTTATAAATTCTACAAATATTTAATAGGTTCCTATCCTGTGGCTGCCCTTCAAAAAGCTCCCTACCTAGTCATGAAATCACCTCAGGCTATCTGAGGTCATAGGAGTTAGAAAACCTGAACCCTTTCTGTTAAATATTCAAGATACTGAGTAGAAAATAAAATGGGAAGAATTTTGTTCATAGCCATGGAGGTATCTCAGTGGTGCCTTGTAGAAGCATTATCAGAGGTTTTCAAATCTGAGAGATAGTTCACAAAAGCATTTTCAATCCCCTTGTACAAATGTGGGTGTTGTTGCTATTGTTGTTCTTCTAGCAATCAATTAAAAGTCAAACATATTTTAAATATGACAAGAGCTTAAGATAATTTGAATTTTCCCAATAATACCATATTCTCTGAAAGAAGAACTTCAGTTTGTAGCAGGAAGGTTAGGGCACCCTGTTTTAAACTCAAGGTTTAGGAAACATGTGAATATAGGTGTTAGGAGAATATGGTTCACTTTCAGGAGCCTCCATAGTTAATTACCTACTGATATCTGCTACATTTATTAATGTTCCACTGCAGGTTGTAACGTGGCTGACTGAGAATTAATAAAATTCTGAATCTACTTAAGCCCAAATTGGGATCTCAACTTGATATAATTTGGCTGTGTCCCCACCTAAATCTCAATTTGAATTGTCTCTCTCAGAATTCCCACATGGTGTGGAAGGGACCCAGCAGGAAGTAACTGAATCATGGGGGCCAGTCTTTCCCATGCTATTCGCATGATAGTGAGTAAGCCTCATGAGATCTGATGGGTTTATCAGTGGCTCCTACTTTTGCTTCTTCCTCATTTTCTCTTGCTGCCACCATGTAAGAAGTGCCTTTCACCACCCGCCGCGATTCTGGGGCCTCCCCAGACATTTGGTACTATAAGTCCAATTAAACCTCTTTTTCTTACCGGTCTCAACAGCATGAAAATGGACTAATACACAACTATTCTATCTATTGTATTTCAAGCTCACTCACCTAGATTAAGGGGAGAATCTCAGTTCATTTATTTGGCACTTAATCTATGTCAGACACAGTTTAACCATGTTATATAACCTTAGCAAATTCTTACAATAACACCATCAGGTATATATTATTAGTATCTCCATTTTATCAATATATAAGTGAAAATCATGCTCAGTTATTGGTGATTAAGCTGGCATTTGAACATAGAAATGATCTATTAAGAGCTGATTTTCCCACACCTGTTATCAGACACCTTGCTACTTTACTACTAGTAGAGTTTACTGAACAAATCATTTACATTAAAAAGGAAACTTATATAAAGACAATGATGGTGTGATTATTGGTAGCATCTTTTCACAGAAATTGAAGGCCACTGAAGCAAGGTGAGTCTAAGAAATTTTCCAGGAACCTTTAAACAAATGAGTAATAGGAGTTCACAAAAGAGTTGACCAAAAGCAGCATCTTTTACTAGCAGTGATATTGCTGCATAGGACATCATGAAGTAACTGCTTTTTCACCTTGACTATATCAACAACAGTCACAAATGTCCAGGGGGAGATATTTTCGCCTACAATTCTATTTGGTGCAATAATAATTATCACTTACTTTTGCAAAAAGATTTAGGTGTTGTTTGAGAGAAGGGAGCATTGGCCATTCTATCTATTTTGTTTGTTGGCTTTTTGGTCTTGATTTTGGTCAATCATGTTGATAATGGCAAATAAAAGTAGAAGTCTGAACTTTAGCCAATAGCAAGATATGTGGTTCTATGTGTGATGTGTTCTTTGCCCTTCTGGCATTTTAGCATTTTCATCAGGAGAAACTAAACAGGATTTTCCTCTCCCTGCAATGCATTCCAGTTCCTTCCTTTCACTCCTGCCTCTCCCCAGCCCCCACCACCACATTGCTGGAGGGGATGACTGGCCTAGCTGATCTAAATATACTTGGTTCTGATCATATTGCTTCAGAAACTGCCAGTAAAATTGAGCTGTAACGCATTAGAAATATCCAGAGATTTGACTCTCAAGGAAACCATGTTTTCTTTCTTCTAAATCCCAAGATGCCAATAGAAGAGCAAAATCAAACCTGGTAATGCAGAGACCCAAAGAAACCAGTGAAAATGATAATTATGCTTTTTTTTTTCTTCCTGGGGGAAGAATAATCCTTGTGAATTTTCCTCCTACAGAACAGAATTGTGTGGGATTCACAGGCTGCTTGCTCTCTCCTTTCTTGACTTCTTCAGGAACTTTGTATCCCTAGGAAAGTGTGCGTTATATAAAGCAGGGTTGATTGACCTGCCTGATGATAGCAGGAATTTGTACCTTTGTTCTCTTAATCAGTATGTGCATTCAGTTGAGGATTAGCAGAAGTTGCCAGTTGCATTAGCACTGAACCTGAGCTTCCTCAACCACTAGGGAACTTAGCAAATCAATGCTCACTCACAAAGATGCCCCAATCTTACCCACACCATCACCTCCACTCACGGAATACACACTACAGTTACCAGCCAACTGTGAAAAAGGAACAGGCACTCTGGAAATTAATCAGCCTCTTTCTCTCTTTCTCTGCACCCACATCAACACACACACACACACACACACGCACACTTGCCACATATAAACACACAATTTTCTGCAACAGTATCTCACTCCGGAAACCAAGAGTTATCATAACCAACTATTGAAAGGGGCCTTTTAGAGATGGGAGGTAATGAGAAGATATAGTTGGCCTACAATTTTTGAAGGAATCGCCCTCTAAGAGATGAATTGCTCTAAGAAAAGTAGTAGTTTATGTTTTTTATACCAGAACTTATATTCCAAACCCTATGTCTTTTTGTGTGGCTACCCTAAAGTCCAGTATAGCACTGGTCACTTCTGCTAAAAAGTCATTGCACTTTCAAACTCTGTATGCTGTGGAGCCTTCTTATGGCGAAAAATGGCATAAACATGGTTTCACCAAAGCTGACTCAAGTTGCTTGTGTTTCTTTTTAGTGGCTGTTTGTTTTCTTCATTGATGCACAGAAAACTAGAGTCCACCCAAGGACTTGGAGTGAGAAGAGAAATAAATTAAGGTTTCTGGGACTTTGATGAGAGTTTAGTTTTTCAGACTTTGCTTGATCCAATAGATGACTGAAACCCTGATGAGAGATTCAAATGCAGAGATTTCACCATCAAAGCTCAAGTTTTGGCAAGTGTCCATTTCCAACTCCACTTTGATTTACATGGTCTTCTTGTATTTTAATTGTAAACTATCAACTTTGATTTATTTAATAATTTTGCATTCTCACTTGTTATAACCAAATATTTGCATTTCAAATGCAAAAATAATAAAAAAAATACAAAGGTTCTTAGCTCATTCAAAATGAAATTTCTAGGTTTTTATAATGCAAATTTCTCTTGTGGTCCAGCATTCTAGTCAAGAATGTCAGTGTTTCAAATTATTCCAACCTTCTTTTGTGGAGAGAAGCTCATCATATTCTACTCTCTCTAGATTTACTGCTAGCTTCTTTTTGCTAAGGTTGGATTACATTTGGCTAAACACAGGGAAATTTTAAAACAGCCCATTTGTAAATTGGGAATTGCTTGCCAATGAAACCCATATGTAATCTCAAATCCTGATTTTAATCAGTAGTTTTAGCTTTTTCACTAAGTAAGTCTATATGCCGGAATGCTCATGAGATAATCCTGAAGTGTCATTAGCATAATTGTGTGACCCCAGGGATTAAGAGTAGAACAGGTCTTGGCTGAAGTCCAGCTCTGCCACCAACTAGCTGTGTGACCTTGAGCCACTTACTTCATTTATATAAATCTCAGGTAGTAGCTCTCTCATTTGGCTTTCGTGAGGATTAAATACAGTAAACTGTGAAGAATGCATTGTTTAATGCCTGACATGTACTCAGTAAATATTACCTAATGCTATGCTTCTTCCCTCAAACTTTCAAGCACATTGAACATACATCATTGATCAAAAACCAGACTGGCATACGATTTCTTATGAGAAAGATTCAGGCTAGCAGATAGCAGAACAATACTTTCAAAGTTTTGAGACAATGAGGTTTTTAACCTAGATTCTATATCTGCTAAATTATCAATAAGATATATAAATGTCCACCAGTCAATCACCTGGGACATACCTGAAGTTGAACAGGATTGGGTTAATTGATATATGCTGCAGCAAGGAAGACCTCAGTCCATGCGGAGCTATGGGCAACTCTGCAAGAGCGTGTTAGGAGAATTCTTGTTATACAATTTAGGCTTGGGCTGAATTATTTTGAATGAAGTTCAAGGAAGTATGGGTTTGGCTGCTGTCAGGAGGTAGGAATAATCCTGTGATTAGGTATATTAATAATTTTCATCTAGGAGTCAGGAGAAATCTAGGAGTAAGAAGAATTTTTATCTAAGATTCAGAAGAAATGGAAGAGGCAGGTCTAAAGCTTAATTGGTATGGAAGTGGCAGTCATTCATGCGACCTAAGAGAGAGGATGTTGGATGTCTTTGTGATTTGCTATTGTCTGTGCTCAGACACAATTATGGTTACCCTGCTTTTGTTTGTCTCACTCTGTCACCAGCCTGGAGTGCAGTGGCACAATCTTGGCTCACTGCAACCTCCGCCCTCCAGGTTCAAGAGACTCTTCTGCTTCAGCCTCCCAAGTAACTGGGATTACAGGCATGCACCACCATGCCTGGCTAGTTTTTTATTTTTAGTAGAGATGGGGTTTCACCATGGCAGCCAGCTGGTCTTGAACTCCTGACCTCAGGTGACCCACCCACCTCAGCCTCCCCAAGTTTTGGGATTACAGGCATGAGTCACCACACCCGGCCACAAAGTTGTCTTGTCTGATGTTGATGTTCCATGAAATTGTTCATGTTAAATAGGAAGCATCAGTAGTAGTACCACGCCTGCCTTCAGCTGACAGCATCTGTTCCTTCTCAGGTGGGAGGAAAGAATAAGGACATTTTCTTTTTTTTTCTTTTTTTTATTTTTTGTTTATTTATTTATTTATTATTATTATACTTTAAGTTGTAGGGTACATGTGCATAACGTGCAGGTTTGTTACATATGTATACTTGTGCCATGTTGGTGTGCTGCCCCCATCAACTCGTCATTTACATCAGGTATAACTCCCAATGCAATCCCTCCCCCCTCCCCCCTCCCCATGATAGGCCCCGGTGTGTGATGTTCCCCTTCCTGAGTCCAAGTGATCTCATTGTTCAGTTCCCACCTATGAGTGAGAACATGCGGTGTTTGGTTTTCTGTTCTTGCGATAGTTTGCTGAGAATGATGGTTTCCAGCTGCATCCATGTCCCTACAAAGGACACAAACTCATCCTTTTTTATGGCTGCATAGTATTCCATGGTGTATATGTGCCACATTTTCTTAATCCAGTCTGTCACTGATGGACATTTGGGTTGATTCCAAGTCTTTGCTATTGTGAATAGTGCTGCAATAAACATACGTGTGCATGTGTCTTTATAGCAGCATAATTTATAATCGAATAAGGACATTTTCAAACGTGTACAGACTCAAATATTTTGCCTTACAAACACTTTTTCCTAAGAAGTTACTTAAGGAGGGGCAAAGTGCAATAATGGAATGACCAAGACTAAAGAGGATTTAGAATCCAAGAAATATTGGCACCGGGAAAGCAAATATTGACCACAGAAAGGGTGAGGGAAACCTATGAGAGGAACAAAGTTGGGGGGAAGGTAAGTCAGTAGAATACCTGTCTGAAATACAGAATTGAAAATATAGACTATGATAAGCTAAATAGTATAAGAAATAAAACGAGAAATTAGATACTCTAGAAAACAAATGTAATTAAAGTACCTTTTCTAGAAGTAATTAAATTCCACAGTCTGAAATAGTTAAATAATGCAAACTTTTTAAATTAATTCTATTAGAAATAAACTATAAGCAGTGATTAGAACACTTCAGTGTGGATATTTTCAACCTTGACAATATGAAAATAAAATTTCAGGTGACAGAAGTCTATATGTAGGAAAGATGGGAAGAGCTGAAGGAAATAGTAGAGCCAGTAATGTCATCAGCCTACACAGTGGGCTTCAGGAGAATCTAAGATAATTTGATGGAAGCAGTAACAGTGTTATTAAATTACTCGAAGTTATAAAGCAATCAATAAAGAATCTGAAAACTCCTGTTTAACTGTTTAGGAGAACGCAGAAAGGGGTGGTGGTATAATGGTATAATGAGGCAAATACTCATTTATCAGATCAAGAAATCTAAATTGCTCAACAAGAAACAGCAACATAAGCATATTTATTAAAATTGTGGAAGTAGCAACCAGAGGAATCAGAACCAGCTAATGGAGGTAAAAGTTGTTGTCTCTAAGCTGCAGGTCTAGCATTAGAAAGGAATATACCATTTCCTCTACTAGAGATAATAACAAAGAATATAATAACAAAGGATGTTATTATTTCTAAATATTTTTTCTCTTTGATTTTTTTTCACCTGCACTTTGATAAAATTCAGGTGAACAAAGAAAAGGAAGTAAAATGAGCATGGCAATGTCTTAATAAATATTTATTGAGTAAATTATTTACTTTATATTAAATATGAGAAAAATGTAGCTTAGAATCAAAATTTTATCAGTATATTTTTGAACTGTCTGGATCTTCTTTATGGTTTAAAACAAGGGGCAGAATTTTTTAATGTAATGTTGTCATCCCAGATCCAGCTCTTAGAATGCACTAGCACTTTTTCATCATGGGAAGCTGTTTTCTAACTCCACACCTTCTGAGTAATCAATACCATTGAAAGCAAGCAGATTGCCTTCTGCAATAAACTACATTCCCTGTGCCATCACCTAAGCCTGCACCAACCTGAAGATCAAAGAAAATAGAGACTTTGAACATGACATTACCTTGCTAAGTGCAGCTCCATAGAATTCAAGACACGTTAAAAAAACAGCACAGTCCTCCCCACGTATGCCTACCCAAGGCCCACAGAGATCTCTGTGAGAATGGCAACCAGACACTTGTGCCTCTCCTTTCTACTGAAACTCTTCAGCAGCTCCCATCATTATTGTTGTTTAGATTTCAAGACTTTGCTGAATCACAATGCCACCATACAGAATAATTCTGAATGTCCAAATGTAAGAGTACAAAGTAGGTTTCCCCAAATGGGAATGAGGTTTCTGTTTGGAAATACTTAGTCCAGTGGTGTTTGTTTTTTGACCACTCAGCATTAATTTTTTTCTTCCTAATAATATCACCTCCTTCCATTGGGTATAATTTAGTAGGACTAAATGGGGAAAGCTGGCCATCTCTAGCCAAGTTCATGATTCAAGGTAAGTCAATAGAAAGGTCTTTCTACAGAATCCAAATCCCTAGTAGAGGAACCAGGTTACCCAGATCTCAGCTCACACCAGGTTTTTCCAAGGTCAGGCTGCTCCTACAAGTGAGAGTCATCACGGCTTCTGCCAGCCAGCCTTCAGGGGTACTTGAGATCTGCCTATATCCCAGATTGGGTCTCCAGCTTCCCATCAATCCTGTAAGACCGAGTGGTTTTTGACTAAGTTAGCTTTTGCCACTGAGAATCAAAGAATCCTAACTAGGCCTATAGCATAAACTGATACTTACATACTTATTGATAGGGACTTTCACCGAGTAGAGAATAATGCTATCAATAAACTGAAGATGATATTTAATATATGAAAGTACAAAAAAGAAAATAGTGATTTCTTTTCTTTCCACTGTATGGTGACAACTGACTTTCAAATGTTTGTTTCTATGAGGAGCAGAAATACAGGTGGGAAAGAACGAGGAAGAAGCTCTTGAGTGTACCCAGGATTTTGTGCAGTTCTCCATGTGGTAACCACAATTCCAGGATAAATCAGAATGTAGCAATGACATTATTGCAGAAAATCATTTAAGTCTATTTTTCTCTAGAAAAGAGTAAATTATTCACAAATTATGGCAAGTTAACCATCTCAAGTAGCAAATCCACTAATAGAACACTCAACTTGTCACATCCCACCAATGATTTTAACACTGAGTTTAAGAGCTGTGATCTCATTTTTTAAATGAGATACCTTTTTAAAAAATCATCGCTTAAAGCCAATCTTATAGTAGGAAAAAAAGAGAGAATTAAATGAAGCTTTCCATGGGTCATCTAACATATAATTGCTTTACAAAGAAGAGGGTTAGGAGGTAAGAACATGGTGACAAGATAATCAAGTAAAACAAATTGGCGATGGTTGTGGGGGGTGAAGAACTGAATGAGAAGGTAGTCTATAAAGAGAAAGAAAAATTTAAATACATTACACACAGAGAGAGGATTGAAGACTGCAAATACAAATGAGGAATAAGTGAAGGGCCTGATAAAACTTCTTCAGACCTGCAACTAGTAAGGAAATATAACACAAATAGGAAAGAATTAAGGTGATATCAACTGGGTTGAGGATATTTGAAGATGAGAGAGATAGATAACACTTTCCAAACGATTAACATTTTAAAATTATAGTTCTAAAGTGTTGTATAATTAAATGAACATTAAAAGTGAAGCAAATAGATGTTTGAAAACATGAGGGAAATGAAGGTGTGTAGAAAAGAGACCAGTTGTACACTGTTGGTGAAAATGGAAACTGGTACAGCCGTGAGAGAAAACAATATGGAGGTTCCTCAAAAATTAAAAATAAAACTGCCAAGTTGTCCCTCTGCTGGGTAGATATCCAAAGGAAATGAAATCAGTATGTGGAAGAGATATCTGCACTCCCATTTTCATTGCAGCACTGTTTACAATAGCCAAGATACAGAATCAGCCTAAGTATTTGTCCATAAATGGATAAAGAAGTTGTGGTATACGGGAGGCGGAGGTTGCCATGAGCCGAGATTGCGCCATTGCACTCCAGCCTGGCCAACAAGAGCGAAACTCCATCTCAAAATAAAATAAAATAACTTGTGGTATATACACACAATAAAAAAAATTCATCTTTAAAAAGTATATGTTGCCATTTGCAACACCATAGATAAACCTGGAGGACATTAGGCTAACTGAAATAAGCCAGGCACAGAAAGACAAAAACCACGTGATCTCACTTATATGTGGAATTTAAAGAAAGGTTGAATACTCAGAAACAGATAGTAGAACAGTGGTTACCAGGGCCAAGGACATGGGGGGAAGGAGGAGGAAATGGAGAGATGCAGATCAAAGGGTACAAATTTGTAGTTATGTGAGATGATTAAGTCTAGAGATCTAACAGAGAGCATGAGGACTATAGATCATTATATTGTACACTGAAAATTTGCTAAAAGAGTAAATTTTGGGTGCTTTCATCACCAAAAAAGGTAACTATGTAAGGTGATGGATAGGTTAATTTGCCTAACCATAGTGATCATTTCACTGTGTATATGTGTATTAGAACAGCACATGTACACCTTGAATATATACTATAAAAATTTGAGGACAATCATCATAAAATCAGAGGAATTCTGTTGTAATTCATCAAAAATATATAAGAAATGTTGTTTTCTGAATAATATAGACAACCAAAGTCAATTCTCATCTCAAATAAAGCAGACTTTTCATATAAAATATAAAAATAAAGTATTATCACTTTTACCATATTTTAAGTATGACAGTTTCAAACATTTCTGAGTAAAGATTTGTAGTCAACTCACTTGATTGCTTTTTTTGAAAAACATAAAAGAATAGAGTCCTTTCCCTGTTGTTTGTTTTTATCAGCCTTGTCAAAGCAGAAAACAAACCACCCCACTGGGTGTAGGATATGAACAGCCACTTCCCAAAAGAAGACATATAATTGGCCAGTGAACATATGAAGAAATGCTCAGTTTCACTGATCATCAGAGAAATGCAAATGAAAACCACAGTGAGATACCTTCTCACACTAGTCAGAATGGCTATGATTAAAAAGTCACAAAACAACAGATGCTGGTCTGGTTGCAGAGAAAAGGGAATGCTAATGCACTGTTGGTGAGGATGTAAATTAGTTCAGCCATGGTGGAAAGCAGTCTGGAGATTTCTCAGAGAATTTAAAACAGAGCTACCATTTCACATAGCAATCCCATTACTGGGTATATACCCCTAAATAAATAAATATTTCTACAAAAAGTCACATGTACTCATATGTTCATCGCTGCACTATTCACAATAGCAAAGACGTAGAATCAAGCCGGGGCATATCAATGGTATATTGGATAAAGAAAATGTGGTACATGTACACCATGGAATACTACTCAGCCATAAAAAGAATGAAATTACGTTCTTTGCAGCAACATGGATAGAATTGGAGGCCATAATCCTAAGCAAATTAATACCGGAACAGGAAAACAAATACTGCATGTTTCCCTTATGAGTGAGAGCTAAAAAATGAGCACATAAGGAAATAAACATGGGAATGACAGACACTGTGGACTACTAGAGGGTGGGGAGGCATGGTGAGTTTAAAAACTACCTATCAGATACTGTGCTCACTATCTGGGTGACAGGATCCATATTCCAAACTTCAGCATCCCATATAACAAATCTATATATGTACCCCTACATCTAAAATAAAAGTTGAAATAATAAAAGAAAGTACAAGATGAATTGCAAATTTGGTGAGCAGGTAACCATCTCATAAAATAACACTTAAGACTTTATTCAGTGTATTTGAGTTGGCTGGAAAATTGGCTGGTGAGCTATAAAATAAATGGTAAGAAAAACAGTGACATTTTGAGTACTTGATGAGGTGCCCCAGGAACCAGTATTAATTCAACCTCTCTTTATGTACAAACAGAACACTGTCGTCACTGAGGCAATAACTGAACACAAATACTCGAAGGGACATTTTCAGAATCCTTATGAGTCTAGGGCATCAACCTTGACTATACTTAAATTGAATGGGTTTTGGTAACAATTTACCTCTGTTTAGTTTCTTTTTAAAAACCTTCAAGTAGTCAGACCTCCAACAGAAGTAGTTAAATTTAATAAATTAAACTTCCTCTGCTCGCTGCATTTGTTTCTATTTGCAGATGGAATGTAGGTAGGAGAGGAGGTAAAGAGACTCTTCTGGCAGTGAAAGAAATCCTAGGAGAGGGACACGTGGAAGGCAACACAGAGGGCCCAGGTGGCAGAGAGCAGTGAGAGATGGATGCTCAAAGCAAGTCCATGCCAGCTTCCCATTCTGCTGCAAGTCGTTAGGGAATTGAAAATTCACTTCCTCTGGAGAATTACATAGCCAATTCAATGTGAACATTCTTCACACCTGTTCCTGTTCCTAGGGCAATGGGCTTCGACATAAGTGAGGAATACAGCCATATAAATCTCAAGTTGCATTGAGAAATTGATTTTATTTTTGTAAAACTATACTCTGAATCACACAGTGCCTCAACTGTTCTACCTGTAAACACAGAAAACCTTTGTCTACACAGTCCTCAGAGGTGGTGTAAGGATTCATAAAGTCTAAAAAGGGCTGTTCCTTAGAGAAAGGAATTGCATGAACCCAAGATTTTCCTAACTATTAATAAAATCTTGACTTCCCCCAAAAAATATGGGAATAATGTGCTCTTCCAGCACACCAGCTGCATTCCAGATAAAAACATGATCAATTTTGAAGTTACTTGTTTGAAGAAAATTTGGCAATTTCCCTTAATAACTCAGTCTAATATAATTATGTACCTGACAAAAATGTTCATTACGTAAAAAAGAGAGGTGGAAAACAATCACTAGGTAATTGAAGTGTAATGCAGGCCTAGCTAATTGTGAAGAGATGTAATTAACTAGTTTATGTTCCTGAGATGAGTGGCTTAAATATAAAATAATGAATTTTTAAAATTTCGGTCCCTGACGCCTGTAATCTCAGCACTATAGGAGGCCAAGGCAGGCGGATCATGAAGTCAGGAGATTGAGACCATCCTGGCTAACACGATAAAACCCCATCTCTACCAAAAATACAAAAAATTAGCTGAGCATGGTGGCACTAGCCTGTAATCAATCCCAGCTACTCGGGAGGCTGAGGCAGTAGAATCGCTTGAACCCGGGAGGCAGAGGGGGCAGTGAGCCGAGATTGCACCACTGCACTCCAGCCTGGGTGACAGAGTGAGACTCTGTCTCAAAAACAAAAGCAAAATTCAGTCCCAAATGAGTATTGTTACCCTAACAGTCATATTTGTTTAAATTTTATGAGGCACATTCCATTTTTTATTTGGACATAATACGTTTTTTCCTGTGTTGACCCTTCCACGTGAGAGACACTTTTTGACACCACTTGTACTCTCTTACCCTGGTTTTTGTCACACAGGGATTTACCCTCCCTGGCCCCGCACACTGCAGGGACCATGGACATGCATTCCCTGTCCCTACAACCTGCCACTCAGCACACACTCAGAAGGGAGCAGCAGGAGCAGCAGAGGAAAGTAATGAGAGCTTATAGTCCAGGTGGGAAGACAAGCTTCTGCGTAAACTTATCACATGTGCTCCCCACTCTTCTCTGCTCCCTTGTCACCTCTGCATGCATTAAAATTCCCTAATTTTAAAAAATCTTTCTCGCTTTCTTTCACATCTACTGATATGTTCCTAATAGGTAAACAATCATAAGAGAAATCTAGTGCTCGATCTCCTACATGTCAGTATCTCCCTGCTCCATGCTGCCCTACTCACCACCCCAATCATGTTCATCAGCTGGATTCACCAGCCAGCTCCTCAGCCAGGCATCAAAGGCCCTACATGGAAACTCTCTAGGTAGATGAGTGGCATTACCTTATGCTGATCCCCTTGATTCTTACTTTTAACAACATTCACTTCTTTGAATTCCTCAAGATCAACAAATTAGATTTTTCTTTCTTATGAAATAGTCCTCTTCCTCAACAGAATTACTGTAAAAATTCTGCCAATCCTTCAAAGCCTGGTTTCAATGTTACCTGCTTCCTCTATGAAAAATCTTCTCATCTCTACAAGTAGATATTCTCTGCATCTCTTTTTTACTCCCATTGTCATCATCATAATCATCATCTTTAGAATACTTTAATAGTTTCAGATTCAGGCTGGCACCATAATATTTATGTCTGTATCCAATACCCTCTACTAAAGTCGAATCCCTTGGTGGTCACAGTGCCTTGTCTAGAATATATGCCTCGTCATTGTTGTGCAAGTAAATGATTAAGTTCCTCCTTTACTGTTTTCTCATTCAGTTCTGCCAATGACAACATGAGACAAAAGGGTGAAAGAAGTATGGACTAAGAAAAGCGGGGCCTGCTAAAGGGCCAGAAGTAGCTTTCATTTTTTTTGCCTCATTTGCTAATTCCTTCTGTATCTCTATAACATGCTGCTCAGTAGGGAGCAGAAAGTAAACTTGGTATGGCAGGAATAGAAAATGGAGGTGTAATATGTAAGATTGCAAGAAAGGGGAAAACTACTATTTTTTATCTCTTTTAGTCCCATAATTTATTTTATTTCCAATTTTCTATAGGAGACACTAGAGCAAGGCAAAATTATTCATGTTTTAAAAGGTATATTGAATTCTACTCTCTATTCCCAAGATGAAGCTAGTAGAAAATCAGTCAACCAGCAAGCAGGCAAGGAGGGAGAACCTCCTCCCTTCTCTTGTCATATGCTTCTTTCCCTGAAGCTACTCCTGGTCAAATGAAACAACAGTTCTTCTCAAATCTACTGGAATCAGAACACACACTCCTTGTCATGTGTGTATGTTAGCACAGTGTAACAAATCAGCCAGTCAACAAATGTTCACTCACTGCCTATGATGCCTCAGGAAGATTGCATGCCCTTGGGGATTCAAAGGAGAACCAAACAAACAGCTACCACCCTCCTGGAACTTCTACTCTCAACATTGCCAACAGTCTTCACACAAATAATTTAAATAACTGGAAGTAGGCAAAATGTTATTTAAGAAAAGTATCACGCACAGGTGTGGCGGCCAGTCTTTCCACGTATGTGTGAGTGATCATGGGCAAAGACAACAGCTTTAAACATATTTATTAAGCACTTACTAGTAATCCTACATTAAAGGCCCTTAGCATAATGCTTGGCACACGTTAAGTATTGAATAAATGACATGGAATATATAAATTGTTCCTTGCTAAGGAATTACGTATTTCCACTTCTGAAGTCTACTTCTCATTTCAGTCAAATTAGACTAAGAATATTAGAAAAGCCATTTATTCCACCTTTACAGTGTTGGTGTATCACCCCTAAAAAGTTGGTGTACAAATTGTCAAGGATCCTAACTGATGTCAAGAGTCTCTCCTCTTTTTCTCCTCATTAAAATTCTGATACAAGGTCTCTACGGCTCAATCCCTGAGTTACAAGTAATAGAGTAGCAAGGGCATGAGATTTAGAGTTAACTGGATTTGAGTTTATGCTGTGCTCTACCAGTGATTTGGCCATGAGACCTAAATCATCTGTAGAACAGAGATAGTAATATTAATTGCATACAACTTCTGTAAGCCTGAGATGAGAAAGCATACAAAAGGACCCGTGATATTTACTGGTAGGAATACTTGAGATATTCTCTGAGGACAAACAAGATTCCAGTCACTATTTAGAGGCCATTGATGCCAAACCAGCCATGCACCGATACCTTCCAAGAATAAAGGGAATGTGTTTTGTCCGAAGCACATTCTAAGCACAGACACTAACTAGTGATTTGCAGTGTAGCTCATGGAAGAAGACTGGGGCTGCCTGCTATTGTGCCTGTTAAAATGCCCAAATGGTACTGCCCTTCGCACTTAGAGCTCAAGAGAAATACAAAGTCACCTCAAGAGTGGACCTGCTGTCACTGTTTCATTGACAGCTAGATGGCAGGCCCTGTGGTTGCCTTACTTGCAGTCTCATTCCAAAACCTCAACTTTTGGCCTCCTTTATCACACCCTACAGTCTCTAAATTGCTGTGCAGGATTTTCTAAGGGCTCTTCTGTGAGAACATCTTGGGCTGCTGGATGTGTGCATGCACTTGCACAAATAAGAAACAGAGAGCTGGTTCAGGCAGAAAGACTTACATATTTTTTTCTCAAATAACATATTTGAGTATTAAAAGCAATGTATTCTGTTCTCCTGCTAACAAAGAATAATAAAACCAGAGTGTTGCCTTCCCAGCAGCTCTTGCCTTTGAATCGTGCAAAACAGAAATGATCCTCAGTTTGTAGGCAGCAACAGCCTCCAGAAGCTATGGGAACATTGCCAAGAGCCCTGAAAAACCTCCACAGCTAATTGGGAACTGGCTTATTAGTGACACTTTTGAGAGTCAGGTTGTCATTGAAGAGAAACGAAGGAGAACACAGTGGGCTGTAGCCTGGAATTAGGCAGTGGGAGGAGGGAGGGCTGGTCCCTGCTCCTTGCAAGAACATTGCTCTGTAATTTTCTCAGACAGTGTGCTCAGCTGGCTTGCAAAAGCACTGGATCCTGGGATGCTGCAGACAACAACACCTTAGCCTCTACTCTTCCTTGAATACTGCCCCTTCCATACACATTCGGAAAGCCCTGTGGCCATGTCAAAGATACCCTGAATTTGTTAACACAACTGAGAAAAACATGTCATGCCCTCTTAGTAGCCTTTGGAACATGTGTCTACATGATTTTGTGTGTGTAGCCAACTGAAAGTGTTTTATTTCACAATGATTAGACAACTCCAGTAGCAAAGAACCCCTGATTTTTTTGTATAAACATTAAAAACACAAAAAAAGGAGAAATGAGTTAAAGAACTCACAATTTTTATTTAACTAACTTAAGTCAAAATGCCAGGTAGGTCAATTAATTAGGAACCATCACAAGAGATAAATATGACTAGCAGTTTCAATTAAACCCCCTGATTTTTAAAAGAAAGTTAAGAACACTGACGACCAGCGTCAGGTCAGCAGTCAAGCAAAATACTGTGTCCTGAGAGTCACCTTTGAGCAACTAGCAAGATGTTGCTCTGATAACAAGCTGGATTTGTCAGTTCCCTCCACATTGGGCTGATGGTGATTGATCTGGATAACCTTCTCTGATTTGTATGCTAAAATTCTAGCCCTAACTCAATTTTAAAGAAATTTTAAAAAAGAAGAATCTGTGTCATTCTTCATTAGCAACGATAGCTATATAATGTGGATAAGCATATACCACATCCATCTGCTGTGCTCCCTGCTGGATTAATTGATGGAATTGAGTTGTCACCCTGCTAGAAACAACAGACTAGATCCTAGAATTAACTCCTGAAGTTCTACACTGGGGTGGGGAACAACCCCACTTTTTTCCTGATGGTACTAGAAGTCCCACCAAGTACAGAGAAACTGGAACACGGAAAACATAGTTTATAGCCACCTGTTTGTTGTCTTACTCCGTAAATTGCCTCTTGTTTCTCTTTTAGCAAATTCATTCTTCTCTTCTCCTAATGATTCAGAATTTGCCCATTTTCTAATTCAACTCAACCTGTGACACAATAGGTTCCCTGAATCTTAAGGTAACTCTATCTGTTTCTCTAACTCTTGCTGTTAACATACACACGCACACACATAGACACACCCACATGCATTTTAGTGGTAGACAATATTGGGTTGGTTACCTACCTAATAGTGGGCCATTTTCTCCACCTTTCTTCTTTTCCGGGCAGGCTTGCTCCCTACAAGAGAAACTACACTGTTACTTATCAGTATTCCCAGCTTTCTTTCTTCTAGAGGTAGTATGTGACCAAGTTTTAGAGTGGTCCTCTAACACCTCTAACAGAGTCATGGGATGGCATTATGACACAGTTGTGGGGTAGAAAGTGATAGAGTCCTGCAGCAGCAATGTGAAATCATGGGACAGATTTCTGGAGTAGCTATGTGACAAAATCTATGGCAGTGACACACTTCTGACATGGTTGTGTGACACCGTTTTGGGGTGACCATGTGATGTAATGCTTGGGTGGCAATGTTACATATTGATGACCATGGAGCACAGTCCTGGGGTGACAATCTGACATACTGAACATTTCTGGGATGGCCATAGGACATAGTTGTGGGGTGGTAATGTGACATAGGAAAGGTCTATGTGAAAAGTCTCTGGTCAATGAAGTCTTAAGGATGTCTCCTGGAGAACTTCTGGGAAAGATTCTCCCTCCATCTAAAGAGGAATATGGAAAAAGACTTTCCTCACCACTAGGACTGCCCCTTTCTCCGCTCATATTTGAACAGATTGACATAAGCACCTAATGCTCCAGGCTGCTGCAGCAGACATACTGCTGCAACAATGGCAGACATTTCATCTACTGAGAATGGCAGACGAATGAGAAGTGCCTAGAACCTTGATGGCACTTTGTGCAATAACTGTTAGCTTGCCTACCCCTAGATTACTTCTTAAGTGAGTGATATGGTTAGACTTTTTGTCTCCACCCGAATTTTATCTTGAATTATAATCCCCATAATCCCCACATGTCAAGGAGAGACCAGGTGGGGGTAATTGGATCGTGGGGGAAGTTTCCCCTATATTTTTCTCATGATAGTGAGTGAGTTCTCACAAGATCTAATGGTTTTATAAGAGTCTCTTCCCTCTTTGCTCAGCACTTCTCCTTCCTGCCGCTTTTGTGAAGAAGGTGCCTTGCTTCCCCTTCAGCTTCTACTGAAGCTGATTGTAAGTTATGGTTGTAAGTTTCCTGAGGCCTCCCCAGCCATGCTGAACTGGGAGTCAATTAAACCACTTTCCTTTATAAATTACCCAGTCTTGGGCAGTTCTTTATAGCAGTATGAACGTGGACTAATACAGTAAGAAAACAAAATCCTGCTATCTATGCCGCACACACGTGCATGCACATGTGACCATTTATATTGCATACATATAGTTAAGCATAAGCATTTCCCTGTTTAAATTAAATTTATTTTTGCAACAAAGACACAAATTGCTTTTTCATAAAAGTTCTGGAGAAAAAAATTAATTTGAAACTTCATAAAGAACAATACAAGTAGTATCCTCTAGTTATATAAAGATAATGAAGGCAGGCTCCCTGACCTAGACTAAAGACACATAAGACTTTTTGCTTGACCAAGTTATGTGCTAAAGACTGTGGTAAGCAGCTCTAGCAAGTGAGTGGCCAGTTGGCACACGAAGCTTTAGGAGACTGAAGCTTCCCCATTGTTGCTTTCCAATTTTCAAAATAAGGGAAAACAATCAATTGCACCAAGGTGACCATAACCACCTACAATACAATTACCTGTATCATAGGCGAGGCTCATGATCTAAGGTTCAGGTGTAGGTCAAGCTGAGAACTCTGCAGTTTCCAGTATCAGTGGTTGAGGCGTAGGAAACAACATTGAGTATAGAATCTGGAAATCTTGGTGTTGATGTGAAGGGATGTGAACGAGCAAGGGCAAGTCAGAGCCAGTGGACAAATAGTGTCATCTGTCACACAATGTAAGACAAAGAGGTAAGTCATGTCAGCAATGGGATCCCATATAACAACACCCTCTTTGCTTTTTGTGTATAGAAATAGGCTGAATCTCCTACAACAACTCACTTTGGTCGTATGAGCAAATGGACAGGTTCTTGAACAAATTGGACCTGGGGAAATATGAAGGAGGATTTAATAAAATTTTCACTAATAAGACTTGTGGACTTCAAAGCATTAACTATAAATGAGTGAATACATGCATCAGTATTCTCACATTAGCGAGGCAGACTATATACATATTTGCCTTTGTCATACATGTATCTACTTAAATATCAACATCAAATACTACACAATAACTGCTAATTGCCCCAAAATTGAATGATTAAGCACAATTTTTTTTTACTAATCTAACCTTATTACAAATAAATTTTATTATGCATATTTTAGGTATACAGCATGTTACAAGATACATATGTGCACATATATACACATATATGCATAATATAATGGTTACTATAGTGGAACAAATTAATATACCCATCATTTCACTTAGTTACTCATTTCTCCCTCTGTGACAAGAGCAGCTATCATCCATTCATTTAACAAAATTTCTGGCTACATACATTATTATTAACTATAGCTCTCATGTTGTATATTAGTAACATATTTGCTACTTTTTACCCTTTGACCTACATCTCCTCATTGTCTCTCCTTCACCTCAACCCTGGTAACCACTGTTTTGTTCTCTATCTCTGTCTGTATATATTTGATATTTTTAAGATTCCACATATAAGTGGGATTATGCAGTATTTATCTTTCTGTGTCTGACTTATTTTACTTGGCATAATGTGCTCCAGGTTCATCCATTTTATGGCAAATGGCAGGATCTTCTCCTTTTTTAAGGCTGAGTAATACTCCATTGTGTGTGTGTGCAAACATGTATGTACATGCACACACACATTTATTTATACACACACACTATAGTTTCTTTATCCTTTCATGCATTAGTGGACCATACATTGTTTTCATATCTTGGCTATTGTGAATAGTGCTTCAAGGAACATGTGAGTGCCAACATCTTTACTAGGTGGTGATTTCTTCCCTTTGGGCATATCCTCAGCAGTGGGATTGCTGGGTTATATGGTAATTTTATTTTTCTTTACGGATCTCCTTCCTGTTATACCAATGTACATATCCACCAACACTGTACAAGAATTACCTTTTCTCCATACTCTCACCAGTACTTACTAATACTTATTAAAATGTTAGGAAACCTTATCTGAAATGAAACATTTTAGCAAAGACTGAAAAGACCATAATATATATGATTAATTATATATTACTTCATATAATAATATATACTATACAATCATAAACTATAATATATAATTAATTATATATTATTGTACATAACATATTATAATATAGAATTAATGATAATACATATAATCTATATGTAATTCATCATAGTATACATCATCTTTCTGGTCTTTGTCAAAATGTTTCATTTCAGAGATTATTTCTTCACATTTTAATGACTGTTTTTAAGAACAATTTTCTAAGGTCAAATAAGTCTGGAAAATACTCTTTACACAAATTTAAACTGGTTCTTTCAGGCAAGTCTTCTGAACCTTTGCATATGCAGTATGAATATCCAAGAAAGGAGAGAGTAGATATTACCTCTAAAAATTATGTATCCACTGAAGTCTTCTTTACAAAGCATCTCATGACACTAGTTTCTTACAGAAAATAATTTGAAAAACACTAATTTAGTTTTAAATTCAACCCACAGATAATAAATGTTTAATTTTACATATATTTTCTTTAAATTAAAAATATTCAAATTTATTACAATTATTTGAAATTTAACCTTGTATTCAATTGCATTTTTATTCACCAGGAGTCCCTTTGTACCTTCACCATTCTAGCACTTTTAATATTAATGCATGGCTTGATGTGTTGGAGTAGATTTTTAAATACATTTTCAAGAATGGTTCATGGGTAATATGTTTTATGATCCCACCGAAATATGTGAAATATTTTATTCTGTTGGTTTATTGTGTGACATTGATCTTGGCTATATACACAATCACTAGGTCCTCACACTATGTCCTCAAAATGCTAGGCAAAATCTGTTATGTATAACTGTATAGGAGTTATTAGCTGGCCGGAATTTGTTCTTTTGTTCATAAGTTTAGTTTGTGAGTGGGGCAAGAGAGGGTTTGAGGTGCATGGAGCTAAATCCAGATACTCTGTTTTGTCCACCTTCTTTAACTTAGCCCAATTTTCTTGAGATTCATCCACGTTGTTTTATGTCTGAATACTTTATTCCTTTTTATTGCTGAGTAGTGTTCTGTTATACCGTATACTGCAATTTGTTGATTGATTCACCTGTTGGTGGCCATTCAGGTGGTTTTCACTTTCTGACTATTGTTTTTATTTATATTATTAAAAATTTTTGCAAGGATGTGTCTAGTGTGGGTATCCAAAATAAATACATGTTTTCCAAATATTTTTGCCGATCTGTGTCTTGCTTTTTTATTCTTTACAATGTCTTTTGAAAGGCAACTGTTTTTAATTTTCAGTAAGTCCAATTTATTAATTCTTTCTTTTTAGCCTTTTGCTTTATTCATTGTACTTAAGAAATCCTCATCAAACCCATGGTCACAAATGTTCTCCTAGTTGTCTTCTTGTTTTATAGGTTTAGCTCTTACTTTAAGGTCTATGACCAATTTCAAGCTAATGTTTGTATGTCAGATGAGGAAAAGGGAAAGCTTCATTTATCCAAATAACCATCCAATTTTTCCATCACTATTTGTAGAAAAGATTATCATTTTGGATTCTCCTCTTAAATTGTCTTAACAATTTGGTAAAAATCAGTTAATGATATATGTGTGGGTCTGGTTCTGGACTCTTTATTGTATTCCATTGATCTATTTTTCTCTTTATGCTAATATCACATTATTTTTATTTAAAATAGGTATTGAAATTGGGTAGTGTGAGCCCTCCAACCTGATGGAGTTGTTAAAGTTGTTGTTTTAGCTATTCTAGGTCCTTTTTTTTTTTTCATTTAAATATGATTACCTTGTTAAAAAACAGATGCCTGCTGGTATTTTGATTAGAATTTCACTGAAACATCAAATAGTAAAAAAACTCATCTTAACAGTGTTGAGCCTTCTGATCTGTAAATGCATATATCTTTCTAGTTATTTAGGTTAGTAAATTTCTCTCTGCAGTATTTTGTAGTTGTAGTATACAGATGTTATATATCATTTATCAAATTAATCCGTAAAATTTTCATATTTTGATGTTATAAATGATACTGTTTTTCATTTTAATTTGTGACTATTTGTTGTTAGCATATAGAAATGAGATCAAATTTGCATACTGATCCCATTATTTCTTTATAGAAATAAAATTGAATTTGCATATTGATCCTGTGTACTGAAAACTCATCCAACTCACATTTTAATGCTGGAAGATTCTTTTGTCAATTACATCAGATGTTCTACACAGATAATCATGTTATCTACAAATTAAAAGACTTTTGCTCCTGCCCTTCAACCTAGACGTTTTTCATTTTTAATTCTTGCTTTATGGTAATTGATAAAACATCAAGTATAACATTGAATAGAAGCAATGACAGCAGATATCTTAAATTTTCCAGAAGCATTTGCATGGAATTGGTATTATGACTTTCATAATCGTTTGGTACAGTTAATCACTGAAACTATCTATGCTTGAATTTTTTTGTGGAAAAATATCTTAATAAAAATTAAATTTCAATATGGAAAACAATGGAAACAGTAAAAATATCAGTGACTTCCAGGGGGTGGACGAGAGACAGGGGTTAATGTGTGGAACACAGAGGATTTCAGGGCAGTGAAATCCTCTACACATACTCTATATGATATGATAATAGTGGATACATGTTATTATACATTTGTCTAAACTGTTAGAATGTAGAGTAACCTCTAATGAAAACTATGGACTTTGAATGATAATGATGTGTCAGGGCAGATTTGTGAATTGTAATAAATGTCCCTGCCTGGTAGGGGATATTGCATGTGTAGGAGCAGGATGTATATGGAAAATGTCTGTACTTTCCTTTCAATTTTCCTGTGAATCTAAAACTGCTAAAAAATGATAATAATAATAATAATAATAACAATAAAGTCTTTAATTTTTTAGAAAATCTTTTTAAAAAATAAATTTTTGATGTACGATTATTTAGGTTATTTTTTATTGTGTGAGCGTTTGTAGTTCATCATAATATTTATTATTCTTTTAAAATATATATCATATTATTTAATTGTTTCTGATAGTGGTAATTTGTGTCTTTTCTCTTTTCATCTTGATCATCCAGGTTAGAAATTTATCAATTTTATTAATCTTCTCACAGAAATGCTTTTGGTTTGTTGATTTTCCTTTTTTGTTATTTTCTAATTGGTTTCTAATCTGATTTCATTATTTTCTTTCTTCTGCTTACCTCGGTTTTAATTTTGTCCTCTTTTTTCCAGTTTCCTAAAGTGGCGGTTGATGTCATTTATTTGAAATCTTTTTTTCCTTTCCAATTAGGCATTTTAAGTCTATCCATTCCCGTCTCAATGCTGCTTTCACTGCATTCTAAAAAATAGTGATGTGTTGTGTTTTCATATTAATTTAGTTCAAAACATTCTAATTTCTATTTTGATTTCTCTTTTTAACCTGTGAGATTAGAAAAATTGTATTGCTTAGTTCCCAAATATTTGGATCTATTTGAGATATCTATTATCAATTAATAATTTAATTCCAGTGTGATTAGAGAACATACTTTGTATAACTTGGATTATTTTCAATGTATTGAGATTTGTTTAATAATTCATACCATATTCTATCTTAATAAATATTCCACATGCATTTGAAAAGAAATCATATTCTGCTATTGTTGAACTGGATTTTTTTTTCTTTATTTCAATAGCTTTTTTCTTTGCTGATTTGTTTAAATTCCTTGTAGAGTCTAGATATTTGTCCTTTGTTAGATGTGTACTTTGTAAATATTTTCTTTCATTCTGCAGGTTATCTATTTACTTTGTTGATTATTTCTTTTGCTGTGCAAAAGCTTTTTATTTATTTTTTTGTTGTTGCATTTGCTTTTGGGGTTTGTTGCATTTGGTTGTAAATTCTTTGCCTATGCCAACGTCCAGAAGTGTTATTCCTAGGCCTTCTTCTACATATTTAAAGTTTCAGGTCTTACATTCAAATATTTAATCCATCTGGAGTTAATTTTTGTATGTGGTGAGAGAGAGAAAACCGCTTTTACTCTTCTGAATATGACTGTCCAATTTTCCAAGCACCATTTATTTAACAGAATGTCCTTTACCTAGCATATGGTTTTGTATGCTTTGTCAAATAACTATTGGTTATAAATATTTGGCTTTGTTTCTGAGTTTTTTTTTCAGTTCCATTGGTCTACATGTCTACTTTTATACCAGTACCATTGTGTACTGGTATACTACAATAGCCTTGTAGTATAATTTGAAGTCAGGTGATAAAATGCCTCCAGATTTGTTCTTTTTGCTTAGGACAGCTTCAACTATTTGGATCATTTTTAAGTTCCATATGAATTTTAATATTGTTTATACCAATTTTGTGAGAATTGACATTAGTAGTTTGACAGGAATTGCATTTAATCTGTAGATTGCTTTGGGTGGTATGGTCATTTTCACAATATTGATTCATTCTATACATGACCATGGGATGTTTTTTCCATTTGTTTGTGTCATCTATGATTTCTCTCATCAGTGTTTTTTAGTTCCCCTTGTAGATATCTTTTATCTCCTTGGTCATATGTATTCCTAGGTATTTTATTTTGTGTGCAGCTATTGTAAATGGGTTTGAGTTTTTATTTGCTTCTCAGCTTGGGGAATATTACTGCATAGCAGTGCTACTAATTTGCATATGTTGATTTTATAACCTGAGACCTTATTGAATTCATTTATAGAATCTAGGAGTCTTTTGGAGGAGTCTTTAGGGTTTTCTAAGTGTACGATTGTATCAGCAGCAAACAGAGATTGTTTGACTTCCTTTTCCAATGTGGATGTCCCTTATTTCTTTCCCTTGCCTGATTGCCCTGGCTAGGAGTTCCAGTGCTATGTTGAAAAGAAGTCATAAAAGTGAGCATCCTAGTTAGTTCCAGTTCTGAGGAGAAATGCTTTAAAATTTTCCCCCATGAAGTATGATCTTGGCTATGGGTTTGTCATATATGACTTTATTATTATTATTATTATTATTTTTTTTTTTTTTTTTTTTTTTTTTTTTTTTTTTTGAGACGGAGTCTCGCTCGGTCGCCCAGGCTGGAGTGCAGTGGCCGGATCTCAGCTCACCGCAAGCTCCGCCTCCCGGGTTTACGCCATTCTCCTGCCTCAGCCTCCCGAGTAGCTGGGACTACAGGCGCCGGCCACCTCGCCCGGCTAAGTTTTTGTATTTTTTTTAGTAGAGACGGGGTTTCACCGTGTCAGCCAGGATGGTCTCGATCTCCTGACCTCGTGATCCGCCCGTCTCGGCCTCCCAAAGTGCTGGGATTACAGGCTTGAGCCACCGCGCCCGGCCGACTTTATTATTTTGAGGTATGTTCTTTCTATGTCGAGTTTGTTTAGGGTTTTATCATGAAGGGATGCTAAAAATTTTTAGCAAGTGCTTTTTCTTCATCTATTGAAATGATCATATGGTTTTTATTTTAAATTTTGTTTATGTGTCAAATTACATTTACTGATTTGCATATGTTGAATCATTCTTGCATCTTTAGAAAGAAATTCATTTGATTGTGGTGAATTATATTTTTTGATGTGTCGTTGGATTCAGTTTCCAGTATCTTGTCAAGGATTTTCACATACACATTTATCTGTTCATCAGGAATATTAATCTGTAGGTATTTGTGTTGTCATTGTGCCCTTTCATGGCTTATGTATTAAGGTGATACTGGCTTTATAACATGAATTGGGGAGCATTCCTTCCTTCTTAATCTTTTTGAATCATTTCAAGGAGATTGGCATCAGTTCTTCTTTGAATACCTAATACAATTCAGCTGTGAATCCATCTGGTCCTGGGCATTTTTGTGTTGTTCGGAGATTTTTTTAATTACTGATTCAGTCTCACCACTAAGTATTGGCCTGTTCAGGATTTCTATTTGTTTATGATTCAAGGAAGGGAGGATGTATATTTCTAGGAATTTATCAATTTCTTCCAGATTTTCTAGTTTGTATGCATTGAGGTGTTCATACTAGTCTCAGATGATCTTTTGTATCTGTGGTAGCAGTTGTAATGTTTCCACTTTCAATTCTAATTGAGCTTATTTGAATTAATTATCTTTTCAATTCATTGATCGTTTGTATTTTTTTGTTTGTTTGTTTCCATTTCATTTAGCTTTGCTCTTATCTTGAAATTGATTTCTAGTTGTATTCCTCTGTAGTCTGAGAAGATAGTTTGTTTTTATTTTTCTAGTTTCTTGAGGTGTGCTGTAAAGTTGTTCTGTCTTTTTGATGTAAGCATTTATCCTATAAATTTCCTTCTTTGCACTGCTTTTGCTGGAACCCAGAAATTTTGATAATTTGTGCCACTGTTGTTATTCATTTGATTTTAAATTAAATTTCCATCTTGACTTCATCATTGACCCAAAGATCATTCAGAAGCAAATTGTTTAATTTTCTGTATTTGTATAGTTTTGAGAGTTCCTCTTGAATCTTGGAGCTCCTCTGTTAGGTGCATATATACTTAGGGTTGCTGTATCTTCTTATTGAATTGGTCTCTTTATTATTATATAATGGCCTTCTTTGTCTTTTTGTACTGTTTTTGATTGAAGTCTGTTTTATCTGATATAATAGTAGCCACTCCTGCTCTCTTCTGTTTCCTATTTGCATGAAATATTTTTTCACCCCTTTACCTTGGGTCTATAAGAATATTTATGAGTTAAGTGGGGCTCTTGAAGGCAGCAGATATTTAGATTGTGTTTTTTTCCATTCCGCCAGTATATGTCTTTTAAACAGGGCATTTAGACCATTTACATTAAAAGTTAATATTGACATGTGAGATACTGTTTCAGTCATCATGTTGATTGTTATCTAATCGCTATATCTTCTCCATTGTGTAATGTTTTATAAGCCCTGTGAGTTTTATACTTTCAAGCGTTTTATGCTGGTCTATACCAACCTTTAGTTTCAATGGTTAGAACTCCTTTAAGCATTCTTGTTGGATTGGTCTAGTGCTGACAAATTCCCTCAGCATTTACTTGTCTGGGAAAGACTTTATTTATCCTTCATTTATGAAACTTTAGTTTTGCAGAATACAAAATTATTGGCCAACAGTTATTCTGTCTAAGAAGACTAAAGATAGGACTCCAATCCCTTCTGGCTTGTAAGGTTTCTGCTGATAAATCTGCTGTTACTGTGATAGGTTTTCCTTTATAAGTCATTTGATGTTTTGTTTCACTGCTCTTAGAATTCTTTCCTTTGTGTTGACTTTAGATAGCCTGATGTCTGCATTCTTTGGTGATGTCCTTTTGCAATAAATCTTCCAGGAATTCTTGAGCTTCTTGTATCTGAATGTCTAAATCTCTACTAAGACCAGAGAAGTTTTCCTCATTCTCTCCCTCAAATAGGTTTTTGGAACTTTTTTCTTTTTGTTCTATAAAAATCTATCTTTTTATGTTATTTTTCATCCATATCCTGAATTTTTTTTTCAATTCCTTTTTTTTATGCTTTAAGTTCTAGGGCACATGTGCACAACATGCAGGTTTGTTACATAGGTATACATGTACCATGGTGGTTTGCTGCACCCATCAACTCATTATTTATATTGGGTATTTCTCCTAATGCTATACCTCCCCAGCCCCCCAATCCCCGACCAGCCCCGATGTGTGATGTTCCCCACCCTGTGTCCATGTGTTCTCATTGTTCAACTCCCACTTATGAGTGAGAGCATGTGGTGTTTGGTTTTCTGTCCTTGTGATAGTTTACTTAGAATGATGGTTTCCAGCTTCATCCATGTCCCTACAAAGGATATGAACTCATCTTTTTTCTGGTTGCATAGTATTCTATGGTGTATATGCACCACATTTTCTTAATCCAGTCTATCACTGATGGACATTTGGGTTGGTTCCAAGTCTTTACTATTGTGAATAGTGCCACAATAAGCATACATGTGCAGGTGTCTTTATAGTAGCATGCTTTATAATCCTTTGGGTATATGCCCAGTCAGAGGATTGCTGGGTCAAATGGTAATTCTAGTTCTAGATCCTTGAGGAATCGCCACACTGTCTTCCACAATGGCTGAACTAATTTACACTCCCACCAACAGTGTGAAAGCATTCCTATTTTTCCACATCCTTGCCAACATCTTTTGTTTCCTGACTTTTTACTGTTCACCATTCTAACTGGTGTGAGATGGTATTTCATTATGGTTTTGATTTGCATTTCTCTGATTAATAGTAATGATGACCATTTTTGCCTATGTCTATTGGCTGCAAAAATGTCTTTTTTTGAGAAGTGTCTGTTCACATCCTTTGCCCACTTTTTGATGGGGCTGTTTTCTTTTTTTCTTATAAATTTGTTTAAGATCTTTGTAGATTCTGAGTATTAGCCCTTTGTCAGATGAGTAGATTGCAAAATTTTCTCCCACTCTGTAGGGTGCCTGTTCATTCCGATGATAGTTTCTTTTGCTGTGCAGAAGCTCTTCAGTTTAATTATATCCCATTTGTCTATTTTGACTTTTGTTGCCATTGCTTTTGGTGTTTTAGTCATGAAGTCTTTGCCCAGGCCTTTGTCCTGAATGGTATTGCCTAGGTTTTCTTCTAGGGTTTTTATGGTGTCAGGTCTTACATTTAAGTCTTTAATCCATCTTGAGTTAATTTTTGTATATAGTGTAAGGAAGGGATCCAGTTTTAGCTTTCTGCATGTGGCTAGCCAGTTTCCCCAGCACCATTTATTAAATAGGGAATCCTTTCCCCATTGCTTGTTTTTGTCGGGTTTCTCTAAGATCAGATGGTTGTAGATATGTGGTGTTATTTCTGAGGCCTCTGTTCTGTTCCATTGGTTTATATATCTGTTTTGGTAGCAGAACCATGCTGTTTTGATTACTGTAGCCTTATAGTATAGTTGGAAGTCAGATAGCATGATGCCTCCAGCCTTGTTCTTTTTGTTTAGGATTGTCTTGGATATGCGGGCTCTTTTTTGGTTCCATATGAACTTTAAAGTAGTTTTTTTCCAATTCTGGGAAAAAAGTCAGTGTTAGCTTGATGGGGATAGCTTTGAATCTACAAATTACCTTCGGCAGTATGTCCATTTTCACAACATTGATTCTTCCTATCCATGAACATGGAATGTTTTTCCATTTATTTGTGTCCTCTTTTATTTCGTTAAGCAGCAGTATGTAATTCTCCTTGAAGAGGTCCATCACATCCCTTTTATGTTGGATTTCTAGGTATTTTATTCTCTTTGTAGTAATTGTGAATGGGAGTTCACTCATGATTTGGCTCTCTGTTTGTCTATTATTGATGTATAGGAATGCTTGTGATTTTCACACATTGATTTTGTATCCTGAGACTTTGTTGAAGTTGCTTATCATGTTAAGTAGATTTTGGGCTGAGACTATGGGGTTTTCTAAATGTATAATCATGTCATCTGGAAACAGAGATAATTTGACTTCCTCTTTTCCTAATTGAATAAACTTTGTTTATTTATTTTGCCTGATTGCCCTAGCCAGAACCTCCAACATGATGTAGAATAGGAGTGGTGAGAAAGGGCATCCTTATCTTGTGCCAGTTTTCAAGGGGAATGCTTCCAGTTTTTGCCCATTCAGTATGATACTGGCTGTGGGTTTGTCATAAATAGCTCTCATTATTTTGAGACACATTCCATCAATACCTAGTTTATTGAGAGTTTTCAGCATGAAGGGCTGGTGAATTTTGTTGAAGACCTTTTCTGCATCTATTGAGATAATCATGTGGTTTTTGTATTTGGTTCTGTTTATGTGATAGATTATGTTTTTTGATTTGCATATGTTGAACCAGACTTGAATCCCAGTGATGAAGCCAACTTGATTGTGGTGGATAAGCTTTTAGATGTACTGCTGGATTCGGTTTGCCAGTATTTTATTGAG
Organism: Macaca fascicularis; assembly: GCF_037993035.2. Lineage (NCBI taxonomy): Eukaryota > Metazoa > Chordata > Mammalia > Primates > Cercopithecidae > Macaca > Macaca fascicularis. The sequence goes on from NC_088379.1 coordinate 106,523,844, forward strand.
GCTTTTCACATCAATGTTCGTCAGGGATATTGGCCTAAAATTCTCTTTTTTTGTTGTGTCTCTACCAGGCTTTGGAATCAGGATGATGCTAGCCTCATATAATGAGTCAGGGAGGATTCTCTCTTTTTCTATTGATTGAAATAGTTTCAGAAGGAATGGTACCAACTGCTCTTTGTACCTCTGGTAGAATTCAGCTATGAATCTGTCTGGTCCTGGACTTTTTTTGGTTGGTAGGCTATTAATTATGGCCTCAATTTCAGACCCTGTTATTGGTCTATTCAGAGATTCAACTTCTTCCTGGTTTAGGCTTGGGATGGTATATGTGTCCAGGGATTTATCCACTTCTTCTAGATTTTCTAGTGTACTTACATAGAGGTGTTTATAGTATTCGCTGATGGTAGTTTGTATTTCTGTGGGGTTGGTGGTGATATCCCTTAATCATTTTTTATTGTGTCTATTTGATTCGTCTCTCTTTTCTTCATTAATCTTACTAGCAGTCTATTTTGTTGATCTTTCCAAAAAAAACCAGCTCATGGATTCATTGATTTTTTGAAGGGGTTTTTATGTCAGTATCTCCTTCAGTTCTGTTCTGATCTTAGTTATTTCTTGCCTTCTGCTAGCTTTTGAATTTGTTTGCTCTTGCTTCTCTAGTTCTTTTAATTGTAATGTTAGGGTGTCAATTTTAGATCTTTCCCTCTTTCTCTTGTGGGCATTTAGTGCTAAAAATTTCCCTCTACACACTGCTTTAAGTGTGTCCCAGAGATTCTGGTACGTTGTGTCTTTGTTCTCTTTGGTTTCAAAGAACATCTTTATTTCTGCCTTCATTTTGTTATTTATCCAGTAGTCATTCAGAAGCAGATTGTTCAGTTTCCATGTAGTTGTGTGGTTTTGAGTGAGTTTCTTAATCCTGAGTTCTAATTTGATTACACTTTGGTCGGAGAGACAGTTTGTTGTGATTTCTGCTCTTTTACATTAGTTGAGGAGTGTTTTACTTCCAATTATGTGGTCAATTTTAGAAGTGAAATGTGGTGCTGAGAAGAATGTATATTCTGTTGATTTTGAGTCGAGAGTTCTGTAGATGTCTATTAGGTCCACTTGGTCCAGAGCTGAGTTCAAGTCCTGGATATCCTTGTTAACCTTCTGTCTCATTGATCTGTCTAATATTGACAGTGGGGTGTTTAAGTCTCCCATTATTATTGTGTGGGAGTCTAAGTCTCTTTGTAGTTCTCTAAGGACTTGTTTTATGAATCTGGGTGCTCCTGTATTGGGTGCATATATATTTACAATGGTTAGGTCTTCTTGTTGAATTGATCCGTTTACCATTATGTAGTGGCCGTCTTTGTCTCTTTTGATCTTTGTTGGTTTAAAGTCTGTTTTATCAGAGACTAGAATTGTAACCCCTGCTGTTCTTTGTTTTCCATTTGCTTGGTAGATCTTCCTCCATCCCTTTATTTTGAGCCTATGTGCGTCTTTGCACATGAGATGGGTCTCCTGAATACAGAACCCTGGTGGGTCTTGACTCTTTATCCAACTTGCCAGTCTGTGTCTTTCAATGGGGGCATTTAGCTCATTTACATTTAAGGTTAATATAGTTATGTTTGAATTTGATCATGTTATTATGATGTTAGCTTATTATTTTGCCCATTAATTAGTGCAGTTTCTTCATAGCGTTTACGGTCTTTAACATTTGGAATGTTTTTGCAGTGGCTGGTACTGGTTGTTCCTTTCCATGTTTAGTGCTTCCTTCAGGAGCTCTTGTAAGGCAGGCCTGGTGGTGACAAAATCTCTAAGCATTTGCTTGTCTGTAAAGGATTTTATTTCTCCTTCACATATGAAGCTTAATTTGGCTGGATATGAGATTCTGGTTTGAAAATTGTTTTCTTTAAGAATGTTGAATATAGCCCCCACTCTCTTCTGGCTTGTAGGGTTTCTGCCAGGAGATCTGCTGTTAGTCTGATGGGCTTCCCTTTGTGGGTAACCTGACCTTTCTCTCTGGCTGCTGTTAACATTTTTTCCTTCATTTCAACCTTGGTGAATCTGACAATTATATGTCTTGGGGTTGCTCTTCTCAAGGAGTATCTTTGTGGTGTTCTCTGTATTTCTCAAATTTGAATGTTGGCCTGCCTTGCTAGGTTAGGGAAGTTCTCCAGGATAATATCCTGAAGAGTGTTTTCTAACTTGGTTCCATTATCCTTGTCACTTGGTACAACAATTAAATGTATATTTGGTCTTTTCACATAGTACCGTATTTCTTGGAGGCTTTGTTCATTTCTTTTCACTCTTTTTCTCTAATCTTGTCTTCTCACTTTATTTCATTAATTTTCTCTTCAATCACTGATATCCTTTCTTCCACATGATCGAATCAGCTATTGAAGCTTGTGCATTCATCATGAAGTTCTTGTGCCATGGTTTACAGCTCCATCAGGTCAGTTAAGATCTTCTCCACACTGTTTATTCTAGTTAGCCATTTGTCTAACCTTTTTTTCAAGGTTTTTAAAAGCTTCCTTGTGATGGGTTAGAACACGCTCCTTTAGCTTGGAGAAGTTTGTTATTATTGACCTTCTGAAGCCTACTTCTGTCAACTCATCAAACTCTTTCTTTGTCCTCTTTCCCCTACTAGCAAGGAGCTGCAATCCTTTGGAAGAGAAGAGGTGCCCTGTTTTTTGGAATTTTCAGCTTTTCTGTTCTGGTTTCTCCCTGTTGCAGGAAGTCAGGGACCCTGAATGGAGGGACCGGCTGGAGCGGCGGCAGAGGAACATAAATTGTGAAGATTTCATGGACATTTATCAGTTCTCAAAATTAATACTTTCATAATTTCTTACACCTGTCTTTACTGCAATCTCTGAATATAAATTGTGAAGATTTCATGGACATTTATCAGTTCTTAAATAATACTCTTGTAATTTCTTATGCCTGTCTTTACTTTAATCTCTTAATCCATTATCTTTGTAAGCTTAGAATGTACATCACCTCTGGACCGCTGCTGTACAAATTGATCAGCAAAAATCAGTGCACCTTGAAAAAGAACAGTATAACAGCGATTTTCAGGGAACAAGGGAAGACAACCATAAGGTCTGACTGCCTGCAGGGTAGGGCAGAATATAGCCATATTTTTCTTCTTGCCAAGAGCCTATAAACAGATGTGCAAGTAGGAGAGATATCACTGAATTCTTTTCCCAGCAAGGAATATTAATAACTAATACCCTGGGGAAGGAATGCATTCCTGGGGGGAGGTCTATAAACAGTCACTCTGGGAGTGTCTGTCTTATGCAGTTGAGATAAGGACTGAAATATGCCCTGGTCTCCTGCAGTACCCTCAGGCTCACTAGGGTGAGGAAAAACCCCACCCTGGTAAATCTGAGGTCAGATCAGTTCTCTGCTCTCGAACCCTATTTTCTGTTGTTTAAGATATTTATCAAGACAATACGTGTGCAGCTGAACATAGACCCTCATCAGTAATTCTAATTTTGCCCTTTGTCTTGTGATCTTTGCTTTTTGTACTTGCCTTGTTTCCTCAGAAGCATGTGATCTTTGCTCTGCCTTTTGCCCTTTGAAGCATGTGATCTTTGTGACCTACTCCCTGTTCATACATCCCCTCCCTTTATGAAATCCCTAATAAAAACTTGCTGGTTTTGCGGCTCAGGTGGGCATCATGGTCCTACCAATATGTGATGTCACGCCCAGGGACCCAGCTGTAAAATTCCTCTCTTTGTACTCTTTCTCATTATTTCTCAGACTGGCCAACTCTTAAGGAAAATAGAAAGAATCTATGTTGAAATATTGGCATCGGGTTCCCATGGTACTGCCCATCTTTGTGGTTTTATCTACCTTTGGTTTTTGATGTTGGTGACCTACAGATGGGGTTTTGGTGTGGATGTCCTTTTTGTTGATGTTGATGCTATTCCTTTTTGTTTGTTAGTTTTCCTTCTAACAGTCAGATCCCTCAGCTGCAGGTCATTTGGAGTTTGCTGAAGGTCCACTCCAGACCCTATGTGACTGGGTATCACCAGTGGAGGCTGCAGAACAGCAAATATTATTACTCCCTAGTCCTTCTTCTGGAAGCTTCATCCCAGAGGGGCACCTGCCTGTTTGAGGTGTGTGTCAGCCCCTACTGGGAGGAGTTTCCAATTCAGGCAACATGGGGGGTCAGGGACCTGCTTAAGGAGGTGGTCTGTCTGTTCTTGCAACTCAAACATCGTGCTAAGAGAACCACTGCTCTCTTCAGAGCTATCAGACTGGTAAGTTTAAGTCTGCAGAAGCTGTCTGATGCTTTTTGTTCTACTATGCCCTGACCCCAGAGGTGGAATCTACAGAAGCAGTAGGCCTTGCTGAGTTGTGGTGGGCTCCACCCAGTTTGTGCTTCTAGGCCTCTTTGTTTACCCTGTGAGCTGCTCAAGCCTCAGCAATGGTGGACACCCCTCCCCCATCCAGCTGCAACATAGCAGGTTGATCTCAGACTGCTGCGCTAGCAGTGAGCAAGGCTCTGTGGGTGTGGGACCTGCGGAGCCAGGCACGGGAGGGTATCTCCTGGTCTGCCGGTTACTAAGACTGTGGGAATAGTGCAGTATTTGGTCAGCAGTGAACCATTTCTCCAGATGCAGTCTGTCACAGCTTCCCTTGGCTAGGAAAGGGAAATTCCCCGACCCCTTGCGCTTCCTGGGTGAGGCGATGTCCTGCCCTGCTTCAGCTCGCCCTCTGTGGGCTGCATCCACTGTCTAACCAGTCCCAATGAGATGAACCCTCAATTGGAAATGCAGAAATCACCCATCTTCTGTGTCAATCTCGTTGGGAGCTGCAGACCATAGCTGCTTCTATTCAGCCAACTTGGCAACAACCCAAATTGTTTTTCTTTTTAATTTCTTTATGTTCATTTTGAACTTTCCTTTGTATTTCATGGAGCAAAATATTTATAATAAATATTTTGAATTTTTTATTTGATATTTCAAAGATTTCATTTTGGTTAGATCCATTGCTAGAAAGTTAGTGTGATCCTTTGGGGGTGTTGTAAGATTGGTTTTTTTTGTTTGTTTGTTTTTGTTTTTTTTTTTTTTTTGCATGTTGCCACAATTATTTTTCTGTTTTTTTCTGGTTACTTCTCATGTGAGTAGACTCTTTATTCTAATTATTTTTGAATTTAGTTTTAATTGGATAGGGATTTCCTTCCCTATCCAATAGTTTATGATTGCCTAGCTTTAGCTCTGGGTGCTTTCAGTGGCAAATACTTTGTATAAGTTCCCTGGTTATAGATAATCTTCTTGCAATGTCTTTCTCAGATGCTGCTTGCAGTAGCAGTATATTGGGTGTAGGAGCAGTTTCACTATCTCCTGTGGGGCTGGCATGGCAGAGGTCTCATGAAGCTTACCTCATTCCCAATGGTATATGCACTTGTCTCTTCTAGTATTGTTTCCACTGGGTTGAACAGTTCAGCCTTCAGGCCAGTATTAGTTGCCCATGAGTAAGAACCAGCTGTGTCTGAAGCAGGTGTGTATATGCAATATCCTGGAAGCAGGTGGGTATATGCAATATCCCAGTGGTAGGTATAAGTCCAGGCCCTGATGGAGGAAATCTGAAGAGTTCCCAGTGAAATTCACTGAGGTCTTCACAGGGAGAAGGAATGCAGCTGCCTCAGCTCTACTACCAGGCCAGCAGAAAAGCAATCCATTTCCCAGTTATGCCCTGGTCCTGATGTTCCAGATATTAAGATCTGACAGGCATCTCTGTCCATCTTCAGGAATGCTGATGTTCTGTGTAGAGAGGAAGGAGGACTCTACCACTTGTGCAACTCTCCCATGGGGACACAATCACCCTAAAATGCTCCAGAAAGGCTGTCTACAAGTGCCCTCATGGCAAGCTCCCATGGGAGAAGTCCAAGGTGTGACTGCAGGGTGGGCAAGGGAAAGGAGAAGTCCCCTTCTTCATGTCCTTTCATGATCACTGGTGTTGTTCAACTGCTGAAGCAGAACTCCATAGAGCCCAGCACTGTATCTGTGCCTCTGCTGAAAGACATGCAGCCATTCCCTGCCCATGAACAGGAAGTTCTGGTACATAGAAAAGCCTACCTTTTGGTTTATTTTGTCCCACAGCATGCTCCCTTGGTTAGTACAGTCTCTTCCCCTGAAAATGGCAATCCCTGAAGGCCAGACTAATGTGAGTCTTGCTACTCCTCTAGGTTTAGCCACTGTGGGGCTGCTGCAATCCAGGCTGGTGCTGGGGAACATTTTCAAGGGATCCAGTTATGTGAAGACCTGAGGATTGAAAGTCTCTGAGTGGAAAAATGTCTGACAACAAGTATGCACTTAGTATGGTGCTTACTACTACAGGTTGAGTCCAGGGCAAAAAGGAAGGGATCCTAAATGAGGTGGTAGGCCAGTGTAATGCACTAGAGAAGTTCCACAATCACAGTCCATTCCAGTGGGACCATGAAGGCGAAGAAGCTCTCTTTGAGTTCAGATACTGTAGTCTGCCAGAAGAACTAGAGAGGCTGAAAGCACTCCCACCTGCCCTTTCCACAGACTCCCAAGTCTCACAGGGTTTAATCTCTGCTAGTTTCTTGTTTCTTTCTTTTTTGTGTGTCATAGATTCTTCCAGTGAACTCTCTAGTAGGCTCTAGTACTGTCTGCTTAACACCCTCTTTGGGCTATGATTTTTCCCCTGCAATTTTGCTTCTTCCTTCTGAGAAGAACTGGTCCCTGAAATCTCTAGTCAGCCATCTGGAGAAACTCTTGAATGTCTCAGGCTATGGACTGCTCTGCAGGATGTCTAGTGGCTTAGGGTCCAATCTTAGCTCGAGATGGGTACAATGTTGGGTGCTGCTGGACCAGGTTGACCTGTCCAGCAATACCCAACATGTGGGTCACAGAGGAGTGGCATGGACTTTGTAAGATTTCCTGGGTTATAAGTAGCCTTGTGGTAACTTTCTCAATTGCCAATAATAGTAATAATGTATTGGGCACTCCTGAGTAGCTGGGGTGGTGTGGGCAATGGTGTTAGCAGAGGTCACACACACGTTTTCTCCTTCTCAAGCACTGTGTTTTTGTGCAAGCAAATGTTGTAATGGGCTATGCCGATTGACCTCTGACCAAAAGGTGGCACTTGCAGCAAAGATCCAGCTGCAGAGGTGGCCATGGAATTTACTCTTGTCCTATGTTACCCAAAGGAAGTACTCAGCAGTCCCAGGCTATAGGTGGGGCCATGAAACTCCCAAAAATGCCTACATGTGTTCTGTTACTAAGAGGGGTTGAGGAGCAAAGCTGGGTGGAAACTGGGTCAGGCAAGTTCGCACTCTGGCCTCCCAAGTGTGTGTGCAAGCAAAGGATCTGACGGTGGCTGCTGGGGTAATGTACCAGGGAGAAGTAGAACCACCTCTGCTGCACAATAGGGTCATGCAAGGAGATAGGGGCAGCTGGAGGCAGTGAGACCCACCCAGGTCCCATGCCCTTGACATGGCATGTCTCACACCCTCAGACTTCTACTGGCAGAAAGATGCAATAGCCAGCTGGATCCTAGGCAGTCTGTGCTCAGAATACAAAACCGCCCCAGGCCACAAGACTTTCCACCTGAGACAGAAACCTAGGCTCTCAGGCCACACCCTTCCTGGTTTGGCTTGCGAAACATAGGCGCTCAGTTCACACACCCATGGCAGGAGAACACCTGAAACAAGTATCCTATAAATGTCATTTAGATTAGTTATCTGACAGTATCGTTTAAGTATTTTATATCATTACTGATTTTCTGCCTCTCTATAAATTATTAGGAAAAGACTATTAAAGTATTTAACTACAATTATGGATTTGTCCATTTTTTCTTGCACTCCTATAATTTTCTTCATGTATTTTGAAGCCCTGTTACTGCATGCATACATGTTTAGAAGTGTTATTTTCTTTTGATAAATTAATTGCTTTGTTATTAGGAAATAACCTTTTCAATCCATGATAATACTCTTTGATCTGAAATCTACATTTTGTAATATTGTTATAATTACTGCAGCTTTCTTTCTGTTTAATGTTAACATTATGGCATATACACATATAAGATGATAACATGGATTCAGGCTGCTACCATTCTTTCAGTCCTTTTACTTTTCACCTATGTGGCCTTATATTTAGAGTGATTTTCTGGTGGTATCAGATGGTTGAATTTTAAATAGCTTTTATGGTTGATATGGCTATGTGCACTCTTGACCTAACTTTTTAACGAAAAACTTTTGCAATTTCATCAACAATTTTTGACTTTACAAGTACATGTTAAAAGACTGACATCAGAGATCGAGACCATCCTGGCTAACACGGTGAAACCCCGTCTCTACTAAAAAAATACAAAAAACTAGCCGGGCGAGGTGGCGGGCGCCTGTAGTCCCAGCTACTCGGGAGGCTGAGGCAGGAGAATGGTCTAAACCCGGGAGGCGGAGCTTGCAGTGAGCTGAGATCCGGCCACTGCACCCCAGCCTGGGCGACAGAGCAAGACTCTGTCTCAAAAAAAAAAAAAAAAAAAAAAAAAAACTGACATCATTCAATATTTTTCAAAATTTTAAGTACTAAAGTGTTTAATAATCCTTATTTCATTGACAAATATAATATGAAATTTTCTTGTGATTGATGAAAGGCTTCTGAATCCACATTCTTCTATATTAATTATTTCAAATTTGTGAAAAAACATCCATTATTCAGAGAAGACAGTTTATACCTAGTATGAATGTAACTAAAAGGCACATCTGTCCCAAATGAACACAGGAATCCAATATATGTGAAGGTAGAGATTCAGGTTGATACCATTCTTGGGTTGTACACTAACTTGTAAGTATGAAGCATCAGCACTTCCAGACTTTACATGGTTTTCTTGTCTATGACAGGCAGGGCAATGGTCTGTATCTAGTTGCCAAAGTAGATATCCAGATGCTAGTACACCTCCGTAGTCACACTCAGCACTTAGTATTTGAGCATTCATTCCCAGCATCAAGTCACTTATGCTCTCTGGGAGAACTTTCTTGCCCCAAATCCTCTGACTAGGGTTCCTTTGGCTATAGGTGACTGGCCTATGGGCTACATTATCCTAGCTATTCTATTGCCCCAGATTCACCCCAAGGTGTAAAATATTTCTATACCCAGTTTTATGGTGACGAAGATTCAGTTCAGGCTTGACCTCTCCTGATGTACCTCAATTCAATACCACAGGCATTTCACCAGTTCTTGCTGCTAGGATTCTGTCATTTTGAAGACAGCCTTCTCTGGGAATTACAAGGAATCCTAACCACTCTGTGCACTGTTTATCTGACTCACAGATTGCCATACCAAAGAGTGGGAATGCAAGCTGCCCTACCCCACTGAACTCATTCCTCAACTTTGCCATTTCTTCCATGTCTCTTTTCCAAGGTTTCCAGCAACATTAGCCCAATTTTGTGACATTGTCCTTGCAGGAAAGTGGTAGGGTAGAGGACAATTTAGGCAGCCCCAAAGTTTTACAGAGTGGCTGTTGAATATGTAAAATAGATCCTTCATTAAGCCTTGTTGGTGGTGGCTAGCCTCCAAGAACTGGTATTGCTCTCAGCTTAGCAGCTATTTTTCTTAGCTGAAAGCGTCAATATCTAATTTTTAGACAACAGGAAAGATGTCATTTGACATTTCATATTATCTTGTATATCAGCATGCACTGATTTTCTTTCCCTATCACAGGAAATTTTGTCTTTGATTATAGTTTCTATTCTAATAATGTTATCCCTTTAGGAATAGGTAACTTCTCTAAGCTGAAGCTCTAATATTACTCATTCATTCCTTCCTTCACTCACTCAATAGTTCATTTAATAAATATTTACTAAGTGAATAGTACCAGGAATCATTCCAGGCATACAGAACATAGTGATGAGAAAAATATACATGGTCTTTTTCCCAACTTAAGAAACAGCAAGAATGACAGGTAATTAAAGACATCATTCCAATAAAATGTGATATACTAGAGTATTTAGAGAGTACTAGGAAACAAATCAGGAGGGCTCAAACTAGGTCAGTGAGTCAAAGATAGCATTAGGTAAAAATTAGTCAGGTAAAAGAGGCAAGAAAAAGTGTCCCAGGCAGAGAAAACAGCATGCCAAAAGGCTTTGGCAGTAAACAACAAAATGTGTAACATATTTGAGGAATTATAGAGATTCGTGTTATAGGAAACTCTATTAATGAAGATAAGAGCAGGATAGTGACTAGGTCACTTAGGATCAATTCAAGTTATGCATGGCAGGTATAATCTCAAAGACAATGGAACTCAACAATGCTCCTAAGCACTGAAATCATACAACTATATTTTGGGAGAGTCACCTGGCTACAGTGTAGAGTTTAGACTAGAGGATGAAAAGGTTGGTATCAGTAAATTTATTAGAAGTTTGCAATGGTCCAGGCATGAGGGGATAGAGGGCTGGATTAGTTAGATTAGGGGCTGTGGACATAAGCAAAACTGGACACATTTGAGAGATAGTTAGCAACAGGCTCAGAAGAACTTAGATTGCTTCATTGTTGAAGCCTAGAGTGGGGTGTTGGAAGATAACAGAGATGTTAAAGATAATTGGTTTCTATTTCTAGCCAACTTTAAATATGCAACACAGAAAGAAAGCTGATGAATTCAGAATTTGGAGATCCCCTGTAAAAGTCAAAAAGAAATGTCCAATGGCTGGTTGCTCAAAGGTCAAGAGATATCAAAGCTAACACAAATATTTGAGAGTTATCATATCTAACTTTTAAATTTCATCTCACATTACTTTTCTCTATCATTTTTTTCTGTCTTCCAAATGATCTTTTTAAGTTTGAGCTCTAAATCACTTAGTTTTCTGCTACAGGATTTTTATTAAATATGGTATCTATTCTTATTTCACTGAACTCCCTTTACATTTTGTCTTTCTTTCATGATTTGGTACCTTCTACGGTTGCCTATTCACATTACGTAGCTTTTTTTGTATTGACACTGTCAAGCAGTTTTCAAACTTCTCTTTAGGTTTCTATAGTAAAACATTTTTCATAATTTTTCATAATTATGCTCATTCATTCCCTGTTTAGGATATTGTTTCCATTCCAATGTAACATAATCATTTTTTTAAGAGAGCCCTGTGTTATTTTTCCCTCTCACTCACCCTCAGTCCAGAAGTTTCTCTAGTTTTGATTCTCCCAGAAGCAGATTCTGGGGGAAAATATTCTAAGCCTTGTAGTTTATTTAGAAGGTATAGGAAACACCAATAGAAGACATGGAATGATAAAGGTAAAGGAAGACAACATATAAAGGGTATATTGTTGGGCCAGATAACACTGTAGGTAAATCTATGGGAAAACTCTAGGAACCAGTGTATATTACATACTTGAGAATTATCCCACCTTAGGTGAAAGCTGTGAGGTAAATAAATGCACATATTGGTAGTTAGAGATCTGTCCAGTCCTGGAAGATGTTGGTAGGACAGTGGGTCTTCTACAAAGCCTTTTTTTTTTTTGCCAATACTCAAGAAGTGTGGATGTCTCTTGGTTCTTTTGACCTGTTATTTTGTTTAATCCCCAATTTGGTGTGCTGAAATGTAATTCTAAGGTTAACCACCTTGAGTTAGCATTGGACTTCACAGTTAAAGGCTCGGTCATCCACAAGACTACTTCAGATACCACCCACAACTTTGGGGTCCTCATACCACCCATACTACTGACTATCTATACATTCAGGGGTTCCCTTAACCTCTTCAGTTTTGGTAGTTCACTAGAGTGACTCATAGAACTCAGGAAAGTGCTATATTCATGAATACATTTTATTATAAAGGATACACATAGAGTGATATCTGATACGGAACTTCCATACACTCTCCCAGTAAGTCAGGACTTGACACCCTCCCAGAATATAAATGTTTACTCCACTGAACTTCAGTGTCCAGAGTTTTTATCAAGGTTTCAACATAGACATGATTGTTTGTGTCCATGTGATTGGATTTAATCTCTAGTCTTCATGCCTTCCCTGAAGTTTTGAAGGTCAGCTGATATCAAATGACTCAACATCTTCAACTCCTCTAATCACATAATTGGTCTTCCTGGGATGGCCAACCCCTATCCTGAGCTATCTCGCTAGCATAAGCTATCTAGGGTCCATCAGGAGTCACCTCATTAGCATTAACTATCAGGGCCTACTACAAATGAAAAAGAGCTCCATCACTCTGGGAGTTCCAAGGATTTAGTTTCTCTCCCAGGAACAAGGAACAAAGACTAGATTAATTTTTTATTATAGCACACTTCTCCATCTAGAGACAGCTGAATCTCCCTTGATCTAGATCTGGAGGGAGAGTTGGAGTTATATACGACTACTGAATTATTATGTTTAGCAGGCATCAATTTATTTTATTTTTCATACTAAGAATCCTCTCTTCGCACTCCCTGATCCTCTGAAAGACTGGAGCACATTAAAACTATGTCCCCAGCATACATTCCTTTCTTCAAGGACTTCATAAAGGCACAAAATCCAAATGAATGTAGAAATATGAAGGAGTAATAGTACCCTTGGAGGAGAAGACAGATCTCCTTGTGTTCTGGGTCAAGAAAGATCCTGGGTCACAGAATCACAAGGTAACTAGCGGGAGAAGCATAAATGTCATGCTTTTCTTTATCCTGATGAATTGGCTTTATTTTTCATAGAAAATTTCTCAGAGATTTTAATGATAGCCTTAGTTTTAGGGTATGGCGTAAATTTTTCCACTTTAGTAAGAAGTTGGGGGAAGCCAGATAAGAAGATGCAAACAAAGCATTATTTCGAAACATAACTCCAACAATTATTATGCACAATTTAAAATGGCACTCTTAGAAAACATTACCACATCTAATCATGTATCATTCTAGTTTTTGTTATCTTTTAATTATTAATAAGCTTAGACTTGCCTTTTACTAGGAAAGTGATACAGCAAAGTTGCCTCGTATGACATCTTCACACAGACACTCTCTGTGTGAGTTCAGGCAGAACTTTGTTGTTGAGCTCACGTAAACCAAATCTATATGCAAGTAATGTGCAGGCTTCCTTCCTCCCTGAAACATGAAAGTTGTATCAGAAAAAAGGCATTTCATTCTCACACGTCTTCTTTCTTTATTTTTCTTTTGTTTCCCTCTACTGGAAACCTCAACTAAATTCTATATCTATATAGCAATATCTGAAGTCATGCATAAAATATAACCACATACCAATCCTACATCAACCTAATATTCTCCTTCCACAATCTGACTATTCCCTGTAACTTTCCTTAGTGTTAGCTAACAACTGGTATCATATTCTTTTTGGACTAACCCTCTGTAATGTCACCAATTTACATCCCAGGAGGATGAATTTGGAGCTATGCATTAAATATTTCATCAGGGTATGTAAATTGTGATCCATTGGATTTAGAGGTGAACAATCATCTCAGCTATCATGCTCTAATATGAAATGTCTGTATTTTAGTTTCAAAAGACCATCAGGGAAAATATTATGCACAAAAATAATTTAAACAGCATCTGCTCCAGTCACTGTTATAATTATCTCAGAGGCAACTGAAAGGATAATCACTTTTGTCATGTGAGAATACAGTGTTCTGTTGTAACTGGGTTAAGTACATGCCATGGCAGAACACAGAGGAAAGACATAATAGGAAAAAATGAATAGAAGATAGTTCACCTATGATCCTTACAGCCTTATTTCATGAAAATAACAAATTAATCTACAGAGAAACTTTCTCTGGCCAGTCATGATTCTGTCAACTAAGCATTAGTCTTTGAGTTAATTCCCTGAGCTGCCAGTCATTAAAGTCTTTCTGCTTTAATTTTCTCAACTCATAATAATATTCATCCCAAGAACATGGGCTCTGTAAGGTAGGTACCTGCCTTTTATCCTCTATTTTAGGCAAAGCATTTAGCTTACTAGAAACACATACTTGACCCTTAATCAATAGTCATTGACTCTTTCACTCATTCATTTAACAAACATTTAGTCTGTTCTAGGCATGAGAGAAAGGTAGGTTACACATCATGAGGGCTATCACCACTTTAGTGAGAGGGAACAGGGCAAGGAAAGAAATACAAAGTAAGCAATTAGAATAGCCTCTTATAGTGGAGTTATGTCCTAAATGTTATTAGAACACTGAGAAAGGAGCCATTAATTCTGCCCCAAAGAGTTAGAAAACATACACAAAGGATGTATTAGTCGTTTTCATATCACTATTAAGATACTACCCGAGACTGGGTAATTATAAACAAAAGATGTTTAATTGACTCAGTTCCACATGGCTGGGGAGGCCTCAGGAAACTTACATTCATGGCAGAAGGTGAAGGGAAAACAATGCATATCTTACATGGTGGCAGAAGAGAGAGAAAGTGAGGCCAAAACTGCCAAACACTTTTAAACCATCAGGCCTCAGGAGAATTCACTCACTATCATGAGAACAGCATGGAGGAAACTGCCCCAATAATCCAATCACCTCGCACTAGGACCCTTTCTTGACATATGGGGATTCCAATTCAAGGTGAGATTTGGGTGGAGACACAGAGCCAAACCGTATCAGAATATGACATAAAATTGATCCTAAAGAATAACTGAAATTTATCAGATGGAGAAGAATGAGAAGGATATAACAGACAGAAGAAACAATATACTCAATAAGTCTTAATAATATAAGAGTTTCTAAGGCTCATACAATACCTGATGTTTATTTCACAGGGTAGTAATGTGGGGGAAGAATAACAGGAGAGCATTCAGGTGAGCCAACCCAAGACCAAATGGTAAAGTGCTCTGTATCTCACACCACACACACTTTCATCTTATAGGTAATTGGAAGCCATAGAACGCTTTTAACAAGATCAATATTGTAGGATTAACAGATGACTTTTACATTAAATGGTTTTGTTAGAAAGTAGCAAAAGAAGGAGACTAATTAGAAAATTCTGGCATTAATTTGTCAATACATGATGGGATATGTGCTAAGGCAACAGTAGAAATAGAAAATGTATACAAATTTGAAAGACAATTAAAGGGGAGTATAGTTAGTGTTTAATGATTTTATATTATTTTCAACTATGTGCCAGACACTATTCTAGACTCAGGATAAAACAGAGAAGAAACTTGACAAAACTGTCATTCTCTGATCTTGCAGAGCTCATAATCTAAAGGATAAAAGATATGGTGAGTTCTGTGAGATTCTCTTAGCTCCATTCTTCAGGGCCTACTCATCCAAACCCAGCTTCTCAGAATATTGGTTGCTGATGGCCTACTTCAGCAGGCCCTCACTGTGAATTGTCTTTATCCAAGATTAAGGCTTATCCCAGGGAATGTCTATAACCTATGTCTAGCTGATGAAAGCATGTAAGAGTCCAGCGCTACTCCTTTATTTCAATTTGGGACAATGCCAAAGCTTCAGAGCCACTATAAAATTGGCTGTGGCCTCCCCTGCAACAACAACATTACAGATCTATGTATCTCTTTACCCAATCCTACCTTTCTAACTCCCTTACACATGTATCTCTCGGAAGCAGTCACCAATAAACATCTGCACACAATCCTTCAGCTAAAAGTATATTTTCAGGGAACTCAGTTGAAGATAGTCAGTGCCAGGAGTGGTCTTAGAAAGCAGACTCTTGGAAAATTGATCACTTGTCAGAACATGGCAATGAGAATCCCATTGCTAGAGATAGATGGAGTATGGATAGTCCCTGGCCTACTATAATGGTGCAATTAACAAAACTATCACCAGAAGTAATATGTGACAAGACACGGGTGGAAGGGGTCACACTAGCTGAAGAAATTGGCACTTGAGAGGTATGAGAGACACACTCACTGTGAGGACAATGGGATAGGGTGACTTGCTGAACACCACTGATTCATCAGAGAGAAATAAAGACAGACTCAATATGATTAACCATCAATTCAAGACTTATTGTAAAAGTCATGGTGTCTTGTAGATTGCATTTAAAGTTCCTCAATTCCTAAAGCCAGAGGCAAAACAAAGCTGAAGATCAGGTGCTGGACTTAACCAAAGTATTGCAGAGCTTCAGTGGAGGGAGGATTCTCAGCCCTGGTAGAATTTTTGCTTCAAGGCCAGGACCCTATTCTGGAAATAGTAAGACATTAAAACTTGGAAAATCTATGAGAGTGCAGTGGCAAATACTCTGAACCCACTAGGCCTGAAGTAGAGGCCACTCACCTTTCTTAGGAGATTGTGACTCCTCCTTACTAAAGGTTATAAAGAAGCTTCGTATGAGGCAGGTGACATAATACGATGCTCCTTTTTCTCAGCATCTACCATCCTCACTGAGAATTAATGTTTAGTTGTCAAACCCTGGCACAGATGTGCTGTGCCTGCTAAGGGAGGAAAGGAGCTATAGGAATTTGACTAATCTGCATTGCCAAGGGCTGGATATTTTACATAGACTGGACCCTGCTGGGAGTGGGGCAATACTAGATCCTAAGGGTGTTTGATACTGTATGTGGACCTGGCTGCGAGGGGTGCCTGATAATGCACAAGGAAGTGGTCCCCAAGTGTTCTGGATACTGAAGGGAGAGTTTATCTGGAGCAGCACATTCTCATGGTACAGAATTTAACACTATGGTGAAGGTCTCAAGAGAAAGTGCAAATGTGCTGCAAAAGTGACACTTAGAAGCTTGGAAAAAGTGATGGACACAGCTAATGGAGTAGAAATGTGAGAACTACTATGGTGACAGTTCATGGAGCAAAGGCTCCCAAGGCTCAGAAAAATGGTCATGCTAGATTAGAAAACCCAGCAGATACTTATGCTCCTTTGAAGGACCTGGAGGACACTCCATGTAACAAAATAGACAACATGCTGGTGAAAGGGGCACCAGACTCACTGAGAAGCTGAGTGTGGTTGTTATTAATAGACCAAGACTCATGGTAGGAGATGCTATTGCAGGACTGGGCTACTTCATAATAATGAGGGTGACGGGACCCAGAATAATGGAAACTACATGGTATCACTGAACTGTCAGTAAACAAGGTGAGTCAATTATCACAATTAACAGCAAAGTCAGAGTGGTAGTCAGGAGCCCTGATACACAAATAACTTTTGGGATAATTTATAGAATATTGGTCCTAGAGGCAAGATTAGGAATTCAACAAAAATTTGCTTGATTTATATCATCAAAAGAAATCCAGAATTGATGATTATGAGACCAAAGGTAATTGCCCTAGTAAAGAGTCATAATCCCTTGCCCAGCTTTTAGATACGGCCAGTTCTCAGAGATATCCTGAACTCACTGACCAAAGGAAACATTAGTTCCCTATGATAAAAGAACACTGCAGCAAGACCACAACAAGCATAAAAATTGTTAATTCCCCCATTTTTTTTTTTTTTTTTACTACCAAAGGGTCCTACAGCTATTTATTCAGCAAATCATATGCTAGGAAAAGTGAAATACCTGGACCTTTCAGGGACTTTTGAACACAGAGTCTAAATCGACACTAATTTCTGGAGATGCAAAATGCTACCAGAGCTCTCTTTTAGAGTGGGGAACAAATGGAGGTTAGTGGTAAATGGAGTTCTGAGCAGTAGTTAATGAGTGGTTCATAGTGTGTCCACAGGATTCATGGACAACATCTGATGATCATAACCCAGGTTCCTATGTATATTGGAATGCTTTCTCATTAGGAGAACTATAACACTGGTTCACAAGTCTGTGATATGACAGTTATTTCAACAGAGAGAACCAAGTGAAAGCCTCTGTATCCCTTCCTCAGGAAAGAGTAAATTTTAAAAATACTAGTTTGTATGTGGGGAGTGGCAAAGCTTAATGGCACTCTCAAAACCTTGAATGCAGGAGTGCTGGTCAATATGGAAGCTATAGGAGCAATTTCAAAGAAAACATGGGAATAAAGGCCTGACTGAGTGGGTTCAAGCAGATTTGTTATGACAGCAAGCAGAAAAGTGACTTTGAATGTGGATTGTAAAGGAAAGAAAAGAAAAAGATCCAAGTCACTAGTTTGTTTGATTAAATGTGTGTTAGTATCATTAATCAAGATTAAAAATCGATATGGAAAGCCATTAGGCTTTTGAAATTTGAAAGGGGAATATAATGGTTTACTCTGGAACCTGTTTGGTTTGAATATAGAATTGCTTAAGCTGGGCAAGCCAGAATTAGGGGTAGCAGATCTCAGAATGGGACTGGAATCTCAAGAGCTAAGATGGTTGTGAGAGAGACTAGGACTTTCCCCTAGTAACCAGAGGGGTTCTGGGAATTTCAGGTTTGAATTTGCCATGAAATGGGCTGACTTACAGTGCTAGGGAGCTAGGACTGAGAAAAATAGTCTTGATACCTTGGGACAAGCATATTTGATGGGGGTAGCGGAAGAGTTCCAAAAGGGCCAACACAAAGGAGAAGAAATAGAGCAAATTGTGCTGGAAAATAAGATAAGCTCAAGTGAATGGGAAAGCAAAGCTGTGATAATTGCATACCTGATATTGGCCCTCAGGAACACTACTAGGTGTTCCTAGGTAGACCATAGGAAGGATGGAATGCTAATAAAGGCAGAGACTTGGGAAAATACAATCATTTCATGGCATACAATCAAATATTATTATCTTCATCTCCTAACAGCTTTTCATTCTGCTATTCTTATTAATTTTGGTCTGTTAGAAGCCCAACTCCAAAAGCCCTTAGTTTTTTTCATCAGTTTGGTAAACACCTACCTTTCTCTTGGGGGCAGATAAGAGACTGGGGTCAGGACTAGGAGCAGAGATAAAACAGGGATCACAAAACCATAGCTGATGTGGGGACTGCTCATCCATGGTGTCTGGGGCTCACCGGAAATTTAGAATCTGAGCAGATCTATGGGACTATAAAGAGTTCCATGCTGGATATAATGAGTTTAAATGCCTGGCCAAGTGGAAGTGTAGGTTTAAAACTCAAGATGTTTTCAACAAAAGTAAAAATTACTAGTACCTGAATATTTCATCTTTTGCTCCTCCTCCCTTCAAATGGGGAATGATTTTTTCACACTTGCCCAGATTCTCCTTTCCATACAGGAGTTGGTAATGAGTAAAGCCCAGAGAACACCACATAAAATGAGGAAGTGAAGTTAGTGTACATCATAATGAGCTTGAAGAGTAAAACAGAAAAATAAGGTGGGCTAAATGTTGGGAAATGATTTTGAGAATTTGGAGTCCAAAATGGAAAATTGAATGTTTTAGGGAAAAACTGCTATCTGCTTCAGGATCCTCAAAGCAGCAAAAGTAGAGGCAACATTTTAGTTGTGTATGGAGAATGTTCTCATTTTATGCACTTCATCGAGAGGCTATTTAAAGACCAAAGAACTTTAATTACTTTAGGGCTAATGGCTGTTGTTTTTTAAATTGCAACATCTTTACTAAACAGGTCTACATACTCTTTATTTTTATTATTTTTCAAATTTTTGTGGGTATATAATAGGTGTATATATTTGTGTGTTACATGAGATATTTTGATACAGACAAGCAATGCATAATAATCACATCAGGCTAAATGGGTATCCATCACCTCAAGCATTTATCCTTTGTGTTACAAACAATTCAACTATACTCTTTTAGTTATTTTTAAATGTACAATTACATTAATTTTTACTTTAGTCACCGTTGTTCTAGCAAATTCTAAGTCTGATTCATTCATTTAATGTTTTGCTACCCATTAACCATTCTCTATTCCCACCCAGTCCTCACCCACCAAATACCCTTCCCAGCCTCTGGTAATCATTCTTCAATTCTCCAACTCTGTGAGTTAATTGTTTTAATTTTTAGCTTCCATAGATAAGTCAGAACATGTGCTATTTTTCTTTCTGTGCCTAGATTATTTCCCTTAACATAATGACTTCCGTTTCCATCCGTGTTGTTGCATATAACAGCATCTCACTTTCTTTACCACTGAATTAAACTCCATTGAGAGAATTTACCACATTTGCTTTATACATTCATCCATAGGTTGCTTCCAAATCACAGCTATTGTGAATAGGCTGCAACAAACATGGAAGTTCAGATATCTCTTTGATATACTTATTTCCTTTCTTGTGGGTATATACCTACAGTGGGATTGTTGGGTCTTACAGTAGCTATATTTTTAATTCATTGAGGAACCTCCAAACTATTCTCCATAGTGGTCATAGTCATTTACATTCCCATCAGCAGTGTACAAGGATTCCCTTTTCTCCATATCCTTGGCAGCATTTGTTATTGTCTGATTTTTTGATAAAAGCCATTTTAACTGGGGTGAGATGATATCTCATTGTAGTTTTGATTTTCATCTCTCTGATGATCAATGATGTTGCACACATTTTCATACACCTGTTTGCCACTTGTGTGTCTTCTTTTGAGAAATGTCTGTTTAAATCTTTTGCCCATTTTTGATTGAATTATTCACTTTTTTTCCTGTAGAGTTGTTGTTTATATATTCTGTTTATAAATCCCTTGTCAGATAGTTTTCAAATATTTTCTGCCATTCTGTGAGTTGTCCCTTCACTTTGTTGATTGCTTTCTTTGCTGAGCAGAAAGTTTTAACTTTATTTGATCCTATTTGCCCATGTTTTATTTGGTTGGTTCCCTGTGTTTATAGGGGATTACTGAAGAAAAGGTTGCCCAGTCCAATGTCCTGAATATTTTCCCCAATGTTTTCTTTTAGTGGTTTCATCATTTGAAGTCTTAGATTTAAGTTTTTAATCCATTTTGATTTTTGTATATGAAGAGAGACAGGGGTCTAGCTTCATTCTTTTATATATAAATATCCAGTTTTCCTAGAACCATTTATTGCAGAGACTGTCCTTTCCACAGTATATGTTCTTGGAAACTTTGTCAAAAATGAGTTCACTGTGGATGTATGGATTTGTCTCTGGGTTCTCTATTCTGTTCCATTGATCAATTCTATTTTTATGCCAGCACCATGCCATTCTGGTTACTATAACTCTGTACTATAATTTAAAGCTCTATACTACTAATTTAAAGTCAGGTAGTGTGATTCTTCCAATTTTGTTCTTTTTGCTTAGGATAGCTTTGTCTATTTTGAGGTCTTTTGTGGTTCTATATCAGTTTTAGGATTTTTTTTCTATGAAAAATGTAATTGGTATTTTGATAGAGATTGTATTGAATCTGTAAATTGCTTTGGATAGTGTGAACATTTTAACAATATTTACTCTTCCAATCCATGAACATGGAATATCTGTCCACTTTTTTTGTGTCCTCTTTAATTTCTTGCATTAATGTTTTATAGTTTTCATTGTAGAGATTTTTCACTTCTTTGGTTAAGTCCTAGGTATTTTATTTGTAGTTGCGGTAAGTGGATTACTTTCTTGATTTTTTCAGATTTGTTCACTGTTAACTTATAGAAATGCTACCGATTTTTATGTGTTGATTTTTGTATCCTGCAACTTTACCGAATTGTTGATCAGTTCTAATTATTTTTTGTTTAGGTCATCAGGTTTTTCCAAATATAAGATCATATTATCAGCAAAAATAATTTGACCTCTTTCTTTACAATTTGGATATTCTTGAATTCTTTCTCTTGTCTGATTGCTCTACCTAGGACTTCCAGCACTATGTTGAATAACAGCATTGAAAGTAGGCATCCTTTTCCTGTTCCAGATCTTAGATAAAAAAAGGCTTTATGATTTTTCCCATTCAGTACAATACTACCTATGGGTCTGTCTGTCATATATGGCTTTTATTATGTTGAGATATATTCATCTATCCCTAGTTTTTGGGGGGTTTTTATCATGAAGGGATGTGGAATTTTATCAAATGCTTTTTTGGCATCAATTAAAAAGATCATATGGTTTTTGTCCTTCATACCATTGATATGAGGTATACATTAATTGATTTGCATATATTAAACCATCCTTGCATCCGTGGGATAAATTCCATTTGGTCATGATGACTGATCTTCTAAATGTGTTGTTGAATTCTGTTTGCTAGTATTTCTTGAGGATTTTTGCATCAATATTCATCAGTGATATTGGCCTATAGTTTTCTTTTTATTGCTGTGTCTTTGTCTGATTTTGGTATCCAGGTAATACTGTCCCCTTTTAATGAGTTTCCCCCTCCTCTATTTTTCAGAATGGTTTGAATACGATTCGTATTAGTTCTCTCGATGTTTGGTAGAATTCAGCAGTGAAGCACTCAGGTTCTGGGCTATTCTGTGATAGAAGACTTTTTAATTACAGCTTTGAGCTCACTACTTGTTATTGGTCTGTTCAGGTTTTGGATTTCTTCATATTTCAATCTGGGTAGGTTGTGTTTGTCTAGGGATTTCTCCATTTTTTTCTAGATGTTCTAATTTATTGGCATATATGTTGCTCATAGTAGCCACTAATGATCTGTTGAATTTCTGTAATACCAGTCATAATGTCTCCATATTCATCTCTGATTTTGTCTAGATGAGTCTTCTCTCTTTTTTTCTTAGTCCGTCTACAGGTTTGTCAATTTTGTTTATCTTTCTGAAAAACAAACTTCATTATATTGATCGTTTGTATTGTTTTATTCATTTCAAATTAAGTTATCTCTGCTCTGATATTTATTATTTCTTTTCTTCTACTATATTGGAGTTTGCTTTGCTCTTGCTTTTCTAGTTACTTAAGATGCGTTGTTAGGTTGTTCATTTGAAGTTTTTCTTCTTTTTTGATGTAGGCACTTACAGCTCTAAATTTGCCTCTTAGTACTGTTTTTGCTGTATTCCATAGGTTTTGGTATGCTGTGTTTCCATTATCATTTGTTTCAAGAAATTTTACAAATTTTTGATTGACCTACCGATTATTCAGGAACATATTGTTTAACTTCAATGTGTTTGTGTAGTTTCCACAATTCTTCTTGTTATTGATTTCTAGTTTTATTCCATTGTGGTCAGAGAAGATGCTTCATATTATCTCACTATTTTTAAATGTTTGAAGACTTGTTTTGTGACCTAACATATGATTTATCCTTGATAATGATCCATGTGCTGAGGAAAAGAATTTGCAACCTCCAGCCATTGGATGAAATGTTCAAATGTTCAATAAATATCTATTAGGTCCATTTGGTCTATATTGCAGATTGAGTCTGTTGTTTCTTTGCTGATTTTCTGTCTGGGAGATCTGTCCAATGCCGAAAATAGAGTGTTGAAGTCTACAGCTAGTGTTGTATTGGGCCCTATCTCTCTCTTTAGCTCTAATAATATTTGCTTTATATATCTGTGCTCCAGTGTTCGGTGCATATATATTTACTATTATATCCTCTTGCTGAATTGACCCCTTTATCATTGTATGCTAACTTACTTTATCTTTTCTTATAGTTTTTGTCTTAGAACCTATTTTGTCTGATATAAGTATAGTGACTCCTGCTCTTTTTTGATTTCCACTGGCATGGAATATCTTTTCCATCCCTTTGTTTTCAGTTTGTGTTTCTTTATAGGTGAAGAGTTTCTCATAGGCAACAGATCATTGAGTATTGTGTTTTTTTTTTTTTTTTAAATCCATTCAGCCAGTCTGTGTCTTTTGATTGGAAAGTTTAGTCTGTTTACATTTACATTCAATGTTATTATTGGTAAGTAAGGACTTTTTGGTTTTTGTTTTCTGGTGGTTTTGAAGTCTTCTCTTCTTTCTTTCCTTCCTTCCTGTCTTCCTTTTAGTGAATATGCTTTTCTCTCGTGGTAAGATTTAATTTCTTACTCTTTATTTTTTGTGTATCAAATGTATACTTTTTATTTAGTTTACCATGAAGCTTGCAAACGCTATCATAACCCATTATTTTAAGCTGATAACAGCTTAACACTGTTTACATAAACAAATAAAAAGAAAACTAATAAAAAGTCTACACCCTAACTTCATCCCCACACTTTTTAACTAACATTTTGTTTCTATTTATATCATGCTGTACTCTCTGTGTCTTGAAAGGTTGTTGTAGTTTACATAGTCTTTATTTTAAGATTGTTTGTATGACAACTTTGTACTAGGTGTTATTCGTGTGATTTTACTGTCCAATTTACACTCATGTTATCACCAAAGATTACTGCTTTTTTGTTATGAAAAGGGATGGGAGAAATGGAACTGAACATAATTCATGATGATGAATTTGTGCCAGCTAAGTACAAGTGAGATCACAATGCCCTAAACAAATAAGTGTTTCCCAGCAGTTTGAAAACAGAAAACTAGTTGAGAAAATGAGTTGCCATAACTACCATAGTAGTAGAGCAACCATGCAATTTAAAGGGCTCTTGTCTTAGCAGTCCTTACTAAATTCAGCTCTTGAGTAAGAATATAATAATTTCATCAAGATAATACAATCTACAGTGTTAAATTAATGATGCTAATTTTAAAATATAGTATTTTTGAAGTATTTATAATTTACAAATGTGTCTTTTTTAAGATATTGATTCACATCTGAATATGTTTAAGTGATGTTTTTATTAAAATAATTTGCTAATATGGGAAGAGAAAGAATTTCGCTTCTAAAAGTGATGCTCATATTTTTAAGTTTGAGAAACAATTGGAATACAACTAACCGTAATGCAAGGAAAGATAAAAAAAAAAAAAAAAAAAAAAAAAAAAAAAAAAAAAAAAAAAAAAAAAAAAAAGAAGTGCTCTCAGACAGGCATAGGCCACAGAGGGAAACTGGCAAAAGGGAGAAAAGATGCCAGAGCAGTTCTAGAGAGAAGTAAAATGTTTGGGAACTATCAATCAAACCCACAGAAATTTTTCTCATAGCAAGTTTTTTAAATTTCAGATAATTTCAGAGTTTTAATTTAATAATACCCATTTATGCTTGTGACGTTTTTCATCATGTCACAAATTTATGTGGCAGTTACTAATGATTTTGTGTTTTGTCTGAGCAACTACTGCATTAACTAAATGTGAGAAGTGTCTTGCTTCTCCTGGCAACTGTAGTTTAAAGTAATGTAGTCATATTCTAAACAATGTGCTGAAAAGTGACATAATAAGGTATTATAATGTTGTTATAACAACTGGAACATTTCGACTTAAACATTATGAATCCATAATTTTAAATCACACCTAAGCAAAGAACCCCATATCAATAAGTAAGCAATCCTTATTCAGTTATTTCTACTCATTCCTGAATGCTATTTGCCTTCCTTTAACTCTCACTTTATCACTTATGCCATGTGAATTTTTGAGTAATTACAATATTCAAATCTTTAGTCTGGAGGGAATTACAATAAGATTTTGTCCCTTTTCATCCTAACTTTTGTCTTGTCAGTATGGCTTCTCCTATTCAAAGTAAGCTCCAGCCACATTGAAATGTTTCCGTTCTTCGAACAGGGCATAATCTTTCTAATGTTAAACATCTCTCTCAAATGTTCACACCATGAGTCCAAACAATTCAGCAGCTTTTCCCCCAGACATCTTCCCACTTAGATAGAGATGCCAAATTCAGCTAATAAAAATACAAGACACCCAGTTAAATTTGAATAACAGATAAGCTCTTTTACCATAAATATAACTTATATATTGCATAGGACATACTTCTTATACTAAAAATTATTTGTTGTTTATCTGAAATTCAGATTTTACTAGACGTCTATATTTCGCCTGAAAATCCTGAGCTGGAAGGACTCTCGATGCTATAGCCTTTAATTTCTCTTAATGCATATCCTCTCCCACTGGCATGGCTAAAATAAGTGAGACTTCTATATAGAAAAGTGAGAAAATGGCAACTTTCAGTGTGGCATCAATGTCTCTCCTTGCTGATACCATGGTCCTCTTTCTAAACTAATTTTATAGCCTACACTTCCATGTTAGTTAACATAGTTTCTTTTTCTAGATCCCTAACCTTTCAATCCACTCTTAGGCTGTGTTGAATGAGAACCAACTTTTGAAAAGACTGCAGCCCTGTATTATCTCATCTGAGTAGCCCAGGAAATCTCAGTTTCAGAAACTAGATTAAAGTGACCCTAGGTTGCTTGCAGAGGCAACCTCAAAGCTGCGGAGGCAAATGAAAATCCTTTTTAATAAAAGAGAACACCATCTTTGGTAGAGTATTAGTGCTACTTGCTCATATTTTTAATTATCTTTTATGAACAGGAGAAACTTGCTCTTCCCCATCCATTCAAATTTGGAAGTAGCCATGTGACTTGTCTAGGCAATGAAGTATTTAAAACTGGTACACAATTCTTCAGTTTCTCTTCCTAGCCATATATATGGCCAAGAAAGATAAAATCGGGGGGAAAAAACTCTCAAAGGGAGTAGCCAGAGACCACGGAGAATAGTGGACTGGGGAAGCCTTCCCAGGTAACAAAATTGTCTAAATAAAAAATTATCCAAATAGGGACCTGTTGAAATGTATTTTCAGGATGACTTCAGTATTACTATGGCTCAATTACTTCTGTGGGTCTCCCACTCTTTTTCTTTCAAAATGAGAGTGTTTTTTGTAATGATCCGATCCCCATTTCACCACTGTATATTGGTATGGAGTAGAAGATGACTTTATCTTTTTAGTTCATTGATCTCTGGATCAGTAGATCCACATCTGGATTTGATGTAAATATTACTATCCATCACACCCTAATGGACAGACTACCATGCATCACCAAACAATCCTGGATTTTCAGCTCAGTGATGTTTGGAGAGGATTTCAAGTTAGTCACCTTTAAGTTAAGAGTGTGTGTATTTGACATGTAGAAAAGAGACTGAACCTAACATCTGGTAACCAGAACAGTAGTCTGCAGTAGACATTAGTCCTCATTAGTCCTACTCTCCACCAGTTTTCCTCCTTTCCTCCCCTTCTAGGCCTGTGGAACAATTGCATTTGCCTGTCCCCTTGCTTTAGCTAATAAAATGCAAATAGAAGTGATATGTGTATTTGCAGGTAGAAGTATTTATAATACAATTTTACACTTTTTCCCCTATCTTGGCAACTGTGGAAGCAACTGTTAATATGAAGTTATCATAAGATTAGAGCAAGCTGAATCATTAAATCAACACGTGAAATATAGCAACACTGGAGCATTATCTGGTACCCCTTGCATGTTAACCTACTGATATTGAGGTTGTTACCACAGCATAACAAAGGTAATCTGATACTTGAATATAAGCTAAAAAGTCTTTCCATAAATGTTTTCAATACACTGTGCAGCACATATTCAAAATAATGTATACAAGAAAAGACATTATAAACAAAATCCAGTAGAAACAACAGACAATATAAACAGATCTATGGAATCTCCAGAGATTATATTATCAAACACAAATTTTAACTATGCTTATTCACTTTTTGTTATTAATTCTACCTTAATTCAACAGTGATCCAGAAACATCCATTTTATAGCTTTAATCCTATCACATTTTTTGAGAGCTGCTTTATTGCTCAGTATATAATAGAATTTGTTTAATGTTCTATGTATATTTGAAAGAAATGCATATTCTACAACTGTTGGACAGTTAATTAATATGTTAATTAAGTCAATTTTGTCATACTTTAAAAATATTCTGCATATTCTTGACTTTTTTCTCTTGTTATATCACTAATGAGATAGAACAAATTGGAAATATAGTGATAAAATCTTCCAGTATGATTTTAGGTTTGTCTATCTCCTCTCATGGTTCTGTTAATTCTTTCCTCATGTATTATAATTTTATTGCCTTTGTTTGGAATTAAGTTGAATATTGTATTGATTTCCTTGTTAGTTAAATGTTTTGTCACACCAATTGTCTTTTTCTCCAAAGAAATATTAAATAAAGTAGACTTTAAGGCAAAAAGTAACATACTTGTAAATAACATGAGTCAAAGAAGAAATCACAATTGGATATTACAAAATATTTTAAATTAAATACACTTCAAAATACAACATAGAAAAACTTTTAGAATATAGCCTAAAGTACATTTAATGGGGAATTTATATTTTTGAATTACTAGAAAATGAGGAATGTTAAATATCAGTCATCAATAAGTTAGAAAAAGAATAACACATTAAAAATACATAATGTCAAAGGAAGGTAATAAAAAATATAAAGTATCCCTTTCCAGTTACTTATTTCCTATTATTGTAGTTTCCTTTCGGTACAGCTTGTGATCAATAGTTGACTCATTGTGTTTTTGTGTTCATAAATATCTTCATTTAATAACAATGATGATAATAATTAAGAAACTATTACGTGCCAGATGCTGTATAAAAGTTTGACATGCAATATTTAATTTAATCCTCTGAATAATTCTATAAAGAAGGAACTACAGTTTTTCCTGTTCTACAAATGAGAAAACTTAAACTTAAACAAATGTTGTGTAATTTGCCCAAGGTCAAACGGCGTATTCTGACTCCAGAGCCAGCACTCTCAACCAGAACACTACATACATGACTCCCACTGTCTCTTACACACACACTCTTGCATACACTCACAAAGCACAGTCAAGAAAGAACCCACTCTTCCACTCCTCACATTTCCTAGAGGCTGGCCTGTAGAGAGATAACTGTCAGAACACAGATGTTTTGTCTACAAGATCCATCTAGCTATGCCACATATGAGATAAATGCCACTTTTTGGACTTCTAAAATATAGAAATATTTTTGTGTATCTCTAACTCTTAATTGTAGAGTTAGAAGAATTGCTAGTAATTTTCTACTCCCACAAATGCAGAAAATCCATTTCACCATGTCCCTGATAAACATACTCCTTGTCTGACCAGCTCTAAAAACACAAGCTCCTTCCTCAGCAGACCATTTTGAAATGCTGTTTCTTACAGCTCCCTCCACCCCAATGCCACTCATATTACTTGTTTATATTCTCTCATATTTAGTAGGAGGAGGTGTGTTGTGAAATGATACACCTATGGCAGTAAATCCACATAAAATCTCATTTCCCTTGCAAAGTAATATTTTTATGGCACATATTTTTGTTCTGGTTACAATAGTAATGCTTGTTCACTGAAGACAACTGGGGAGATCCAGAAAGAATAAAAGGGAAAATGTAGATTACTTTCAAAATCATCACTATGAGGTAGTGTCAACATGTTGACTTATATAGTTTCTGTAGCCTAGAATGGGATATATATGAATAAACAGGCATAAAAGAAAAACTTTCAGTGGCCAATGAAACATTGCTAATTAGTGACCACATGTGCAAAAATAGATTAAATTGTTTTAATTACAATTCCTTCATAGCTTTGAGTATTGTAAATCTCAAGAACTACCCTTCAGTCTGCTTGTTTCTCTTTGAAAAGTGGCTAACCAAAGTTTATTTTCCACTTGTCCATGAACCACTTAGGATACAGTTCAACTGGCTTGTTTTATATTTATTTATCTTACCAATATTTTCTCTCTCCAAGGGCATTTCCTACATTAAATAATATGTTGACAATATATTAGAGTAGAGCAAATATATGGTAGATAGAGCCAATTTCACTTGACTTTGAGTCTTCCTAACAATGCAGTGACAGTATTAGGTATAAATTAACCATTTAGAAGGTGCATTGCATTAGTCAGTAAAATCATCCATCTAGAGCTTCTCTGGTGACTTACTGTTAAAAATTAATCTTTGAAGATTAAGCATTTTTCTCTATCTCTTAGTATAATGCTTTTATGGTATATATTCTAAATATTAATATATGTGTCTTTTGCTGCTAGACCTATTTCAAAGGGGCTTTACTTAAGGTGAAGATGTATTTAGTCCATAGGGGGTGCTTGTTGGGTAACTGTTCTGTGCCTAGCATTATGTAGTAACAACACAGGGGGAATCAAAGGCACTTAAAGGGTCCTTATAGAAAGTGTACACATGTTCTTTCAGCTGTGTCTTGCAAGAAGCTGCTTAAATATAGTTATTTTCAAGAGAAAAAATATGAGCAATATATGCATTCTGATTTTCTTTCAGCCAGACTGACACCTCATATGCTATGCACAGACTGATGGATAGAGATAAACATGTATAGTAACATTCCAAGGGTATTCTTGTACTTTTCCCTGGACCCTTCTCTCATAGTTTCTAACCTGTTCTTAATCTTACTCCATCCCATTTGACCCTAAACTCTTGGCAGCCTGTGTTTGATCCCACCTCTGGCAATTTAGACTTGGTGTCTGTAATTGGTCTCACTGAGGTTAGCTTTATAGCTCTTCCTTAGAGATTCTGACTGTCTCCTGGGCAGACTGCCCCACATAGTATAGCCCATCCTAATCCTAGTTTTCATAACTTGGCTAATGCCCCAGTCAAACTGACCCTGAGACTGTAATGGAACACTGCATCTCTTTTAGAAATCATGACTACTGCGCAGTATTCATTTCTCCTGATCCTCTTTGTGTTCCATATAGATGAATAGGAGCCTCTGCTTAGAAAAAATACCATGAAAATAGTGCATAATAACTTTATGTACTTTTTTTAACTAAAAAACTAGTTGGAAAAGTAAAATTTTGAGTTTATTTGGTTATTGAAAACAGAGTTCATAAAGAGCAATTGAGAATACAGCACTCCTGTTTCATGTTGCATTGCAGTTGTTTTATGGTGCTGTGCAAAGTCTTACTTTTTCCAAACAAAGAAAATCACCAAGCCTCTCTGCACTTAGTACCAATTAAACTGAGCATATTCAGTTCCATTATTACTGAAGAAAAGTGAGCCCACTGCTTTTGACAGGGAGCTGGCCCCCTTCTGAGGCCACATAAGCATGTTGTGCAGCCACCTGTTAGAAGAGCCTGTAAATTGGCTAGCAATTATTAGCCAGCCTTTCTCCATCAAAGTGCTTAGAATAAGATGGTAATTATGAACAGAAAAGTTAAGAAACAGATTGATTCTCAGATCTGTTATCAACCACAGGCAATGTCATCATACATAAAATGACATTCAAAAACCATTTCTCTCTTCTCTTTGCATTAATAGGTTTTAGGTTTAAGGCCCCAGCCTATTTCCTATAAAACATTTATACCGGCCGGGCGCGGTGGCTCAAGCCTGTAATCCCAGCACTTTGGGAGGCCGAGACGGGCGGATCACGAGGTCAGGAGATCGAGAGACCATCCCGGCTAACACGGTGAAACCCCGTCTCTACTAAAAAAATACAAAAAACTAGCCGGGCGAGGTGGCGGGCGCCTGTAGTCCCAGCTACTCGGGAGGCTGAGGCAGGAGAATGGCATAAACCCGGGAGGCGGAGCTTGCAGTGAGCTGAGATCCGGCCACTGCACTCCAGCCTGGGTGACAGAGCAAGACTCCGTCTCAAAAACAAAACAAAACAAAACAAAACAAAACATTTATACCTATATTGACATTCACCATAGCCTGTAAAGAGAGAAAGTTGATCTTGTATATCCACTTAAAAATGAGGACACAGGGGCACGAGAAGTGTTCAACATCTTACTCATCATCAGAATTAAGGAGGCCTGAAAGGAGAAGAAGCAGACTGGCCCAATGGGAACTGCCATAGTTTTGGCACCAGCAAGATGTAGATTTAACACTTGCTTTGATGTGAACATATTGTGTGACATTGGGCATGTAACCCAAACTCACTGAACCATAGTTTTATCAGTAGCATGGGATTTTAAAAAACTGTATCATAACATTGTTGAAAATATTGAATAAAATACGACTGTTCCCACAAATAAGTTATAAATAAATGGTAACTATTCCTATTGAACTTCTTTTGATGAAAATTGCTTAGAGTCAACCCTAGAAACATCAGTCAGTAGATAAGAGTATTGAAGTAAAAAGGAGATACTTTAACCAGTCAAGGTGAACAATTACATCCAGGAAGTACAATGCCCCTGGGACTGGGAATTATTTATTATAACTTGGGAGTGGAGGCCAAAATGATTTGTTAAGGACGGATGCAAAGAAGAGTGCTACATAAAAATGTTTGCAAAACTGATTTTGTGGCTGGCAATGTAACCAAGAATACTTCTCTGGAAAAAAAAGACCAGCTTCTTCTACAAATGCTGTCATTGACTCAAAATCATCTGGTTTTGTGGAATTTAAAGATGATTATGTGATCAAAGGGATTATCTGCTTTGTGCCAAGTGGTTCATCAATAGATGATAAAGGGGGCCACTAACATGTTTCCTATCTAGATGTTTCTAACTGCTGTGGAGTTATGTTTCTTAAATATTTTTCTCATAAGATATTTTATAATAACATCATCTATCATTATGTCTTTTATACAGATAAGGAAAGTGAAGTTTATAGGGATTAAATGTCCTCTTTATGGATTTATGGCTCATTCAAGTCAGAGGCAAGGAAACCCAGGTCCATGTAACTTGAAAACTCAACTTCTCTCCATCCTATCTTGTTTCCTCCCCCAAGAACAAGAAACTCACTAACAAAAAAGACATCTACATTCTGGGCATTTGTTTTGGTTTGTTTTTTTGAGACAGGATTTTACTCTGGTGCCTAGGTTGGAGTGTAGTTGTACAATCATGGCTCACTGCAGCCTCAACCTCCTGGGCTCAGGCAATCCTCCTGCCTCAGTCTCCTGAGTAGCTTGGACTACAGGTGCATGCCAGCATGCCCGGTTGATTTTTTGAACTTTTTGTAGAGACAGGATCTTGTTATATTGCCCAGGGTGGTCACAAATCCCTGGGCTCAAGAGATCCTCTTTCCTTGGCCTCCCAAAGTGTTGGGATTACAGGTGTGAGCAACTGTGCCCAGCCTACATTCTGTTTAAGAAGGAAACAAGATAATTAAAAAATGAATGTGTTTCTTCAGGGAATAATTCACACACACACACTCAGATATCACAGTATTTACTTACCATCCTCCTAAAGAACAGGAGAAGATGGAAAATAAGCTTTTAAAATATAAGAAAATAGATTATGGGGCTAAATTTTCAGACATTTATTTATTGTAACTTTGTTGTCATCTTATGATGATAAAGGGGGCCACTAATGTGTTTCCTATCTAGATGTTTCTAACTGCTGTGGAGTTATGTTTCTTAAATACTTTTCTCATAAGACATTTTACAATAACATCATCTATCATAAAATTATGAACTCTATGAACTATTCATAATATGTATTCCTATTTTGTTTTCCAGAACAAGTTCAAGGAAATTCAGATTTAGATTTTCTCTGAGGAAAAAATGAGAAAGGGATTATGCTGTTTTCTGCATCTCCCTATGAAATTCTTTGCTTCTATTGAAAGAGTTGTAATTCATCACAAAATGATAAATGAGCAGCTACTGTTTTCAAGTCACTACACTAACCACTACTTGAAAACGGGGAAAAAAGAAGAGGGAAGATGACAGGTCCTTCGTCTTTAATAAGTATATAATCTGAATTAAAAACCAACACAAAGGAATCATCATGACTGTTAAAGTCATGCAGGAAATAGATTGCTTTTCTATCCACCAGTGTTTCTGATCCCTGTCCTGACTTTCCTTCCTCCACTAGGACTAATAATACCTACTACCATATAATGTGACATAATGCCTCTATAGGACAGTGCAAAACTTCTGGATAACCTCCTCCCTTCCTGATGTTTAGGTATTTTTCAGAGGGCCAATTTTCAAAGAACACTAGTGCCTTCTTTACAGTTTTTTCCAGGCTTTTGTGAGCACTTACTGTTCTCCAGGCATTTCTCTAGGAAATTTCACATCCACTATCATACTTATTTTCATATTGTCTTGATATTAATAACTTCCATTTCACAAATGAAGAAATGAATAATCAGATATATGAAATAAGTTGCCCAAGATCATGCCACCAGCTCATGCTAAAACCAAGATGTAAATACAGGGCTCCAAAAGGCATTCTAAGTTCAGTACTTTTTTCACTGCACCACTTTGTACTTAAGTACAAATAGTTGGCCTTGTGTCCCTAGCTGGGTCCTCCAGGAAGTCCATTACACGATGGAGATTAGTGACCATGAAAATTATTAGGTAACACTCTCAGAATCAACAAAATTAGTATTAGGGAAGGAGACTGGGGGAGATGAACAGTGATGCATTCACAACCAGACCTCAGACAAGACTTTGAACTAGCACATTGACACAGTTTTGGATGCGTGCTACCCCAGAAGGAGAGTTTAAATCTGTATAAAGTGGCTCTCTTTAGAGATAATTCCCAGAGAATACTAATGGTTGAGAGGTGTCAACTGGTTTCCCAGCAGATGGAGGAAAATCCTTCAGTCTTAAATAGGGATTTGGGTGGCAAAGAAAAGCATTCACATCTTAGAGCTTTTTGCATCCGACTCTCAAACTAATTCTTGGATCTCTTTCAATTAATTCATCAAACCATTCACCGTGGGTTTTTCAAAAGCATGCTCAATTAGAGTCTTGGGAATGCAGCAATTTTATAACGTGAATTTTTAGTCTTTAAGTATTCATCACAATGTCCAAGTCCATAAGCTTCCCTCTTAATCAAGGAAGATAAACTAGGGATGCCTTGGGTTAGCTGACCCTGATGTATATTACATGGAATCTAAAAAAGACCGCCATATTGGATTTCTCACTTTTTGCTTGAAGGCTCTATTTTATGCAAAAATTACTTAATATATAAGCAAATCAAACTGAAATTCTGCTATAAAACATTAAGGCAAAAACTTTTGTATACAGCTTCTCACATTTCATGCAATATTTTGTATTTGTCCACCATTTTAAGATTGCATTACTCCTTCTGATATACAATCTCCAATCACCAAGTACGAGCTGAATATTGTAGTTGATGAAATTCCTGACAATCAGTACTAACCACAACAAAGAACCTAATCTTTTAGCAGATATAGAATGAAGATTCCTCCTCCCAATCTATTTCATTATTGTTTAACACTTATTAGACTTATCAAAACAAGTTTAGTAGTCTCCCATGGGAAGTATTCTGACATTTTAAAGCACTACTGCGTTTTTATTTGGGTGCAAATAAAGGTTGTTTTAATTGAGTGATTTTTTTGAGTAGAGGTAATCTATAAAGAGCTCAGCATTTTTTCCGACTTTCCCTAAATTATCTAAATATGAAATGTTTCAATTGTATTATCTTGGACCTAAATGAATGAAGCTGAGTGAAAACCAGGTAGCTTCCAGAAATCTTTATAATCCTATTGTCCACTACAAATTGCACAAATTGCCCTTCATTATCTCAAAAATCTCTTTTAACAATCACAGTGAAATCTTTGTCCATGCTTGAACATTTACAATGCATTTATTCATTCCAAAGATCAGAAATCCTGATTTTTATTCTGTTTATTTTCACATTATCAAAGACTACTATATAAGAGTAGTCTCAAAAGTGATATGTACACAACAAATGTGTGTGTACAGAGTTATACTGGAAATATCAAAAAAAAGTATCAAGACCTTCTTTTGAAAATAATATGTAGTATATTCAGTATTAGTAATAGCACCTCCTCACTCAGTCCAGAGAACAGACTGGAGAGTGGTAGAGCCAGGGATGGAGGGTTGACCATAGTGCTCTCATATGTTCCACAGCAAGTGCTCAGAAAGGTGTATTTACAGATCCTGCCTAGTTTAAACAAAACGAACGCTTGCACAATAAATGAGTGCTTTAAAAAGATAACTATTGGGTACAGGACTTAATACCTACGTGATAAATAATCTGTACAAGAAACCCCTGTGACATGAGTTTACCTATGTAACAAACCTTCACATGTACACCGAAATCCAAAATAAAAGTTAAAAAGAGACCAAGTCCCTCCAAAAAAAGATTCTTGCAAAGAAACAGTTGATTAAAGTAAACACTAATATTGCAAACTTTTCTAACATGAAACACATCTTGATAATTTTTTTGCAATCTTTACAATCATGCATCTTAATCCAGTAATCTGTAAATATCCACTCACCATAATGATATATTTTTAAATACATCTTTTGAGATTCCTTGCTTATTGTTAAAGCACAATAATCTACATACCACTGAGAAACATCTTTCTGCTGTGGTCAAAATGATCAAAACAAGAAACGTAAATTAATATTGGCAGTCAACATTCATTCTTCTGCTAGCAAATGCCATTTGAAAATGCAGAGAAACTTAGTTAAAGGTTTAAAAAAACAGGTATTGTTATGCAGTATGGGATGTTTGTTATACAGTTGGGTCAAGGCACAAACGTTTCTACCATGCTCAGCTTATAGTATTTACTAGATTTTTTTTAATGATAAAATATACATACAACTGTAATTTGTGAGTCATTAAAGGACAGATGTCCTGCAGAAGATATGCTCTCAAAGGAAATGACTTATTATTATTATTATTATTATTTTTGAGATGGAGTCTTGCTCTGTCGCCCAGGCTGGAGTGCAGTGGCCGGATCTCAGCTCACTGCAAGCTCCGCCTCCCAGGTTTACGCCATTCTCCTGCCTCAGCCTCCCCAGTAGCTGGGACTACAGGCGCCTGCCACTTCGCCCTGCTAGTTTTTTTTTTTTTGTATTTTTTAGTAGAGACAGGGT
This sequence comes from Macaca fascicularis, assembly GCF_037993035.2. Lineage (NCBI taxonomy): Eukaryota > Metazoa > Chordata > Mammalia > Primates > Cercopithecidae > Macaca > Macaca fascicularis. The sequence goes on from NC_088379.1 coordinate 106,560,122, forward strand.
TTCTCTGTGTTAGCCAGGATGGTCTCGATCTCCTGACCTCGTGATCTGCCCGTCTTGGCCTCCCAAAGTGCTGGGATTACAGGCTTGAGCCACTGCGCCCTTCCGACTTATTTTTATATCACTGTAATTTATGGAACAAAAAAGTGCTATATAAATTAACCCCTAGTATAGTAGATACTGTGTCTAGAATTCTGGGAATAGGTCACAGAAATAGTCAAATATACGCAATTCAATCACTGCATCATTTGTTGAACAATGCAAGTCATTGCAAAAACGAATTGAAGCAAAATTGCACAAAGTACTACAGTGTGTCATTCATCAGATTAAGCTTATTTTTTAATGACACCTTCAAATAAGAATGCATCTTTATAATAGATGTAATGAAATGTGGAAGGACTATGAAAATCTTTTGTTCCAAAGAGCTACATCTTTTGACATGTGGCAAAGCAAATATAAGACTTGCCGATAGTTGGCAAGATGGCCGAATAGGAACAGCTTCGGTGGGCAGCTCCAATCTGCAAGATCAACACAGAAGGCGGGTGATTTCTGCATTTCCAACTGAGGTACCCAGCTTATCTCATTGGGACCAGTTACACAGTGGTGCAACCAGAGCAGGGTAGGGCGTCATCTCACACAGGAAGCACAACTGGTGGAGAAACTCCCTCACCTAGCTAAGGGAAGCCATGAGGGACTGTGCCGTGAGGAACAGAGCACTCCAGCCCAAATACTACATTTTTCCCACTGTCTGTGCAACCTGCAGACCAGGAGATTCCCTCTGGTGCCTACACCACCAGGGCTGTGGGTTTTAAGCACAAAACTGGGAGGCTGTTTGGGCAGACACTGACATAGCTGCAGAAATTCTTTTTCATACCCCAGTGGCACCTGGAACACCTGCAAGACAGAGCCGTTCACTGCCCTGGAAAGGGGGCTGAAGCCAGGGAGCCAAGTGGCCTAGTGCAGTGGATCCCACCCCCACGGAGCCCAACAAGCTAAGATCCACTGGCTTGAAATGCTTACTGCCAGCACAGGAGTCTGAAGTTGACCTGGGATGCTCCAGTTTGGTGGGGGGAGGGGTGTCCACCTTTACCGAGGCTTGAGTAGGTGGTTTTCCCCTCACAGTGTAAATAAAGCCACCTGGAAGTTTAAACTGGGCAGAGCCCACCACAGCTCAGCAAAGCCATTATAGCCAGACTATCTCTCTAGATTTCTCCTCTCTGGGCAGGGCATCTTTGAAAGAAAGGCAGCAGCCCCAATAAGGTGCTTACAGATAAAACTCTCATCTTCCTGGGACAGAGCACCTGGGGGAAGGGGCAGCTGTGGACACAGCTTCAGCAGACTTAAATGTTCCTGCCTGTTGGCTCTGAAGACAGCAGCAGATCTCCCAGCACAGTGCTTGAGCTCTGCTAAGGGACAGACTGCCTCCTCAAGTAGTTTCCTAATCCCCATGCCTCCTGACTGGGAGACACCTCCCAGCAGGAGTCAACAGACAGCTTATACAGGAGAGCTTGGACTGGTATCTGGCAGGTGCCCCTCTGGGAAGAAGTTTCCAGAGGAAGGAACAGGCAGCAATATTTGCTGTTCTGCAGCCTCCGCTGGTGGTACCCAGGCAATAACAGTCTGGAGTGTACTTCCAGCAAACTCCAGCAGACCTGCAGCAGAGCGGCCTGATTATTAGAAGGAAAACTAACCAACAGAAAGGAATAGGATCAACATCAACAAAAAGTACATCCACACAGAAACCCCATCTGAAGGTCACCAACATCAAAAACCAAAGGTAGATAAATCCATGAAGATGAAAAACCAGCAAAAAAGGCTAAAAAGTCTCTTATCCTCCAAAGGATCACAACTCCTCAACAGCAAGGGAAGAAAACTGGATGGAGAATGACTTTGATTAATTGACAGAAGTAGGCTTCAGAAGGTGGATAATAAATGCCTCCAAGCTAAAGGAGCATTGTTCTAACCCAATGCAAGGAAACTAAGAACCTTGAAAAAAGGTTAGAGGAATTGCTAACTAGAATAACCAGTTTAGAGAAGAACATAAATAACCTGATGGTGCTGAAAAACACAGCACGAGAACTTAATGAAGCATACACAAGTATCCATAACTGAATCAATCAATTGGAAGAAAGGATATCAGAGACTGAGTATCAACTTAATGAAATAAAGGGTGAAGACAAGATTAGAGAAAAAAGAATGACAAGAAACGAACAAAGCCTCCAAGGAATATGAGACTATGGGAAAAGACCAAACCTACATTTGATTGGTGTACCTGAAAGTAACGGGGAGAATGGAACCAAGTTGAAAAACACTCTTCAGGATATTATCCAGGAGAACTTCCCCAACCTAGCAAGACAGGCCAACATTCAAATTCAGGAAATACAGAGAACACCACAAAGGTACTCCTCAAGGAGAGCAACCCCAAGACACATAATCATCAGATTCACCAAGGTTGAAATGAAGAAAAAAATGTTAAGGGCAGCCGGAGAAAAAGGTCGGGTTACTCACAAAGGGAAGCCCATCAGACTAACAGTGGATCTCTTGGCAGAAACCCTACAAGCCAGAAGAGAGTGGGGCCAATATTCAACATTCTTTTTTTTTTTTTTTTTTTGAGATGGAGTCTAGCTCTGTTGCCCAGGCTGGAGTGCAGTGGCCAGATCTCAGCTCACTGCAAGCTCCGCCTCCCAGGTTTAGGCCATTCTCCTGCCTCAGCCTCCCAAGTAGCTGGGACTACAGGCGCCCACCACCTCGCCTGGCTAGTTTTTTGTATTTTTTTTAGTAGAGACGAGGTTTCACCATGTTAGCCAGGATGGTCTCGATCTCCTAACCTCGTGATCCGCTCGTCTCGGCCTCCCAAAGTGCTGGGATTACAGGCTTGAACCACCGCGCCCGGCCTCAACATTCTTAAAGAAAAGAATTTTCAACCCAGAATTTCAAATCCAGTCAAATTAAGTTTTATAAGAGAAGGAGAAATAAAATATTTTACAGACAAGCAAATGCTGAGAGTTTTTGTCACCTCCAGGCCTGCCGTACAAGAGATCCTGAAGGAAGCATTAAATATGGAAAGGAAAAACTAGTACCAGCCACTGCAAAAAAATACAAATTGTAAAGACCATTGACACTATGAAGAAACTGCATCAACTAACGGGCAAAAAAACCAACTAGCATCATAATCACGGGGTCATATTCACACATAAAAATATTAACCTTAAATGTAAATGGACCAAATGCCCCAATTAAAAGACACAGACCGGCAAATTGGATAAAGAATCAAGACCCATCAGAGTGCTGTATTCAGGAGACCCATCTCACGTGAAAAGATACAGATAGGCTCAAAATAAAGGGATGGAGGAACATTTACCAAGCAAATGGAAAGCAAAAAAAAAAAAAAAAGCAGGGGTTGCAATCTTAGACTCTGATAAAACAGGCTTTAAACCAACAAAGATGAAACAAAGACAAAGAAGGGTATTACATAATAGTAAAGGGATCAATGCAACAACAAGAGCTAACTATCCTAAATATATATGCACCCAATACAGGAGCACCCAGATTTATAAAGCAAGTTCTTAGAGACCTACAAAGAGACTTACACTCCCACACAATAACAGTGGGAGACGTTAACACCCCACTGTCAATATTAGACAGATCAACAAGACAGAAATGTAACAAGGATATTCAGGACTTGAACTCAGCTCTGGACCGAGTGGACCTAATAGACATCTACAGAACTCTCCACCCCAAATTGACAGAATATACATTTGTCTCAGCACCATATCACACTTATTCGAAAATTGATCACCCATAATTGGAAGTAAAACACTCGTCAGCAAATGCAAAAGAACAGAAATCATAGCAAACAGTCTCTCAAACCACAGTGCACTCAAACTAGAACTCAGGATTAAGAAACTCACTCAAAACTGCTCAACTACATGGAAACTGAACAACCTGATCCTGAATGACTACTAGGTAAGTAACAAAATGAAGGTAGAAATAAAGAAGTTCTTTGAAAGTGATGAGAACAAAGACATAACGTACTAGAATCTCTGGGACACAGCTAAAGTACTGTTTGAGGGAAATTTACAGCGCTGAATGCCCACAGGGAAAAGCAGAAAGATCTAAAATTGACAGCCTAACATCATAATTAAAAGAACTAGAGAAGCAAGAGGAAACAAATTCAAAAGCTAGCAGAAGGCAAGAAATAACTAAGATCAGAGCAGAACTGAACAAGATAGAGACACAAAAAAAACCTTCAAACAAATTAGTGAATCCAGGTGCTGCTTTTTTGAAAAGATTAACAAGATAGATAGATGGCTAGCCAGAGTAATAAAGAAGAAAAGAGAGAAGAATCCAACAGACACAATAAAAAGTGATAAAAGAGATATCACCACCAATCCCACAGAAATACAAACTATGAACAGAGAATACTATAAATACCTCTAAGCAATTAAAGTAGATAATTAGAAGAAATGGATAAATTCCTGGAAATATGCGCCCTCCCAAAGCTAAACCAGGAAGAAGTCAAATCATTGAATAGACCAATAACAAGTTCTGAAATTGAGGCAGTAATTAATAGCCTACCAACCAAAAAAAGCCCAGGACCAGATGGATTCACAGCCAAATTCTACCAGAGGTAAAAGGAGGAGCTGGTACCATTCCTTCTGAAACTATTCCAAACAACAGAAAAAGAGGGACTCCTCCTTGACTCATTTTATGAGGCCAGCCACATCCTGATACCAAAACCTAGCAGAGACCCAACAAAAAGGAAAATTTCATTCCAATATCTCTGATGAACATCAATGCGAAAATCCTCAATAAAATACTAGCAAACCAAATATAGCGGCACATCAAAAAGCTTCTCCACCACAATCAAGTCTGCTTCATCACTGGGATGCAAGGCTGGTTCACCATATGCAAATCAGTAAACATAATCCATCACATAAATAGAACCAATGACAAAAACCACATGATTATCGCAACAGATGCAAAAAAAGGCCTTCAATAAAATTCAACACCCCATCATGCTAAAAACTCTCAAAAACCTAGGTATTGATGGAACGTATCTCAAAATAATAAGAGTTATTTATGAAAAACCCAAAACAGAGCCGATATCATACTGAATGGGCAAAAACTGGAAGCATTTCCTTTGTAAACCGGCACAAGATAAGGATGCCTTCTCTTGCCACTCCTATTCAATACAGTATTGGAAGTTCTGGCCATGGCAATCAGGAAAGAGAAAGAAATAAAGAGCAGTCAAATCAGAAGAGAGGAAGGCAAATTGTCTCTGCAGATTTCATGATTGTATATTTAGAAAACCCCATCATCTCTCAGCCCAAAATCTACTTAAGCTGATAAGCAACTTCAGCAAGTCTCAGGATACAAAATCAGTGGACGAAAATCACAAACATTCCTATACACCAATAATAGACAAACAGAGAGCCAAATCATGAGTGAATTCCCATTCACAATTGCTACAAAGAGAATAAAATACCTAGGAATACAACTTACAAGAAATGTGAAGGACCTCTTCAAGGAGAACTACAAACCACTGCTCAAGAAATAAAAGAGGACACAAACAAATGGAAAAACATTCCATGCTCATGGATAGAAAGAATCAGTTTTGTGAAAATGGCCATATTGCCCAAAGTAATTTATAGATTCATGCTATTCCCATTAAGCTACCATTGAATTTCTTCACACAATTAGAAAAAAAACTACTTTAAAGGATTATAAATCATTCTACTTTAAAGACACATGCACATGCATATTTATTACAGCACAATTTACAATAGCAAAGACTTGGAACCAACCCAAATCCCCAAGGATAGACTGGATAAAGAAAATGTGGCACATATACACCATGGAAAACTATGCAGCCATGAAAAGGATAAGTTCATACCCCTTGCAGGGACGTGGGTGAAGCTGGAAGCCATCATTCTCAGCAAACTAACACAGAAACAGAAAACCAATCACTACATGTTCTCACTTATAACTGGAAGTTGAACAATGAGAACACATGGACACAGGGAGGGGAACATCACATACCAGGGCCTGTTGGGGTGGGGGGCCTAGGAGATGGATACCATTAGGAGAAATACCTAACGTAGATGATGGGTTGATGGGTGCCGCAAACCATCATGGCATGTGTATACCTATGTAACAAACCTATACATTCTGCACATGTATCCCAGAACTTAAAGTATAATAAAATAAAATAAAAATTAAGAAAAAAAGTACTGATATAAAGCAAATTAAAATTTCGTGGACTAAGATTTAAAATCTAATACTAAGGAACTTAGATGCAATTTCATCCCTAATTATAATAAAAAAAAAGAGTTGCAGAACTTCAAGACAACATATATTTTTTTCTTTAAAAAACAGAAGTGTTCCAATTTTGCTTTCCTTCTGTAATTTAGAGAGACTATTGATATAATACAGATATTTACAACAACACATTTATTTTGTCCTTTATAGGTAAAGGTAACATTTTTACAATAAATGAGAAAGTGATTGTTTTATGAAAGAAAACTGAGCAATGGAAAGAACATTGAAAATGAGTATTTGAAATCTTTTTCCTCATTATTTCTTTTCCTGAAAATAATGAATGTCATATAAAAACTCCTTCTATACTCTTAAAAAACTGTTAACAGAATCTTGTTTAAAAAATAATAAAAAATGCAACACCTCTTCCATTCGCTTGCAAGAACAACTGACTTACATCAAGGAAATGGAAATTTGCTAGTAGTGTTTTAGAAATCAAAATTTTGCATAATCCATGAGTAGAAGCTATTGATTTAGTAAGCAAAACCAGTGCAAACCACTTGCATTTGCATTTATGCTTTTCTCTGCAGTAACGTCTTCAGCTATGAAAGCCATTTGAAATATTATTGAAATAAACTAAATAAACTAAACCAAATAATCACTTTTCCTATTCACAATGGGTTAAACCAGGACTTTTTTAATAGCGAAGAATATTCATTCACATCATTCTCAAAATATTTTTTTTGGCACCAATCATGAAATATATTATCTTTAATGTTTATTCCATCTTTATTTTATGTTTAAAATTCATTCCTGTATGTTTTATGGCATATATATTAGTATTTGTACATTACATATAAATATACATATATTATAGGTGAAAGTATAAACATTTTTGCTGAGGAAAATCTGAAATCCAAAAAGATTGGTGATGTTTTATTAGTCTTTCTACATGTTCTTTCTGGATGTTCATGTTTTTGACCAGCAGGTGTCAATATCCGGAAGTGTGGCTGCATTTTGCCTCCAGCCACACTTCCAGATTTGGTGACATCTTACCTCACTCAACAGGAAAAGCATTCCGCACTCTCCCACAAGTTAAAGAAAAGACAATGAATTGAGTCTGTTCACCTGGCAAAAAAAAAAAAAAACAGGGAGGGCCTGTTTCATTGGTCAAAGATAGTGACCTGGCAGTGCATTTTTGCATTCATATATATTAACTGGGTTTTAGGAAAAACAGAAGTCTTATTGAACTGCAGGAGATTGCTGAGGGAAAGGGGACACCAAAACACCATGCTTTAAGACAACCTGATTACTGAGGTGGGCTTGTGGCAGCGGAATGAGTATGTGCTATGGAGCAAGAGATACTTGGTTTCCAGTCCTATTGGTAGTGACCTTGTGCAAGTTAATTAATAGCTCACTGCCTCAGGCAACTAATCTATAAAAAACACATAATGATGCCCAAACCACAAGATGACTATAAGGATTACAGAATGTGGTATAAAGAAAGCATCTATCATTCTGCGGTAACTTACAGACTGAATTTAGGAAAATACCCTTAAAATAAAGGCTAACAGGATGATTTGCTGTTTCCTGCTTTTGATCAAGGGCGAGATTTCATTCCAGTATCCACGGCATTCTCATGCTCTCTCTTGATCTCTCTGTCTCTCTTTCTGTCTCTTTCTTTCTCTCTTATATCTATCTCTCTGTCAACACACATATATAGCTTTTCTGAGATATAACTGACATGCAATGAATCACACATTCTTCAAATGTACAATCTGGTGACTTTTGAATTTATGTATACACTCATGAAACCATCACAATAAAATTGATAAATATATCCACCACTCCCCCAAATTTTCTCATGCCTATTTGTAATACTTCCTTCTCCCAGCCCCTGCCTATCAACAGGGGATCATCTATTTACTTTCTGCCATTGTAAATGATTTTGCATTTTCTAGAATTTTATGAAAATAGAATATATAATATGAAACCTTTTTGTCTGTCTTATTTTATTCAGCATAATTGTTTTGAGATTCATGCATGCCATTGTTCATTCTTTTTCATTGCTGAGTAGTATTCCATTATACAGACATATCATGATTTGTCCACTGACCAATTGATATTTATTTGGATTGTTAACAGATGTGGGCTATTACCAATAAAGCTGTAATGAACATTATTGTACAAGTTTTTATGTGGATATATTCTTTTGCTTTGATTGGAGTGAAATGGGTTGGAGTAAAATGACTGGGTCAGATTGTAGGTATGTATTTATCTTTTAAGAAACCACAAATTGTTTTCCAAAGGGGTTGTATCATTTCATATTCCAACCATTAGTGTATGAGAGTTCCAGTTCCTCAATCTCTGCTCCGCAACAATTGATATGATCAGATATTTTAATTTTAGACACTGTCACTTTAATTTGCATTTCTGTACTAACTTTTGGTGTTAGTACATCTTTTCCTATGTTTATTTTCCATATATATATCTTCTTGGGTGAAGTGTCTATTCAAATCTTTTATGACTTCTTTATCAAATTGTTTGATTTCTTATTGAAAGCATTTAGTGTTCTTAAAGCATTCTGTATGCAAGTCCTTTATCTCATATGTAATTTGCAAATATTTTCTTGCAGTGTGTGACTTGATTTTCAACAATGTCTTTCAAAGGGTCATATAGTTCTTAATTTTGATGAAGTCCAATTGATTCACTATTTTCTTTTAAGAATTATAATTTTAGCATTGTATCTAAGAAATATTTGCTAAATCCAAGGTCACAGATATTTTTTTTTCCTATGTTTTTCACTAGACATTTGTTACTTTTAGAATTTGCACGTCAGTGTATGACTCATGTTGGGCTAATTATTATATGTTATATGAGATATGAACTGAAGAGTTTTGTTGGGGGAAGGAGATATGAATATCCAATTTTTCTAGCATCATTTTTTTAAACACTAATTTTCTTCATAGAAATTCTTCTGTACTTTGGTTGAAAGTCAACTGACCATATATGTGCAAGTGTATTCCTGAATTCTCTGTATTCTGTTCAAATAACCTATTTGTCTATATTCACATGAATGGTATATTGTTCAGTTTACTGTAGCATTATTAGTCTTGGGACTCAATATTATAAGTCCTCCAACTTTGTTCCTCTTAAATTTGTTAGGCTATCCTAGTCTTTTGCATTTCCATATGAATTTTAGAATCGGCCTATAGAAGAACCTTTAAAAATATTGTTTTGGTATTTTGATTATGATTGCATCAATTATATAGATTGCTTTGAGTAGAATTGACATCTTGACAGTATTCAGTCTTGTGATACAGGGACACAACACATCTCTCCATTTATGTAAGAATACATTCATTTCTTTTAGTAATGTTTTAGAGCTTTTGCTTTATAGATCTTACACATCTTTTGTTACATGCATGACTATGTACTTTACATTTTAATGCTACTATATATGACATGTTTTAAAGTTCAAATTTCTGATTTTATTGCTAGCATACAGAAGCACAACTGACTTTTGAACATTTATCTTTTATCTTGCAGTGATAATAAACTAATTAGTTCCAGTACCTTTTTAAAAAATTCCATAGGATTTTCTATATTGACAACACGTGGTCTTTGAATAAAGATCATTTTGTATCTTTGTATCTAATATGAATGTCCTTTTGTTTTACATGCCTTAGTGACTAGATCCTCCAATACAATGATAGCTATAAACGATGAGAGCAAACATCCTTAGAAGGAAACAGCAGGTTTTTTTTTTTTTTCTTAATTAGGACATTAGATGTCGGTTTTTCTTAAATGCTCCTTATCAGATTGAAGGATTTTCTTTCTATTCCTAATGTGATGAGATTTTGTGTGTGTGAGTGTGTGTGTGTGTGTGTGTGTGTGTGTGTCTGTTAGTGAATGGTGAGCTACAAATATTAAACTAACCTTGCATTTCTAGGATAAACTCAATTTGATTATAATGTATTATCTTTTCTATATATTACTGGACTTGATTTGCTGACATTTTGTTAAGAAATTTTACATCTTGTGAAATATATTATTCTTTACTTTTATTGAAATACATTTTTCTCATCTTAGTATTAGGGTAACACTGGCTTCATAGAATAAGCTGGGAAATATTGCTTCCTACTCAATTTTCTAAAATAAAATTTGCATAATTAGTATTATTTCTTTCTTAAATGTTTGGCAGAATTCATCATTGAAGATATCTAGGGCTGGAGGTTTTAATGTGAAGGTTTTTAACTTATTTTTTAAATTATAAAATGGAGGTAGGGCTATTTGTATTACATATTTATTCTTCAGTAACCCTTAATGACTTGTGTCTTTCAATAAATTTACTCATTTGATACAAGTTGTAGAATATATATATATATATATATTTCATTTGATTTCTTATTAGCCACTGAATATCTGTAAAATCTGTAATGATGTCACCTCTCTCATTTATGATATTAGTGATATAGGTATTCTTATTTTTTCCTGATTAGTCTGACTGACGTTTGTCTTTTTTTAAAGCTTCTCAAAGGGTCAGCTTTTGATTCCATTAATTTTCTCTGTTGTTTTACTATTTACTATTTCATTCATTTCAATGCTAATTATTATTATTTATTTTCTCCTGCCTACTTTGGGTTCCATTTGATTTTGTCTTACTATTTTCTAAAGATAGAAGTAAGGTTATTTAAGACCTTTATTTTTTATATAGGCATTTTGTTCCATAAATTTTCTGCTAAGTAATGCTGCATTGCAAATATATTGACATGCCCTTTTTTCCCTCCATTAAAATGCTTTGATTTCCTTTTTGATTTATTTTTTGACCCATAATTTACTTACAATTGTTTTATTTAGTTTTCAGGCATTTGGAGATTTTTCAGATATTTTTCTATTATTGATTTCATATCAATTCCATTGTGGTCAGAGGACATACTATGTATGACTTGAATCCTTTAAAGTTATATTGAGACTTATTTTATGGCCCAAATTTAGAATATACATATTGACCTTACAATAGTATCAATAGTATCAATATTAAACTTACAATAGTATTCTTCTTACTGAAGAATAAATATGTAATACAAATAGCCCTACCTCCATTTGATAATTTTAAAAATAAGTTAAAAACATTCACATTAAAATTTAGAATATACATCTTGAACTTACAATAGTCAGTGCTCAAGTAATATTACACTTCATATATTCCAAGAGTCTTAAAATATTTCTCTCCTCTTGACCTGCTTGTTATTATTGTCATATGTCTACATATATTATAAATCTCAAAATTGCCATTAATTTTAATGTAAACAGTCATTTTTAAAGAACTTATTTCACGGCCCAAATCTTGGTAAATATTCCATGTACACTGGAAAAGAATGTGCATTTTGTTATTGTTGAGAAGAGTGTTCTATAAATGTCAACTATGTCAAGTTGGTTGACAGTGTTATTCAAGTCTTCTATATCCTTACTGGTTTTCTATCTCCTTATTTTATCAATTATTGAGAAATGAATATAGAAATCTTTGATTATTGCCGTGGAATTGTCTATTATTTCTATTTCAATTGTACCAGTTTTTGCTTGCTGGGTTTCAAAACTCTTTTACTAGGTAGATAAACACTTAAGATTGTTAGGTCATCTTAACGAGTTGACACCTTAGTCATTATGAAATAAGCTTCTGTTTCATTAATGATGTTGTTTTCTCTGAAATATATTTTGTTTGATATTAATATACCTATCCCAGTTTTCTTTTTATAAGTGTTAACTTATTATATCTTTTACCATCCTTTCACCTTGAAACTATTTGTGGTTTAAACATCACATGTTCTCACTTGTAAGCGGGAGATGAATAATGAGAACACATGGACATAAAGCGGGAAACAACACACACTGAGGCCTGTAAGAGGTTGGCGGGTGGGAGGAGGAATAGCATCAGGAAGAATCGCTAATGGATGCTGGGCTTAATACCTAGGTGATGGGATGATCTGTGCAGCAAACTGCAGTGGCACACATTTACCTATGTAACTAACCTGCACATCCTGCACATGTACCCCTGAACTTAAAATAAAACCTGGGAAAAAAAACTTACTTGTGGTTTTATATTTAAAGTGGGTTTCCTACAGGCAGCGTATGATTTGGTCTAGCTTTTTTATCCAATCTGATAATCTCTACATTTTGGTTGGTATTTAAAGTAGGGGTCAATAAACTCTAGCCAACTGGCTAAATCTGGCAGTGGTATGTATTCCTATGGCCTATGAACTAAAAATAGATTTTTATCTTTTAAAGAGTTTGTAGAAAGAACAAAGAAGAAAATGCAACAGAGATTATATGTGGCCCACAAAGTCTAAGATATGTGCTATCTGGTCTTTTATAGAAGTTTGCCCACTTCATTTATCATACCTGTTCTTTGTTCTGTTTTTTTCCTTCTTCCTTTAGATTAATTACTTATTGTGATTCCATTTTACTGTCTTCTTGGCTAATCAGCTATAATTCTTTTTGTTTGTTTTAGTGGTTGCATTCGAATTTAGAGTACACATCTTGAACTTACAATAGTCAGTGCTCAAGTAATATTACACCTCATATACTCTAAGAGTCTTAAAATATTTCTCTCCTCTTGACCTGTCTGTTATTATTGTCATATGTCTACATATATTATAAATCTCACAATTACCATTAGTTTTAATGTAAACAGTCATTTTTAAAGATATTTAAATAAGAGAAAATATTTTCTGTTTACCCATGTACTTAACATTTATACTTTATTCACCTTTATGTAGACACAAATTCCCACTGGCTATCATTTCCCTTCTGCTGCAGGGACTTATTTTAACATTTCTTGTAATGCATGCCTTCTAGTGGTGAATTCTTTTAGTATTTCTGACTTAAATGTCTTTATGTTACCATCATTTTCAGGAAAGAACTCCCTGGGTATAGAATTCTAGGTTAATAGTTTTTCATTACTTTAAAGACCTTGCTGTACTATCGTCTGATTGAATTGTTTCTGATGAGAAATCTGCTGTCATCCTTATTTTTGTTCTTCTGTATATAACTTATTCCACCACCACCCCTCTTCCTTCTGGCTGCTTTTATGATTTTATCTTCATTGCTGGTTTTGAGTGATGTGATCATAAGAAACCTTAGTGTACATTTATCCATATTGCCATATTTCTGGCTTAGGATTTTTTTTTTTTTTTTTTTTTTTTAGCTCCACTCCATGTACCTGTGGAGAGCAAATTTAGAAATATTTCAACCATGATTTTCTCAAATAATGTTTCTGCTCTCTACCTTCATGGATTCCAATTACCTGCACAGTTGTCCTTTGATATCCCTGGGGGATTGGTTCCAGAACTCCCTCAGACACCCAGCTCCTACAATGCTCAAGTCTCTTATATTAAAAAGTGAAGTATTTGCATATTGCTGTCTTGTATACTTTAAATCATCTCCAGATTTATTGTAATACCTAATGCAATGTAAATGCTATGTAAATACTTGTTATACTTGATTCTCTAGGGCAATGGTCGCCAACCCCCAGGCCAGAAACAGGAAGTGGGCTGCACAGCAGGAGGTGAGTGGCAGGCCAGCAAGCATTACCGCCTGAGCTGGACAGATGAGTGGCAGCATTAGACTGTCATAGGAGCGCAAACACTATTGTGAACTGCACGTGCAAGGGATCTAGTTTGCACGCTCCTTATGAGAATCTAATGCCTGATGAACTGACGGTGGAACAGTTCATCCCGAAACCATCCCACCTCCCCCAGTCTGTGGAAAAAATGTCTTCCACAAAACTGGTCCCTGGTGCCAAAAAGGTTTGGGATCACTGGTCTAGGGAATAATCACAAGGGAAAAACGTCTGTGCATGTTGAGTACAGACACAATCATCCTTTTTAAAAAAATATTTTTTAATCTGTGGTTGGTTAAATCTATGGATGCAGAACCTGCAGATACACAGAGCCCACTGTTTATTAGTTTATTTGAAGTTGATCATTTATTTTTTGCTGCTTCATTTTGGATGATGCTTATTTCTACTTCTTCAAGTTCACTTATGTTTTCCTCAGTAAAGCCTAATCTTTCCTTGCAGGTAATCCTTATTATTTGCAGATTCTTTATTTGTAAATTCACCTATTGCTAAAATGCATTTGTAGCCCCAAATCAATACTTGCTGTGCTTTTAAGGTCGTTCATGGTCATTAGTAAACTAGCAAAAAGAATCTGAGTTATTCCCAGCTGAGGTCAAACGAGACAACACTCTGCCTTCTGGTTTCAGCTCTCATGCGGTAAATAAATGCCTGTTTTTGTGGTCTACTTGGTGCCGCATTTTTGTACTTTTTATCTTAATTTCACTGTTCAAAATGAGCCCCAAACATAGTGCCAAAGTGCTGTTTAGTGTTCCTAACACAGGAAGACTGTGATATGCCTTGTGGAGAAAATGTATGTGTTAGACAAGCTTTGGTCAGCATGAGTTATAGTGCCATTGGCCATGAGTTCAATGTTAATCTATTAACAATGTATATTAAATAGTGTCTTTAAACAGACACAAATATAAAACAAAATCTTATATTGATTGATTGAGGAAAATTTTGTGACCAGAAGCTCACAGGAATCTAATCCTATGCTATGATTTAAAGGTACATGGGCCCACAAAATGTATATGTTGGAACCTAAGGCCAAATGGGATAGTATTAAGAGACAGAACCTTTATTAGGTGATTAGGCCATGAGTGTTCTACCTTCATGAATGATATGAGTCCATTTATACAAGAGATTTAAGGGGTGATTTTAGCTTCTCTGGTCCTTCTATCTCTTCTGCCATGTGAGGACACAGCATTCAAAATGCCTTTTTGGAAGCAGAGACCAGGGCCTTCACCAGATATTGAACCTGCCAACATCCTAACTTTGGAATTTCCAGCCTCCATATTTGTGAAGAATTAGATTCCTTTCTTTTTTTCTTCCTTCTTGTTTCTTTCTTTCATTTTTTTTTTTCTTTTGAGAGAGGGTCTTGTTCTGTCACCCAGGCTGGAGTACAGTAGCTTGATCGTGGCTTACTGCAGCCTTGACTTCTTGGGTTCAAGTGATCCTCCCACTTCAGCTTCCCAAGAAGCTGGACTACAGGCACATGCTAACATGCTCAGCTAATTCTTTTATTTTTTGTAGAGACAGAGTCTCCCTATGTTGCTCAGGTTGGTCTCAAGCACCTGGGCTCAAAAGTAATCCTCTCACTTCAGTCTATCAGGGTGCTGGGATTAAAGGTGTGAACTGTTCTTTATAAATTACGCAGTATCAGATATTATATTTTAGCAGCAAAAATGGACTGAGACCTTATATTTTCCCCTAGGGGGAATTGTTCAGTAACCACTAATTTAATGGTCATAACTACTGTGAATGGCAAGGATATACAGCATTTTTCATCACGAACTTCGTTTCAACTGTCTAAAATTTTCTTCTCTATAAGTTTGATTTTGGAAATTTGTATGTGTTCCAATTCTTACCATGTTCAATTTCTCCTCTACCTTGTTGAACATATGTAATATAGTTATAACCACAGGTTTTCTACAAATTCTATCATGTGTGTCATTTCTAGATCAGTTAGTATTGATTGATATTTTCCCCTCAACATGAGTTGTATTTTCCTGCTTCTTTGCATATCTTTAAATTTTTTATTAGATATCAGATGTTGTGAATTTTACCTTTTTGAGTGGTTGATATATTTGTATTCCCAATAATATCCTGGAACTGCATTCTAGGATGCAATTACGTTACTTGGAAATAATTTGGTCCTTTCAAGTCTTGCTTTTACAGCTTTAAATCAAGACTCTTAAGGATCAATGGCTGATGCATTTTTAAAACAGCATTCTAGAATATCTATGAGATATGAGTTTTATAAAATTGTAATTAATTTAGTTCCACTTCTGAAACAATTCTCTGGATTACCAGGGTTATCAGCCTTCTGTCTCTCTTTTTTTCTGATATTCTAATTTGCAAATTCTACCTGGTTTTAGCCTCCTGATTCCAGTTGTGTGACCACTAGCTCTGCCTGAGGTCCCCTTGCTGTGCTGTGACTCAAAAACTCACTCACACTACTTAGAAGGAGCAATCACAGTGCTCATTCCATTTGTTTGCTGTCACTCAGTAATCACTCTCCTTTACTTGCTGATGTCCAATACCTGAAGAACTGTTTCTTCATAAAATTTGCCCAGTGTTTCAGTTGTATCAGGTGTAAGGGTGAATCTGGTCTTTGTTTATCCATGTTTGCCACCTTTTTTCTATATGTAACTTCAGTTCTGGAAAAAATGAAATTTAATTCTATTTTTCTCAGTTAAATCAGCTCAAGGCCCATACAGAAGAGTTAACCAGGAGAAAAAATTATGAGTTTACTTCTTTTTTGTACTATAAACTCTAAAGGACAATATATAAGCATAATCTAGTGAATACATTTGAATATTCATAATAATACTCTTCATCAAGTCCCTAGTGTCCATTTACTTAAAGTTCAGAGCTAAACATTATAGAGGGTACAACAATCCCTGCCTTCTATGAGTTCAAATTAAAAAATGTCTTTGTAAAATTAATATACAAATTTAGATTACTGAAAGTTGAACATTTATCTAGCCTTATACTTTGTTTTACAAAGATAATTAGACTCATAAAAGTTACAAGATCTTTCCAAAGTAGCACAGCTAATTATTGACAGGGTTGGAAAAGAGTCCAGGTACTAATTTCCAATGCACTTTTTCTCTCTACAAAAAATGCTTTTTTGGGTGACATCAGTAAGATGGTAGAAGACCCCATCATATCCTTCACCCACACACACACAAAAATGCAACTATAATATAAGCTACTCAAAGATAAGACTATCACCCTGAATTCACCAGAACTTTGAGGGAAGTTAAAAAAAAAAAAAAATCCTGGGCCTGCAGAAATGAGAAAAACTTCAACCAGTAAGAGGAATGCTCATTTCATATTGTGCCACCCTTTCTCCAAGATGACATAATGTAACACACAGTTAACTTCTCTAGATCCATGGTTTTCAAGGTGGGAGGAAGAAGTTGTAGGAGGACATTTGATCTCTCACTGGCCTGCAAATCTTCCCAAGATGCCCACTTTGATCCCATCCCATGGGAAGCATTTGGTTGCCAGATTGGCTGAACCACCTAGGGTGAACTGGAGACAAGAAGCTGGAGTGCTGACTGCAACAGGCACATGACCCTTACCACCTACTCTGCATACGAGTCAGTCAGGATACCATACTAAGAAGCCTGGCCAATACCATATCATTGCAGGTAGTACAGTACATAGAAAGACTTGAACGCTGTGCCAAATTTCCCACACATCCCAGGAGGTTGTGTGGAGCTGTCACCTGAGCCAGAAACAACTAAAAGGTTGGCAATTAAGTTCTAGTGCTCATTTAAGTCTTCCCCAGATATGAAAATCACTGCAGGCCTGAGTTTAAGTTCTGCTGCAGTGTTTAAATTCAGTATTTGCAATAAGTCTTATTTGCAATAAGTCTTAAATTCCAGTATTTGCAATAAGTCTTCCCCAGACTGGGAAGAAATGATAGGGCAGTGAATTCATTGCAGTGCACTGCTTTAGTTCTTTTGCTCATCATAAGTTCCCCAGAATGGTAAGCAACAGAAGGCAAGTAATTAAATTCTGATATCAAGTAGTTAGGCCTAACACCACCAAAGAACCCCTGAAAAGCTGGAAGCGGTTGTGATTAGTCTGTTCACATGCTGTTGGTAAAGACATACCTGAAACAGGGTAATTTATAAAGAAAAAGAGGTTTTTCTCTTTTTCTTTATAAGAAAAAGTCCTCTATAAGAAAAAGAGGACTCACAGTTCCATGTGGCTGGGAAGGCCTCATAATCATGGCAGAAGGCAATGGGCATGTTTTACATGGTAGCAGACAAGAGAGAAAGAGAGCCAAGCTAAAAGGGAAACCTGTTATACAACCATCAGATCTCATGAGACTTATTCATTACCATGATAACAGTATGGGGAAAATCGCCCCCATGATTCAAGTATCTCCCACTGGGAACCTCCAACAACACGTGGGATTTATGAGAGTTACAACTCAAGATGAGATTTGGATGGTGACACAGCCAAATCATATCACCTCCTCAAATGCACAGGCATCAGTATAAAGACATGAGGATGGGGAAAACTCAGGGAAATATGACACCATCAAAAGAAACCAATAAAATTTTAGTAGTAGACCCAGATGAAATTGAAGTTCTGTGAAATGTCTGACAAAGAATTCAGAATAATTATCTTAAAGAAGTTCAGGGTATCACAAGAATATTGAACAAAGTTTGGAAAATAATCCAGAAATAAAATTGACAAAGAAATAGAAACCATTTTTTGAAACCAAACAGAAATGATAGAAAAAAGAATACAATAAGTCAACTGAAAAACTCATTAGAAAGCCTCAATAGCAGACTTGAAAAAACATAGGAAGGAATTAGCAAGCTCAAAGACAGAACATACGAAATTTCTCAAAAACAGGGGCAAAAAAAAAAAAAAAGAATAAAAGAGAGTGAAGTTGCAGAATTAGAAAAAACTACTTTTAATTTCATATGGAACCAAAAAAGAGC
Organism: Macaca fascicularis; assembly: GCF_037993035.2. NCBI lineage: Eukaryota > Metazoa > Chordata > Mammalia > Primates > Cercopithecidae > Macaca > Macaca fascicularis. The sequence continues at coordinate 106,578,965 of NC_088379.1, forward strand.
CTATATAGTCAAGACAATCCTAAACAAAAGGAACAAAGCTGCAGGAATCATGCTACCTGACTTCAAACTATACTACAAGGATACAGTAACCAAAACAGCATGATACTGGTACCAAACAAGATACATAGACCAATGGAACAGAACAGAGACCTTAGAAATAATACCACACATCTACAACCACCCGATCTTCAGCAAACCTGACAAAAACAAGCAATGGTGAAAGGATTCCCTATTTAATAAATGGTGCTGGGAAAACTGACTAGGCTTACACAGAAAACTGAAATTGGACCCGTTCCTTACAACTTATACAAAAATTAACTCAAGATGGATTAAAGACTTAAGTGTAAAACCCAAAACCATAAAAACCCTAGAAGAAAACCTAGACAATACCATTCCGGACATAGGTATGGGCAAAGACTTCACGACTAAAATACCAAAAGCAATTTCGACAAAGCCAAAATGACAAATGGAATCTAATTTAAAAAAAGAGAGAGAGAGAGAGAGCTTCAGCACAGCAAAAGAAACTATCATCAGAGTGAAAAGGCAAACTACAGAATGGGAGAAAATTTTTGCAAGCTACCCATCTGACAAAGGTCTAATATCCCAAATCTAAAAGGAACCTAAGCAAGCTCACAAGGAAAAAACAAACAACTCCATCAAAAAGTGGGCAAAGTATATGAACAGACAGTTCTCAAAAGAAGACATTTATTTATGTGGCCAACAAACATATGAAAAAATGCTCATCATCACTAGTTATTAGAGAAATGCTAATCAAAACCACAATGAGATACCATCTCATACCAGTTAGAATAGCGATTATTAAAAAGTCAGAAAACAATAGATGTTGGCAAGGCTGGGGAGAAATAGTCATGCTTTTACACTGTTCATAGGAGTATATATTAGTTCAACCATTGTGGAAGACAGTGTGGTGATTCCTCAAGGATCTAGAACCAGAAATACCATTTGACCCAGCAATCCCTTTACTGAGTATACACCCAAAGGATTATAAATCATTCTACTATAAAGACACATGCATATGTACGCTTATTGCAGCACTATTTAAAATAGCAAAGACTTGGAACCAATCCAAATACCCATCAATTATAGACTGGATAAAGGAAATGTGGCACATATACACCATGGAATATTATGCTGATACTATAAAGAAGAATGAGTTCATGTCCTTTGCAGGGACATGGAAGAAGCTAGAAACCATCATTCTCAGCAAACTAACACAGGAACAGAAAACCAATCACTACATGTTCTCACTCATAAATGGGAATTGAACAATGAGAACATATGGACACAGGGAGGGGAATATCACACACAGAGGCCTGTCGAAGGGTTGGGGGCGAGGGGAGGGAGACCATTAGGACAAACACCTAATGCATGCAGGGCTTAAAACCTAGATGACAGGTTGATAGGTGCAGCAAATCACCATGTCATATGTATACCTATGTAACAAACTTGCACATTCTGCATACATATCCCAGAACTTAAAATAAAATAAAATAAAATAATTTTTTTAAATAAAATTTAAAAAAACAAATAAAAATATATGTATTATTGAATGTAATATATAATATTAAATATGTATTGAAATATTAATATACATACACACACACACACACACACACAAGAGTTCTCACAAGACCTGGCACAGAATAAATGTTAGATAAACATTAAAAAAAAAGAGCAGAGTGAAGTAAGCCTACAGGAATTATGGAACAACATCAAGCAAATTAATCCCCATTTAATCTTGTATCCCAAAAGATACAAGAGGAAAAAGGCCTAGAAAATTTCTCAAATTTGGAGAAAGATGAGGGCATCCAGGAACAGGAAGAAGCTGAGAAGTCACCAAATTCAACACAAAGAAGAATTTCCCAGGGCATCTCATAATCAAATTATCAAAAATCAAAGACAAAGAATACTGAAAGCATCAAGATAAAAATAAACATATCACGTTATACATATCACATAAATAAATATATCACATATACATAGCTTTCAGCAGATTTCTCAGCAGAAACCTTTCAGGTCAGGAGAGAGTGGAATGATATAGTCAAAGTGATGAAGAAAAAAAAATTACTGCCAGCAAAGAATACTGTACTCAGCAAGCTATCCTTCAAACATGAAAGAGAGAGAAAAACTTTCTAAGATAAACAAAAGCTGAGGGAATTCATTAACACCACACCAGTCTTATAAGACATGTTAATGAAAGTTCATCCCTCTGAAAGAAAAGAAAGATAACATGTAACAAGAAAACAACTGAAGGTATAAAACTTACTGGTGAGTACATAGAAAAATTAATAACACTGCAATTCTGGCTTGTAAATAACATATCTTTAGTATGAAGACAAAGAAAAACTATTCTTTTTTTTTTTTTTTTTTTTTTTTTTGAGATGGAGTCTCCCTCTGTCACCCAGGCTGGAGTGCAGTGGTGTGATGTCGGCTCACTGCAACCTCTGCTTCCTGGTTTCAAGTGATTCTCCTGCCTCCGCCTCCTGAATAAGTGGGATTACAGGCACCAGGGAATTTTTTTTTTTTTTTTTTTTTTTTTGTATTTGTAGTAGAGGCAGGGTTTCACCATGTTGGTCAGGATGGTCTCAAACTCCTGACCTTGTGATCCACCCGTCTTGGCCTCCCAGCATACTGGGATTACGGGTGTGAGCCACCATACGCAGCCAAGAAAAACTTTTAAGGAAAATAATGACAATTGGTTAAAAGACAGATAATACTAAAAGATATAAATTAAAACATTGAAAAGTCAAAATGTGTGTCAGGGAAATGGTGTTAAAGTGTGGAGTATGTTTTTGTTTCTTTTTTGTTTCACTTTGCTACTAAATTTATGTTGTAATCAGTTTTAAATAACCTGTTATGACTATAAATTTTTTGTAAACCATGTGGTAACCACAACACAAAAACCTGTGATAGATACACTAAATATAAATAGTGCTGAATTAAAACATATTACCAGAGAAAATCACTTAACAACAGAGGAAGACGGTAGGAGATGAAAAAGAGATGAAAAAACCTACAAAACAACCAGAAAACAAGTAACAAAATGACACTAGTGAACTCTTATTAAACAATTATATAGTTGATTATATATTGATTACATTTACCAATTATTCAGAGTGGCTGAATAGATTACAAAAATACAAGGAAAATCCAAGTATATGCTCTCTATAAGAAAATTTACTTAACCTATAAAGACACACTAAAAATAAAGGTGAGGAGATAGAAAGAGATATTCCATGCAAATGGAAACAAAAAATGAGCAGAAGTAATTATAGTTATATCAGATAAAATAAACTTTAAGTCAAGAATGGTTAAAAAAATAGATAAAGATGGCCATCATACCATGATAAAAGGGTCAATGCAGCAAGAGGATATAATAACTGTAAGTATATATGCCCCCAATACTAGTGAACCCAAATATATAAAGCAAATATTAATAGGTCTAAAGAATGCAATGTAATAATAGTAGAGACTTCAACATTCCATTTTTGGCAATGGACAGATCACTCAGGTAGAAAATCAACAAAGAAACTTAGAAGTTAAACTGCAGTCTAAATCAAATGGACCTAATAGACATTCACAGAACATTCCATCCAACCATGTCAAAATACGCATTCTTCTCAACAGCACATGGAACATTCTCCAGAATAGATCAAATCTTAGGTCACAAAACAAGTACTAACAAGTTTTTTAAAATCAAAATCATATCAAGCATCTTTTCTGACCACAATGGAATAAAACTAGGAATCAATAACAGAAGAAATATTAGAAATGGTAGAAATATATGGAACATAAACAACATGCACCTGGACAACAACAAATGAGTCAATGAAGAAATTTAAAAGGAAATTTAAAATTTCTTGTGACAAATGAAAATGAAAGCACAACATACCAAAACCTTAAAGATACAGCAAAACCCTTCTAAAATGGAAGTTTATAGTAATAAATGCCTACATCAAAAAGTAGAAAGGTATTAAGTGAACACCCTAATATTACACCTCAAGGAACTAGAAACACTGGAACTAAATGGAACAAAGATTACACCAGAAACAAACAATATAGAGACTTTTAAAAATCATACAAAATTTCAGTGAAACAAACCATTGGTTTTTTGAAAAGATAAACAAAACCAGCAAACCTTCAACTAGACTAAGAAGAAAAGACAGAAGACTCTGATAAAGTCAGAGATGGAAAAAGAGCCATTACAACTGATAATACAAAAATACAAATTATTGATGTCACCATCACAGAGCTCCAGCAGATCGGCTCCCACCAACATGTACCAGCCCACCCGCAGCCTATCCTCATGGCACACTCCACACACTACTTTGCCAGCATGCACTCACCCACACTGTCACCCCACTGCTTGCCAGTACATAGGACCGGACAGGCCTTACCTGCCCCACCAGTCCAAGCATGCCCCATTTGCCTCCCAACCACTGATGCACAAGCACTCCGCTAGGCCAATGCTGCTGCCTCCAGTGTGAACACATGCACAGGCACCAGCAATCCCACCCAACAATGCACAAGCTGAGAGCCAAATCAAGAACCCAATATGAATCATAATAGCCACAGAAAGAATAAAACACATAGGAATACATCTAATCAGGGAGGTGAAAGATTTCTACAAGGAGAACTACAAAACACTACTGAGAAAAATCACAGATGACACAAATAAATGGAAAACGATTCCATGCTCATGGATAGGAAGAATCATTATTGTTAACAATGGCCATAATGTCCAAAGCAATGTAGATTCAATCCTATTTCAATAAAATTACCAATGACATTCTTCACAGAACTAGAAAATCTATTTTAAAATTCATATGGAACAAAAAAAGAACCCAAATGGCCAAAGCAATCCTATGCTAAAGAACAATACTGCAGGCACCACATTACCTGACTTCAAACTACACTACAATGGATCAGTAACCAAAATAGCATGATACAGGGCAAAAACTGACACATAGACCAGTGGAACAGAATAAAGAGCCCAGAAATGACAGCCACACACCTACAATCACATGATCTTCAACAAAGGCAACAAAAACAAGATGGGGAAAGGACTCTCTATTCAATATATGGTGTTGCGATAACCTGCTTACTATATGCAGAAGATTGGAACTGGACCCCTTCCTTACACTATATACAAAAAATCAACTCAAGGTGAATTAAAGACTTAAATGTAAATCCTAAATCTATTTTTTTAAAAAAACTGGGAAGATAACCTTGGAAATAGCATCCTGAACGTGGGCTAGGGCAAAAATTTCATGATGAAGATGCCAAAAACAATTGCAACGAAAACCAAAATTGACATGTGGGACCCAGTTAAACTAAAGAGCTTCTGCACAGCAACAGAAACTATTAACAGAGTAAATAGACAACCTACAGAATGGGAGAATATGCTTGCAAATTCTGCATCTAACAAAGTTTTAATATCCAGAACCTATAAGGAACTTGAACAAATTAACAAATTTTCCCAGTAAATGTGGGCAAAGGAAATAAACAGATACTTTTTAAAAGAAGACACACACACAGCCAAGAGCGTATGAAAAAATGTGCTAAACCTCACTAATCATTAGAGAAGTGCAAATCTAAACAGCAGTAAGATATTATCTCACCCAAATCAGAATGACTTTTATTAAAAAGTCAAAAAATAACAGATGCTGGAGAGAAAAGGGAAAACTTATACAACTGGTGGGAATGTCAATTCGTTCGGCCATTTTGGAAAGCAGTATGGCAATTTTTCAAAGAACTTAAAACACAATTACCATTTGAGCCAGTAATCCAACTATTGGGAATATACCCAAGGGAATATAAATCATTCTACCATAAAGACACATGCCCCCGTATGTTCATTGCATCACTATTCACAATAGCAAAGATATAGATAGAATCAACCTAAATGTCCATCAATGGTAAACTCAACAAGGAAAATGTAGTACATATACACCATGTAATACCATGCCACCATAAAAAAGAACACAATAATGTATTTTGCAGGAACGTGTTTGGAGCTAGAGACCATTATCCTAAGTAAACTAACATAGAAAATAAGAAACCAAATACCATATGTTCCCATGTAAAAGTGGAAGCTAAACATTGAGTATACATGGACACAAAGAAGAGAACAACAGATACCAGGGCCTACTTGAAGGTGGAAGGTGGGAGGACGGTGAGGTTGAAAAACTACCTATCAGGTACTATATTTATTACCTGAATGATGAAATAATCTCTACACAAAACCCCCATGATATGTAATTTGCCTATATAACCTGCACATGTACCCCTGAACCCAAAATAAAAGTTTAGAAAAAAGAAACTAAGAATGATAGGAGGCTATTATAAACAACTGTAGGTCAACAAATTGGAAAATCTAAAAGAAATGGATAAACTCTTGGACACATACAACCTACCAAGATTACATCATGAAGAAATAGAAAACCTGAATAAATCAATAAAGAGTAATGAATTTGAAGCAGTAATAAAGACTCTTCATTCGAAGAAAAGCCAAGGGCGTGAAGGCTTCACTGTTGAATTCTACAAAATATTTAAAGAAGAGCTAATAAAATTTTTTTCAAACATTTCCAAAAATTTAAGAGGAGGGAATACTTCCAAACTCATTCTACAAAGTCAGCATTACCCTGATATCAGTCAGCCAAGTACAAGACAAAAAAGAAAACTGTAGACCAATATCCCCAATGAACATAGATGCAAAAATCCTCAACAAAGTACTGGCAAACAGAGTTAACAACACATTGAAATGATCATTCACCATGATCAAGTGGGACTCATTTCAGAGATGCAAGTATTTTCAACATACACAAATCAAGAAACCTGATGCATCATATTAATGGAATCAAGGATAAGAACTATATGATCATTTTAACAGATGCAGAGAAAGCATTTGATAGACTGATAGACTATAACATCCGTTCCTGATAAAAACTCTCAACAAATTAAGATAGAAAGAACACATAATGACACCGAAAGGTTGTATTGACAAATCTACAGGTGACATCATACTGAATGAGGAAAAGTGGAACTCTTTTCCTCTAACACCTGGAACAAAACAAGGATGATCACATTTTCCACTTGTATTCAACATGGTACTGAAAGTCCTGGCCACAGCAATTAGGCAAGAGGAAGAAATAAAGCTCTTCCAGGTTAAGAAAAGAGAAAGTCAAATTGTTCCTGTTTGTAGATGATCATATATAGCGAAAATCCTAAAGACTCCACCCAAAAACTGTTAGAACTAAATAATCATTTCAATGAAGTTGCAGCATACAAAATCAACATATAAAATAAACAGCTTTTCTATACTCCAATAGCAAACGATCTTGAAAAAAATCAAGAAAGCAATCTGATTTACAATAGCTACAAAAAATAGTAAAATATCTAGGAATAAATTTAACCAAGGAGATGAAAGATCTCTACAATGAAAACTGAAAAACACTAATGAAAGAACTTGAAGAATACACAAGCCAATGGAAAGATACTCTATGTTCATGATTTTGAAGAATTAATATCTTTAAAAATCTCATGTTACTCAAAGAAATGTATAGATGCAATGCTACCCCTATCAAAATGGCAATGACATTCTTCACAGTAATAAAAAATCTAAAATTCATAAGGAACCACAAAAGATCCTGAATAGCCAAAATAATCTTGAGCATAAGGAACAAAACTGCAGATATCACACTACCTGACTTCGAAATATACTACAAAGCTATAATAACCAGAACATGATATTGGCATAGAAACAGATATATAACCAATGAAATAGAATAAAGATGCCAGAAATAAATCCATACATTTATAGCTAACTTCTTTTTGACCACGGCACCAAGGATACACACTGAGAAACGAAGTCTCTTCTATAAATGGTGCTGAGAACGCTGGATATCCACATTCAGAAGAATGAAACTAGACACGTACCTCTCACCATATATGAAAATCAACTCAAAATACATTAAAGACTTAAAGATAAGACCTGGAACTGTTAAACTACTGAAAATAAAAACGTGGGAAACACTTCATGACATTTGGGCAATCATTTTTTCTTCTTTTGATAGGACCTCAAAGACACAGGCAACAGCAAAAACAGGCAAAAGGGATTGCATCAAACTAAAAAGCTGCTGTACAGCAAAGAAAACAATCAACAGTAAAGAGACAACCTATAAAATGAGAAAAAAATATTTGAAATCTATGCTTCCAACCAGGAGTTAATATCCAGAATATATAAGAAATTCGAACTTGATAGAAAGAAAAACTAATTTTTAATGGGCAAAAGACCTGAATAGACATTTCTAAAAAGAAGACAGACAAATGGTCAGCAGGTATATGACAAAATGCTCAACTTCATTAATAATCAGGAAAATGCAAATCAAAACCACAATAAACTATTACCTCACCTCAGTTAAAATGACTATTATCAAAAAGACAAAAAATAACAAAAGCTTGCAAAGATAAGAAAAAAGAGAAACTCTTATATACTGTTGGTGGAAATATCAATTAGTATAGTCATTATAAGAAGCAGTATGGAGGTTCTTCAAAAAATTAAAACTACCATACAATCCAGTAATTCCAATTCTGGTTATATATCCAAAGGTATTAAAATCAGTTTATCAAAGAGATACCTACACTCCTATTTTTATTGCAGCACTATTCACAATAGCCAAGAGATGGAATCAAGTGTTGTGCCCCTCAGCAGATGAATGGATAAAGAAAATGTGGTATATATACAAAATGGAATACTATTCACCTATAAAAATGAATAAAATCCTATCATTTGTGACGGTTGGATGAACCTGGAGAACATCATGTTAAATGAAAACAAATACTACATGATCTTACTCATATGTTGAATCTAAAAATGTCAGTCTCATAGAAGTAGAGAGTAGTGTAATGTATACCAAAGGCAGGACAGGGATTGGGGGAGATGAGAGGAAGAGAGGTTGGTCAATGAGTACAAAGATACTGTTAGACAGGAAGAAGAAATTCTGGTGTTCTACTACACAGTGGGTCACTATAGCTGGTATCAATGTATTGTATATTTCAAGATAGCTATAAAAGAGAATCTTGAAATTTATCACCAAAAATCATGATAAATTTTGAGATGATGGGCATGCTAACTACCCTGATTTGGTCATTATACAACATATACATGTATTGATATAGTACACTGTACCCCATAAACACAATTATTATGTGTCAATTGTAAACAAAATTTTTAGAAATTATCTTTTAATTCTAATTATATCTCAGTTCTATATTAATGAGCTGCCCCTAGGTAAAATGCCAAGCATATCTGTTAGGATCCCAATTGGAAGTAGATAGAACTGAAAGAGTTTAGAGAAGCCAGAGGGCAAACGAATTCATAGAAGTCAGCCTTCTGGGGAAGAGTAGGGAAAAGAAAATAATACAATAGACCTGGAGGAACAAGAAGAAACATTACTAAATTTTCTTTTACGTAAGCATATGAAAAGACTATGTGGCCACAGAAATATCAAGGAGACTGAAAATATCTATTATTTGAGGACAGACAAGACAATTTTGGAAACTATCTCTCCTTTGTTTTCATAATCCATTTATTTCACCTTTTTCAAAATTTTAACTATGAAATACATGTCTATGTAAGAAACTATTAAGAAGCATAGCTAATGAAGTAGAATTACAATAAGATTTCATTGCTATCTGTATTGCTCAGAGAAGTAACATTTTTTTCACATTCACCAGAAAGCACCTTTACATTTATTTAAAAGTGTCTTTCCTAATTGAACTAACGTCAATTCTGAGTGTCAAGTTTGAGCACTCAGCACAATTTACCTAAGTTTTGCCATTCAGATCTAAAAATGCCACTGTCGTATTTGTTTGAAATCTCAGGCTGAGGAAGTATGTACAAATGATGGAGACCTGTATGGATTCTTTTGGATCATATGGAACTCACTTCATAAATCAAATGTTTTATTCAAACTTTGATTTGGCTTACTCTCATCAAAAACTGTTTGTGGCATCAACAAGGTGATAGGATAGAACCATTTACCTTTTCTACCTGTTCTCAGGAAAGCTTAACATTTCATGTAAATCCTTTACAATTTCAGATTGCAGAGTAGTGTACTTGGGTTTTTCAATATAAAATTGTTGCAGAAACACCATACCAAAATTCTCTGTGTTAATTGCTTACCCTTCAGAGGCTTTAAAAATGACTTTATCATGGTGAATTATACAGTCAATAAAAGATGGTTCATTTATAAAGTTCACATAAATGATGCATTGAGAAAGGGTTTTTTGTTCTGGTTGATAAAAGTTAATCAAATGCAAGATGGCATAAAGCAATTTAGCATAAATCTTCCACAGAGCACTGCTTAAGCCTCCCATCTCCCAAGTAGAGAGAATATTTATCTGACTATTTCTAACTATCCCAATAAATCTTTGATTAAGAGAATCATATCAAAGTAGCTGACTAATGACTTGTTTTTGAGAACTGTTCTAGTAAATATATTATAAATGGCATCTCAAGTCTTCAATAGCCTGGATGCAAAGATGTTTAAAACTTAAGTGAGAACCAAATGAGTTAAATGGGGAAGAGGTTTGTCTTAAATGTAGTTTTCTCTTAATACCAGAGAAACTGCCACAAGAAAAGCAAGAGGAACGTAGCAAGATTAAGTTCTACAATGCCTTCAAACCACTAGATTTTTCATTCCTTTAAGGCCTACACTGAATAACAGATTCATTAGTAGTGGTGCTTGTAAGCTCATTGATCAAAAAAAAAAAAAGAATCTATTACTATTCAGTTCAAATGCTGTCCAAAATCTGAGACGATGATTTCCGAAGATAACTTTCTCTTCCTCTATGTATAATCCTAAAAAGGAAAATAAGGCACTCTGAAGTTTAACTATATGGGAACAAATGTTATTGTTTGTGGACAAATATATCACCTACACAAATCAGCTTGTTCCCCAGACAAGTTTGCCTTGTGCATGCTTTTATGCTTGTCCACATGATGCCAAATTACTTATTTTAAAAATTGCTCAAGTGAATGTTTTGACATAATATGTGCCCTTTCATATATGACCAATTTTATTGAAGTATTCTCATGATGTCAAGAGAAAAATTATATACATATACTTCTTAGCAATTTTTATGGGATTAGAAACCTATAACATACGACTACTGCTTATTACATCGCTGGAAATCAAAACCTATTTGTCCACTTTCCTTTTCCTATCCACACTTCAGATACAGGTCCATATATTCTCAATGTGTTTGCTTATTACAGTAGCTACTACTTGTTGAGAGTTTTTTATTTTTTAATGTGTGAAACTGTGTTTGTGACTTCTCATCTATTATCATATTTAAGCCACCCAACAAATTTGGACTACACATCTCATCCTAAAGGTGAGTAAATCAGAACTCAGAGGAGTTAACTATCTTAAGTGAGGTCACACTGTCTGTATATGACTGATCCCAGTTTTGTCTGAATTTAAACACATATTCTTTCCTCTGTTTCTTTTTTATTAAACACTAAATGTACTAGGTGTTAAGGATTTTGATTCTTCATATAATGAAGTAAAGCGATTAAAGACACTTACCTAGAACAGTGGAATTTAAGGAGACTGATTATTAAAAGTTCAATAAAATGTATATTTTTGAAACTTGAAAATTCTTGGAAACATTGTAATATCCCCTTAAGCCATCTGTTTTTCCCTTCTTAGGTGAAATATACCATGTACAATTACAAATCCTAATCTGTGGATACAAACAAGTTGGTACAAATTTGTCACCTTAGATCACACAAAAATGTTCTTACCCAGGTCACAGTCCAGCCCAAACATTAAAGTTGTTTGTTTAATGTGAAAGAAAAACGATAATAAAACATTGAATCATCTTAGCAGCTGTACCTTATTTTTTAAGCCAGCACTCTTTGAATATAATATATTCAAATAAACAATGGTGCTTGCTTTTTGAGGAGACCTAACTACAATGAAAGGGGCTAAAGGATCATGATAATAAAAAATAAATGCTCTTATTTGTGTATTGCATGGTTTGACTGTAGAATAATAAAATAACATTACTTACCCATCATATTTACAGTAGTTTTATGTATCTTTGAAAAACAGGATAATATTTCTTCTTTCTCTCTGCCGTTGCATTTAATTAAAATGGGATCTTTTCTAAATTGACTGAGTCACTTGGCTCTGCTGTGTATATTTTAGGCTTCACACATAAATTTTTTACCAGATTTCCATTTGGGGAGGATTAACCATTTTGCAATCTAATTTTCTTCAAGCAGAATGTCTCTGGTTCTTTGTCTATATTCAGAGAAAAATATGGAGCTCTCCAAGGGTCTAGCTTTTTCCATACAAATGAACTCTCCCAATAATCTTCTTGATTACTTTCTCTCTCCTATCCTCAAGAGAGTTTGCATATGAATGATTCTCTTCAGATGGATAGGGATTACATATTATCATCTCCCATGAGCCCATCCTTTACCACACATGGCTTCTGCCAGATTTTATTAAATTCAAATCTGTAGGACAAAGTTTCAGTCCAAGGGATTTTTCTCTTGGACAAGAATCTGGGCTAAAGATTTCAAACTTCAATCTCATTGCTTTGGGGTACCTTGACTGTTAGTGTTGGAAAGCCACTAGAAATCATTTAGGGCTAAAGCCCTCATTCTTCAAACGATGAAACACTAGGTGAAGTTAAAATGTCACAAATGATTTAATGACAAAACCTGTACCACAGCCCTGGTAATATATGTCCAATGATTTTTCTACCTAACAATGTTGTTTCATACATATGATTTTTCTAATTTTTGAAATTTTTGATATTCACTTTTAATTCAGCTGAAATTGACCTCAACTGAACAAATACCCATATTTCATCAACACTAAGACACATTTTTCCACTTAGTACCTCTTCTAAAATAGAGATGAGTCTAAGAAGCAATGGTTCTTATTGTTACTTTTAGCTGGGTGTCAGTAACAACATAAATGAATAACAATTATTATTCATTATAATTGTTTATTGTCATGGAGTCTGATGTCCAAGGAGGTTGAAGCAGGAGCATTGCTTGAGGCCAGGTGTTCAAGGCTGAAATGAGCTATGATCGACCTGCTGCACTCTAGACTGGGTAACAAAGGGAGACAGTGTCTCTATTAAAAAGGAAGAAGAAGAAGAAGAAGAAGGAGAAGGAGAAGAAGGAGAAGAGGAAGAAGAGGAAGAGGAAGAAGAAGAAGAAGAAGAAGAAGAAGAAGAAGAAGAAGAAGAAGAAGAAGAAGAAGAAGAAGAAGAAGCAGAAGCAGAAGCAGCAGAAGCAGCAGCAGCAGCAGGAGGAGGAGGAGGAGGAGGCGGAGGAGGAGGAGAAGGGGGGAGGGAGAGGGGCAGGGGGAGGGGGAGGGGAGGAGGAGGAAAGAAGAAGGAAGAAGAGAGAAGGAAAAAAGGAAGAAGGGAACTGCTGCATTACTGTTGCTCATAAAAGCACAGAGAACAAGATTGTTGGAAAGCACAGGCATTAAAAGCTGAGTTGAATATTATTCAAAATAGAATCTGTAAAGAAACTTTAAGAATATCTTAACCAATATATTTACCTTATATATTCCATTGTATATGTGTGTAAGAATGTTGGATAATCAAAATCTCAACAAATTTAAAATAAAAATTCTAAATCATTGTTCAATTTTCAGCATTTTTTTAATGGTACATAAAACAATGATATTAGGGTTCTCTAGAGAGACAGAATCAATAGGATATAAGCATACATAAAAAGGGGTTTATTAAGGAGAATTCTCTCACATGATTACACCACGATAGGCCATGATTACACCATGATAGGCCACATGATTATACCATGACAGGCCATCTGCCTGCTGGGGAAAGAAGCCAGTAGTATCTCAGTCCAAGTCCAAAAGTTTCCAAACCAGGGAAGCCAACAGTACAGCCTGTGGTCTGCAGCCAAAGACCTGATAATTCCAGGGAGGCTGTTGATGCTGATGCAAATCCCAGAGTCCAGAGGCTGAAGATCCTAGGATCTGATGTCCAAGGGCAGGGGAAAAGGAAGGAAGCATCAGGTAGGAGAAGGAAGCATCAGGAAGGAAAAGAAAGAGAGATCCAGAAGGCTCAGCAAGCAAGCTTATCCCCCCTACTTCTGCCTGCTTTGGTCTAGCTGAGCTTGAATGATGCCCACCCATATTAAGGGTGGGTTTTCCTTTCTTAGTCCACTGATTCAAATGTCAATCTCACCGGGCGTGGTGGCTCACACCCGTAATCCCAGCACTTTGGGAGGCCGAGGCAGGCAGATCACGAGGTCAGGAGATCGAGACCATCCTGGGTAACACGGTGAAACCCCGTCTCTACTAAAAATACAAAAAATTAGCCAGGCGTGGTGGTGGGAGCATGTAGTCCCAGCTACTCGTGAAGCTGAGGCAGGAGAATGGCGTGAACCTGGGAGGCAGAGCTTGCAGTGAGCCGAGATTGTGCCACTGCACTGCAGCCTGGGCGACAGAACGAGACTCTGTCTCACAAAAAAATAAATAAATAAATAAAAAGTCAATCTCCTCTGGCAACACCCTCACAGACATACTGAGGAACAATGCTTCACCAGCCATCTAGGAATCCCTCAATCCAGTCAGCTGACTTGTAATATTAACCATCATAGATGGTTAATATTACCATTGCATGACTTAGAATTAGTCATGCAATGGTTGGAATATTTGTCCTCTAAAACTCATGTTGAAATTTAATCCCCAATGTCATACTATTGAGAGGCAGAGCCTTGAAGAGGTGATTTAGTTATATGTGCTGTGCCTTCATGAATGGATTAATACATTCACTAACTAACGGATGAATTGGTTATATGGGAGTGAGACTGGCTTTGTAACAAGAGGAAGAGGAAACTGAGCTAACATGCTGAGCCCCTGCACCATTTGGTGCCTTTTGTTGTGTCAGTACTCTGCAGAGGCTCCCTCCCAACAAGAAGGCTCTCACTAGATGCAGCCCCTTTACCTTGGATCTCCAGCCTCCATAGCTATAAGAAACAAATATCTATTCTTTATAAATGATTACCCTGTTTCAGTTTAAAGTATTCTGTTATAAGCAACAGGAAATAGACTAAGATAAATGGCAACTTTGATTTAACAAAATAATGTATGTGCTTAGTTTTATGTTTAATATGTTACTGACTAGAGAAAAGGACTAACTCCTATTCTTAATCTTATGAAAATCTCCTAATCACGAAAGATATATCCAACCCAAGACGTACTCAGAAACTAAGCAATACCATAACCATGAATTAAATTTTATGACAGCAATTATGTACATGCTCTTCAGCAAATAGAGTATTTCAAGGGTTGGTGTCCTCATCCAGGAATTAAGTTATAAGCTGGTCCATGAAACTTGAATTGAATTTCAATACCCTAACGAAAGACTGGAGGAAAAAAGCAAATTCTCTTCACCAGCCAGGTCAACAAAATTGGATCTGGGATGATGGATTGAACAGGGCTGCTATACACTATCATGCAGTGTGTATCCTACACAAAGGCACCTGGTGAGGGAGGGAGAGAGAGCTAAAATCCAACCCTTACTAGCACAATAAGCCAAGCATCCCAGTAGAGAAATGTAAGAGTTAGAGGAAAGCTGTGCCTTTATATAATTGATCCATCCAATGTGGGCATCCTTTTGCAATTCCCACAAAGGTGCAAGAAGTGCTAGTAGAAGCCAAGAATGACAGATGTTATAGTCAATCACCTTCCCATCTATCAGGAGGAAAAAGAAAGTGTTGCAGGGGAGGATAGAGCATGATCAAAGGTTTGGCAGCAGAAAGATGCATTGTGTATTCACAGGACATTGAAAAGGTTCTCATTTGGGGAATAGATGGACTAAGATTGGATACTAGAATAGAGTTCGATTACTGAGGGTTATGGATTATTGAAGGCCAACTCTCCAAGGGAACTAGATTGAAGTTTGAAATCAGGGGCTCTGATTTGTTTCTAAGAATAATTATTTGAACTACAAATGAAGGCCAGAAACAAAAATTTTCTGATCAAATCTGACACACTAAATGGTAGCAGACTGGTCACATGGGAGAAAAGAGTAAGTAATTCTTATCCATTTAAGCTTATCTCTGGTAGACAATAAGGAAGCATTTTATGCTTTTTGAGTATTATTATAGAAATGATATAATAAAAGCAATGCTTACAGGAGAAGCATACATCACATAGGGGCAGAGAGATAATGAAGGATATGGCACACTGGAGTCTGGAAGATCAGTAAGGGTGTACTTATGAGCTCCTGTCCAGGGTGTGGATGGCAGTGATAGAGGGTAAAGAAGAGGGAACATCAATGATGATTCCCTTGTTCCTGTTTGAGGTGACTATGAAATCAGCATATCACTAATAAAAAATAGGGAAGCAAGATTAATAAGAGTTTCTGAGAAATGAAGAAAGACTATTTACTAAACTAGAAAAGCCTCCTGAGTGTTTTGAAGGTCTATTTTTAAAAAATCCTTCAATATCTGGATAACAAACTTATTTCTTAAAAAAAGAAGTATTGGCCAGGTGTGGTGGCTTATGCCTGTAATCCCAGAAGTTTGGGAGGCCTAGGAGGGTGGATGCCATGAGGTCAGGAGATCGAGACCATCCTGGTCAACATAGTGAAACCCATCTCTACTAAAAATAAAAAAATTAACTGGGCATGGTAGCACACGCCTGTTATCCCACTACTTAGGAGGCTGAGATAGGAGAATTGCTTGAACCCGGGAAGTGGAGACTGCAGTGAGCTGAGATCAGGCCACTGCACTCAGCCTGGGCGACAGAGCAAAACTCCGTTTCAACAAACAAACAAACAGACAAACTGTATTTCATAAAGAAATATGTCTTGGGGAAAAGCTGAAAGCATCCCCTTGAATGCCAGCACAAGACAAGGAGCATGCAGTGAGCCGAGATCGCACCACTATACTCCAGCCTGGTGGCAGAGCAAGACTCCATCTCGAAAAAAAAAAAAGAAAAAAACAAGTATTATTCTTTACTAAAAAATAAATAAATAAATAAACCATCAAGCTCAGGATAGGAAGAAAAATGTTGCTGATTAGCCTGAGTACAATAATCATTCCATAAATGTTAAAGAAATGAGAAGTAAATATGTCAATTGTTAGTTCGCTTTATCTGTTTTATGTTATTCCAGAACCTTGTCTGTGTTGTTTCTCTCCATGAAATGTACTGTCATCTCAGTTCATGTTGAAGACAGATCTAATGTTGTCCTAAAGTTGCATTTCACCTCAAGGCAAAGCAGGCAGAATTTTGGTGGGATCAAACATACTGCAAGGGACCTGTAACAAGATTCAGCCTGTGAAGTAAGGCATATATAGGGAAATGGGAGAGGAGTGAAGAAAGTCGATTCAGCTTTAGGCACTCCAAAAAGCCCAGCACAACTAATACAATATCACAGATGATCAGAAAGACAATTTTAAAAAGTAGCTCCAATAAGTCAAATGTCAAATCCAAAAATACAGCAAATTCAGGAGCAAGTAACATTCTAGAAGCAGAGAGGCAGCATCAGGAAGCCTGTCAGCAGATGGAAAGATCCTTCCAGTGGGGGAGCACTACCTAAATAAGGCAAAACAAAAGTAAAGCATGACCCAAATCATGAGACTCAGGCACGTGGACAGAAACAAGGATCCAGCTTCAAGAATGAGAGTATAAAGGACGTTTTGAAGATATACCATAAGGTATCTATAAAAACTACATTAGAAGGCACTGGAACTGAACATACAACAGAAAGATTATACTCTCTTCAAAGAACCTGTCAGAAAATAGAAACTACTAGCTAATAAGATAAAGTTCGTTAACCTCTCCAAGCCTGTGTTTCTTTGCCTATGGAATGAGAAAAATTATTCTTTCCTCATGCTACTTCTAAGATATATTGTTAAGTAACAAAGAAATCACATATAAACACACATATATACACACAGTCACACACAGGATCTTGAAGGAATCACATCCCACCATTATGAATGGTAACCATGAGGAGGAGAGTGGGAGGGGAACTTTCAGTTTCATTATAAACAATTCTGTTTGTTTAAATATTTCACAGTGTGCATGCATTAATATATCACTTCTCAGATAAAATGATTTTTTAAATATCGAAGGGCATTATCATGAGGTTTCAACAAAATACCATTTGTTTCTAAAGTGTGTAACTCAGAGACATAGTTAGACTCGACAAATGATGGTGTTGTCATATTGTCACTGTTGTTGCTGTTGTTAGCGAAGGAAAGGCAAACATCCACACAATTCACAAGAACACAGCAAAAGGAAAATAAAAGCACAGTTAGAAACATAAGCAAGGTATAATTAAACACAAGTATTGAGATGACTGTGAAGTGACTGACAATCAGGATGGAGTCCACCTGGGAAGGTTCCATGGCGATGAAGCAGATTAAACAAAATTCTGAGGGTGGGAAGAGATGCAGTTAGTTAGCAAGGCTTGGCATGAGAATTATAAAAATGGATTGGAAGACCTAGAGATCTAATGATGCCAATATACTTAAGTTATCTTCAGTTTCAGATCATCAGAGTTTTTCTCTTTTGTGATCAAAAGATCAAGCAGGCAGTGAGAGATCATCCACAGGCCCTCCAGGAGAAAGGCGCAAGGAAGAGAGAGAAATGTGGTCGTATTTGCAGAGATTGGTCATCTAGCTTTTTCCCGTGTCAGCATAATGAAATTCTCAGGCAATCTGTGCCTCAGGAGTACACATTCTGTCAAGGAATCCACACAGGAAGCATTCACTGTCTGGTGCTGGGTATGTTTCTCAATGCACTGAGCTTTCTCTTGGCCAACAGCAGCACAGTCATTGCGAACTCATTCCAGAAGACTGCCCAGCACTCTTTGTAGCCATGCTTTAACTTTGTCTACTTCAATATAGAAACTCCCATCAAGTGCTCCTGTATGCCTAGGGATAGAGATGAGAAGAAAGGCAGCAAATACCTGTGGGAGCAGGGCTTCTGCAGACTGAGTCTCAGCTTATGCAAATTAAAACTATCATCACAACCTTGTAAAGCAAGAAAACATCAATATCAGAACATTCGACTGAGGCTGGGCAGAGACATGCTGCAGAGTAACCCCATGGGAAGGGCATTTGTATGGACCAAGCAGTGATCTACAGAGAAACCCAAGGCATGAAAGGGAGTCCAAATAGGACTTGGTGGAGAATAGAAGGTGCTTTAGACTTTGCTGTAATAGTTCAGTAGTTCTATAATATTACATTCTAATTAGCAGATGTCAGTTCAGAACTTCATCAATCAGCTCTCTTAAGCCTAAAGCTAAAGAACAAATCATGAGCCCTGCAATAGTCCTCTTGAGCTGCCATAACAAAATACCATAGACTGGACGGCTTCAACAACAGACATTTACTTTCTTACTTTTCTGGAAGTTGAAAAGTCCAAAATCAAGGTGGTGGCAAGATGGGATTCATCCTGAAGCCTCTTTTCTTGGCCTGTAGGCAACTGCCATCTCACTGGGTGCTCACCTGGCCTTTACTTAGTGTGTGTGTACAGAGATAGAAAGCTCTCTGCTGTCTCTTATTATAAAACACTAATCCTTTCAGAGCAGAGCCTCGTCTTTATGCATTTAACCTCGAATCGCTTCTTTAGTAGTAAATTTGGAGGTCCTATCTCCAAATATGCCAGCCTAGGGGTTAGGACTTCATTCAATATATGAATTTTGTGGGGACATAAATATTTCCATTCATAACAGTCCTTTAACTAGAATGAGCTGTCTCAGGAACTTATAAGTAATATTTGAGAATGCCTACAAGAAATTTAGAACTATTAGTATAATATGTAATATTTTAAATAATAAAATGATAAGGCTTTAACCAATAGAAAATCATGGAAGAAAAACCAGACCATCCAGTTGGCCCATTTTCTCTACAAAAAAGCATTGGCAAGGTAGGGACTGGATAATAGTTCCTATGAAACAAAAAGCAGCAGGACTGTCAAGTGTTGGAACTTAGAACCTTGAGGAAAAAAACCCAGAGAAGTGGAGTCAGTAAGTTAAGAGAAGGCTGTGTAATGCATAATATTATTCCACTCTATACTTCTACTCACAAGATCATAAGTCTGTTTGGATTTCTTATGAAGCACAGTGAAGAGGCTAAGCTGGCAACTGTTTACAACCTGGGTGATATTACCCTCACAGCAGCTACAGGGCATTTGGAAATGTGTGGCAATGTTTTGGATTGTCACGATAACTCCAGAGCACCATTTACATGCTTTATGTCCACAATGCAAGGGACAGTCCCATAGATTGAAGAAGGTTCATCCAAACATCAATAGATTTAATCACATTTACCTAAGTCTCTGAGGAGTATGTAAGGCCCTAGGTTGCAATATTTTGCTATATATTTATTTTTTCATTCATTCGTTTGATCATACATACACTTAACATTTATTACACTTCTACTAAGTATAGAAAAGCAGAGATGAACCAACATGAGTAAGATGGAAACTGCCTCAAACAACTCATAATCTATAGAGGCAGGTATATGCATAACTAAATACAATGCTTTATGATATATTTGGTAGTAGTTGTATAAGCAGAGCAATAAGCCAGTAATTAATTCAAACCAGGAGAGTAGAGAGGGGAGAGCATCAGAGAAAACATATTTGAGCTGAGATGGAAAGAATAATTAGAATGCCATCAAGTTACAACTTTAGAAGTAAGGGAGAAAGCCATTCCAGTAGAAGGAAAAATGAGAAGCAAGGCACAGAGGTGTAAGAGTATATGACATCTGTGCGTTATATAACATTGATACAAAAAATAATTGGTAGTTGAGTTGGGCACAGTGGCTCACGCCTGTAGTCTCAGCACTTTGGAAGGCTTAGGCAGGTGGATCACCAGAGGCCGGGAATCTGAGACTAGCCTGGCCAACATGGTGAAACCCTATCTCTACTAAAAATAAAAAAATTACCTGGGCGTGGTGGTGCATGCCCAGCTACTAGGGAGGCTGAGGCAGAAGAATCACTTGAACCTGGGAGGTGGAGGTTGCAGTGAGCCAAGATCACGCCACTGCACTCCAGCCTGGGAGACAGAGCGAGACTCCATCTCAAAAAAAAAAAAAAAAAAAAGGTAGTTGAGATTGGAAAGGCAGGTTGAGACCAGATTGTGAAATAGTTGCAAGTCATTCTAAGAAGCTTGAATTTCAGTCTGTGCAAAATGGAGGCCTTTCAAAGGATTTGATTAAGGGATTTGACATAGTTATGAATTTAAGGGAAGGGAATAAAAGACTAGTTGAGAAGCATTGCACTAGTGCACAGGAGAGAAGATGAAGACATTGGTAAAAGATAAAGAGAACAATCGAACAGGTATTTCAGAGCTAGAAACAACACATTCCCTGTACTTTGGGAAAGTTCATTAAAAAATGGTTGTGGTGGGTTTTCTAGGTTTCAGTGACAACAGTTAAAAGTAAAATTTGGTGATTCAAACATCTCCAATATTGGCATTACTCATGAATATGTTTAAGTCTAAGTGGGATAAAACAACAGAAGGCAATTTATTTTGACAAAAACTCCATGGTCATGCATTTATTATGAATAAGCTGATGTTTATGTTGTTAGCTTCAAATTCACCCATTTCCCTGAGCGACTACTTG
Organism: Macaca fascicularis; assembly: GCF_037993035.2. Lineage (NCBI taxonomy): Eukaryota > Metazoa > Chordata > Mammalia > Primates > Cercopithecidae > Macaca > Macaca fascicularis. The sequence goes on from NC_088379.1 coordinate 106,600,638, forward strand.
GGTCAAATCAGCTGCTGTGTTCCTAAAATACCAATGGATGTTGTTGATAAAGTGTCTCTCAAAGTAAGGAGTTCCCACCACAGGGTGTTTCTCTCCCAATCTGGCTGTCAGCTAAGTTATTATGTTTTTCTCCAACCTTCAGGACTTAGTCCATCTGTTCAATAATGCTTTTGCCTGAACAATATGGATGGAATGAATGACAAGGAGAAAAGCCAGCAATATGCTGCAATTACTGTTTTAATCTTTACAGTGCTTAAGTATGTGGCTCTCATGTTCCCACCAATCTTAACTTACAGAGTAGAGTATCAATGTTTGCCAGAAAGAAAATGGCCTTGTTTTTCCTTCTTTCAGTGAGTCACTGTTTACTTGAAGATTTGGAAAAGGTAATTAGATGAGGTTCTAGCATTGGCTCTGTTTTACTAACTTCCAAGAATGCTGACCAGATTCTTAAAATATACTCAGTTCATTAGAGATCCCCTTTGGGGATCGGCTAATTCAGCATGTCGCATCTAGGCAAGAGATTTCCAGGCTGGTTGGATTATGGCTTCTGGCAACCAGTACTGTTGGCAGCAGTAAGGTTTGTTCCCCTGTTTCTGTTTTGATTCCTTGTTGTTTCTGAATTTTGGGGAAGGAAGTTGGTGGGAGTCAAGCATATTTGGTATTTTATTATACAGTTTCCATATAATCTTACTCTATATAGTTATTTAACTAATACTCATGAGAGAAGAAAATAAACATGTAAGACACAAATCAACTGCAGCTGTGTAGGTACATTTAGTGTCCGAACTGATAGCACAGAGGTTCCAATTCAATACTTTCCATTAATTAAAAGGCACAATTATATTAATGTCTTATTGTGTGATTCTAGATTTCACACCTATGATTTTAGCTCCGTCTGTCTGAAAGTGTCTCTCTTACCCACCCAAGTAACTCACACACATTAAACATTCAGAGCCCTGAAATACTTATCTAGTCCAGGGTTACAAGACAGTAAGTGATTTTTACAATTATTTATTGAGAACTTGCTATGAGCTAGACATTGTGTTAACTGCTGTAAATGTAGTAACTCATGTAATCCCTGCAACAGCTTGATGAGAAAGCTACTATTATTACTTTTCCTATTTTTCAAAAGAGCTACAGATGCAAAGACTGGAGAAACATTTTTCCAAGGTAACAAAGCTAGTAGTTAGAAGAACTGGGGTTTGAACTCAGTCCCTCTTACTCCAGCATCTGTGCTCTTAAACACCAAGCAATATTTTGTTGTTGTCGTTCTTGTTTAAAAAACATAGGTACATACACATAGAAAGTCAAAAAGGATTCTGTTAAATTTTTTTCAGAAGTAGGATTTGACACGGTTTTGTGTTTTTAAAATTTTTTATTTGGAATAATTTTAAACTTGCAGAAAACTTACCAAAAGATGACAGACTTATCACGTATCCCTCTCTATGCTTTCCCTATCTTACATAATTTTAGTACAATTTCAAAACGAAAAAATTAATACTGGGGCATACTATTAGCTAAACTACAGACATTATTCATATTTTACCAGTTTTTTTGTTTGTTTGTTCGTTTTACTAATTTGTGTTCACTTTCTTATTTTATGATACAAAATATTTTCTAGGATCTTATCATATTTTCCTTAACTCGGCCTCAGAATCAACCATTTCTCCAGAAATCTGAGTAATCAGAAACCACAGGGAAATTAGGTGTGATCACTGCTACTGGACTCATGTTTCCTCTAGGCCCTCTCCGCGTACAGGGTTAGAAAATATATGCATCAGGAAGAAGATGGCGAATAGAAGGCAGAAGTAGCTTGCAGCTCCTGCTCAAATGGACCGAGCAACATGTAGAGACTCACATCATGAACTTTTGCTCCAAGAACTACTGCAGGAACATACCAGGAAAGCCAGGAGAATCCACAGACCCTTTGAAGGAGCTGGATCACCCCTGCAGGCTCCCTGAGACACTGAAAACCTGAGACTGCTTGCTTTCTCAGGGGGGAGGCTCATGATCTGGGGCAAGTTCTCAGTCCTGGTCACTGACTGCCTGGGAATAGACTCAGTGCTGTTGGGAGGGCACGGTGGGAGTGAGACCAGCCTTTTGGACTGCAGGCTGCATGGGAGCAGGTGAGGCCTGTAACTGACAGCTTTCCCCCCACTTCCCCGGAGGCCTGTATGACTCAGCAGAGGCAACCTTAATTCTCCTGGGAATATAACTTCACTGGACCAGGAACCACACCCCCATCCCCCAAGCAGCTGCAGCAAGCCCCATCCAAGGAGAGTCTGAGCTCAGATATGCCTATCTTTGCCCCCATCTGGTGATCTTTCTCTACCCACTTAGCAGTCAAAGACAAAGGTCATAATCTCCTGGGAGTTATAAGGCCCTGCCCACTGCCTGAAAAACCTGAATACTTAACCAGGTTAAGTAGGGCAAGTTTGAATCCTCCCTATAGGACCACAGCTGCTGCGCTCTTGAAAGTGCCACCTCCTGCCTGGAGGCCAACCAACACAAAACTAGTGCACTAAACAAAAATACAACCAGGGTCCCTCACAGAGTCCACTTCACCCCCGTGCTATCTCCACCAGAGCAGATGCTGGTGTCCACGGCTCCAAGACCTGGATCTTCATCTCTCACCCTATACAAAAATCAATTCAAAGTGGATCTAAGACTTAAATCTAAGACCTGAAACCATACAGATTCTAGAAGATAACATGGGAAAAACCCCTCTAGACGTTGGCTTAGGCAAAGACTTCATGACCAAGAACCTAAAAGCAAATGCAACAAAAACAAGACAGATAGATGGGACTTAATCAAGCTAAAAAGCTTCTGTAGAGCAAAAGAAATCATCAGTAGAGTTAAAAGACAACCCACAGAGTGGAAGAAAATCTTCACAATTTATACATCTGACAAAGGACTAACATCCAGAATCTACAAAGTACTGAAACAAATCAGCAAGAAAAATTAGTGATGTCAAACATTTTTCTATATACTTGTTGGACATTTGTATATTATCTTTTGAGAATTGTCTCAAAATGTATAGAGTATTTACATGTATATATGCTAACCTACATATACACAAATCTACATGTATCTCTGATACAATCCCATCAAAAAGTGGGCTAAGGACATGAATAGACAATTCTCAAAAGTCAATATACAAATGGCCAACAAGCATATAGAAAAATGTTCAACATCACTAATTATCAGGGAAATGAAAATCAAAACCACAATATGATGCCACCTCAGTCCTGCAAGAATGGTCATAATCAAAAAATAAAAACACAATAGATGTTGGTGGGTATTTGATGAAAAGGGAACACTTGCACATTGTTGGTGGGAATATAAACTACTACAACCACTGTGGAAAACAGTGTGGAGATTCCTTAAAGAACTAAAAGTAGATCTACCATTTGATCCAAACATTCCACACCAGTTATCTATCCAGAGGAAAAAAAAATCATCCTACACAAAAGATACTTGCACGTGCATGTTTATAGCAACACAACTTGCAATTGCAGAAATATGGAACCAGCCCAAATGCCCATCAATCAATGAGCAGATAAGCATATATATGATGTATACATTCCATCACATATAATGTATATATTCTATCATATATATATGTGGGAATGTAAACTAGTGTATATATAATGGAATACTATTCAGCCATAAAAAGGAATGAAATAAATGGAATTCGCAGCAACCCGGATGGAACTGGAGACTATTATTCTAACTGAAGTAACTCAGAAAATGGAAAATCAAATATTATATGTTCTCACTCATATGTGGAAGCTAAGCTATTAGGATGTAAAGGCATAAGACTGATACACTGGACTTTGGGACTCAGGAGAAAGGGTTGGGGTGGCAAGAGATAAAAGACTACACATTGGAAAAAGTTTACACTGTACAGGTCACGGGTACACCAAAGTGTCAGGAATCACCACTAAAGAAGTTATTCATGTAATCAAACACCACCTGTTCCCTAAAAACCTATTGAAATAAAAAAATTAAAAAATTTTAAAAAGAAAATATATGCATGTATATATTTTCAACCTACATGTATTTTAACTACATATATTTAACCTACATGTATATAATATATAGAGTATTTACAGGTATATATTCTACATATACACACATCTACATTTATCTCTGTATCTATCTATATAAATATATTAAAAATTATGAATTCATGCTGATACCTCCAATATCAATCAATCCAAGACCCAGGGTTCATTCTAGTCTTTTCCTTTTCCTTTTTTGTAACTCTTCTCTCCAACTGCAAGAAACCTAGATCTCATTATCTACAGCATGCTTTACTTATTTGTGCAATCCTAATATACACAAAAAGCAGTTTCAGAATTGCTAACCCATATTGTTATAAGCAAAAAAAAGGTACAAACTCATATACAGTATTTATATACAATTCTTTGACTTTATAGATACTGCTTTCCAAATTTTCTTATATTAGTTATTTTCTTCTCTGCCCCCATTATTCTTTTTTTAAATTATATTTTCTGATACTTGACAATAAACATATATTATTGTTTGTGGTTGTGTGTTTTTAAAGACTATATTCTCTGGGGTCTGCACACTAGCTGGAGGATAATTGCATGGTCAAAATAAAGTATTAAAGTTATATCAGATACAGGGTTCCTGTTAAGCTTTTATCTTCTCCACACTAGTAACAATTGTTGTGCTTAGTTACCTTTTTCTAGGGTATCTGGACAAAGTCCAAGTCTGCTTTAATGGTCCATCAGAGCTCCTCTCTTGCTTCTTCCCAGCTCTACAATCTCATACTTGTCTTTTACCAGTGTTGAAAATGATTATAAAATTTCATATTTGGAAAAATGTACAAGACTTAATAAAATCACTGACACAGAAACTAAGATAGTATAATCATGGATATAGATATAGATATAAAATGTTAATATCTCTGTAACTTTATTTTCAGTATTTATTTTAGATTCAGCAGGTACATATGCAGGCACACGTGCAGGTTTGTTACCTGGGTATACTGTGTGACGCTGAAGTTTAGAGTGTGAAAGTTTCCATCACCAAATACTGAGCATAGTACCCAACAAGTAGTTTTTCAATTCTTGTCACCCACCCTTTCTCCCCTCCAGCAGTCCACAGTGTCTGTTGTTTCCATCTTTACATGGATGAATACCCAAAGTTTAGCTCCCACTTATAAGTGAGAATATGCAGTATACGGTTTCTGTTCTTGAATTATTAATTCAGTTAGGAGAATGGTCTCCAGCTCCACCCATGTTGCTGCAAAGGACATGATTTTATTCTTGTTAAGGTTGTGTAGTATTCCATGGTGCGTAAGGACCACATTTTCTTTATCCAATCCACTGTTGATGGGCATCTAGACTGATTCCATGTCTTTGCTACTGTGAATAATGATGGAATGAGCATGATGTGAGTGCATATGTCTTTTTGGTAGAACAATCTGTTTTCTTTTGGATATTTATCCAGTCATGGGATTGTTGGGTCAAATGATAGTTCTAAGTTCTCTCAGAAATCTCCAAACTGTTTTCCACAGTGACTAAACTAATTTACATTTCCACCAATGGTGTATAAGCATCCCCTTTTCTCCACAGTTTGCCAACATCTATATTTTTTTTACTTTCTAATAAAAGTCATTTTCACTGGTGTGAGATGGTATCTCATTGTGGTTTTGATTTGCATTTCTTTGATGACTAGTGATGTGGAGTATTTTTTCATGTTTACTGGCTGTTTATATGTCTTCTTTTGAGAAATACTTGTTTTTTTGAGAAGCAACTTTTGCCCATTTTTAATGGGTTTTTCTTGATTATTCAATTGCTTAAGTTTCTTATACATTTTTAATATTAGACATTTGTTGGATGAATAGTTTGTGAATATTTTCTCCCATTCCATAGGTCATCTGCTTTCTCTGTTGGTAGTTTCTTTTACAGTGCATAAGATCTTTAGTTTAGTTAGGTCCCACATGTCATGTTCTGTTTTTATTGCTTTTGAAGACTTAGTCATAAATTGTTTCCTAGGAACAATGTCCAGAATGGTGTTTCCAAGGTTTACTTCTAGGACTTGTATAGTTTGGGGTTTTATATTTAAATCTTTAATCAATCTAGGGTTAATTTTTGTATATGGTGAAAGGTAGGTATCCAGATTCATTCTCCTGCATATGGCTAGCCAGCTATCCTGGAACCATTTATTGAAAAGGGAGTCCTTTCATCATTGCTTATTATTGTCAACTCTGTCAAAGATTAGATGGCTGTAGGTATGCACCTCTATTTCTGGGTTCTATAACCTATTCCAATGACCTATGTATCTGTTTTTGTACTAGGACCATGCTGTTTTGGTTACTGTAGTTTTATTGTTTAGTTTAAAATTGGGTAATATGATGCCTATTACTTTATTCTTTTTGGTTAGGATTGCTTTGGCTATTCAGGCTGATGTTTAGTTCTGTGTACGTTTTAGAATAGTTGTTTTTTTCTAATTCTGTGGAAAAGGACAGTGGCCGTTTGATAAGAATAACATTGAATCTGTAGATTGTTTTGAGCAGTATGCCCATTATAATGTTACTGATTCTTCCAATCCATGAACATGGAATGTTTTTCCATTTTTTTTTTTTCATCTATGATTTCGTTCAGCAGTGTTTTGTGATTCTCCTTGTAGAGGTATTTCACCTTCTTGGTTAGATGGATATCTAAATATCTTATTTCGTTATGTGGCTATTGTATATGAGATTGCATTCTTGATTTGACTCTCATCTTGAATGATATTGATGTACAGAAATGCTACTGATTTTTGTACGATGATTTTGTATCCTGACACAATATTAGCTCTTATGTTTAGATCTTTCATCCATTTTAAGTTGATTTTTTAATGTGTTGGAAAATAGGAGTCTAGCTTTATTCTTTTTCATGTAGATACCTAGGTGTTTACATTTATGGAAGAGTCTATTTTCTCCATTGAATTGTAGTTGTGCTTATTAGTTATGTTTCACTACAGCACTGGACCTCGTCAACACTACATACTACTGAAGCACTTTCCTCTCTGTGACTGCATTTTTTTTCTTCTCTGGCCTCTACCTTTGTATCCAATCACAAACGGAAGTCATTCTTGTAATTACTAAGGATGTTTGAAAAGTAACTTTAATGACTCTTTCATTTAATGTCCTATTTCTCTACTCAATATTTGTTAATCAAAGACAATTGTCAAGAGACTTGAACAAAGAAATCACAGAGTGCCAGAACTGAGACGTGCTCAACTTCCTTCAAGGTTTTTGTCTGCTTCTAACTCTGCACAGAAATTTTGATCATCAACCACTCTTTAAAAATGAGATTGTATTGTCCATGGACAGGTCAGCCCATACGCTAGCACCCAAAAGAGGGGTAAGCAGAAACAAGCCCAAAGACAAACTGAAGAGTAAACAATAGTCCTTTCTCTAAAGTAATTAAAAGAGAAAAAAATCATTCAGTAACTTTGCCCTTTTAATGCAAAGACAATTTTTTCTAAATGAAATTATTTGAAAAATATTAATGACCCAACAGTATATGATCATACACAAAAAAAGTACAAAATGTTGATGGTAGCTTTTTAGAAAAAAAAAAAAAAGTGTTATCTTAGCTTGTGCTTCTATTCTCAGAGTAAAGGCAGTTGACCCTTGAACAACATGGATTTGAACTGCAGGGGTCCATTTATATGCAGGTATTTTTAGCCAAGTGCAGGTTGAAAATACAGCATTTTTGGAATATGAAACCTGTGTGTACAGAGTGCTGACTTTTTGTATATACAGGTTTTGAAAAGCCAACTGAGTATGTGGGATGTAGATACACACAGGTGGTCCTGGACAAATCCCCAGCATATACCAAGAGATAACTGCACTTGGGGATCTGAAGACTGTGGACTCAATGTTTTCAGGAAGATGTACTTAAAGCAGGTGAGGGGAAAAAATGTTATCTTGTTTAATTTGTTGTTCTGTTCTCAGAGTAAATACTTGAGGCTATGAAGACTGAATTCATTGTTTTCAAAAAGATGTACTTAGAGCAAGTGACGAAATCTGAATTATATTAATGGTCAAAAGCAGACCCAAATTCAGAGTGTGTTTAGAAACAAGTATAGTAATGTCAGATACAAAACACAACACCTTAAATGAGTCATTACAAAGAAATAATTTAGCAATTTATTTGTGACCTAGTGAGCGTCATCATTATTATCATTACATGCTTGGCAAATTTTGGCTTTTCAATTATTCCAGAACTTAGTTAATAACTGTATAGATGCCTCTTGTGGCTTTAAAATGTTGATAGCCGATTAAACTTATCTTTTCTGAGTAATCAATCTGATTCTTTTTTATTTAATCTAGAAGTTTTATTAATTGATTTTTTTAAGTAGGCTGACAAAGAGATGCTATTATATACCCACAGGAATAGCTACCATTTTACAAATTGACAATAGTAAATGTTGATGAGAATATGGAGCAACTGGAACTCTGATACATTACTGGAAGAAGTATAAATTAGCACAATTATTTGGAATAGTGGCATTAAAAATTAGAGCTAATCATCTGCCTATTTCATGGCTCACAACTAATTAGTTCATATGAACACCAAAAAAATACAAAAATCTTGATAGCAGCTTTAGTCATAATAACTCAACTGGAAACCATCCAAGTGACCAATAACAGCAACAGCAACAAACAGGTAAACAAATTGTGTGTGCTCATTAAATGAAATACCACACAGCAATAAAGAATAGACTACTGATACACACCACCACACAGATGACTCTCCCAGAGTAATGATGAGCAAAAGAAATCAGAGACAAAATAGTATATACTATATGACTCCATATGAAGTTCAAGCAGATACAAAACTAACCTATGGTGTTAAAAAAAAACAAAGTAGTAATTGCTTTTGGAGAAGTTTTGACTGGAGAGAGACATGGGGAAACTTCTGTGTTATGAGAATATCCTGTCTTCAGCTGTGTGTGGTTACACAGGGTGATATTTAGCGCTAAATCAAACTAAAATTGGCCCAAGGAGGCCTCCTTGGGAGTTCTTAACTGCAACCTAACTCAGAATGTAAACAAACTGAAAACCAGTTTAGGAACAAACAAGTGTCTCAGCCTATCACAGGAGACCAGCTATTCAAATTATATTCAAATAAGGCACATGAGAGTTGTAATCAATCAGGCTGTCTCCATACCTAACTTCTATTTTCCGAATATCACCTCCTTTTCTCTGACTGTAAATATAACATGCACAGGTGGTAGGGTGGGGCATTCTGGGTCATTTTTGCTTCAAACTCCTGTCTGATTCTATAATTGCAAATAAAAGCCAATTAAGATCTGCAAAACTGGATTTATTGTACTTTTGTCTTTGAACTATGAGAAAAACAAATCAATCTGCACCCTTACAATTAGTGTACTTTATGCACTTTATCCATATGTATGATAAACCTCAATAATTATTTTAAAATAAGATGAGTTAAGTGCCTCAGAGAAATGGAGAAATTTTCAAACCTTTTCAATATGAAACAAAGAGCTAAATCTCATCCACCTATAATACAAAGAAGGAATGAAGAATGTAATGTTAAGCAGTTGGAGCACAGCATTATAACTGGATAGAAAAGAAGGTGATTAAAACATCAGACATTATTGTCACTCTCTTACTGCTAACTTGAGTCCATCAATCCAACTGTTTCAACTCAAAGAAATAAAATGATAATCGAGAATTGTTTTCAACAGAGAAAACTGAGTTTTTAGTTGAAACCAGCAGATGATTCAGAAAAACAGATCCTAAAATTTCATTTCTTTTGCTCTCCCACAAACTCATTTCACATCCTAAGAATCAGCCAATATTCAAGTTAAGCCAGACTAAACTAAATCATATGTTAATTCAGTTCTACTTGAATGGCTGTTACATAATCCTTAGGCAAAGAACTTGTCAAACCCTTCGCTCAGTACAATTCTTGGGACACTGCTGATGTTCAGTTGACAGTGTATATTATAATTTATATCATAATAACAATAACACACAAGGGAATATATACCTTTTGCAGTTTGTAAAAATGTTGGGCTTCAGTTAGCACAGAATTTTAATTCAGAATCAACAATGGAGAGAGAGATCTGACAGTAGTAAGAACAATTTAATTCAATGAATTCATAGACTCAGCCTAAATTGCAGAAAAATAATACTTATTAGGTAAGCTCTCTATAAGAGTCAGCTAAAATAAGCAGGGTATTATGTGTTCTTAATGCATTTATTTTACATAGTGAAAGTTGATGTCTTAGCAGCTCCACAAAACCAAGCCTTTCATTGAAGGTATAAGAAATTGGAAGTAAGTGTGTGTCTATGAGTCTATTTAAAAATGTTCAAAAGTGTTGATGGTAGGGGAAGAGAGGGAGAAACAGTAATAAAATACTTTGTAACTGAACAAGATTATTTGTCTAATTAATGAAATGAGTTACACCTTTAGCTCCTAATTCCCACCACAGGAGAAACTGCTGATATAGTAAGGATTAATAAACATTCCCTAAAGGAACAAAGCTGTTGATTTTTTTCCTTTGGAGAGCAGCCAATATCTACTCTCCAATCCTCAAGTTGGGAGCACACAACAAACTTAGCCAGGAAAAGAAAAATCTTTGGCCTGTGTGTCACAGAAACACCTGTCAAAAAAACCCCAGGGCACAGAGAATTTACCCCAAATCCTGGTTTCATCTGAAAGGTTTCTTTTACAATGCCTCATCAGTGATCCTCAAAGTATGCTCCCTAAACAAAAACATTATCACCTGAAAATTACTTATTTAGAAATGAAATTCGCTTGCTCTTCCCCAGACCTGCTGGATCAGACACTCTGAGGTTGGAGTCAGAGAACCTGGGTTTTAATAAGCCCTCTCGATGGCTCTGAGGCAGGCTCAAGTTTATTTCTCATCAGTTCCACATCCTCTTCCATTCTCCTCAAATTAAACAACTGGCCCTGGTCTCTTATATTGCTGCTGCAAGTTCTCTTCCTGTTACATTACTTTTTAAGATAATTATTCTTCAGAGTGGAGTCATATTTACCATTTGCCACTTTACACATTTCTACTTTACATTTTTACTCTTCAACATTATTCAGGCAGAATATATAGTCCCACTAGAGACCATTAAAATAAAAGTGTTATGTACCAAAAATCTTGCCGGAATCTATTAAATTGTATTAGAGCCACTACAAAGCACAATAGGTCTTCTGCAATCCAATTCTAACCATTATGTTCCAGAACATTCCACCACACCAACGCCTCATCTCTTGATACAGAATTCTCCTACATAGTAGGTGAATTTGCATTTAAGACATCTGTAGAAGAGACTCTGTGGCCATGTTACTAATTTTTTGACAATAAAATATGAAAAAAGTAATTAATATATGGCATATCTGAGCCAAGATCTTTCAGAAGCAAGTGTAACTTTTTCCTGTCCACTCACTGGATACAAATAACATGAGGGCTGAAGGCCTGGAACAGTGATTCTCAACTTTTATCATGCATTAGAATTATCTGGAGGTCTGTTTACAATGCTAATTGCTGGAACCTACCTTTAGAATTTTGAATTCAGTAGGTCTAGAATGGAGCCTGAGAATATGCATTTCTAATAAGGTCCTAGGTGATGCTGATGCTACTGGTTCTCGAACTACTGGCCTGAACCACAGCCTAGGGGATGATGAAAGCAAAAGAAGGAAACTGCTTCCCAGAGTGGCCATATGGAGAACTGCTGGTTAATCAGGAACACAAGATTCAATCTCTATATGAACAAGAAATAAACTTGTTCTGAGCCAATGTGCTATTGAGGATCTATTTTTTTTTATCATAGTTTATTCTATTCTTAATAATAAAATTCCCTAGAAGAGTTGATTTTGGCATCTTTTAGATACTATATAAAATATATTTATAATATTCTTTCATATGAAACAATAAAGACACCAAACAAAATACTAAGTAAAGACAAAAATAACATTTTATGCATCCTAAGATAGAAATAATTGATTTTCTTTTTTAGTACTTTGGTTATAGAACTTTTCAATGCTTATCTCCCCCAGAGTTTCAACAAAATATTTATGAATTAATTTTTCTCAGTGCAATAATACTTTTTGTTCTGTGTAGTTTTCCATCGGCCAGTGTCTTTGTGACACTATCAGGACAACAGTGTCTTATTTATCTTTACTCTCCTAGTGCCTAACACAATGCTTGGCACATCGTTGAAACTTTTCTTTTAATTATGTGAAAGAAACAACAATAAAAAGAAAGTATGCAAAAAATGGACAAATGGATATATTTTTTTTAAAACTGGTTTTGTTGACTGCCAGAGTTTAGGTATTATCAAGTCCCACAGATGCATTCAACAAATATCTCTTTGGCATATTTCAGGCACTGTTCTGTTGATTGGAAAAAAAAAAAAAAAGAAACAGTGAACAGAAAGTCAAGGTCTCTATTCTCGAAGAGTTTACACCCCTGTGGATAAAAGGGAGACACAAAAAAGCAATTTTTAAAAATGCAACATAATCAAATGGAAACAAAACAAGACAAGTAACAGTGAGTGGTAGACTTTTTCAGAAAATTTACATAGGATGCTGTTATCTAAGATACTTGACAAAAGTACTGGGCAAACTTTGACGTAAGAAAATGGAAAAACCTCTATTGTACTAGCAATACTTAATAGGTTCCTGTACCAATAGTTATTTCACAGCATTTGAGGGAAGACTACATGAGAAATCATATGTAAAACATTTACTTTGTAAACAGTCATTGAAGTTATGCAATTCCAATGAGGATAAGAGTATGTTCAGTAGGAGTGAGGAAATGAGGTAGTCAGAGAAAAGAATATCATAATTTGAGACTATGGTAATAAAACCGTTCTGGATGTTTTTAGATGAGGAGTTTTAAGATTAGGTTATTGTGATGACTTGTTGAAATTAAGTAGGCAGAAATAGAGGAGTGCAAAAATTAAGGAACTGTGAGTCAGGGTGTTGGATGTTGAATAACATGAGGATGATGATAGACAGGAGGGTCAAGTGCTGAAGTTCTTCAGAATGTGGAAATGTGAAGTACCAGATGGCTCTCAAAGAATAAGTGTTCGTTACTTAAGAGTCCTCTATTATGTGATTGTGTAGCATGCAGTATTTTTCTTTGTGATACTCATCTAAATTGTAATTAATGAACACATTGATTTATTAATACCAATATCCCTGTGAGACAGTAAGTTTCTTGAATGTTGTGACCAAGTATAGCTTGTTCCAAAGTGGTTATATTAGCTTGTAAAATACAGGGATGGATGGATGGATGGATGGATGGATGGATGGATGGATGGATGGATGGATGGACTGGTAGATAAATGAAAAAGAGGTAGCACTAAAAATAAATGGCATCAAGATAAAAATAAGAGAGCCTTCAGAGTAAAGGCAACAGGAAGATCATCTGCAAAACAAAATTACACCAAAAAGTTCAGTATTTCTTAGTTATGGTTACTCATTCCCTACCTCCTTATTTAATCTGCATATCTCTTCTAGATTAATAAACTACGTATTTATAAACTCATCAAGTATGTATGATATGCAAAAAAAGATTTTATTTGCAACACTCGTTATAATACTGAAAAACAGCACTGTCACTAAATTCCAAAAATAGGGAATTTGTTAATAAAACAGTACATTCAAAAATTGAATTTTATGCACCTTTGTAAATATCCTGACTTTGTAGATATGTCCATGAGAAACTGTTAAATAAAAAATATATAGACTAGTCTCCTAGGATCATCTCATCTTTAAAGTGTGTGTGTGTGTGTGTGTGTGAGAGAGAGAGAGAGAGAGAGAGACAGATAGAGAGAGAGAGAGAGAGAAAGAGAGCACAATAGAGACAGAAACAGAAAGGGAAATACTTGGAGTTCTCCTCTTCCATTTCTTACTCTTTCTCCTCTCTGTCCTTACTCTTGTCAGTTCTTTTAAGAGATCATGGTTTTTGGTGAGACTGTCACTTCTATAGCATAACAAACATGTTCTAAGGGATACCGTCCAGAAAAAAATATGGATTTGGCTTGTGGGCATTTCCCTCTGAAGACTGTGAGGCCCTCCAGCATTCCAGCTCTCCACTGCTCAGGGGCTACTGCAGACCCTGCCCCTCCTTCTTTAGGTGATGCCCAGGTACTCAGGCATCACAGTTTTTGTGAGAAGGAAGAGTAATGGAGATGACCAAGGGCTTGTGGAAGAAGAGGAGGATACTAGAATGAGAAGGGGAGGGAAGGAAAGGGGTTATGCTCATACCTTCAGAGTAAGTACTGTGAACTGATAGGTAATGTGAAGAAAAAGTAAAGAAGTGCTTTGCACCAACCCCCAGACTCCAGAGACAAGTGTGTCAACACTGGTTCACTCCTCCAGGTACTCCTGGTGTAGTGAAGTGGTAAAATGTGTATATTTACATCTATGATGGGACATGCAACTATATATATAATACACATGTAATATATTATAGCATTACATATACACACGTTACATTCAATAATATTATATATAATATACGCACACATGTATACATTAAAAGACACATACCAAACTGTTAGCAGTGACTTTTTTGTGGAGTAGGTAATTTAGCTGTGGTGGGGAAGGGGAAGCATTAGCTGACTGCAAATCATTAAGGAATGAAGATAGGGAGGGATCTTTATAAACCTCTGTATTGTTTGCATGATTTACAATAGCCATGTTGCATAATTTGAAAACAAAGAAGAATTTTTTTTTTTTTTTTTTTTTTTTTTTTTTTTTTTTTTTGGAGATGGAATCTCGCTCTGTCGCCCAGGCTGGAGTGCAGTGGCGCGATCTCGGTTCACTGCAAGCTCCGCCTCCCGGGTTCCATAGAGACAGGGTTTCAGCGTGTTGGCCAGGCCTGTCTGAATCTCCTGACGTCGTGACGTGATCCGCCAGCCTCGGCCTCCCAAAGTGCTGGGATTACAGTCGTGAGCCACACGGCACCCTGCGGAGAACAAAGAAGAATTTTCTTTTAAAGAGTTCCACCAAATCTCGGTTCACCTGCACAATTACTAGATATGAGCAGGAGAAGGGAACCCTAATGTCCATTTCACTCTCCTGAGGATGGTTCATTCTGCCATTAGAGTTGCCCCAAAATTTGTAGTGAATGGTTCTGAAATCTTACCAGAAAAGCAATTGTTAAGTTTTCTTGGGAATGAGCATTTAGCTGTGCAAACAAATAAAATAGATGTATCATAAATTTTCATGATCACTTACACAAAGAGGAAAAACATAAGTATACAGTGAGATCACACACAATATAACTCCTATATCCAGTACGCCATGGATTAGTTCTGTTCACTGACACAGCACTAGAATTTGTACTTTCTATTACCATCTACTTTGAATACTTTGAATTCTTCCAAAGTCAGAAATTCTCTTACTATGTATGGCATTTAAAGACTCCCAGCTGTATGGTGAACAAGTTACACGTTTTACATTAATGGACTCACAGGGGCTTTAGATATTAAAGTCACAAAGAGTACCACCTTAAAACTTACTGATTCCAGTTACAAACTCTATATTCCTATTTCTATACTACATTGGGAGTGCTTAGAAGGTCAGATAGTCTTTTTTTAAAAAATCCTTATGTCACTAAGTGCAATGTCACTTTAAAGTGCATCAGACACTTGCTTGAATCAGGAAAGACTAAATTCACTACCTATTAGAAACAGGCAACTGCTCTTTCTTGGCCTTCCCAGCCATGACTTTTCTGTGTGGTGACTGGTGAAGCATATTTTCATTTTTCTGTTCACCCAGTAACTGATTTTTGTATACTCAGTTTATTCGGATAGCAACGACAATGTGGTAAAAGGTAGAAGAGATAAAAACTAATAATGTATTTATTATATTTAACTTCATAAGAAGATTGGCTGGTGGCTATGTGTTTGATTCATGACCCATGCAATGACTACCCATTAGACCATCGTTAACGAAGACTTGGCTTTAGTCAGTATCTTATTAGGCCTCTTTCTTACCCTGTGGTAGTTTCCCCTGAGAGTACCTCTGCCATTGATCCAACAAATGAGCAAGTGCATAAGCACAAAGTCATGGAAAAATGTGTCTCGTAGGTATCACTTGTTGTTGTGAATATTGAAAGAACACTTATTAGATATTGGATTTTTAAAAAATATTCTTGACTGGGCGCAGGGGCTCACACCTGCAATCCCAGCACTTTGGGAGGCTGAGGCAGGCCCATTACTTGAGGTCAGGAGTTTGAGACCAGCCTGGCCAACATGATGAAACCCCGTCTCTGCTACAAATACAAGAATTCTCTGGGCGCAGTGGCTCATGCCTGTAATCGCAGCTACTTGGGAGGCTTCCGCTTTAGCCCGGAAGGCGGAGGTTGCAGCGAGCCGAGATTGCACCACTGCACTCCTGCCTGGGCAACAGAACAAGGCTCT
Source organism: Macaca fascicularis (assembly GCF_037993035.2). Taxonomy (NCBI): domain Eukaryota; kingdom Metazoa; phylum Chordata; class Mammalia; order Primates; family Cercopithecidae; genus Macaca; species Macaca fascicularis. The sequence goes on from NC_088379.1 coordinate 106,617,085, forward strand.
GTCTCAAAGAAAAAAAAATAATTAAAAAGATTGAAGATTGGAATTCATACATTCTTGTTCATTTCCATATGTACTTGTGTCGCATTTTTCATGTAAAACAGCTTCCCCGTACTCCAGCCAGAGAGCATGACTCTAAAATAAAAATACTTGTGACTGGATGTGGGAGGAAAAAGACTAAAATTAGAGATATCAACAAGCTCTAATATTAGGGATTTATTTTGAAAAGGCCACTTCTAATGAGAACTAACAAGACAATTATTTAAAGATTAATTTACTTGTTTAATATGTCAAAGTTTTGTCCTATCTTAAAAGAAGTACCTTGCCTTTCTGCGTTATTTTTGTCAGATTCAGGCATCTGAGAAAAACAGCATCATCAACTTAATAATGAAGGATAAAAAATAGTATTTTCTCTAAGTGGAGAAGAGACAGACCAGGACAGAGGTAGGGCAAAGATAAAGAAACCTAGAGAGATATTCTTGATCCATCTGTAGCTTCCAAGCCATTCTTCATTTTTCAGCCAAATAGTTAACACACAAAATTAGATATCTCATTCTGCATTTAGATGGGGTACTGTGTCACCATGGTAACTGGCTTTTCTTAAACATAGCTCTGCATGTACATACAGTCCAAATTAGCTACAGAAGAGAGACACACATACAATATTCCTGGAGCTTATATAAAATCAACTTATCTGTTTTATTTTTCTGAAGTGAGGTATGTGACTTTATGTTTGCAAATGCTCTTTCAGTAACATTTTCCTTTCTCAGTGTAGTTTGTCTCTGATCACTTCTGTTGTTATAATCCTGGAAATAATATTCCTGATAAAATTTCAGGTGATAATCAACATGTGAAAAGACTTATTTGTATACGCTTGCTGGCTTTTGTCAGTAAGTTCTTAGTGTGGGGAACATGAATTGTATAACCTACCACTTGAGCTTCTTTCCTTTCAAATGCTATTTTGTTTGGCTCATCCTTATGGAGTATTTTGGATCATTTTTCTTGAAAGATTATCCCCAAATAGCATATCCACCTCCACTGACTCCTCCTTATGATAAAATTGCTAAGAAAACAACTTAATGCAAATTGACAGAACTTTAAAAAAAGAAGGATGTTGCCACAACATGGTATTCAAACCAAAAAATATCTCCAGCGTTTTTCTAATAGTTTTTACTTGCAGATTTATCTGAAAGAAAAGATAAATAATTTATAGTTTGAACTCCATTACATGACACTATAAAAATCACATGATTCTTTGTGCTTTTCAAGCCTCTATTTCTTTCTGTTTTTCATTTTTATTTTGTTTTCTGAGAATAGAGTTTAACATAATACAATTAGGTGGAAATTATATCATTTGCTGTTTTACAATTTTCAGGGCCATCCTGGTTTCTTTTAGTTTTTTGGTACTAAGATGACATAACGTTCATAGTGTTTGTTAATATTTAGCTGCAAAGAGGTAAAATTAATCACATTTCCTCTGCTGAACATGAGTGAAATTATTCTTCTGCTTTTGGCTATAGGATATACTCGCAAAGTTTGTTGAGTGTCTGTAGCTGTGCCCCTTCTATTTAAAGGAAAACTGCAACCTTTTTATTGAGCCTCAATTATGTACCAGTCATTTGGTGGAAAATTAAGCATGCCATGTCATTAATTCTCACAAAACTTTGCAAGGTAGGCATCATTTCCACTGCAGAAAAAGGAAAGTAATGCTCAGAGCAATTAAGTTATTTTTCCTCTTTTACACAGCTTATAAAGTGGCAGAGCTGACATGCAAATGTAGATTCCAGAACACACTTGCTCAGAGGATACCAAGCCCATTTCTAATGGTGTTATTACTAAGTATCAGCAGATAAGGGCTCATCTGCATTGGATTGCATTGGACTGGCTGTGTTTTTTCATTAAAACTCTCATCGTTCTGTTGGAAGATCATCATGTCAGTGCACCATGAGGACTACCAGAAGGTAGTAGTAGTCTAAACCAAACCTTAAACTTCAAGTTATTATCATTAACTTTTTTTGAGCTGAGGTCTCCATTTCTACCAGGAAGTGAATATGTAACACTTTCTTCCTTCCCCAGACTGTCGAGACTCAATTGTGCTGAAATATTTCTTAAAAACTGTTTAAGGGTGTGGACATCCTGGCTTCTACATGCAATAGGAAGAAAGATGATAGCGGTTTAGCAAAAGTTTCTGAGAACACGTCATTAACAACAGTGCCTGAGGAAACGAGAAAGGTACGAGCATTGCCTGAATGGGCTGAGAGAGATGAAGAGCTGCAGTCTGTTACCTGTAGAGGAGAAAGAACATCCTGCTGCAACATTGATGTGACTAGCATGTGGTAGGGAGGAATCAAACACAGGTCCTTAAATGCAAGAGCTAATCTTCAGGAACATCTCATCCAGTGGTTGCCACACTGTGTCTTGGAGAGCTTCCTACACACATCCCAAAAGCAACTAAAAGGTGTGGACCAGGGGTGACTCCTGGGCTTCTGGTTGTGCATCCCAACCTGTTTTTTAACCCCAGTGTTTCCACTATTATCAGTTCTATTTTTGGAAGTTTATCCAAAGATTTTATTTTATAAAAGAGACTTATGCTTTTTAAAAGTTTGAAAATTCCCTAATTTTATAAATGAGGAAAATGAGACTTAAACGTAATCTATCTTAACAATTCTTTCCTCAGTAATAAGGAAACTGTTGGGGCATATTCCTATTGATATTCCCAGGATAGTCTTAACTATCACAAACCAGCTTTGCAAGCCCACTAGGTGGTGGGAACATCTGAGAACATGAAAATCAATGTACAGGCACAAGGTCTACACCTCAATTCTACCAGAATGTTTTGCTATTATGTTCCTTGAGACAAATCAATGACAGAGAAAACCTGCCTTTATTTTCTCTTTAAAATGAAAACTGCAAAGTCAGCCTCCGTTATCAGGAACTGATTCAAACGGAAGAGTTAGCTGGGTGTTCTACTAAGAAAGGGGCAAGGCTAAAGGAAAGAAAAGTATAGGTTAAGGAGAGTGATTTTTTTATATTGTTAACTCAAAGCAAGAAACTTTAATTTACCCAGGATATGGAAAATATATTTGAGGTGTTAACTAACCCTACAGTTCTTCATTTGGGAAGGAAAAAAAATATCCTCCCTTTTGCAAATTCACATGCAAAATGTTCCTATTAAAACAGTTTCCATAATTCTGGGCAACAAAATGTCTTAGAAGAAAAAGCACCAACTTTGTACCCAGGTATTTCTGAGTATGAATCCAGCACTGCCAAATTATAGTTGTCTGTCTTTGTGGGCTTCATATTCCTCTTTGTAAATGCCTGTGGAAGTATCTGAAGGATTCGAGAGAATATGTGTGATATGCCCAGCACTGTTCCTGACATTATTATAATTGTACATTGTTATTGTTTTTGTTGTGATTGAACCTGAAAATAAGGATTCAGAGTTACAGAAAGATAGCTGGTGTGATTTTCTTACAGTAAGAATATTATTGTGGTTCACAGCTCGTTTCATTTAGCAGAGGAATTCTATTTGGTAGTGGAAGCCTTCAGTGCTATGGGGAGAAGAATTCTGAAGCTTCTCAGCAGGAATGATTAACGTAAGTGTAGGAATGGAAATATAGTTAAAATGACAGCATGTGTGTCAGGTATGTATCATCTCTGCCCTGTGCTAGGGAGGTTTTAGGAACAGGTAACACATGTATTGAGCCACAACTTTGTGCCCAGTGGTTCCCATCATTGATGGGGGACAGCAGACAAAAATACCATCTCCTTCTTTCACTGCAAAGATTTTACCAGATAGAGAACAGGCTGTTTGTAGCGCCTCAACAGCTGATTTGCTATAATAGAGCTTTAGGAGCTGCAGAGGAAAGGGTCAACCTTAAGTAAGAAAGAGCAGGAGAGAAATTTCAGGGAGTAGTCAGAGAATAAACAATCTAGGTTGTAGATGTTGTGTGTGTCCTGACAGGTGTCACCTGCTATGCCCAGCACTTGTTCAAACATAAGGCCTTTGCTCTACCTGTTGGAGACTTTTCAGTGCTATTGTAAACTCCTAGAGAAACCTATCATTGGAACAAAAGTAGATTCAAGATTTAGCTAACCAGAAAAACGTGATTTGGGTCAATTTTTTCAAGAAACCTCAGAGGCCTGTAGTCAGTGGGTTTCTAGTAGCCTCTGGATTATTGCTGGGCCAAGGAAGCCAATTAGAAGAAGGGCTCTTATAGAAAGAAGGGTGGGCATATTGGGAAAGCTTCCCTAATGTGACTGGTCTTAAGAGAATAGAATTAGAGATTTTGTACACTTTGAATTTTTTCTAGAACAACAGGAAAAATAATACAGAAAAATAGTACATTGTTTGGATATAAAATTTTCTATCAAGATTGTTGCTCTTGCCTCCCGTATTAGGAGTCTATCAGGCTGATCATCCATCCCTCATTTGCAGAAATTACTGTTTTAAAAATCTAAGCTATGTGGGTCATACTGAGAATGTGGGCTTGCAGCGTGGGTCGTATCATGCTACACTTGGTCATCTTGCTCAAAACGTGTCAGCCAGGCTCTCTGGTTCTCCTGAGGCAGATTGCTAATGCAATCTTTACTGCTTCTGTTCTAAAGCCTTATTACCTAGTTGTAGCCTTTTTAGCTATAATTACTTGCTAAAGATGACATTTTTCTTTCGCAAGTGAATGGCTCAGAATGAGTATATGAAACTACCCTGTTTGAATAAGTGCATCAATTTAGAATCTTGAAGTAAACAAGGTTAATAAATTGATGCATTCTGCATAGTCCCTGAACATAATTAAATTCAAACATTGCCCAGGAGGGAATCACGTTGCTGAACACCTTCCACAAGGACAGCACCAGGGAAAATAGTATCTACAACCTAATAACTAAATCTTGCCTCCTCACCAGGAAGAAACAATGAATTAACCATTTTAAATCACACTGGAAGCTCAGGGTTACTTTGCATTTCTGTTGTAAATATTCCCCAAACACTCTGATTTTGCCATGTCCTTTGTGGAGTTAGTTTGTCCATGAAGCAACACCAAGAAAACCTGTTTTCTACATATCCACATGTCTGCAGGCAACCTTGGCAACTGGAGTTTTTGTTTTTTAAATTTTCAAACAGTATTTTCTCTTACCTTCACTGTTGAGTTGATTGTGGAAGCTCAACTCCACTGTCCCAATCTTGGGAGTCCCCATTGAGTGTCTAATTAATGTGTCACAACTTTTAGCTGTAAAACAGATTCCACCATATTCCCATTCTTTCACTCTACTTTTGGATTTCTATCTATATATCTGCTGCCAAAGCCATTAAATTCCACAAGGTCTCAAAGAGACAACTCACCATTTCTTCCACGGGTCTGGGCATTGTCTGTGGCTGTTGTCCACCTAAATCATGCAATACCAACAACACTGGCAGTTGAAGCTCTTCTGTCCATTCATCCTCTAAGGCTAGGTTGTCAGATTTAGCAAATAAAAACAAACATAAGCAATAAATAAATGTTTCATGTAAATATGTCCCAAATATTACATGGGATGTACTCATACTAAAAAAAAAAAGTGTTATGCATCTGAATTTCAAATTTAACAGGATCTTCTATATTTTATCAGGTGATACTATCTAAAATATATATAAAATGTATGTTTTGTCCCCACAACAATATTATAAGGTGATTATTATTATTCTCATTATTATAAGCCCTATTTTATTGAAGAGGAAACTAAAGCTTAGCAAAGTTTTGTAAATCAGTACAGTGTCACTCCACTAGTAAGGTCCAGGGATCATCTGATTTCAGTCTCATGCTCTTGAATATATTTTTCCTTTAGTATTCATGAGGGATTCATTCCAGGATCCCTCCCACACCAAAATATATGGGTGATCAAGCCCCAGGATAAAATTTTGTAATATCTCCGTATAGCTCATGCACATCTTCCTGTGTATTTTTAATCATTTCTAGATTACTTATAATATTTAATACAATGTAAGTGCTATATAAATAGTTGTTATACTATATTGTTTAGGAAATAATGACAAGGAAAAATGTCTGTACATGTTAGTACAGATTCAACTATTCTTTTTTTCTCTTCTGAATATTCTTGATCTGTGATTAAGTCCATGAATGTGGGCCCACAGACATGGAGGGCCAACTATATTCAGTAATGTTGTTCAATCTCTCTTTTATACTGCTACATACACCATATTTTTGCTACAGAAAGATTGTCAAATCCACAGTGTCAAATGTAAAATATTTAAACCACAGCACATAGATGAGTGGAATTTTGAGTTAACAGTGATAAAACCTCGGTATATTAGCATAAAAGTAACCTAACACCTATCTATCCATCTCTCCATCTAGCTAGCTACCTGTCTATCTTTGTCGTAGATTGCACAACAAGTGAGGTGGGTTCTAGTTGCCAGGGAAACCAGCAAACCTGAGTATCAAAAATGTGATAAAGTCTTAATATATATTTTAATATGCAGCTATTCTGCAACCTTTCTCCCTTACCCCTTTGGTCAATGTGCGCCACACCCTAAGACCCAGATTCTATGCACTTCATAATTGTCTTGCCTGGCTAGGAAATTGGCTAACCAATAAATCACCTCACCTACTATTTCCTCCTGCCTACTTTCTCTATTTTTGCCTAAGAATGAGTCAGTTTCTAGTAACAAAAGTTTATCCTTTTTTTTCCAGTAACTAGTAGACAGATGAGTCCAGTGTCTGTCTTCATCAGCCATTGGTTCAGCCTCTTTGAATGAACCAATAAAAACTACACTGAAGAAATTATTAAAATAATATTACTACCTTAAAGTCATCCATTCACAGAGAGTGATTTGTATGCCCCTCAATGAACACAGACCCACTTCCTTTCATCTCGTTGCATTCAGAGACAAATATCAATCCGTTCCAGGGATGGAACCTCCTCTAAAAAGAGCCCCACTTTAAGAAGAATATAAGAAGGCTGGAGTAGAGAGGTAATTTATCTGCGTCCACTATATTTCACATAAAAATTTCCTCTCCATATCATATTCTATCAAAAGAGCCCCATCTTTATGTTGGTTGAACTACTGCCCTAATCTTATGGAGTTTTAAGTGACATATGCTTTTAATTTTACTTATTCTATTTCTGCCTAGAATCAGACTTTTTTTTTCAAGGACTTGCCAAAGACACATTCAACAGAAAGCCAGCCAATCAAACTCTAGCCAGAATGTCTAAGTCCTTTTTGTTTAATCCATCCCTGAAAACCAAAGGTAAACTGACTTGTGTATTGCCAAAAATATCTATTCAGCAACTGGAGGTTAAAGAAGTTTTCAGTGTCTTGAGTGTTTCAGAAATATAATCTGAATATTCAGGCTAAGACCTTCCAACTTTCAGTTATGTTTTCATGGTGGCCTTGAGCTCAGGAAAAGGATCTTCCTCCTGCAAGGATCCCTTGTAGATAGCTACTATTTTAAAGATAGCTATTATTTTTTGTAGATAGCTACTATTTTAAAAGATCATGTGCTTAAATAGAGCATAACTTGGGACTTAACTTTCCTTTCTAATAAAGAACTTATGTCCCCAGATGGCGTATTTTTGTTTCAAAATATATTAGAACAGGAGTTGCAAGTTTTTAGTTTTTAGTTACTTCTTGGAGCACTTTGCTAAGGAGACTTCTCAGGCCACATTCTGGCTCTGGAAAAAGTTACGTGACTAACCAGCCATGTTTTCCATGGTTGCATCTTTGAAGAGAAGAGCACACATGCATTATATTTAGTACACCTGTACTAGAAGCACAAGTTTTCCACATGAGAATGGAAATTAACTTCATATTTCTGGGATGAGAAAGCAGTATTTGTACCTGGCAAAGACAGCTTCATTTCTTCCTCAAACTAATTGGCTAGAGTTTGCTAAGCAGAGAAGCACTGCTTCCTCTCTCTTATATTTTACTGTATTCATCTAAAAGGACTTGTGCTTTTAGTCTGAATACTTGAGTACTCCTACAAAATTCCTATGTTGAAACCTTAACCCCCAAGGTGATGGTATTAGGAGATGAGGCCTTTGGGTAGTGATTAGGTCATGAGAGCAGAGCCCTCATGAGTGGGATTAGTGTTCTCATAAAAGAAGCCTAAGAGAAATCCCTTGCTTCTTCCCCCATGTGAGGACACAGCAGGAAAATATTGTATAGGAATCAGAAAATGAACCCTTGTTTAGAAGCTATCCAGTTTATGGTGTTTTGTTATAGTAGACCAATAGACTAAAACAACTTGTTAAGGACTGAATTGTACATGTGCTTGCTCATAGTCATGCAAGTAAGTACAGCAACCCTCCCTGTAAGGTGCATGTAGTCTTAGCTTACAGAAATGTGAAGACAGGACGTTAAAGCATGTGGAGCAGCATTCAGTGTGTTTTTCTGCTCCATATCATATTCTATCAAAAAAGGCCCATCTTTATGGTGGTTGAACTACTGCCCTAATGTTATAAAGTTTTAAGTGACATATGCTTTTAATTTTACTTATTCTATTTCTTTCTAGAATCAGACATTTTTTTTTCAAGGACTTGCCAAAGACACATTCAACAGAAATCCAGCAAATCAAACTCAGATCACTACTGTCATCCATGTGATAAATTATTTCTTCTTAAAGAAAGACCCAAGTCCCTGCATGGGTACGTTCTTCCCCATGCAGGGCCTTGGATCTTTCTTTAATGTTAATTTTCCAGAGAAGCCACTCCATCCTCATTCAAACAGACTTATGTGAGTTGTTCAGACATCTTAATTAATCCTATCCTGGAGACATTGGGCAGAATTTCTATAATTAACTAATTGAGGCTCAAAATGGGTAATCAGTTGGTTATCTGTGACTCTCTTTGTCATCCAGAAAACAGTAGTGAGATTATTTCAGCCAGGAATCATTCAAGCAATTTCTTTAACTAAGTCCCTTTTGTTCAATCTAATGGAGATTCCTAAAAGTGGACTTGGGTAATTTCCAGTTCACATGACTCCATAGTTAAGACAGGTCCAGCGCTTCTGAGGTGCTCTATATGACGAAGAGAATGTTAAGTCTACTCTTAAATAACCCTCCAGGATCTAGTGGCATCAAGTTTTCAGAAAGCAACCTAACTTAATGATAAGTGCACTTTTCTCCTCTCTAATGCTGTCTAAAGACTAACCTAGGATCTGTAGTTTGTCTTGGGGTACTCTACACAATGCCACCCGGACAGAGGGTGAGTGGGAGCTGAATTGCATTCCAGATTTCCCTCACCAAGCCATCTGCTCAGCCCACATCTGCATTGGCCCAGAAGAAGAAGAAAGGTGCCATATGGGCTGGAGGAAGCTCAGGTTAAGTAATAAGTTTTGTGAATCCTCTGGGTAGAAAAAATGTTCTTTGAGTAGACTCCCAAACCAGATCAACAATCCTAGCTATTGAGCAGAACTGCTTCACCATTTTGAAAACCAAAGAGAGGAAAGTTGGAAAATTAGACCCATATATTTTTAAAACCCTATATTTCTATATTCTTATTTCCCCATACTTATAATAGAGATCTTCAGAGTGACAAAAGGAGTCAGCATAAAAAGTGCTATTTGGAGGGTTACACTTGGTTGAAAGCTGTAATGTGGTATAGTGTGTAATGCAAGAAACACTGAGCCAAGGTTGTACTCTGCCACCTACAACCTCTCTGAGTTTCAGTGTCTTTACCTCAAAGCCTTCCTTATGTAGTTTAAGAGATATCTGAAAACAGCATTTGCATGTAAGCATTTTGTATAAAAACGTGAAGGAATATGAGATGAGGATCGTATTCTGAATGTTTATTGTATCTCAAAATTTTAAAGTAATGTTTATTTTATTTCAAGTAAGAAAAGTGACACATTTTAACTGCTGAAAACTGTTTTCAATGTTTAAATCATCAAGTAATACCACAGGAAGGGGGACTGGATCATTCTGATCCCCTTCAGGAAAAAAAAAGGGGGGGGCTTCATTTTTTATTTCTTAGGATAATCCTATTATCAAAATATGTTTAGGATCTCAGGTCACACCACAGCAAGATCCATTAGGTTTACAGTCTAGAAAACCAGCAGAACATAGGATAATATGTCCAATTCATAGAATAAAGTTTTCTCTTCAGTCATATGCTATAATTAAAGCAAACCCTGAATTAAGAGAAAGTCTCTCGAAGAAAAATCACATTGCAACAAAGTAAGTATACTCAACTAATAGTCTTTCTCTCCGGTGTGCACTGTTGAATGCTATATATCTCATTAGCAGTGATTTATTGCAACAAACAGCAGCACAATTTACAGTTGCAAAAATATAGAACCAGCCCAAATGCCCATCAATCATGGGTGGATAAAGAATAATATATATATATAATATATAATCACAATTTATATAATATATAATATAATGTATATATTATATATATAATGAAATACTATTCAACCATAAAAAGGAACAAAATAATGACATTCTCAGCATCCTGGGTGGAATTGCAGACCATTATTGTAGGTGAAGTAACTCAAGAATGGAAAACCAAACATCTTATGTTCTCACTTATAAATGGGAGCTAAGCTACGAGGATGGAAAGACATAAGAATGATACAATGGACTTTGGGGACTTGGGGGAAAGGGTGGGAAGGGGGTGAGGGACAAAAGACTACAAATTGGGTACAGTGTATACTACTTGGGTGATGGATGCATCAAAATCTCACAAATCACCACTAAAGAACTTACTCATGTAACCAAACATCACCTGTTTCCCAAAAGCCTATAAAAATAAGATAAAATAATGATGATAATGATACAAACAATTCCAATCCTGAATACCTTTCTCAAGATATAGGAACCATATCATCATCTTGGAACCTCTTTTTTGTTTATTTTAAGCAGATGTTAGTCACTCACTAATATAACAAAACATAAATTTTTTATTAATGAAATTTATACTTGATCTTAAACTGTATACAGAGAGGGTAAGGCCGAAAATGAAGCAAGGAATGGGCTTGTAGTTAGGATGTTTCTATTTTCTTTTCAAAGGACTGGAAGACCATTGATGGAATGCGAAGTATGTTTTGGGAAGGTGAATTTGACAACTGTGTAAGGGAGGCCGAAGGAAGAGAAATTGGAGCTAATTACTTGGTTATTGCCAAGTAACCTATTGGTGATGTGAAAAACAAATAAAAAGCAGAGACTCTTACATGGTCCAAGGGCTCATTCACTTTTTTGTTAAGTATTTTGTTATTGAATGAGCTGGTTAGGAGCTAAACACAGAGGATATCACAAAGTTAAGCAATAAATTAGTGGGGATGATGGCCAAATAATCATATACAAATAATCATATTATATAAGTGCATAGTAAGAGGTGTAGATGCATCCTATGAATAAAAGAGAAATGTTTTTATGAAGGCATAAATAAAGGACACTGATAAGAGTTATGGATCAGGCAAGGCATCCTTGTTGAAGCAATATTCACGCTAAAGTAAAATGACTAGAAGGAGTTAAGTAGGTAAAAAGGCAGAAAGTAGGTACAGAGAGAGAGGTTGAAAAAAAAATTCCAGGTAGAGCAAGCATGTGCAAACGTCCTGTGGCAAGAGCAAGCGGTTGAAAAAAGAAAAGTGTGGTGGGGTTTATAGAGCAAGAAAGAGACCAGAAAACAAATAAACACATAGATAGCACAAATGAAATATGTCACACAGTGGTAAGTATTTAGGAGAAAATCAAAGGACTAAGGGAACAGAGAGAGAACTGGCAATAAGGTAACATTTGAGCAGAGACCTAAATGAAGCAAAGGATAGCGGCATCTGGACAGCTGTGAAGAGCAATTTCTAAGCAGAAGTTACCTGAAGCGACAGTCTCTGTGTAATTTAGAAAAAGAAAAGATACTACTCTGGTTGCTGTGGAATAACACAGCAAGAGGACAACATTGGAAATGAGGTCGCAGAAATAGGGAGCATAGACCACGGTCCTGTGTGAAATTCAAAGGCATTGGAAGAATGTTTGCAGAAGAATTTAATAATCTGGCTTATATCTGTAAGGGTCATTCTGGCCATTGCATGAGGCACATACTGCAGGGCCAGGAGCAGATGCAATCATTGGCTTATATAGAAGAAGAGGTCAAGGACGACTCCTAAGCATTTGACCTCTGCCCCTGGGAAGTACTGGTACCATTCCTACATATTGGCAATACTGGAAGAGTACTTAGCTTTCTGGACAAAAGATAGAGGAATCACCAAAGGAGAGGAGAGAATGAAATATATCTTGATCATTTGAGTTTGAGGTAGTTTTTGACATCCAAATAGTGATGTAACTCTAGGAGTCACTAGAAAGCAGAGAACAACTGAAATTTCAGGTGCAGAACAGATTGCCTCAGGAGGGAGAATACACTGGAAGAGAGAGAGCTGAAGCCCCAGTCATGAACAATAACAACATTTAATGGTGGAAGAGAGGAGAATAACAATCACAGTAACAACAATAGGAGGGAAAAGAGAAAAAGCAAGGGCTGCAGCAGCATTTATCATAAGTGCTTATATATCAGGCACACAACCTGATGTTTCACAACCCGATAAGGGTCCTTCCATTACCTTTGAGATTCAATAACTTAACTAGATCTAAATACCTGTTGTCAGCCTTGTATTCATTTTGTTCAGGCATGTGCAAATTCAAGTTGTTCTTTATACTAGCTAAAATTTTCACTATTCGTGTCTTTAGACATTTCTTTTGTCGCTATTCCATATGTGTTGACTTATTTTGCCCTCTTTCATCTCTGTCATCCATATCTATTCCTTTTTGTGAAATTATTTCTATAACTTTTTTGGGTTTTTGTCTTTCACTCTGCAATTTCCTCAAGCCTACCCTAGATAACCTCCATTTACGTTTGCTTTTATTTAAATTGTTCAAATGTGGCTTTCATCTCTGTGATTTGTTTTTGTTTTTGTTTTGGAGACAGTCTCTCTCTCATCACCCAGACTGAAGTGAAATGGCGTGATCTCGGCTCAATACAACCTCTGCCTCCTGGGTTCAAGCGATTCTCCTGCCTCAGACTCCCGAATAGCTGGGATTACAGGCACCTGCCACCATGCCCAGCTAATTTTTTTACTTTTAGTAAAGACAAAGTTTCTCCATGTTGGCCACACTGGTCTCAAACTCCTGACCTCAGGTGATCCACCTGTCTCTGCCTCCCAAAGTGCTGGGTTTACAGGCGTGAGCCACCGTGCCCCGCCTCTGTGATTTTTTTTTCTTTTTTACCTTCCATTTCCTTCTGGAATTTTCTGTCCTTGATGCATTCTCTTCTCAACTCTCATGCCCTTTCACGCTGTCATTGATATTTCCTTCCTGCATCATTGCTCTGTCTCAGCTCTCAGCAGCTTGCTCTTGTCCCTGAGCTATAAAACTGAGGCCATTCAGTGTTTAATTTTATGGCTTCTTATAGTACCATAGTGGTTTTTTGTTTTTGTTTGTTTGTTTATTTCTTTGTTTTAAGACAAAGTCTTGCTCTGTCACCCAGGCTCAAGTGCAGTGGGGCTATTGTGGCTCACTGCAACCTCAAACTCCTGGGCTCAGGCAATCCTCCCACCTCAGCCTCAGGAGTAGCTGAGACTACAGACGTGCGCCACCACACCTGGCTAATTTTTGTATTTTTTATAGAGAGAGAGTTTCACCCTGTTGCCCAGGCAGGTCTCAAACTCCTGAGCTCAAGAGATCCTCCCACCTCAACCTCACAAAGTGCTGGGATTACATGCGTGAGCCACTGCACCCAGCCTAGTTCCATAGATTTTTAACAACATCTGTGCTTCTGTGACTCACAAACTTAAATTTCAAGCCCAGCCTTCTACCTGAAAACATATTCAGCTTTGAAACAAATTCGTTTCAAAGTGGCCCCTCAGTGTGAAGAAATTTAAAATGAAGCTCTAGGTTTTCTCTCTCAAATCTACTTTTATTCCCCATCTTTTTTCATTTTGTAAATTATACCACTCTCTACTCAATTGCTCATACCAAAAACGGCATTTATTTTTGTTATCTATCCTCACATTCAATCTACCATTTGGAAGGCTCTGATTTGTCTCCTATGATCCTGAGAAAAATCACCCTGAATGTCAGCTGCTACAGATCTTAGCCACATGCTTTGCCCCTTGAAAAGACAACACTGGTTTGCTTGGGATAAATAACAAATTGCTTAGGAAACAGAAAAAAAAAAATAAAATAAAATAAATAAATTTAATCTGTGGGTAAAATGCTTTGACCCTGGGAAGATTGATAATTAAAGTTAGAAATAATGAAGTAAATTAAATCCATGATAGTAATGCTTTTGCATTAAATTAGGCAATACTCTTTGTACATTTCTACTTTAGATATTTGGAATGTTTAAAAGAATTTGGCACATTTGAGTTGTGACTACAATTTAAATGCCTGATTACTCATTTACACTTGGGATTTTAAATTGAAAAGTATAAAAATATCTTATCACGTATTTGGGATACATTGTACTTTAAGATACATGCACCATATGATATTTTAGTCAATGATAGATTACATATACAATGGTGGTTCCATAAGATCACAATAGCATATTTTCATTATACCTTTTCTATGTTTAGAGATGTTTAGATACACAAATACTATTTGTTAGAATTGCCTGTAATATTCAATACAGTAATATGCTAGACAATTTTGTAGCCTAGGAGCAACAGGCTATACCATATAGCCCGGGTGTGTAGTAGGCTATACCATCCAGGTTTGCATAAGTACACTCTATCATGTTCACACAATAATGCAATTGCCTAACAATGCATTTCTCAGAACATATCTTTGTAGTTAAGTGAGCCATAACTGTATCTACAAGTCTCCATTGTTAGAGTTGTAATAAAGAACATCTTAAGTACTTTGTAAATGTTTGTTATTCATATAATTGAAATACTTAAAGAAAATAAATGTCTTAAATGCATAAATATTATTTAAAATATTAAAGCCCCTTAAAGTGATTATTTCAATTTATCAGATTTTTAAATTAAAAATGATGTTGTAATAAAAGAAATGAGAATTTCCAATCCTACTAATTGAAGGGGGGCACAAATCCCCTGTCAAGTAGCACTGATGAGTGCCTTCCACAAAGTAATATTTCAACAAATATTTATTGAATGAAACATTGAGCCAAAATCTATTTTAAAGAAATTTATCATCCACTGGCGGTCTAGGCACACTTTATGACAATTTATTTAATGAAGATAGAAATGAAGTTTTGGGCAATTAAGTATCAAGGATCAGATGTGTTTTATTAACCTTAACAGGAACCACATACATTCTTAATTACTTCCTCATATTGCTAGAGCCAAAGCATCGACTGGTCCCTTCCCACCTCTGCCTCTGTTTTCTGAACTTCCCCCTTCTCAGAAGGCAAAAGGATACAAGTTTTATACCAGTGGGGTGGTGCTTACTCTGAGAAAGCTGCTCAACCATCTAGACACCTCAATCCATGGACCAACACTGAGATTTCCTTTCTGTAACTGCATCATACAGAGAATCCGTTTCACAGGTGGCCTACATATTGAATTCCAGACTCCAGAAACCTTTCGTAAAAGGCCGATTTCTACTTTAGCAGCCAATTAGGATTACCATATTGTTGATCTGATCAAGTGCCAGAGAAATTCAACATTTAAACTTAGCGAAATTTCAGACTAGACCATGCTACCACTGTTCAGAAAAATCTTGCAGAAACAACCTTTGACTTGTCTCCAGTCCGGTTTAAGAATAAACATGGCTGTGCTGGGTGCAGTGGCTCACGCCTGTAAACCCAGCATTTTGGGAGGCCAAGGCAGGTGGATGACCTGAGATCAGGGGTTCGAGACCAGCCTGACCAACATGGAGAAACCCTGTCTCCACTAAAAATACAAAATTAGCCAGGCATGGTGGTGCATGCCTGTAATCCCAGCTACTCAGGAGGCTGAGGAAGGAAAATCGCTTGAATCCAGGAGGCAGAGGGTGTGGTGAGCTGAGATCACACCATTGCACTGCAGTCTGGGCCACAAGAGCGAAAGTCCATCTCAAAAAATAAATAAATAAATAAATAGAAAATACAAATAAAAAATGTAAACATGGCTGTTTCTAAAATTGCAGACCTAAAGCTGAAATGCTGTGCAGTCAGATGCTCATCTTGTGCCATTTTATAGGAATCTCCCCAGAGCTCAACCATTGGATCCAAGTCTTTAGTACCAATTTTATACATTGGAAATGTTTGTAGGGTAAAAATACCAAAATCTTTTCCAAGGCAGACCTGACTCTCTTCCTTTAGTAGTCTGTGTTTCTATGTGTAAACTTTGTCGATGCATCTGTTTTGAGTTACATAAATACACTAAAAAAGTATTTTATAGCAGGAAAATTTATGCATTCCATATTCTCACAGCTTTAAAATGGCCAAATTTATTCTCTTGAATAAATGCTCTGGGGATAAAATCAAAAGAACAACTCCAAAGCAATATTTTGAGAGTTTTTGCCAGCATCAGAGAAGAAGGTACATAAAAATAGACACACATATATAACACATATATTCATATCCTGCTATTCATGATGATATAAGGAAGACACTACAGATAATTCCAAATGATTTGATGATTTGAACAATTTCTTTATTTTCAGCCTTAAATATATTCCTATGCTAATATTTAGGTTTGAATATAGGTGCATTCAATATTTTTCTATTCAACTCAAAGAAAATAAGAGAGATGTGAGGATACCAGTTAGTACCATACAGAAAGAAAGGATTTCATGCAGCATTTTTATGACTACTGAAAGGTTCTCACCATTAAGATGGCATAAACATTGAGATTGCCACCTACCACAGTTGCTGGCAGGCAAAGAGAGATGGATCTGTGTGCAAGCGCTCTCCCTTACCTCCTTCCATAGGAAAATGTGACTCTGGAATGGAACCCCACCATTCATACTCATTCGTCCCAGCCTCTCTAGACAGCTGTAACAGAAAGAATTCCAATCAAGACCAGGAACAGGAAGGTGGTGGATACTCCTGGAAGGAATAGCAGAAATGGCTGAACAAGTCCTTGCTGTACAGCTACTATGTGCTTCAGGGCCCAGAAATCCCTGACAATTTTCCATCCCAAACTCATAATCTCAGTAATTAACTAGTTTCCACTCCTGTTTCACAGCTCTTGGTGCTCTCTACTAGTTCCAGCCCCTTGACAATATATATTCTTACTTGGAACATTGAGTCAACTATGTGGCTCCTTTCTCTGACTCTGTGGATATGCCCCACCCAGCATCAGTTGACATTACCGTGGGAAAGTCAGCTAGAGAAGTTGAAAAGCTCTTCAATTTCCTAATTTTGTCTTTTTCCAGGGTAATCTAACTCAAGCTTATAATTAACTTCCTTAGAGCTGTTAGGGTTTAGCATCTTTAGTTTTTAAAGAATCCTGAAAAGGGAAGTAGTTTCAAAGATTTTGTCTGCATAACATGTAAACATAAAGTTGTGAAATGTGAATGAAGGGAAAAAATACAGCTATGCAACATTAATAGAGACATATATAATCAAGCACCCAGGCACAGAAGGCAAGGGCAATAAATTTAAAAGCAAGGTTTGTCAGGAGTTGACCACACCGTAGATACTCTCTTTGAGAATAATCAAGAGGGTGTTCTATAGATGGTTCCTGTGTACTTTCCGAATTATAAGTGTGGAATCTTCACATCAACAGCTCCCTTCATGCTGCCTCCTCTCCTAGTAAGATTTTTCAGGTTCTGGGTTTTCAGCCCCCTCTACATATCCCATGTTTCACTAATCCTTTACTAATTTCTTTCTGAAATGCATACTTACTTTTTGTGCTGGCTACTTACGAAAAACCCACTTTTCTTTTTACTTTTCTTCCCATTTCCCATTAGTGAACCAAATATCAATCCAACCATGGGTGATAAACATAGATAAGAGATGGCACTCTATCAAGAAAAGAAAACCCATAATTTTGATATAAAATTAGAAACAGTGAAAAATCAGCACTCTCAAAATATAAATTCCTTTAACAGTTCCAGAAGTTCCTTAACAAATTTCAACAAAGCTTTGCATTTGTCACTATTTTTAAATTTTTTTCTCAAGAATCTATATTTAGTAATAAAAATAAATTAAATTTTAATATTACTTTCAATGTATTTAATTCTTGGTGTGGCAATTATATTTTCTGTATGATCTTTTATTGCATATGTGTAATTTTTCAATCATATTATAAATGAAATAGGTTTTTGAATGCTGATCTGGCCAAGCAATAATTGTTTATGTTATAAAAAAGAATACTATGATAACTAATATTTTTAAAACTTACAAACACAATCTATATTAAATTGAGATGTGCCTGAATACATATTTGCAAAACATATAGCCATCTATATGTCTATGTTTCTCAACATAATGCATGTTTGGTAAGTTTTCCCTTTTATTATATCAGTTGTCAAATCAACAAAATATGCTGTGAATTCTGCAATCATCTTCATTCAGAAAGTCAAGTTGAAAGCATGGACATGGTACAATCAATCTAACATATATGTTTTCTCTTTCTTGCATACACAGAGACTGACTAGGATGCAAAGCAGCTAACTGCCGTGATTTCAGTACCTGAAAAGAAATCACTGGAAGCTACATTCACAGAAAAGCATATTTTTTTTTCATTTGCCTGGGTTTAAAAACTTTTCACAGCACCCTCTGATAAAATGCAATTTGACCTGCAGATTCTGAACATATTTTTATGCACATACAAATTAGTTTCAGAGATATATAATTGCAGAAATTATATACTCCAGAAGATTAGCCAATAATTTTTTATTGGCTGAGCAGAACTTGCTCCTCCAAATCTCTGGGGATTAAATGTCCACATATAGTGCCACGGTAATTGAGTCCTGCTTGCTCAGTATAAAGGTTTCACAGAGTTTAGGAACAGTGTAGGGTGGGCATGATTTTCTTTAATTTTTAAACACCTGCAGAATATGGTTTTCATGGCTTCCCAGTCAAAACTTTGAGATAAACCATGTAGTTGTACATTTGATCAATTTTGTTATGCTCTTATAGCTAATTGATTGTTCTCAAATGATCAGTATCCCAGTGATTTTAGCCTTACTTAATCTTGGTTCTGCGAAGAAGAATTCAGGTTTAATTTTCAGAAAAATAATTCAAAAATTATCTTCACCAACTATGAATTTCTCAATTTTCTCATCTAACTTTCAATTTATTCTGTGGAAGGTCATTTTATTTTTAAAAAATTCCCTGCATCTTCAAAATAAAGTATTTTTTTACCCAATATTTT
Organism: Macaca fascicularis; assembly: GCF_037993035.2. Classification (NCBI taxonomy): domain Eukaryota; kingdom Metazoa; phylum Chordata; class Mammalia; order Primates; family Cercopithecidae; genus Macaca; species Macaca fascicularis. Next base: position 106,636,343 of record NC_088379.1, read on the forward strand.
AAATGATTCATTACCTCAACAAATATTATACCTATTCTTTGCCAGATATCTAATCTAGATAAATGAATTAACTGGTTGCTGAGTCATCTGATTTAATAACATTAGAAACATTTTTTTACTCAGTTAATATTTACTAAATTCATCCTACATTCTATGTACTACGTCAGTAATGAATTCACAAAGAAACAATTTGAAAATCCTGCCCTTAAAGAAAAGGCTTCACCCCACAACTGCAGGACAATCTTTTCAAGTGCACATGAAATATTTACCAAAAATGACAATAAGCAGGGACATAATAATCAATTCTCCACAAATTTCAAAGAATTAAAAATGCACAGTGTATTCTCATAGCCACATTAGAATTAAATTAGAAAACAATAATCTGTAAAAATCTATAAAATCTCCAAATGTTAAAATAAAAAGTATTCTTTTTAATAGTCAGAAAAATATTACAGTGGAAATTACAAAATGTCTTAAACAAAATGAAGATAAAAATGCAACATAGTGGGCTGTAAATCAAGTCACACTAAGAAAGAAATGCTAAGCCTTAAGTATATATTTTTTTTAAAAAAAGAAGAAAAGATCAGTGATCTATGTACCCTTCTAAAGTTTTCTAAAAAGCAAAGTCATTCAAAGAAATTAGTTCAAAGAAAATAATCAAAATAAATAATGAACGGGGCGCAGTGGCTCACGCCTGTAATCCCAGCATTCTGGGAGGCCAAGACAGGCAGATCACTTGAGGTCAGGTTCGAGACCAGCCTGGATAGCATGGTGAAACCCCGTCTCTACTAAATATACAAAAAAATCAGCTGAGCATGGTGGTGCATGCCTGTAGTCCCAGCTATTCAGGAGGCTGAGGCAGGAGAATCACTTGAACCCAGGAAGCGGAGGTTGCAGTGAGCCAAGATCACACCATTGCACTCCAGCCTGGGTAACAGAGTAAGACTCTCTCAAAAACAAAATGAAACAAAACAAAAACTGAATTAATTAATGCAACACAAATACATAATAGAGAATATCAATAAATTCAAATATTGGTTGTCAGAAAACATTAATAAAATTAATAAGACTTTGGCAAACATTGATGAATATTAAAGCCAGAAATTATCAATTCCAAGAATTTAAAAAATCATTACGAACCCTACAGGCATTTATTAGATTATAGGAGGTTATTATAAACAACTTTATGCCAGTGAATTTTAAAATAGAGATGAAATGGATAAATTTCCAGAAAAACACAATCTATACCGAATTGACAACAGAAAAATACTGAAAATTTGCCTGGTCCTCTACCTGTTAAAGAAAGTAAATCTATATTTCAGACTTTCCCACAAAATAAATTCCAGGCAAGACTGATTCTGGCCTCGTATCCAGAATACATATATAAACTCTATAAATCATTTTTTAATACAGAAAAATTTATGGAAAGAGGAACAAGGGACTCAAACAGAAACTTCACAAAAGAGGACATTCAAACTGTCAACAAACATATGAAAACGTGGTCAATTTCATTACTTATCAAAGGAATGTCAATTAAAATCTTAAAGAGATACCCATAAGTACATTTGAGAATGGCTATAATTAAATATACTGTTAGGAAGGATATACATAATATTGTCTACATTGCCTAATATTAGCAAGGATATAGAATAACTTAAATACTTACATATTTATAGTGGGAATATTAAATGGGTTTAATTTTGGAAAATAGCTTGGCAGTGATTACTAAATCTAAAATATGCATATCCTATAGCCCAGCAATTCCTTTTATATCATAAGAGACCCCTGGGCCTCTTAACTCTGATGTGTGAAGAGAGTACACAATCAACCTATCTAGCTCTCCTGGAGGTTTTTCTTTTCATGCTACTCCAAGATTCTCTCCCATTTTCTTGGTCTCAATTTCTCAGAGAAATTAAGACAAATGAAGTCTTCGTATTCACAGCACTATTCATAATGGCCCTAAGCTGGAAATAACTGAGAAGTTTATCAATAGTAAAATGGATAAATAAATTACAGTACACTCAAACATCAAATATTGTACAGCAATGAAAATGAATACCGTTTCACTATATGCAGCAACATGGATGGTCTTACAAATATGGAAGGAAAGAATCCAGGCACAAACAATGTATTATTAAAATTATCAAAATTTAAAGGCAGCCAAAACTATCGCGAGGTGCTAGAAGTCAAGAGAAAGATTATCTTTGAGGAGGGAGTTAGTGACTGGCAGAGGGCTTCAGGAAGTCTTCCGAGGTTCTGAAAATGCTGTATTTCTTTATCTGGGTGGTGCACACAGATTTCTTCATTTGGGGGCAATTAACCAAATAGTGCATTTTGTGCAGATTCACTGATTAAGTTTTTTACTGGCCAAAGGAAACTCACTGTTGTGAAAAATATTCAGCGTAACATTTCCCACTGTTCTATGGTTTCATACTCCACTTGATTTTCCTTTTAGATTTTCTAAGCCAATCTACCTCTTGATATGCATGATAAAGAGTTAAAATTTGGATAACAAAATATTCACTGGTTCCAGACAAAGCATTAGGCGGGCTTATGAATTATTTAGTTTATAATTTCAGCTTACTTTGCCTGCACATCTGTGCCAGAAAAAAATACCCATTTAGGTTGATGCCAATTAGATTTATTTTTTAAATTTCCACTTTAGCGTTCTGACTACTGCAGCAGGATTTGGATCAAGTTACTTGCTTTGCTAGTAGTTGGAGAGATCCTGCTGCCCAGTCCTTTAGTCTGGCTTGTGCAAAGGTTAAAAGATAGAGTAGAGTGAAGGTATCTGTTAGATTTCCTGCTGCTCTGTCCCAGGGCCCTTCCATTATTTTCCCTTTTCCCAATCCTCAGAATTGCCTCTGATGACAAAGGAGGACAATATTGGATCCTCCTTGTTAAAATGGAGATTAGGAGGTTTTATGTATGTCATTATTATCTAACCGAAAAAATGGGCAGTAATATTAAGATATTAAGAAGGAACACGATTAAAACAGAGGCATTCTGGAGAGAAGCAGATACACCGTTTATTATTCCTTGGGATAGGAAATTCTTCTAGACGTATGTTTTCAAAATATATCCTTGATACTCTGAAGGCTATTCTTTTTTTATGGTTCAAATTTCCTGTAGTAGCATGAATATTTATTCCGTTTTGGTTTTTTTGCCCCCAACATTACCCTAGGCAACAAAGTTACCTTAGTTCGTTTTCTGTTACCACAACAGAATACCACAAACTAGGTAATTTATTTATTTTTATGTTTATGTTTATGTTTATTTTTATTTTGAAGTGAAGTCTTGCTCTGTCTCCCAGGCTGGAGTGCAGTGGTGCCATCTCGGTTCACTGCAAGCTCCGCCTCCCAGGTTCAGGCCGTTCTCCTGCCTCAGATTCCCCAGTAGCTGAGACTACAGGCGCCCCACACCACGCCCAGCTAATTTTTTGTATTTTTAGTATAGACGAGATTTCACCGTGTTAGCCAGGATGGTCTCAATTTCCTGACCTAGTGATCCGCCCGCCTCGGCCTCCCGAAGTGCTGGGATTACAGGCGTGAGCCACAGTGCCAGGCCCAAACTGGGTAATTTATAAAGAAAGGAATTTGCTTCTTACAGTTCTGCAGGCTGTAAGGTCAAGGGCCACATCCGGCGAGGGCCTTCTTACCCCGTCATAACATGGTGGGGAGCCTCATATAGTGAAATGGCAAGAGCGTGCCAGCTCAGGTCTCTCTTGTTTTTATAAAACCACCAGTCTTATCAAGGGGGCACCACGATGATGACCTTAACTAATCCTAATTACCTCCCAGCGGTTCCACCTCTAATCCACATATCAGTCTGGAATTGTCTAATATATGGAATTTGAGGGGCAGATTAAAACCATAACAATTAATTAGAAAACTGTTTATTGCTAAAGGAAAATTTAGAAACGACCCCTGGGCATCCTAACTCTGATGGGTGAAGAGAGCACACAGCCAGACTATTTAGCTCTCCTGGTGGAGTTTCTCTTTTCATGCTACTCAAAGGTTTTCCCCTATTTTCTTGGTCTCAATTTATCAGAGAAACTAAGACAAAGTCTTCATTTGCTCTCTGGGGAAAACAGCATTCATGATTTTTAATGTATATTTTGTGGATTGGGTGTGGTGGCTCATGCTTGTAATCCCAGCACTGGGGAAGGCTGAGGCAGGCAGATCACTTGAGCCCAGGAATTCGAGTCCAGCCTGGGCAACATAGCAAAACCCCGTCTCTACAAAGAAAATAGAAAAATTAGCTGGATGTGGTGGCACACACCTGTAGTCCCAGGTACTCAGGAGGCTGAGGTGGGAGGATCTCTTGAGTCCAGGGGGCGGAGGTTGCAGTGAGTCAGGATCAAGCCACTACACTCCAGCCTGGGCAACACAGCAAGACCCTGTCTCAAAAAGAAAAAAATAAAAAGTGTATTTTGTGCATTAATACACTTAGGTTTTCCCTTCAAATTAAAGTCCATTAAAAAAAAAAATCTTCTAGATCTGGCAAAGGTGAATAAGGAAGCTCTGTTCTTTATCTACAGCCAATACTGACTACTCCAGAACAGATCCTGGCAGGGGTGATAAAGGTAAAGAGGAGACAATGAATTCTGGAAAACTGAACCTCCTTTCCCCTGTCTACACCTCTTCAGGATTCATTGTGCCTCTTTGAAAGCTGCTGACTGCAAGCAGGTGATGATTGGTGCAGGGTACATAAGGCAGTTCCTAACGAATCCACCACGCCAGAGGGCCAGGCTGCTTTCCTCTCTGTTGACAATCCTAAACCCCCTTTCCAAATTGTAAATGTCATTAAAATCTGGGAACACTGAACTCCCTCTCTACAGGTCCAACTGACACCTGGGATTAAGGTCAGATATATCATGGGCCCTCTTTGTATAAAGGTAAAATGATTTTTGAAGTGAAATAATGGATTTAAGGCACTGAAGCAGAACATAGCTCCATGCAAACCCCCAGTGACATATTTACAGAACCAGGTCTGGCTGGAAACAAGGTGAAAGAAACAGTAATTCTAATTGCAGCCAGCAAAATAAAAAAGCAGATTGGATGAAAACTGGCCAAGCTCTTACCATAAAAAATACCACAGCACTGCTGCCAAAAGAGTATTGAGACAAATTGCCAGAGGTAACTGTTACATAAGCCAGAGCTCACCCTGCCAATTAGCCAGAAACCATTGCTACATCTCTTCTGGCCACAATTATTCTGATAGGTAACTTGCAGGCTGTTTAGTGGTTTAAAGGACTGCACCAGAAGAAATCAGTTTTTCTGTGGGAAAGGAGAAATACAGATCAAGGACAAGGCAGTCTGTGGGTTTAGCTCCTCGGGGAGTGGTGATTCCGCCCCACTAGTTGCTATTGAGTAAGAAAGTAAGAGGATCTCAGAGAACTCGGGCAGATGACCTTTATAAAATTACTGCAGCTTTCAGGGGAGCAAGGGTACCGAAAGCCAAGAAATGTGCCTTGGCTTGCAAATACAAAGGAAGGAAAGAAAAGCCTATCAAATTTCCTCATTTTCTTTATTAAAAGATGCTTACCACTTTGATTATCTTTGAGCTTAGCAACAGTTCCCTGAGGACTGTTCTCCACAGGCAAAAATGAAGGACAGAGCAGAGGACAATTATCCAGGTAATTCAGACAAAGCCTTTCCTTAATTTTGCAGCATGGAAAATCATGGCATGTGGATGGAGTTACCCAGGTAATAACCCGCATGCTCTTCTGCCCAATCAGGAGGCAACAGTTCTGCAGCCCTGCCACCACCTGATTTCTAGCTGCCATTATTTTCTTTCTGATTCCCAGCAATAGGCTCCCTCTAAGAAGTCTCCCTTTTCCTGGTATCATCTCCCTCCCTACTCTGCTTGTGCATATACACACTCACAATGTCACATCCACAATCCATTCAACTGCCACCTATCAAAGTCCTCATTCTAATACGCAAATTTGATCTTGCGATTCACCTCTACAGAATCCTTAGGGACTACTTCATTACTTTGGTATTAACTCTGAGCTGGAAACAGTAAACTCAACCTACTTTGCGTGCCTTATTTTTACTTATCCCCACAAGCTCTACATTCTGGACAAAGGATAATTTACAAGAGTGTTTTTCAACCTAAATAGCACATGCTAATGACCAAGGGAGCATCCATTAATCCCAATGACCAAATAGACCTCCATACCAATACAATCAGAACCCTAGAGACGAAACTCAAGCATCTATATCATTTAAAATTTTCCCTATGGTTACAAGTTTGAGAACCAGTGCACTATACCACCTCTTCTGCTTTTGCACATGCTTTTTCTTAGCAAGAAATGTGCTTTTTTACACTTTTGTTAAGTTTTACAGGTAAAGTGTTTTCTTTTGCAACCTTTCAGTGACCTCCCTTCGTTCTTGTGGCAACCTATGCACTCTTGAATACTAATCCATAATTTTTCTACTTCTCTCCCTAACTAGATGAGAACATCCTTCTGGATAAAAAATTGTGTGTTATTTGTCTTTTATCCACAGTGCCTATTGAGGAAGAAGAACAGATGCACACCAATACCTATTGACTTAATTCTCTAAGCTCTTCTTCCAAATTCTTGAAGGCAAAACAGTCTTCTGTTTGCAAAAACCTCCAAGGCTTTATAATTTTAGGACATAATAAAGTAAATAGAGAAAAAAAGACATCTGGAAGATAAGAGCATCACAACTGCTTAAGGACTTCGTAACACTTGGAGTTTTGTTACTCTCTGTGGTGGTTGTTTGCAATTGGATGAGAAACTCTTAATAGCTTCCAGGTAGAAAGGTTTAAAGAATGGAATTCTGAAATCTTCAATCAAGAGCATGAAGGCTCATAAACAGTTTGATTTTATGACCTTTACCCAGACAGATTTTGTTTTTAAAGCATTTTGGCAAGGCATATTCCACAATATGAAGGCAGAAAGAACATTTAGATAAGTGCATGCTGGGGGCTTGGTTTCCATTAAGAGGGAATTCAGCACTCTTCCAAACAGAAAGGGATCCTGGACCCGATGCAAGAAGGACATTATGAGAAGAGATCCAGATTTAGCAATGAGGATGCAAACATGAAAGCAATTCCTTGCTGGAAAGACATTTTAAAATTCTGGGATCTGCAGGCCAGAGCCTGCCATTAGAATTGGCAAAGAAAGAAGAAAATACTGATTTTCATTTTGGCTTTTGCCACAAGTACTATTGCTTTGTGATGCTTGCCCAAAGTCTCCAAATGAGATACTTGGTGTGTTTTTCAAAGTTCCTGCATGCTGATGCTAGCATGGAAGACACAACACACTCTTTTTCCTTTCTATCCAGTGGAAACAGTTTTAGACACTAAGCTTAGGAACATATGTTGAAAATAAAGTTTATTTTCCAACATAGGTGGTGACCCGATCATTCCTGTTTAGGAAAATCACAGGGACATATGAAGACAAAGTATGAGGTACAAAAAAACAAGTAAAGAGTGGTATTTTTTTCTTTTCCTTTGTCCTTTTTGGAATTTATCTAAGAATTCTCTTGAGCAAAAATGTACACTTTTAATAACATGAGCTTTTTATGTTAAGGAGGCCCTATTTCAGGAGTAAATTTAACACGACAGAAGAACTGTCTTCTAAAAAAGTCATATTTTAATGCAGGCATAGCTTTTAGTAATCTAGTAATCTCTTAGGTCTCAAGACAATTATGTAAGTAATTGAGAGATAACAGTGTGGAATGCATGTTAAACATTTTGTGTAGGATCAACAACCTGCCAAGTTTTTTTCTTGTTTCTTTTTTTTTGAGACAGGGCCTCACTCTGTTGCCCACGCTGCAATGCAGTGGTATGATCACCGCTCACTGCAGCCTCAACCTGCCTGGACTCAGGTTATCCTCCCGCCTCAGCCCCTGAGTAGCTGGGACTACAGATGCGTGCCACCATGCCCTAATTTCTGTGGGGTTTTTTTTTTTTTTTTTTGGATTGGGGTTTGGGTTTTTTTTTTTGTAGAAATGAGGTTTCACCATGTTGCCCAAGTTGGTCTCAAACTCCTGGGCTCAAGCCATCCTGCTACCTTGGCCTCCCAAACTGCTGGGATTTTAGGTATGAACCACTATGCTGGGCCAACCGACCAAAATTTTCATAATCAATTTAATTCCTCATCTCTACTTATCTGTTGGACACAATAACATTAAACCATATAAAACTGCCATTTCTACAGACCAAAAAAGTAATATATCAGCAATTACATTTATTCATTCTAATAAACTTTTTTCAAAGTAGAAGAGAAATTGGGTCCCAGAGATAAATGAGGCCCCTTTGAATTTCATCTTTACATTTCAACTTCCTTCTTACCGGTTTAAAAAATATATAGCTATTCCTATTTTATAGATGAGAAAACTGAAGATTACCAAAGTTAAATATATTGTCCAAGAGTATAATTGTAAGTGGCAGAGAGCTAGGACTCAAAACTGTGTTTTGACTTGAGACACCCTGGTCCTGCTTCAAACTGAGGCCTTTTCCAAGAGACTAGTTATAAGGGGTACTAAAAGCATTATGGGAAATATAAGGAAATAAATTTACCAGAATTCTCAGGATGAGGGCTGTGTGTTTGTTGGGAGAAACGCTTTGATAGGCTGCATGATGTGAGGGAGGGGTGGCAGTGAAAGACAACAGCCCCCAAAAGATGCGCGTCCTCAGGTGGCAGCACTCAGTTACTCATGCAGTATCACAGTACAAAAACAAGACATGCTTGCCACCCCTGCTGTGGCTCACACGGTGTGAAGTCAATGTGGTGTCAGAGGGTGATTGTCCTCCATTCTCACACTTCCACAAGTTTCCCCAAATGGATCCCTCAATTCCATGACTCACCAAAGGCTTTTGAATCAGTATTAAATCCCTGGGTGTGACAAATGGGCTTGTCAAGCTCTTGCCCAGTGTGGATGCACTCCACTCTTTTGTGCTCTTTTTATACTGCAAACTCTCCAAGTAGTTGAGCCAGCCAAACAGATAGTTTATGCAAATCCTTCAATGGAAAAAAAAAAAAAAAAAAAAAGCACATTTTGGTGATCAAATAACTGGAAGCATATTGTAGCAAAAGATCCAAAAACATTTAAAACATCCTTAAGCTCTTCCTAGCCAGTCTTATTTTTCCACTGGTTATAAGCCACTAGTTCCACTTTTCACTTTTGTAAGGTCTTAAGCAACTTTCCAGTTCAGAAACTACCATTGCTTCCCAGAGCACAAATATGCAGACTTTTAACTGGAAGTTGCACACAAGAGGACAGGCTTGTCTCCAAAATAATCCATTATGGACAGTCTTCAGCACTTTTTATCTGAATTAGCTAAACAAGCTCCTAGGGCTAACTGGCAGAACCAGCTCAATTAATCTGACTTAGTCACATTTTTCACTGTTGGTAAACAGTTAGGGTCATAGTAACTTAAGAAGATGACCATAATGTGTAAAACTACTCTATCAGAGGAAAAACAATACTATAACATGTAAAACGTATCCTGTGACCTGTAATTGGAAGTATCCAGTATGTTGTATATGGTAAGCTTCAATTCCAGCATATTATTTGATTCCTACAACCACATATTTAATAAATATAATAACCAAAACTCACAAACACCAACCAATTGGGACAGATGTTGCCTGTAATAACTGGTCTCTGCTTACCCCTTTGTACCACCTAAATATGAGCCTTCCCAGTTAAGGTTGACTATGGTGGCAGCACTCAATTACTCATGAAGTATCACAGTACAAGAACAGGACATGCTTCAGCAAAAGAAACTAGCATCAGAGTGAACAGGCAACCTACAGAATGGGAGAACATTTTTGCAATCTACTCATCTGACAAAGGGCTAATATCCAGAATCTACAAAGAACTCAAACAAATTTACAAGAAAAAAACAACCCCATCAAAAAGTAGGCAAAGGATATGAACAGACACTTCTCAAGAGAACACATTTATGCAGCCAACAGACACATGAAAAAATGCTCATCATCATTAGCCATCAGAAAAATGCAAATCAAAACCACAATGAGATGCCATCTCACACCAGTTAGAATGGCAATCATTAAAAAGTCAGGAAACAACAGGTGCTGGAGAGGATGCAGAGAAATAGAAACACTTTTACACTGTTGGTGGGACTGTAAACTAGTTCAACCATTGTGGAAGACAGTGTGGCAATTCCTCAGGGATCTAGAACTAGAAATAGCATTTGACCCAGCCATCCCATTACTAGGTGTATACTCAAAGGATTATAAATCATGCTGCTATAAAGACACATGCACACATATGTTTACTGCAGCACTATTCACAATAGCAAAGACTTGGAACCAACCCAAATGTCCAACAATGATAGACTGGATTAAGAAAATGTGGTACATATACACCATGCAATACTATGCAACTATAAAAAAAGGATGAGTTCATGTCCCTTGTAGGGACATGGATGAAGCTAGAAACCATCATTCTCAGCAAACTATCACAATGACGAAAACCAAACACCGCATGTTCTCACTCATAGGTGGGAACTGAACAATGAGAACCCTTGGATATAGGAAGGGGAACATCACACACCGGGGCCTGTTATAGGGTGAGGGTAGTGGGAAGGGATATCATTAGGAGATACACCTAATGTAAATGATGAGTTAATGGGTACAGCACACAACATGGCACATGTCTACATGTGTAACAAACCTGCATGTCGTGCACATGTACCTTAGAACTTAAAGTATTAAAAAAAAAAAAAAAAAACAGGACGTGCTTGCCACCTGTGCTGTGGCTCACATGGTATGAAGTCAGTGTGGTGTCACAGGGTGATTGTCTTCCATTCTCACAACATTCCACATTGACAATGCTGAGTCAGAAAAGTATAAACACTGTAAATAAGAAAAGTTTAGGATTTTCTTCTACTATTAACTACTGGGAATTTAACAGTTAACTTCAAAACAAAATGGGTTGAAGACCCAGACTTCTGCACACTGCTTTTTCTTTTGTTACTTTTTTCATTCAAGCTTTGGATTTGCAAATAAAACACTGTGTATGCATAGATATATGCATAGAATCATGTACACTCTATGGGTTGATTTAAGAGATTGACAATAACTTTTTCCATACTTTGTTTTCACATTCTCCACTGATTTCAGAGATTAGTCCTTATGATTCCTCTCAAGAAATGAGCTAATGGGTCCTCAAAAGAATTAAAAAGCATTCATATTGAACCACAACACTAAGCTGTAAGCAACTTTTCTTCATAATTAGTCTTTGTTTATAATGCAATTTTCTATCTTCATATATCCATGTGTCAGCAATTAAGACTGTATATTCCTCTCCAATACAGCAAGAAAATATGCTTTTTATAGCAACTCCTTTCCACCCGCAATGTCTCCTTGTTTTGTGATAACCTTTGCAGGGTAGCAAAGAAGGCTCTGAGACTTTTCAGGCTCAAAAATCTCAGAACTTCCCTTCAGTATATTTGAAAGAGATAGAGTTTTGAGTAAGGAAGCCAGTGCGCTTCTCCTTTTATTATTTGCCTAAATGTGGATCACAGTGAGGCCAACTCATTTCTTGGGACAGGATAACACAGTGGCTGCTTCGTTTTCTTTCTTTTCCTTGTTTACTTACCTGGCTCAATTCAGGGAGAATGTAAAAATGCTAATGACCAGACTGGTAGAAATGATGTCCACCAACTCCAATGGGAAGGAAGTATGGTGATGAGCAATGTTACTCAAATTTTTCCATTAAGTGCCCTCAGGCAGAGGAAAATGAACTGAAGGTTCAGGGATGTCACATGGCCCTTGGCATGCTAGGAAGTGTTTTCAGTGCCCTATAATTTGTTATTTAAAGCGCCATTGAGAGATAGGACTAGCTGGATTTCCTAGGCCGACTAAAAATCCCTGAGACTAGCTGGGAAGGTGACCGCGTCCACCTTTAAACATGGGGCTTGCAACTTAGCTCACACCTGACCAATCAGAGAGCTCACTAAAATGCTAATCAGGTAAAAACAGGAGGTAAAGAAATAGCCAATCATCTATTGCCTGAGAGCACAGCGGGAGGGACGAGGGTCAGGATATAAACCCAGGCATTCCAGCTGGCAGGGGCAACCCCCTTTGGGTCCCCTCCCTTTGTATGGGAGCTCTGTTTTCACTCTCTTAAATCTTGCAATTGCACTCTTCTGGTCCATGTTTGTTAGGGCTCCAGTTGAGCTTTTGCTCACCATCCACCACTGCTACTCGCCCCCGTTGCAGACCCGCTGCTGACTTCCATCCCTCCAGATCCGGCAGTGTGTCTGCTGGGCTCCTGATCCAGCGAGGCGCTGATTGCTACTCCCGATCGGGCTAAAGGCTGGCCATTGTTCCTGCATGGCTAAGTGCCCAGGTTTGTCCTACTCAAGCTGAACACTAGTCACTGGGTTCCACGATTCTCTTCCATGACCCACAGCTTCTAATAGAGCTATAACACTCACCACATGGCCCAAGATTCCATTCCTTGGAATCCATGAGGCCAAGAACCCCAGGTCAGAGAACATGAGACTTGCCCCATCTTGGAAGTGGCCCGCTGCCATTTTGGAAGTGGCCTGCCACCATGGGAGCTTTGGGGGCAAAGACCCTCGGTAACACCATGTGATTATTTTTTCATTCTACTACAAAGTAGTTGCCTGTTTAAATATAGAAAATGTTTTATATTACTTCCCACAGAATCATATTGACTTACCATAGAATCAAATTACTGACCATGGAATTGAGAGACAGGACTAGCTGGATTTCCTAGGCCAACTAAGAATCTCTAAGCCTAGCTGGGAAGGTGACCACATCCACCTTTAAACATGGAGCTTGCAACTTAGCACGCACCCAACCAATCAGAGAGCTTACTAAAATGCTAATTAGGCAAAAACAGGAGGTAAAGAAATAGCCAATCATCTATTGCCTGAGAGCAGAGCAGGAGGGACAAGAATCAGGATATAAACCCAGATATTGGAGCGGGCAATGGCAACCCCCTTTGGGTCCCCTCCCCTTATATGGGAGCTCTGTTTTCACTCTATTTCACTCTATTAAATCTTGCAACTGCACTCTTCTGGTCCATGTTTTGTTACAGCTTGAGTTGAGCTTTTGCTCACCATCCACCACTGCTGTTGGCCACCGTTGCAGACCCGCCACTGACTTCCATCCCTCTGGATCCAGCAGGGTGTCCGCTGTGCTCCTGATCCAGCGAGACGCCCATTGCCACTCCCGATTGGGCTAAAGGCTTGCCATTGTTCCTGCATGGTTAAGTGCCTGGGTTCATCCTAATCAAGTTGAACACTAGTCACTGGGTTCCAGTTTTCTTCCCTGACCCATGGCTTCTAATAGAGCTATAACACTCACTGCATGGCCCAAGATTCCATTCCTTGGAATCTGTGAGGCCAAGAACCCCAGGTCAGAGAACACGAGGCTTGCCACCATCTTGGAAGTGACCCACCGCCATTTTGGAAGTGACCCACCACCATCTTGGGAGCTCTGGGAGCAAGGACCCCCTGGTAACAGAATCACTTCCAAGATCTTCCTATGAAATCACATGTCCTCTGGCATACCAGATTGAACATCCAAGAGGTAGATTAAAGATTATTGCATCTAGAGAATGAGACATGGATTCTAATCCTGTCTCTATCAGTTATATACTCTGTAATCTTGATTCATTTGTTTAATATCTATCTCCTCCTTCCCAATTTAATGAAGGAAAAGATTTTCAATACATTTCAAATCTAAAGTTTTATAAACCTTATATTTTGTTATAATTTTATATATAATCTTTAGAATAAATTTAATTATATTAAAGATTCAACAAAACATTTGATGCTTTTACAAAACAGAATGAAGTGTTCGTGAAAAACAAAAAAAAGGGTAACTGACCAGTGCTAAGAAGTCACTGAAGTCAGAGAGACCAACATAAATCTCAGAAATTAGCACCAGTGAGGGGCAAACTTGAACTTCAAGATTTCTATTATTCTCTATCTTTTGCGTTTAAGGGTGACCAATAATCAAGTAAAGAATGTTTAGTAAAATTATGTATGCATTCATTCTTTCACCTCACAAGGCTGCTTCAAAGGATCTATCCTCAACGTACACTGGCAAAAACCCAAACATAGCATTATCTGTGCTACCAAAAGACTAGAAATAATCCAAAAGTTCATCACTGTATTACTGGTTGAATAAACAAGGGTTTATTCATATGATGGAGTACTATAACGCTGTGAATAGGGCATGAGAATATTCATTGCACTATATCGTGCAATGAATTGATCTCCATGATATATGAGTTAAAAAACTAAAATGGAATAAAACAGGCATAGTAAAGTTCATGTAAGAAAGGGATAAATATAACTATATATATATTAGTTTGTATTTTTAATGTAAGGAAACCCAAAAACTCTTTATTAAAAATACTATCTATGGGGAAGGAAAAAAGTAGCATGGAAGGAGCAGAGATAGGCATAGACTTCTTGAATACCCTTTGCTTTATAAATGTGACTTCGAAATTTTTACATAATTATTACACAAAATTAAGTTAAAGAAATTCTTAAAAAGCAAAAGCAAAACTGAGTAAAAAGCAAATATCTATCAAGTTCAAGCAACTTTACAACACAATAACTTGATTATATATATTTCTAGTGGCCTGTGTCCTAAGACAAAAGGAATTGCAGCAAAAAAAAAAAAAAAAAAAAAAAAAGGAAGAAAGAAAAAAGAAAGAAATCTTAAAATATTTCAGTAACCACATTGTTGCAGACAGTGTTGGTATTGTTATTCTAAGATTTTTACACATGACTTGTGGGATAAATCAGATGAGTAATTATGTTGATTCATTGGGAGCTGGGATTTTCTGTGTGGGAGAAAAGAGAAACAGATGAAAGATAATGTTAAGTGAAAACAGTGGAATCCTGAATTTAAATGGGAAATACCAATATAAACTCATATGTAGATTATCTTTGAAAATGAACAAATTCCCTAGCTATATTTACTGAATGGGTCTAGAAACCAGTGGTAACGTTGACAAGTCTCAAGAGTAGTCACACAGGCTCATGGCAGCTGATTGTTAAATGTTCAGAATATTCTGACACTGTCTTTAAAATAATATGGCCTTTTTTTTTTTTTTTTTTGAGAATGTGTTTGCCAGAATAATGCTACATAAGAGTCAACATGAAGAAGTTATCATGGACAAACATTTTCAGCATCAATAAGAATAACTACAGTGGAGTGAAACATCAAATATTATTAAATGTATGTGTTCATAATGATATTTCCTCACACTGAAAATAAATGATTACTCACCTTCAAAGCATATGAAGTAATCAAATTTCTATTTTCAAAAACGGTAAAGAAGGGGAAAGAGTCCAAATATACAGGGAAACTGATAGGGACAGGAAGCAGAGAAATTCTAGGCAGTAAAAGGCAGGTCCCTGGTGAAGCCCCACTCTCAAATTGTAAAGCCTGACACCACGGCCCAAAGCGAGAACTTACATCACTGTTTTCCTGCTTGAATGTTGCCTTTTCCAACACCACCCATGGCCCCACCCTGCCCCCATCCTGTGCCTATAAAAATTCCAGACTTGGACTGGGTGTAATCCTAGCATTTTGGGAGGCTGAGGAGGGTGGATCACCTGAGGTCAGGTGTTCAAGACTAGCCTGAACAAAATGGCAAAACCCCACCTTTACTGAAAATACAAAAATTAGCCAGACATGTTGGTGCATGCCTGTAATCCCAGCTACTTGGGAGGCCGAGGCAGGAGAATCTCTTCAACCTGAGAGGGCGGAGGTTGCAGTGAGCCAAGATGCACCATTGCACTCCAGCCTGGGCAACAAGAGCAAAACTCCGTCTCGGGGAAAAGAAAAAAAAAATCCTAGACTCAGCCAGTAGAAAGGAGAAGCAGCTGGACATTGGAGAGGAGCAGTTTGGTGGCATAACTTCAGTGAAGAATCCAACCAGAGATGGCTGGACTTCAGGAAAATATTACCTTCCCACCCTGTCCCCCTTTCAGCTCCCCTTCCCACTGAGGGCCACTTTCATCAGCAATAAAATCCCCACATTCACCATTCTTCGATTCGTTCATGTGACCTCATTTCTCCTGGATTCTGGACAAGAGCTCGGGAGTCATGAGTGTGGATACAAAAGACTGTCACACTGACCCTTTGCCCTAGCAGGCAGAAGGCAGCTGCCTCACATGAAAAGACAGAAGGCCCACCGAGCGGTTAACACTTAAGCTCTCTGTGAATAGCAGAGCTAAAAGAGCACTGTAACATCCCATCTGAGGCTTCAGGGGTCACAGGCGCCCCCCTCCAGATGCTGCCACAGGGCCCCATGGAATTTTCTGTGGCTGAAACCCAAAAGCCTTTGCTCTGGCTTCTGCACCCACTCACCTGCATGCTCCCTCCTGTGAGGGGTGGAATGCAGTGGGTTTGAGTGAATGAAGTTCGCTCCTGCCAGAGCCAAAGTGGCCATCAGGTCCCAGCATTCCTGCACTCCAGTTCCTACCTCATTTTCCAGCACACTCCTTGCCACAAGGAGTTGAAAGCTGCAGGCTGAGTAAATGAGGAACCCCTGTCGTGAGTTCTATGAAGCAATCAGGGAGATATCCTGCTTCAAAACATTTTTATAAATGTATGCCAGCTAATAAGTGGTCAAGAAATGATAAAATATCACTACTTACAATCCTCGATTATTTAATGAATTAAGCTTCTAACGTGACAAAGTAGAAAAGAATCAGATGTTTGCTTATCTACAAAACACTATTCATGAAATAGTCATGGCTACCACTTCCCCAAATCTTTGATCCTCCTCAGAAGTAACCTCTACACTTGTGTGTCAATTTTTTCTCACATTAGCCAACTCTCTAGACAACAAATGGCTGTGCTCCAATTCAATTATGATTCTAGCTACCTGGAATTAGCAAAAACACCACAGGACTGTCCCCCCTTTAGACACCCATTGCAGGTCCCTTGGTTACTCACATTTCTGTCTGACTTGGCTACAAATCAGGGGTTCTGATGACCTCCTTCTCGTGTTTGATAATCTGCTATGATGGCTCACAGAACTCAGAGAAGCACTTATATCTACCTGTTTATTATAAAGGATGTGATAAAGAATACAGATGAATAGCCAGGTGAAGAGGCACTTAGGGCAACATTGAAAGGGTCTTGAGACAGGAGCTTCTGTCCCCATGGAATTAGGGCACATTACCCTCCCAACACAAGAATGTATTCACCAAACTTCTTAGAAGCTCTCGGAACTCCATTTTTTTAGGGATTTTTTTGGATGGTTCATCACATAGGCATGATTGATTATTAACTCCATCTCTAGCCCTTCTTTCCTCTGGGGAGGAAGAGGGTAGGTGTTGGGGACTGAAATTTCCAAGCTTCTAATCACGTCTTGGTTCTTTCTGATGACCAGCCCCCGTCTGAGACTAGCCAAAAGCCAACGAAGAGTCACCTCATTAAACCAAAGGATGATTTTATCACCCAGGAAATCCCAAGGGATTCTAAGGAGCTATGTTTCAGAAACTGGGGTCAGAGATGAAATAGAAAAAAAAGATGCTCCTAGTATTCATATCTCTCAGGAAATTTCAAGGGTTTTTGGAGCTGTGTGCTAGGAACCAGGGGCAGAGACCAAGTATACATGTCTTATGTCAAGATAGGTAACTATGATTTTACAGGAAGTATAGGGTGCCAAGGATCATGTTAATGAAAACTACGCAATCAGGAAAATTTATACTATTCAAACTCTACAGGACAAATTATGGATTTTTTTCAAAAATATAAACTGCAAAGAAATATAAAGAGATAGGAAAAGAGTAAGAAAAAGTGTGTGTATTAGAGAATCTACAGACTGAAAGAAAGATAAACTAAAGACAACAGTGAATTGCAACATGAACCAATTGCAACAACCAGTCAGAAACATCAATCAGTTATAATGTATGGATCTTATTTCAATCCTCTCAAACTATTTGAGAGGTGGAGGGAATTAAACAATTATGAGACAATTGGGGAAATTTGAACAATGGCTGGACATGTAATGTTATTGAAGAATTATTATTTTTAAAGTAGAATAATGGCACTGTGGCTATGTTTTTACAATGAACAAATGTTTTGGGAATATATGCTGAAATAATTATGAATTAAATAACATAATATCCAGAGTTTGCTTCAAAATAATGAGTAGGCAAGTGTAGAAATAAGAAGGACTATTAGAATTCTGCTACTCAAAGAGTGAACTAACAGCTAGGATCCACATCACCTAGGAGCTTGTTAGAAATGAAGAACCTCAGACCCAAGCCTAAACTATAAAAAACTGTATTTTAACATTCGAGTTCATCAATAGGTTTATTGAAGTTTGAGAAACTCTAGTGTGGCAAAACATCTTTGGCCATTGTTTAAGTTTGGTAATAGATATAATAGGATACTATACTTTCTACATTTGTGCATGTCTGATTTTTTACAAGAAAGCCAAGTTAGAGAGAAGGGTACCTAGAGTGTGAATAACCCAAAAGTAGACCTTTTCCTTTGTTCTTTACCTCACTTTCCCTAACTTAGTCCCTGCTCTGATACTTAACCATTAACATGTTCCTTAACTTACCCTGACATAGCACACTTCAAGCCTCTTGAACTCTAGGGCCGTTCCTACTGTGTTACCAATTCTAAACCCCAAGATCTCCAAGTAGATGTCATAAAGTGAACAATTTCTCTGCTCTCAGAGTCCTAACAACGCCTCTGAAAACCACATTAGAGACTCTGCAAGAGAGTTAAGAAGATAGTGATGCCTCCTGCCAGGAATGATTTACAAAGCTCATGAGGAGACAATGTTTTCCAGCTGTCTCCATGCTTGGGCCCAGCTGCACTTTTTACAGAGGTCATTGTTCTTTCTTTAGTAATTAAAAATATTTTAGCACTGTTTTGCAAACTACAAAGGGGAGGTAAAGGGAGATCTCTCTGCATGTAGATGCAACATTGTATTTTCTGCTGTACAAATATAAAACAATTTATGAATAAGATCCAGAGGATCAATTAGACAAGAGGAGAATAAATAAAACCAATTTATGATTAAGGTCCAGAGGATCAATCAGACTAGAGGAGAATACATAAAACATTCCTTCCTTGTATATTAGGCAAGGTTCTTTTAATATACAAATGCATTTTCACAATGATTTAAAAATAAAATCTACTCAACTTCCTGCATTTATACATTGTCCCATCTCATCAATTTTCTCTTTTTTCCAACTTATACAAATATCTGCCAAGTCATTCAGAATCCAAGGTCCTCTGGGAATTACCCTGCCCAGAAATTTAATAAGGAAACCCAGTGTTAGTCAAATTCCATGCTGCATTTAAAAAGAGCAATAACCTTTCTTTACACATTTGAATGAAGTTTTACTAGTAGTCAAATAAATGCAAAGGAAGATAGTAAAGTGTCACTATAACCTCTCAGATTGGCAATCAGGGATGAGGAAAAGCCAGCATTTTCCCATAATGCTAATGGGAGAGTGATGGGGGAAGTCTTACTAAACAAAACTCTGTTATTATGTATCAATAGTCTTTTTATGAAAAAGAAGTTTTATTGAAATATAACTGAATTATTATAAACCACCCATATTTAAAGTATATAATTTGAAAAGTTTTAATATATGTTTATAACAATGAAACCATAACCATTATCAACATAATGAGCATATTCATCACTCCCCCAAATTTCATGTCCCTTATAAGCCCACTCTTGTGACCATCCCTGACATTTCCTTATGTCCACATTCATGACTTGTGATTTTACTGAAATGAAATTACACAGTACACGTTATTTCATCTGACCTCTTGCACTCAGCATAATTACTTTGAGACTTATCTATGCCATAGCATGTGCCAGTGATTTATTCCATTTTAATGCTGACTAGTATTCTTTCATATGGCAATATTATTCATTCATCTGTCATATAGAAATTTGGATGGTTTCCAGTGTTTAGTTGTTATAAATACATCTCTATGAATTTGTGTGTGCAACTCTTTGTGTGGGCATAAACTTTCTTTCATCTTGGGTAAGTACATAGAAGTAGAATAGCTGGATTATATGGGAGTAATATTTTTAACTTTTAAATAAATTGGCAAACTGTTTTCAAAAGTTACTGTGCCATTTATATTCCCATCAGCCACGAATGAGAGTTCTAGTTCCTTAACATCTTGGCAATAACCCGATTTTACTGGTCTTTATTTTTGGACAACCTAGTGTGTGTATACTGTGATTTTAGATTGCATTTCTTTAACAATTAACAATGTGGAACATCTTTCCATCCACGTGGATGTTTGCCATCTTTATATTTCCATTAGTAAAGTGACAACTCAAATATTTTGTTGTCTTTACTTAAATTTTGGTTTTTATTTTCCAGTTTGCATGTCTTGTATTTCTTTCCCTTGCTTAATTTATCTGGCTAGAACTTTTAGTACTGTTTTAAACAGAAATGTTAAGAGTGAGCATGTTTGACTAGCTCCTGATCTTAAAGGAAAAGCTTACAATTTTTCATTGTTGAATATTATGTTATCTGTAGTTTGTTATACATGACTTTATTGTGTTGAAGTACATCTCTTCTGTACCTAAGAATTTGTATCATAAAAGGACATTGAATTTTGTCAAATGCTTCTTCTTCATCAGTTGAGATTGTCATATGGTTTTTGTCCTTCATTCTATTAATGTAGTGTACCACATTTGTGGGTTTGGCTATGTTGAACCAATCTTGCATCTTAGGAATCCCTTGATCATGTTTCTGTTTGCAGATGACATGATTTACAAATAAAAATTTCTAGAGACTATAGCAAAAAATGTTAGAACTAATAAACAAGTTTAATAAAGGTGTAGAATACAAAATGAGCAGACAAAAATCAGTAGAATTTCTATACCCTGAGAACAAACTAGCCAAAAAAATCAAGAAAGCAATAAAATTTACAATAACTACAAAAATAATAAAATACCAAAGAATAATTTAACCAAGAAAGTGAAAGATATCTACAATGAAAACTATAAAACACTGATGAAAGAAATAGAAAAGTGCACACACAGAAAAATGAAAAGGCATCCAGTGTTCATGGATAGGAAGAATTAATATTGTAAATATGACCATACTACCAAAAGAAATCAACAGATTTAATGCAATTTCTATCAAAATACCAATGACATTCTTCACAGACATAGACAAAAAAATCCTCAAATTGATATGAAACCACAAAAGACCATGAAAAGCCAAAGCAATCTTGACCAAAAAGAACAAAGCTGAAGTCATCACACTACCTGACTTCAAAATATACTACTAAGCTGTAGTAACCAAAATGGCACTGTAGTTGCATAAAGGCAGGCGTATAGAACAAAAGGAACAGAATAAAGAATCCAGAAATAAACTCACACATCTATGATCAATTGATTTTTTTTGACAAAGGTGCCAAGAACACACAATGAGGAAAGAACAGGCTCTTCAATAAATGATGTTGGGAAAACTGGATATTCATGTACAGAAGAATTAAGTTAGACCCTTATCTCATACTACATACAATAAACAACTCAAAATGGATAAAAGACTTAAACATAAAATCTGAAACTATGAAACAACTAAAAGAAAACAGAAGGGAAAAACTCCATGACTCTTATCTGGGCAATGATTTATTGACTATTACCCCAAAATACAGGCAACAAAAGCAAAAATAGACAAATGTGAATACATCAAACAAAAAAGCTTCTGCACAGAAAAAGAAACAATCAACAGATTGAAAAGGCAACTTTCATGTGTGTACGTGTGAAAAGACCACCGAACAGGCTTTGTGTGAGCAACAAGTCTGTTTATTTCACCTGGGTACAGGCAGGCTGAGTCCAGAAATAGAGTCAGTGAAGGCAGATTAGGGTGGGGCCATTTTATAGGATTTGGGAAGGTAGTGGAAAATTACAGGCAAAGGGAGTTGTTCTCTGGTGGGCAGGGGCAGGGGACACAAGGTGCTCAGTGGCAGAGTTTTTGAGCCAGGATGAACCAGGAGAAGGAATTTCACAAGGTAATGTCATCAGTTAAGGCAGAAATAGGCCATTTTTACTTCTTTTGTGATTCTTCAGTTACTTCAGGCCATCTGGATGTATATGTGCAGGTCACATGGGATGTGATGGCTTAGCTTGGGCTCAGAGGCCTGACAGCAACTTATGGGATGGGAAAGAATATTTGCAAACCATACATCTGATGAGGGGTTAATATTCAAAACAAACAAGAAGCTCAAACAACTCAATAGCAAGAAGATAAATTACCTGATTTTAAAATGGGCAAAGAATCCAGGTAGACATTTCTCAAAAGAAGACATACAAATGCCCAGAAGGTATATAAAAAAATTCTTAATATCACTAATCATCATGGAAAAGCTAATTAAAACCGTAAGGCAATCCCATCCCATACCTCTTAGAATGGCTTTTTTCAGAGACAAAAGACAGTAAGCGTTGTCAAAGAAATGAAGAAAAAAGAACCCTGTACACTGTTGACAGTAAGGTAAGTTAATACAGCTATTATAAAAAATGGTATGAAGGTTTTTCAAAAAAATTAAAAATAGAACTAATATATGACCCAGCAATCCCACTTCCGGGTATATATCCAAAGGAAATAAAATCAGTATGTCAAACAGATAGCTGCACTTCCATATTTATTGCAACACTATTCACAACAGTCAATCTATGGAATCAACCTAAGTGTCCATTGATAAAAATATATAAAGATAATGATATATAATACATATTTTATAAATATATATTTTTATATGTATTCATATGTAATATATATTTATATGTTATATATTCTTTTATATATGCATTAAGTATAAAATAATATATTTTATTTATATTATATATACTATATAAATGCATTGTTTATATATTATATAAATAATATATATTATATAAAACAACATATTTTATATAAAATATAAAATGTATTATTTACATAAATATATATAAAATGTAAATAATATAAAATATATTATTTATATGAATAATATATAATATATAATAATATAATATAATATATACAATGAATTATATATTATATATTACATACAACATTATATTTATATATTATATGATATATAATATATCATATATTATAGTTATATATTATATAACTATAATATATAAGATATAATATTATATGTTATATATTATATTAGTTATATATTTATAATATATAATATGTATAATATATATTATATACAATATTATGTTGTATACTATATTCAGGATCTTTTAATTGTGACACAAGGATCAATGTATATAATCCATCTAGGCCAGCCTGCTTCACCCCATGGGACATAGGAGGCAAAAAGACTCAGCATGAACATGAAGCTCATACTGTCTGCTGTGTTATGACTTATAAAATTATTTGTCTCTGATCTAGGAACTTTGAATCTTCTGCCAGCACTCATGAAACTGTGGAAGGTTAACTTCTTAACTTGTGGACAGGGTAAAATCTCAGATCATTTACAATTTCTTATAATTACTGTTTCTGGGGCTCTTTCTTCCATTATGTTGATCCAGAATTTCCTCTGACATCATTTTCCTTCTGCCTGAAGGACTTTCTTTAGAATTTCTTGTAGTGTGGGACTACATGTAATAAATTCTTTCAGCTTTTGTATGTTAGAAAAAGTATTTATTTTGCCTTTATTTCTTATATAAATATTTCCTGAATGTAGTATTTTAGGTGGTTTTCTTTCTTTAAATTTCAGTCCTTTAAAATATTCTTCCACTATTTTCTTACCTATATTGTTTCCTACAGGAAATGTTCTGTTATCATCTTTGTTCTATGCATGATATGTCTTTTTTCTTTGTTCTCTTTCTAGATTTTCTCTTTATTATTAATTTGGAGAAATTTAGTTTGGTGTTTTGGTGTAGTTTTCTTTATGCTTGGGGCTAAGCTTCTTTCATATATATTTATAATTTTCATCAAATTTGGAAGTGTTTAAGCCATTGTTTCCTCAAAGATTTTTACTGTCCTCCACTCTTCATTTTTCTTTGTAGACTCTGTATATAGAGAGTCTCTTGAATTCTCCTGTCACTCATAGATTTGTTTTTATTTTTTTCTTTAAACTATTTCCTTTTGGGTAATTTCTATTATTATGATTTCAGGATAGCTAATCTTTTCTTCTGTAATATGCAATTTCTTATTAATCTCATTTAATGTATTTTTTCATCTCACCATTGTAATTTCCATTTCTAAAGATTTGAATTGAGGTTCTCATATTTTTATATTTTTATTTACATGTTTCATACCACTATTTAACTTTCAATATTCTGGAATCAGACCAGGACTAAAATGAAAGATGAGACATATCATCTAGGGTCCAAAATTTAAGAAGGCACTCACTCTCAGGGATGCCCAAGTGCTAATTTTGCTCTGTTTGGAATACAGTTTGAATAACACTTTTAATGTCTGTATCTGCCAGTTTTTACATCTGTGTGAATTATGGGTCCATTTCAGTTAATTGAATGATTTTTCTCTTTGTAGGTCATATTTTCCTCCAGTTTCCTAATGCTTGGTAATTTCCTATTGAATGCCAGACTTTGTAAATTTTACCTATTTATGTAGTGGATACTTTTATACTTCCATAAATAGTCTTAAGCTTTGTTTTAGAATGCAGTTAGTTTCCTTGGAAGCAGTGTTATCCTTTCAGGTCTTACTTTTGAGATAGGATACATGGGACTGGAGCAGGGCTAAGAAGTGAGCAAATTATTTGCCACTCCTGAGGCAAGGCCATTTGATATGGTTTGGGTCTGTGTCCCCACCCAAATATTATGTTGGATTGTAATATCCAGTGTTGGGGGAGGGACATGTTGAAAGGTGATTAGATCATGGGGACGATTTCCCCCTTGCTGTTCTCATGATAGTGAGTGAGTTCTCATGAAATCTGATGGTTTAAAAGTGTGTAGCAATTCCTCTTTGCTCTCTTTCTTTCCTGCTCTGCCATAGCATAAAGTGTTTGCTTCCCGTTTGCCTTCTGCCATAATTGTAAGTTTCCTGAGGCCTCCCAGTCACGCTTCCTGTTAAGCCTGCAGAACTGCAAGTCAATTAAACCTGTTTTCTTCATAAATTACCCAGTCTCGGGTAGCTCTTTATAGCAGTGTGAAAATGGATTAATACAGAAAATTGATATTGGGAATGGGGCACTTCTATAAAGATATCTGAAAATGTAAAAGCAACTTTGGAACGGGTAATAGGCAGAGGTTGGAACAGTTTGGAGGGCTTAGAAGGCAGCACGATGTGGGAAAGATTGGAACTTCCTAGAAACTTGTTGAATGGTTTTGACCAAATTGCTAATAGTGATATGGACAATGAAGTCTGGGCTGCAGTGGTCTCTGATGGAGATGATAAATGTCTTGGGAAATGGAGTAAAGGTCACTCTTGCCATGCTTTAGCAAAGAGACTGGTAGCATTTTGGCCCTGCCACAGAGATCTGTGGAACTTTGACCTTGAGAGAGATGATTTAGGGTATCTCGCAGAAGAAATTTCTAAGCAGCAAAGCATTTAAGATGTGACCTGGCTGTTTCTGAAAGTGTGTGCTCATATGCATGAACAAAAAGATTTCTAAAACTGGAACTTATATTTAAAAGGTAAGCAGAGCATAAAGTTTGGAAAGTTTGCAGCTTGACCATGTAGTAGAAAATAAAAACTCATTTTCTGGGGAGAAATTCAAGTTGGTTAAAGAAATTTGCATAAGTAATGAGGAGCCAAATGTTAATAGCCAAGACAAAAAAAATTTCTCCAGGGCACTTCAGTAACCTTCACATCAGCCCCTCTCATCACAGGCCTGAAGACCTAAGAAGGAAAAATAGGCCAGGCCCAGGGCCCAGCTGCTCTGTGCAGCATTGGAACATGGCACCCTGTATCCCAGCTCCAGCTATGGCTAAAAGGGGTCGTGGTAGAGCTTGGGCTATTGCTTCAGAGAGTGAAAGCCCTAATCCTTGGCATCTTCCATATGGTGTTGGGCCTGCTGGTGTGCAGAAGGCAAGAGCTGAGGCTTGGGAACCCCCACCTAGATTGCAGAGGATGTATGAAAATGACTGAATGTCTAGTCAGAAGTCTGCTGCAGGGTCAGAGTCCTCATGGAGAACCTCTAATAGGGAGGTATAGAAGGGAAATGTGCAGTTGGAGCCCCCACAAAGAGCCCCCACTGGGGCACTAGCTAGTGGAGCTGTGAGAAAAGGGCCACCATCCCCCAGACTCCAGAATAGTAGACCCACTGACAGCTCTCACTGTGTGCCTCAAAAAGCCACAGATACTCAACACCAGCCTGTGAAAGCAGACACAGGGGCTGTTTTCCCTGAAAAGCCACAGGAGCAGAGCTGCTCAAGGCCTTGGGAGCCCATCCCTTGCATCACTGAGCCCTGGATATGAGAAATGGAGTTAAAGGAGATTATTTTGGAGGCTTAAGATTTAATGATAGTACTGCTGGGTTTTGGACTTGCATGGGGCCTGTAACCCCTTTGTTTTTACCAATTTCTCCCATTTCCTGTATCCTCATTGTATCTTGGAAGTAACTAACTTGTTTTGATTTTATAGTCTCACAGGTGGAAGGGACTTTCCTTGTCTCAGATGAGACTTTGGCCTTGAACTTTTGAGTTAATGCTGGAATGAGTTAAGACTTTAGAAGACTGTTGGGAAGCCATGATTGTGTTTTAAAATGTGAGAAGGACATGAGATTTGGGAGGGGCAGGGGCAGAATGATTTGGTTTGGGTCTGGGTCCCCACCCAAAGCTCATGTTGAACTGTAATTCAACAATTGCAATTGTTGAATTGTAACTGTTAATTACAATTCAATTGTAATTGTTGGGGGAGGGACCTGGTGGGAGGTGATTGCATCATGGGGGCAGTTTCCCTTTTGCTGTTCTCTTGATAGTGAGTTCTCACGAGATCTGATGGTTTAAAAGTGTGTGTCACTTCCCCTCTCTCTTTCCTGCTTCACTATGGTAAGACATACTTGCTTCCTCTTCACCTTCTGCCATGATTGTAAGTTTCCTGAGCTCTTCCAGTCATTCTTCCTGTTAAGCCTTGGAACTGTGAGTAAATTAAACCTTTTTTTCCTCATAAATTACCCAGTTTCAGGTAGTTAGTTATAGCAGTGTGAGAAGGGACTAATACACCATTTGTGTACTGTACTCAGTGCTCATGAATATTGAGTTTTGCCTCCCTGTGTCAGGGTCTGGATACTCTCCCAAGGTAATAAATGGGGGCAAATGTAGGACAAATGTAGGATATTTTCTGTCCTCTCTCAGGGATCATGGTCCTTTTTTGCCCCCTGTTCAGTATATTATAAATGATTGTTTTGGCCAGGTGCAGTGGCTTACGCCTGTAATCCCAGCACTTTGGGAGGCTGAGGAGGGTAGACCATGAGGTCAGGAGTTCAAGACCAGCCTGACCAGTATGGTGAAACCCTGCCTCTACTAAAAATACAAAAATTAGCCAGGCATGGTGGTGTGCGCCAGTAATCCCAGCTACTCAGAAGGCTGAGGCAGGAGGATCGCTTGAACTTGGCAGGCAGAGGTTGCAGTGAGCCAAGATTATACCACTACACTCCAGCCTGGGCGACAGAGTGAGACTCCTTCTCAAAAATAAATAAGTAAGTAAATAAATAAATAAATAAATGGTTGTTTTATATATTTTATTTTTTGTTTTGTGTTGTTTTAGGTAGGAGGATACAATCAATACTTGTAACTCCATATTGGCTGAAAGCAAAATATCAAAAACCTGAATTTTGAAGGTGCGTAACTTTTGACATAGCTACTCAGAGGAAATTATGTCATCAAAATATGCCTACAGGAGGGCCCGGTTGTATGTACAAAGATGTTTCCTACAGTAATAATTATAACATAATTAAAATTACATTATATATTATATTGGAGGAATAAAATTATATTTAAAATAGAGAAAAATTAGAAACCAAATTATAACATTTGGTCATTTGTTAGATCAAATGTATAAACAACAGCAAAGTATTACAACATTTACAAATATATTCCAAAAGATTTAATACTAGGCATTTATTAGGAAGGAATATATTAACATATTTGTTAACAGAGAGAAGTGATCATGAATATTTTTGAGAGAAAAAGCACCTTATAGAAAGACTGGCACATACAATATATGTCTGTTTTATAATGTTATTTATATTTACATGTGTATAATTTGTTTCCAAGAGGAAAATGTATAGAAGGTTATGGCAAAACTGCCTTATCTCTTTTGGGTAACAGTATATCTTGATTTTAAAAGTCTCATTTATTTATACTTTTGACCATTTTTCATCAATCATATATGTCTTATATAGTCATGTATCATGCAATGTTTGCTAAAATTTTGTTTTGGAAAAAAAAAAACTCTTTAACTTACAAAAAAGTTGGAAGAATAATACGAGAGACTCTTAAATAGCTTTTACTTTAATTTACCAATTTTTACACTTTTCCACAAAAAGCCAATGGCAAATACTATTGTGAAATATTTTAGTCACACAGGCACTTCTTTGTTTCTTCCTTTTTTTTTTTTTTTTTGGAGACAGAGTCTTGTTCTGTCACGCAGGCTAGAGTGCAGTGGTGTGATCTTAGCTCACTGCAACCTCCACCTCCCAGGTTCAAGCAATTCCCCTGCTTCAGCCTCCTGAGTAGCTGGGACTACAGGCGTGCACCACCATGCCTGGCTAATTTTCTGTATTTTAGTAGAGACGGGGTTTTACCATGTTTGCCAGGATGGTCTCGTTTTCCGACCTTACGATCCACCCACCTTGGCCTCCCAGAGTGCTGGGATTGCAGGTGTGAGTCACTGCACCTGGGCAATTTTTTTTTTTTTTTTTTTTAAGAGACACTTGCTCTGTCACCCGGCTGGAGTGCAATAGTGTGATCATTCGAAGTCTCCTGGGCTCAAGAGATCCTCCCACCTCAGTCTCCCAAGTAGCCAGGATTGCAGGCCTGTGTCATATGCCTGGCTAATTATTTTTAATTTTTTTGTGGAGATGGGATCTGGCTATGGAGCCCAGGCTGGTCTCAAACTCCTGACCTCAAGCGATCCTCCTGCCTCAGCCTCCAAAAGTAGGAATTACAGGCAGGAGCCATCATGCCCAGCCCTCACATAGGCACTTTTAAACTTGGTCCCAGAGGCACAGACTACCACCCTTATTTACATCATTTAATTACAAATGCTTGCTACTGACCAGAATATATCCAGGGTAAGGTGTAGAATGATAAAAGTAAACCCGTCTCTGTTATTCAGAAAAAAACAGCATTATACTGTGCTGTTGATGGGTTGGAACACACTATTCAAATACAAATAACAGCATAACTCTTACAGATAAAAATAGTTCCTGCATGTTCCTTTGGCAAAGCCTATTGGGATCAATGTTTGCTTCTGTCTATAGCTTCCTGCCTGTTTCCTTCATCATAGTATCAATTCCTCTTCAAACAACATGAGGCCATGGGACCATGGGGCTTATGCAGAAATAAAAGAAAGCCATGAGGACCAAAATATTTGATTTGGATGTCCCCAGGGTATTTCCTAAGCTGGAAAAAACAATTCAAGATAAATTATTTGGGGACTGGATCTCATCCTCAGACCAATTTTATAAGAAACTTGAACAGAAATAAATCTCTGTCTGCTTAATTTTTTTCTCTCTTGGAGATTTGAATCCTGATGCTTTTGCTCATGATCAGGAAAAACAGTCTCAAAATGCCATTTGTAGTCCATGCCTTTGGTCTCTGAAACATTCTTTCAATCTCTGCACTTCTGTTTCAGTGCAGCTGTGGTAGACAGTTTCCTTTGCTCACACTCGTCTTAGTGTCAGGCTCCAAGCCCCAGCAGAGTATCTTTCTTCATTCTGTCCTGGGTCCGTAGACACAGCAGGAGCTCTTGTGGCCCACATGTCAGCACAGTGCGGGAATCTGGAAGAGTTTATGCCCCAGTGAGCAGCCCTCAACCAATGGGAGTGGATGGATAAATTCTACCATTTCTTCTTTCAAGGGGGCAGTTCTAGAGGGGATTCTGTACTTTTCAACTATGTGAATGAGGATTTCCATCTCACCTTCTCTGTTCCCTCACTGCTGTTTCTTAGGATAAACTACATGCATCCAAAGCTTTGTCTTAGCCTCTGCTTCTGTAAAACTGAAACTAAAATACCTTTCACTCTGTTGATATATTTAATAACTTATTTACTGAAGGTAACTAAATTTAACTCTGCTTGCTTTATCAAATGCCCACAAGAGCAAGGACTCTGCATAATTTATCCACCATTTGTTCCCAGAGCCCAGGATAATAACTAGAGCAAGAAAGTCTGTGCCTTAAAAAAAAATAAAAATAAATAAAATGAGATAGCAGAAAATTCCTTTCTTATGCATACTTTTTAAAAATAACATATACTTCTTTCAGAATTGTATAAATACCACTCAAAAATCCTTAATTCACCTTGTTTCATTTCGTAACAACTACAGTTAAGGCTAAAAAAAAAAAAAAAAAAATGAATAGGCAGGAGGAATTTGTCAAATTATCAGTATGGAATCCATTAAAATCTAATCTTTCCTGTCATACCCAGACTCTTTCAAGAAATTCAGTAAGATTATGTTTCCATATGCCTAGAGAGAAACAGCATTAACTAGGTAAAATTCTCTTATTCTGGAATTCCTTAATAGTTTGTCCTATCAGAATACCTACCGTGACATGCATTTTGTTATTGCCTCTTGGCTATCTGTCTTCCTACAAACTGTACACACTCTAAGGGTAACAACCATGTTTGTCTTATTTGCTCCACAATCAAAACTGCATAGCTTCAATCCTGGAACTTGATAAATCTCTATAGTTATTCACTGAATGAATGAATAAAAGCATCTTTTTCATTCCTTGCAAGGTGTGTTTGTTCTGCTCCTAATTAAGGTCAGTATAAAATGAGACAGGGGAGGATGACAGAAGAGACAAGAGAGAGGAAAGGAGGGGAGAAAATGAAAGGGGAGGGGAGCAAAAAAGATTGGGAGATAGGAGTAGAGAGGAAGGGAAAGGAAGTGAGAAAAGAGAAGACAAGGGGAGAGTAGTTCCTCATTAAACAGCTTCTCCCATTTACTGTTGAATGTGAAAGTAGATTTACTGAGCTAAGGAAATTGTTGTTCAAACTGAACAATTTAGAATGGCATTTCAAAGGATACTATATTTAAAAAGATGCCTTAATACACACTTAGCTGCCTTCTCATCTTTACTACTGTCTGACTATTTAGCAAGTATAGTTAGTATGTTTACACAGGCATCTCACTTATATTTATAAATATATCTAAAGAGATGTAGCTTGTGCTATCTCTTTTTCACACCTTAAGAATATAAGATAGTGTGTTTCCATTCTGGTACTGTGGGTCTAAATTTTGCTAAAACCACTAGTTGACTGGATCATTAGCAATTCTTAAACTTAACATGCACATAGCTATAAGCTAGTTAACACCTAGACCATATCATTTTTCCTGTTTAGCCTGGTTTCTTCCTGAAGTCTGATGAAGGCATTACTTCCTCTAAAGTTTCTCATTCCCTTTATTTAAAATGTCTCTAGTGCTCCTATGCTCAGGTTTGGCCTGAGAATCATGAAAATTCTATAGATTATTTTCTCAAGTATCAGCAAGCTAGAGATTCAGGTCTGCTTTTTTAAACTATGAGGTTAAAATTTCTTGGTAACTTACCCTGTGAAATAATGGGGACCCTCCTAATTGGGTCAAATATCAAGAAGTAATTTAAGTTCACCCTCTTCAATGCAAGTATTCTTTCTCAGTTCATCATTTTCCAACCCTATCAAGTGACTTGGGGCATGATTACTACTGTCTTTGCCCGATAAAATATAAATACTCTATTTAGCATTCCTCTGTAGATATAAAAAGATAGGATGACTCTTGCTGTGTGTATGTGTATGTGTGTTTGGGTGGGGATATGTGAAGTGAGAGGGGGCACTAACAGAAGTTAAGGACATCTTTCAGAGTCCAACAGCCCATCTAGTATCTCCTACCCTGCTGTTGATGCTTTTTGTTGACTTCTACAAGCTGATAGTTGTTTTCTTAGTTGTACATTCACTTCACAGTAGAAGTTCCTGGTGTTCCGGGCTTTTCAGGTGCTCATAAGCTACCAGTTGCCATACTGATCTTTACGTAAACTCTCTATATTTTGAACTTGTTATCCATTTTTATGCTTTCTTTTTGACTGGATTCTTTTTGACTTCATTCCTTAATTCCCAGCCTACTGTTAATTTTGTCCAACATTTCTCTGTCTCATTTCATTCTTTCTTCTAATGTTTGATAAGCAGGCCACTGGACACCCACCATTGCCTTCTTTCACAGAGGATTCCCATCTGCTAGAAAATTCAATTTATTACACTGCAGGCCCCATCACTCACTTCAGGCTATATCCAAACTGAAGTTCCTAAGGAACGAATTATAAATTATGTTTAGTATGTCATATATTTCCCATATGATAGTAGAGGCTAGCTGTGATTCATTCATTCATTCATTCATTCATTCATTCAACAGATATGTATTAAGCACCTAGTTGGAGGAAGAGCCTGGGTGTTCTTTAAATAACTTGCATGTTAATGTGCATACTCAACTCTGGCAACCATCTTGATTTTATATGACATTAGATCAACTAAAATAAAATTTGATTGGAGTGTAACTTGAAAACTCTTAGATAGTAGTTGAATAAAAAAAGTAATGTTTATCTCTATTGGAATAGAAGCAGCAATGGTTCACTGGGAAAGATGGGAGTCATAAAATCCCTTTTAAAATACACTGGGCCAGCTGGAGAAAGGTATACTTTCAGGGAATAACATTGAAAAACTATAAGAAGGCAGAAAGAAAGTCTGTGATTTAGGATGCCGGTAAGGGGGAGAGAAGATGGTGGAGCAGACTGACAGTAACCGCCAAAAGGCTGTACTTGAATAGAATGCAGCTGCCAAGTCTCTGATAAATGTTAAAGAGGCAGACCAGGAGATTGCTTCAAACTCTGTTTGGTAACAGCAGTAATATGTTCTTCCAGGGTTCAGATTAAACAATATTTATCTAAGAGAAGAAGCTGTGGCTTCTGACTGGAGATTTTTGCAAGGAATTTGCACTTTTTCAATTTTGATTTTTAAAGAGGTATTCTACTTCACTGCCAAAATGGTTTGCTCCAGTCTTTTCCTCATAAGCGGTGAGCTAGAAAGCAATGTCTTAGATCTGGCATCCCATTTTCATTATTTCTGTGAGTGTCTTCAGATAACTGAGAAACCAAACTTTTTCGTCATTAAAATGGAGCCTAGTCACAGTTGGTCATAGGAGCAATTCTACTTCTTAAATATTTTGTTTGTAATTATACTCACAATGGCTTTGGCCAAAATTGTTTGGCTGTGTTGAATAATAAAAATGCAGGAATTAATATACAGATATTATAAATAATCAAAATTGGAATGAAAAAAGAAAATAAAATTATGCCAGACAGCATAAGGTTGCAAACAGATGACAGAAAGTGTGCCTCAGCTGGATGTGGTGGCTCACGTTTGTAATCCTGGCACTTTGGGAGGCCGAGGCAGGCAGATCACAAGGTCAAGAGATTGAAACCATCCTGGGTAACACCGTGAAACCCCGTCTCTACTAAAAGAATTCAATAAATGAGCTGGGCGTGGTGGTGGGTGCCTGTAATCCCAGCTACTTGGTAGGCTGGGGCAGGAGAATGGCTTGAACCCAGGAGGCGAAGCTTGCAGTGAGCCGAGATTGCGCCACTGCACTCCAGCCTGGGCGACAGAGCAAGACTCCATCTCAAAAAAAAAAAAAAAAAAAAAAAATGAGAGATCTCTTTCCTGTCAGGGCTGCATGTGGCACAGTTGTGAGTAGGATGGATTGGAATGACTCAAGGAAACTGGCCTCCAGTGTCAGAAGATTTGAGGAGAAACATCTGGAAGCAAGAACAATTAACTCTGTTTTCAGGTGACTTTCTATGTGCAGTAGGATAATTAATTTTTTTCTACTACCTTTTTTTAAGAGCTGAAAAACCTGAGGAAATTGCTTTAATTGTTACAGTTGTAAAACAAGTCATAGATGAGAAGCTGGACTTATGTGCTAAATTAAACACAGCAACATTCTATCATTTTTTTTAGCAACATTCTATCATTTATATTTATGACCTAAGTGGCTCATTTTAGACATAATATCTACTCCATGCAAAAAGCTTTTGTAATAGGAGGTCAAAAACATTTGTTGTGAAATTAATTAACCACCTTCTATGCTGGTTCCCCAAAGTATCAGCTATGCCTTAGGACATAGTCTGAGAGAGTTTAAAGTTAAAATGTTCCTTACTATAAAAGAATATTGGAAAATATATTAAAATTGAAGGGGGAAAAAAGGGTTTCAGTGCAGATGACCTGGTTTGTGGTGGAAAAAGAGGTCAGGTATAATATAGCATTCCATTTCATGTTTAAAATGAAAAATGCCTACATATTGGCAGGAAAAGTCTGGTCTTCTGATTCAGCCAAGGAAGTCAGGTTAAAACTTTATTTTTTAAAAGAAATAGGTTGTATAATTGGTTGCTTGAAATTAATTGGAATTTGGTACAATTGGAGAACCATTTTCCCTGAAGACTCATTCCTCTAAAATTGAGCAAATGTCAGAATCAGACATTAAAATACTAATGTTTGTCTTCTAATTCTCAAAGACTGTATTGTGTTTCCTGTAGACATGTATACATGAACTTTCCTAGGCTTGTGTAAATGATTCATACCAGGCTGTCTGTGACCATTGATCCCTTAAATGAAAGCAGCATTTTATAAACTATTAGTGAACTAGAAAAAGAAAGAATGATTAGAACCATAATTGTAACCCTTTCAGATTCAATGTCTTCTTTTTAAAACAAATATTCTTTATCTATTAGTATTTGTTTTTTTATTAATTTCTTAAGATTTAAATTTATATACAGTAAAACTAGCTTTAGTTTTGATGTACATTTCTGAGTTTTAACACATGTATAGATTGCTAGAACCATCACCACACCAAGTAAAAGAATAGTTCTACCACACTCCAAAATTCCTTCATCCTTTCTCTTTGACTTTTAACCCCACCACAATTCCTGAGAATCATTTGCCCATGTAACCTGTCACAATAACTTTGCCTTTTCCAGAACATCATAAAAATGGAATCTTATACTAAGTAATCTTTCAAGAGTGACTTCTGTTTGGGTCAACTCTTCATCGTGTTTCCACACATCTTGTGGTAGTTTTTGTTCTGGGCTGTCCTTTTGAGGCCGTTTTCTATGACAGTTTCAAGGATGTTTGTTAAGATAGAGGTACTGTGCCCCTCTAAAGCTTAAGAAAGGTTTATTTCTTGAGCAGGATCCTGAAGATTTTTGTCTTCTTTTGAGGCAAACATTGGGCATAATTGCTTGGAGCTCCCTTTATAAGGCTGGGGTGGGGCAGGGGGGTTCTTTTTCTTTTTCTTTTATTTTTTTGAGATAGAAACTTGCTCTGTCACCCAGGCTGGAGTGCAGTGGTGCCAACTCAACTCACTGCAACCATCACCTCCCAGCTTCAAGTGATTTTCCTGCCTCAGCCTCCTGAGTAGCTGGGATTTCAGGCACCTGCCACCACACCTGGCTAATTGGTTTTGTATTTTTAGTATCACCATGTTAGCCAGGCCAGTCTCAAACTCCTGAACTCAGGTGCTTCACCTGTTTCAGTCTCTCAAAGTGCTGGGATTATAAACATGAGCCACCGTGCCCGGCTGGCCAAAGCTGTGGGTTTTCTAAGGTAGAGTTCCTCAGCTGTGACAAAAAACTCAGTGTACGAGGTGTTTATCTGAGTCTGCCATTGCATTGTGCCCATGGGTTGGGGGCTAGAAGAACTGACCCAATCATGAAGCACATGCTGGCTGCTGTGCTGTGAGTAATAAAATTCTTTGTCTCTGACCCAGGAGTCTCTTGTTTTCTGTCAGCATCTATGACACTGTGGTAGGCAAAATTGTTAACTTTGAAGCAAGGTAAAGCCTCAGACACTTCATAATTCTTAATACTTCCTCCACTTAACATAATGCATTTTGATGCATTAGGTTATTTTATGTAGCGTTAGTGTATCAGTTTCCTAGGGCTGCTGTAACAAACTAGGAAAGGTTGGATGACTTAAAACAACACAAATTCATTTTCTCAGGGGTCTGGTGATCGCAACTCTGAAATTAAGGTGCCAGCTGGGCTGTGCTCTCTCTAAAACCTACAATGACATCTTTTCCTGACTTTTCCTGGCTTCTGGTGGTTTGCCAGAAACCATTTGTGTTCCTTGACTGGCAGTTGCATAACTAAAATCTGTTTTCTTTGCCACGTGGCATTCTTCCTATGTGTCTATTTTCATATGGCTCCTTTTATATGGACACCAGTCATATTGAATTAGGAATCCACCCTATTCCAGTATGACCTCTTCTTAACTAATTACATTTTCAATGGCTCTGCTTCTGAATGAGGTCACATTGTGAGTTACTGGGGTTGGGGACTT
This sequence comes from Macaca fascicularis, assembly GCF_037993035.2. Lineage (NCBI taxonomy): Eukaryota > Metazoa > Chordata > Mammalia > Primates > Cercopithecidae > Macaca > Macaca fascicularis. The sequence continues at coordinate 106,672,854 of NC_088379.1, forward strand.
CAACATATCTTTTTATGGGGTGGGGGCACAATTCAACCCATAAAAAGTATTGTTATTGCTAGCTACTATTGCATTGGATAGATGTACTACAGTGTGTTTATCCATTTGTCTGTTGAAGAACGTTTGTGTTATTTCCAGATTGGTAATTATGAGTGATGTAGCTAAATATTTGTATGCAAGTTTTTGTGTGAACTAAAGTATTTATTTCTGTAAGGTAAATATCTAGGAGTGGGATTGCTGGGTTATATAGTAACTTCTTCTGAAACTGTTTAACTTTATAAGAAACTGTTTTCCAGAGTAGCTATATCATTTTTGGATTTCCACTAGGAATATATGAGTTCCAGTTGCTTTGCATTCTCTTAAATACTTGATGTTATCAGTTTTTTTGTGTGTAGGTTTCTTTTTTCCTATTCGGATAGATGTGTATCAGTATTTCATCGTGGCTTTTATTGGGGGAACCAGCCCCCAGTATTTCAGCGTAGGTTCTTTTCTATTTTCCTTAAGCGTCGGCCGGTTTGAGAAATAAAGAGAAAGAGTACAAAGAGAGAAATTTTACAGCTGGGCCTCCGGGGATGACATCACATGTTGACAGGTTCTGTGATGCCCCTTGGGCTGCAAAATCAGCAAATTTTTATTAGGGATTTCAGAAGGGAAGTGGGGTACGAACAGGGAGTAAGTCACAAAAGTCGCATGCTTCAAAGGGCAATAAAAGATCACTAAGGCAGAGAGGCAGAGCAAGATCACAAGGCCAGGGCAAAATTAGAATTACTGATGAGGTTCCATGTCCCATTGGGCATGCATTGTCATTGATAAACATCTTAACAGGAAACAGGGTTCGAGAGCAGACAACCGGGACTAGAATTCACCAGGCTGGAATTTCCTAATCCTAGCAAGCCTGAGGGCACTGCAGGAGACCAGGGCGTATTTCATCCCTTATCTTCAACTGCATAAGACAGATACTCCCAGAACGGCCATTTTAGTGACCTCCCCTTGGGAATGCATTCCTTTCCCAGGGTAATTCCTTGCTGGGAAAAGAATTCAGTGATATTTATCCTATTCACTTTCTGCAAGAAGAGAAGTATGACACTGTTCTGCCCAGTCCCACAGGCAGTCAGATCTTATGGTTATCTCCCTTGTTCCCTGAAAATAGCTGTTATTCCTGTTCATTTTTTAGGATGCCCAGATTTCTTATTGTTCACACACACGTTTTACAAACAATTTGTACAGTTAACACAATCATCACAGAGTCCTGAGGCAACATATATCCTCAGCTTACGAAGATGATGGGTTTAAGAGATTAAAGACGCATGGAAAATTATAAGAGTATTGATTGGGGAAGAGATAAATGTCCATGAAATCTTCACAGTATGTTCAGAGATTGCAGTAAAGACAGGTTTAAGAAACTATAAAAGTATTAATTTGGGGAACTAATAAATGTCTACGAAATCTTCACAATTTATGTCCTTCTGCTGTGGCTTCAGGCAGTCCCTCCATTCAGGGTGCCTGACTTCCTGCACCAGGCTTTAATGGGCATTTCCCTAGTAACTAATGATACTGAGTCTCTTTTCACATGCTTGTCATCTATATACGTTGTCTGGTATGTTTGTTCAATCTTTTGCACAATTTAAAATTTGTTATTAAACTTGGAGAGATTTGTATATATTCTGTATACAAATTGTCTGATAGAGATGTGATTTGAACACATTTTCTTTCAGAAAATTGTTTGTTCTTTCATTTTCTTAACACTGCCTTTTACAAAGGAAAAAATTATAATTTTGATGTGGTCTAATTTATCATTTTTTTTCCTTTATGGTTTATGCTTTTGGTGTCATCTGTGTAAACTGTTTGCCTAACCCTAGGTCACAAAGATAGTGTTCTATGCTTTTATCTAAAGATTTTATACTTAGTATTTTAGATTTTATAAATCCACGGTCCATTTTGAGTTAATTTTTGTATAAAGTATGAGGTAGAGGTCAAATTCCTTTTTTTCTGCCAATGGATCTCCAATTGTCTACCACTAATTTGCTGAAAAGTTATCTATTCACCATTGAAATATCTTTGTACATTTCTCAATTGACCATTTGTGAATTTGTTTCTGGACCTTCTGCTCTGTTCCACAAATTTATGTCTCCATCCTTTCATCAATACCACACTTTTTATTACTATAGATTTGGAGTAAATTTTAAAACTGGCTAGTGTGAATCTTCCAACTTTGTTGGACTTTGAAAAACATTTTGGTTATTCTACTTCTTTATTCTTTCTAATAGATTTTAGAATCAGTTTGTCTATATCTACAAGGAAAACTTGCCAGGGTTTTGATTGGGATTGCATTAAATCTAGACAGCCAATTCATTTGAGAATTGACATCTTAGCTACATTAAGTCTTCCAATCAACTGAGCTCTAATGAACTCAGTGTCTTTCCATTTTGTAGGTTTTCTTTTACTTTTTAATCAGCATCTTGTAACTTTGTAATTTTTGTGTTCAATTTTATACATATCTTAAAAAACTTGAGGAAAAAAGCCTACTATTTTTACCTACTTACTTTTATCTCTTCAAAATTCACTTAGTAATTCTCCCCTTGTTGTTTCTACCACTTTAAAATTACAGTCATAAGCTTTCTCCAATCCTTATTAGACTTTTACATGGAAAGATTCACCTTAACCAAAAGAAATACATCATAAGTATTATTCTTTTGTGTCCTCCCCATCTAGATTTACTACGCCTCTGTCAAGGGAGTGGTTACATTGCTGTGGTAAGCAATGAATTCAGTTTTGTCTTATTTATAGGCTACTTTGGTAGTATTTTCCAGTAGTCAAACAGTGTTGCATGAGGAAGTGATGCCAGGAGCTGTGACCATCCTTTGCAACCACAAGGACAGAAGTCAATAGAGGAATAGTGTGAGAAGGATGGAAACAGCCTCAGTCCTTGGGGATGCTGTTGAGCCATCAAACTAACCTTGGGGCCTCGAAGTCCCGTATGTCCTTGTCCAGGAATTGTAAATGTCTCTGTGGTTTGAACCCAGTTAGGTATTTGGTTACTTGCAGCCAAAATACCTGCTGATACAAACCCTGATTTGGCTCCATCCTAGCTTCTCATTCTCATCACTTTTCGTGCCCCACCCCTCCTTTGCTTTAACCAACTGGACAACATATCACTATTTTTCCGGATCTTTTCCTCTGCTCTCACTTTTTCCTCTCACACCGGAGCCCCCTCCAGGCCTGTTCCCTCCCCAGCCTCCCAGACTTTCCTCTAGGTAGGAAGATTCCAACCAAGTCAGCTTTGCCCAGGTTTTTTCTGACTACACCTACCCTCTCAGCCCCGCACCACACTCACAGGTGCTCACACATGCATAAACAATCTTCACCTACGGAATATCTGAAGCACTCATGTGATTCTGCATGCTGCTGAATACAACAATAACTAGTTTACTGAGTGCCTATTTTCTGCCGGGCACCATGCCTACTACTTTATTTGCCTCATTCCTTTTGAAACCCATGAAAAGCTTATGAACTAATTACTGTCATTGCCTTCATTTCACCAGGGAGAAAACGAGATGTAAAGAAGCCTAGTTTCTCAAGGTCACACAGAGATCTAATAAGTATCAGAGTTATAAAAACTCCAACCCAGGCCCAACTGTAGGCCAGGACTGGTGTCAAGTACACTATGCAGAAGTGAGTACCTGTAGCACACACATTAATTTATTGTCACTGCCACCGCATATTGTGAGAGACTAAATTTTGTCTTGAATTTCACAGTACTCCTTTCTCTGCCACAGGCCTAGTAGAAATAGCTACACGTTAATGCACCCAGTTGATCAGGTGGTAGTCCTCTCCCCGAGCACTCTCACGTGCTTCAGCTGTGGCCTTACCCTCTCCATAAACACAGCTATCTTTATTAGCCTGTGACTAGCCCTGTCAGAACCATATGAGTTAACTTTTATTAAGATGTTAATAGCTGACAAAGGTTGGTTGTTTCCTTCTCTGATCTGTATCAAAAAAAAAAAAAAAGATTTTTAGAGAAGGTGCTTTTGAACTCAAAGGAATGACTCATGGTAAAACTTCTGGAAGGTAAATGGTGTTGAATATATATTCAAAAGGCATTTTGTGAGCAAATTCTGGCAAGCTGATGGTGATAATGGGTGTGGTTGTTATGGTAAGGTGGGGTGGTGTGAAAGAAGCAAACTTTTCAATATGAAAGCATTCCATTCTCTTCAAGGCCAGGCAGCTTTTTTCACTGATTCTTCACCAGGAATCTCCAGATACTCCACCACCACTAATCTCCTTTTTCTGGGTGAAGTCTAATACACTACAACAACCACAACTACAAAAACCACTGCTTTCTTCCCATAACCTTTTTAGTTGTGAATGTTGTATTACATACTTAAATAATTCCCACATTTTTGTGTAAATTCATATTCATTAAACAACTATAAATGAAAATTGAATTCATCATGCATAATCTTGTGTAACAGCCATGTTAAGCAGTAAAATATTTGCCTGTGCTAGAAAATCTGTAGAAATAAAAATACAGAACTGAGTTTTAAGTTTGCTGTAGAAATAAATTGGACTGGGTTTCTCAAACTTGTCTGATCCATAAGAATTTTGGTGGATGCTTATTACAACGTAGGCTCCACTCCTGACCTTTGGGGACCAGGAAATTCTTTTTTTTTTTTTTTTTTTTTTTTTTTTTTGAGACGGAGTCTTGCTCTGTCACCCAGGCTGGAGTGCAGTGGCCGGATCTCAGCTCACTGCAAGCTCCGCCTCCCGGGTTTACGCCGTTCTCCTGCCTCAGCCTCCCGAGTAGCTGGGACTACAGGTGCCCGCCACCTCGCCCGGCTAGTTTTTTTGTATTTTTTAGTAGAGACGGGGTTTCACCGTGTTACCGGGATGGTCTCTCGATCTCCTGACCTCGTGATCCGCCCGTCTCGGCCTCCCAAAGTGCTGGGATTACAGGCTTGAGCCACCGCGCCCGGCCAAGGGACCAGGAAATTCTTATGAGAAAGAGCAGGAAACATTGAATTGGGTAAGTGTTTCAGCTGTTCTTCAATAAGGGTTTGCCATTTGGAATCTGGGAGTGCCCACACCATAAAGCCATGCCAAAAAAAATTTTATTTCTCCTTCCCTACCTCCCCTTCTTCCAAGAGACACTATGCCAGGCAGTGTTTCATTCTAAGAATGCAAAGATAGCAACAATGCTCACTGCAGTGCCGGATAGACAATAAACAATTACATGCAGTGGATTAAAAGTGTCAAAACGGAGGTAGCACAGGATACTGTGTGCTTAGAGAGGAGGAAATGACTCATTCCAGTATTTAAGACAAATCTGACATCTGCACATAGAAGATGCATGAATACAGACCCAGAGGGTTGAGGAAGCCTGGTGTCTTCCGGACACTGTAAAAAGTCCACTATGGCTGAAGCTCAGGGTCAAGTTTGGGGTAGATGAGACTGGCAGGAATCAGATCGTGAATACACTTACATGCCACCTCGTAAGACTCTCTGCAGGACAGTCCTGCAGACAACCTGGAGTTGCTGAGAAGCCTAAATATTTCCAGCAACTGGTATAAAAAGATTTGAAAATATAACATGACAAACATGTCTTAGGAGTGAAGTTTAAGTCAACTTTGTTCTAAGCTAATATTCTATAGTAGTCAATTAAAACTTTGATAATCTAGTGGAGACTCTTTTCAGCTGATATACAGCAAAATACATAAAAGAGCTGCTTTGGTTGATGCAGAAAGCTCAGCCCCATGTCAGTATTCCTGGAAATACAAGCTTCTAGCCAACAGTTTGCAAATCAAAGTTCTGTGCTTTCAGAAGACTGAATAATTGCATGGATATTTAGAATCTTACTATTGAAGGGTAATTAGTTCAATGTCTATCTTTGAAGAGTTTCTTCGACTACATGCAGTGTAACTCCTTCCAGGCAGCATCACTCAGGAGGTGTCTAGGCACTGAGTAAAGTCTGCCCGGGTTTTAACACTTGCAGTAAAGGGGAGGCACTTGCACTCTCCTGCAGCTTACTCTGTAGTTAAGCAGAGGCATTCCTTAAGCTTCTACTCTATGGTAATTAGGCATCTTTCTGATTTAAAGAATGTCTTTTGGGATAACCAACTCGGTATTATATCTATCATGACTTCTGATGCTCACCTTTTAAGTTTCTTCAGTCCTTCCTTAAAACAGACTCTCTCTCCTGCTGGGTGTCCATTCTCCCACATGCATTCTGATTTGACAAAGTTGCCCTTTCAAAATTCCATCACCAGACATAGGTACAACAATTCTTTCACTACCTTCTGCCTCCCATTTCTATGTATGCATTTTTTAAGAAAGAAATTTGTTCCGAAAAGTCCTGGTCAGGGGCTTTTCTGGCTAATATTACCTTAAAATATATAAAGAAGTAATATCCATGAAACGAAAGAGCAGCTGTGTTGAGCCTGACAGTGACTCACTGTACAATGGAATGCTGACATTTAACATTATAATAAAAACTGGTATGTTGTTAAGATTGGCAGGCATTTTGTGTGTGTATGTGGAAAAAATAAGAACCTAGAACGGTGAAAGGAACATGGCAGAGGCCTGGTGTTTGAGCAATGAATAAAGTAAAAAGCCACATAACAAGGGAAAAGGACATCTCTTCAGTTGCGGAGATCTCAAATTTGTTCAACCCAAGGGACTTTCAGTTTTGAAGAAACTGGTGGGGCAAACTGAAAGATCTTCTTTTCTAAATGGAGTGTGACAAGAGGGATCCAGTGAGTGAGAGACATGAAGTAGTAGAGTGGAAGTGTGAGACATTTCAGACAGACCATTCCCATGGTGCCTCCTATGGGGCTGACTTCATGTTGGGGACCCTGGTTTCTGGGTAGAAAAATGGATGTGTACTAAAATTTATTTCACATGGATGTCGTGAGGGTGAGAGGGAAGACGTGTTTCAGGACAAGGCCATTCTGAGGGTTTCAGCATCACCACGACACCATGTTCTGGGCTGATGCCAAGAGATACTTCCAGCTTTGGCGTCATCCTAAGTCACACACTGTAGATGGGCAGAGATGTTTCTCCTCCTCTCCAGTTTGTTCACCTCATTGCACAAGTTTAGTCTCTGAAGATTTTTCTTTCCTTTCCTCAAATACCATTTAAGGAGAACAGAAGTAGAGGATATTTGAGACAGGAAAAACAGCTGATGCAGGGACAAATCTAGCTCTTCATTCTTGAAAACACAGTTGAAAATTCAGCACTGAGTTTGAATCCCATGAGAGTGAAGTCACCATGGGGACTGGGTGCAGGAGGACGGGGGACAGGAGGTTGTTTCTGTGTGTATGTCTGTGTCTGTGTGTAACCAGAGGTACACTGGCATGAGCAACTAAAGAATTCTATAGTTTCTCCAAAAGTGAAGGAGGGAAACCTAATAATTGATGGTCTGGAAAGGTTATCCCTTTTGAAAAAATAACTAGTTCTATATCAACCTTTATTGAGAGACCAAACTATTATGGAAAAATACACAGTATTACTTTCCTAACCATTGATCAGAAAGAGCAAGCAATACTCACATCAACTGCTTATTTTAATGTCAAATGTTTATTTCTATGCCATAGTTGCCTCAGCACAATTTGTAAAAGAAAGGAATCCAAAAAATGAATTTTTGTTTAGTCAGGATATTTTCTCTGCAGTTATAAGAAAGAAAATAAACACCATGATACCAGAATCACCATTTCTTTCACATCATTCTAGTAAGTTGCATCTAAATATTTTCCTTGGTTGCCACTTTTTTTAGGATGGAGAAATATCCACAGGAAAAAATGTCTGAATTCATTAAAATAAACTTGGGATAGTCTTTGCCAGACTCTATCTAAAACATCTTTGTTTTGGTATGCTATATCACTAATTGCCATATTTTTATTATTTAATATAACAGGCATACTTTATTATATAAAACAAAGTACACTAAAGATGAACAATGTTAGAAACAAACTGAAATTTGGTGTTTCTTAAATCTTCGGGTGATTAGATAGTAGCTGAAGCGTGGGTATACAAATTTCTTATTAATACAAATGCAACTCTCTTCTGTGATGAAAATGCACTTAGTAGCCTAGTACTTTTTGCTTTAGCAGATAGGGCATCCAATACAACTGAAACAACCTGATAACAAATTAATTTTATTTTTCAATAAAAAGGAATGCTCTGGTTTCTTAACTGGCTCCTTGAGGAAGCCAGAAGATGGCATCTGCTCTTTAAATAGACTTCTCTTATCCGATTTGAGACACAAATCCACCAAGATTCTTACAGTGGAAATAGGCACCACCCCTCAGATCACAAGGCCCCTAGGAAGAAGCCCTGTGGAAATCAGCCTGTGATGTGTGGTGGTGGGCCAGCACCTAGAAGACACGTGGTGGTTGTGCACATAAATCCCTTCAGCGGACTCAGTGGAAGGATGAGAATTCTGTAAGTTCATGCACATTTTATTGAGTAGTAATATAAAATGCTTTTTCTTTTTCATTGTTACAAGTGCATGCTTTGATTGCCAACATGTCAGAAGTCAAATTACAAAGGCAAGGCTTTAGGCTGTAGTGAATTACTTGGGCACTTATACAATTGTTAAAAAATATGAATGGACTTTTGTTGTAGTTGTTTTCAGAATGAACCAGTTGTAACCCGTAACTGATATACAAAGGGAAAAAAGTGAAAAAAGTACATATTTTGTGGCACATGACAGAACAGAACAAAATAACTAAACTGTTATGACATTAACAGTTACCATGCATTTAGAGTTTCACATGTAACTACAAACTGATTATAATTTCACAAGGTTTGCTAAACATGCTAACCATCTACATGTGCACTGACAGGCTTATGTTAAAAACTTTAAAGAATACTCTCCCCTTTAGATTTTTTCAAAGCTTTTTTTTGATTACAAAATTTCAAAGGCATTAAGCATTTTAGAGAATATAAAGTACGCCAGTATACATACATTTCCAGTATATGTCAGACCACTAAGCGCATTACAGTCCCATACAGGCCGATACAGCCATTTTTTTTTCTTAAAAAACATGCATAGGCAGATTTTTTTTTTTTTTTTTACAGAATATAGATGCTTTATCACTGTACTTAATATGGTGTCTTGTTCACTATACTTAAAAATGCACCACTCATAAATATTTAATTCAGCAAGCCACAACCAAGACTTGATTTTATCAACAAAAATCCCTAAATATAAACAGCAAAAAAGATAGATGTAATTATTCCAGTTTTTTTAAAACTTAAAGAAAAGATATTCATTGCCGAATTAATAAGATAAGTGTTATATGGAAAGAAGGGCATTCAAGCACACTAAAGAAACCTGAGGTAAGCATAATCTGTACAAAATTAAACTGTCCTTTTTGGCATTTTAACAAATTTGCAACGTTCTTTTTTTTTCTTTTTCTTTTTTTTTTTTTTTTAAGACTGCCTAATTCAGTTTATAGCCATTGTCTGACAAGAGTAGCAAAACATTATCAATAAATAGTCCTTAGTTTGTACATCATTTTGTTAAAAATGTTTGATGTCATCCATTTTTAGTGCTGCGACTGTAAACGTACAATAGAATAAGAAATTAGACAAAGTTTTTCATGTCCAGTAACAGAATAAAAGGCCTTTCATTAACCTATCTAGAAGTCCCCAACGCAGTAGGAAAACATGTTCATTCCCCTAACATTGCAGTATATACTAGCATTAGCTTTCTTTTTAAAATTTTTTTTCTCTATAAGCATTTTTAAAAGGCATACCCCAAAGAGGTGTTTAATCACCACCCCCACCAAAATATAGTTTATTATCTCTCTCCCTCTTTTTTAATGATAGTGTAAACTGAATCCAATTCCTGGCCCCCAGAGCAAATAAGCTACTGTCAGAGGCAAGAACATCCAACTGCTGATATGCAGCAATCCCCATCATGCCCTGCAGCTCAAAAAAAAAAAAAAAAAAAAAAAAGTGAACAGGAAGTGGTCACTGAATATTGCTGCTATTACTGCCATTGCTGTCCGTGCCGTTAGTCTCTGAGGTGAGAGCCTTGTTGATGGAGTTAAGGTTGGCGTCAGAGGGCATGGCATCTCTGCGAGGCGGCATCCTCTCATTAATTCGGTCTAAGCCCTTGGCTTCCTCGAAGCTAGTGATCTTATGTTGTGGTGAAAATCCTTTGATAGCTAAACAGAAAATCATTAAAAAGAGAAAAACAGGATTATCCAAAGGAAAACAAAAGGCACAGCTGTTGCAGCAGGTGATGTTAGAGATTTCTCAGTGAGAGGGAATCCTTCAGTGAAGAACAAAGTGACGGGACCTGCACACCACACAACAGACTCCTTACCATACTCGGAGGTAACCAAAGGTTTGAAAACAGCCAATGTCTCTTGCCAACCAAAATGTCCTCTTGAAGTTATTAAGATGTAAACATTTCTCCTGTCTTCATGAAAGTTTAGATCAAAGAAATTCAAAGTGGACACGTAAAGAGGAAAGCTGCTTTCAGGGACAAGCCTCTAGAACCAGCATCAACTGGCCACATCATTAGCATGATTACTGCATCAAACACCTTAACCTAGACAGGCTGCAGCATGTCCCTCTTTGTATTCTTCCATTGTGCTAGGTAATGGCAAATTCAGTGGAATCAGTATGTCTGCTATACCTAAAAACCTAGTAAAGGGCTTAAAGCAGGAGCTAAAAGGAGCTAGAAAAGGAATTAACTAGGGCATTTCCATGCCATCTCAGAATCCCAGAAAGAACTTCTTGACAAACAACTCAATGATGGCATGAAAAAAAAATTATAAACTCCTGTTTCTCCACTCAACTTTGGAAGCATGTGGAGTGAGTGACAAGGTAAGAGAAACTCAAAAAAAATCAAGGTAAGATCACTAGGTAGAAACGTATTATCTGCCCTTCAGCAGCGAACAGGTCAAACTGATGTTCATCTGGTATCCATTACTGCCTAAATGAAAGAAAAACTCAGTAGATCAACGTAGATGTAAGTGATGGTTAAATTATAACAAGGAAAAAATGCCTTTCACAATATTTAGCAAAAATGAATTGAACTGGTTTTGGTCCTATTCAATTAAAACACGGAATCTCAAAGTGGGAATGATACTTGATTTTTTAAAAAAGTAATCTTTAGTGTGCTACAGAGATGGGTAAGGCATTTGTACAAAAATCTTAATGATTTCTTCAGTGAGTACACCAACTGGTGAGCTGCAAATAAAACACATAAATGGGGAACCAATGACATCAGTTTGCTTTACTCCCTGTGAAGTGCAAGCCAGATATTTCAGGGCCAATCACCAATGCTCAATTGGGCTGCATCACCATGGCTGATTAAGGATAATTTCATGGTACCTTTATCCTCCCAATCTTATTTGGGGGAGAAAAAAAAAAAAAGAAAGCAGTTTCAAGCTGAAATTTACCAGTCACTCCTACGCAAATGTGCAGTGCCTTTTATTAGTATGGATGAGATTCCTAAAAGATATACACAGTCGTTTCAATACTCATTAAACGATAAGAAACAAGTTTCCCCCCCCTCTGCATTTTAAAGGTTAGCATAATGGTGATTAGTCAACTGTGAGAGGAATAAGATGGGGAAATGGGGAAAGACCAAGGCCCAAAGCAAAGCTTGTTAATTCTTCTCTAATTTAGTAATAAATTGCAAAATAATAGAGCTGTCTAACGAGCACCCACCCTGAAAACTAACTCAATTATTTTGATGTACAAAAGAATGGCACGAAGTGGTACTCTACTGGTTTTTTTTTTTTTTTCAGACTACTGTGAATATAATTTCATCATAATTAACAGGTATAAAAGTTTGTCATCATTATCATTTATGAAATGATTTAATTAATTTAAATGATAAAAGTGAAATTTCTAGGTTTTAAAAGCCAATAGGGTGGGAGTGTCAAAATTAAAAATCTAGCAAGAACAATGGATACTTCTGGAATGGGGCTCCATTTCTAATCATTTTCGTCCATCCTGGTATGGAAGAATGTGCTCTGCTGTAGTTGCTGGTCAGACAATGGGTATTAGCAATTTACATTGGTAGTATACTTAACACAACACAGAGTCACAGAAACCACAGAAAACAGCCAAACTATCAACAAGAATGCACACTGCAGATTAGAATTTGCCAAGAGGAATAGAGAATTCCCACATAAATAGCAGTTTATTCACTGCTATTTAGGAAGCAGTTGTATTTTCTCTTACAGTGCTATTGTTTCCCCTACCATACCCAAATCATGTACAAATTGGAAGAGTCTAAAGTGGCACTTTTTATATCATACCAAAGGACCATATATGCACATAATTTTGAGAAAAACAAAAAAATTACCTTGCAAGAACAAAATACAACTGAAGAATTTTGTTTTAAAGGGGAACTTCAAATTATTATTTTTGAAATTTCCAAAGGATATGGTATGTATATTATTAACAACTATTTTGATTATGCACTTCTCTTATAACTATATATTTAAAAAGCAGTCAAGTAAAAAGCAATTACTAAAGGGTCAACTCTACTGTCCTTGAGTAGTGCTAGGACACAGCTGGAGATGGACACTTCTTTATTTCCCCTGCAGCTCCTAGTACTGTGCCTGGCACAAAGCAGACACTCAGTATACATTCATCAATTGAGTGTTACTTGATACTTGCTATTCTTGTTATTGGCCACTTACATAGCCACTAGATGCTTTTGAACTTTTTATAATATTTAGATGGTGTTAATTCTCATACAAATACCAGTAGGTTAAAATTTGATTTAAGACTACCAGAACTGTTCATCTCATGCACAGCTGTCTCATGTTGGAATATTTTTTAGAGACATAAATTAATGTTGAACTACAACAAAGCACTATTTAAATGAACATTTTTTTCCTTTGGCTACAAACTTCTGAAGACTAGAATTAAGATGGCTATTTTTATTATCTTCAGTGCTGCCTGAAAGTGATTTGAGGGAGGGACATGGTTCAGCTCAAAGATTATTTTTTTGTAAGCTACTGGTCAAAACAGCTGCCATAACCCCCACCCCACATCATTCAAAATATATAATCCTTTTGTTTTCTGTGATTCTATTATTCATCATATACAAAAGTCAAACATAGCTTTAAGGGAAAGAAACAAACCATAGAAGGACATTTTCCCCTTTAAAGCAAGAACACTTTGGTTAATACTGAGCCACAACTGTTAGCTCAACACCCACACACTCTGTACAAGCTACAGCAAAAAAATGAATACACCCAGCAGAGCCCTTATCTGTTGCAGGTACAACAGAAAGGGGACTGGCCAATTTACCTTCATCAGCCTCAATAGCCTCAACAGTAGCTGAAGAGAAGAAAGGGGGTGCAAAATGAATGAGAAAAATGAGCAGAGGATTTTTTAACTCTAAGAACAAATCAGTGACCATCAAAGGAGCTAAGAGAACTAATGTTCCTGTAAGTGCTAGATTCTGGCACAGACAACAAAACAGAAATGCTAAAAAGAAAGAAAAAAATATGCCACAGAAATTATAAATTTAATTTATGAGCTGGATACACCTATCTGAATTAAATGCTTTGGTTTTTGCCCACTAAACAAATAACAAACAATCAACCCTTTAGGAAAACACTTAGGAAAATTTCTTTTACATGGACTGAATTATAAGAGATTATGTAAATCTCAACTGTGCTTCTGACTCACACAGAATGCTATAAAACCTCTGCTATGCTTGGTGATTTAGTTTCAAAATGCCAGACAAAATGACGGAAGTTGAAGCAGTGCCACAGTATCAGTGGGCTCATTCAAACTATTTAATATTAAATAGCACTATTTCCTAATGTGATGGAAAAGCAGGGGGATTCAAATTTAAAGAAAAAAAAAATCAGGGTGTCTAAGGAGATAATGCATGTGACTCTTTAAAGATAAACACATCGGGCATGATTAGATTTGGGGGTCGGTGGGTAGGAAGAGTGTGAAGGAAAAATAAAAAAGGAAACGTATGATATAATCTGGACATCTTTTTCCAGCAAGCCCAATTATATTTTCTTTTCCTTAGTGGAATATCCTTTTTGGAAGTAAAATTCTTAAAATGTTACAAATCAAGTGGTAATGTGCCAGTAGTGGCAAAAATTCTATCAGCATTTTAAAAAACAGGTAGCCTAAATACTGAATATACAGAAACAGCATATTTCAGAGGCAGAACTTGAAAAGCCCATTGCTTTATCAGCAATTTTTGTAATAAGGTTAGGGTCTAAACTTTCACTATGTAAATGTATGAGTCTTTCTATGTTATTAAGGTTAGTTTACACTTCCCTAATTAAATCTTAAAACTCCTCTGTAACTCCAAAATGTTTAATATTAAAATTCTACCCCTTGACTTTAATTTGCATTTTTCTTATAATTCAAGATTTTAAAACTACAGCAACTGCAAAATGTGCACTATAACTTACAGTGGATTCTAGATTCCTTATGATAAAAATAGGGAATAGTTATCACCATGGAGAGAGAGTACATAGCAAAGTTGTAAGTAGTTTACCCTTTTAGACAAATTGAAGGGCATCAGGCAATACATTTTGGAGTTGTATCAATGTATGTGGTTTAAAATATACAGTAAGTTTCCAAACCCATATAGAAAGGTTTCAACCCATATGTCTTTTATGTGTATGTGTGTTTGTGTGTAGGTTCAACATAGAAAAACACAAACCAATGGATTTAAAATAAAATAAAACTGAATAACCTAAGGAAAAACACAGGTGAAAATCTGGAAATGAAACAAAGAACTGGAAAAACTTAAGTAATGTAGGTTTAAAAGTAAAGCAAAACATTCAGAATCACACCAGCACTGACATATTAGAACTATGGTACTGCCCACTATTAAATGTTCGAAAGCAAATGTAGCCCACAGTTTCTGATAATACACTTGGCTGTGCCTTAAAATGTGCTTATCAGAAACTAGATTTCAGTCAGTTAGGTAGATGGTACATTTTGGACATGTAAATGATCCATTTATGCTAATGTTTTAGTAAGATATTTAATTTGGTAGAAACATTTTTATGTGTGTTTTTTTAAAACTTGTTAAAATAATTCCTAGTGTAAATTTAAAGGGGGCGTTTACTTCTCAATACTATGTATCTTCCTACCTTCACTTAAAAATTTTTGTCTTTTTGTAAAAACTCAAAAGACACTGATTTGGAATACATTCATCTGAAAATAAAGACAATTATTGGGATGCAGCCATGATGTGATCATTCAACAATACTATATTCATGAAGTTGATCACTACTCTTCATGTAGAAGGTTATTAAATAACATAAATGAGAATAGTGAGTCTTCTAGATTGAAGGGCAGGGACAGAAAAGAAAATACAAAAAAGATTTAAGGAAAGATATAGGAAAATAAGCAAGAGGCTGAGAATGTTTTGAAAAATCTTACAGCATATTTTCATTTTCATTTTTTTTCTGTTAAAGCCTCATCTAATAGCAATTTCCTAGTGTTAAAATTGTGGTCTATGTAATGATAATAGTTAAAATTGATAAAAAAAAGTAACAAAGGTGAAATAATTTATAGGACTGTGCTGCTAACATGGTAGCCACTAGCCCCCTGGCTTATTTAAATTAAATTTAATACAAATTAGATAAAAGAAAACACTTAATTTCTTGGTTATATTCCCTATATGCTCAACAGTCATATGTGCCTTCTGTATAGATACTGAAATTTCCACCATCACAAAAAGTTCTGTTGGATGGCACTAGTCTAGAAAGCTACACATTTTAACATAAAATCTGTATTGTAAAGGAAATGTTACTCTTTTTTTCAAAAATGTAGTTCTACTCAGTCTCTTGTTTTCAACTGATAAATCAGCGAAAAGACACATATGGCTTCCGATTTCCATTCAAGAGGATAATGAAATCATCTCCCTAAAATCTAGACTTCCAGGTATATTTTAGTTTTTGTGTGTATGTGTTAATCTCATAAATGAAATGGATAACCAGCATACTTATCAAAAATGTAATTAAAAAGTTGTTTTTGACAACGGAGTGGCTCAAAGTAGTCAAACCTATTGTGCATGTAGGCAACCTAAATGAGCAGTCCTGTAGCTAGGCTGAATACATGTAGATTCACATGGGAATGAGGGAATGGGGGAAAGGTGGAGTAGAGACCATATTCCAGAGAATGAGGGAACTATTATGTTGGACATGACTGATCAAACTGATTGGGGTTTCAGCCCTTCTGCCAGCTGAGAAGAACTGAAGACCAAGACAGAGCTTAAATGAATGAATAAATCAGGGCTCTAATGACACAGCTGACTGTGATGCCCTGGCACACAGTCATACCCATCGGTCTGCTTACCGCTTTGTAGGGTTTGCTTCCCTCCAGAAAGTACTCCGCTGGGGAGCATGCCAGTCGGGGTCAAGCCTTTCAGCGTCAGCACACTCTCACTCTCTTCTCTGGAAGGCACAATGAGGGGTGGCATTAACCTTTAATTTCTTTTGTGCAAAAGAAATGACTCAAAGGAAAAAAAAATGCATATAAGAACCCACATTTCCTTCTATCTTGGCTCTCTGGATCTTTTTTTTTTTTTTTTTAACATACTTTATTTTAATTTATTTATATACTAGTAATGTTCCATAAACGATTGCTACAATAAAGTTTACATTATCCAATTAGGGAGGTTCAGTTTCTTTTGAGTATCGAAGATAGAGAAAACCATTTTGATTTTGTAATCAGGCATCTCAATGAAAAGTGTTTGTTGTGCATTCTGTATGTTAAAAGTGAGCCATAGTGAATGCTGATGTTAAGTTTTTCAGCCAAGACTCAGCAAAAATAAGAGGAAGTGACTTGATTTGACAGAATAAAAAAATAGAGCATATGGAGATTGAAAAAAAAACTGATTTGTGGATTAGGGAATCAGGAATTACATTCAGTGGACTTTTAGAAATTAAGGAATTTAGTAATTTAGATGTTACATGAAAAACACATAAAATAATGGCAAGTAGCCAGTAAACCTACCGGCAAAATTTCCCAGCCTTTTTTTCTTTTTTCTTCAGTCACTTTCCCCACTGATTTGCTAATATAAAATTATTTTCTTACTCAGCATGACAATTGTTTTACAATCAGTTTTAAGTACACCATTATTTCAATTATATTTATTAATTACTTGACACTATTAATCATTTTGAATTGTTAAATCCTCATAATAACCATGACTAAATAACCACTCACTCTTCCACATAGTGATACTGCAATCCTACATAACCAGAAAAAAGTCTTTAAAATACAAATTGTATATATACACACATACACACACACACATATATTTGTGTTTACTTACACACACACACACACACACACACACACACACAGGAAGAGAGTTTAGTATGTAGAATTATCTACTCCAAATTTTTATGAAGGTGTCTCACATGACTCAAACAGATTTCCTGAACTTTTCCCCAAACCTGCTACTACCACAATCTGTTTTCAACTCAGAAATTAGCAATTCCATCTTTTAGTTACTTAAAAGGATCACTCTTTAACTCTTTTTATCCTAATTCCATATCCATTATATCAGCAAATATTGAGGGCTCTGCCCTCAAAATATTTCTAGTTTAACCAGTTCTCACAAAGCTACTACCTCATCTCTTTTGACAACAGCTTTGTTGAGATATAAACTTGGCATAGAATTAACCTAAAGTGTTAGGATTCAATCAATGGTCTTGAATATATTCACAGAGAGGTACAGCCATCACCATAATCAATTTTAGAACATTCTCATTACCCCCAAAAGAAATTTCATACCTATTGAGCAGTCACTCCCTATTTCCTTCAGCCCTGTATCACTTCCAGTCACTTTCTGTAGATTTGTTTCTCTTGGACATTTCATATAAATAAAATCATACAAAATACAGCCTTCTGTGACTTCCCTCTTTTGCTCACCACCAGTATCACCTACCTGGATTGCAGGAGCCTTCCAAATAGTCTCTCTGCTCCATCCCAGTCACACTCTTGCCCCCTCCTCCCACAGCTGTTCTCAGTATGGCAGCCAGGGTGAGGCCTTCCATACCTATGCCAAATCCTGTCACTTGTGTATTCAGAACTCTCTAATGGCTTCTCCTCTTCTGATGGGTGAAAGGGAGGTTTCACAAAGGCCTTAAAATAAACTAGCTACCCCACACTCTCCTGTTCGCACCCATCTCTTGGTCTACATTTCCTACCAACGTCCACTTTCCTTAGACATACCCAGCACACTCCACCGAGGGGCGCTGCACTTTTTTGTCATCCTCCTCCCGTGGCATCTGTGCGGCTCACTCCACTCTGCCTTCTAATCTTTGCTCCAATATCGCCTTCTAAGCAAGGACTTCCTTAGGAATGCCATTTAAAATAATAATCCCTTTTTCTACTCCTTCTCCCTTTGCCTATTTTATCTAAGGCACTTATCACCCCTGAAAAACGATACGGTGTGTTTACTTCCCTACTTCTGGTCTCCTGCCCACTCCATTCCCCTCCCGCCGTTCCCCGCCCCTCTGCACCCCCCAGCTAGACAAGACTCATGAGAGCAGGGGTTCTTGTCTGCTTTAATCACTGCTGCATCCACAGCACCCAGACTAGAACAGTACCTGGTACATAGCTCACATTTCAAAAGTATTTGCTAAAAATAAAACAGTAAAAGTTGAATGGAGAATGGAAATGTTAATCCATATTTTAGATTTCTGTATCCTCTACTGCAAAGTTTACTTAAAAATAATAGGTTTGGCCGGGCGCGGTGGCTCACGCCTGTAATCCCGGCACTTTGGGAGGCCGAGGTGGGCGGATCACGAGGTCAGGAGATCGAGACCATCTTGGCTAACACAGTGAAACCCCATCTGTACGAAAAATGCAAAAAATTAGCCGGGCGTGGCGGTGGGCTCCTGTAGTCCCAGCTACTTGGGAGGCTGAGGCAGCAGAATTGCGTGAACCCAGGAGGCGGAGCTTGCAGTGAGCCGAGATCCCACCACTGCACTCCAGCTTGGGCGACTGAGCGAGACTCGTCTCAAAACAAACAAACAAACAAACAAAAAGTAGGTTTGATGGCTGGGCGCCGTGGCTCATGCCTGTCATCCCAGCACTTGAGGAGGCCCAGGCGGGTGGATTACGAGGTCAGGAGATTGTGACCACCCTGGCTAACACAGTGAAACCCCGTCTCTACTAAAGACTACAAAAAATTAGCCGGGCGTGGTGGTCGGTGCCTATGGTACCAGCTACTGGGGAGGCTGAGGCACGAGAATGGCGTGAACCCAGGAGGCGGAGGTTGCAGTGAGGCGAGATTGTGTCACTGCACTCCAGCCTGGGATACAGAACAAGACTCCGTCTCAAAAAATAAAATAAAATAAAATAAAATAAATAAATAATATAATAATAATAATAATAGGTTTGAGATAATTATTGTTTATTTTCATGCAGGTGTTTCAAACTTTTTAAGCTTCTGTGGTCTGTCAAACCACTAGAGGTCTCCTGAAGAAATATATTGAATGATAATATGATTTGGGAAAATTGTGAGTATCTCTAAAGAACGAACACAATTTTCCTTTACATTCACATTCAAACTATGGGTTTTGCCTCATGAGTGATTATAATTCCTACATACACCAAGAATCTTTGTGTCAAATCCCGCATCAAACACGGGACTCAGGCTGGGCACCGTGGCTCACACCTGTAATTCCAGCACTTTGGGAGGCAGACCTGGGCGGATCACTTGAGACCAGGAATTTGAGACCAGCCTGGCCAACATGGCGAAACCTCATCTCTAGTAAAAAATGCATAAAAATTAGCCGGGTGTGATGGCATGCTCCTGTAATCCCAGCTACTTGGGAGGCTGAGACTTGAGAATTGCTTGAACCCAGGAGGTGGAGGTTGCAGTGAGCCAAGATCGTGCCACTGCACTCCAGCCAGAGCGAAAGAGTGAGACTGTCTCAAAAACAAAACAAAAAACAAAAAACCCCCCAAAACACGGGACTCATCAAACAAACAATTATAACCCACAATGCTCTGAGAAAGCCAAGTAAATTATTAGCTTTTTACCTACAAAAATTTTCCGGTAATCTGAAGTATTCTTTTTAATCTTCAAAATTTCTTCAAAATTTTAATTTTGTACCAACAGTAGAAAAACCTTTCTGGGAAATCACATCTTTGTGGGGGTCACACTCAGGCTAACATCCCAGTCATAAGACTGATGTTGGGACATCATTTAATTTTCTTGGGCTTCAGTTTTCTTCTCTATAAAATTACATCTGTAATTATGGGATTTCTATGAAGATTAAATGATACACTGTTACAAAAGCCCCAGCAAAGAAGATGGTCATTTTCCTTCCTTCCTTGCTCTTTTTTTCTTTCTTGTTCAACCATATTCCTTACTTCCCTTAATTGTGACTGCCATTCCTGCCTCACGCGGAAGCCATGCCCTCAATGGTTTCTAGCAGCTTCTTCATTTTTCAATTCCAACTCTCTCTGTTGCGTTCTCATTCAAACTGGTAATCTCTGCAGTAATTTCCTCTGATGACCATGCCCTCCTTCCTGAAAGACTCTTTGCCCTAGGTGTTGTAATGCTTTTTTTCCTGCTTCTCCTTCTCCTTCTCTGACATCTTCTCAGTTCCTAGGCTGATCTTTTTCTTCTATCTCCAGACCTATGTTTTCTAATATGTAGGCCCCAGCTACATGTGGCTGTTAACCACTTCAGACATGACTAGTTGAATTAAGACGTGCTGTAAGTGTAAAATACACATGGGATTTCAAAGACTTAGTACAAAAATATGAATAGAAAATGTCCCTTTAATAAGTGTTATATTGATCAAATGTCAAAATGGTAAAATTTTGGATATTTGTGTTAAACAGATTATATTATAATAATCAATAATTTGTTTCTGTTTCTACCCCTTTTACTGTGGTTTCTAGAAAATTTAAAATGATAGATGTGGCTCACATTTTATTTCTATTGGACAGCAATGTTCTGAAGAATTCTTTATTCTCCTCCTCTCACCTTTCATGCCCTCCTTTAGCAAGACCATCAGCTTACGTTACTGCACTCATCTCTGTGTTGTTTACTCTTGTTTGCATTTCTCTTTCCCTTCCCTCCTTCCCTTCTTTCTTCTCTCTCTTTTCTTTCTTTCTCTCTCTCTTTCTCTCTTTCATAGAGTCTTGCTCTGTTGCCCAGGCTGAAGTGCAATAGTGCAATCTAGGTTCACCGCAACCTCTGCCTCCCAGGTTCAGGCAATTCTTCTGCCTCTTCCTCCCAAGTAGCTGGGATTACAGGCACGCACCACCTTGCCTGGCTAATTTTTGTATTTTTAGTAGAGACGGGGTTTCACAATGTTGGTCAAGCTGGTCTCAAACTCCTGACCTTGTGATCCGCCCAGCTCGGCCTCCCAAAGTGCTGTGATTACAGGGATGAGCCACCACACCTGGCCTCTTATGTCTGCATTTCTAACCCTCACCTCTCTCTGAACCTCCAGGGCAGAATTTCTGAGTGCCTCTACATAAATGCTCTGCCAAATTCAACACATCCTACTCTTCCCAATAAATACCTGTTGGATATTTAAATTGAAAAATACTTCCTCTTCCTTAGACAATGGCATCCTATCCATGGCACAGACTGGAACCTCTGTAGAATATTCTGGAATATTTCCTCTCTCCTGTAGCCTCTCACATAGGTAAGGGTTCTCATGGCCAACACCGGAAATCTATTCTGGCTAATTTTAACAGGAAAGAGATATATTAAAAGTATTAGAGAGTTCACAGATCCAGAGAACTGGGCTTTGATGCTCTGTAGCTGGGAAGAGTAATAGTACCAGTCCACACTGTGGGGTGGGCTCCATGAAAGGCTTGCCACTGATGTTCATAGCCAATGCCAGAGCTCATACTAATGCTGTGTAGTTAGCTCCCAAAATGCTGAGGCGGAAGCTCTTCCATTGCTGGCCCATGAGATTCCACACCTGACTGGACAATTGCCGTCCTGCCTTGATGCCTCCTCATGATGCTCAATTTGAAACAAAGCCTTACTTACATGCATTTATCTGACTGGCGAATCCTAGGCAACAGGTTTGTATTTTATCTGCAAGGACTGCTAAAGACAGTTTTCTGGTTCCCTGATAACGTTGCACATTTCCAAAATGTAGGAAACATGTTGGGCAAGTATATCTGACAAATTTGTACCACATTCCACATTCATTAGTGACGTTCTGTTTTCCCAAATTCCTTGTGTTTGTTCTTTCCTTTGCACTTCTCCTCCCATAGCCTGGTCCAGCCTTTTGCTAGGATTACTTCAAAAGCTTCCTAAATGTTTTTCTTTTTTTTAAAATTTACATTTTATTTTATATTTATTTACATTTTTGGTTATCCATATGTCACCTTGCTAGCCAATCTTCATGCTGCGATTAACATGTATAGTGAAACATGGGTTAGAGCATGCCTCTAATCTCATTAAAGTAATTCTACAACTCCTGATTGCCTACACACACAAAAATTAAATGCTTTAACATGCTATTCAAAGCACTCAAGGATATGGACTTCAATATATTTTCAGTCTCTTTTTTAACTAGATTCCTCACTCACCTTCATGTCTTTTGCTAGTCAGTCCTTGAATATACTTAGAATTCATTACTAGATTACTAGTATTGCTAGAATTTATACTAGACTACATAGCAGTTTTGAGTAAGACTCTCCTTAGTGTTGCTCCCCAACTGAGTGAGTTGGGACACTGCTTAGCCTCTCTCAGATTCAATTTCCTCACAGGAAAGTGAAGTCACCACAACCTTGCAAGCTTCCTGTGTTGATTATTGTCAAATGTGCAAAACATGGGGCATGAACCTGGCACTTAGTAAGTGTCCCATAAAAGGAGGCCATTGATATTGCTGTTAGGATTGTGCGACTGTGCTCCTGATAATTTTTCCACTTCCAGGAATGCCTTCACCACATTCCTCCCTGTCCTGGAATCAAGCCTATCCTTCACAGCACTCCTCCAACTTTAACCTCTTCATGAACATTCCAGTCAGGAAACACGAGGTTCCTTCCTGTCTAATGCCACAGCAGGACATCTATTCATGTAGTTAGCACACACTTTATTTTCTTATGTTAGTTTATTATCTATCTAGCTGGCATTCCAATTTGGTATCTAGATTGCCTAATTCAGTGCATGGTATACAGTTAATGCTCAATCATTACTTACTAAGCTTAACTTACTTTTTTTCTAGATAAGATCTCTCTATATTCTGCATATGTGCTATGGATGCTTTTATTATAGAAAAACAATAAGATATAGCTTGCTTCAGTTTTTCTATGAACATGTGCAATTTTAAGTCAAGTCACTGATCACTGGGTTCAAATAGTCCATTTATCATGGGATAGTCATGGAAATTCTAGAGCTGTTTTTACTTTCCCTCAGAGACTTCAGACAGAACAAGAAATAAAAGCATTATTGGTAAATCTGAGGCACAATAAATAAGCAAGTGTTTACTCAGAGTTCCAATTAAGCTTATGACCTTCATATATGCCTTTGTTCCCACAGAACATTTTTCCAGCCATACAGGTCTCCTTCTGGTCCTCAAAACTGCCAGTTTTGTCTTTACTTAAGTATCTTTGCACTTGCTATTTTCTTTGTCTTGAACTCCCTTACCCCATTTCTTCATGAAGGTCACCCATGCTTGCCCAAATACCATTACTCGGAAAGTTTTTTGTTGACCACACACTAAAAGAAGTTCTTTATCTCCCACTTGCTCCATCTCTACATTGCTTTATTTCTTTTCTCCATGGTACATAATGAATGCTTTAAGTTTTACTATATTTACTTATGGCATGAATGAATAAACCCTGAAAATGTAGTTGGAAACGTAGAGCAATAGAGCAAAGGTAGCCTCATTCAGTAACAGAAGGGAGCAATGATGCTCTATTTTCAGCCTGCACACAGCTTGTCGTGATTGTGCTGGCTACCACAGAGTTCTCATTGTCTTTGATGTGGTGTCTCTGAGAGCATGATAATGCTTTTCATCCTTCTCATGGCTCCCTCTTTTGGCATTAAGTCATTCAGTTACTCTTTAGTGACTGTACCAGGAAGAGGATAGAAATAGCAAGAGGAGAAATCAAAAGAGCCAGTGTCAATACTCTATGAGAAAGAGTTGGGGCAAAAATTTGGCAAAAAATTAGATTATTAAATTATCCAATTGTAGATGTAATATTTCCCAAGGTGTTCCTATTTACTCGTTAATATGTATCATTTTGAATTGACTGTATACTCCTAACATATAAAATATCACATTTTAAAGTAATCTTCTGAAGAGAAATGTTATGTTGTATTATTTAGAAATAACTAGAGTGAGTTTCCTTCAAGAAAACATTTGTTTTCTAAATTAATGCTTAATAATGATTCATAATCTATTTACAAAATATACTACTATATGGAAATTGAAACATAGTAATTTCTTCTCTCAATAATTAGAATAATATAGATTCACATGAATAGCTCTATGGTTGAAGTTCATTTCCTAGAAATCTAGTGAAATGTGTCTGATAAATGCATCTTTCACCACAGAACCAGAATGAAAAACAAAACAAAAAAAATCACAATAGCTTTTCCTGTTTCATAAGATGTTCAACCTATTGTGAAATCAATGTTTTAAAGTCCTATAGCAAATAGAGGAATAAAATGTGATGCAATTCATTTTGAGACTTTCTTAACAGAAATAATTTAGTAGATTGCAATTTTAACTAAAAGAGTGAGAAACAGACAATTTCTCATTTAATTTTTCTCAATTTTTAATTTAAAAGGAAAAAAAAAGACAAATATTCTCTAGTAAAATATTTAAATTACCAGATGAAAGTATTAAAGTATTTATTAGGTGACACATTATAAAATTTGAAACAAAAACAGAGGACGAATGCACCCACCTGAGCACTGAGAACACTCTGGCCATTTTGCCTATTGCTCGGATCTTGTTCCTTATCACCTCCTTCCGGGCTGCAGCTGTTGCACCTGTATTTTCAAACAGAGTTCAGGGGTCAGTGATTTTATCTAATTGCAATTGATTTTACAAATTTATACATACATCAGACTCCAGTAAGCAAAATCAGGTTTGGTTTTTTTTTTTTTTTCCTTAAGAGGATTTATCCGTAAATCAAAGTTGAAAATTTAAGCTTTTGGCCACCAATACTAGGATGTGATTTTTGAGAGGTCTCCATACTTTTGAGATATCAGGGGGGAGGTGAGTAAGAAGCTAACTGGAAAATCACTGAGCAGAGGGGTAGGTTCCTATCCTCCTTTTCTAATTGACTTTCCCTTTCTTTTCTATTTATACAGAGACCATGCATTGGGAGGAAGAGTTAAGTGCCTTATCACCATCTTCTATTCATTTGCAGTCTCCATGCTGGGAAAACTACTTTAGGAAACTGCTTTTCCAAAAGTTCTCCTTTGATATGATTAAACTAGGAAGTCTCTTAATTCCCTATCTGCGTTGCAACATCATTCATAATTATTTGATGATGACTGTTTGAGCACTTGATACTCTTTCATATTCTGGTTGGTTCATGAGTTCTAGAGAAAAGAGTAGAGAACTGCTAAATTGGATTTAGTAAGAGACAATGACACCATGGTTTGCATTTTAGTACTATTTTTGAAATTTATGCACGGTTTTTCCAGGTAAGTTTTACCACTTGTTACATTTTCCAAATTAAAAAAAGTAATTACATAGATTATTGTTACAAATAAATATATTTTAAAATAATGTTGTAAAATAATACTTTAATGAACCCATTTTATTCTTTATTTAATTCCCAAGGTATATTGGAAGAAGTATAAAACAGAAAAAATACCTCTCAATTTGTTGTTGTCGTTTTTTTTTTGTTGTTGTTGTTGTTTTTTTTTTTTTTAAAAGATGGAGTCTCGCTCTGTCGCCCAGGCTGGAGTGCAGTGGCGCGATCTCGGCTCACTGCAGCCTCCGCCTCCCCAGGTTCAAGTGATTTATCCTGCCTCAATCTCCCAAGTAGCTGGGACTACAGGCATGTGACACCACGCCCAGCTAACTGTTTTTGCATTTTTAGTGGAGACAGGCTTCACCATGTTGGTCAGATTGGTCTCAAACTCCCGACCTTGAATGACCCGCCTGCCTCAGCCTCCCAAAGTGCTGGGATTACAAGTGTGAGCCACCACACCTGGCCAAGATTTTTATAATCCAAGGTAAAATGGATAAGTTATCCTTTTTATACATTATGTGGGATTTTATAGAAAGCATTAACACAAGCAGATCATCTAATTCCACTGCTTCTAATAGATACACAATAGAATATTCTTTTCAAATAATAACAGAAATGTTCCTAATCCAACTGAACAGTCGAAGTCACGTAATTTGCTCAGGGACTATAGATGATAACTGGTATGTGTTTTGGTTTTTTATTATAA
The DNA here is from genome assembly GCF_037993035.2 of Macaca fascicularis. NCBI lineage: Eukaryota > Metazoa > Chordata > Mammalia > Primates > Cercopithecidae > Macaca > Macaca fascicularis. Next base: position 106,699,237 of record NC_088379.1, read on the forward strand.
TTTGTGATAACAGCAAGCTTTCACAGAATGGTTTTGAAAAAAAGATTTCTACTGTTTCCCTTAGAGGGCTTTTATGAACGCCATTTGGAATCTTGTTGATTGTATTGATCAAACAATTAATATGCCAACATTTCCACGAGAAAGAAAACTTGTACCAACACACACAATTTTGAAATGGCTAGAAAAAAAGGCCTTTGCTTTTTTTTTCTCTCTCCTTCCACTCCAAGAAAGTGAAAACATAATGGATCACTTTCTTTGCCTGGGTGGGTAATCTTTCAGAGGTGATGCTAACACAAACCCATCTCATAGGTGCATGGGTGTTCCCCAGAGGGTGTATGAAAACCAGCAAGCTGGCTTCCTTCCACCTTCCCTCTGACCTGAAAGCAGCCTACATGTATGTCCATTTCATCCTCTCTTGTGGCAACCATGCCATGGCAGGCACCTTTCAACACATCCAATGGGAAGGACTTATTATTGCCAGCTATTCTACCTGCAAATGGGTAGAATAGGTTTCCATCTATGTGGGAGAGAGCTGTTCTCCAACCCAGCTATTCTGATAATAAGCAAAACCACGGGTCTCATTCACTATCAGATCCTTGAATTATTAATTAGTCTCTTGGCCAGAACAATGGAGAGGAAAATAGGGTGTGTGCAGGATCCCTGCCTCTAATCGTATTCTGATTTTGTAACAATATTAATTGTCTATGATTTGTAATTAAGATTATACATCAAATTCTGCTCTGGAGACCATCTAAAACTGAATTCTCTGTGCTTGGATTTTAGATGATTAATGAACAAGAGATCATCAAAAGATTTTTTTTTTTTTAAGTGGGATGGTTAATAGTCCCCTTAGGGTGGTCTTCCTATACATATATATATTTCAGTTACTCCATTTGATGATGCTTTCAGTATAACATTGTCCTATTACTACTCTATGTTTAAAATTCCCTACCTCAGCTGACCTGTGAACTCAAGGGTCATGATGTGCTGAGTAAGGGAAAAGATTCTGGCCCTCTCCAATAGACAATATGGCCAGATCATGAAATCAATCCAATGAACACGAAGAATGGAAATTGTGGGAGAGCTCCAAAACTGGTCACTATATTTAGAAGCACAAGAAAAGCAGCAAGGAGTGGCTAAGATGTCTAGAAATAAAATTTCATGTATTTAACAGAGGTGAGAGGGGTAACACATAAAATCAATTAAGTAAAAATATATATGAAGAATAATCTCACAGAACATTTCTGATAAAAAACTTGTAAAAACCTTAACTAGAGAAACGAAAAGTAAAAAGTTGGAAAAGGAGGGAAATAAATTATGTAGAGCTGTGCTTCTTAGCTTGGTGTAAGCTGATGATCAGAAAAATGCTCAAATACATACTCAATTTTAAATGTAAAATGAACATTCTCACAGTCAGTATACTATTCCTTATATTTTCAGATCAAATGAATGATTAGAGAGCATATAAAAGATATTCTACTTTATATATATGCAGTTGTGCTCCCCATAAACTGTGAATCGCAACACACTCTAGCACTTTTCTTAATTAAAAAAAAAAACAAACCTCTCTTTTAAAAATTTCTCAATAACCCAGATAAGGAGTTTTATTATCCCTCTTATAAAATTGGAATATATTTACACAAAAAGTAAAATAACCTAACCATGGACAGTAAGAAGAGTCATTAAACTATTCTCTGAATCTTTTATCCTGAAAAGTACCTTTAATCTTTTCAATATAATCAAATCAAAATGAGCTCTAACCACACATACATAACCTCACATACAAAGATTTAAAATATTGAAATAAAATATCTGGATTGATGTGTAATTCAATCTAAAGGAGCTGAACAATAGCAGGAGAGAATTAAGTTCAGATGTAAATGGTCTAGTATACTAAGTATTGCTATTCCAGGTTTTCGGTATTTTCCAGAGATCATTAAAATTCTTTTTCAAAAACTTATTCCATTTCAAATCCTCACAGTCCATAATTAAACAGAAATATCAAGAATAAGTACATGTTTTTCAGAATTTTGCTACCTGCAACATGCAAAGATAATGTCATATTAAACATTCTTGGTACTGTTCTATTTACGTTGTGAAAATGTACCACAGTAGCTCAAATTAAAATTCAGTATATAAAATAATGAAGACACATAAAATACCTTTTACATGAAAACTGTGATAATTTCTTCCCATTGAAAAAAACATATAATCACTTATTTCAACTTGGAAGCCCAAAACTGAAAGGTAGTATTTCATATGTTAGAAAAAAATAGCAATTTTAAGTAAAATTTCATTTTGTATTTCTATTCAAATAATATTCACCTCTTTTTTTGGCCTCTCCTTTCAACTTTTTAAGTTCTGATCTTCTTTTATGCCTAGGGTATCATGCTACTATTTCCAGATTCTAAGCAACCCTGAAAACTCAAATTTTGCTCAACATGGGGGAGGCTAGTATGCAGACCAAGGGGATCTTTAAAGATTTGCTTTTAATACATGTCCTTCTTGCCTTTAACTTAGCACCTTACTGACTTTTTCTCATGAAGTTTTAAGATATCTATGGCAAATGGCCTTCTAAGTGAGTGTTGCAACCCCACAGGGTAGATTTCAGCCTTAAAAAGGAACTGGAAAAAGGCATTTGCACCACAGAGAGTGGGGGCAAGTGCTTGGCTGAAGAGAGATTCTTACCACCTGGGGTATCTGCCACACATTATAGATGTTGGCTCTGACTTCCAGCTCAGTTACCACTGTGGAGCTACTACTGTGAATTCCTCAGTTACACCTGAATTAGTGGTGTGCAGAACGTGTTATGTAGAGTTCAAATTAACATCCAAATCAGTCATTCATCAAATATTCTTGTGACTCCTTTACTATACAGCCTGCCATGTGCTAGCAACAGAAGTATGAATGAGGCATTGTCTCTGCTTTTGGAGATCACGTGAACAACAATAGATCATGACAAATATTATATTGAAAGTAGCAGTGGTACACTGGAGCTGGCTTCTGTCAGCTGGTAAGAGGATACTGAGTGTGTCCCTTCTTAACTCCATGGTCAGTAATTTCTTTCTCTCTCTCTCTCTCTCTCTCTTTCTCTCTTTTCTTTCTTTCTTTCTTTCTTTCTTTCTTTCTTTCTTTCTTTCTTTCTTTCTTTCTTTCTTTCTTTCTTTCTTTCTTTCTTTCTTTCTTTCTTTCTCTCTCTCTCTCTCTCTCTCTCTCTCTTTCTGTCTGTCTTTCTTTCTCTTTCTTTCTCAGTCTCTCTCTCTCTCTCTCTCTCTCAAAGGAGTCTCACTCTTTTGCCCAGGCTGGAGTGCAATGGCGATCTCGGCTCACTGCAACCTCCACCTCTCAGGTTCAAGCAATTCTCCTGCCTCAGCTTCCTGTGATTCTCCTGCCTCAGCCTCCCAAGTAGTTGGGAGTACAAGTGCCTGCCACCATGCCTGACTAATTTTTGTATTTTTAGTAAAGAAAGGGTTTCACCACACTGGCCAGGCTGGTCTCAAACTCCTGACCTCAGGTGATCCACCTGCCTGGGTCTCTCAAAGTGCTAGGATTGCAGGCATGAGCCACCATGCCCGGCCCAAGGTCAGTAATTTCATGTTGGTAGCTTCAAATCAGCTGTGGGGGAAACATTTATACCACGAAAATCTGCAAATGCTACAAACCAGGGCCATTTTCCCTGGGAGGACAGGTGCAAACTGCGTGCAGGTAGAAGAAAACTTTTCAGTGAAATGGTGACAGTCAAGGATCTTGAAGTATACATAAACACCAAAAAGAAAGAAGAATGGCATTCTCCATAGAGGTTTTTTAAATGTGTAAAGGCAGCAAAATTCCACATTATGTTCAGATGATGGGTAAGGAGTTTGATGTGAATGAAGTTTGAGTAAACTCGGATGATGGTAGGCTGGGAAAGAAGCAGGAAATGCCTGGGCTAACCTGTAAAGGCTTTAGCATAGTAGTACATGCAAACAAGAAGTTTAGATATTAGCATATATGCAATTGACTTAAATAAAACTTACTTTGCCAGATACCAAAAAAGAAAGAAACTCTTAGATTGCTGGATGAGTAGAGACAGATATGTGATAAAGCAAATATAGTCAATTGTTAGCTATAGAAAGTTAAGTAATGGGTATCTAAATACTAACTATACATTTCTTCAAACTTTCCTGTATGTTTAAAACATTTTGTAATAAAATGTCAAAAAATGAAACTATACTTGGAAGAAATTTGGTTTTGTGGGGAAAGAAAAATAGCAGCTTTGGGGAGAGAAGTCTCTAGGTCCTGCCCTGCCCTTCCTTTATGTAATCGGGGAGGATGCAGGAGCTTGCTGAAAAAGGTAATGAATACTTCTCACTGGAGTTACATTCTCCCCATCTTTCTTCTTCACCAAATCCAGGAGAGAGCTGAACTGGCAAGATTTTGTTTTAAAAGTCTAATCGAAGAGATTCTTATTAGTTTCAACACATTTTTACAACTGTAAGAAATAAAAATGACCAGTTATAAAAATTATACTTAAATATCTTCTGAAAAGAAATATTTTTACATTAGAATGTGAAAAAACTGCTTTTAAAAATTGTTATTGTTATTGAGTTGTATTTTATTGGATAGAAACACTAGCAGACCTTTCCCAATTCATCATTATATTGGCCACAAGCTTTTTGTTATCATTTTGGTTTCTTTCTTTATAGGACATTTTAACTAATACAAGTGCATCCACATCATATGTATTTCAATGAACTATACATAAAAAAGTATATGTATACTAAAAGTTTTTGTATGTTTTAAAAGGAAAGATATGTCTTTAAAATTATATTTTGGGGGTAGACTTCAAATGTTTTCAAATGTTTAATCCAAAATCTGAGAAATTTTTTTTTTTACCACTCACCACTTCCAAATTTGTTAAAACTTAACAAAGTTCATCCCTATTCTACTTGAAAATAAAATTTTTATCATGGGTAAGTATTATTAAACAGAGTTTCAATGTTCCTTCAGATTTTATTCTTTGCCAAACAGAGCAATTACTGAATTTGAATAAAATCTCTTTATGAAAGCATAAAGTGTTGAGATCATTAATATCTTTTGTTGTGCTATATTAAAGATAAAAATGGGTGTTGTGTCCATCCAGACTCAGCACCTTTGAAATAGAAGATATAATGCATAAGATAGAACCGACTTCAGATACCTCTAAGAAACCTGCATAATTGGTCTTTATAGCTTTTTACAGATTATGAAAATTGTGAATATAAAGACTGTCTTCTTTGGGAAAATACATGTCCAACAGTTGAAGTAATCCCTAAATCTTATCTTGTCTTTTTCTTTCCTGACCTAACTTAACAATAACAAACCTTGAGCTCTTATATCCCAGCAAAGGGATGTTATGCAGAAGTTACTTTAGATATCCACCCAGTTTTGCCGTTGGCTATGAATTGTGACAAGTGCTTCAGTACATTTTCCTACACCACCAGGCACTTGAGCCCTAGATTTAAAAAAAGCACCATAAGCAATGGGTAACTGTTTACTCTGATGGAATGACTTCGAAATTGTAGCCTTTATAATTTTTACTCATGTAGCTACAAAATAATATCCCCAAAGAATACTATTCCCATTCCATGTTTAAATAGTTGTAAATAATGTTGTAAATATTATGAGATTAAAATGAAATGGTTATATTACTCTGTTACCAATGGTATATAAATATCACAGCAATCTGAGTCCCACTATCATTCATTTAGAGAAAAGTCCATGAATGAAATCCTCATTGATATTTAGAAATCATATATTATTATTATTTTCTTTGAAATTGTAGTTCCACTTTAAAATTCCCCAATTTTGTTCCAGTGCATTAAAATTTTTTAAAAATATATACATATTTTAAATTAGACAGGCTCTCTACATGTGGCCCAGGCTGAACTAGGACTCCTGGGCTCAAGTGATCCTCCCGCCTCAGCCTCCCAAGTCGGGTTACAGGTATGCTGAACTTTAAAATATTTTTGTCACTACATTATATGTTATGTTTAAAAATTTAACTAAATTTTAGAAATTTCCTGAGATGATGGATACTAAGTGTTCAAAAATTCCTTTGGAATAAATAACACAATATCATAATTATTATAGAGAGTTCACAATTATGAACTCTTTAGTTCATAATTGAGATAGAGAGCACTAACATGATAAATATTCAGAAATATTAAAATGCACAGAAATAAAATTTTATTGGAATTCATCTCTTAATGATAAAGATGGGAAGAAAATTACATTGCTCCCTTGATTAAAGAGACTTCCTAGATACGAAGCTTTTCCAATGTCTCTTTGTGTGTGTGCCCCAGAGATTTTTATAGCTCAAGGAAATGTTCATACTGACTATGTCTAGGGAGACCTGTGCCTTTTTGTTAAAATGGAAAAAGGGCATTTGAGAAAGAGGAGGCAGGAAAGGAGAAGCTGCAATAAGGCCTCCAGCCAAGGTGCCTTCTCAGGCTGATCACTTTTAAGAAAATAAGACTTATGGTGGCTGAGGATGTGAAACTGGATTCCCTTTAACTCCTCTTGAAATGTCTTAGGGTAATCGCGACAGTACAGATATTCCAGCCTGAAGAGTGCTGTTCTATCAAGAATTAGATTACTCTATTTCTAGAGTTGACAGCTATTGGAAGAACTCCTTAACTTGCCATAAACTTGGAAATCCTGCACTGTTCATCTATTTAGGGTCAGTGCAGTCAAAGTGAATCCAGAGATTGTTAGGTGCTTTCTCTCACCAAACAAAGCCATATGTATGCTTATATATTACTATTTTGGGCAAAAGAAAAATACATTCAGGACAACAAGTGAAAAAAATCCTGGTAAAAATTCATCTTTTTGAAGATTACAAACTAAAATATTTAGAGTATCTTTCTAATATGGATCCTAACTCTATTAACTATCCTTCCCATAGGTGATAAAATTGGGACATAATTGCCACTCACTCCAAATGACTCTAAAGCACACATTCTGAATTTCTTCCATATGTTTTTTTAACTTGACTACAATCTCAGTATATATTAAGAGCCTGCAATGAATGGTGTGATATTTGGCATAAGGCTATTCTGTCTTACATCCCACTTTGAAAGCAATAGAAGAGCCTTTAAAATATATATATATATTTTAAAAAAGTTTCTCCCGTGTAATGGATTTTAAGGGTGTAATGGATTTTAAGTGTTCAATGGATTTTAAGGAAGGCCAGAAGAGCCTAGACTAGTTTTTTCTCCACCTCTCTTGTCATAAAACATAACCAAATTCTTTGGATAGGTAGTCTTAAAAATGGACAGATTACTCCCAAATGCCCAATTACTGTCATTATTTGGTTATTTTCTGTTTAATTATCAGTTACTTTCATTTCCAAACTCTAATTTGATTCCATGCACTTTTGTTCTCTACGATGTTGTGTTCCGTCTGTTTAATGACTCCTTGGTTGAGTTGCAGAAGCTGACTATAAGCAGAATTCTAACTGGGTGAAAGTAAAAGACTTTACAGTAGATTAGGAACCTTCCACTGATTTTTCAAGAAACTCTAACATGTTCAGCTAACGCCTTACAAAGCATATTGCCCCCCCTTTTAATATTTACCAAGGAAGCTATTAAAAGCCATAAAATCTGACTTGGCTTAACCCCTTTATTGAGACAAAAACACATCAATTTTATAAAGTAGCAACAGAAAATAAAAATAAAAAGGAATAAATCTAAATTTAATAATATTGATTTATTATCTCAAAGGGAAGCAGTCATAATGCCTAGATGTCTAATCAAAGATTGCTCTTGATATGGATGAAGATATAACTGTTTAATAGGTGTTTATTGAGGACATAATTGTGCATACGTGGTAAGTGCTGGAAGAATGCATTCAGACTAGAACTTAATTCTGGGCCCATATGGATTTATACATTTATCAAATACTAGAATGACATTTACATGTTATCTCTGCCATGATATAAAGTGAAGGGAGAAAATGAACAGAGTAAAATATTATGTTTGATTGTCCCATATGTTTTATCCTAGATAAAAAGTTAATTTGAGTACCACTTGACAGCATAATAAAAAACAGACAGAAACAAGTAATACAACTCCTTCATCTGACAGTGGAGAATGGCTGAGGCACTGGCAGGTAATGAAGTTTATCTGAAAATAAGTCATTCAAAGGTCTGTTACTATTCACAGTCCACACACGGTGTTTTGTTACTTCGTGGGAGACGTAGTAAAGTTTTGCCCAAGGAGGAGAAGTAGAGGTTCTGGTCAGTGACCCAGGCAACATCAAAAAGTAGATGGTTCCCAAGTCATGAGACTTTAACATCATTTAAACATATTATTATCTTACCAGGAGAATGGATGTGCTAGTCGAAAATGTGTTGGTTTGCAACAGATGCATAGTAAAGAAGAGTAGCTGAGGCAAACATTTGAAATGTTCTGGGAAGTACTGTCCATGGGCCAAATGGCTGTGAAGTGCTTTGGTCTTACAGCAAAGCTTTGGATCACAAATACTTCGCTTGTGCACTTCTCTTAAGACATATAACTAAACCGGCATTTGAAAGCCAGAACAGAACAGAGGTAAAGAACTTGTGTCTAGAATAAAAGACCTTGGTCTAAGTCCCGCCACTATCATTTACTAGCTATCCTGGGCAAGTATTAAGTAAGTGTCTTTAAGGCTCACTTTCCTTATCTAAAAAGTGAGGAATGTTCTAAATGCATTATTTGCATTATTTCATATAATCCTCACAACAACCACATGGAGATGGTACTACTAGTCTCCATTTGACAGAGAACAATTCTAAGGAACAAAATGTTATTTGCCTAAGGTCTTTAGCTAGAGATGATTCAGAACCAGGATTCATTACAGTACCAGCTAACTGACCTACTTCACTCGCGGTGGCAGAATAAGTAATGTTCTCATTCATTCTCAACATTTAACAAACACATGTGCCAGTTAGGGTGCTACCTGCTAATGCATGTAGAACAGAGCTTTGGTATATGGGAAGTATTGTAAAATGCTTGTTATTATTAAGAAGAAAACACTTGTGCAGATATGAACATTCCAGTTACATTTCTCTCTGTAAATTAAATGATGTATTATGTGTTCTTGGTGAATATCAAGCTGCCCTGAGATGTGGCCTCATTTATGTTTTGTGCCAGCCAGGCTAAAGGCTGGACCCCAGATTATGGCAAACACACTTGGAGAGAATGAGAGGAGCCAGGATGCTGCTGGCTTTGCAGTCAGAACAAAATAGACCACCCCAAATAGATGGGTTGACAAAATAGAATCAACATTTCTATTTCTACAGAGTTCTGAGACAAAATGGGAGAACAGCTTTTATATCTTCTCATGAGCTAAGAATAAAGAGGGGAAAAAACAGATTTTAGAAGAGTGAAAATAGGAAAATCTCAGAGAGAAATACTTTTAACATTTAAATTTTGTGGGCATTTATTGAACTTTTAAGTACAGCCTTTACACCCGCCATAAGAGATCAAACAGTTACTCTAAAAAGAATGTTTTAGAAACTGTGGACTCAACAACTCTCTTGCTGCCTCCCCTAAACGCCTATATCCTATGACTAGCATGTTTAAACACCTATATCCTCCACATGACTAGCATGTTTAAATTGTTCAGTCAGTTATCAATTACTCTAATAAACGTACAATCTTCAAGTTAAGAACCTGAATCCATTAATGCTTTAGTACAAAGAGAATTGGGAAAGCTCTGCCAGAAAAGTTTGAAAAATATAGTTTATTTTCTTTTGGTATTAGTTTTCAGCAAGCTAACGTTACTTACTACAGGCCTTTCTACAAAGAATGCCTCTTTCACATGCCAATTATCTCAACCCTATTTGCAAGAAGTAAAGTGTTCTAAAACACAGAGAGTCTTTGCTTTCACTGAGAGAGAGAGCTCTCTATTTCAGTGCCTTTCAAATAAAGAATGCATTAAGGCCTATAGGGCCACATGTTTACTTCCCTTTTGCAACATGGTTTGCTTTCTCGAATAAATTTTATAAACACATTTATGCTTAGATGTGCAATAGCTAATGTTTAGTATAAGTAGGCTGATGTCACCATTAGTTGAATAAAAACTAATGCTATAAAAATAATTTCTCTTAAAAGCTGTATAAAATATATACTATATATGCATATAATACTGCATGTTGAAACACAGTTATAAAATCTGGAGTATTTTCTGTAATATTACCTTACTGTGAGCATAATACGCTGGTCAATGGTGGGCATTATCCAGCCAATTAGCTGCAACAGGGATATGGCTGTTTTTTTAACATTTAGTTCATTCTGCAAATTATGAGCTTCCATGCAATGTGAAAATTATGCCAGATAATTAAGAAACACATTTGTGCAGTCATGGTAGTACAGTATGAAGAAAAGGCAGTACTTCTGATGCCTATATTACTGCATCATTTTAATTGCTAAGTTAAAAGGATTTTAATTATTGTGACCAAAGATGAAAGGCCAGATTTGATGAAACTAATTAAAATATGATAGCTAAACCAGGCAGCTTGTTTGATAGTCAAGGTCTCAAAATGTCAACAAACCTAAATACGATGAGAATCATACCAAACTACACCTAGTAAATGCCCATGTATTTTTCAGACATTTTTTAGTTTTAATGATATAGTAGCTATAACAAGGTGTCTTCTTTTTAAGATGAAAGCATAATGAAACAAGTGGTTTTCTGTACTTTATAAAGGGTCTAAGAAATAAATAATAAATTTATAGAGACAAACGATTTAGCTTCTAAGTTAGACACTAAAATATTAGGCAACAGAAAACAAACAAAAAGAAAACCCAACAATAAACTGGGAAAACAATAAAAAAAAAGCCTGAGAAGAATTTAGTCTTTTAAAAATATTAACCTACCTTTTTACACATCTTCCTTTCCCTGTACCCTAATTACATCATGCAAATGCAGTTATTATAAAAATATAAGAGATGTTAAAATGTTAACACTGGTAAACTGATGTCCACTTTTGCATATAATTTCCTTGAAAAAATAATATGGACTTATCACATGGCCACATTTTCTAAAACATCAAAATTCATAAATTTTTTTTTTTGGCTTTTCAGAAGTAGAAAAAGAAAGATGTCCCCCACGTTCTTCCTTTAGTTATTAAATATTTTATCCCAATTCCTGCTGCCTCCCCTAACGCCTATATGCTGTGACTAGCATGTTTAAACACCTATATCCTCTGCATGACTACCATGTTTAAAACTGGTTTCTTATTCCACTTGACTCCAAGTTCAGTGAAGGCAGAGACCACATGTGTTGTGTTCATCATTGAATATATGGTAAAATATATTATGTCCATATTTGCTTTTAATGAATACACAGATATAAAAATATGTAAAGTAAAAACACAATGTGATATTAGAATTGGGTACACTGAATTTTATTTTAGTATTTTGCTTTTGTCAATGATTTAAATTCTACATGCTACTGTAAAAATAAAATCAATTTTGCTGTTCACCTCTTTCAGCAATCTGATATCTGATAACCAAAGTCATGGTCCTAATTCTGGCCAGACTTATATCTCATATTAATTTTTCCGCACTGGGTGCAAATATTTTTAAGTAGCTGTTGCTTGAACTGCTACACAAACCTGGTTTTTGTGCTCTCTCATCACTCTTATTTTCTCCTTCTTTCATCTCCAGCTTTTACAGTGCAGGCTAATTTTAAAAATCAGTCCTCAATTTTGTGAGATTTTATTCCAAATCAGCAACTTTGGAGGCCTATTTCACTCTTAATAAATTCAGTTATTATTTAATCCTAGGCCTCTGTCACTGCCCCAATTTCTTTCTCAATTTCTAGATCTCCTTTCCCAAATCCTGCTTGGACATTTCTAGAATTACACATGTCAGTTTTATTCAAACTCCTGCCTGTAACATAACTCATCTGTCTCCTGGAGGTGGTGACTTTTTCCATAAATGTTATCATACCTCCTATGGCCCTAGGTTTGAACCATCAAACTCAACTTTTGTTTCCTTTGCCCCTCTATCTAAGACCTGTTGATTCTACTTTGTAAGTCCTCGGAAATATCTTTTGAACAGTTCCTTTTTAATGTTTTTTCTTAACAATATTTTTGTTCAGATCTTGTCAGTGCAACTTCAAGATACTTTATTAAGTTCCTAAACTGTATCCCTACTCACCCTTTGTTCATTTTCCAAGCATTTATCTAAGCTTGAAAAAGTTTTTGCTTTTTCTCAAATACTGCTTTTATTATGTTACTCCTTGACTTACTAACTTCAGGTTAGGCTTCAATGTTGACAGAACAAGAATCTCATCACCACTGTGTTCCTTAGAGCATATTTTCTTTTGTATGTCTAAATGGGTTTGTTTCTATTTTTTATATTAAAATGTAATATATTCCCCCTAAACTGTCAAATATTACAGGCTATAACATCATTTTTTTAGATTGGGAAATTGAAATATAGGATGCTAAAATGAGTTGCTCAGAAATAATAATCACAGCACACAAAAAAGCTCCAAGCTAATGGCTCTTAGCCTATGTGCTGCTAAATGCACAAAGTGATGGGACTTTCTACAGTTAAATCCTTAAACTTAATTTATTCACTCCATTTAGATTTTTAAATTAATCAAACCCATTTAGATTCTGTGACTATCTGAAAGTAATGATTTGGGGGTAATCCCTTTATGCTTGGGGTGCCAAGGCATTTCTACAAAAGAATTATTAGTGTCAAATGCTTTTTGCTAGGTCAAACATTCATCATGGCAAATAAATACAGTTTTGGTAGAAAATAATATATTCATACCCTTAGAAAAGTATTCCTCAAGGATCAGTAAGATACTACATTAGTCACACTAATTCCCAACTTTGCACTTTAAGTTCTCTACAACTGTTAACAGCTAGACAGAAATAGGTATGGAGATACTCTAGAATCTGTGATAATAGACATGAAGAATTATCTAATTCAAGGCAGACTATGGAAGATAATTTTCTGGTATACGATATAGATGATTTCACAGAGGCATGCAAAAGCTACTCTGATTACATATTCACCTGCTTATGGTTAACACTAGGAATAAGGCAAAAACGTTGATAAAGGATAAGAGTTCTACCATGTGGTTTGCTCTTTAGATAAAAGCAGACACATACATTCTAATTTAATATTAAGTCTTTCCAGTGCAGCCTGAAACTGTATTTATCTTGAAATGTATTCACTTTATTATTTTTTCTTTCCTTTCTCATTCTACAGGACTTCAGTTTCACTTCCATAGTTTTTTCTGGTGAGTGAGACTTATCACATATCACAGTCTCAAACATAATCTGTATTTTTTAAAAAAGTGATCTCAGTGCCTACGATTTTAGGACCTAAAAGACAGTCCCAGATAAATAACTATTCCTAACTTACAAAACTATCACTAGGTTTCCAATGCTTACTGTTTCTCCAGACTTCCTTATTATAATAATGAACAATAAAGAAACCCTTGTAATGAAGGTTGATTTCTGTTAGTTCTACTTTGGAATCACTTACTAAAGCTTGGTCTGAAATGAGTCTTCTTCATTAATGTGCATTATCTACCAAATGTGATATCTCTACTTGGATTTCTTTTTTCTCTAAAGTGTTCCAGTGAATAACAACCCTAAATTGAAACCAGACTATCATTTTATCATCCAAAATAAGAAGTGGAAACAGGAAACAAAGACCCTAATACATATAAATTAGATCATCAAAAGACATTCATTGGCACTAAACTGCTTCCAAACTTTACAAGATAACAGAAGTTTTTAATTTTATTTTCAACAAAGACGACCACAGGCCAATTTAAAGCAGCAATCTTTTTCCAGACAGCCTATCAAATTCCTTTACTTATAAGACAGAAGCTAAGGAGGAGGGAATCATGACATGGTTTCTATCCAGAAGCCTGACTGAGCCAGAAGACTTTCTGTCTGCTCAGATACACCTAAATTTTTCACAAGATGAAACACATTTCTTCTTAGCCTATGTTAAAATAATAGAATGATATTGTTTCATATGCATTGACTTTCATGGCCAAATAATACTGCAAAATATATTTCTTCATTTCATAAAATATTTTTATTTTACAGTATACTTATATATTGTTATATTTATATTTTATTTTACAGTATATTTAATAGAACAAATTAAAGCATATTATATTTGCTTATTAGTTTTTTCTTTTTTTAAAGCATCACACTGAATGAAAAAAATTTCAAACATTGTAATCACATGTGGTGGGAAGTTTAAGAGCCTGACAACCAGGCAGACATTAAATCCAGGCTCTGGTGCACTTCGCTAGCTGGATGAACTTAGGTTTTCAACTTACTGAGCCTGGATCACTTTATGTGTAAAATAAGGATAATAATAGTACATATATCAATAGGCTGTTTTGAGGATGAAAGATAATATAAATTGCCTAGTAAACTTAACATAAATGACAGTTAATAATAACAAATCTTTTGTTGGCCAGAAGGTAAAATTAGTAAATTAAAGAACTAAGCTTGATCCCTAACATGTACGTGTTAGTTGCTGTCACTAACATCATCATTAAATAGTAAAGACGAGTTGACAGATTCTGAAGGAAATGAGGAGCATCTCTAAATTGCTATAGGCGCTATAGACACTAAAAAGTCAAGCTGATAAGATAAAAGACAGTCATGGACTGTACAGGCACTATTATTACCTTTGACTTTCCCATTCACATTGGAGATGGAATGAAGTATTGAGAAGGGCTTGATAAATGACTCATGAAGGGATAGCCCACTTAAAATAAGCAGCAATGTAAGGAAGAATTTTATTTAAGTCTTTGGATGTCTTCTGATTTCTGCTTTGCCTTTTCAGCCAACAAATAAGGAGCCTGGCAAGCAGTAGAAGAGAGCCAGCCCCATGAGCGAGACAGGCTACAGGCTGCAGGCAGGAAGGATGGGGTGCAGAAATTTGGAAATTTTATCCTGAGGTTGGAAATAATGCGACCAAACAAACAAACAAACAAAAACTCACTTCAATATATATTATCAATAAACAGTATTCCCAAAGAAAATCAAGGATTTCTAAGAAACTTTACAAATTATTCTTTGAGCATCTTTGAGCACCCTAACCCTAACCCTTTGAGGAAATCCAGTTTTGCTGTCTTGTTACATCAAGTGCTAGGACTCCTGATTGCTCATACTGAAATATATAATATCTTAAGTAGAATACACTTTTTTTTTTTGGTCAGTCTCACTTTTATCCAGGTTGGAGTGCAGTGGTGTAATCATGGCTCACTGCAACCTCTGTCTCCCGGATTCAAGCAATTCTTGTGCCTCAGCTTCCCAAGTAGCTGTGAATACAGATGTGCACCACCATGCACACCTATTTTTTTGTATTTTTAGCAGAGACAAGGTTTTGCCACGTTGGCCAGGCTGGTCTCCAATTCCTGATCTCAAGTGATATGCCGGCCTTGGCCTCCCAAAGTGCTGGGATTATAGGCATGCGCCACTGCACCCAGCAAAATATACTTTTAATTAAAACTTAAAACTTTCATTTCTGTGTTTTTTCTAAATGACAAATTTATGAGATTTGAACTAAAAGGTCACATTTAGAAGTCACAGTTACAAACCGAGGACAGCATCTATTAACATTAACTTTGACACACCTCAGACTCAGATCCCTAAAGTCCTCAATGTTCACACTGAACATGCTCTTAAACTTGCATCTAGAAAAATGTGGGCAGACAAGATCACACTAATGCTGGCCCATCAGTTTCCACATTCAATGGAGAGGCATTCAGCATTCTTCTATTATCACCCTGTTTAGAAAGGAGAAAACTATTCACAAAGGGTAAATGTAGAACCTAATATGTTTTTCCCAAAGCACCAGCTTCTTCTCAATCATAACCTATCGTTAATGCATAATGTATATGATGCCTCTCCTTGCTGAATTTAATTTCCCTTCTTCAGTTCCTCTAGGCTCTTTTTCTATGAAATTTGAATCTGATGCTGCTCATGGAACCATGGCCTGCACTGCTATCATATGCTGGCAAAGCCCAATCAGGCAGAAGGATTTTTTCTTTCACCTCTCCTCATCTCTTTCTTCCTTCTCCTCCCATACGTACATATACAAAAGAAATAAAGCATAAGATTAGATGATTGTTTCTCTTTAGTTTGACTAAGGGAAATACACCAACAAATTTTAAATAAGATGGGGAAAAAAGGCAGAAAAAACACCCACATACTACTGGTTAAGTGAGGTCCAATATACAGGAAACCAAGGAAATTCAGTTGTCTATCCCTAAAAATTATATAGCAATAATTTTATCTCTTTCTGCTCGCTCCCAAACTGACAAGTCATATATAGACACATAGGACTTTTAATATGCATTACATGTTTTAATTAGCCTGTGTGTAAATTTCGCTTAAAATTTTGAAAACACTAATCTTACTGTTAATACAGCTGAGCAGAAATAAGCTAAAGTAGAATAAACTGTTCAGAACGATAAATAACTTAATGATGTTTAACCTGATAGGAATGGATCACTGAAGGAAGCGGATAAAAGTGAGAGATAAAGCTCATCTTTTCTAGTTGGTAAGAGCAGGTTAGGTATTCCTGACCATCTTCCTCCCTGCACCTGGGAGGACAAAATTTCTCCGCAGGACTGACTTAAAACTTAAAGAGTGGTAAAGTGGGTATTCAGGGGTCTGCTTAGAAAGAAAAAAATTCTTCCAAGGGCCCTAAGAAAAACATACACTCCTATAATTGGAATTAAAACAGAGTTTAAAAAGTAATTGGTGATGAGCACAGCACACTGATTAGAACTAATTATTTTTTTAAAAAGTATCTGACAAATCCTTTCACGTAAGCGATTGAGATGATGAGTAAAGGGAGCTTACTAGAAGTGAAGTAAGCACAGGGTTAGTCTTGGTGATGTTTAAGTGTGCAGGAATAACATGTAACAGTGAAATGTACAGTCATTTTGGCTATGGTACCTAGTACTTAGTAGATACTGAATATATATTTGCTGAGTGAATGGATTAACATAAAAATTACGAACATATGTAGGTCTACACATTCTTATTCTCTACAGTATGTTACATTTTTGTTCTCTATATCATAAATACTGGCTAGTGGACTTGGCAAAACAAACATTTGTTAATAGGGGATTGTGACTGTATTAATGCTAATCTTTCTTTTAAAGAATAAAAGGACTATAGTGAAAGGTACATACTGAAAAATGTTTGTTGATGTTTAAGATTTAGGTTCCATGTGGTTAGTATTTTTTTAGGAAATAGTTTCTGCCATTCTGAAAATAGTATTATCATTTAAAAGATAACAGTAGCAAACTGTGGCTATAACATATGAAACATCTAGAATTTAGATAAAGCACAAAATGTCCATTGATCTCCTGCATATTTCAAAATATGTCAATATATTTAAGTTCTTATATATTCTAAATTTAGCCCAGTAAAGTTGTTTTTTTAATATATCAATTTTTCCCTTTCCTTCCCTATGTTGCACATCTCCTTGCAATGTGGTATATGACTCAAAACTAGTATATGAAGAAAAGTAATAAAGACAAGAGAAGTTGCAGAAAGGAGAAAAACTATGAGATGTTAGAAATAAATCTTATACATTTAATTTACCTAAGTATATAGACTCTATTTACATGAGTGTATGAACAGGTTTATTTTACTTTTGCCTGTAGCATTAGGTATTTTCCATTTATAGCCATGACCTGTATTAAGCTCAGGTAAACATTAAATCATGCCATTTGGAAACCAACTTTCAGAAAGGACCACATTCTCTTTTCATTTTACTCCAGTGCAGTTTTTAAAGGTATGAATTTTATCCATTTAAACTCACCATAATATCTAGTTTTCCTTGCCCTCTTCACCCTTTATTTATAATTTGTCTCATTTTATTGATATTATTGGTTTATGCATCAGTCTCTCCAACCAGTTTGCAACTTCTTCAAGGAATAGGTTTTTAATGCATCTTATAACCCTCAGTGTCCTGAATCTAGGACCTCTGAGTATACTTTAAGTAATCTCCAGACTACTTACAATACTGAATACAATGTCAGTGCTATGTAGATAGTTGTTAAACTGCATTATTTAAGGAACAATGACAAGACAAAAAATGTCTGTATGTGTTCAGTACAGATGCAACTTTTTCCTGAATTATTTTCAATCTGAGGTTGTTTGAATCCATGGATGCAGAGCCCTCCGATATGGAGGGCTGACTGTACTTCTGCTTTTTTTTGAGACGGGATCTTGCTCTGTCACCCAGGCTGGAGTATTGTGGTATGACCATGGCTCACTGCAGCCTCAACCTCCTGGGCTCAAGATTTCCTCCCACTTTAGCCTTCTGAGTAGCTAAGACCAGAATCATGCACCACCACACATGGCTAATTTTTTGTAGAAATGAGTTCTCCCTATGCTTCCCAGGCTGGTCTCAAAATCCTGGACTCAGGTGATCTCCTGCCTCAGCCTATCAAAGTGCTAGGAACCACTGCACCCAGCCCCAACTGTACTTCTTAAATGCAGTAAAGTTTGCTTTTATGCTTTTCTTCTCTAAGTACATTTTGTCAGTTTCTATTCATTTTGAGGTGCTTTTGTAAGACTCAGGGTAATTTTCTCCTCCATATTTAACTTCATGGATCTGTGCCCCTTGCAGAAAAAGCATACTCTGTGAGGGTAAACACCAAGTAATATCTTAAAAAACATAAAAAACTCCTTATAGTTTATTCATTACCTATTACTACAGAAAGAAGAAATATTGGGATTGACATAAATACCAATATATCAATATGTAAATGTCTTCTTTTACCATAAATATCAAAACTTGAATAATTGACGTGAGCAATTCCATTAGAGGACATTTTTAAATTGCCTGGTAAAAGAAATTGTCCAGTAAATGGTAACATTGGTTAGAAAATAAAGGATTACATTTGTATCAAAAAGCCAAAAAAGGTCACTTAGCAATATGAGCTACTGAAAGCTTATTAAAACAGTTTACTACTTTAACAATGTTTTTAAAGTAATGAGAAAATTCTCAAATTTGTTTCTTATACTTTTAAAAAGTAAACAGAAAATAAAATCATATCCTTCATTCTCAATTTATATATATATATGTATTTTTTTTTTTTTTTTTTTTGAGATGGAGTCTGGCTCTGTCACCCAGGCTGGAGTACAGTGGTGTGATCTTGGCTCACTGCAAGCTCCGCTTCCCAGGTTCACAACATTCTCCTGCCTCAGCCTCCCGGGTAGCTGGGACTACAGGCGCCCACCACCATGCCTGGCTAATTTTTTGTACTTTTTGGAGAGATGGGGTTTCACCGTGTTAGCCAGGATGGTCTCGATCTCCTGACCTCATGATCCGCCCGCCTCGGCCTCCCAAAGTGCTGGGATTACAGGCGTAATATGTTATGTTTTAAACATAATCCAAATCTTAGAAATTTATTCTTAGGTTTAGCAATGAGACTCCAAGTAATTATCTGGCAAATAGCATTAGCACAAAGGCTCAAGCCTCTTACCATCAAATCCATCTTCTTCTGACCCTAGTTCATCATCAGAGCAGATGTTGAGGACATTTACCAGCATCTCAGTCACTAAAGAGAGAAAGCAAAGAAAGAAAAGTCAGGGGGTTTTCTGTTACAACCTTAACTATTACTCTGTCAATGAGCAAATGTAGCAATAACATTTCTTAATTAGATTGTATATAGAAGCAGTTTCCATAAACATCCAGATCATAAAAAACAGCCTTTGTAATTCTATGCAGACTTTATAAAACTATTAGCTCATGCTTATGATATCTAATGGTAACATTTACTAGCTCTAGGTCAATAGACAATGACAAATCAAATATGTGGATGTGAATATACTATAAATCAACAAAAGAGAAAATAGGTTTTTTTGAATTTTTATTGTCACACAATGATAAGGCTTAATCTAGATCAGATTACAACGTTCTGTTCAGTAGGGACTAAGAATGATGAATTTTTAAAATATTTTTAATCACCTAGAGAACTTCACGCCATTATAGGCATGTGGTTTTGTGTTTATTACAAACTGCTGATTGAGAAACTAATATATCTGAAGTATTTTTCAGAATACTAATTTTAAAAATGTATTGACAGAAATATCATTAAATTTGATTTTCAAAAATGCTTAAAAAATTAAATAGTTGCAGTTTAATCAGAAATTTACTTAATAGATTACAGTAGGATTATATAAAAGTGTTGTACAGAGGAAATTAGTACTGCATTATTTTTATACTACAAAGCATGCTATTTACATTTAACAATTTTTGAAATTAGATTGGATTCTACTATGCACGTGAAAAGAAGCCTGTCTACTGCTTCTTTGAGAGCTAGTTTTTAAAGTAATATGCTATTTCAAAAAATGTCCTTCTAGAATTGAAGATGTATGATACAGAGTGAAACTTCAATGGAGCCAACATTGATCCAGAGTTTCAGTTTAATTAGCAAAACTGGATTTTGTGTACCAACAGATTAATATGCTAATTTCTAATAAATGTCCCAAATTTTAATAATTAATAGGAACAATTCAAATAAAGAGTGCTCAAAAGGTGCCCCATAGTTGTCAGGATCCACACTGCTTCTGTTTCCAGTGAAGTCAACAGATGATGCTACTCCAATTTGATCAGTGCAAGAAAGTTGCAATATGGAGTAGTACTGGGATTATTTATCAGAGACTATTAAAAATTTATTTTTGATTATTTTGATATCCAAAGGGAAGACTTCTTTGCTGACAACTCAAAACTTCACTGGTTTAATCATTTTAGGGCATTTAAAGGGAAAACAACAATTAGGGTTTCAGAAAAATATTTAGCTTTTCTCTGATACTCCTTATAGGACATCATTACTGTGATACGTAGGGAACACTCATCTTTCTCGTAATGCCCATTCACCTTCTCATGGAAAATATGAGACGATACGTGATAATCAATCTGTGTATCACTGTTAGGCCTCCTGAATGAAAAACAAGTGGTGCAGGCATTTCCTCAAAATTTTTGTTGGAGTTTAAGTCAACATATGAAAGCAAAACAGAGGGGGAAAGAAGGCAGGCAAGAAGAAAGTTAATAAACAACTTTTAAAATGTAAATTTGTCTCCTGTTCTGTACCTTATAATGTGCTAATGCCTACATTATCGATGAACTACTTTGTTGTTGTTGTACATATTGTTCTTCAAAATATTGTAGCCATTAAGCACTATTAAATAATAATTTATTAACATCAGAAATGTAAGGAGAGCATGGCTATCCTAATCTTTTAATTTGGCAGATAATCTTTTAATTTGGCAGATAAAATTAAATAGTCTTTTGGGATTATAGTACAAAGGGGTAAGGAAAAAGTGTAGACATTACTTGAAACCAGGTAAAGCTGTATTTCCATTATATTTTAAAGAGTTATATTATTCTAATAAAATTGTAAAAATTTCCTAAATATTCGTTTTTGTTTTTGTTTTTTTCTGCTTCCCCCTAATTCACCAATTGTGTTCTGTTAATAGGATGCAGAGTGACACACTTCTACCTCCAAATCACATCTTTCATTGTACAACTTGTACATTTTATTGGCTGGGCCAAAGTTCTTCTCTTTCTGAGTGTTTAATCTCCTTTCCTTCCTTCCTAAACTATTTTAAGAAGAACATCTCAGGATTCCACAACATACCTTTTTCCCCAACAAAAGGCAGGGACCAAGTAAAAACATCCATGAAATTTGGAAGCCAGTATGGATGAGGAGAACAGTTGAATTGCCTGATATTCATAACATTGTTCTCATACTTCAATACTGCAGCTAAAAATAACCAAAAAAGGATGTCAGAAACACAGGACATATTTCGGCTTCTATGTATGGCTTTACCTCATCAAGAAAATTCAACCATTTGACTGAAGTTCCAAAACATCCAGGCTCATACCTTAGGCATCCCAGAATGCTTATATAACTTATGTACTTGAACCTTATTCTACACAATATATAAATACTTAATATGGAATTGTATAATAAATTAGAAAATATTTATACAAAATAGTTAATCCACTGTCTGTCAGGAATTGTATCAAGCTCCCCTTTCAGCCAAGAATACTTTAGTCTTAAAATTTGATATCTGATGACACTAATAAAAGTGGCACAGCTAAGTTTGACATAATAATCTCCTGAAATATTTGAATGAATTTATTTTTTAAAAATAAAACTTCATCTAGTAGAACTCCCAACAGTTGTACAAAATAGTTTAAGTTAGATTGCTTTATTTTTTAATGCTTATTTTATTTTTTTAAATTAACATAATAATAGTACATATTCATGGGGTATATAGTGATGTTTTGATACATATAATGCACAGTAATCAGATCAGGGTAATTAGCTATACATTAAATACCATATCAAACATTTATCATTTATTTGTGTTTAGAACATTCAATATTCTCCTTCCAGCTATTTGAAATTATAATCTATTATTGTTAACTATAGTTACCCTATGGTAGATTGCTTTCTTGACTTAATAAAATAAAATGTTTGGATTGAATCTCACACAAAATAATGTGCTTCTATCTAACTCTATCCTTGATTTCTGAAAAAGATGTCCATCTATGACTCAGGAAAACAAATCTGCATGCTTCACGTCTCTGTAAGTACTTTCAATAAAGGAAAAGTCACCTGTTTTAGTGGGGATCACCTATTCTACGGATAGACAATTTTAAGTTGCAGGAAATTCTCAGGTTGAGTTTAAACCTGCCTTTACCAGTCACTGATCATAGTTTTGCTATGTGTTTCATATTTAATATTTAAAAGGCTGTCATTCAGAAGCAGAATGACAGCCTTTTAAATATTAAATATGATACTCAAGCATATCTTCTTAGGCTTTGGCAAGATTTCATTTTTATTATCTATTCAGGGCATAATTAGTATTACATTAGAAGACAGTAACCAACGGAGTCTACATGATATCATAGGATCTTTTCTTGTTTATGTTACGGGGTTGAAAATACAGAAAAATTAATCATTACTTTTTTGTTTATACTCAGAATGGAGGATCAGGAGCTGGAGACACATCTTGGTATCTGCTTTATAATCTTTTTCAAGCAAATTATTTTTATCCCCTTTCACCCTCTTTAATATGACATGGCTTCTTGATGCTTTAGCTCATCATGCTCAACCTATTCTGAATGCATGCCAGATCGGCAATGTCTCTGTTAAAATGTGGCCCAGAAGTAATTTAATCTTCTAGGTCGGTTTGAACAGTGCAGAGTATGGGGAGAATATATCGTTTTCTGTGGTGTGGATACTATATATATCATATGCCTAACAATATGTTGATGTTTTTAGCAGCCTGCATTTAACTAAACTCGTACTTGTGAATGGTAAGGCCTTTGTTTTGCATTGTTATTTCTGGCTGACCAACATGGTTCCAGGGAACATATAATCACAGACACTTTGGGGACAAGAAATGTAGATAGTGTAGGCAATACTGATATGAAGGTAGTCATCCTCTTCTTCCTGTGGAATTCTAATTCCTGCATATGTTTCTGTAAACCCATTCCCTTTTACGTTGCTTTATCGTTTATGCCATAAGGATACATTTACATGATATTAAAAACATGCAAAATAAAAAAAAAAATCAAGGCAAACTACCATACCAATACTTTTGATTTTCAGTTTAAGAAAGGTGACGTTTTTCCTATCTTTGCTAAGTGCTACCAGAGCTCTAGCTCCATGTAAAAGGTTTTTACTATTTCGGAACACTGAATATTCACAGCAGAAATGCATCCTCGTATCTTCAGATGAATCTTTAAGGCTTTAAATTGTCTTTTTGAAGAGTAATTTCTCCTCTAAGTTCCCCCACTTTTTATTAACCTTAGGTTGGTGGTATAGCAGGCAGAAGAAAAGTAAATATTATAATTAACAGTGCCCTGGAGGCAAGAGATAGGCTTTATGTAATAATCTGCACAACAAATCTGAGAAGCAGGTGTGACTGCCCTTATGTTACAAAGGACTTGTGGTTGAGAAATGGAGAAACTTGCTCAAGATCACACAACCAGTAACTGACAGATCTCACTCATTATTTAAACTCAGCTTTTTCTGACACCAAATTCATTCCCTTTCTTTCATTCCCTGCTGTCTCTCATAAATTATAAATGTATGAATTCTAGTCCTAGCTGTTATAATAATTTAACTTTGAATATGGATTTCATAATTAGAGAGGTTTTAGTTTTTGCCAAAATACATGTTTGAGTGAAACAGGATGCAATTCACAAGCAAGGGTAAGGCTCATCCAATAGACAAAACAGAAGTTCTGTTTTGTAGCTGGTGAGATAAAAGTTCATTTGATCTTGGCTCAATACAATTTACTTCAGTACCTACTGATAAAAGCAAATATTGTTTTTAGATTTTATTTTCATTTATTTACTGAGTATTTGATATATGCCAGGCATTATGTGTGGCCCTTTATAAACATAATTACAAATCTTCACAATATTCCTCAAAAGTGGTTCTTATCATTTATATTTTGAAAACAAGCAAACAGAGATGTTATCTGCCTACAGTCACACTTAGAAAGAGGTAAATCTCACTTTTGGCCTGAGTCTAAAGTCCCTCATCCTTCTAGTACATCATAATATATTCATTCTAATAGTATAAATAATTCAGTGTCTATCAAGTTGTGGACACAAATTCTTTCTCCTTCCATGTTTAATCTCTTTAAAGAAGAGCACTGGACTGGAAAGCCAGGAGTCCAGACTACAAGATGGAATCTGTCACTAATTATTCACCAGACTAAGGTACTTAGTATCTTTAAGTTAAGTCTCAGTTACCTAACTATGTGGGTTTATAAATAATTTATAAAATCTCTTCCGGATCTGAATGATGTTAACAAACTTCATTGTAAACAATGAAAGGCCTCATCACTAATGCAATAAATAATATTCTCAGTAGTTCTATAAGCTATAAATAGAATTTTTTCTAATTTTTCTCTAGCTCGAAAAATCCTAAATTGAAAAATGAAATTACACCAATATGTATTCTTTTTTCTTCAGCAACACATTTATGCAAAAATACTTTTTGAACAACCTTACATTAGTAAGTTACTCAAAATTCTGATATTTTTGTAAAATAAATATATAACACAGAAATACATGAGGAAAAAAAAAAAAAAACTAAAACAGTCCAAAATATCTGCAGTCACGAAATTCACAGTTAACGTTTCATCTTCCACCTCCCACATCCTCCGCCCCTGCCACCTGCCTCTGACTGTCATTGGGATTACAAAACCCAACTGGAGCCCTAACAGTGTGCTCTTCTCTGAAGTACTTGAAAGACATTTATCTCCAGTACAATATAAATAATACAAATAGTTGTACTTCAATAATCACTCAAGACCACCTCCTGAGCCCTTGTCTGAGAAACAGAAGAAAAAAAGAACAACAGTCTACCACCAAGGAGCTCCTTTATTCTACTGGCAATTCCACATGACCTCTTGTCACTTAACAATTGTAACAGAGAGACTCTGACATACATGCAGGCCTGACATGATTAACCATCCTTCAGAGCACACCAGACACCACAGAAATAAATGCTCTTCTGCTGTACTGGCAGGTATGAAGAACAGCTGGAAGGAAATTTGGTATAATGAAAAGAATACTAATCCCACAAATCTGGAAGCCTGACTGCCAGTTCTTTTTCTGATGTCAAAATTACTGTCTTAAAAATGCAATCCACTCATTTTATAGTACCTGTAGAACCCTGGGTTCAAAGACATGCTGTAAAAGATGTAAAATTAGTAATCAAGGGCCTGCTCCTACTTGGTGAATGCAGAAGGGGGACTGTACCTCGATTATATCTAATAACACAACTGGTCCCCTGTACATAGTGAAGTCCAAGGAATAGAATCTATCTTATTCCACTGCTCTGTCAACCAAGCCATGTACTAAGTTGCCTGACCATATCCAAATCTGTAAAACAGGGGGTCTTTCTTACTTTAATTTGAAATTTTGATGGGACCAAAAAAAAAAAAAAAGCTAGTATTTAATGAAAACTTGAAAACATTTCTCAACATACTGTCTACAATTTCCATCACCCAGGGAAACTGGAGACAAAGCAATGAATGACAAGAGTAAAAAGATCAAAAGAAAGTTTCTAATTAAAGACCAGCTATCAAAATCATTGCTAACAAGTGGTATTAACCAGTTTACCGAACCACACATGGGCTCAGCACTTCTGAAGTGGGTGTCCAGAGGAATACAATGTTCTTCTTCTGAAAAACCTGTAACTGTAATGCTTCCACCATACCTCCGGCACTCTTCACACCACTAGTCCCGATTTTAAGACAGGGGAGAAGAGGTCAAAAGAATGGAAAATGACTTGAATTTTATTCCTGTCCTCACCCTTTTGCTAATGTCTTTCATCTCCTTATCCCTAACTGACCATCCTCTTTCACCTTCAGAAGATGGGAAAGAGGGAGAGAAAAGAAACAAAGATGAGAAGAAACCAAATGGGGGCATTCCAGAATCATAATCCATCCAGAAATAGCAAAAGCACAAAGAAATTGCATAATAGACCCAGGATGTTTTTTCCTTCCAATTCTTCCACCCGCAGATGCCCTAGCAGAAAAACTAGCATCAGTGTGTTCTTTTGGCAAAATCCTACCATCACGAAAGGAGGCATAATGCCTTGGTGGATACAATTCCTGAAGCAGGACCCATGCAACTCATAATGTTCTATGGCAGCATTTGAAGATTATGCCGGTATGCTGCATGCAAGGGGTTTTTTAAATTCTGGGAGCCATGCTACTTAGTTTTCAAAAATCTGTATTTTCTCATAAAAATTACTTTTTGGGGGTACAATTTTCATTTAAGATTGTGTGAAGATGTATATATGTATATTCACATATATGCATACTTTTCCGTAGTATATATTATAGCATTCATGAACACAGTCTCTACAATTCCTTCCATTTTAAAATCTGATTTCTAACTTCCACTTCCATTTTTTTTTCCCTTTCAATGTCCTAGTTCTTGCTGGATGAATTCTGTCTTTAAAAGATTCTTTTAAATATTATTAATAATTTAGTTAAAGGGAAATGTACTAATTCATGATGGTTACAGTATTTGGTGAGCAAGGACTGTAGTCATAAATTTTACTCTCTAGATCATAAGCTTAAGTGAAAAGTATGTGTTCAAGTCACTTATGAAGATAGACTTCAAACCTTAAATTTTTAGGTAATTTGACCATGATATTCTTCAGTATGAGAAAGGTAACGTTTATATTGTTTCATCCAGTACCTAATATAGGGTCTTTCACAGGCAAATTTTCAGTAAATTCATATAATGACTAAATTTTTCTTTTTTCATTTTTCAAGAGATGGGATCTTGCTCTGTTGCTCAGGCTGGAAGACAATGGCACAATCATAGCTAACCGCAGTTTCGAACTCCTGGGCTCAAGTGATCCTCCCGCTTCAGCCTCCCAAGTAGCTGGGACTACAGGCACACACCACGATGCCTGGCTCATAATGACTAAATTTCGGCCAATCTGAAATATTTTGTTATTAGTGGATACAAACAGTAGGTACATATGACTTACTTGAAGCTGTGAGATAATTATTTTGTATGTATCAAGGACACACATGTATGCTACTATATATAATCACTTTATGTCCATTCTAGCCCTTGCCCCACTCCTCTTACTCATTAGGTGGAAATGGAAATACATTCTCAATCTTTATATACCTTATATACCTTGTACATGCATCCTTCATAGTACCTACAACACCTTTTTGAACTTTGTTACAAGTCTCCTAAATAAAATATTCATATTATCTTACTTACAGGAACGGCAGAGATGGCATTTAGATATTTCTGGGAAACAGTATGAGGTAATCTTCTGATTATGTGCATGTGTGCATGTGTGTGTACTGTTGAGCACTGAACAATGCAGTTTTGAACTGCATAGGTCCACTTATATGCAGATTTTCTTCTGCTTCTGCCAACCCTGAGATAGCAAGACCAACCCCTCTTCTTTCTTCTCCTCAGCCTGCTCCAAATGAAGATGATGAGGATGAAAACTTTTATGATAATCCACATCTACTTAATGAATAGTATATATATTTTCTCTTGCTTATGATTTCCTTAAGGACATTTTTTTTCTAGGTTTTGTGTATCATATACTGTAAGAATACAGAATATAACACACGTAACATACAAAATATGTGTTAATTGACTGTTTATGTTATCAGGAAGGCTCTGGGCAACAGTAGGTTATTAGTAGTTAAGTTTTTGGTGAATCAAAAGTTATATGTGGATTTTTGATTGCAGCAGGGGTTGGCACCCCTAACTGCTGTATTGTTCCAGGGTCAATTCTGTATCTTTCCATTCTTAATATAGGGTTAGCAAATTATTAACCAGGTTATTATTCATATATAGAATTTTGGGTAAAGTAAGTGGAAGGAAGACAATAGAAGGAATGAGGGAGGAACAGATCCTTTTTATTCTTTTATAGTGTTATGTACTGAATCTGGCATATGGTTGATGCTTAATTGTGTTGGTTGAAGAAAAGACCTAAGGAATGAAAACAGAAAATGGGAGAAGAGGGAAAAAGAGAGGAAGGAAACACAAAGCATATAACGAATCAGGATACTAAAAACATAACTAACAAAATACAAACAGAAATCTGAAGGAAACATAAAGGAATTTAGGTAAAAGGCAATGTGTCATCTCAAAGGCTAAACTGTTTGTTTTAAAATTTTAAGAGCATGTAAATTAGAGAACAGTGGAAACGACACTAGTTCTGTCACACGGTAACTGCATGAACTTGGGCAAATATTTCTCCTTCTTTAGTCTTTACCTTCAAACTTGTAAAACAGGAATAATATCTGCCCTCTCATTTTTAAAGTATAAAGATCAAATAATCCAACTGCTGAGAATGGGGCAGGATAAAAAAAAAAAACAAAACACATGTGATTAATATGCATGATAATCTTAATCAGATGAAATATTTTGTTCCTGAGAAATGTAAAGTATTATAAGTCTGTTTCAAATTCTTCAAGGAGGGCATGGCTATCTATTTTAAATAGTTTGCCATTTTATAATTCCCACCTAATATATTATACTTACATACTAGGATCCAGAGAATTTGGGGCCAATAATTGATCTTTGTAAGCAGCTCAAGACCAGTTAAACATTGTGAATCATTTCTAACATTACAATTTTGCATAGAGTATTTGAATTTCTTCTAGCAAATTTTTTTTGTTGTTAATAAGAAAGAATCACTGGCAATTATCAGTTTCTTAACAGTTTTAGCTAGTGAATTCATTTATGTTCTAATCTATATTATGATGATGCTAAAGTGAGGCTTATGCAAACCTAGACTAAAAACAGAGAGAGGGAGAGTCTTAGCTGAAGCTTTAAGCTATTGGAGGAGAAGGCATAGGGATAGTAAACACTGTGCCTTTGCCTTGCTCTCATTTGGTACAGCTCCAAAAGCCTAATAAGGGTAACTGTACTCTGGTGGGAGGTATTTTGAAACTGGTGTTATCTCTACACATTCGTAGAAGACCCTTTTCAACTTCAAGCTTGGACTTTGTATCAGGCCTTGAGCTATAGCTTGCAATTATTCTAGGTTATCTCCAAGATATCCTTGGCACTGAGTTAGTATTAAGTTCCTACACTTCGTATCAACATTGTTTTCCATGGAAATAATGTCATGGCAGACTTTTTGACACTGTAAGAGTAAAGTCTAAGAGTCTCTTGCAGGTCTAGAATTCCTAGATAATGAATAGCAAGTGACAATCCATTAATTCAAGTTTTTAACATTCCTCGGATTGTTACTGTTTTTCTCTTGCTGAATGCTTTATAGAGAATGAGATTTGTAGAGAAGTACGTTTTAGTTCAACTGAAGATTCAACTAACCATCAGGGCTATCAGACAATGGAATTCAATGCTTTAAGATGGATTCTTTGATTGACCCTTTTCAGCTGGTGGCAGAAGAGCACTTGGCAATGAATCTGTATGGAGGATTCAGCATGGAATCCTTCTTTGTTCCCTGGTAAGGTCTCCCATAACTCTGACATCTGAAATCTTGTAATTCTATAGGCAAAGCTTTGTGAAAAGCAAGAATTACCTCACACACTGTGTCTTACTTTGTTGAGGTTTCACAACTACTTAACTAAATTTACAATTAGAGAGTAGTGATTTTTAAGAAATCAAGACGGTCATTTGTTGGTGCAAAGATACAGAGATTATGTGTAGATTCATTCAATTAAAATATATAGTACAAGGTATCTTTCAATATTAAATTTTAATGGGATAGTTTATATTTTACCATCCCTTCCATTAATTAAATGTTTAAATGTGAGCAAGTGACTACTGGATTAAAACTAACTTATTTACAAAGTGGCCTCCAGCAATGACACTTTCACAGTGGAGCTGAATAAACAAAAGCAAAAGTGCGTTAGGGAATACATTTTAAAGGGATTAATGAATTATTTATTTCAGAAAAATGTAAAAGGTATTCTAACTTCGTTCTTTTAATAATGCATATATTTGGATGCATAACACTCAGGTAATTTTAAAGTGATAACAAATAACTCTTCATTTCAAAAGCTTTCTTTTCTTATTGAAGAATGGTTAGAGTCACCTAAACATAATGGAACCATGAGGTGAAGAGTGGATTAGCGGATCGTTCACAGACATTTCACACAACAAAGCTAAGGCAGGAGAGTACAGACAGAGGTTAATATGTGGGCTCTGCAGTCAGTATGCTGAGTTTCAATTTCAGTGCTTTCTGGTATCAGCTTGTGTCAACCTTGGGAAAAATATGCAGTTCCTTTGTGCCCTAGATTTTCATCAATAAAATCAAGATTATAGAGTAATTCATAGGGTTGTTGAAAGATTAAATGCATTTATACACATAAACTCTTTGAGCAGTATCTGGCACATAGTAAGTGCTCAAAAAAGTTATTATTATATGCTGTTTATAGGAACAAAGTGAATAGCATAGGTATAGTATGCTATCACAACTGAAGGGAAATATTTACATTGGCTAAATATATTACCAACTGAAGACTTTAAAAAATATGGCTAACAGGATGAAACCCCGTCTCTACTAAAAATATAAAAACTTAGCCGGGCGTGGTGGCGGGCACATGTAGTCCCAACCACTTGGGGCCAAGGCAGAAGAATGGTGTGAACCCCGGAGGCGGAGCTTGCAGTGAGCTGAGATTGAGCCACTGCACTCCAGCTTGGGGGACAGAGTGAAACTCCGTCTAAAAAAATCTCTCTCTCTCTCTCTCTCTCTCTCTCTCTCTCTATATATATATATATATATATATATCAAGCTATATCACTCAAAGTGACAAAGATAATGACAATGGTAAATGAAATTAATATCACGGTTGGATTAATTACACATGTTGAATCTTGGATATAAAATGCAATGAGAGGAGACATTCTGCTGAAACCACTCTGCAGTGAATTTTATATATATATATATATATACATATATATTTTTTTGTTTGTTTGTTTGTTTGTTTTTAGATGGAGTCTCACTCTGTTGCCCAGGCTGGAATGCAATGGTGTGATCTTGGCTCACTGCAGCCTCCACCTCCCAGGTTCAAGCAATTCTTACTCCTCAGCTTCCTGAGCAGCTGGGACTACAGGTGCGGGCCACCACGCCCGCCTAATTTTTGTATGTTTAGTACTGATGGGGTTTCACCATATTGGCCAGGCTGGTCTTGAACTTCTGACCTCATGATCTGCCCGCCGCAGCCTCTCAAAGTGCTGGGACGCGCCTGGCCCATCTACCACCTCATATTGATAATAAAAGAATACTAAAGGGTTTTGTTTGTAGTTTCTACTTTATTCCTTCATATAAATTATTGTATTTCATACCATTTCTCAGTGAACTCTCTTAGGCTTAATAATGATTATGAGAAATTATCTTTCTAGTGTGTCTAATTCTATCATACCCACATGGCTTTAAGAATCTTTATCAAATAAATGAAGGAATAAATTAGGGGTTGGGGGGACGTCTTATTGTTTTGCTTTAGTAAAAAAACAAAAATAAAAAAGTAAAACAACCTTGGCCTACAATTACTGGAAAGTACCAAATATACTACCCTGACTGTATGTTTACATTTTTTATAATGCAATAAGTGATCTGGGGCAAACAAGTACTCAGGACCCATTAAGAGCATCTTCAGGTTTGAGATGATGGCAGGAAAAAAGTACATGCTGAGAAAACTGTTGTTATGGGGCAAAGTCTCTGGATTAATTTTATGCAACTTGTAAAGCAACTAGTAATCACATTTAACCTGTGGTTGTAAGGATACCAAAAAAAAAAAATGCTTTAAAAAGTCAATGCTAAAAGTTATGTCCATGCTTAAGACAAGCCTCAGGCTCGTAGAAATGAATCTTTGCTATAAAACATGGTTCAACTTTGTAGGGGAGGAGCTCTTTGATGTGCTATGGTGGAGACAGATATGTTACTTGGGGACGCCTGGGTATAGATTCAACTTTCCTTTCTAAGACTCCTCATCTCCCTCTCAAAAAGATCTGAGCTAACTGGTTCTGAATTTGGCTTGTGAACCACAGGGGTAGCAGAGATCTATAAGTGTGTGAAAAATATTCCTGAATGATAAAACAACCTCCTAGTGGAAAAAAATTGTGGTATAGTATGGAATGAGCTTCTGAGGTCTGGCCATACCACACTGTGTAGACAGTGTCACTGAGGGTTCCCGCCAGAAGTCTGGAGACCAAGTCGAGCTGGCATCTGATATGTTACATCTGTTCCTGTATGCTCATATCATGACTGCCAGCAAAATTCTTATGTTTGTTCATTATAGCAGCAATTCCATTCTCTCTTACAATGGTATCTTCCTGCCAAGCCAGAAATTCTCTTTTTACTTATAAACGGTATCTTCTTGAAGCCTATGACTCCTTTTTGACTGGAAAATATATGAGGATGCTGAAAACATCAAGCTTTGGTAAGACTGAAAGGCTTTTTATCAGCAATTACATCAAGTTGCTAACTTATAAGTCCAAAATATCATATCTTTTCCCTATCAAAAAGGATAGACTTTTGCATCTCCTAATTTTAGCAAATGATGCAGTCTGTTCTCATGCCGCTAATAAAGACATACCTGAAACTGGGTAATTTATAAAGGAAAGAGGTTTAATGGACTCACAGCTCCACATGGCTAGGGAGGTCTCACAATCATGGTGAAAGGCAAAGGAAAAGCAAAGGCATGTCTTACATGGTGACAGGCAAGAGAGCTTGGTGCAGGGGAACTCCCATTTATAAAACCATCAGATCTTGTGAGACTTACTACCACGTGAACAGTGTGGGAGAAGGAGAAACCACTTCCATGATTCACTTATCTCTACCTGGCCCTGCACTTGATACGTGGGGATTATTACAATTCAAGGTGAGATTTGGGTGGGGACACAGGAAAACCACAGCTGATGCTTTCCATGTGCATCTTATAAAAGCAATCTTCCACCTCTCTCTTCCTTAACTACTTTAATATTGAATTGATTTCTTTCTTGGTTATCATTTAAATGTTTGGTCTTGATTACTAAATTAGTTTGGTAGCCATTAGACTTTCCTCTCAAATCCAAAATAATTTTCATTTAACAAATTTCCTTAATTTTACTGTCAGTAGTTTGTACTGGAACTAAGTTACATACCCCTGGTATATATGTTTATATTTCTCTACATACACATCATATATCTAACCACTCATCTAGTCACCCATCCATCCAACAACCCATCTGAACTACAGAGAACTTGTACTACATGGAAGCCTACTGTCGTTTACTTTAGATTCTTTTGCAGCACAGGTGTACCTCTACAGAGGAAATGAAGTTAAGTGTTAACATCAAGGTATAAAATACATTTTCCCAGAGGTTCATTACAATTTTTGGCCAAACTGAGTTGTTTAAGCCAATGTTCACATCTGCCACTCTATTTCTCAATCCAGAGAGATTTTACTCTCACCGATTGCTTAAATGTCACTTCCCCAATTAGTCCCCACAGAATAATTTTCACTCTCATATCACACCACTATTTTCTTTGTTGCTTTTTCCAAATACACATAAATAATTATTGGTGGAATTATTTATTTAATGTCTATCATATTACCAGATTATTAAGTACACTAGGGCAAAGACCATGTCTGTCTTGTTTCGTTTATATCCCCAACACCTAGTATGGTATGGTGCTTGGTATGTAGTAAGTTCTCAATAAAGGTTTATTGTATCGGTGAGTGGGTTGAGCTAAAATCACTTTTACAGGGGGAAAATATTTTTTTAAAAAACTGAAGCTATGTGTCATAACTGTAATTTTCATCTGATTGGTATATTGGAGTAATTAGGAAATAGTTTTTCCTTTAGGTTTACAGATTCACAGGAGAAAATTCAACAACTGAAATGTGCAAAGTGCTCTGCAATGTTTAACTCCAATTTAGAAAGGGTATCAGCACTGGTTATAGGAGCGATTTAAAGTGAGATAAAGGTCTGGGGGTCAATATTGATAGGGTATTTTTGGTCACAGTCTTGCTCTTAATTCTCCAAAAAAAAAAAAAAATGCTTAAATCAATGCATGTATTGACTGCCTATCATGTACAAGACATGCAACTTGGCTTTATCATGTGCACCAAAAAGCCTCATGTTTCAAACTAATTATAATCTTACTGGGAAAAACAGGAATGCATGGAAAAGCTATCAAGAAAAACAGTAAACAATAAATACAAGAGAAAATGATTAGCACTGCAGACATTCAGAGAAGGACCACCAACAGAAGTCTTTATGGAAATGCAGACTGGAGTGGGTCTAGACCACTTAGACAGGCAGAAGAATGAGATAAATATTTTGGATAGAAATAAGTATGTAGGCAAAAAAGTGGAGAAACAGAAAGCCAAAGTTGCTCAGGGTAATGAGGTTTACCGCAAGATAAGGAGAGAGATAGGTGAGAACGGTAGATTGAGGCATACAGTGAAATTATAAATAAGAAACTGAGGAATAAGGGAATTTTCCTGCAAGCTTCTGTGAAGCCTTGCACTAACATGCGACAAAGTAATAACATAAAATATTCACTAATGATAATGTCTTAATATTGCACAGCATTTTGTTTCAAAGCGATTTCATGTAATATTCACAAATGAACATTTTTTTTTCTCATCTCATAGCAACGCCACTGCATGTCCAATAAATTTAAATGAGTTAGTTGCTTAATGGCAGAGCTGTGATTCAAACCTACATCTTTTGCTATGGCATCTTGCAGAGCTCTCAGAGTGAAGACACAGAGGCAGGGAGACCGGCGGGAAGACAGCACAGGCTGGAAAGGATGAGACTGAATGAATTTATGTGGGCTATACCAAGAGATGGAACATTTAGTTCTCATAACTTTCTGAATGCTATTTACTAATTGCAGGTAAGTATGAACTACCAATCAGAACTATTGGACATTTAAATATGAATCTTATCACAACTATTATGGGTTTTAAGATGGCAAGAATAAACCTATTTTTCTCACTGTTTCATTTTGCCAGATAGTATTACTGCTGTCTTAAGCTGCAGGAGCTTTAAGAGTCAAATCATACTGTAACTAATAGGTTATAATTCCAGAGTACTTTATGATCATCTCTTTCTAACTATCAAATGGTTAACTCACAGATTCTTCACAGCTATTTTCCAATGATTGGGTTTTGAAGGTGCTTGCAATCCAATTTTATTATATTGCTTTTAAAAATTCTAGTTAACATCAATTTTATTCAAATACAGTAATTCTCACTTTAGCAGTGAATAATTGACTCCCACTCCCACATACTGTATACACTGTTAGCATAATAGCTTTAAAGTGCTTCGGAAATTTTACATAAAACTCTTTTGAAATTTTGTTTAAACTAAAGAACACATCTTTCTCTTCCCTATCAGTTTATCTTTTTCTCTCTGGAGAATATTTTCTTTTATGAAAAGGTTCCCGAAACGAAACAGTTCTACTGCATTTTCTGAGCGATTCTGATCTACCCTAAAGGCAAGAACACAGTGAAAGAACTAAAAAATCTCAAGTCAGTGATGCACTGGTATCTTTTTTTTTTTTTTTTAAAGTTCCAAACTTGTTAAATCAGAACTATACAAAAAGAAGAAATAGACACCTTATTTGAGAAATAGCTACTGGTCTCAGGCAAAACTGCATTACCTGGCATTATGAAGAATTGAAACAGTCTAAGTTTGTTTTTGTGGAGTAAAATCCCAATTTTTATTCCTGTTTTACTGTTTTGGTTTTCTTTTTTAGAAATTGTTGGGAAACTTCCAAGTAGAGTACACATTATTTAGTAATCAGTCTTTGGAAAGAAAATGACTTTTAGGGACATTTCCTTCCCTCAGTTTAATAGTAAAAAATCTTAATGCCATAGAACAATACAAATCTGTGTTTATAAAAAATATATAAAAGAGTATTTTATGTACTTTTGGTAAACATAGGATCATGGTGAAACTGGGATATACAGTATGACTTACTAAATTCCCGCATTCCCTGCAGGAATCTCAGGGTCCTTGTCTCATGCAAGATTAAGAATCCTCATCCAGTCAAAGAGATTAGTTTTTATGAGTTTTATACATAAATGTTTACTGCTTTAAAAATATTAATTGGCCGTGATACTATTTATTTCTCTTTCTAATCAAACATTCACTATTCTTTAACATCCAGATCATATTTTATCTTAAGGCCTTCTCTGACCATTCTAGAAAATTATCCCTTATCAAATGTATTTTGTGTTTGATTCTCTTTGTTTACACTTAATCACCTTGGGTCTTATATTTTTGGTTAAATCACACAAATGTCTTACTTTGTCAACTCTACAGGAGTTCTAAAAATCAAATCATACTGTAACTATTAGCTTATAATTCTAGAGTCCTTTATGATCATGTTTCTAACAATCAAATTATTAACTCATAGATTCTTCACAGCTATTTTTCCATTGATTGTGTTTTAAAGGTGCTTGCAACCCAATTTTATTGCAGTGCTTTTCAAAATTCTAGGTAACATCAATCTTATTCAAATACAATAATCTTCACCTTAGCAGTGAATCACTGACTCCCACTCCCACATACGTAAAAGCACATGGCAAGCAGAGAACATGTTTTATTTTATTTTGCATTTTTCTTGACATAGACTACTAAAGGCAGCACTTCTTTTCTAGGAACTGCCTCCTTTCTCCCCCATGGTTACAACAAAAACTGCACTATGCTTTACTGATAAACATGCTACTTCGCTATAGAGGAGGACCCACCATGGACAAAATGTCAATGTAAAAGACTGTATGGCCACAGCAAACACCATCCAGCAGATGTCATTCTCTGGGCAATAGGAAAGTGGAATACATGAAGGGAAACAAAGGACTAAGGACCTTCAACAGGTGCTTGGGAATAAAGGCGGCCAAGGCCCATATTAGGCATCCTAGACACCAGGCCTGAGCCAAGAAGAGACCCATCACACCTCATTTCTGCAGGGGCATGGCTCCTAATTCCAGGAGTTTTCAGACTGGCTCAGAAACTAGGCTGCCTTTTACCACCTCTTTTGTGCTATATTTGACCTTATATATGTTATTTGACTGCTTTTTTCCTTGTCTCCATTTCTCTCTCTCTCTCTTTTTTTTTTTTTTTTTTTAAACAGAGTCTCGCTCAGTCACCCAGGCTGGAGTGCGGTGGCACGATCTCGGCTCACTGCAACCTCCGCCTCCCGGGTTCATGTCATTCTCCTCCCTCAGCCTCCTGAGTAGCTGGGACTACAGGCGTCCACCACCAAGCCCAGCTAATTTTTTGTGGTTTTTTAGTAGAGACGGGGTTTCATCATGTTAGCCAGGATGGTCTCGATCTCCTGACCTCGTGATCCATTTCTCTTAATCTCAGAAAGCCACACTCAGACCCGTTGCCTATATAATATCCAGACCAATGCTACCTAAAGGATTTTTCACATTTTCTCACCCATTCTTACATGTGGAACACTTTATAATATTTCCAAATAAAGAGATTACATTTATGAAAGAAGGTAATAATGCACCCCTTGCTCTTCTTCTTTTCCTTGTAGTAAGTAATAATGCCCTCGTGTTTCATGTTTCTTTCAGGTATGGAGTTTCAGAAAAAAGGCACAGGACACTGAACCAGAAGTATGGATTTGAACCTAGCTCATTATTTCCTAATTAAGGGACCTTGGACAAGGCAATTAACCACAGGGACACACTCTGCATATTAAAAAAGGAGGAGATAGAATAGCTAATAATACCTTGAAGTTTCCTTTTTCTTTTTGCTTTTTAAAGAAATAAACATGTACTTGCCTGGCATAGGAGCCGACTCATGGTAGATGCTCAATAAATGCAATTCAAATTTGAATTTCAAGCTACTGGGTTTATTTTTTATTTTTCTTGATCCTTTCCATGCACAATCACCCTTATTCTATTTAAATCCAAATTCTTTTTAAGAAGCATGATTTTGGATTACTTCCAATTATTATTTCTTTTAAAGTCTGTATCTACCAGAGCAGCAGTTGTCAACCCTGTTAAAATTTAAAATGTCCTAGAAAACATTTAAAAAATTAACAGTGCATAAGCCCAATCTCTGACCAAATTTGAATCTGTATCTTTGAGGATAATCACAAAGTATGCTCAAACAATAACTGAAGAAATTACAAAAAAAGAGACTAGTTAAAATATTTAAGACCAAACCAAAATAAAATGCTTAAGAATTACTGCACATATTACATAAGACTGCAAGAGGGATTTAAAAACACTTACCTTTGTTATTGTATACATCTAAGTAATTTGGTGCTGAAAAAATTGTAATTAGAGAAGGGAACCCTGTTGTTTGGCTTTTCCTGTACATGCGGTACCTAAAAAGAACAAATACAGTCAAAACAAAGCCCGTATGGAAAAAAGAGAATATCAAATCACAGATTCAGAAACAGAAAATTGGATGAGTCAAGTGCCATTATTCAAAGAGCCTCCAATTATATAACACTAAATAAAAATTTCTTTCTGAAGTGTGAAATATACAGGTATTAATACATTTCAGGGGGGTGAGCATGAAAACATACATTCATATGTAAAATTTCCAAACAGGTATTTTCTAAGTTAGCAAACCTCAAGAGACTGTGGAATTCATTGGAAAATCATGTCATTTCCATGTGTTCAACAGACAGGGCGAAGGCTGATTAGTGTACACAGATACTTTGTACCCACTCAAAATTTTCAAAAAGTTGTCAACATTTTTGACATAAAAAGACCAAATAAGCAGAGCAAGATATAAAGACTTACCACTAAAAACCAGGCCAATTATCTGATAAATCCACAATATTCTGTAAAGCATTTTGCCTAGACTAAGTGATTTTCTTTTAGAAGAATGCCCCCTTAAATCTTTGAATTTTTAGATTAATAATTAAATTTAATTTAATTCATAGATTTAATACAGTTCATAGATTCAATGATGTACAAGCATTTTGCCTAGACTAAGTGATTTTCTTTTAGAAGAATGTCCCCTTAAATCTATGAATTTGTACAAATTGAGACTGTTTCTATTTTAGAATTTTATTTATTACCAATCTCTGCTGGTATCTACAGGTCAAAGATTATTGTCTCAGCAGGGTAATATTTAATCAATCAGTAATGAAACAGAACATTCACAAGAACTTTGAAAATAAACCAACAATCCAGTTACTAAGACACAAATAATTTGTTAATGTTAATACTTCAGTTCTCAATTAAAAATACAGGTGACTCTGGCTCTTTTACATAAGGATAAAAATGTATCATGACTTCCGTGTAATCAATTTTAGGAGTATCAGTTTAGAAATACCCCTTCAAAACAACATTTTATAATTTCTTTGTTGATCTGTGTCATTTATTTCTGGTAGACTAAACCATGCCTAATATAGTTGGGTTCTAAAAGTAGCTCAAAAAGTACCTTCAGATAGATAAATAACCACCTTAACATTTATAACTTTAAAAATACTGTGAGTCTTCTCTTTTTGGAACTTGGTCACACTATACCTCAAAAGAAAATGCCCCCTTAAAAACATTCTGAAATGTTCTAGAAGTATGTATTCTGATTGTGGAACTAAGCTTCGTTATGGAAACAAAATCTATGTGAAAGGCAGTTTCACTCTTAATCCTAATACCTTGACTTTATAGACAGAGGGTGACTATGCCTACTCAACAACAAACAAAAACAAAGAAACTGGATGACATAATCTCAGTTTTTCCAATGAATTAATCATCTTCTCATTTTAAACAAAAATACTTGATATTAACTGATGCACTTAACACACCTTCAAGTAAGCCAATGGTTATGGATATGCAGTGCAATGAGGATAAATCTGCCTAAAATAGGCAGTCAGCTGACTGGAACACTCAGCCTATAGCCTTCACAAGTGAGAAAAATTATTTGAAGACCTGACTTGTTGGGTATATAAACAGGTTACTTCAAACATCAGCTGTAACACAGTGAGTATATAATACTGGATCCGTTTACACTTGTTGACCGATTGCTTGAAAACAGCTAATTGTGAAAGGAACTTGGTATCTGCCTTGATTCAGGGATATCATAGATACACATTGGCCTCCTTCAAAATCTATATTTCCAATTTCAGCACACAGGTTATAAAAAGAAGTGCTTCTACTTTTCAGAAAAACTGGACTATGAAGGGATGAGTTTAGTTATTCAAAGGCAAACAATGCCTTTCAGTGGAGTTTACTGGGAACAGTATCGACCTCAAATCTTAAAATTATTATAATTTCTCCCTAATGTAGATTTAGTACACTGTTAAAGTGAATATCTGAAATTTCATAATTTTCTAAACCTTCAAAATTGTTCTACATCTTAAAAACCTATAGATGAGACAAAATCAACTTTACGTAATCATTTGCTAGTTAGAATATAGACTCTTCCCTTTTTTTTTTTTTTTTTTTAAAGACGTCCCTATTCTTTTCCCTTTAAAATCAGGGATTTTACAGGGATCAGGAATGGTCTTCAGGATTAGGAATGGTATTCTTTAAAACAATAGTAAAATGTGCAATATCTGTTAAATATTTATGTATAATTCTCATTCATGCTGTCAACAAGGCTGAAAACTAGCTGGTAATTTACTCACTTATATGACAGTGTAAATGCAACAATTGAGAGGAATAAGAGGAGGTGCCCTTACAGTGCTTAAGAAACCAAGCTGAAAACGGACTCGTTCAGGCTAAAGATGGAAGAACTTTATGGGAGACTTTACAATACATCTGCAGTCATTCATTTCCTAGGACTCTGCCATGCCTGTATCATCCATCAGAAGATAATTTTAAGCTCTAATTCCTTTTGGGAGTAAGCCTAGTAAAAGGGAACCTGCAGAGTCTAAGCAAAGTGAGGAAGTTCTGGCAAATGGAAAATGCATGGTTTTTATAAATGCTCAAAACTGCTCACCCTGCATCTTGGGCTTCATGGGCTCGAAGTATAGATAACAAGTTATTGTGCTGTAAGAATTCACATACAGCCGGGTAACTGCCAGAGACAAAAAGAAAAGAGAAGCATCTGTTATGAAATCATCAGGAGTAGCACAATTATCTCTAACATCCAGATCTGTGTGACCGGATCAAAGATAATCAAACATACATCATTCATGAAACAAGCCTCTCGACTCTAAGGCCAAGTTCACAAGGCCTTGTGGCAGAAAAAGAATCTACAGCTGTACTTTTTACGTAATCAGAAAGGGGTTGAAGTGTGTGAACTGGGGGAAAAAAACGTAAGTCATCATATAACAACATTAGGAAAGTGTCCACTCTCAGAAAAATCAATTTTTACAAGTCTACATTTAAAGACAAAATGAACAGAGCAGAACTATAACAAGATAATGAATTTCAAATATAATTCTCAATTTTCTCAAATATTGCACCATTTGTGCGTATGTGTGCATGTATGTGTACACAACAAAGATGACTGAGTTTGGAGGCAGAAGAGAATACATATGCTCTCTTCTGCCTCCTAACTATTTTTGTTTCTGTATCATATTGAACTATATTTTAGACCTTGAATTAAATCTCCCAGATTTAAGACTCCTCCCATATGGTGGGAAATCATGTTATTGCTTTATCTAACATTATGGGTACGATAAGATGATTATATCATTCAAAACCTAAACAAAATTATGGATGTTCACAAGGCCTGAAAATGTGTCCTTTAAATGTGATCAGCAGAACTTTATCTTGACTTATCTATCTTGACTAAATAAAACATCCAATATACAATTAAGTTTGTCTTTTAAGAGTCTCAAACTCAAATAACTTCATTATAAATGAAACTCAAATCATAAATTAAACTTGAAAAAAATTTTACAGTCATTATGTCTCTGCTCTAAGGACTTTTAATGAAACAAATGCATATTATAAAAAGAATTTTTTTCTTCTTTGAGATGGAGTCTCACTCTGTCGCCCAGGCTGGAGTACAGTGGTGCCAACTCGGCTCACTGCAAGCTCCACCTCCCGGGTTCATGCCAGTCTCCTGTCTCAGCCTCCCGAGTAACTGGGACTAGAGGCGCCCGCAACAATGCCCGGATAATTTTTGTATTTTTAGTAGAGACGGGGTTTCACCATGTTAGCCAGGATGGTCTCGATCTCCTGACCTCGTGATCCACCCGCCTCGGCCTCCCAGAGTGCTGGGATTACAGGCGTGAGCCACTGCGCCCGGCCAAAAATAAATTTTGACAATGCAAATCAAGGTACAGAAAACCAATACTCAAACTGCAAATATTCACTAGAACTTAAACTATATACCATTGAAAACATTTATCAATTATAAAAATAGCACTGCCGCCGGGCGCGGTGGCTCAAGCCTGTAATCCCAGCACTTTGGGAGGCCAAGATGGACGGATCACGAGGTCAGGAGATCGAGACCATCCTGGCTAACCCGGTGA
Source organism: Macaca fascicularis (assembly GCF_037993035.2). Classification (NCBI taxonomy): domain Eukaryota; kingdom Metazoa; phylum Chordata; class Mammalia; order Primates; family Cercopithecidae; genus Macaca; species Macaca fascicularis. Next base: position 106,742,167 of record NC_088379.1, read on the forward strand.
AACCCCGTCTCTACTAAAAAATACAAAAAACTAGCCAGGTGAGGTGGCGGGCGCCTGCAGTCCCAGCTACTCGGGAGGCTGAGGCAGGAGAATGGCGTAAACCCGGGAGGCGGAGCTTGCAGTGAGCTGAGATCTGGCCACTGCACTCTAGCCCAGGCGACAGAGTGAGACTCCGTCTCAAAAAAAAAAAAAAAAAAAAAAAAGCACTGCAGGGAAACATTCTAGTAGTATATGTTATTCAAATAATTTATTATTTATTATAAAATAAAATATAGTTTCTATGTTACACATTTTATACAAATTCCCTGACCAACAAGAAAAAATTATTAAGATAACAGACAGTTGGCTGGGCACAGTGGCTCAAGCCTGTAATCCCAGCACTTTGGGAGGCTGAGGCGGATGGATCACCTGAGGTCAGGAGTTCGAGACTAGCCTGGCCAGTGTGATGAAACTCTGTCTCTACTAAAAATACAAAAAACTAGCCAGGCCTAGGGGTGGGTGCCTGTAATCCCGACTACTCGGGAAGCTGAGGCAGGACATCACTTGAACCCAGGAGGTAGAGGCTGCAGTGAGTTGAGATCACGCCATTGCACTCCAGCCTGGGTGACAAGAGCAAAAAAAAAAAAAAGAAAAAAGAAAAAAGATAACATACAGTTATAGAGATACTGACAATAAAAAAGATTCACTTCTTTGGCAAAAAGGGATCTGAAACTGAAAACAGTCTCTGTTCATGTGCCCATGTGTAGTGTGTTTTGCAAGAGAAAGGGAGCAAAAGAGGAGATAACCATGGGGCCTCCACTTCCTAGTTGTCCCCAGTCAATTCAACAAATAAAACACCTAACTGATGAACATGAGTGTATTTTAGAAACTGGAGAGGATGGCCCAGTCTCTTCATGGAAACATGCCCATCTGGTACCCAGAATCAGGTGTTGACCAACATGTGTCTTCAAAGGCTTCTGTTCTGCTGAAAGAAAAAGTGAATATACGACCTTTCCAGATAAGTGTGTGACAGAGAAAAAAAAAAACAAAGAAAAAAACCACTTTACTTTCAGAGATACTGGTTGGTCTTTCAAAAACAGCAGATTTGTTTGGTATATATTAGCTATAAAAGGCCCAGCCAAAGGGGCACAGAATGGGTTCTCAATACATGTTCCTTCCCTATCTTTTTTCTTTTTTGAGGCCTTCACTTAAATTTCTTGTGCCTTCGCAAAGCTTCTGTATAGAAGTATGTTGTCTTGTTACCACTCTCAGACAGAGGTTGCCTGACTAGGTCTGTCACTTTTTTGCCCTTGGCAAATGACTTGGTTGCTCTTTCTTATTGCCCTTTTGGAACAACTTACACTATTCTTTTTTTTTTTTTTTCTCCCGGGTTTACGCCATTCTCCTGCCTCAGCCTCCCGAGTAGCTGGGACTACAGGCGCCTGCCACCTCGCCCGGCTAGTTTTTCTGTATTGTTTAGTAGAGACGGGGTTTCACCGTGTTAGCCTGGATGGTCTCGATCTCCTGACCTCGTGATCCGCCCGTCTCGGCCTCCCAAAGTGCTGGGATTACAGGCTTGAGCCACTGCGCCCAGCCAACGTACACTCTTCTTAAGAAAGAATAATTTTAAAATATTTTCTTCACACTAAGTTTGATACCCTTATGTGTTTAAGCTAAGTTTTTCCCCAGGAAAATATATATCTGATTTTTAATGGAAAGCTGAAAAAAAATAAAACGAATCAAGTGCCAATTTGCTAGGTCAACAGCATTAAGTGAGGAGTATTTGCATTATTTACTTGGAGGGAATTCATTTTGAAGAAAAACTTTAGACATTTTCAAAACATATGCCATCATATACTCGGCTTTTCAAAGAAATACCGACATTTTCCTCATAAACCTCGAAAATACTTGACTATCATCTATATTCCCACTGTTGCTTAACTACCTACCTAGGATATACAGAAGTTTCCAATAGTATTAGAAAAGAGAAACAGAAACTCTGTTACACTTTTATGATTTTTAATGGAAATGATCACAAACCACAAAATGTTCAAGCTGAAAAGCACTGCACACACACACACACACACACACACACACACACACAGAGAGAGAGAGAGAGAGAGAGAGAGAGCGCAAGAGAGAAAGAATGGCAGGAAAGGCATACTGCTAACAGTTAAACACCCCAGAGAGATGAAAAATACTTATTCCCCAGTAATTTATCAGAGGCCCAGAGATGATTGTTCCATTTATTAGAAGACAGTATTAGCTACAGGGAGGGCTGGTATAAGTTCAAGGCATGGTTTCTGTCCTAGGGGTATTTGTTTTCTATACAGGAACATAAAGCATTATAAAAATATTTTTAAAAAACTACTGTATTATAAAACACATCGAAGATAAAATGGTAGAAGTTTTACAGAGACATTATAAAGCAAGCAAGAAAGCATCGGAAATTAATCAGATAAATCTTTTTGAAAAATATCTATCTTTTGTTATATATTAAAAAGAATGATGTATGCAGATCGGTAGATAGAAAAGGGGTTAGAATTCTGCCCGGAAAAGGGGAGGGACCATCGGAAGCTGAGTGAACATGAGCAAAGGTAAGGAAGGTAGAAAAGAAAAAATGTAATAAATGCTAGAAAAATTGGCTTGGCAATAGGGCAAATAGTTACTATTAGATTAATTCCGTTTATTCTCTTGTATTTGTTTCTATATCATATTGAACTATATTTTCAACCTTGAATTTAATCTCTCAGATGTAACACTCTATAGCCATGACATAGCTAGTGGGCATTATTAAAATTTTTTTTTCCTAATGTTTTTATGCCTTTATAGATACTTTCCCCGTGCAGTTTTTCCTCCTGGAAAGGCCTGTTCTTCTGCCAAGTCTTAGTTATCACCTGTGAAGCATTCTCTTCAAGGTTATCTCACCTAAGGTGTACACAATTGCTGTATCCACTGTGTTCCTATATGTATCTAATATATCACTTATCATGTTGTAGTGTAAATTATGTTTATACTTCTGTGCTCCAGCAATAGTGAATGCCTTAGGAGAGGAACGCTGCTTTTTCATTTGCATTTTCATATCTTAAACGCTTAGCTGCAGTCTGTCAGCTTACTGGAGCTTACGCTCAATTGCTGAAGTAGCCTCAATAGGGTCAGTCAAGCAGGTGAGGGATGCAAAGGGTTTCTTTCCTTCCTCCCTCAGTGCTTTCGCGAAGCAGAGGCAGGCAGCCTGCAATGCCCTGCCAATACACAGGGAGGAAGCCACAATTTCTTTGGTGTCCTTGTCCTCTTCCAGATCCAGTAGTAGGGAAGACCCTGCCCAACTGTTCAACTACCCCTCTGTCTCTTGGGGCCTGGGAATGGGTACTTAGTCCCAGGGTGTCCTGGGGCTACCTGGATGCTGTCAGACCTACCTTTTCCTAGGACTTGCTGTGTTTCTTTTTTGCCCCAGGGTTCTTGATCTAATTTCATTTTTTCCCAGTGGGGATCAAGTCCTAAGGGGCCAACTCTTCCTGCCAGAACTTTTCCACATTTAAGTTCAGAAGTGGCGAGCAATTTTTATTTAAGGCAAACTTTTTAGTGAAGTAAAACATCTATACAGAAAAAGGCAAAAATCAACTTGATGACCTTTCACAAAGTCAACACCCCTGAAGCTGCACTCTGATCAAGACATAGAACATTACTGAACCCTAGAAACTCCTCATGTCTCTCTTACTGTCACCTCCTCTCTACGGGGGACCGCTATCCTGGCCTATAGCATAACAGATTCGTTTTCTTTGATGTTGAACTCATATTTTAATGGAATCTTACAGTATATATGGGTCACTATCTGACTTCTTTCACTCGTCATTATACTTGGGATCTTCAAGCATGTTGTTATGTGCAGTTTTGGTTAGCTCATTCTCATTTGTTGTATTTAGTTGTATAAATATATTAGAATTTATTATTCATTCTACTAAATGGATATCTGAGTTTTCATTTCTTGGCTGTTATGATTAATCTTGCACATGTCTTTTGATGCATTTATAGACACATTTCTAAAGGATATAAAATAGGAGTAGAATAGCTTGGTAATATGAATGTTCAGTTTTAACAGACAATGAAGCAGCTAATGTAATTTGGGAGTAGAGGTGAAGTAAGATCAGGTGACCTTCTCTGCAGAATTCCCAGTGTTGCTTCCCATCATACTCTCATGATGCTGCTTTCCCCGCCTGCAAAAATATTCCCCAGTGACTCTGGTTGGATATGGTCCACTAATCCTTTAAAACTCAGGCTGGCTAATGCCTTCATCATGAATAGTCCCTTGAACTAATCCATTCCCTTCTGGGGTTAGGACTTCTAAGACACTCACTCAGATTGTCTCTGTCTCTCTCTCCCACTACCCCCCAACCTGTGTGTGTGTGTGTGTGTGTGTGTGTGTATGTGTGTGTATGTGAGAGAGAGAGAGAGATAGCCTGCACATTTATAATGGTGGCACTATTCACTTTGCATTTTACTTGTCTGTTTCTGCTTCGTGGTCTCTGCTGCTAGACTGTCATTTTCTTGAAGGCAGGGACTCAGCATGTATAAAACTCAGTAGAGAGAATATACTACAGTAAATGCTCAGCTAATGTGTGCCAAATAATTGAATGAGTGGAAAAATTCTCAGAAAAGATACCCATGAATGGACCAGTATGAATTGGGCAGAGGAGAGAGGGAGGATACTAATGAAACTGGAAGCAGAGAGCTCAGGTGTGATTTCAATAGACTAAAAATAAAGGTCTTGAACCCACAGTGGGAAAGAGGAAAGGCAGCATGGTTAGGATGCTTGTGCTATTATAAAGATGTGATGACTGGTGGTGATTTTCAAAAAAAAAAAAAAAAAAAAAAAAGCAAAGACACCTGCTAGTCTGTATGGCTGGGAGAATGAACAGTAAACAAAAAACAAACAAAAAACAGGAGGAATTTTCAGTGGGGATTAAGCAAGTGGGAAAGTAAATAAGCCCTTTCAGGCAAGGTGAGTTTAGGTTAAGGTGAAAATGGAATCCCTAGATAAGAAGTTCCAGCAGACAACTAGTCATACAGGAATTGAGCTCAGGAAAGAAAAAGAGATGAAGGGGGCTAGACATAGATTCAGGAACTGGCCATAGAGTTTACAGTTTACAGTGAATCTAGGGAATCGGGTGTAGGTGTGGTTCCTAGAGGAAAGTGGGAAGAAAAAAATGTCAAAAGCAGAAGGAAGACAAAAAAAAAGCAGCAGGAAGAAGCAGGGATCACCCTGGTAAGTCAGAGGAGAATCAGGATATGTAAACAAGGAGGAACCAGAGGATTTCAAGACGGAAGGGGCTGATAAGAGTGTGAACCACTGCAGAGAAGCTGGGCGGTGTGAGAAGAGAAGGCTGCTGATTTGTGATTAAGGAACCAGTAGTGATTTGAGTGAGTTGCCACCTGCAGCTTCCAAAACACTTCAAAATCACTGTCAAGACACCCCTAAAATTTCAGAGTTTAGAAGAGCTTTAGGACGTCTAATTTAACTCACTCATTTTGAAGCAAGGTAAACCCAGGATACAAAGCTTATATGATTAATCCAAGGCAGAAATACAGATTGATAACCTAAACACCAAATCCAGCTGCCAGTTTTCATTGGTCTACATGAAATGAAAATTTGTCATGATCCTCACTAATCTCCAGAATCTAACACTTGGCCTGCTCCAAGTATCTCAATTATCTGCCTGAACATTATAGGTGTTATTTGAGTGTGCAAACTCTGGTCTAAGATTCTAAAAATAATGGTAGCATCGGGGCAAAATCATAGTTCTTATGGATTCTTTCCTCTCTGTCACATTGCCTACCTAATATAACTCAAGAACAGTGTTAAATTCTGACTGATGCATTTTTCTGCATAACTTTATTTTATTTAAATAATGGCCCAGAACACATGTTAGATAGTGGATACGGTGACACAGCAAAGTAAACATGCAAACTACACATACAAATCTTAAATAAAACTGAGAGTAGTAAATCAAAATACCTGCCAATAACTCAAACTGGTAATTGCCACTAAGGTTCTCTACCTATTTCATGGCTTGCTTGTGCCCACCTAGATCCACTTTATAAACCATAATCCCAGAGGATGCCTTCTACTTTCAAGATGGCACTAAAGACAAAAGGACCAAAAAGCTGTAGGAGAATGAGAGACATTTTTCTCCTCCTTAGATAAAACATAATCCAGACTGCTTTGACATTAGTTAGTCTATATATAGGCCACAGATTTAGATATTCAGCTATTTACATAATCTGTACTTGCTATGGCTAAAAATCATTTATTAGGAATGTTTAATGAGACAAGTGAAATAATCATAATGTTGAAAACAAAAGTGAAAATGTTTAATTCTCTAATTATCCTCTATTATTAAAGATGGTAGACTTTATTCTAAATATATAACATTATGTAAGTTCAGTATGGGACTCTGCTTAGAATATGATTTGAACAGCTGACACAAAAACTAATAGAATGCTATACTATTATTAATGTAACAGGACTTAATATCAAAATCAAGAGTTTGAATTTTGTTTGATACTATGTTAATGAAGTATAACTCAGTGATATCAAACAGGTAATTTAAACATCTAGGTTATAATTAGAAAGTTAACACTAGCTTTGGAAAACTGAACACATAACTTTGATGTACTTTAACAATGCCAACTTTTCACTATAAGTTTAAACATCTTTAATAAAAGATTACTCCCAAATTAATTACTGAAAATAAATTTTAGTCTTTTCAGAAATATTATACCATGTGTCTTCAATTCAGCCAAAATGGATTCATTAAACCAAATTTCCAAAATATAGAAGTGAACCATAAATTTTTTAAATAAATATACTTAGAACAAACCTCTCTGTTAATATTCATATAAAGAAAACTATACTTTGAAAGACGCTTTATAGTGCACAAGATTTTCTATTCATGAACTTTAATTTCTCAATCATATCAACAGATAAAAACCTTTTTTTCCCCCCATGAGAAAAACTTAGTATATGGAACAAAATGTCCTACTACTAAATAGGCATCTGATCAACGTTCTATAGAAGGATATTTGCTTACTTGAGAGACAGACGATACACGGCTGGATGTATTTTACAGAATTCTTCCAGGCTTGCCATTAGCTTAGCTGCCAGGGCTGGAACTGAGCATTAACTTCAGGGAACACCAGGTTAGGTTTTTTTTTTGGTTGTTTTTTTTGTTTTTGTTTTTGTTTTTGTTGTTGTTTTTGTTTTTTTCTGAGACGGAGTCTCGCTCTGTCGCCCAGGCTGGAGTGCAGTGGCACAATCTTGGCTCACTGCAAGCTCCGCCTCCCGGGTTTACGCCATTCTCCTGCCTCAGCCTCCCAAGAAGCTAGGACTACAGGCGCCCGCCACCACGCCCTGCTCTGTTTTTTAAATTTTTAGTAGAGACGGGGTTTCACTACTGAGATCATCCTGTTAGACAGGATGGTCTCGATCTCCTGAACTCGTGATCCGCCCCACTTGGCCTCCCAAAGTGCTGGGATTACAGGCGTGAGCCATCGCGCCCGGCCCAGGTGAGGGTTTTAAGTATCTAATAAGAAGAAGAAGAAAAAGAAGAGGAACAAGAACAAGAAGAAGAAAAAGAAGAGGAGGAAGAGGGAGGAGAAGAAGAGGAAGAAGTATTCTAAAATTTAAAATTCTAAACTTCTTCATAACCTCTTTTCTCTTTCACTCTTGCAACGTTCACATAAGCTGTATGTATAATGATAAGAGACTTCAGTGAAACAGGATGATCAGATCCAGAAGGATAAAACTGAGGTGACACGTCAGAAAGACAGTAGGGTCATGCAGCAACCTAATTGTGTTGCAGATTCCTTTCTGAAGTGATATAAAATGTCATGTAATGGGTAAATCCCTAGCGATTTGTAAATGTAAAAATTATTATAAAAATATTTTCTACTTGGTTTGTCAAAGTCCTAAAGATAAATATACTACGGCTCCTATATACTGTAAAGCTGCTCATTTTAATTTATCCAGGAAGCCTGATAAACAAATGTAACAATGAATTAAATATGATTCAATTAACCAATGTAAAGTTGTTTTTCTGATTCAAGTTATAGAAACTGGTAAAACTTTTAAATGTGATTACATAATTGAATTTTAAAAAATCAAGGCTGGTGTTAGATTTTTTTGGAACAGTGTTTTGTTATGTTTTGTTTTGTTTTTTAACACTTTTAAGTTCTGGAGTACATTTGCAGAATGTGCAAGTTTGTTACATAGGTATACATGTCCCCTGGTTGTTTGCTGCACCCATCAAGCAATCATCTACATTAGATATTTTTTCCTAACGCTATCCCTTCCCCAGTTCCCTGCCCCATGACACGCCCTGGTGTACGATGTTCCCTCCCTGTGCCCATATGTTCTCATTGTTCAACTCCCACTTATGAGAATATGTGGTGTTTGGTTTTCTGTTCTTGTGTTAGTTTGCTGCACTGGGGCAAAATCATAGTTCTTATGGATCCAGCTTCACCCATATCCCTGCAAAGGACATGAACACATCCTTTTTAATGAATGCATAGTATTCCATGGTGTATATGTGCCACATTTTCTTTATCCAGTCTATCGCTGATGGGAATTTGGGTTGGTTCCAAGTCTTCGCTGTTGTAAATAGTGCTGCAATAAACATACATGTACATGTGTCTTTATAGTAGAATGATATATAATCCTTTGGGTATATACCCAGTTATGGGATTGCTGGATCAAATGGTATTTCTGATTCTAGATCCTTGAGGAATTGCCACACTGTCTTGCACAATGGTTGAAATAATTTACACTCCCACAAACAGTGTAAAAGCGTTCCTATTTCTCCACATCCTCTCCAGCATCTGTTGTTTCCTGACTTTTTAATGATCACCATTCTAACTGACATGAGACGGTATCTCATTGTGGTTTTGATTTGCATTTCTTTAATGACCAGGGATGATGAGCATTTTTTCATTGTTTGTTGACCACATAAATGTCTTCTTTTTAGAAAGAAACTACCACACTAATTAGTGAGTGACCATCAACATCGAGGCAAGATCCTCCACTAGCAAAAAGATTATGACTAGCTGAAGGCTCTGATGATCATCAGCATTGTTTAGCAATGAAGTATTTTCTGATTAAGGTATGTAGATTTTTTTTATACAATGCTATTGTACACTTAATAGACTACAGTATAGTGTAAACACAACTTCTATATGCACTGAGAAACCAAAAAAATAATGACTTGCTTTATTGTAATATTTGCTTTATTGCGGTGGTCTAGAATCAAATCCTTAACATCCCCAACGTACACCTGTATATGTATACATACATATATTTCCCATTTACTTATTCACTTATTTATGTTTTCATTTTATAAATGCTAGTGAGCCTTCCATTTCTATTAAAGAAGTTATACAAACATTATAAATAAATTGAGAAATCCTAGCATTATGATGCAAACGTGTTCCAGATAGCAAGCTCTCTATTCTCACCTGTAGAAGTACGAACACCCCCTGACTGTGTTGTGAGTGAAATGTTCCTGAGTCTTCTCATTTCCAAAATCTTCCAGGGGGTCTGACCACAGGATATCACACATAGGTCCATATGCAGGTGGTTCTTTGAATCGGTCTAACTAAGAAAAATAGAAGACAGAGAGCAAAATACTAATCTTTGGAAACTTAGAATTCCGACAATATAAGAAACAAGCACTATGCAGAACCCATCCTCTTCTCACCAGCTACAGTTCAGAGTGAAATGTCCTCTACCTCTCTCTTCCTGTCCTTCTTCCTACTCGTTTTCCTATCCTTCATCTCTCTCTCCAATTTTCTTTCCAGCTTCCTTCTGATGAGATCATTTAGTATCCATCTTCGTCTAACCCTTTACCTCCCTCTTGACTCTATTATCTCTAGATTTAGCAGTTTCTCGTTTCTCCTATTCTACATTTTATCCTTCTCTCCTTACTTACTTTATCCAAGTGTTTTTGTCACTACCAGTTATTGTAACTCCACCTCTGTTTCATTTATTGAGAAAAGGCTTTTACTTTTTTGGGGGAAATTCCTATTACTGCCTCGATTAAACTATGATTTAGAAGTTTGGATGGGAAACAACTAGTTTTCATGCTTATGTTATATATACTTTTTATATTTAAGAACATGATTTTGAGAAAAGATGGCTTTTACTTTAAAAGTAGCCACTTGCTATATGATATTTTGGATATTACTTCATTATGGGCTATCTAGGTTTCTAATGATAAACTACAAGCCTACTGTAGTGGATCTTAGTGTGTACAAATATGAGTAATAATAAGCAGTAAAATAAACTCAACTTTAGCTGGTCAGTCTTCAGTTCACAGTTCTAAGCTTTATAATTTTACCTGAAGCCTTCATATGAAATCCATTTTCCAGCTATACATGTTTAGTGAAGTCACATTTCAATTTTAAAAGGTGCATTTAGAAGGCATATTAGAAATATCATCACTCGAAATAACATATCATGATCAATTTTAAACACTTCATCCTGATTAAACTGCAATTAAAGGATCTTTGGTGAATCAGCAGATATTATAAAGCTTCTTGAATAAAAGCATACAATAGCTATGAAAATCTATTAAGAATTGATATTCTTCATATTAATATTTTAAAACAATCCAATAAAGACAAGTGAACATATTTTGCTGACAACTAATCAAATTGTCTAATTTTTTTTTTCTGGGACATACAAGATGTAAGTAATGGTTTTGCTGCACACTACTTTTTATTAGTATCTACAGAGAATGAGGCAATATTTTACATTTTCAACACCCAATGAAAAACTTCAGTAAAACAAGACTCTATATTTCAACCTATGTTAGCCAAAAATATTCATTGCAAACTTAAATTTAAGAGATTTAAACAATTTATGCTTTTGGAACAATACATTTAAGAAAAATAAAACTTGTGTCTAAAAATATAGAACTTCTTTCTAAAAAACAAGAACTTATTAAGGGTAGGACAGTAGAGGAGGTGGAAAGTTTCTGATTAATATGAATCCCCAACTAAAGGTTTGGAAAGCTACCAGAATATAACATTTATTCTGGAAAAAGTATACAGTGCATTAAAAAAGTTAATATCATTGACAGGAAAAATAAACAAATAAAAAAAACTTGGATTGATATATAGCAAGACAAAAACCTAAAAATCATTTTCTGGCCATGTGCAGAGCTTAATGATATGTATGAAAATTGAATATAATATTTAAAATATCCAAGGAAGTAATTCCTAGGGATATTAGGTGATATTTTTTTAAAAATCTACTTAATTTAGGATGTGAAGTTTATTTTTTTTTTAAAAGTCCATCAGATTACAGAAGAATGAGCTGATTACATTCATACATAAAGAAAGAAATTTTTTTTTTTTTTTGAGATGGGAGTCTCCCTCTGTCACCCAGGCTTGAGTCCAGTGGCACGATCTCTGCTCACTGCAACCTCCACCTTCCAGGTTCAAGAAAGTCTCCTGCCTCAGTTTCCTGAGTAGCTGGGATTACAGGCATGAGCCACCAAGCCAAGCTAATTTTTGTATTTTTAGTAGAGATGGGGTTTCAACATGTTGGTCAAGCTGATCTTGAACTCCTGACCTCATGATCCACCCGCCTCGGCCTCCCAAAGTGCTGGGATTACAGGCGTGAGGCACTGCGCCTGGCCCAGAAAGAAACAATTTTATACTGAACCAGCATCATATCTCTACTGTACTTCAAAGAGAGAGCAAAGACCAATGCTCTATGCTCTAGAGAAGTGTGAAAGTGTCTTACAAAAATGGACACAAAGACACAGAGCAGGAAATAAGGTTTATTTAAAATTAAAAGCATGCATTTTCTTTCCAACAGGAAAATATATACATTATTTTTATACTTGAACACTTGAACCTCAATGACAGGAAGAACTTGAATGTTTTATTTTACCTAAAAATAGTTTGTCTCTAAAAACTAATGAACTCTAAAAGAATATTGAGTTCATGGTAATAGAGACTCATGGTATGTAAATAAATTCATAATTTACTAAAGTATTTCCTCAAAACTATGAGTTTCATGAACAAAAGTATTAAAGAAACACTACAAATGAGAGCTATATGAAAATGGTTATTCATTTTATAGTAGAGGTTTACAACCTTTTTGCTGGTGATTGTGTCTTAAACAAAATAGTCCAATAGCACTATCCTTTCTATTTACTCTCTACAGTACAAAACTCTATTCAGTTCTGTTCAAATAATGAAAACACTATTTTGAGCAAAGTTTTCACTAATTCCCCTTTTAAAGAGGACACTTAGGAAGTTTCTCATCTTCCATCCGAGGCCATGAAATCTGATCAAGGCAAGAGAATAAAACGTAAATGCATGTCTTTCATGCCCATCATTTGCTAACAGAAACTACTACACTTATTTGTAATTTGACCTTTTTCATTTTCCAAACCTATTTCAGTAAGTGGTTATCAGGTTAATATGATACATGGATACATGAATAGATAAAATATTTGCTTTACTTCTCCACTGAACACAATGGGAAAATACTGTTTACTAATTTAATAGCTTATGGCAGCTGATAGAATTAACTTGTAAATGTTGTTCAGCATATAGACTTCTCAGACTTAGCAATCAAGTTTCCAAACTCAGAAGAAATGGAAAAAAACAATTAAATGGGAATCAATCAAACAAGTGACAGCAAGGGAGTCTTTGTATGAATGGCCCTAATGATAACCAAGATCTAGAATTTGAACTGTGCCCATGGTTATTCTTAGTGAACCTAAACTTAAGAAATAAATTCTGTACACATTGAGATTAGTGCATCACTTATTTGAAGCCAAAGACTACCTATAATACATTAGGCTTAAATATATACTGAGTAGCACGTATCTTTAGAACAAATCTCAGCAAAATTCTAAACTTTACAGTTCAAATACAGTAATTTAGAACAATGTGACCAATTTATTCTTGCTAAAATTACTGGTGAGAATAATAATAAAAAGGTAGAATTATTTCCACCCCTCTATTCTATGGGATAAGTACAAGCATATTTTCTTAGGTCTCTAAAAGTAGAGGAAAGAAGATAAATATAGTTTTCAACTGTTTATAATTCCTCCAGAAAAAATTTGATTTAGACTTCCTAGGCAGAAAGCTTAATGGTGGGCACAAATTTTCAATAACATGTTATAAATATTAATGTGAAGAAATGATCATACTTTAAAATAATTCCAAGTAATATTATTTTAAAATGAGCTAAGAAAACATTTACATCGCTTTCTCTCTTTGGCCCAATTTTGGCACCAAGAAAAATACACTGAGATTTTTTATTACTCTCTATTTTTTCCCTTACATCATTGCAATCATCAGAGTTAGAAACATAACCAAAGAAATAAAAGATTGTCTATTGTACCACATAAAACTATCCCATGTTATTAGATTTATTTAAGAAAGAGACATAATCCACTTCCACATTCAATGTAACTCATCTTTTTGCTGATTTAAAAAACTGTTAATAGCCAATGCGAAACTGGAGTACTTCTTAAAAACTTCCTACAAATACTTCTTAAAAAGTACAGTTTTTCACCTATCCACTCAATAAAATTAATAGAATATTATCATTGTCCTTGTTAGATTGCTACTTAAAAGTTTCAAGTTGTAACAAATACTAGATTTTTAAAAAACCATAAAATGAACATAGTTTAACGGTTATGTTACAATATTTTCCCAAGGGCAAAGCAACATTTCTAGCATAATACATCATGACTATACAATGATTTGTTTGAAAAAAGCCAAATGGAAATGATAAGGCATATTTTTTTAGAGGTCAAATATTTTATATTTCCAGAGACACATGTCAGATGGTAAGACCAACTCTGAGGCTGAAGAGATAAAAACTTTTCCAAGTATAAATATATCTTCCTTTCTAGATAAAAATTTAACACAAAGGAGAGATTCATGACCACTTTAAATCATTTTAACTCAAAAGGAAAAAGTTAGTGATAAAGACAGGATAATTAATGTCTTCTATTTTTTACTGTAGCGCACAAAATGATTAGACTGGGAAAATAACAAAACTTACTTTTCTGATATCATCTAAGGTGTTAATCTCTGGAGACAAGCCACCATGTACACACAGGAACTGTTGGTTCATCAGGGCAGCCAAGGGAAGGCAGTCAAAGGCATCCATACAGGCGTCATATACGCGTTCTGAATACTTTATTTTACCTTTTAGAAGTGATTAAAAAAAATACTTATGATTTATAAGCAGGATAATTTCACTTAAATAGTTTCGGTTTTTTAAGAAGTTTTCTTGCCAGGACCATATTATTAACATAAAGGCACATACTGCAAAATTCCAAAATATAATTAAGATGTTTTGAAAGTAACATATTAATCTTTTATATCTAGCATTTCCTGTTTTTGTCATTCATTCATATTTTATAATTTTCATAACTTTTTGTATAGCAAGAGAATTTTTATATACATTCTGGCTATTTATATGCAGATGTCTCACCAAAAAAATGTAACTGAACAACTGGAAGACCAATAGAAAAACAGCCATAAAGCTGCTTGATATTCCTTAATGATTTTGTAGAAAAGCAGATGGCAAGACATTTTCTAAAGCTGCTTCTATCTCACTGCACATTGCTTTTCCCATGACTTACATCTAATGTTTGAAGAGGATAAGTCTTTATGCTCCACTGAATATAGGACTAAATGAAAGAGAAAAATATTGATATGTATAGAGAGATTCCCTGCTCTTCCATTTAATTGTATTTATATATAAAACAAAAATGTAAGATTTTATACCTTTGTAAGATTCAGCGAATAGTAAGAAAAATTGTAAGGGGGAAAAAGAAATTGAAAAAAGCACTCCACACTCCTACTGTCTATGTCTAAAGAATGACATCATCTTCAGTTTTATAAGATTCACTAGAAGCTAGTATTTATTTATTGGGTCCAAAACAGAGGCATAGGTTGAATTTGCCCTCCATTTGCGTTTCTTGAGTAATGCGAGATTAATGGGTAGAATTAGTGTTCCAAACAGTAGTATCCCTAAATCATTTGTTTCTTAGGATAAATTATATCAAATTTTAATTCAAATTTTTCAATCACTTTATAAAGAAGTTCTAATTTAAAAAGAAATTCTGAATTCTCATAAATGTCCATGGTTTGAAAGAAATATAGGATAAGATCAAAAAGTGTCACTTTAAGTTTTTGACTTTTAGGCAATGGATTATATTGTATGTATCTTAGTACTGATTAAAATTACTGTTTAGCGTATATAGTGTTAAAGAAAGGAGACTGAAGTATACTTACATTCTTGTTTAAATGTGAAATACTCTGTTAGATGTCTACATTCATGATTTCCACGAAGTAAAAACAGTGTTTTGGGGTAAAGAATTTTCAAGGCCCACAAATACAGCACACACTGGGAAAAGTAAAAATCATATGAAAATAAATATTTTTCCTTAATACCTATGTATTTCATTGCTCACATATCATAAAGACATGAATAAAATGTATTACCATGACCAAAAGTCCCCCAAAAGGCTGGACCTTGGTAGAGAAGATACTGACAATCAAACAGGAAACATTACTTTGGTAAAAAGCCAGGTCCATCTACACCTAAAACATACATACACACACTGAAGATCATATACCACAAGAAAACAATGGATTACATATAGTCAACAGAAGGAGAATTATGTGGCCTGAGGAGATCGGGAGTAAAAAAAAAAAAAAAAAAAAAAAAAAGGAAGAGGAAGAAACTTAACTAAAATATACTAGAAATAAAAATATGCTGGTGTAAAAGGATGAGAAGAAATACTGGTATATGTAGTGAGATTCCCTGACCACCTTCAGTTTAATCAAATATATACATAAATCAAAAACTTAAGATTTATATACCAAAGACACTGACAGAAAAGACAAGATGTTGGGAGAGAAGGAGGCAGGGAGCTAGAGATGAGGAAAAGTAATAGAAAATAGAGATGCAGTTCAAGTTAGGCTGAGCTTGTCAGTGCTTTGCCTCCTCATTTGGTCGTACTTTATCTTTTCAATCCTTCCATTTCTGTTACCTGATTTTTAAAAATAATTAGCTTTATAAAGAGAAGTCACTTTATTTTACTTATTAATCATTAATCATATTGTGCCAAAAGCTATGGGATACACTTCATATACCTTAAGACTCTCAACTTAGTTACTTGGGCATTGCAGTCTGTAAAAATGATGGTCAATTATGCATTCACCAAGTTGGGAATACATCTACATTTGACACAGTCTTCCTGGAATGAGCATTAAGTCAACTGAAATACTCAAGTATTAACATCAGTAATTTGTTATCATCAACTGACATTTGTTAAGAATCCATAGGCAACAGAAAACCATGCTTTGAAAAGCAAGTATGCTCTTTTATCCTCATAAAACCTGCATTCCCAAAGTGAAGCTAAGAAGATACAAAAACTACAAAAATATTGAGACAAGTCTAATTCTGGTTACTAAAATCTGAAACTAAAATCAGTGAGATTTATACATTAATAATTGGCTTTCCAATACAGTAGATATCCTGGATAATATCTATAGGGAAAAGCTGCTGACAATTTATTTGTAGTACTACTTGTAAAGAGTAATCATCTCTCTTAGTTTATATGATAATTTATGAAATGAGTGAAAACTAATTATGTTTGACTACACAGCCCAAGTTTTGGAGAAAATACTAATTATCAGAACAAATGTTTGTATTTTGTTGTTCAAGCAAGATATTATCTCTATGTAATTATGATTGAAGTAAACAAAATAATAGGTTGACATTAAATTATATATGTTACTTTAAGTTTCTAATTACCACTTTCTGATTATAGTTATTAGCTACAGTTCACATGACTAATGATATTAATATGTCTGAAAAGTTGACCAAATGGCCTGTACAAGCGATCCTTAAAGCATCATGATCTGTTGATGTATGTAAAGTTTCCTGTTACCTCAGTGAGCAGTCCGGTACCTTAATGAGTCTCTGCTACGGATTGGGTTTTATAGCTGTACTACGTGTTTCAATAAAAAGAGTTTGTATTACTCGAGCTTGTCTCACATTTCAGAGAAGATATTCATAAACTATTATTAATATCAATGGGAGGAATGTCTCCAATTTAAAATGCCTAAGGCTGTACCTTAATCTGAAAGTTATATATGTAGTTTTCCAAAGTAGTCATTAATTTAGGATGTCTAGTTTGGAATATGAATGGATATGAAAACTCCTTTAAAAATATATTTGCATGTTGAAATTGCTATTTTGAATATATTTTATTTATATGCTGGGGGAGATAATACATGTTTTGAAGGCACGTAGGCTACTTTTTTTAAAGTTTTTTTTTTCTTTAAGGAAAGTATAATATATCCAGTGAAATGTCCATAACTCAAATCACAGGTTAATTAATTTTTACACAAATCCCCTGAAACCACTACCCAGATCCAGTTACATTTCAGCATTTAGAAGGCTCCTTTCAGCCTCCTCCTAGTCAATATTCTTTTGGAAATGTCATTATAATTCTGACTTCTTTAGATTAGTTTTGCCCGTAACAATTTGTTTTAAGGCAAAGCTCTACCTCTCCAATTAAAATCTGAACTGCAAGTTTTTAACCCCACTCAAATATCACTAGAGGAATCACATTCTAGGACCCACATTTTCTTTTTTTGCTATCTGTTGAGACCTTTTTCTGACATTAGCATGTGGCTTTATCCCTTCCAGTCTTAATTGCCATAGTTCTCTCATAACTGAAACCTCAAAGCGGGATATATAAATGCACGATGCTAAATATTTCTATCCTACATATTTATACCTTTTAAATGATGCAACATACATTTAATATCCCTGATTATTTAATGCATATAAAGCACCTAGTATATGATAGGAGTTGAGGAAATATTAGTTCCTTTTCTGTAAATGAAGAAGGAAAGAAAGGAGGGAGGGAGGCAGAGGAAGGAAGGAAGGGAGGAAGGAAGGAAGGGAGAAAGGAAGGAAGGGAGCGGGGGTGGGAGGGGAGAGAAACAAGGAGAGAGAGAGAAATAGAAGGCCGAGAGAGCGAGAGAGAATATAACTCAATTTCTAAATTCTTGGCTCAAAATACCCTAAAAATAAGTCTTTTCACATTTTATTTCCTTCTCCCCTGTGACAAGAATAAAATATCTTCCCAAACATTGACTAAAACCACAAATGCAGCCAATATGGAAGATGTGGCATGGTAAATGAAAGGGCAAGGGTGGACTGGAGGTGGAGCCCTGCCAGCCTTCTCCCTCAACATCTGGTGGGAGAGAGCTGCCAAGTACAACACTGTCTTCCCTACAACTATTTTACCATCTAAAGCTCTAACATTCTGGAGAACTGAAGATCTTCAGCAAATCGTAACCTGATAGTTTTTTAAAAAAGGGAAGTCTCGTAAAAAAATCACAATCAATGAAAGCAGCAAAATACAATCAGTTAATTGTTTATTTTTGTCTATGTGGTATCAGATGGCTAATTTGAATCAAATTTTCAGTGAATTAATTGGTTAAGGTAGAAACAAAGGGCTGTGTCACACCGGCCTTTTCTGCATGGTGAGATGTAAATGAGGTACGCTAATCACTTCAACTGGACCCCTATTGTCTTTCTATTCTGACTCTTAATTAAACAAATATTTACACTTTAAGGTTAGTTTAGGTTACTCAATATGAAAGACTGAGCATCCTCTAGTTTTGAAATTAATTTTTTGCCACAGACATAGCTTTCTCCTGTTTAATTTTCTCCTATCTTCCCCAATGAAGCAGCACTAAGAATACAATTTTCTTCGTTAGTTTAATTGGTTCACTGATAATAACAGTGCAATGATTTACTTTGTAATTTATGCTTTTAATGATAAGTAGTCTTGAAAATTGCATAGAGAAGTACAGAAGGATGTAAAAGAGGAAGCAAGGAAGTAAAAAATAAAATGGACAGCTTTAGGTATATATTAATCAGCTCTTTACTCGTGCTGTGAAACATTCCAATCAAAAGTGCTGCCTCTCAATCATTGGACAATTAAGTGAAGAATTTGCATCAGTTGGGAAAAGAACCAAACTCTTGAAATGTCAAATGTAGCTCTTCTAAGACATCACTTGCCTGGTCTGACAGGTACGTAGATAGGCAGCAGTGGAAGAGCAATGCACCATAAAGGCTACAGGGGGACAGCCAGGCAATTTCTTCCTCAAGTCTGTGGCATTACTCTATCGCCTAACATCTCTTGTGGTGCCACTTGCTTGTTATTCTCAGGCAGAAGCATGGAACATTGTATGGTTTGCTGTGGTTCATTCTGGTCTATGAATTCACAGCTAATAACCACAACTCTTCACACTTAAACCTGCTTGAGGCCTGGAGTTGAGATCTGGATCTAAGTTGAGAAGCCAGCTCACTTCTAAGCTCAAGGCAGTGTAGTGCAAAATGGCTAGAAAGGGAGTTTGAGGAAGTGAATAGAAGGAAACAGCTGTGCGTGCCTGTTTGCAATTCTAAGTTTTTCCTTGTGTTCTCAGAAAAACTACTCAGCATAGACTTATATATACACATATGCTTGATCAAAGAGATTAGGTAGTATAACGCAATCATCGGAAAGAGCAGTATTTGGTGTAAGACAAATTATTACTCAAAACAAAATCACCTCTTTCATCACTACTCAAAAGCTTGCTTGTCTTATTTGGGCTAACTTTGTGGGAAACGATTTCTAATTTTGGCAAAAGGAGAAGACTGGGGTGGGGGTAATGCATAAAATGAGCTCTATGTACTGCCCAGAGCACATTACCTAGTGCTTATAAATATACCCAGCAGAGACTGTTTGAAATCTGAAATTACCCTTCAAAGCTGACTCGGTAAAAATTAAACTGAAGTGCTCCCCTTTGCCCAGGGGATAGCCAAAGGAGAATACCTGCAGTGGAGCCCTGAATTATTGAGATGAATTGAGATCCTTTTGAAGCCTGTTAGGATAATACACACTGGAAAACTGAGCTCTTATTTTAGGATTTTTCTTAAACCAACAGTATCATACTCACAGAAAACATTTTATATTTAATGCTTTGATCTTCAGATTAGATAGACAGGGAGAAGGCTGTGTGTACATGTTTGTACAAGCATGGGTGAATATAATAGTGTGTACCAGTTTCTGCATTACTGATTTTTGTGTGTGTGTGTGTGGTGCTTTGTGGTACATGTAATGAATATACTATGGCAAAAGCCTGGCGTTAATGGAAGAACACAGGCTTTGAGTCTCAGCACTGCCATTTACCACGTGTGACCCCTGAGCCTCAGTTTCTACACTCATAAAAGAAACATATTTACATGTTCCTTCCAAAGCTGTCAGGAATAAATGAGGTCATTTAAACCATGAAACAATAGCATTTACAACATGCTAACAATGTCAGTTTCTTTAATCCACAATAAAAAATCCTTAAAGTATTTTCAGTAGGTACATTTTATAAAAATGTCCATGCTGTTTTACATACGGTATCAATGAGCCATTCCAAAGCCCCTGAAAAGTCACAGTCTAATTAAAATGGAACATTTCACATACAAGCCATTTTGTCATTTTTGTATGTATGTGGAAAGTCCCTGGGTTGTACTCTCAGACTCTTGAAGTTTAATTAAAGAGCTGTTTTTGAACATGAGGACTCCAATACATGCAACTTAGAACTTTTAAATACCCCATAATTCCTACACTTGATATGTCACCAACATCCAGTTTGATCCTTTGCTTGAATTTCAAAAGGAACACACTAAACAAAACACAGCAAATTTCATAGTTCAAATATCTAGATTAATTGTAGACTTTTAAAAAATGCTGAGGAACAAATTAGTGATTATTGCTACTTGATATCTTCTTTTTCTTTTTTAGATGGAGTCTTGCTCTGTCGCCAGGCTGGAGTGCAATGGCGCGATCTTGGCTCACTGCAACCTCTGCCTCTTGGGTTCAAGCAGTTCTCCTGCCACAGCCTTCTGAGTAGGTGGGGCTACAGGTGCATGCCACCACGCCCAGCTTACTTTTGTATTTTTAGTAGAGATGGGGTTTCACCATGTTGTCTAGGATGGTCTGGATCTCTTGACCTCGTGATCCGCCTGCCTCAGCCTCCCAAAGTGCTGGGATTACAGGTGTGAGCCACCAGGCCCGGCAACATCTTTACTTAAAAAAAAAAAAAAAAAAAATTCTAAAATGCTCTAATTAAAAAAAGTTTAGAAAATTTCAGGTGGTTTGAGGACAGAGATTCAGAAGCTTGCACTCTTCAAGTAAAAAAAAAAAAAAAAAAACGAAAACAAACAAACAAAAAAAGGTAAATAAAGAACAATAAGATTAAAGAATATTTTCCAAAGATGGAGTTGGTGGGACAAAGAAGGAAAGTCCAACTATGCCAACTGTTACTCAAGCCACACATGATGTAGTACCATATTAAAAAATTAATAAGCAAGTGTTGTTGCCTTTGATTACCTTTGGAAAGACAGGAAGTTGTGAAAAATCACAAATGTTACAATAAAAAATAAATTCCAACGTAGCACAACATCATTTGACTGACAAAAATAATCACTCCAACATGATAGTCTCGGGATTTCCTCACTCAGAATGCAAGCTTCAAAGAAAGTAGAATGCCTATTTCATTCATCCTCAAAAACTTTATTATGAGTGCTACAAACGTTAAATGAATAAGATGAATTTAAGAGTTACTAAAACAATTTTTAAAATGTTCACTTGGATTCTACGTAACCCAGGCCAGATTAGAGGCTTACACACTTTGCAATTTGAGCACTTTGGGAGGTCGGGGTGGGAGAACTACTGGAGCTCAGGAGATGGAGGCCAGCCTGAGCAACTTAGTAAGACCCTGTCTCTACAAAAAATAAAAATTAACTGGACATGGTGGTGTATGCCTGTGGTCCCAGCTACTTGGGAGGCTGAGGCGGGAGGATCACTTGAGACAGGGAGATTGCAGCTGCAGTCAGCTGTGACTGTACCACTGCAGAGACTGAAGCTACAGTGAGCTATGACTGTGCCACTGCATTGTAGCCTGGGTGACAGAGGGAGACTCTGTCTCATTAAAAAAAAAAAAAAAGAAAGAAAGAAAGAAAGAAAAAAAATTCTACATAACCCTAATTTTCAAGGAGAAGAACAGAAATCCTTGTCCTTCCATTGCTGTTTATTGCCTACCACAGTCTTCCTTAAACCTGGCCACATATGGAATCTTATGGCCATATCAGTAAATTGTGGCTCATGGGATACAAGTTGAAGGAATTGGGCCACTTCTGGGAAACATCCTTAAACAGGGTATGTGTATACCCTTCTCATTCTCCCTTTCCTCTTTGTTGAGTATTATGTGGAGAAATGATGGTTGAAGCTGATGTAGCCAACTTGGGTCACTAGGCTGTCTTTGGAACAAGGCCATGAAAATCAGAGCAAGAAAGCAGATGGAGCCTAGGCCCTGTCACCATGCTGTGCCACACCAGTGTTGGCTTGCTGTCTATGGGCTTTTCACACAGAAAAACTTCTATCTTGTCCAAACCACCATTATGTAGGGGTTTTGTTTTGTTGTTAATCCTGGCAGATACCAGTCCTAATGTGATATAAAGGTCTTACAAAATTAGTACTCAATTGCTTTTCCACTAGTTAAGCTGATCAGGCTGGCCCCAAGAACAAAAAACAATGTTAGCAGAGTTCACTATTTCTTCCTCTGTACTTTCGCTCACTTTAATTTCCTTCCTAGCTAAATCTTACTTGTTCTTTGATTCAGTCTTCCCCAAACATGTGTGCTCTCAATATTCTCTCTCTTTTCTCTAATCCAATCACACTTATTATTTTGTATCTCCTTTATCACAAGGTTTTAATCATCCATTTAAATAACTGAACCCTGGATAATCACCTATTCCAGGCTTCTGATTCTATACAGATTTTTATGGTTCTGTTTTGCAACGTAGATTTAGGTTTCTAGAGAGCAAGAATGTATGTTACATTTCTTTAAATTCCTCGCAGTCCTATTCATAGTGCATATACATTTTATATACTTGTTTATCAAATGGAGGAAATACCAAGAATTTATCTTGTCTTTTGAGATTTATATACCATCACCACTCCTTCTTCCCTCATCATCACCAGGAATAATTAAGAAATCTGTCATCTTTAAATGCAGACGGGATTATTATGCTGGTGGAAATACATATATGTCTATATAAACTTTCTGTGTCCGCGTGTAGTCAGTGACTAAAGGTGAATTAAATAACCGAAAAATAAAACTGATACAATTTTATAAACAAAAGCTGTTTAAGGATGACACGTTTTTCAACATTATACATCCCTTTAGTAAATAAAACACTGTAATAAAAATTTGGAAACACAGGATATTTTTCTACGATTATTATGAATATATGATGTTGGTGTGAGATTATAATGTTGATTTCTCTCTAATTAAGAGTAATCATTTTCCTTTTTAATGATCTTTTTTGATAGCACATGTCAGATACTATACATGAGGTCTGATTCTTTAAAACTTACTCAATTTCAAACCATTTCTTTCAATAAATTATTTATTAATACACCATGTTAGGCACCAGGAAGAACAAAAATATGAATAAAACAAGGTCTCTGCCTTTATTTTGAATGTAGTTTTACTTACCTAAAGCAGATGCAGATGGGAGGCTGTGGAAGAACCTCTACTTAAAGGTTATCTGTTTTGTTTTAATTAATGAGTTTGACAAATTACCCTAGTTAGATGACAGGTGCCAAAAAAGACAAAACATAGCAGCTGTAAGTGTACTCACACATACACAATCACAGACAGAGACACAGGCAGTTTGCTACCAATTTACAAACGTAAGTTACTGTCTCACAATTATAAGGCATAAACATGAAAATACATTCCTGCTTATTTGATCAACATTGATTAGTTCTTTCAATGGAAAATGGAATTATTTACTATAAAACAAGACGTAATTTTTGCAAATTTGCAAATATGTAAAATGTACAAAAGGCAAAATCTTACTATTTACCATTTTTTTTTTTGCATCTCTATTAAAAAATATGGGAATCAAGCTGGGCATGGTGGCTCACACCTGTAATCCCAGCACTTTGGGAGGCCGAGTTGGGCGGATCATCTGAGGTCAGGAGTGTGAGATTACCCTGGCCAACATGGTGAAACTCTATCTCTACTAAAAATACAAAAATTAACTGGGTGTGGTGGTGGGCGCCTGTGATCCCAGCTACTCAGGAGGTTGAGGCAGGAAAATGGCTTGAACCCAGCAGGCGGAGGTAGTAGTGAGCAGAGATCATGCCACTGCACTCCAGCCTGGGTGACAGAGTGAGACTCCATTTCAAAAACAAACAAACAAAAAACACATGGGAATCAACTGAAAATAGAATATGTAATACCCTATGAATTACGTGAATTAAATTTCATTGTTAGAGGTTTCCATAAGGCAATAACATTTATTGCTTTTATTTTTTTGAGATACTGTTGATCCATAACTGAACAGCAAAGAAGACATGATGTAGACTTACTTCGATACTGAAGTACCCTCTGTCAACATAGTCCCCTAAGAAGAGGTAGCGAGTGTTGGCAGGAGATCCCCCGACTTCAAAGAGCTTCATCAAGTCAAAGAATTGTCCATGAATGTCCCCACAAACTGAAAGAAACAAAATTCATTTTATGGTCATATTATATTAGGACTTTGAATTAA
Organism: Macaca fascicularis; assembly: GCF_037993035.2. Classification (NCBI taxonomy): domain Eukaryota; kingdom Metazoa; phylum Chordata; class Mammalia; order Primates; family Cercopithecidae; genus Macaca; species Macaca fascicularis. Next base: position 106,766,864 of record NC_088379.1, read on the forward strand.
ATAATAAAATCACAAAATTTTAGAGCCAGAATTAATTTCAAGTTTATCTAGGCCAAAACATTCTTTTGCGGAACAAGAAATAAGACAGAAAAGCTAAGTATTTTGCTCAAGTTTCCAAAGTTAATTAGTGGCAAACCTGGCTCTAATGTCTGAGTCTACTAGTATATAGATTAACTTAAAAAAAAAAAAAAAAGGAGAGAATAACAATAATAGCTATCATTGTGCACTTAAAAATTCCGTATGAGACACTGCCAGGATGTTTATACACATTTTTAAATTTAACCCTAATAATGCCAAGAAATATGTTTTCATTTTGCAGGTAAGAGATGACACCAAAGAATGGTTCAGGAATTTGGCATAATCTATGTACAACTGAGGTCTGAATACATGGCCACTAAACATTACTGCCTCCTGAAGAGAAAGAAATGTGGATATGTATCATAAAACCTGCATTTCAATGAATCTAAAATGTTATCCATTGTAAGACACATCATTAGTTTACGTACCACTAAGAAAGGAAAAAAAAAAAAACCCAAACTTAAATTATAAAGGAGCATTTTAAAAAAATGTTAAAGTGAAAAAAAACTACAAGTATTAAAAGCTGTGAAACATTTTTTGTGTACAAAAAATTACTGGGAATTGGTATTTCTTAACATTCTCACTTTCTCTTTTAAACCAAGTTTCTTGGAAGAGCTATTTTGTCTCTTTTGAAAACCCACTTATTTAGTACTTATTTCATTTCTACTTTCAGAACTTTAAAAATAATATTTTTATCTCTATTACACAGATAAGGAAATAATATAGCTTAGAGAAGTTATGTGGCTTGGTAGGGTCACTGCTAAAAATAAATGACCCAGGGCTTAAATTCAGATTCACCTGATCCAAAGCTTTTTCTGTCAGCCACCACATTATGGTATCTTTGATATTTTTATATATTTATATTAATATATATGTGTGTATGTGTATATATATTGTGTAATATTTTTAAAATTTTGTGCTTGAATGGTGAACATGATGTGGCTGCTTTTGCAACACTAAGAGGTACATAGAATGAATGCATTCGTGAATAAGAAATCAGGAGGCCAAAAGTAGATCTTAACACATTATATCCTGCAATTACAAGCAAGTTATTAAAATGTTTTAAATTTTATTTCCTTACTTGACAAAACAGATCATAGGAAAAAAGAGTCAAGTGGGTTCAATGATGAAATAATTATAAAACAATGAAATAAAAATGTTACATGCTATAAATTCCTGTCTTTACTATCAAGAATTAGCTACTAAGAACCACAGCACTATAAGCATGAAGCAGGTACAGGTGGATTCCATTTTAGAATGTCTGCACTTGGTAATCTTAAATACCAACAAAATTGATGTAAATAACAAGGAGCTTTAACTACTAATGCATCCCTTTGGTAGACTCCAATCATATAGCTTCTTCCCTCTCTTAAGCATGAGATACACAGTAGAAACATCAGAAACATATTCTCCCATTTTTGAAAAAATATGTTTTAAAAGACAGTTTATAAATAATTTTTTTATTCTTAGAGCTGAGCAAATAAATCCATATTCTGAGGCATTAAGAAGTTGGTTTGTGAGAGACATATCATGTGCTTTCTTATAATCATATGTGATATCTAACCCAAGGGGAAATAAAGAACACTGGATGAGATGGTCCAAGCACTGCCAGACATGGAAGCCAGTACCTGCTCTGGGGACTTTCACAGCTATATTTGGAGCTGTGAAAACTAACATAAATAGTAAAACACTTCTTAAAACTTTTATGTATTTTTATATATGTACGTATATATAATATGATATGAGCATAATAATTTTAAAAATATCCATCTTAAAATCTTAATTAGCACATTTTTGTTACCGAATTTTTACATGGCAAAGATAAAGCTTATTAGCTAACAAGTAATAATATAATTACTCTTCTACCTATGTATCTATTAAAATTATAGTTGGTATGGATTACTTATCACAAGCACCACTTTCTCTCAAATTGTAGGAACCTTTTTATCTGTCATACATATGACATGTTTCAAACCAAAAATTACAAAACAGAAAACATATGGCTGGAAACCATGCCTTCACGTGCTCTCCATTAGGTTTGGAAGTTGAAGGAAGGAACTTCAAGGGAACAAAATATGAAGCAAGACATTTCCTTGCAACTAATTTTATGCAGCCCTTCACATGTCAATAGGTGTGACGCTGACACTTTGTAAAGCCCATGTCTTGCTACTGGCTCTCTCCCTCTCCTTGTTGCCCAACAGAGAGGTGAGGGTTAAACACTTGTAAGTAAAGCTCAGGGAAAACAGGAAGCCAAGTGAGGAGCAAAGACACAGTCTTCAGATATTAGTAGGAATTTCTACGGCAAGTTTAACAGTCATATTTTAGGCTGGTATTAAAACATCCCCAAGACAAAATGGTTAATCAAAGGTATTAGAGGCAGTGTGGGGTATCATTTAAAGGCTTGGTCTCTGGATCCACACTACCCAGGCTCCAACCCTTGCTGTATTACTTACTATCTGAGTGAACTTGGACAATTCACTCAATTTCTCTGAGCTTTAAATGTATTTATCTATAAAATGGGGGTGATACTGGTACCTGACCTTATTGGGCTATTGTAAGAATTAAACGTGTTAATATCATAACAGGCTTAGAAGAGTTTCTGGAGTCTAATAAGACTTTAACAAATGCTGTATCAAAGTGGCATTTCAAAATGGCTGTATTTAAAATGTCAAGGTCCCAGACAGAATAGAATTCTGGTGCTTGGAGATGGGGGGAATAAGGAGTGGAAGGCATTTTGGAGACATTCTAAAGCATCTTCTTCCTTTCTCTCCCCCTTCTAGCTTCTTATATCCTTTTTATCCTTCCATTTTAATTCCTGGCCATGTCAGAAGATTCAAGGATAATTGCTTTTTACCTCTGTATTATGTAAATGACATAAATACCAAGACATTAATTTAGGTTGTAAACTGCGGGGTAGGCATTAAGCAGTTATAGCAACTAACATACAATTGAAGCATAATCTGGCAGCTAGAATGAAAAAAAAATGTCTCTAGACAATGCAAGCATTATGAGGGTATTTTTTTTCTTTTGCTGAAGTATAGAAGCACATTATCATGAATTCAGTTTTCTAAAAACAAAATTAATCTCTTCTTCCTGGTCTATAATAACTTTGTGATAAGAGATAATCTCAATGATTTACAAGATCACTGCAATAATTGGATTTTGGCTTGATGATATAAAATACAAAAGAGTAATTGCTGTAAACTCTGCATGGAAAACAAAATACCCTGAAATCTAGTTACACATCTGATCATCACACTGTCACTGACTTTACCTTAGAATTGTCATAGGTCTTTTATAGAAAGACCACCTATCATAATGTTCAGTAAAGGAAAATGACGTGCATACATAATCACAGAAAAATTCAAAGCCCAATAAAACAGTAACTCAAAATAAAACATAATGAAAAAATGGAGGTATTTTCTTCCTCGAATTTTCATAGGCTGCCTTCCTTTCATCCATAAGGTCTCAGATACACATCACATGCTCAGTAAGGTCTTTCTTGACCATCCTATATAAAGGTGCAAACTCTCTCCACTATCATCCTTTACTTTCTTCACAGTAATTATGCCACAATCAGCATTATCTAGTTGATTTATCTGCATGCTTGTTTCTTCTCTGATTTTTCCCACTGAAATACAACCACTGCTAAGCTCGATAACTTGTCAGTCTTGTCCGCCATATCCCCAGTGCCTAGACACTTGTGTGCCCAGGAGGCACACAAGAAACACCTGCCGTGCTAGCATTCTTCTGCTGGGCCTACGCCATGCTTAATTTGAAAATCCTTAACTAAGAGGGCAAAGATTTTGAGATGCCCTTGGGATTGACAGAAATTGACAAGTTTGTGGAGTTTGCTTTGATGGAAACCAAAGGCCTTCAACTTATCTGAGATTGTGCTGATTTTAAGCCTGTAAGTCACAGGTTTCAACACAGTGTGCAGCAAGTCTGGGGTAGAATGTGGAACCTCCACACATCTTACGGTTATTTTCCCACCTAATTCTACATCAGAACCACTGGGAGAGGTTTCGAAATTACAGATTTCTGGGCCCTGAATCAGAATCTCCAGAGATGCAGATTCACTAACAAGCTCCTGGATCTATCCTTATCTATTCAGTATGACTAAATACACCTATGCTTTTGAGCCTCTCATAGCACACACAGCCTTCATTCTGCACACTAGTATGGTCCTCCTCACAGGGGCTATGTGTGGAGGAGATGAACATTGGAAAGGCAACCTCTTTCATTGCTCATTCTAGGTCGCTGTGAGATTAGGACTTCACTATTATATGAAAGAATCATAAGTGACTGATGGCATCTAGGAAAGAGGGATGAACCTAAGAAGGGTGATAATACCACATGTCTTTGGGCATTTCATTGTATTTATTGTTCAGGCCTTGGATATTTCAGCTGTAAGATAAGGGATTTATCCTTAATTCCTATTATCTCATTCACCGTTTTGATATCAAATTTCAGGAAGAAAGTGGTCACCATACTGAAGTATCCAGGAGGTGCCCAAAAGGATGGGCCCATGACATCACACAGAGTAAAGGCTTGCCTGGCTATAATATTCACTCACTATTGGTCCCCTCCTCCATCTTCTTGGTTACCCAAGATACTGGTGTCCAAAGAGCAGCACAATATGCCAATGCCACTTGATGATACAAGCTGTCTGCTTGGTTGCTCAGGGTCCCCAAATCTTCAGCAGGCTAGGTCCTTTTTTTATCTACTTTACTTGGCCTTGACAGCACTTCTTAAACAATCAGGCTCTGACAAATGTTTTGCCCTTAAGGCAAGCTCACACTTAAATGCTTCCCACATCCTCCTGGCTTCCCATTATTTGCTTCCCATTCCTAATTAGAACACTGGTAGGTAGGGTACCCAAATGCTTATGATGTTTAAAAAGCATCAAAAACATACATGCACAATACAAGTATTTAAAACACTCCTAGCGCTCTAAGAAAATATCCATCCATCTGGCTGCATCTTCCAAAAATTTTATTATGTCTTCAGCCAATTATTAACAGAACTGTATATACTTATGTCAGAAATGTAGAGAGTTATAGCATTTAACAAAATGAACACATTAAAGATATTGAAATAAAACATAAGTTTATTTTTCGGGAGCATTACTATTCATATCTGTTAGCAACCTGATATGACACAAATATTGATGGTTATTTTCTCTGTGAGAAACAACCTGCCATTTGTTTTGTACTGGAAAAGTAAGAACTATCAGATACACTGAGCAGTTTAATCTGTTTGGTGCAATTAATCTAATATAATCTATCTTGGTAATTTCCCTAAGCGGGGTGACTCAGTAGTTCTGAATATGGCTCCTCTAAACAAACTCATCTTGCAAACTCAAAATATACAAGAGTGGCCAATATCCTGTGATGTTTATACACTATTACTTATCTCTTTCTATCAGAAAACACATGTCTTCTGCCTAAATAATCAACTACTAGTTAAGGTCTTAACTAATATTAATATTAAAAGGCCTTTTAATATTGCTTCCTTCCCTCCATGACTTTACCCCATTTTAAATAAAACTTTATCGGAAATAATTTTCACAAAGGAGTGGTGACAAAGACTTTTGATCTAAGTTGAAGCATTTTGAGGTTTGAAATAGGAACAGAAAAATAACATGCAGAAAGTATTTGTCTTTATTTCTTAGGGAAAGGAAGAGCTTCCCCCAACCCCAGTATCACTGTAGGAAAGCTATAAAGCTTTGAAATCACAGGCATGGGGGTTCAAGTACATACAAACATAAACATAAATATTAAAGTCTATGTGCATGTGTGTATAAAACCACCCACCACAAAGGAGGAATTCAGAAACTAATGGGCGATGTGGTAGTCCAGGAGTCATTAAACAGAAGTTCAGGACTTTACTCACTATAGATTACAGCAAAGTAGCGCTGAGGAGAAAAAAACAATAAGAAGCAAGGGCAGTGACAAGGGACTCTTTGTAGTTAGCCGAGTAAGCTCTTGCAATACACAAACTGGACAATGAATCAGTCACGGGGCAAGTCTAAGAGTCCCTAAAACCAATGTGCTTCTAAGTAGAGAAGATAATAGCCAGCATATGGAGGACAAAGAGGCCTTTGAGAATAGAATCTTGGCAAAGGAGAGGGGACAAGTCAGAAAGATAAACATGACCAGAACCAAGAATTTGCCTTGCATCTTCTTGTCCAGAGAGACGCAGGTAACTCTTTAATGAGAAGGGACAGGTGTTCAAAACAAGAACCAATCTTGTTTTATATAAGTGTTAGGTATGCAAGTCTAAATAAATTTAGCAAATCTACAAATAAATATATCTATATTATAATTTGATTATTTTTTCAAAGAATTCTATTGTTTCTAAGTTCATATTGGCAATTAAATTAGTGCATTAGAAAATGTAAACCAAAGTAGATAATACTGAACACTTCAGGATAAGGTTCCACTATAAGGACTATACAAATAATAGCTTGAAAAGAACTCAGATACAACTGTCACCCTGAATAGAAGAAACAAATCTAATGTAATATAAAATATACATTTTCATATAAAATTACTTAACAATATCTTTCACTTAGTGCAAAGACTTATACATGTGGTCCTATTTACTTGCCTATATGAAAGGGAAATCTGTTAAAGAACATCATTGGGTCAACTTCTTAATACTGAGAAAAAATTTTGTAATATCATATAATTTTAGGTTAAAGAAAGTTTATACAAATTAGGTTGTCTGGGGACACAGGAGTATGTTGTTACAAGTTGTGAAACAATACATTTACAAATTGCAAATGAAAACTACATTTTTAATGTATCAGCATTTCAAAACTGTTTGGCAAGACTGTGTCAATACTATGATTTAGAAGTCAAGTGCTCTTAATTCTTGACTCATTATTTATTTTTTTAAAAAGACCTTTCAATTTCTCCAAAATACTGGCTTTTATCATCTTGGAAGACTTGCATGAAGTAGAAAATCTTCTTATACAAGTTTTTCCAGTTCATACTAAACTAACAGATCACAATTTTTCCTTTAGAAAAGACGTTACTGAATCGTTTAGCAATTTTCACCATTGGAGTTCCTCACTACTTTCAGCTTCATTTACTTCAACTCAGTGTTTTTTCCGTAACAGCCACAGTTTCCCAAGACAATAAAATCCCTAATGTTAAAGAACTAAATTTATGTCTAATTCTCAGCATGAGGAGATTAATTTATTGAATGTATTGATTTGGTTTTTGAATACTTTATTGACCAAAACTTTCTTCTTTTCCAAAATCTACAATTTTGCAGAGAAAGATTTTGTTTAGAGGTTTTGTTAGAGGTTAACCACAGTGGGTACTACAAGTATATATCTGTTTCCTCCTGTTGATAATCCAGGCATATGGAACCATAAGTGGATGATAAGTTCAAGTACAAACCAGCTAGTCAGGTATGTGTAGTTCATTAACAGAATGCACAGACTTCTAAAATCAGACAATTCCTCAGATAAAGGTGACACTGCAGTTTATTACAGCATTTGCTTATATCTAGAAATCTGTATCTATCATAAACTAAAAAAGAAAAAATAACAGCATTCTAATTTACTAAAGAGGTATATTTCAAAATAATATTTTCTCATAGGGAATATTACTTTTTCAAAGGATAAATATGTTTTAGGTATTTTATAAAAAACAAACTGTGAATTATTAACCAGGTCACTCTGGTTTGATGATATAGAAGAATAATGAAAAAGCCTCTAAATCAAATCAAAATTTGCTAAATACAGAAATTTCTACCAGCACGTTTTTGGTAATAAAAAAATTTATATATATATATATAAATTTATATATATATATATATGAAATTGCAAGGATTTTAAAAGAAACAATAAAGCTATAAAATCAAATATGAAATAATAATAGCACCAGTGCAGATTAATAGTGGTATTTTAAACATTTCTTTATATTTATGATGCTGTTTTATGAAGATAAACTGTTAGCCAATGTTAACGAGAAACAGTGCAGGGAAATTAAAAAAAAGAATAAAATATATTGTGGATTATAATAGTCATTAACAATTACAATAGTCCAGTACTAAACACTTCATTTATCCCCTAAATCTCAGTTCATAACTGTAATCAGATGGAAACAAAACAGAAGAGTCTACATGTTAAAAACTATTTTATCAAAGGCCCAAGTATATACAATACCATCATATGACCACAGTGTACTATTCCAATCAATCAAAAGTAAATTAATGAAACCTATGTTTATCTTTTTATCCTAAAGATGAGTGTTCTCACCACTGAGATTTTTTGTTTGCAGTTTTTCTTCCACTGATTGAATACTTTAAAAGATTTAATTTATTGAATAAGGAATGCATTTTTCCATCTGATATCACTATTTTTCCATTTTAGTACCAACCAATATTATAATAAAGATGCCTAATTATTAAGGGTTCATAATAGCATCATAGCATTACATAAATTATAGTCATGGTTGTGGTGCCAATATATAATTACAATAAGTAAGTAGATATAACATTTATGACAGTATTTAATTAAACTTGTTCATCTCTCTGTTCTTGTGTCCAAGTTTGGTCAGTCCTGGAAATTAGTAGCTATTTGATATGTGAATTTATTTACATTATGTAGTTTACAAGGTCCTTGATTATCATCACCAGCCCATCAAGAGTATTGGATGAACATTATAAGTTGATATAATTTCAGTCGAATGTATACAAATTTGATTAGTACATATAAACTACATATAAATATTAATAAGTTATTATTAATAAATTACTAATTTTCACTTTAGAAATACTCATCTCAAGTTTCACTTTTAAAAATACTCATCTCAGGTTTCAGATTAACTCCCTCTAGGACCCTGAAAGATGGACTGTCATTACTGTCCAGATCTGGGGTGTTTGGCTATGCCTTAGTGTTTCCATTTTGGGCCTTCCAAGCCTATGTTTCTAGGGCTTTTAAAAAATCTTAGTGTTTCTTAACACCGTGTCTCAGTGTTCTTTCATTTCTGGCATTTTGCTTTTTCCTGGATATGTTATTTCACCCTTTGGAGAGGCAGTATAGTGCAGTTGTTAGGAACTAAGACTATAATGCCACACTGCTTGGTTCCAAAGCCAATTTCCACTACCCAATCAGCTGAGTGACCCTGGAGAATTAGCTAATCTCTCTTTATCTGTTTCTTCATGTGTAAAGATGAACATCAAAATAGCACCTCCCTTAAAGGACTATCACGAAACCAGAATTATAAATTAAGTTATAACTGAACATCATTTACTTTAGTATCAGTACATACTACACACCTGACACTTACTATCATAAGGGTTTGGTATTACTCTTCTTCTTCACTCAGATTTTTTTTGGAACATTATCATCATAATTGCTCTCTGTTAGTTTCTGGTTTTTATGTTTATTTCTCCTGTTTGTCCTTAGTCAATAAGCGGTGGCTTCCTTTTTAATTACTTTCTTATTCATTCTGCTTGAACCAGTTTTCACTGTCTACAGAATGCATAGACTCTCTAATTTGCTTTTCCCAATCTCCTCCTTTGCATATGCACACTCTGTTCTGTTTACTACATTTTTAAAGGATTTTACCATCGTGCTCAGTAAATTATGACTTATATAAGTGGAACAAGAGAGGTATTTGTAAAAGGCCTCAACTGCCTCATCTATAAGGAGACTCAGAACTTACAGATTTTTTTTTTTTTTTTTTTTAAATACTAAAGCAATGTAAGGAAGAAAAGAGCTTGGCACATGGTATGTACTAACAAAATGTGAAACAGCAGACAGGGCAGTTATTTCAGACATAGTCTACCTAAGAAACATTTTGAATGTTCTGCAAGATTTAGATAGATGAATTAAGCATCTGTAATCAATGTGGCCATGAGTAAAATACACAGAAAGTTGTTCTATATTTTTCCACTTTTTATCCAAATGTATGTTATCATATATTGAAAGCTATTAAGGCTGAAATCAAATAGACTAGGTCTCATACTCCACAATTTCCATTTTGTAAGAGTGGAAATATCTCTAAATGGCTGTGGTGATACCACCAATCTTTCAGAGTGGCAGCACCATGACGAGTTTCCAGTGAGTCTCATTTTCTTTTGTAGCAAAGCTCATTTACAAGACCATTGTGTTCCACAGCTATGTAATGGTAGTAATGTTTCAAAAGCTGGAAGTGACATAGTAAACAGAAGTAATATAAGACATTTCACCAAATGGATTTTTTGAAAAACAAAACAAAACAAAACTTTCTTAAATTTATGGAAAACTCTGTTAAGAAAAATTTTCTACGTAGGGAGAAGAAAATCACCCCTCTTCCTGGTCATGATAGTCCTCACGTTTTGACAATTTAAAGGATTATTTTGTTTTTAATATTTTAAAATCTTAAGGCAAGCAAGGAATGACATTTAATTCCAAAGTCCACATATTCATTATTAATTTGGCAATTATAGGCAGTGGGAATATCAGCAGAAGGGTTTTGACTAAAACTGACTTTTAAGTATTCAGCTCTATCCAATTTCCAGTAAGTGAACAAAGCTAATAAGTGCTATTCTTAAATGGCAATATTTAAACGCCTTAAGCAAAGGAAGCATTGGACTGATTATTCACTATCACTTCCCTCAGGAAAAATATGTAAGCTTACTTGTTATGTGTAGCATATTTGGAAATTAAATATGTAATTGTGAATTGACAAATTATTAAAATATTATTCAGACATACTTGAACAGGTTCATTTAAAATTTAAGAAAATGTGTTAAGAAAAAGTGTTATCTGAAAAATAATTCTGACAAAGGCAAGGAGCCCATTTATTAATTCTGACTAGATTTTAAAAATCTATCTTTCATATCCTTACATATGTTTCACTAGGTAGATATTCCAGAAATATTTATTCAGTTAAATATCCAAACAATGAATAAAACACTGAAACATGAAATATTTACTAAATATTCTGTATTAAAAGATGAATAAACACTGAAGACTAGTTGATGTTTCACTTGTGCTGGATTATACTGGGATAATAACAAAAATAAAAATATGGCCTCAAGAAGGGCACACTTGAGAAGATGTAGATATAAACAATGGTACTGAAAAGCATCAGCTTCCTGACATCAGTGATTTCCCTTTCTGTACTGGAAATTTCTATGGGTTTAGGCCTTGGGTCTCACATTGATGTCTGATACGGGCAAATCATTTTATTGCCTGTTTCCATCCATCACATTACTCAACAGAGGTAGAAGCATATATAATTTTTCTAAAACTAATTGTTAAATTATAAATACTTTACATTTACTTTTAATAATGATGTTTTCATTTTGAAATTCCAAATTACATTAAGAAAAGGAATGAGATTGTTTTCTTTGTCCAAAGGAAGCATAAATCTAAAAATTTGAGAACTTAGATTAGATTATCTTAAATTTGCATGTCAGGACTAATGTTGAATTGAAGACACTATGTAAAAGTTTTTTATATGCCACAGTGAGATGAATCATCAGTTTTGTTTATCTCTATGAAACAATTAGGTGTCACAGTATCTTAAACTGACTTAAATCATAATATCCATAAAGTCTTTGAATATTTTGAAAATTTACATATTTGCTTGTCTCTATTTTAAACATGAATCATGTCTTAAGTTTCTTGTTTCTTCAGTATACCACAAATATCTAAGGAAACTATGCAAAAATCATGTTTGCCTAACATGGTATATATGGCATATAAACTGAGTGATCACAGAAAATTAATACAGGTGTTTGGAAAACATAAAACAGCTGCTAGCTCATAATGTGATTCATTAGCAATCCTAATTTCAAATTTAAATTTTTTTCAATTAAAAATGATGAGTGTTGTTTATATATTAGAATTGCTAAAAAGATCAATCAGGATTATCAATCAACTCTTCTACCTTCCTTTGACAAAATACAGAAAATTGAAAAACATGTTCATAATATGTATTTGATAAGTTATTAAACTTCTTACTGAGAAAAGTTTGCCTTATAAAACCACGTAATTTCTAGCTGCATTGCCTTTTTATTTAAAGACACAAAGGTGTCTTTAAAAAATATTAAATCTCTTAGTTATTAGTGATGTCACAAATTTGAAATATATTTTACAAATAACACTTGATTTCCCTACAAAGTTATGATATTTTATATAAAGTTAACATGTCAGAACAGAAAAATGTTCTAAAACTCTAAATAATAGCTAAGTACACAAACTATGATATTTTATTTCATTTTAATTAACAGGTGGTTATTAAGTACCTGCTATGCCACAGGTGTAACAGAGAATTAAAAAAAAAAAATAGTCATTAGTTTTTCAAACTTGTTGGAGACATAAGCCTATCTGAAATAATTTAAAAATAACGAGTAACTTTACAGTTACAGCATACAAATATAACTGATTTTCTCAAGGAACATAGAGTATGCTTGGGATATACAGACTTACACATATGAACAGAAAACAGATGGGGCCTCCAGCGGGTTAACTGCTCCTGATCTGGTCTTTTATCAATAAGGAGACACTGACATTTGATCATGGACTCTTCTCTGTGGTCCATACATACGTGAAATGTGAACTGCTAAAACAGTTTCAGAAGAATCTAGTTTAGAGGCTCTCTAGCATTTCAAGTGTCTCAGAACTTGATAAAGGGATGAAATCTGACGTTACTCCCTGTCCCCTGCACATGTTCCTGGGAAGTCATAGGAAATAAAAACACAAGGCTTGAAATGGTTGCTGCAGCAGGTATGGCAAATATGACTCTTTCCTTCTGTTTCATGAGAAAGTAATTTTTCTCTCAGCAATGCTAAGTCATCCTGACCTCTTCTGACTTTTTCTTTGGAATAGTGAGAGGAAGCAAAGACCAGTGCGACTGAGGTCACAACACTGGCTTCAAGGATGTTCTGTGGAGCGGAAGGGTTCTTGAGGAGTGTCAGGGTCATTAGTACAGGAAGCTATATTTTTATCTATTTTTATACCTTGGATTTCCATGTAAGAGTTCTTTTTATGTGTATATGTGCACATGTACTTATGTTATAGATGTGATACAGGGTAGACTCTGCTGCTTACAAAAGGCTTTGGAATACTACAGGTAGAGATAGTAATTCTTACAGGAAATCAGAAATTAAGGAAATAAAGGTTGGCTGATATTATCAAAGAAGACTTAATCAAAAAGAAGTGACTTGCAGCATTGATGAAATTTGTCATAAACTGAAAGACCTCTAGGCAGAAAGGTGCAAATGAATCAAAGTAAGTGGATTGCAAAAAACAAAACACTGGACTGAACAGAGAGCATATGTGAAACATCTAGAGATAAATCAGCGAAGGATGGTGACATTATATTATAAGGGTCCCAAATTCTAACATAAGGTATTTCAAGGAGAGCAATTCCAGTAATGTTTTGGGAGATAAATCTGGCAATTCTCTGCAGAACTCAATGGTGAAGAAAAACTGAAAAAAAAAAAAAAAGTTGGTTTTAATTTGAGGTTTGCTGCATTACTATAGTCACAACACAATGAGGTCTGGTATTATGATGGTGGCAGTGTGAAAAGATAAAAGGGCCAAAGAGAACTTTCTTTGACTTCTTCAAGACAATTATAAATTAAATAATAAGTGAAGCCATTCATCTCTCCCTTGATTCAATAAATATTAAATGCTTACTATATTCTTATAATATCCCATTGTGTTAGACCCCAAGAACATTAACGGAAGTAAACATCTAATGAGTGATACTGAAATAAATAATTAATAATACTAGAATACAAGCTATAAGGGCAGAAATTTTTCTTCTTCTTTGTCTATTGTTGTATTCCTAGTGCCTAGGATAGTGCCTGGCACATAGGGGATCCTCAATCAGTATTTGCTGAATGAAGGAACAATGCAATAGGCATTGTTCATGGTGGACTCATTCATCATGCTCATCAATGGTGGACTTGATGAAGTCTCCTAGAGGATGAGGTACTTAAGTGGAAACTTGAAGAATGAAGGGGAGTTAGTCACAGAACAGCGGGACATGAAAGGGAATGTTGCTCACAGTAGAAACAACATATGTCATATTATAGGAAGTGAAAGATCTATAAACTTGAAGTCTAGGTGTGGAATGAAAAGAAATGACGCTGTAAAGATTAACAAGGGACAGGCCAGGCGTGGTGGCTCACGCCTATAATCCTAGCACTTTGGGAAATGGAGGTGGGCAGATCGCTTGAGCCTATGAATTTGAGACCAGGGCAACATGGTGAAATCGGATCTCTACAAAATATATAAACAAAACAAAAGATTAACAAGGGATAGATAATCAGGGTCTTGTCATCCAGGCTAGGAAGCCTGAGTTTCATCCAAACAGGAGCCATGGAAGAAATTTGGGCAACATGAAGACTCTACCTTGCTTCTGGCAAGTAATTATACCTATCTAAGCCTCATTAGGAGATATACCTAATGTAAATGACGAGTTAATGGGCACAGCACACCAAAATGGCACATGTATACATATGTAACAAACCTGCACATTGTGCACATGTACCCTAGAACTTAAAGTATAATAATAATAATAAAAAAGAATAAGGACAATACCATATCCCATACAAAGTGGTTGTAAAGATAAAAAATTTGATAAAGTTGTAGTAACTGGTACAGGATAGTACTTTGACAGAAGACAGCTAGAATAATTGGTACAGGTTAATACTTCCACAGAAGGTAAGTTTCCTATTCCTACTATACCACAGCTCTCCTTAGCACCACTTGATTACAACTGTCCCCTTAATAAATGGTTACAATAATATTTCAGTGTTAAAATATCACTAGCATCAGGCTAGTCTTTTAAAGAGTTTTGTATATCTTATTTTCTATCTTGCCCTCTTTAACTGAATGCTAGGTAATGGGTAGCTGATGGTCCCAAGTTTACATCTGTAGATGTAAAGTGCCAGCAAGATGACACTGCTTTTTTATTTACCACTTTTCACACAATATGACCAAATTAGAAAAAAAAAAAAAAAACCTGCAGAAATATTTAAAATAGAAATTACATATTAATAAATTACACAGAAATAACTATGTTGGGCTGGGTGTGGTGGTTCATGCCTATAATCCTAGTACTTTGGGAGGCCAAGGCGGGGAGATCAGTTGAGGTCAGGAGTTGGAGCCCAGCCTGGCCAATATAGTGAAACTCTGTCTCTACTAAAACAATACAAAAATTAGCCAGGCATCGTGGTGCATGCCTGCAATCCCAGCTACTTGGAAGGCTGAGGAAGGAGAATAGATTGAGCCCAGGAGGAGGAGGTTGCAGTGAGCCAAGATCCTGCTACTGCACTCCAGCTGGGGCTACAGAGTAAGACTCTGTCTCAAAAAAAAAAAAAAACAAAAAAGAAAGAAAAAAAAGTAACTGTATTGGGGTTAAGGAGCACATTTTATTACCATGCTTTTAAATTCCCATCATTTACAGAGCCCTTTCACATTGATATTCATTATTAAAGTGGCTAAACAT
Organism: Macaca fascicularis; assembly: GCF_037993035.2. NCBI lineage: Eukaryota > Metazoa > Chordata > Mammalia > Primates > Cercopithecidae > Macaca > Macaca fascicularis. Next base: position 106,782,415 of record NC_088379.1, read on the forward strand.
TCACAGGTTACTGAATTATTAATTGATGCACATTACATCTCGCTTATACTTTACATCTACAGATGTAAAATACTCTTCACTGTCTGTAAATACAGTGTACTTCAAATGAAGCACAGGGTTTCGAAGTATCTTAAAACACAGAGATTCAATTCATCAAAGCCTCAAAACTAATGAAAAAGTCTAAATGCTCATTAGCACATAGGCAGGAGGGTATAAGATACTATAGAAACTTAAGTCACTCGCAGGATCTTCTCTTAAGCTCTTTGCAAATCCTGCCATTCAAGAACATTACTAACCGTATCTTTCCCTCATAAAATGCAGTAAAATATAAACACTGCCTTCAGGCACAAATGGATCTGAGCTTAAACGAAGCCTGCCTCTAATTTTCACTCGTTATCAACTTCTTTCTGCACTTTGATCTTATTTTCACCGACTGCACTTGCACCTACTCCAGTCAGGGGCTTATAGCTACATCCAGCCAGCTCCATAACCTAAAAGGTAGATCCACCAATTCCAGCAAAACTAAGCCATGAAATAAATGTGACTGACCCTCTGAAGGTCCCCTGCACACTCATGAGTCAATCTCTGCATCCAGGGAATGGTGCATACTGACTGGCCAGTTCTGGGTTATGTGTTCACTCCCTCTTGCTGGTAGGAGGAAGGCTAAGCCTAGTATCCAAAGAAAAGGGATTGGGAAAAATATTCCAGGCAACGATCGCAAACAGGGGTTTGTGCATTTTTTGAGAAGTAAAAATTCTTATATATTTCTCTTTATCATAAAGATTATTGCAGTAGTCATTCGAATACCTTGGCTAGAGGTCAGGTTCTCACTTCGGCAATCTTGGCAAGACCTGGAAAACTCATTGAAACCATTTAATATTCACTCCACCTAGTTTCTGCATAGAATTTATAATAGATTCATTTATATTACAGATCCAAATCCCTGAAGAATATGACATTTTATTCTTTAGTTTATCTGAAGCCATTCTTTCTGGCTATTAAGTCATCACCTCATCATTTTCTTCTCACTTTCAATGGAACTTGCTTTCTTTTCATGGATATTTTTTTTCATAGGAAATAAACATGCATACTACATGGTGGGGGGTAGGAAGAGAGATGTACAGGTAAATTTATACACAATATTTTTAAAGTAAAAGCCAAAATGAAATTCATATGCTGAGGAATCTGCTAGAATAATGCATGAGCTAAATTAACACATGTAATGAACTACTGTGAAAGGTCAAATCTTACAATGTAAAAATTGTGAATGCCAAGAGATTACTCTTTTCCTACTGTAGTATCCTGTGATGTCTAAAATATGGTGAAAACATTTTAAGTACCATGACTCATGTCTCTGAATATGGCAGTAGTTTTCATACAAAGATCAAGTGTTAAAAAGGCATGGAAAACTGGAAATGAAACAACTATATAAAAACCCACTTAGGGGATGATCTAATCTTTGTTGATTCAAATTCCTGTAAGGATTAGAAAATTCTAAGTTAAGTACAATTTTCATATTTCTCTTTCCACAGTTGTCATTAATATGGTATTCACAAAAGACTTTTTTACTAAGATACAAAAGAGATTAATTTCCTTAACATTTCAGCCATTATGGCTTCTTACTTATAGTCATAATTCTGTATTTAGGAAATCAAGACTGATTATTTTAGAAATACTGATCATACAGACACACAGATTATAATAATAGACATCTACTTATGATGCACCTTTTATTCATGGCATCTTCAAACACTTTAAAAACCTGACGAACTTGTATTTATCCACCAGTAAAGCTCTCAAGATAATACCTATTGGCTACACAAAGTAAACTTAGTTAAGTATCTCAAACAGAAAATAAACACATTCTTACTCCCAGAAGATCTCAAAAACATCTTACATAAAGTAAAATCTATCTGTGTTGGAAAATGGCCAGGCAACCAGAATCTACAATGCTGTTTTTATGAAGGCTGTTAATAGTACATTAACACTTTGAAATTGTCAAGATGCCATTTATCTCATGTTTGAGGACAGACATTTCCAAAACTGAACACAGTAAGTGCTAAGTGTAAGTCTACTGCTTATATCTTGGGAACCTGTTCAGTACTGCGATTCCTCTAGGATTTAAGTCCAAATTCTGCCCCTTACACTCACCCCAGGGGACAGAAATCTTGTTTTCCCTTATCTGCGGTTTGGTTTGGGTGTCTCATTTATTCAGAGAAACCTCTAGGCCTTTTGACTAGTGAAATGTCAAAATATCAGCTTTTGTTAGATCTTCCACCTTACCCCCAACTCCATTAGTGCCCTCTGCTTGCTGCTGGTACATCCAGTTCCTCTACTTTGAATGTCTCTGTTCTAGATATTATGGGTTAAATTGTGCTCCACCCACCACCAAAGATATGTTGACGACCTAACCCCTGGTAGCCACAAATGTGACTATACTTAGAAATAGCATCTTTGCAGATGCAATCAGGTCATACTCGATTGGGGTGGGCGTTAATCCAATATAACTAGTGTCTTTATAAGTAAAGAAACACTTCGACATAGGCAGAACCAGAGAGGACATGTAAAGATGGAGGCAGAAAATGGAATCTTGCTGTCACAAGCCAAAAAAAGGCCTGGAGCTACCAGAAGCCGGAAGAGGCAAGGATCTACTTCTAGAGGTTTCAAAGGCAAGAAGGCCCCACCAACATCCTGATTTCAGCCTTCTAGCCTCCAGAACTGTGAGACAATAAATTTCTGTTGTTTTAAGCGACTTCGTTGGTAGCACTTTGTTTGGGCCAGCCCTAAGAAACAAATACACCAAATGTATTCCTCAATTATTTGAGTTCTATCGCTATACATATGCACAACAATAACAACAACAACAACATTTTGAGTCTTAAAATATGTCAAGCAATGTTTCTAAGCATTTTGGATGCAACAGTTCAATTAACCTTTCAGTAACCTTTCAGTAGTAGGTGAGTACTACCATTTATCATCATTTCCCAGATGGAGAATTGAGAAAGATTAAGAAATTGCCCAAGCTGGTAAGTAGCAGAGCTGAATTCAAACCAAGCGGTCTCACTCTGGGACTGTGCTCCATACAGGATCCTTACTGATGTCAGCTACTACATCTCTGATGTACATATGGGACTTTCTGCCATCATAAGCCCCTGAGTCTTTATGGAAAGACATCCCTCACATAGAGATGTCTAGGTCACAAACTTGTCCAGTCTTCCCTGTCCTAGTAAGAGGCTATATGCTCTGAGAGCTAACATAAAAATCCTTCTCAAAATCACAGCTAGATGGGAGGAATGAGTTATAGTGTTCTATACCACTACAGGATGACTAGAATTAGTACTTTATGTAGTTTCAAATAGCTAAAAGGAGGATACTGAATGTTCCCAAAACAAAGAAATAACTGTTTGTGATGATGGTTATGCTAATTACCTTGGTCTGATCATCCATCATACACTGTATGTATTGAAACGTCACTATGTTGTACATCATGAATATGTACACAATTATTTGTCAATTAAAATTTTTAATTAAAATTAATTTTTGATTCCTGGGCAAGATGGCTGAATAGGAACAGCTCCTGTCTGCAGCTCCCAGCGAGACCAATCCAAAAGGCTGGTGATTTCTGCATTTCCAGCTGAGGTACCCGGTTCATTTCACTGGGACTGGTTACACAGCGGGTATAGCCCCTGGAAGGTGAGCAGAAGCAGGATGGGGCACTGCCTCACCTGGGAAGTGCAAGGGGTCGGGAAACTCCCTCCTCTAGCCAAGGGAAACGTTGAGGAACTGTGCTGTGAAGGACAGCGCTCTCCGGCCCAGATACTACACTTTTCCCACGGTCTTCACAACTCATAAACCAGGAGATTCCCTCAGGTGCCTACAGGACAAGGGCCCCAGGTTTCAAGCACAAAACTGGGCGGCCATTTGGGCAGACACCGAGGTAGCTGCAGGAGTTTTGCTTTCATACCCCAGTGGTGGGTGGAAGACCAGCGAGACGGAACTGTTCACTCCCCTGGAAAGGGGGCTGAAGCCAGGGAGCCAAGTGGTCTAGCTCAGTAGATCCCACCCCCACGGAACTCAGCAAGATAAGATCCACTGACTGGAAATTCTTGTTGCCAGCACAGCAGTCTGAAGTTGACCTGGGATACCTGAGCTTGGTGCAGGGAGGGGTGTCTGCCACTACTGAGGCTTGAGTAGGCAGTTTTCCCCTCACAGTGTAAACAAAGCCCAGGGAAGTTCAGACTGGGCGGAGCAAACCACAGCTTGGCAAAGCCACTGTAGTCAGACTGCCTCTCTAGATTCCTCCTCTCTGGGCAGGGCATGTCTGAAAGAAAGGCAGCAGCCCCAGTCAGGGGCTTATAGATGAAACTCCCATCTCCCTGGAACAGAGCACCTGGGGGAAGGGGTGGCTGTGGGCGCAGCTTCAGCAGACTTAAATGTTCCCGCCCGCTGGTTCTGAAGAAAGGAGTAGATCTCCCAGCACAGCACTCGAGCTCTGCTAAGGGACAGAGTGCCTCCTCAAGTGGGTCCCTGACCCTTGTGCCTCCTCATTGGGAGATACCTCCCAGCAGGGGTCGACAGACACCTCATACAGGACAGCTCTGGCTGGCATCTGGTGGGTGCCCCTCTGGGATGAAGCTTCCAGAGGAAGGAACAGGCAGCAATCTGCTGTTCTGCAGCCTCTGCTAGTGATACCCAGGCCAACAGGGTCTGGAGTGGACCTCCAGCAAACTCCAGCAGACCTGCAGCAGAGGGGCCTGACTGTTAGAAGGAAAACTAACAAACAGAAAGGAATAGCATCAACATGAAGAAAAAGGACGTCCACTCAGTAACCCCATCCGAAGGTCACCAGCATCAAAGACCAAAGGTAGATAAATTCACGAAGATGAGGACAAACCAGTGCAAAAAGGCTGCAAGTTCCAAAATCCAGAATGGCTCTTCTCCTCCAAAGGATCACAACTCCTCACCAGCAAGGGAACAAAACTGGATAGAGAATGAGTTTGACCAATTGACAGAAGTAGGCTTCAGAGGGATGGGTAATAACAAACTCCTCCTGAGCTAAAGAAGCATGTTTTAACCCAATGCAAGGAAGCTAAGAACCTTGATAAAAGGTTAGTGGAATTGCTAACTGGAATAACCAGTTTAGAGAAGAACATAATGACCTGATGGAGCTGAAAAACAGGGCGCAAGAACTTCATGAAGCCTACAGAATTATTAACAACCAAATCGATCAATTGGAAGAAAAGATAGCAGAGAATGAAGATCACTTTAATGAAATAAAGCATGAAGACAAGATTAGAGAAACAAGAATAAAAAGGAACAAACAAAGCCTTCAAGAAATATGGGACAATGTGAAAAGACCAAACCTACATTTGGTTGGTGTACCTGAAAGTGACGGGGAGAATGGAACCAAGTTGGAAAATACACTTCAAGATATTATCCAGGAGAACTTCCTCAATCTAGTAAGACAGGCCAACATTTAAATTCAGGAAATACAGAGAACACCACAAAGATATTCCTTGAGAAGGGCAACCCTAAGACACAAAATCATCAGATTCACCAACGCTGAAATGAAGGAAAAAATGTAATGAGCAGCCAGAGAGCCTTTGTTGGGTTACCCACAAAGGGAAGCCCATCAGACTAACAGTGGATCTCTCTGCAGAAACCCTAGAAGCCAGAATAGAGCGAGGGCCAATATTCAGCATTCTTAAAGAAAGAATTTCCAACACAGAATTTCATATCCAGCCAAAAGAAGCTTCATAAATGAAGGAGAAATAAAATCCTTTATAGACAAGCAAATGCTGAGGGATTCTGTCACTATCAGGCCTGTCTTACAGGAGTTCCTAAAGGAAGCACTAAATATGGAAAGGAAAAACTGGTACCAACCATTGCAAAAACAAACCAAAATGCAAAGTCCATCGATATCATGAAGAAACTGCAACAACTAATGGGCAAAATATCCAGCTAGCATCATAATGACAGGATCAAATTCATACATAAAAATATTAACCTTAAATAAAAATGGGCTAAATGCCCCAATTAAAAGACACAGTCCAGGATGGGTGTGGTGACTCACACCTGTAATCCTAGCACTTTGGGTGGCCGAGGTGGGCAGATCACCTGAGGTCAGGAGTTTGAGACCAGCCTAGCCAGTCTGGCCAACTTGGTGAAACCCCGTCTCTATTAAGAATGAAAATATTAGCAGGGTGTGGTCATGGGGACCTGTATTCCCAACTCTTGGAAGGCTGAGGTAGGAGAACTGCTTGAACTCGGGAGTTGGAGGTTGTAGTGAACCAAGATCACGCCATTGCACTCTAGCCTCGGTGACAAAAGTGAGACTCCATCTCAAAAAAAAAAAAAAAAAAAAAAAAAGGCACAAACTTGCAAATGGGATAAAGACTCAAGACCCATGGGTGTGCTGTATTCAGGAGACCCATCTCATGTGCAAAGACACACATAGGTTCAAAGTAAAGGAATGGAGAAAGATTTACCAAGCAAATGGAAAGCAAACAAAAAAAGCAGGGGTTGCAATCCTAATCTCTGATAAAGCAGAATTTAAACCAACAAAGATCAAAAAAGACAAAGAAGCACATTACATAATGGTAAAGGGATCAATGCAACAAGAAGAGCTAACTATCCTAAATATATATGCACCCAATATGGGAGCACCCAGATTCATAAACCAAGCTCTAAGAGACCTACAAAGAGACTTAGACTCCCACACAATAATAGTGGGAGACTTTAACACTCCACTGTCAATATAAGACAGATCAATGAGACAGAAAATTAACAAGGATATTCAGGACTTGAACTCAGCTCTGTACCAAGCAGACCTAATAGACATCTACAGAACTCTCCATCCCAAATCAACAGAATATACATTCTTCTCAGCACCACATCGCACTTAATCTAAAATTGACCACATAATTGGAAGTAAAACACTCCTCATTAAATGTAAAAGAATGGAAATCATAACAGTCTCTCAGACCACAGTGCAATCAAATTAGAACTCAGGATTAAGAAAGTCATTCAAAACCGCACAACTACATGGAAACTGAACAACCTGCTCCTGAATGACTACTGGGTAAACAACGAAATGCAGGCAGAAATAAAGATGTTCTTTGAAACCAATGAGAACAAAGACACAATGTACCAGATTCTCTGGGACACAGCTAAAGCAGTGTGTAGAGGGAAATTCATAGTACTAAATGCCCAAAGAAGAAAGCAGGAAAGGTCTAAAATCAAAACCCCAACATCACAATTAAAAGAAGTAGAGAAGCAAGAGCAAACAAATTCAAAAGCCAGCAGAAGACAAGAAATAACTAAGATCAGAGCAGAACCAAAGGAGATAGAGACAAGAAAAACCCTTCAAAAAATCAGTGATTCCAGGAACTGGTTTTTTGAAAAGATTAACAAAATAGATAGACCACCAGACTAATAAAGGAGAAAAGAGAGATGAATCAAATAGAAACACTAAAAAATGATAAAGGGGTGATCACCACTGATCCCACAGAAATAAAAACTACCATCAGAGAATACTATTAACACCTCTACATGAATAAACTAGAAAATCTAGAAGAAATGGATAAATTCCTGGACACATACATCCTCCCAAGACTAAACCAGGAAGACGTTGAGTCCCTGAATAGACCAATAACAAGTTCTGAAATTGAGGCAGTAATTAATAGCCTACCAACCAAAAAGAGCCCAGGACCAGACTGATTCACAGCCGAATTCTACCAAAGGTACAAAGATGAGCTGATACCATTCGTTGTGAAACTATTCCAAACAACAGAAAAAGAGGGACTCCTCCCTAACTCATCTTATGAGGTCAGCATCATCCTGATACTAAAACCTGGAAGAGACACAACCAAAAAAGAAAAATTCAGACCAATATCCCTGATGGACATCTATTTGAAAATCCTCAAAAAAATTACTGGCAAACTGAATCCAGCAGCACATCAAAAAGCTTATCCACCATGATCAAGTCAGCTTCATCCCTGGGATGCAAGGCTGGTTCAACATACGCAAACCAATAAACGTAATCCATCACATAAACAGAACCAAGGACAAAAAACACATGATTATTTCAATAGATGCAGAAAAGGCCTTCAATAAAATTCAACATCCATGCTAACAACACTCAATAAACTAGGTATTGATAGAACATATCTCAGAGTAATACGAGCTATTTATGACAAACCCACAGCCAATATCATACTGAATGGGGAAAAGCTGGAAGCATTCCCTTTGAAAACTGGCACAAGACAAGGATAGCATATCTCACCACTCCTATTCAACATAGTACTGGAAATTCTGGCCATGGCAATCAGGCAAGAGAAAGAAATAAAGCGTATTCAAATAGGAAGAGAAGAGGTCAAATTATCTCTGTTTGCTGATGACAAGATTGTATATTTAGAAAAAGCCATCGTCTCAGCCCAAAAACTCCTTAAGCTGATAAGCAACTTCAGCAAAGTCTCAGGATGCAAAATCAATGTGCAAAAATCACAAGCTTTCCTACACACCAATAATAGACAAAGAGCCAAATCACGAGCAAACTCCTGTTCACAATGACTACAAAGATAATTAGTTATCTAGGAATACAACTTATATGGGATGTGAAGGACCTCTTCAAGGAGAACTACAAACCACTGCTCAAAGAAATAAGAGAGGACACAAACAAATGTAAAAACATTCCATGTTCATGGATAGGAAGGATCAGTATCATGAAAATGGCCATACTGCTCAAAGTAAGTTACAAATTCAATGCTATTCCCATTAAGCTACCACTGACTTTCTTCACCAAATTAGAAAAAAACTACTTTAAATTTCACATGGAACCAAAAAAGGGTCCATATAACCAAGACAATCCTAAGCAAAAAGAACAAAGCTGGCGGCATCAAGCTATCTGACTTCAAACTATACTACAAGGCTAAGTAACCAAAACAGCATGGTACTGTTACCAAAACAGAGAAACAGACCAATGGGACAGAACAGAAGCCTCAGACATAACACCACACATCTGCAACTATCTGATTTTTGACAAAGCTGACAAAAACAATCAATGAGGGAAGGATTCCCTATTTAAATAATGGTGTTGGGAAAACTGGCTAGCCATAGGCAGAAAACTGAAACTGGACCCCTTCCTTAAACCTTATACAAAAATTAACTAAAGATGGATTAAAGATTTAAATGTAAGACCTAAAATCATAAAAACCCTAGAAAAAAACCTAGGCAATACCATTCAGGACACAGGCACGGGAAAAGACTTCATGAGTAAAACACCAAAAGCAATGGCAACAAAAGCCAAAATTGACAAATAGGATCTAATTAAACTAAAGAACTTCTGCACAGCAAAAGAAACTATCATCAGAACGAACAGGCAACCTACAGAATGGGGAAAAATGTTTGCAATCTATCCATCTGACAAAGGGCTAATATCAAGAATGTACAAGGAACTTAAATTTACAAGAAAAAACCAAACAAGCTCATCCAAAAGAGGGTGAAGAATATGAACAGACACTTTTCAAAAGAAGACATTTATATGGCCAACAAACATAAAATAAAAGCTCATTATCACGGGTCATTAGACAAATGCAAATCAAAACCACAATGAGATATCATCTCACATCAGTTACAATGACCATCATTAAAAAGTGAGGAAACAACAGATGCTGGAGAGGATGTGAAGAAATAGGAACACTTTTACACTGTTGGTGGGAATGTAAATTGGTTCATCCATTGTGGAAGACAGTGTGGTGATTCCTCAAGGATCTAGAACTGGAAACACCATTTGACCCAGCAATCTTATTACTGGGTATATACCCAAAGAATAATAAATCATTCTACTATAAAGACACATGGACATGTATGTTTATTTCAGCACTATTCACAATAGCAAAGACCTAGAGCCAACCCAAATATCCATCAATGTTAGACTGGATAAAGAAAATGTAGCACATATGTACCATGGAATACTGTGCAGCCATTAAAAAGGATGAGTTTATGTCCTTTGCTGGGACATGGATGAAGCTGGAAACCATCATTCTCAGCAAACTAACACAGAAACAGAAAACCAAACACCACATGTTCTCACTCATAAGTGGGAGTTGAACAATGAGAATATATGGGCACAGGGAGGGGAACATCACACACTGGGGCCTGTTGGGGGTGGGGGCCTAGGGGAGGGATAGAATTAGGAGAAATACCTAATGCACATGATTGGTTGATGGGTGCGGCAAACCACCATGGCACATATATACCTATGTAACAAACCTGCACCTTCTGCACATGTATCACAGAACTTAGAGAATATTAATTAAAAAAAAATTAATTCTTCTCAAAAAAAAAATTCAATATGTGGGGAACCTGGGTCCATAACAATCACCTGAAAAATGTCCTGGAAATTTCAGTTGATGTTATATGCAATGTGTGCCATGTCGGCCATGTCTGTGTTGAAACCCTTAGTGCAACAGTTTATTCTGAACTCCAGATTTTTAACAGACACTAGCAAAACAGAATACACTCAGGAACTACAATTACCATTATTCTGTGTCTTGAAACGCTATTTTGTAAGAAAAACAGAGGCTACCTGGTCTAAAAAACAGAATCGATGGCAGCATGATACCTGTGCTCAAGTATTAGAGAGGCTTTCACAGATGAGGCACCAGGCTTATTTTAACTTATTTTCTCTGGTTCCCTCCCCTCCCGCAGAGGGCAGAATAAAAGCAAATGAGTGAAAGTTAAAAGGAAGCCCACTTAGTTCAATTGAAGAAAAAGAAAATTCATTTATAACAAGGAAACCATTCAGAATGGAATAGCTGGCACTGTGATGTAATGAGCTCACCCACACTAGAAACATTTAAGCAAAGTGTGAAACACCAAGTCGTTATTTCTATTTTATCCTATTTCTGTTTTTACTTTCATTTTCTTCTTTCTGATTCACTTATGGCAAGTTACTTCGGGTAAACAGCTTGAACCCTGGTTCAAATAGCTGCACTAGGACTAATCAGCTGTAATATATTAGACTATTCATTTAAATGTTCTCACATGTAAAACTAAAATAATAACATTTCACCTTGCAGGGCTGTCTGAGGATTAAAAAGTATATTGCATTGTGACTGTCACTAACATATTTCAATATGCCACTGATTATAAGACACATGATTAGTTATCTATTTTTAAACAACAAAACGTTTTCCTATCGCTGAGAATCTTTATTATACTTTAGAAGTGAAACACTGATTAATATATTCCCAAAACTTCTTTCCATTGAGTTTGGCTTATCATTTTTCACATCAGTATCATTCATGTTTTTACACCAAATATCATCGGTGCTATCAAAAGTGTTCATCAGCCAGGTGCCATGGCTCACGTCTGTAATCCCAGCAATTTGGGAGGCCGAGGTGGGTGGATCACTGGAGGTCAGGAGTTAGAGACCAGCCTGGCCAACATAATGAAACCCCGTCTCTAAAATACAAAAATTAGCCGGGCGTGGTGGCGTGTGCCTGTAGTCCCAGCTACTCGGGAGGCTGAGGCAGAAGAATGGCTTGAACCCGGGAGGCAGAGGTCACAGCGAGCCGAGATTGCGCCAGTGCACTGGAGCCTGGGCAACAGAACGAGACTCCGCCTCAAAAAAAAAAAAAAAAAAAAAAAAAAAAAAAGTGTTCATGAGGCAATGTTTTTAAAGGAGCACTCCAGTATTATAACCAGGATTCTGCTGCTGGACTTCCTTGTTTGATGTATGATATGTCCTCTTCTGCTTGTATGTTGGCAAGAAAATATAACAGGCTTCATCAGCTTATGGTAATCTTTATTTCTCAAGTCCTTCCTATAAAGCATTTGGGTTTTGTTTTGTGTAAAAATTGGGAAATGCAAACAGTCATCCAATAATGAATATTTTCTTTTCTATTAATTTGCACCTCACTGCCTTTTGTCTGTGTCTTTTCGAACAATAATATTTAGTTACTTGAAGACATTAAATAGCAATTAAACTCAACATCTGTGGTTTCAACAATGCTTATAACTCAGAGAGACAATATAAACAGCTATAACCAAGTTCTTGCATGAGCGGGCAATGACAACTAGAAATATATCATGACTAGTGTTTGACCAACAGCCACTTGAGACCCAGGCAAATTTCATAGTAGCTAAAATATGAAAAAAGTACATCTTAGAATTGTAAAATATATTGTTGTTTGATTCGCATAATTTTCCTTGACTGTAAGAGAGGTGTCTATTTAAATATGTACCTCTGTAGTTACATAAAAGAGGGGCTCAACAGGTATTTGCTTAATGAAGTACAGGTTGGCAGGCATATTACAGTGGAGATTTTCTGATATTATCTCCAGTAGAAGACTGCTAAATTACTTTCCAAACCTAGGATTACTTCATCCCAAAGCAATTAAAAAGGCAAGATGGGGGGAGTAGTAGGGAATCTGACTGTGTCATGCCTTGAGATACAACGAAAAAGACCACTTTAAATAAGGAATTACAGGGACAACAAAACTGGCTGTCTCCATGGCTGAGGAATGGTCTGCAGTTCCCAGGTGTCATGCCAGTTGGTGTGAGAAGGCACATAAACCTGTCCAGGCTCTCCCAGGTGTGCTATTGGGAATCATGTCATTTCCACAGCTTCTCGACGGAGCACCTCAATCCCAGTATCCCTTCCCCACCCAACCAAACCAAAGGCTAGGTCTTCCCAGAGCAAGGGTAGGCTGATGTCCTCCGGAAGAGCTGAGCATCCACTCTCTCTGGTCTAGGTGTCTGCCTGTGGGATATTTTTATTTTTCACTGTGGCTGATTTTGTTCTTTTCACAAGATCATCATCTTACATCAGTTTTAATTGGCCAATGCAGTGCTTCCCTCCTCTCAACGTTTTCTCCTAATCCAAATGTGTCATAAGAAAGAGAGCAGTTTACTACTTTCCATGGGCTGAGAATAAGTACACATACATTTGGGAAGCTCATTGTAACTCACAGATGTCAGTCCACAAAATAAATAAATAAATAAATAAATAAATAAATAAATACACAAACTTCCACACACATGTACTAAATAAATAAATAATTCAAACTAGCAAGGACTTTGTCTTTATTATTCTGCATTATATAAAATAGGTCACTAATAAACGAGCAGTTGTATTTCCATATCTGTAAAATCAAGATCTCACTAATCTTTAAGTATTGCTTTTACCATATTACTTATCTGGACAGAAATAAGCAAAGGTTACCTTTTGCCTAAATGACAGAAATCTAAATTCCTGATCATGGCACTACCATAACATATTCTGTCCTCTCAATACAAACTGGTTCTCTCTCATGTCTGCAGCCTTGTCTCATCAATCCCTTTGGAGAAACGGTTGGAATGGTTATGGGCTTGAGCTTTGATATTTACATAGCTGATTTGAATCTTGGCTTTACTTTCCTTAAGTGCATAATTTTTGGATAAGTAACTAAGCTCCAGTGAATGTCAGAGTTCTCATCTCTAAAAGAGAAATAAGACATCTATTCATTGGTTTATTGTGTGATATATTTAATCACCAAGTACATTAGCTGAAACACAGTAAGTTTATATAAATGGTAGCTATTATTATAGGTCAATTATCTCTTATCTGAATTGCTTGGGAACAGAAGTGTTTTGTATTTTAGATTTTTCTGAGTTTCAGAATATTTGATTTATCTACTTAAAAGTCGCCCGTCCCTAATCCAAAAATCTAAAATCTGAAATACTCCAATGAGCATTTCCTTGGAGTGTCATGTTGGTACTCAAAAAGATTCAAGTTTGCAGCCTTTAGGAATTCTCAAATTTTCAGATTAGGGATGCTCCTCTGTATAACAAAAGCATTCCACTCTGTACTCTTATTTTTCTGATATCTAGTTAGGCTTGCTCCACTATTCATTGTATATTGATATAATACATGTGGATTTTACATATGGTTACCTACACGCTTACAAATGTAAACTTATGACTATGATTCTTACGTATCTATAGGGTTACATCTGTAATCTTTCATTGTTAATAATTTTATATTATATGACAAATATATGAAATTGAAGTGATATAATGTCAAAATATTATGAAAACCTAACATGTGAAAAACACTTTTTAAGAAAACATTCATATATACTATTTTCTTCAATTCTCAAATAAAATAGCAAACAATCCAAGTATTTTAATTTATGTAAACAGTCTAAGCATTTTATAAAAGTGGAAACTAGGCCGGGCGTGGTGGCTCACGCCTGTAATCCCAGCACTCTGGGAAGCCAAGGTGGGTGGATCATGAAGTCAGGAGATCGAGACCATTCTGGCTAACACGGTGAAATCCTGTCTCTACTAAAATGCAAGAACAAAATTATCCAGTTATGTGGCAGACGCCTGTAGTCCCAGCTACTCGGGAGGCTGAGGCAGGAGAATGGCGTGAACCCGGGAGGCGGAGCTTGCAGTGAGCCGAGATGGTGCCACTGCACTCCAGCCTTGGCAACAGAGTGAGACTCCGTCTCAAAAAAAAAAAAAAAAAGACAACCTGTTAAAGGTATTTTGGCTGACCAGTGATACCAGGATTCTTTTAATTCCTACTAATGTTCATACAAATTTATGCAGATATTGAGAAGACAAAGACAGCCTTTCTGTGTCCTCCAAGTACCTAGATTGTGTGTGCCTTGCATCTGTACATTGTAGGAACTCACAAATACTTTATTTGACCCCTAAAAGGATATGACAGATGTATAAGCAGTGCTTTGGGTATATGCCAGGAAAGAGTGAACACGAACAGAGTCCTGATAAATTTACAAAGTGGAATGGATCTTCTACTCAAAGTGACTTTTTTTTTTTTTTTTTTTGGTCATTGTTGCTGTTTGTTGGGTTTGCTTGTATGCTTTTGTCCAGTAACCACTCAACAAATAACATAAAAGATAAAAGGCTTTGAGAACCTTAACTCTTTTTTCTATTGGCTTGGAGTGTAAATCTGTTGCAACAACTATTACTGCTTGAAAAGATATGCTACTGTAAATAGAACAATACAGTTAATTCACCTGAAGTCTTTAAAATCTTTTTTTTAAGTCATGTGGCAAAAAAGCATTAACATACAATTTTAGGTTTTGGTAACAAATTATCTCTTTTGCATTGCTTTCCCAATTAATTCTGCAAAGCACTTTCATATTTTACTAAAATGGTATTATGACTAGAAGTGAATGATTAGCATAAAAATTCTCTAAACTATTAATTAATGAATAATTTACATAGCAATTTTTAAAAGGTAATTCATAATTGTCCAAATATCACTCCTTCTCCATTTCCTAAAGGAGATTACTTGTGAAAACATTCACTTGTCAGTTTTAAAGTGGAACTCGTCCTATATTTCTCTTTGCAATTTACTCTTCAAATTAAACTAGCTTTTGTATATCCATTGTTGAGTTCTGAGTCCAGAATTCAGCACTAATGACTTAATAATATTATCATTTTCAAGATACTGGCCTTTCAAGACACAGATCTCAGCAGCCCAGTGCATGCCCTATGCAAATACTGGACCGTGTAATGACAGATTTCATCAGCTCTCCTCAACAGCACTTAGAAGATTAATCGTACATTATTAGGCCTTGAGGACACTCTCTTTTCCCCTCTTCCTTCCTTTATCAGTATTATCTTCTCTGGGTAAGATGCATTACCTATGTGATTCAGAGTAAGATGAAAAATTGGACCCTAATGCTCATATTTCTATTTAAGAAGAAAAAACTCAGAGTCCTTTTTTTTGAAGTCACTTTTGGTAAAAGTCAAACATATCTGTGACAAGTTATAAACAGTGTATTATGGACAAAGAGAAATGATATTAGAATTATCATGCAGAATGACTGCAGTGTCAAAAGCATTCCCAATATGTGTACATAGTAACAGAATTATGATTCTCTCTATCCACAGACACCATTTCTTTGAGACACATTATTAAATTTAACAGAAACAATATTATCTGTTTTTAGTATGCTACCCACATAAAGTAAATAAGTGGAGATTTGAGCTTAAATTATCTATGAGATACTTTTCACTAGTAGTACATTTCATAGAACACTGAATCATTTTGATTACTTGCTCATGAGTCAAACAAGAGGCTAAAACATAATGAAGACAGAAATAATACTTAAAATCTAAAGATATCATAAAACCAGTATTTTATTTCTCTGTTCAAAACCCTGCAGTGGGCCGGGCATGGTGGCTCCCAGTACTTTGGGAGGCCGAGGTGGGTGAATCACTTGAGGTCAGGAGTTCGAGACCAGCCTCACCAACATGGCCAAACCCCACCTCTATTAAAAATACAAAAATTAGTCAGGCATGGTGGCACATGCCTGTAATCACAGTTACTTGGCACGCTGAGGCAGGAGAATTGCTTGAACCCAGGAGGTGGAGGTTGCAGTGAGCCCAGATCATGCCACTGTATGCCAGTTTGGGCAACAGAGAGAGACACTGTCTCAAAACAAACAAACAAAAATCCCCTGCAGTGTTATGGCCCCCACTCCTTCTCTAACCACAGCTTCCCTCTCTCCAAGTCATTAGTTTTGCTTCAGCCACAGTGATCATGCTCTCCTAAGAATACCAGGCCCATTCTTACCTCAGGTCCTTTGCACTTCCTCTGCCTACAGAATTATTCCCCTAAACATGTCCTCTGCTCTCCCCTTTATTTACTGAGTACCCTACTGAAGAGTTATTTTCTCAGAAAGGTCTTCTCTGATCCCCATCTCTTGTATTTCATACCTGACACTTTCTATCTCTTCTTTAGTATTGTTTCACAGCACTTGTTACAACCTCACTTATTGTGTATTCTTTAAATTTACCAGTTTCTTTATCTCTCCCTACTAGAACACAGCTTCCCAAGAATGGACTGTTCACTCCTGCATCCTGATTTATTATTCAGCGACTGCCTCAAAAAGTTTCTTAATCGAGTGAACAAATGAATATATAGGATGGGTGATACAAAGGCTGAACTTACACTTATAACACAAAGTAGTAAATATAATCTCAGATTCCACTTAGTTGTGGTACAGTAATACTTAACATTAGCATGTTAATGGAGGATGATAGGAAAAGGCACTCCAATTGTCAAGCATTTCACATCATTTAGAGGAGGAAACAAGGTTTAACAGAAGAAGAAGAAGAAGAAGAAGAAGAAGAAGAAGAAGAAGAAGAAGAAGAAGAAGAAGAAGAAGAAGAAGAAGAAGAAGAAGAAGAAGAAGGGGAAGGGGAAGGGGAAGGGGAAGGGGAAGGGGAAGGGGAAGGGGAAGGGGAAGGGGAAGGGGAAGGGGAAGGGGAAGGGGAAGGGGAAGGGGAAGGGGAAGGGGAAGGGGAAGGGGAAGGGGAAGAGGAAGAGGAAGAAGAAGAAGAAGAAGAAGAAGAAGAAGAAGAAGAAGAAGAAGAAGAAGAAGTTGTTATTGTGGTCGACCACAAATTATCTGTTTGGATAAAAATAATACATAATACAATTAAAGACACTGATCAAAAATTAGCATGGAAGCAAAATATACTAGAAATGGTAGACTTTGCTTTCCTGAACAGCATTTTAATTATCTGTACAGAAGTAAAGCATTTTATAAATACTAAATTGGACTTCCTGTAAATCTCACCCCCAGGAGCCTGAGGAAACAGGATAACTACTTGTCTATATCTGACTTTGACATACAAGGAAGAGCTACTTAGTGCATCAGAAAAGGTAAGAAAGTGGTGCTATCAGCTGAGTAGTGGAGACAGTGAGGAAGAAGAAAGCTAAATACAGCCCAAAGCTACATTACAGACTTTCAGAATGAATAACAACAATAATAATGATAATACGTATCAATCACTGAGTGTCAATTATGGGACCAACACTATACAATGCACCCTACACGCATAACCTCCTTTAATCCTCACAACCTACTCCACCCACACGCCCCAGCTTTTTTGTAGACACAGAGTTTCACTGTGTTGTCCAGGCTGGATTCAAACTCTCAGGCTCAAGTGATCCTCCCGCCTCAGCCTCCTGAGTAGCTGGGACCTAGATATGTGAGCCACTGAGACTGGCTTCCCTTCTTTTCTTAAAACAAAGTAAACCTTTAAAAAGAACTTTCATAATTAATTCAGGTAAGAAAATAGACACTGGAAACAAACTTAGTAATCATCTTGTAGAATCCATTTTTCCACAGCAAGGTAGAAAAATAATTCTACAATATTTTGCTAATATTTAATGATCAGGGAGGCCACGATACTCAAGTGAGGAGTGACACTTTCTGGAACTGGGCTGTGCAAGGCCTCTTTGGCTATATACCTTGATCCCTATGCTGATCTCACTATACTTTTTGCCATGTCTCTGGTCAGTTCTCTTTCCCAGCCACTCTTTCAGGAGGTTTCTATACTATCTCCAGGTTTCTCCTTAGCCTTCACTTTCAGCACATAGTTTAATTTCTACTACACAAGTAAGAGAGAAAGTGGGCTGGGATCCACATTCTCTGTTTTCTGGTTCTCTACTTCCTACGTCACCTTTTCTATCTTCATACTTTTTCTTTCCCTATGGTTTCAGAAGGTCTTTATTCCTATCTCAAGTTAATCAATCTGCTAGTATTCTCATGACTATTCTCTCAAGGATCACACTCTATCATCAATTATTTACTCCCTCTCCTCTATTTCTAACTTCTTTTCAAATGGTTTCTTTCCCTTTGTCTATTAACACTTGAGTGTCTTCTGTGGTCATAAAGGATCCCCTTGTACCTCTCATTCTCTGTTGCTACTGTCATATAGCTCTTCTCAGTCAAACTACCTGAAAGACTAGTCCACCCTGAGTATTTTCCTTTTCCTTGCTCTCCCTAATCACCCTTGATTCACTATAATCATAATGGCCTTGTCTCTGGCCATTCTATTGCATTTCTATGGACATATTGCACCAGTTACTTCCTAACTGTCAAACCAAGCAGGTATTCTTGAGTCCATCTCTCCTCAGGTTCCACTAGACTATCGTTCTTTCTCAATCTCTGCGGCCCCACTTCCTTTGATTGTTCATTAATTGCAGGCATTATCCCTGGCTTTGTAATCTCATCCACTTGCATGATTTTACCACTATCTATACAATGATAGCTCCAGAGTGGTGTCTCTAAACCAGATCTCCCAACTGAACTCCAGAGAAATGATAGACAGCTGTTACAGCTGGGTGGTTTCAATTAGGTGTCACGTAAAATGCTCATATTCAGCTGACCTAAAATGAATCCACTGCCTTCTCACCCAAACTTATCCCTACATACACATCCTGTCTTGGATGTGGCATCACCATCTATCAAGTCACATAAACCAGTCACATAAAGCAGGAAAATGAAAATCATCCTAGATTTCTCTTTCCACTCATCACCCTCCTTCTTTAGGCCCCCGATCTTAAATATTTATTAAAATCCTATCATCTTTACCACCACTGCTGTTGCCACTATGTCTGTCTTGGTTCAAGTGCTGTCTGGATTATTATATGAAGTTTAGATGGAATTTCTGCCTTCGTCCTTGCTCCCTCCAGCACTAACTTCAGATTTATGTCCAAGTGAATAAAACATAATAGTAACATATACCACACAGGATCAAGTCTTTTCCTTACTAAATACCCTTTGGAGTATATGTATATACTAAAGCTTAAAGTACTTATCCTTAGTATAGGAGACTTTCCTTGCCAAACTCTCCAATCCCTCAGCTGGAAAATAGTTTTGCCAATGTATCAAGCTAAAACATCCCTCTGCTCCTTAGGACACATTAGAATGCCTAGAATGCTCTTTCCCCGGCCCCTTTCGGTCTTGGTCAGCTCCTATTTGTCCTTCAAAACCTTTATCAGAAGTTACTGCCTTTTGACCTGTATCTACAAAGTTATTCACTTTGAAGTCTGTTATTCCCTGCAAATTGTTCTTGCTTTACACATGCATCATATTTTTCATAATAGACTGATTTCAGTCTGTCTCCCCTAGGAGACTATGATATCACTAAGGGCAGACACTGCATTTATTAACCCTGTGACTCCAGATCCTAGAAATCTAAATGATCAACAAACATTTCTCAGCTAAATAGAAGAATGATATTCTATTAGTCCACTTCAATCTACTGCTACATATTCCCTGAGGCTGACCATTCATGGTTAGGAAAACCTGTTTCATAGTATTTTATTTCCTATGCCATAATCTCTGAACAGTGCAAATGTTATGCAAGGTTTTGTGCTTTAGGTAGTGGTTTTGTAAATCATTTGATCACTAATCAAGATGAGAAATATATTTTACATCATAAGCCATTATAAACATATATGAATACAAATACAAAAATTAGAAGTACTGCCCTTTGATTGGTATAATAAACTCATATTTTCTTTCCTAGTCTAGTTTTTTGCTTTAAATAAAAAAATACTAGATTGATACAATAACCTGCTTTCATTTCTCGTGGACTGTGATGTACACATTTTGGAAAACACTGCTCTCTATATAATGTTTTCAGGAAAAAAAAAAATCTTAAAAGGAACCTTTGTTTGCTGTTGGTGGGAATGTAAATTAGTACAACCACTATGGAGAACACTTTGGAAGTTCCCCAAAAAACTAAAAATAGAGTTACCATATGATCTAACAATCCCATTGTTGGGTATGTCCGCAAAAGAAAGGAAATCAGTATATCCAAGAGATATCTGTACTCTCATGTTTATTGCAGCACTGTTTACACTAGCCAAGATTTGGAAACAAACAAAGAGTCCATCAACAGATGAATGGATAAAGAAAACATGGTACATATACACAAGGGAGTGCTATTTAGCCATAAAAACGAATGAGATCCTGTTATTTGCAACAACATAGATGGAAATGGAGGGCATTATGTTAAGTGAAATAAGCCAGGCACAGAAAAACAAATATTATATATTCTCACTTATTTGTGGAAGCTAAAAATTAAAACATTTAAACTCATGAAGACAGAGAGTAGAATGATGGTTACCTGAAGCTAACAAGGGTAGTTTGGTGTAAGGAAAAAGTGGGAATGGCTAATGGGTACAAAAAAAAAAAATTAGAAAGAATAATTATTTCTTACCCAACAATAATTACATATTACTGGAAAGCACTCAGAATTTGACTAAAATATAAGAAAATCCAAGTAAATAGTGGGAAAATATAGAATATTTAAAAAGAAATAACATGCTTTCTCACTGAAGTTGACACATGGCTGAAAACTATTTTTAAAAATAAAGGTTCTGGCTTTAATAAATACAAAAGCATTTTGTTTATAACCTATGAGCTTAAAATCATAAAAATATTACGTTAAAAGCTAATCTTGTCCCTTTGAACTATGTTTCACATTTTATTTAGTTCAAAAAACCACTGATTAACACATATTTTCAAAGCAAACCTCAGCCTGGTCCAGATCTAAGTATGAGAAATCTAAATTTAGAATAGTTTAAGTTAATGATTTTTTTCTCTATTCATGATGAAAGTTGGAATATTCTCACCGATGCTTATGTGTTTTCCGTAATTGAGTCTCTGCTACTCTAAAAAGTCCTTGAAGGCTTGAAATCCATATTCTATGCCTTATCCAAAAACACCTCAAAGAACAACACAGATTAGGTAGGAGCTTTGCAGTAAAGCCACCATTTACCAAGTATTTCTGTGTGTCAGGCAACAGGGTAATGGATGTGCTAGGGAATTCATATGTCATTCATAATTCTTGCAACAAACCTGAAAGTCAGTGTTATCCTATGTTTATAAAGGATGAGCTAATTCAGTAACTTGACTTTGGACAGTTAGGAGTAGTAGAACCACTATTAAAGAACCTCTTTTTTTTTTTTTTTTTGAGATGGAGTATCGCTCTGTCGCCCAGACTGGAGCGCACTGGAACAATCTCAGCTCAGTGCAACTTCCACCTCCTGGGTTCAAGCAATTCTTCTGCCTCAGCCTCCCAAGTAGCTAGGACTACAGGTGTGTGCCACCAAGATGGGCTAATTTTTGTATTTTTAGTAGCAACAGGGTTTTACCATGTTAGTCAGGCTGACCTCGAACTCCTGACCTTGTGATCTGCCCACTTCGGCCTCCCAAAGTGCTGGGATTACAGGCATGAGTCACCACACCCGGCCAAGAATCACATTTTATTGTATATTTACTATCTACCAGGCACTGTTCTTGAAATACAGTACAGATTGAATATCCCTTATCCAAAATGATTGGGACCAGAAGTTTTTCAGATTTCAGATTTGAAATATCTGCATTATACTTATTGGTTCAGCAGCCCTAAGCATTTCCTTTGAGCATCATGTCAGTGCTCAAAAAGTGTCAAATTCTGTAGCATTTCAGGCTTTAGATTAGGGATGCTTAACCTGTATCTCATTCAATTTGTATAACATTCCTCTGAGATAGTTACTGTTTATATCCTCATTTTTCAAATTAGAATAGAAAAGCAGACAAAGGTTAAAATTTGCTACAGATCGCATAGCTAATAAGTAGCAGAGCTAGGCCTTGAATGCAGATTTGTCCGGAAGTCTAGGCTATTCCCATTAGACTCTGCTGTTAAAGGCAACACAGTGAATTGTCAAAAATTGATAAAGTGATCGATTTAGCATTCAAGGTTTTTCTTTTATGGCCAATAATTTCCTACTTGTTCTTTAGAGCATGCCATTAAATTCTGGCTTAATTTCCTTTATACTTTGTAGAAAGTTGCCATGTTATTCAATAATTTAAAATAAATTAGAAGACTCAGTATTTTTGAAAAAATGTCATGTATGAGAGTTTGTTGGCTTGCTATCACGTATGATCAAAGAATTCAAAAGGATGCCTTTTATCTGAGAATATCAAAGGGTACTAACTAAAAAAAGACACAGAGTTCCTATTACAGCGAAGAGAAAAAAGCTGAGCCTATTGAAATATTATACAAGAATGTTGGCATACAGGTAATTCACAGATATTATTACCTTTGCTACTTGAAATTGAACCAATCTGGATTCTCTCCAAGAGCTATTCTTTTAAAACTGTGATGTATTCGATTCATTTGCTACAATTGCTAATTTTTCCCTTGTCCACCCATAGTTCATCCTCACTCTATATAAACACACACACACACACACACACACACACACACACACCCCCCCATACCCACACACAGATTTGTAGATTCACACCACATATCCATATACTATATTTTCCTCTGTGGCTAACAACAGCCTATACTGTAAAATAGCTAATATTTATCACTTTAGAAACTATAAAATTAAAGTTAACTGAATTATTTTTTTCTAGCTGTCACAAGTCTCTAGTTATTATGAAGGAAATTGAATAATTCCAAAATCTGGTCACTTAGGCAACTGTGGCTAAGATCCACGTCTCTGTCTAAAATAGACACAATCAGGTAATCTCACTGGTCTGGGACATATTGTAGACAATAACAATTCCCTCTAAAAATGTTTATTTCAACTCTTACAACCAAAATATAAGGTAACAATTTTTCCCTTAGGATACACTGAAATTATCATTGTTGTTGAAATACACTAAAAGCTAAATCTTGTCATGATATTTTGAAAAATCTGGTCTTACTGAATTAAAATGTACTTGGAAAAAAATGTTTCCTTTGAGCTAGATATAAAATAAAGCTAAGAAAGGTGAATATGGCTTCTAAAGAATTACCTGAATATTAAATTACATGTATGATTTTAAGTAATTATATCAATTTAAGTATTCGCATTAAAATTTGTGACATTTTCTAGTTTCTCAATATCACTTTTTAATGCAAAATTATTTAAAACACTTAACTCAGTTGCCGTAGTTAGGCTGTTTACTTATTTATTTATTTATTTATTTATTTAATGTCTTGATCGTGAAAGCTAATTTATCTTTCTAAACAGAAATTTTAGATACCATGAAAAGAAACATTATCATAATTTATTTTTTATACTTACAAATAGTGAATTTCTTAGAGATATTAATCTTTTGATATACTGGTCTTAAGGCAGAATAATTAATTTACTTTTGTGAGCTGAATTCCTGATCAAATTAGCATATATATTTTAAAGTAACAAGTAAGAAGCTGGAGTGCCACCTCTTTGGATTCCGACAGTGCTTTATAATCTCAGGAAATCTGGTGCCTGAGCATGTCTTTTATCTCAGATGGTAAATGTACCATCAGACCCAGGAAAGGACAAAGAGTGTAAGGCTTTAGTGAAAGGTAAGAGTTGAAGGTTCTCTCAAACGTGTTACCATGACACCTTTTCTATGTTTGTTAAAAAGAGTAAAGCTGGCAAATCTCTCAGAATATCCTATTATCAGATTCCAAATAGGAAAAAAAAATATTGTTAAAGCATAATGTATTCTGATTTTTAAAGCAATCTATCATAGAAATTGTTATTATGTTCTTTACTAGCATACCATATTAATGAATAAAGATAATTTTTTAAAATTTGTGTCATGTTGAAGTTTCCTATTATATTTTAAAAAGTAACAAAAAGTTTATTTTCAGGAATCAGTATTTTTGGAAATGCTACTAAAAATGCTGCAACTATGTATTTGAAACTATAATCACATGTAAAATAAATTGTTAAACTCTAAAGAAGTTGTTTATGATAAAAAATAGATAAAATTGAATTTGGAATGTATAAAGCACCATCTTTCTTTACATGCATTGCATCATTTAACCCTTACAGCAACATTAGTAACTAAAAGAAGCTACAAGTTAAACAAATTGGCTTAGGCTTCACATGCTTTCTCACATAATTCTCCTAAGTGTTAGAAAACATCACTTTTAGACACTTTATCCAGGTTAACAAAGCAATGTATGTATTAATCAGAAAATAACAAAAGAAATTGGTTTCACTCTCTAGCTTATATAACTAAAAGATTAACATTTCAAATCCTGTAGTTCAACCCCAGGAAAAGGAGAAAATCAAACATTAATCTAAGTTAAAAAATTTTGCTAGAAATTTTAAGTTTGATATCAGAACCAAAACAATGGCAATGTTTGTTTTGTCTTTACTTGTGTTTTACACACTGCTGAAGTGCTAGGTACTAAAAAATCCAAACAATCATGTGTCTCTCAACTTACATGATTTTCTCTAACCAATATTGAGAACTGAGCAGAGCAAACTCAAGCTCAATTTTTTAATTACTCAAAGATTTATCAAACACTCACAAATTATTAAGTACAGTTGTTAAATTATAATTTACACCTTAAGTGGCAGACAAAGGTAGATCAGTAGCACTCTCAAGATTTCAGCTATCTCATTAGATCATTATCCTAACAATGGCTAGGTTATTGACAGTCTGCAATGAGCAAAACCACATAGTAAGGTCTTTATGTACATCACCTTATTTAAACTTCACAATAACCCTACTGCCCACATACAGCTGTTATTCTATTTTAAAGATGAGTAAACTAAGGCTAGGAGAGAGAGTGCAGTGGTCCCGAAGTCACAGGGCTATTCAAAGTGGAGCCAGGATTTGAAATCAAGACATCTAACTCCATAGTCTGTGTTCCTGACTTCTAGTTTACAGTACCCATACTAATATTTTGAGTAGAATGATAATATACTTACTTTCACCCACCCCATTATATAAAGACTGAAATAGAAGGAATAAAATAATCAGAACATTAGAGGAAACTGAAAGATTCAGAATAGGCCCATCATTATTGAAAATCCAAATGTCAAAACACTATATTTAGTTTATTCTTCCTTAGGTCTTTAGGTCTGATTGTCTGATGATTCTTCCAAATTCTGTACTTGTACCACTAACAGTTCTTAAGCTTTCTCTATGCTTTGAAATTTTGAGAATTCTAGGCAGTATTGTGCAGTGTGAAGAGAGCTCTGTGTGGCAACAGAAGGCACAGGTAAAACAGATTTTGCTCTTTTACTAACAATGCTTCTAAGTTTCATGTTTCTCATTCATTAAATGAAGCTAACATCCTATTTGCCTCACTTTGCTAGTGAGAGAACATGTATTAAACCACTTTGAGAATAAGCCACTTTATGTAATGATTGTTATCACTATTAGAATATAATGATATAGACTGGTATGACAGTTGTCATCTTTTTGTATTTTCATTAACCTGCTAGGACTGAAGTATTTTTTTAACTGAAATGAAAACATTGCTAAATAAGGCATTATTTATGACACACAGTATAGAATAGTTAATAAAGCTGCACAGAAGCAAAATAAAGTCTAAATGCTCTATAGAGCATTCTCCGATTCTACAAATTCATATTAATCGCTTCCTCCTTGACATTCACATAATACTTTATTTTTCATCTAACTTTTGGACTCTATCACAGCACACGACATATTATTTGGGGAAACATCAGTTCAGTCTCCTAAAGTGCCAGTCCTTAGGGGACGTAACCATGCTTTTTCATGTATGTCTCTTCCAGGCCCACTCTATCATGCTATAAATCATATGTAATCCACAAAGGTCTATTTAAAAGAAAAAGGACTGTATAATCAAAATTTAAAATTAATTATAATACCTCAAAATTAAGTTCATAAGAAGACTTTAGAATCATATAACTTTATTTTTAACATTAGCTATTAAACATTACTTTTAACATTAACAGCTTTTTATAAAGTGCTACTTCATCAATGGCACATAGACCGTGACCATGGACCTTCAGTCAGGATTGGAATATAATGGTTGAATAATCATTTTTGGGGCCAAATATTCATTTGTTTATCTTGATGAGGTTCAACAGATTCACTTCCAGATAGAAATGTTTACTCTCAGACCATGGCTCACATCTATAATCCCAGCACTTTGGGAGGCTGAGGCGGGTGGATCACGAGGTCAGGAGTTCAAGACCAGCCTGGCCAAGATGGTGAAACCTGGTCTCTACTAAAAATACAAAAATTAGTCGGGTGTGGTGGCGGATGCCTGTAATCCCAGCTGCTAGAGAGGCTGAGGCAGAGAATTGCTTGAACCCCGGAGGCGGAGGTTGCAGTGAGCCGAGATTACACTACTGCACTCTAGCCTGGGCGACAGAGCAAGACTCCGTATCAAAAAAAAAGGAAGAAATGTTTACTCTCATTTTTCAAAAAAGGAAAAGAGAAAGAATATTCCCAAAATTTAGCTAGGCTAAGCCAAGGTTTCCTTTTTTTTTTTTGAGACAGAGTCTTGCTCTGTCGCCCAGGCTGGAATGCAGTGGCGCAATCTCGGCTCACTGCAACCTCTGCCTTCCGGGTTCAAGCAATTCTACTGCCTCAGCCTCCTCAGTAGCTGGGACTACAGGAGCGTGCCACCACACTCTGCTAATTTTTTGCATTTTTAGTAGAGACGGGGTTTCACCGTGTTAGCCAGGATGGTCTTCATCTCCTGACCTCAGGATTTGCCTGCCTCGGCCTCTGAAAGTGCTGGGATTGCAGGCGTGAGCCACCGCGCCCAGCCAAGTTTCCTATTTTTCTATACATATGCAAATATTTTATTACTCTGGAAATACAAAATAGAAAAACCTCATTATTTCATTATTTCAACATAACTAGAAGTATGGTGCAGATTTGAGTTGCTGCAAATCTGAAACTTAAGAATTTTTTCGGAATATTTCAAGAAAGCAGAGGTAGTATTCTAAACTTCTTTCTAAATACCCATAATTTAGTATTAAAGATGTTTCTAATTAATTTATTCTTCCAGTTAAAAAGCACTGACTGGATAGATTAATGATTAGATAGACATAAAAATACACTTTTAATATTTGGAAAATCATATAGTACTTTGATCTACGTTGAGATGTATTAACATAAATCTTTATGAACCTTGCTAAGAAATAGGTAAGAGTAATTGAGAATAATTAACAGAAGTGTTTGTAAGTAAATTAATACATCTATAATGCTTTTGGATATTTGAAAAAGATTTTTCTTTTTATGAGTTATCTTTAAAAGCTGTTAGTATACCCTGTCCAAATGATCACATTCTAATGTAGTAGGTGCTGAATAAAGACATTTTACTTTCTAAGATTATGGGCTACTCATAAAGTAAGAAAATTGGCAGTTGTAAGACCAGATTATGTACAGAAAATGATATAAAATGCAGTAACATAACTTGAGTAAATTTTACTAGAAACAGATTTCTCCATCATGCCATTAAGTCCTTGCACAACTCTTTCTCCTTATCAACCAATCAACCAGTCAATCATCAAATATTTAAGATAACCTACCATGGGGCAAACATAGTATGACACAATGGGGAAAGAGGCAGAGAAACAGTCCTTGCCAGAAATAGACATATATTCTAGAAAGAACACAGATAACATAGGCCACTGAATGTGTGATTAAAAGGAAATCCAAGTGTACTAGTCTCACTAAAAAACAGAAAAGGAAAAAAAGTGCGAAAGCAGTAGATTACATACTTCTGTGGATAAAGATTTCCCATAGGAGTGACATTTAATTGGGGACCCAAAGGGTGAGTAAGGTTTACCTGGGTTAAAGGGGAGCTTAACAAATTCCATTAAATGTTAGGTATCTAGTAAATCTAGAGTCTGGAGATTAAGGGGAAAGGACCCAGAGAAGCCTGGAGAAGAAGGCAGCCCTCTGAGCATCCAGGGTGAAGTGGTAGTATGGTGAAGTGTTTGGATTCTAAACAAAGGGCGAAGAGATGCTATTAAAAGGTTTTGTGCAGGGGCAGTGGACTGACTTTATGCGCAGAAACTCTGTGCGTGGGTCTGAATGAGGCAGGCATTATGTTAAAGAAAAGAATTCAGGCATTTCTCAACATGGAACCTAAAGAAAGCATGACATTATACCAAATAAAGGAACATCTCTTGTTAAGTTCAACTACTAGCAAAAAAATAAATTACTCTGTTTATTTCATCTCTCTTAATAACATTCATTTCAACAGTACACACACAGTTCAAGATTTGTGAAGATACTATATACTAGTGGCAAAACAGAATTGTATAAACACTTTGTACATGGAATATAAAATTATTTTCATCACCTCACATTTGCTTGTTTAGCTGCTAAAAGATCTTTGAACAAAGAATCACGTCAACAAAGAGGGTGTCAAAATATCAACAAAAAGAGATCTTGTCAGAGCTTAATTAGGGCTTCCAATTAGAAAACCAAACTAAGAATCCTATTAACACTCAAGTAGGTATTCTCCTTGCCTAGGAGAAAACAAAC
Organism: Macaca fascicularis; assembly: GCF_037993035.2. NCBI lineage: Eukaryota > Metazoa > Chordata > Mammalia > Primates > Cercopithecidae > Macaca > Macaca fascicularis. Next base: position 106,811,505 of record NC_088379.1, read on the forward strand.
AGCTCCCACAGTTTATCTAGCTAGCAAAAAGGAATTTTGTGAAGACCTCTTTCTTGTGGGATTAAGTCAACAAAGACAAGCGCATGAAAATCTCAGAACCACACCAGAAGAACCACTGTGTGCTCAGGCATACTTCCTGCAATATTACCCAATTACTGTCACAGTTCATTCTTAATACAACACATTTGGTTGTAAGGGATGTGGATTTTACGGAAAAAAAGAAAAAAGAAAGCACAACACATTTGGACATATGCATGGCCTTCTCTGCTGCTCTCTGGTAAAAGTTATTAAATAAAGCCCATAGCCACCTTTAAAAGAAAAAAAATTCCAAGTCAAAAGGAGTAAATATGCTACTTAACAATAGAACCAACTCAGTTTTTATGAAGTACCACATTTGCTTGTATATGTCATCCTTATGAACACTGCTTGCCTGCTTTCCTGTTTTCAAGAAGAAAATAGTTCTATCCTCCACTCTAAATTATTTCTTGGCCAGAATGCTTCAAAAACTGTGAATGGTCCTGTTAGCTAATTAAAACAAGTTTACCACCATGAAATAATTGCTGTTCTTCCAAAAGTCAGGTATTCTACCAGCGAATAAAAAAGAGAAACATTTTCAAACCCAAAGTAACATATCAAGTAACAGAAGTCTGACTAGCAAATTTATAAACACTATCAAAATTTAAAATTAGTTCTAACAATTAAACAGCATGTGGTTTACTCTGTGTAAGAATTTGGAAATGGTTCTTTTCCCAGACTCGTGGAAAGGGTGGGATGAAGAAAAAAATCTAAAGCTATGCTATGGGGCAACAAAAGTGTTCCAACACATCTAAAAATTACCTGGCCTTCCAGAAGTAATATTTAAATTCCAACATTCTGTCACAGAGATAATACAAAGTGACTGGATTTTAGAAATTGCTGGTTAGACTCTACCCAGATTAATCATTATGACTCCAATCATGATTGGGTTTCTTCAGTTCAATAACAGGTTCTCCAACTACTCAGGTACTTCTATTTTCTGAATTTCAGATATGCACTGCATTACATTTGTTCTGCCTGGCATGGAATTTAGCAAATGTAAATCTGCTTCAGAACACATTCACTCCCAGAATTTTTTTTTTTTTTTTTTTTTTTTTTGAGATGGAGTCTTGCTCTGTTGCCCAGGCTGGAGTGCAGTGGTATAATCTCAGCTCACCGCAACCTCCGCCTCCTGGATTCAAGCGATTCTCCTGCCTCAGCCTTCAAAGTCCCTGGGACTACAGGTATGCACCACCACGCCCAGCTAATTTTTGTAGTTTTAGTAGAGATAAGGTTTCACCATGTTGGCCAAGATGCTCTCAATCTCTTGACCTCGTGATCTGCCCACCTCGGTCTCCCAAAGTGCTGGGATTACAGGCATGAGCCACCGCGCCCAGCCATAGAAAAAATAAGATTTAATTGGACTTGGTATACTGAAACGTACAAACAAACAAATTACCTTAATCTCAAGGCAGAGGACGAAATCTTATTCTTTCCTTTTGACGTGTCCAGTACCTAGCACAGTGCTTGTCATCAGGTATATACTCAATAAATGGTTGAGGAATTGAATGCATAATAAAAGAACAGATGAATGCATGCATGAATGAAAACAGATTCACATTATGTAGAGCACCCCTTTTCCCCTGAAGAGGTAAGGGAGGCATTCTTTCTGCATCTGAGGCCTTGGATTGGCTTCAAGAAAGAGGAAAGTTCCTTCCTGCAAGTGCTGTCCATCCACTTTTCTTTCTCATGGGACAGAGGCAAGCACTCCAAGATCAGGAAAGCAGCATGACTCAGAGGGTAGCTAGCCTTTAAACTTAATGTTTGTTAAGCCAGGAGAGATCGTTCCTTTCTCCTGGGAACAGATCCATTTGGCCCCAGGCTTCCGAGAAAACGGATAATTATATGACTAACATAAGGAATTGTTAAGCTTAAAAGATTCCTTTGTTTTAACTTCCCAATTTGGGAGGCACATAACTACTTCAGTGCAGTAACTTCATGCCTCATTACTACTTAAGGGTATATTAGATTAATTTCTAACTTGAAATAGATTTTATTCTCAAAGCAGGAAATATCTTTTAACTCAAAATTAAATGTGTCGAAGTAAATGGTGAAAGAATATCAAATTCATCAGAAAATATCTGCAATAATATGAATACTAATAACAACGGCAGCAGCTAATATTCATTGAGCTCTTATGTGCTGTGTATTGTTCTTATCCTCACAACCACCCTATAAGGTAGACAGGGACCATTATATGTATTTAGAGATATGGAAACTATGCCTACGGTCAAGAGCTAGTAAAAGTCAGAGTGGGGTTTCACACCTAGACAGTCTGATTCCTAATACCTGCTCTATGATTCAATGATGCTTTTCATATGAAAACAAGAAATCTGCTTCACTAAATCAAAAAGTACCAAAGGTAAGCAATTCAGAAATGACTTGAATAGTTCTTTTCAGTGTGTGGTCAATCCCTCACTCTGTAACAGAGGGTGCTTCCACATCTCAACTCAGGGGGCCTTTACAACCACCCCAGACCCCATGTCAAGTCCAGAAGGCATAAACAGAGACACAGGAGAGATTAAAGAAAGAGAATAAGAATTGAAAGCTATTCTAAAACAAAAATCAGAATCAAACACAGCAATAGAAAAAGGCATACTCCAGGCTGGGTGTAGCGGCTCACCCTGTAATCCCAGCACTTTGGGAGGCTGAGGCGGGCAGATCACCTGAGGTCGGGAATTCGATGCCAGCCTGACCAACATGGAGAAACCCCATCCCTACTAAAAATACAAAATTAGCTGGGTGTAGTGGCACATGCCTGTAATCCCAGCTACTTGGGAGACTGAGGCAGGAGAATCGCTTGAACCCCGGAGGTTGGAGGTGGAGGTTGTGATCATGTCATTGCACTCCAGCCTGGGCAACAAGAGCAAAACTGCATCTCAAAAAAAAAAAAAAAAAAAAAAAAAGAAAAAGGCATACTCCAGGGACAAAGAACAAACCAATTTGGCTAGATTTGAAAGGTTTATGAAGGAGAACAGGAGATAGGTATGGGCCAAACTGTGGGTGGCCTGAAACCAGTTTCATGAAGTGCTTTGAATCGATTTCTAAAACTGATGGTGAGTCACTGCATGTTTTTCAACAGGGAATGAGGAGTGCAAAATGTTATTTTAGCAAAATTAATCTAGCAGAGTTTTAAAAATGAATTAGAAGAGAAAGAGAAAAACTACAGAAAAAATAGGCAGGAAATACCACGGCCCCTTAGCAATCACAGATTAACATTCACAATTTCAACTTTTCCCAAGCGATCTCCAAATGTTCCCATTTCTAATTTTTCTAGGGCACAGAGTTATGAGGTCGGTTTGCGAAAGCGATTCATTAGCCAGCACTATGCTTCTGCTTCTCAGGGAACTATGGTTTGTCCGTTGTTGTTTTTCCCTCAGGCCAGGGTCCTATTCTCACTTAGTAAGTGATGAAAAATGTTTCTGTATGCAAAGTGCCCCCAGGTAAACTGCAATTGCAGGTGTAGAAATAAACGATGAATTATTGCAAAGTAACGAGTGGTGATTTAATTGTGAAAGTTCCACACATTAATTCCTTAGTAACATCAGGATATTTTACACGTTCACATTCCAGGCATGTGTGTCAAGAAGAAGACAACAGAAAGAGGAAAAGAGAAAGCTGACACAAAAGACACTGAAATGAAAAGTAGGACTTAGTGGCTGACTAGAGAAAGGGAATGAGGAAAAGAAGAAATGAAGACAGTCTTTAAAATTTCAAGCCTGGGAGACAGGGAGCATGGCAGTGCCTTGAGTAGGCTTAAGAAATCCTAGAGGTAACCTAGTACAAGGAACCTGGTGTCTGTGTGCACTGAATTGAAGTTCTTAAAGGCTGATGATGTAAATGAACTCCTGTCTGGCAGAAGAGAATTGACTTAGATCATTTTGATGTTCTCTGAAACCTATCAAGAGAATGTAAAGTTTGTTCGACGCTCTTTTCTTCTGCTCTTTTAAAGCTGCAAGTCCGGGGTACTCTGATTCCCTGATTTTTTCAAATCAAAATCGTATGGTTCTGCCTTTCATTTCAGAAAATGCTTTATGAATCATCCTAAATGGTTCCCTAGGAGGCAAAAAAAAAAAAAAAAAAAAAAAAAACACCTCTCAGTCTTCATGACCAGTTTCGAAATAGTTCTATTTTCAATTAGTGTCTAAAACCTACAAGTGTTTAAACTTGTGTACATTTAAATAATGAAAATAATGATGTCATATTGATATACATCCTAATTAAGGGAGAGAAAGGGTACTGGTGACATAACTTTATTATGTTAATGTTTTTTCTTTGTTTTACGGGAGAAGCTTTCAGAAAGACAAATATTCCGTGAAATAATTAAAACTAGATTTACACCAAGAAGATGAAAAGAAAGAAGAAAAACCCACCAGAAACCTGAGAATTCAGAGAGAATTATTCACAATGACAAAGAGTCATCAACTCAGAGTCCCCTAGCCTGCTCCTGGTGCATCACCAGCCTCATCTGTATTCCCCACGGGCAGCAGCAGCAGCTCCAGGAAAGATCAGCAGTGAAGAAAGAATGTGTTATGCAAAAATAGTTATTTCAGACAGATCACAAATGGAAGCCTGGTGGGCAGAGAAAAGCTGAAGCAGTGTGCAACAAGAACATTTTAAAAGGCAGTACTTAAGAAGGGAGCAACTGTTTTTCCTTTATAATTTTTTTGTTGTTGAGGTTCAAATGAATAAAGGATGAGTTAAGGGGACTCTCCTTTCAGTTTCCATGTTTAGGACTTTGGGCCTCTGTATCATATCATACTTAAATGTCAGATGACAAACCATGAGAGTAGTTAAAACTAGGTGCCACACAACGGGTCTAGGTTTTTGGGGTCTCAGTGACCTCAACTGTGGCCTCTACTGTGATTGCCTATCACTGGTGCCCATAAATAATATCTGAATGAGTCAGTCAATTGTTGTTTGGTATCTGGTTATTCAATAACCAAATTAGTGAATCCTATGAATAAGTTGCAGTTTACTAAACATAGTAAAAGCTTTGTTATTCAAATATTTGATGTAATGGCAAATAATAGTTAAAGAATTTTAATCGGCTAAAAGTTAATTCATATCTCAGTAACATTTATTAAGTACTTTTAACTAATATCCATTTTATTTAATTTTCACAGTAGTGATGATACTCCATTTTATGAATGAAAATAACTAAGGCTCAAAAATGATTAAGAAACTTAAACCATGATAATAGTAGTTGACTTAGCTTCCTCTGGGGGTTTGGCTAATTTAATCCTCACAGTTCCCTAAAAGGTACTATCATTACCTCCATTATGCAGATGAGGAAACTGAGGCTCAGCGAGTTTTAGGTAAGTGGCCCAAATTCTTAAGGTAGCAACTTATACAGTCAGCCAACATGTGAACCAATCCTGGCAGTCTGGCCCCAGGGCCCAAGAAGATCTCATTAGGCGGTAGAAAGTTGGAACTGGAAAAGAAGTAGATTCTAAAAAAACAGTGATTCAGAGGCCAATGTTATTCCTGCAGGCCATGCTGATCTAAGTAGGGACTCACCATTTTTTCCCTCTATCTCTATCTCCTCACCCTGTACCTGCCCACTGACCCACCTCCCCAGCCCCTCATTCCCTACCCCAGGATAAGAACAGTGCCAGCCTCTGATTTAATCTGGGTTTACATTATCTAACTGGAAGATACCAGGGATTTTACAGTAATCAACACTTCCACCCAAAAGAAACAGGTTTAGATTGTGACAGATTTTTTACCAGAGGTTTTGTCAGTTGAGTGAACTAGACTGGCCTTCCTTCCGGTGTCAACAGAAAGACAGTTTTGTTTATTAATGGTTAATAATGATCTAAATGAACAGCTGTATTTTTATTAAGTAAAACTGATTCAGAAACCCTCATAATGCCCCTAGTCTTAAAATTATTCCCATCCTATGTGCTGTATTGTCACTACTTTAAAAATTCACAGAATATAGTCTTATAACAGGATTACAAAATACCAGAAATAAATCTTCCAAAAATATACATTTATGGATGTAGGGCTGATTCTAAAATAAGTATCAACCGGCGCTGCCTTTTTTCTGCTTGCTTCAGATACCTGAAATACATACATCAAAACCATCTGTACACAGAAATGGGGCCATTGCTGGGGGCAGTATTCAGTGTTATTCTTACAGTTACAAAAACATGAACTATCTATAAAATATTCTGTCTGAATCTTATTGAAAATAGCCCAACAGAAAAAATACTCACGTATGCATTATTGTAATAATCAAGCTAGGATAAGGTGACAACTACCTTGGGAAAGTAGAGAAAAAAAGTATGAAATAGAAAGTAAAATATAAAAGTATGGTTGGTGCATGCCTGCTACATTCCATACTTCTACCTTGAACTGCAAGTGCCATACAATTTAATAGTGTGCTAAATACAAACCTTTATAGTGACTGCAATGATGAAGTCGCTAACAAAATTCTCAGGTACGTACATTTACTTCCCCACGGAAAATCTAATGACAAAACCACTGATATAAGTCATTCTAGTCCTTACCAACAAAGTTTGACTCACTTTAGGGAAATAACTTATCCTTTTTGCCCCAATTTTTTCATCCGAAGAAGCAGGAAAATGACCAACATGATTTCTTTAGTCTCCTCAAACTTTAACATTCATCAACTTGGTCAAAAATAATAGTCTCAAATTTATGCATTAATAAAATGTGTGGGAGTGCGATCACGGTAAATGCACAGAATGTGCTCTATAGGATAACTACGGGAACACTTGAGAAGCAAAATATGTCTTGCAAAATTATTAATAATCCTTTCTTTCATTTCTATGACGTCAAGGTGTTACTGGAGTTGCTTAGAATAAGCGTATCTACCCTCTCAAGTAGCAAACACACTTACACTACTCTAAAAGATAGTGATTTTCGTGAATCTTCTTTTTATATATCTAGAGTGTATCTATTCTTCAAAAAAATTTTTTTTAATCAGACAAATGAAGATGTTCTTTAGAATATGTATGTGAGTGAAGGTATCCAAACTAGTAATAAGGGGCCAGGTTTTAGGAATGTAGAACAAATGGACTTGGGATATTAGATCTGCTAATATCAAGAGAAAATTTGAATTCTTGTTGAAGTTCAAAATAATGACACAGATTTCAAGGGTTTCTTTTTCTTCCTTCTACAAAGAAATACAGTCACGTACGGCATAACAATGTTTTGATCAAGGACATGCTGCCTATATTATAGTAGGCCCATAAGATTATAACATCATATTTTTACTGTGTCTTTTCTATGTTTAGATATGTTTATATACACAAATACTTACCTTTGTGTTACAATTACCTACAGTACAGTAACATGTGGTACAGGTTTGTAGCCTAGAAGCAATAGGCTACACCACATTGTCTAGGTTTATATAAATAGACCCTGTATCAGCTATATCATCTAGGTTTGTGTAAATATACCCTATGATGTTCCCACAACAACGAAATCAGCAAACGACGCATTTCTCAGGATGTTTCCCTGTTGTTAAGCAAAGTATGACTATAATACTTTTATTGATTATTTGAACAAGCCTCTCCCTATCACAATGAATTCAATCACTCATGAATTATTTCATAAGGTGCTGTAATATGGTGTAATACATTATACATTTTTCTCAGGCTATAATTTTGGTATTTAATGAAACTAAACAGATTGCCTTAGTGTTGCTATGGGAACATTTATCAGATGGGAGGAAGCTGGCAGTAAGCTGTCTGCTGCCAAATGGGAAAGGATTCATTAGCTCTAGAAGACTGGCAGTCCTAAGAATCATTTAAATACAGACATGAAAAAACTGCTCGGTTAACAATTAGGATTTTACACAATTCTAAAATCTCTTTTTAACACATACAGGTGAGAGCTTTACAATACGTGGTAAGGAATTCTGAACAAATTCAAGTACAGTTGCAAATTTTAGAACACAGGAAAAAGAACAGATGGAGTTGATGTGTAAGAGAAAAGTCATTTGTTTCCAAAAGAACAGGGAAGGCCAGTGTCTACACCAGCATGCCATAATAGGAGTTGCCTAAAAGCAGGCAAGGTGATCATTTTGTTACAGGCAGACATTTGACTTGGCTCTATATACATATTATAGAAAAATTTTACCTTGATAGTCCACATCAAGGGTAAAAAAAGTGAAATAGGCCGGGTGCAGTGGCTCACATCTGTCATCCCAGAACTCTGGGAGGCTGAGGCCGGCAGATCACCTGAGGTCAGGAGTTTGAAACCAGCCTGGCCAACGTGGTGAAACCCCATCTCTACTATAAATATAAAAATTAGCCAGGCATGGTGGCATGCGCCTGTAATCCCAGACACTCGGGAGGTTGAGGCAGGAGAATCGCTTGAACCTGGGAGGGGGAGGTTGTGGTGAGCCGAGACGGCACCATTGCACTCCAGCCTGGAAGACAGAATAAGACTCTGTCTCAGAAAACAAAAACAAAAAAAAACCTGTCAGGAATGGTGGCTCACACCTGTAATCCCAACACTTTGGGAGGCTGAGGAGGCAGGTGGATCACAAGGTCAGGAGTTCAAGACCAACCTGGCCAAGATGGTGAAACCCCGTCTCTACTAAAAAGACAAAAATTAGCTGGGCATGGTGGCGGGTGCCTGTAAGTCCAGCTACTCGGGAGGCTGAGGCAGAGAACTGCTTGAACCTGGGAGGCGGATGTTGCAGTGACCCATGATCACGCCACTGCACTCCAGCCTGGGTGACAGAGCGAGACTCCGTCTCAAAAAAAAAAAAAAAAAAAAAAAAAGGAAATATCAAAGTATAGAACTGATTTCTGCATCTTTGACACTTTGTGGAATATAAACATGACCCCGTGCAACATTTGACAATGAATTTCTTAGTTGATCCACTAAGTCCCCAAACACATGCACGCACACTAATTACCTACAGTTTACAGTATCTTGTTTCTGGTTTACAAGTTTTCACTAGCAAATTTGACTAATCCTTTCCCTGTAAGAATTTTCATTTAATTTCACTTCTTCATTTAGAAAATGGGCATGCCTTTGAGAAACCTTAATTGTCAGTCAGCATTTATTACCACACTCTTTACACTCTCTAGCTATAGGAGTTGGAAGCTGAAGCACTACACTTCCCAGATTCCCTTGCCATTAGGGTTTCGGATAAGGCTTAGGTTCAGCCAAGGAGATGTACTCACATTATGTGATTAGTTGAAAGCAAAGGAAGGTAAAAGTCATCCATCCCAGCACTTGACATGGCTACTGACTATGGGTTTCGGTAAAAACTTTTTAATAACTGGCAATTCCATATTCCAATACCAGTCACCAGTTTAAGGGCCATGGAGTAGTTACAGCTTTGGCAGGCATTTCCTGTGTTTGTGCATGGCAGTTTCCTGGTTTAATTTGCAGTAGAGTGAACAACAGCAACAAGAAACCTAGACTGACAGTCCTCTGCTTTTTGTAACAATTTTGAAGATACTTAATTCATTGTATTAAAACTCTTTTCAGTGTGAAATATCTGGGGCTTTTGTTGTTGTTGCTGTTTTTGTTGTTTGCCCCGAGTCCTTTCTCTCAAGAAAAACTAATGATCTGAATCAATCAATTCAGGATATGCATTGGCTCACAAGTCAAAGTTGTGGTATTTTTAAAGAGATCCACAAAAGCATGTAGCATAGACAGTGTGGTCTCTGTAACTGTTTGGTGTACGCTTTAATGAGGACAATATTCTCTCATCCTTTCTTATTCCCATCTTTTCTTTGAGGCTTAAATAACCATCTGGACAAGGTGTGTTCATCCTTATTTTTATTCTGCTTCCCTCTCTTCTCTTTCTCTTCTTCACACTTGCGCAAGCCCTGGGCTGTGTTATGGAAGCACAGCACTAGGTGTTAGGATATAGAGTTTGTTCTGGCATATATGATAGGTACACCATGGTTTAAAGTTTCTGGTTGATTTAAGGGTAGAAATAAGTAAAGCCAATTTTATATTATTTTTAAGTCACTTAAGAGAACCAGAACAGAGTTCTACATTTGGTTCGGTCTAGCTCCTCAGGCGCTATACCGAGGTTTAGGGCCAAAGGCTTAGCTAGTAGCTATTTATCATGAATAAACATATTTCTATAATGACCTCAGATGGAAGTTGGTATACGACACAATTTTTTTAACTTTTATTTTTTATTTCCTTATTGTTTGTTTTTAGAGGCAAGATCTTGCTCTGTCACCCAGGCTGGAGTGCAGTGGTGTAATCATAACTTACAAATCCCTGTGCCATCAACTGATTCTCATGCCTCAGCTTCCTGAGTAGCTGGGATTACAGTTGTTCACCACCGAGCCTGGCAAATTTTTTTGTAGAGACAGGGTCTCACTTTGTGGCCCAGGCTGTTCTCAAACTCCTAGCTTCAAGCGATCTGCTAGCCCCAGTCTCTCAAAGTGCTGGGATTACAAGTGTGAGCTACTGTGCCTGGCCACATGACAGGGTTTTAGTATCTGTAATTTCGCATCCAGGCCTTCATTCTCTCCACCTATAAATGGCCACTGGAACCCATTTTGACACAGTCGGAAGAAAATATTGGTAAAAATGTTGTTCCTTTCATGGGCAGCATAAGCAGTATGTTATATAATTTAATCTAAATCAGGGTTAATAAATACTCAAGTTTCAATTTCACCAAAACAAACACATTAATTACAAATGAAGTAACCCAAGGTTTATAGGATGACAGACTGTTAGCAATAGTATGAAAGAAACCACAGTAAGGTATACTGCCTTCAGCCTGCTCACTCTGAGTCATACTTGTCTCCTTGGTGTTGCAATATTTCTTCCTGGGAGCCAAGCTCTAGCTGTTCATGCTATGAAGAACCCTTCCTCTGGGTGTCTCCTTAGCTACCTCTTCACCTATTTCAAGTCTGCTCAAATCTCCTCTCCTTCTCAATGAGGCCTACTCTGATCACTCTACTTAACAACTCCACCCGCCCTCACCCTGCCACTCCCTTATCCCACTCTTAATTTTCTATTTCTATGGAACTTATCACCTTCTAACATCTTTTATAATTTACTTATTTATACTTTATTGCATTTATTATGTTTTGTCTTCTACTGTTAAGACAGTAAGGAACTTTGTAAAAACTTTACTGTCATATCCCAAGTGCCTAAAACAGTACTTGTTGAGATATAATAATACTACAAATTCAAATACTTATTGAATATGTATCAATAAGAAGCTCCTAAATGAATCAATGGTTTTGATTTCTTCTCTCCCTCCTGTCCCCTATAAGGTCCTATCAGCTCTTTATAACTTGCTATTTCTAAAAATAATGGAATTTAAGTTTATATTTATAGGGTCCTGGCTCTATACAATTAAAAGCCGTTGCAAAATCTGTTAACTGGGTAGATTTACATAGAATGATTGTGAAAGAACCATTGAGATCACTTACTTCAGTGGTTCCCAGACTTGGCTTTCATGGGCCAGTAAAATATCCCCCACGGCAGAGAGAAGGCAGTGAGGATCGGATCAAAATAGAATGTTAGTATGTTCTTTTGCTCTGGAAAGGTATTAAACCAATAGCATCTATCATAATTAAAATAGGATTAGGTTCATATACACAATCCACCACAAAACTTAGAAGAAAAAACAGTTCTACCAGAGATAAAGGGCTGCTAAAGTTACACATGTATATAGGCATATATACATATACAATTTTAAATTTTCTTTCATCATTTTACTATAATCTAGTGATTAGCATTGCCTCTGGGTAGGGGAGGAGAGATTTTGATGATTTTGTTCAGTAGTCTGTCCAGTACAGGAATCCCTAAAAAAAATGATTCCTGAAAGAAGGTCATGCTCTATGGAATACGCGATTAAACAAAACGGCAGCAGCAATAACAACAGCAGCAACAAACTCAGCAAAAACAGTTTATTTCATGTTGGATGACTCTTATAACAGAAAACATTTCTTTGTATCTCTTTTTGCTATGTAAGGGATGCTGCACATCGTTTAAAAATAAGAATAATCAAAGGAAGACAGACATTTCACATTTCTCCTTCCATAAAGGCAGTCTTTTTCCCAAACATTGCAAAATGAAATAACGCCATTTTTAATATAGACTAATTATTCTTTGTACAAACAGTAAAATATTTGCTATGTCAATTTTTTTATCTGTACAATCTTTAAGACGGACATATTCAGATAGACATAAACTGAACATTAACCCTTTAATGTGCTTCATACAGTCCCCTATCCTTTTATTCAATCAGACATCATTCTCAACTTATACAATTTTGGTATTAAGCTCTTTTCCCTTGTTGCTTTACCCAAGAATAAAAGAAAAACCCTTGAACATCTGAAACTGCTTTGATGTCTAAGTTGTTCAAATATTATAATACTTATATGTGTACATCAATAAAACGTACTAACCATTCAAGAGAATTGGCCATATACAAGCACAAAGCAGCCTTTTATGAAACAACAGGTATTTTACATGAAAATAAAAAGAATTTATCAGATAATATTACTGAGATATACTCAAACGGGCATTAGCTTTGTTGGTAGTGACATGCAGGCCATAGATACTACACAAAATTTTCTGTATAAAAACAAAAGTGATTTGCATGTTAAATAAGATTAGTCTTACCTGGTTAGTTAAAAGAAAAGTGGATGGATGATACAGCAATGGAATGATCAAAGGCAGAAGATAGTAGACTTGCTAAATCAGTTAAATAAAATTTTAAGTCATAAGGGATTGATTAGAATACATACAACCAGATAAAATATAGAACATATATTCATTTAGCAGATTTCAAGAAGATAAACTTGAATTTCATGCACATTCCAACTTGAAAGTATTTTAGGATGAAACATATACAACAACCATTCAGATAATGAAGTACTCCTAGACAAAGAAATTCTTCCCACTACAGTCAATCAAACACCAACATATTCTCTTCTAGACTCAGTGAATTGCATCACTTAGATTTTCCTTTCACCTCAAACCAATTGTTACTTTGGCTTTTCTGAGGTACACAATTCTTCGGCATCTGATAACCCTTTTTTGTGCCAAAATATTATAAAATTGTTCCATGAGAGCAGTGCAATGCACCACCCCTCCAACCCAAAAAGCAGATTTTTATCATGCAAAATTCAGTCTCAACACAAAGATTTAATGTTTACTCATTTAAACAAATTTGTTCTGATTCCTTAGAATATTTTTTCCTGAATATTATACCTCCCTCAATGGAAAGTTGTCCCAAAAAGGCAGAGAGAAAAGAGAAAAAGAAAAGAAAACTAAATTTCTTGAATTCAATTTCTCATTGCTTAGGTCATGTTTGCAAGTGGCCCACACTGCCACTGTGAGTCCACATTGCATAGTTTATTTCTGGAGAGACAATCTTACGTTGTTTTTTTTTTTTAATTTTCATATGGTTATTACACTCTATGAAGCCAATATTTGAAAAGTATTTAGTTCTTCATTTAAAAGATGGATAAAATACTTTTTACCTCTAAGGATTCCAAAGCAACAATAATATGAACACACATTTATTGGTTACCACTTACACTGTGTATTTCCTTGGGGTATATTAATACATTTGAAATCTACATTGGGTACAAGCCGAAACATTTTGATTTATTTACTTTGACTGTTGATATTAATAAGAGCTAAATTATTAGAAAGCAATGAGACAATATTCAAAACTGAAACAACAGCACATAGCCAGTTTCTTAGTCTTTCTTGCCCCTCCTTTAATTATACCTGCAATTTAACATTTTGACCTGAATTCAGGAGAAAGATAGGTAAGAAATGATTTTCCTCAAGTCAAACTCCAAATTCCATTCTTTTAACTAAACATGTTGGTGTCATTAATTGAAGGACGTGTGAGACAAATACAAAATTACATTTCTGTAAGAGAAATAACTCTCTAGGCTCTGTAAATGTCCATTATTAGGGCAGATAATCTTTAAAGAGCAATAGAGATGATGATTCCTGACATCACTATAGAGGCTCTTGGTTAAGGCACCTTAAGAACAAATTGCTTCTGGATGCATACTGAGATGCATGGTGATTTTTGTTTTTGTTTTTTGAGTAAATCCCAGTCGCATGGTTACCAGACAATTTTCTTCACTTAGATAGCTTTAGTAAAAAAGCATCAAAGAGGAGTTTAGTCAACATTTAAATCGTTATTGAATATGTGTACAAGTATTTACCAAATGCTTAATATATGCCATGTATTTTTTGAGACACTGCGAATAGAGAAAAAAAAAATTAAATGTCTCTCCCCTCCTTGAGCTTATATTCTAAAGAGGGAGAAAGATAATAAACAAACAAACAAATAAATAAATAAATAAACTGAACTACAAAGTGTATCAATTAATAAGTGCAATGGAGATTATAAACTAGGGGTGCCTGATAACAAGCACCTGAGAAGTGGTGAGGGTTAGGGGACAGAGCTATGACATCATATAGAGTGATCAGAGAAGGCTTCCCTTAGAGGCCTTCTAAACACAGACATGAAGGAGGTCAGGGACCGTATAATCATGTGGGTGAAAAGCTGGCTGGCTGGAAAGGACACCAAGTACAGAACATGTGTGAGGAAGAGAGGGGAAGCCAGAGGGGCTGAGGTGAATAAACAAGGGTGGCAGGAGTAGGAGTTGAAATCACAAAGACATAAAGGCAGAAGAGGCAAAGGATCAGAATTTGAAAGGCCTTGGAGGTGAGGTCAAGCACTTATCCTCTTGACCTCTCTAGTGGGAAGGGAAGCTCCTAGAGGGATGTGAGCAGAAGAGCTGTATGATGCTACTTCTGTTTTAACAGGATCACACTGACCACTGGGTTGAGAATGGGGGCAGAGGGAAGCCAGAGAACACTTTAGATAGAGGCCACTGCAATAATCCAGACAAGGTAGTAGAAGGGTTAGTGCAGACAGGGAAGGGAGAAGGGATCAAATTTCAGGCATAAAGACAGAGCTAAAAGAATTTTCAGACAGACTGTGTACAAGATGTAGAAAAAAATCGAAAGGAGATGTCAAGAATATAGTTGTGCATAATAAGATGGAAGACAAAGTAGGAAGAACAGATTTATAAAGGAAGGTAGGAAGTGTGGCTTTGGAAATGTTTATATTTGAGGTGTGTCTTACATAGGCAAATGGAGAAAAGTAGATAACTAGAAACATGAGACTGGACTTAGAGGAAAGGAGTGGGCTAAAGATGAGAATATTTAGGAATCATCTCACAAAAGACAATTTTGAAAACAAGACAATAGGGAAGATATCCAAAGGTAGTAAATGTAGATAAAGGAGGGAAGTCTAAGGGCTAAAATTTGGGACACTCTAAAGAGGGGGAAGACTCTCCAAGGAGACTAAGTAAATAGGACCATGAACTAAGGAAAAAGCAGGTGAGCATGGTATCCGAAAACCAAGGAAAGAAAGTATTGAAAGGAAGAAGGAGTGTCAACTTCTCAGGAGATTCAATGAGAGGAAGACTAAAAATTGGCTGATGGTAAAAAGGTTCAGGTACTGAACCGAATAGTATCTAATTAAGACCATATATACTTCTTCTCAGAAATTAGTTTTTAGGAGCTATGCTACACTAACTACATGTCTAGCAAATAAGACTTCTTATTATATCAGAAATTTACACCAGTCTTTTGTATCAGATATATCTGCTTACACATATGATGATACATGTGCTAAATCCACCATCTTAGCCTTGTAAAGCAATGGTGTAAGAATTACAATTCTTTATAATTCTATCTTCCCCTTTATACCTATTTGCTGGATGATCAATCATATGTACTGAATGAAACAATAGTAATAAAGCTACTTCATAGACTTCAGTCAGAAATGCAAACAGGAAATTGAGAGGCTTACTTTTGCACAAGAGCAATTAATTGCAAACAGGAACTACAGATAAGCAGTTAAGCAATTATATCTACATACAAAGGTCAACAACCAGCCTTGCCTGTTCACTGAAGATCAAACTGAGTGCCTAGTATGGTAATCATGTATAGGTAATTTAGGAAAGTGAATATATTACCTAAATTCTAATAAAGCTCGTAAGTGAAATTCATCACTTTTACTTTCTTCATCGATCTAGCACAGTGCGTAGAGAAGAAGCTCAGTCAGCAGTAAAGACAAGAATGAATAGTGTGCATGCCCAAGGCTACCACAAATGACCACTCTGGCTATGTCCTACGCTACTCCAGAGGGCGCTATTTACTAGGCTACCATGTCATGAGACGTGTAGTGCAGACATGCCCAACCACCTGGGCAGCCCTGGGGAGCATCGGTCAGCCTCTGACTTTTATCCTAAAGCTGAAAAGCAATCACAGTAATGGCAAATATATGCTAAATATTCTTTGAGATCAACATAAACTGAAACAGGCCTAAAGAAACAGTTATTAAATGCCTACCTACAGGTTTGATTTTTAACTAGTGCTATATGTGAATATGTTTTCAGCATCTGATTATAAGCTGCTAAAAGGCAGGGGTTGAGCATGCAAATGTTATATACCAGAAGCAGTAAATGCCTTTTTTGTTTTGTTTTGTTTTGTTTGTTTTTTGTTTTTACTGCTGACTCTTATGTGATGACTTTGCAAACTTAGAGAAATCTGTAACAAGAGGTTTCAAAAATGCTGACTCAGTATTAATGCTCTCTCAAAGTACTGATGGAGAGCAGTGGGAGAAAGGAAGAAACAAAATGCCGCTTGAGTACCGCTTGATTCTCTCAATAAGTCCATGACAGGCAGTGGAGGTATTATTACCCTATTGTAAGGGAAAAAACCCTCAACATGAGTATGTCTAGAAATTCATGCTATAGTCCCACAACCTGAGCACAGAACCAGAGATTGGTTCAAATCCCATTTCTGATACTTCTATCTGTGGCCTTAGACAAGCTCTTAACATTACTGAGCTTTAGCTATTTCATCTACAAGGAGAAGTATGTACCCATCTTGCTTCTAATTCACTGATATATTCCAAAAACTTACAATACCTAGAATATAGCTGGTGCTAAATTAATTACCAAATTGTGAGGTTCTTTGGGGCCTTAATTATGAAAACATGTACAAAAGCACTCAGCACTGTGACTAACACAGTTAGTCACAGTTACCTTGTTACTAAATGTCCCCAAAATGTTATCCTCACTTTCCTGTCTTTTAAAATTTTAAAGCGAGTCTTTGTCCCCCTTCCTCATTTCAGATTCCTTTCAAGCACATGTGGCCCCTTCTCTAATGAGTCTTAGGAGGTTTAGCCCTATTTCCATGAAATCACCTAGTTTTCTAATGCAAAGGGAAGCTGAACCTAATTTTTAAATCAGGACAAATTCTAACTTACAATGGGAATTCATTTGCTTTCTTATTCCCATAAGACATATTAAACACAAGTCTCTAAGTCTTCCTTCTTTCTAAAACCCATGTCCTCACTTTAATATATTTTTTAATGATCCTGTAAAAAAATGCTTCGAAACTTGCAACCCTACCTTATTTTCACCAGACTAATAAAATCAATTCACTACAAGGCACACATTAGATTTGTTTGCACTGAAGAACAATTAACTGGACATTTAAATTCAGCATTCCCAGACTTATGGTAACCCACATGTACATGGAGCTCCACCAGCTGACTTCCCTCCTCAGACTCCTCTCTACAATTTCTTCCTCTTAGTGTAAAAGTAGAGCCATTGGGCCAGTGTAATAACACAGCCCAGGTTCTAAAGACAGATTCTGGGCACTAACAGTGGCTTTTAGAGATTAATGGAACAGGGCTTTTGCCTTTATTGGGGGATGAGGGGATGAGGGGTGTAAGTGAAATGTCCAATAAGCTCAGTTACATTTCAATGAGGAATAAATGAATGTGTGGTGGGCAGGGTGTTTATTTAGCCTGTGGTAAGAGAGAGGCTGTGCTTGGATGTACAAGAGTTTGCAAATCTAGTGGTTCACAATTTGAGTGCTAAGGAAAAACAAGATCCAAATTTTAAAGGGCTTTTTTTTTTCAAACAGCAAAGTGAAACACTAGGTCGTTCTGCAATTACATCTAGCCTTAGCAATTGACATTTTTATTAATTGCTAAAAAATAGCAGTATCATATTTATACTACACACTTATTCTTATTCACTAGAAACATAGTGATGTCAGGATTTATATAGCTAGAGATATGAAAATGGACACAGAGTTGAGGTCCCTCTGTAAGCACACAGAAGTTTTAAATAACAGTTAGCAAAGATGTTTTCCATCCAAATAATTTTAATTTTTCAATCAAAAAAATTCCTGATTCATTAAAAAAATGCCTAATTTAGCTAAATTAATATAATAATAATAATCATGTCAATGCTAAAATTAGATAAATATTTATTGAAGTGATAGCATAACAAAAATCCACTGAGGTATATATTCTTAGTATCATTCCATTCTTATAGATAAGAACATCTTATCTTAGGTATTCTAAGAACAGGTAACTAAGAACAGGTAGATCCAGAATTCGAACTTAGATCAGCCTAACCACAAAGTTCCAGGTCTTTCTTAAACACGTGAAATTCCAAATAATTATACATAACTGTAATAAAATAGTCTCATAGGGCAAACATGAAATTAAGTAAGGAAATCATGCTTACACAGGGGTTAAGACTGCTGATTTCTACTCCTCGTTCAACTATTAACTAGCTAAATGATCTTGTAATGAAACTAAACTTTCTGGTCCTCAGTTTCTTCAGAAGTAGAATGAGAAATTTAGGTAAGTACACATTTCCCAAATATATTTCCCAATGTGTCTTTGGGTCGCAGGAGAGACAGGTGTCATCCTTCTGTTAACCAGGGCCTCTCTGTTTCATATTTTGAACCTTGCATTTAAATATTTCATTTAAAAAAAAAAAGAGAGAGTATGGTGGATCATGCTTGTAATCTTCACATTTTGGGAGGTCAAGGTAGGAGGATCACTTGAGGCCAGGACTTTGAAACCAGCCTAGGCAACAGAGTAAGACCCTGTCTTAACAAAAAAATTAAAAATTAGCTGGGCATGGTGGGGGGTGCCTGTAGTCCCAGCTACCTGGGAGGCTGAGGCATTAGGATCACTTGAGCCCCGGACTTCGAGGCTGCTGTTAGCTATGACTACACCACTGAACTCCAGCCCAGGCAACAGAATGAGACCCTATCTCAAAACCAATAAATAAACAAACAAACAAACACAAAAACTCCCCCCAGAAAAACTAACAACAACAACAACAACAAAAAAAACACTGTTGTTAACAAATAGTTTGGAAGTTACTGAAATCAACCACCTTTATATTTTCAAACTCTTTTAATATTCTATGGCTCTATTAAATATTTATGTTTTTCTCAATAAGATTGTCTCCTTCAGTATTGCTTAAAATTGGCTCTTTTGAAACATGAACCTAAATGATGTATTTTTAAGGAAGTGAAACAACCAAACTATTTTTTACATTTTTTTCATTAAGATATCACAAAATTAATTGAGGTTAGGGAATGCTTCATTAAAGTGTAACGACTTTAGGTACACTTATTTTTAAAAGAAACAATACATAGTTTTGTATCTATGTATCCTTGTAATCTGGCTTAAATATTTTCTAAAACATCTTCTTGAATTAAGTACAACATTTCTTCCTAACAAAATGTATGAAACTTTAAGTATTATGAGAATAACTTTCAGGATGACAAGTAAAGAATATGTGTGCAAGCCTAAACATAAAATTATACATATTGTAAAGTATTTAAGGGGAGCCTGTGGGTGCCAATGGAGTTATCCTTCTTAATCAAAAAGAACATAAAGTCTAGGGACAAGAAGTGTAAGTCTGGGGAAGATGAGATGCTCAGTTGGCCAAGCATAGTGAGGTAGGGAAAGGGAACAAAGTCTGTGGTAAGATTATAAAGCCTGGTACTCACACAAATACAACTTACTATATGCCAGCCAGTGATAAGAGCTTGACAGATACTAACTCACTTAATCCCCACAACAACTCTAGGTAGACACTGACACAGAGTATACGTAACTTGAACAGTCACAGAGCTGGGAGGTGACAGAACTGGGTTTGAATCCAGACACTATGGATATAAAGGGGTGTGCTTTGTGAAATCCATGTTCAAGGGGAAGTCAGAGGACTAAGGTAAGACTTGAAGTCCCGAAAAATATTTGGAGACATAACAAAGATGTAAGATAATCTATAATGCTAGAAAGAAAATATGTAAATGCCTTGAAAACAAATCCTAAAACAAAGACTAAAGAAAAACAAAGAATTTTTGGAAGAAGCAGCTGGAATGACATCATCTTTGTTTTTGAAGCTATAGAAACTGGAAGGGGCCTGTAAAAGAAAAAACGTTTTACTTCTGAGAAATTAAAGGGAAAACTAAAGTCGATTGCTTGAATTAGAACTTAGGGGCTGACCTGTGGTAGACTTCTGGGAAACAGTAACAGCCAATTATAATTGAATGAAATCAGAGAAAAGGGATCACCAGGTAATTCTTGCACCTTGTTAACTGATACATTTTATCAATGAGAAAATGAGGCATAGGGAGTTGAAGTGATTTGCTCCAAGACTATTCCAGCTGGTTAGTGGCAGGTCCACCATTCCTTTCAACATACTACCTGATTTGTTTTTAGCCTTAATGTTTCTTCCAGTTGCAATGCTGTATTATGACTCTATTAGGATGCTGGTGAAAAAAGGACATCTAAGGAGTCCAAAGGGAGTTAAAGCTATCTATGATACACACACATTAATTTTTTGTAATTCTGCAGCTGTATACCATATTAAAAGACGTGTATGCCTGAGTCTGTCCTAAATTGTTGATGAGAAAGAAGCAGCTAGAAAGTAGTGGTCTTTGGTGTATGAAACATCTTCTATTTTCAAATGGAGAGGAACTGCCAGTAAGAAGCCTCAGTACAGGAGTGGAGTAGTTTGCTTTTTAGGCATAAATACAATGATTTTGATTCTGCCACACAGAGGAGTAAGTTTAAGAAACTGAAAACATTCTATTTTATTCCATTTTCCACAGGAAATACAGAATGGATATCTCTAGTACACTCCCATCAGCATTATGTGGTCTCCACAAAACCTTACTCCCTCAAGTCTGAAGACATTTAAAAATAATTATGGGAGAAGATGAGGGAAACTTTCCCAACACTTAAACAGGGGTAGTCATGGAAGGGACAAACATCACGCCTCTCAGGTTATTACCTCTGTCCCGCTGCCAGATATGATGTAAGAAAGCAGAAGTGAGCTCCGGGTCAAGGACAAAATGAGAAGTACATTAAAGGATTGCCTTACTTAAAGGTTAGTAGGAAAAGGTCAGTTATTATGTGATCTACCGGGTTGTTGAGAGTAGAAAAACTCATATCTACTGCTGAAGAATAACTGTTAAATGTATTAGTGTATACAAACTTATTAGTTGTGTAAGTTGCAAAAGCAACACTAACATGCTTCAGAAGTCATCAACTTCTTCATTGTTATTCAGTAGGAAATAGACGACAAACAAAGAAGGGCAGGGGGACACGGTGCAGAGAATCCACAATGGCATCCAGGAGACCAGAGTTCTGGACCTAGTTCAGCACTTTCCAGCTGTGAGTGGCAATGACAGACTGCTCCAAGCTTCTTAATCTGTAAGGCCAGCAGCTGGAGTGGTCTCTAAGGCTTTTCCAAAAGTAAAATTATATGACTATTTAGAGTAGAAAATAATCACAGAAAAAAAATCAAACATTCTTCAAAGTCAAGAATTTAGCAATATTTATATGACCAATTATCAGACATATGAAGCAAATGATTAACCCTTAAGAACAATCAAGATAGAGAAAATCACAGAGAACTGTTCGTTAAATTAACTACTATGACTAAAATACACCTACTATAAAGCCTCCCCCCAAAAAAACAGTGAAATGTGACCAACAAACATCAATAAAATGTGACCAATAAAATATCAATAGATATGTGCTATAATAGGGTATTTTACTTAAAATTCCTAAATCCATTCCCTTTTCACCATGCTTTTTTCTATAGCCACAACATTATTCAAATTAAAAAGTAGTCAATTCACATATTATTTATATGAGAAGAATGTAAAAGCGTACATATTTAAAGAAGAAAAATGTTTTGTGAAACAGACCTGCTATATTTTAAAGAAAAAAGAAACACATGTAGGGGTGGAAGCTTCATTATGTTAATGAAAGAAATCATTCTGGATATTGAAGTACTCACAAAAATAAAACTAGTGGTTTTAAAATGTTCAGGAATTCATCATATGGTGGGAAGTTAAATCACACAATAACAAAAGTTGAGGTTATCTCTTACTTTGACACAGAGGTGTTTATAAAGGGTAGCAGGAGGAAACCCTGATTAGACTAATCAAGATATTCCCTTTGAAGTCATGTAACATATAGTTTGAGTAAGAAATGCATTGACAGAATGAAAACCAACAAGGGCTTTGAGATCACCTAGAATAACCTCTTCATGAATTACAGGAAGACACTGTTAGAACTGGCACAATCTCTCAGGATTCCTGATTCATAGTAGTTCTGTACTCTCACCGCTTTTAGATAATAGTTTTCACTAATGCTATTATTTTCATCCTTCTTTTCGTGTTAAGCTTGGGGAAAAAAAGGGAAAATTTTAGTTCAGTAATGTCAAGACGATCCTAAACAAAACAACTATACTTTTACTTGGAACCAAAACAAATGTCAAACAACTCACATGAGTCAAATGAAAAGTGGAATTCAGTTGCTAAGAAAGTACATCAAACAAAGTAAGAAAGAGTTTATATAAATTCTATAAATTGAATTTTTGATTTTTCTATTTTAAATTATTTTAATTGTTTCTGATTTACACGTGAAGGGCAAATATGAAGTAAGTGCTGAATATATCAGCAAATCTTTGATATTTCTTACCAGGAGTGACTGTAAAATTAAGCAGAAAAAAATAACACAATTCCTATAACAATGACTATCATTATCCAGAGTACACTACTATATACCAAGAATTATTTTTTCTGTTTACTAAATATAAACATATATATCCATCCATTTGCAGAAGGTTCAGTGAATATATGTACATAGATCAGTTTTAGTGGTAATAAATGGTATTTTTTGGTCACTGAGTTCCTACTACATCTCAGGTACTATGTGAGGAGCTTTTCAACATTATCTCAAGTCTCACAGTGCTGTAAAGTAGAAATTATTTCAATTACTTGCACAGAAGTTTAAATGAGCAGGAGCATGTTAGGTAACTTGTGAGAAGGATTACAGGGTATGTCTGTTTCATTCTAAAGCCAGTGATCTTCTCACTAGGTGACAAAGCATTACCCTTAAACACGCTCATTACACATAAAATGCAGTTGTTATGTGAAAGAATCTAGAACACAAGCATGAATCCATGCTTCAGTTTTACTTTATATGCAAATGTTCAGATTTTATTTGTCAGTAGCATGATGAATACTTAACAGTTTTAGCATTAGGCCTTGATTAATTAAGCACCAACTCAAAATCTGCTCCAAAAGAGACTTACCTTTACATTAAATTTTTATTCAAAATCATGGTCATACTGCTCCTGAAAATAATGTATTCTATCTAACAAATATAGTACAAACATTGTCTCCCATTGACCTCTACTGGACAGACTTTTGGTACTGTGCTCCCAGAGTCCTTTGACCAATCAGAATGCATATTTTGTTAAAACCCTTCCTCTCTTTGCCTTTACCATTCTAAACTGCATAATTATCCATAGTAAGTCGACTCCTAAACCTCCAAAGGTCTATCCTCAAAAACGACACGTCTATTTCTATCATAATTTTACCACTGGTCCCTTTCTGGAAATAAGCATTTGTCGTGACACCTAGACATCATTAAATCTAACATAAAGCCCTCAAGTTGGTAAGCGTTCTCCACACAGTCCCCATATGAATGGAAGTGTTACTATTACGCCTACTGTCCTAATTCCTCAGATTCAATCCAACCACACATAAACCACCTCTGACAAATCCTTTCCTCGTCTTCAAAACCAGCATTCCCTGGTCACCCTTAGTCAGCAGATAATTATTTCTATGACCCCTGGCTAACTCTCAATGATTCTTATTTTTTCTGTGGAACCTAAGTCTATTAGCCAAATCAACTGTTTCTTGTTATCACCAATCTTACAAATCCCTTCATACTTGACTCCCCACAATTTTCTTCTCTTTCTTGAACTATCTCTCGAACGATCACCCACTCCCCCTCCATTTCATCTCACTCTAATCACAGAAAACAAAAGAGGTGTCCAGGTCATCACAAGTCCTCATGCAAGTGTAATCTTGGTTCCTACAGTGCTGTTTAAAGAAAATAACTACAGAACTGAGACTAAATTTCATCTCCACTACTTTTAGGGAAAGGTTTGCCACCTTTTGGATACCATCCCAAGGAAATTATTATCTAGCTGAAAAAGTTCAACTCAAAAATAGTGGGTTATCTACCCACTGCTGAAGCAATTCACTTTGTCCCTGGACAATACCACCACTGGTCTCAATATGGTGATTCATCAAATTAACAGAAACTCAGCATGCTGCTTTCCATAACTGCATCATCCTGGACATGATCCTTGCTACAGAAGGGGGACTTGTGTAATGGTTGGAAGCCATGCTGTCTCTCTGTCCCCAGCAATCTATCTGATGTTTAAAGAGGTGAAAGGAGTAATTTGTCTCATCACTGCCATCAACCTGACACCAGTGACTTGATGCTAAGAGCAACTGGACAATACTGAATGAATATGCTTTGTGCAGTACTTATTTCAGGGTAAATGCTAATAAAAATTTGAAAAATATTTTAAAATATTTGAATCAACATAATGTGTCAATCTTAATGCCTATTCTTCCATGTATAGAAGAAATGTTTTATTACAATTTTTGACATCTAACTGACCCACTCCACCATCAGTGTCCTAAATTTCTAATGTTTTACTGTATTAATTTCTGAAGAACCACTCAGGTCTACATTCAAATGCAAACATACTCAAAACCTACAAGCAAAATATTGTTTATATGAAGTCACCTATATCCAGTTAGTGCAGATAGTTATAATCTGCATTTATGGTATATCATTCTGTAGTCACCCAAAAATGATAGGACAATGATTAATGCACCCAAAGTTATATGTGCAAGTTGGTCAACATTAAGAACATGTGGTCACATCTAGCAGAGATGAGCAGAGGTGGAAACTGGGGACCTTCAAGGTACAGTACTAGGACAACCTAATATCCCAGTTTGTCTGGAACGGTCCTGGATTAAATGTACTGTGGTAGTATAATTAGTAACAGCATCCCTGTTTACTTTCAAAAGGGTACCAGTTTGAAGGATAAATTGTAGTATCACCCAATTTGGTACCCATAATTAATAAGTGGGTTCTACTCATGATGCAAGAATTGGCTAGGTTGGTAAAGAGCTAAAACGTAGCTATGGGTCACTAGGGAGCTAGCAAAATTCATAACTGAGACAAAAAAGGACAGATTGTGAAAATAAAACCACTGTCCTTGTAGGCCATTTTTAAAAGGCCTACATATGAATCGGCATTTAACCTACTGCCTGTGGACATCTGACAGTTAAGTTGTATTTCAATTATATGCCTTAATTAATTCTGGAAGTTGACCTTCCCTGATAATTACTGAAAATTTTTATTTTGAATCAATAATTAGCATTATATCTTACTATAGTAACCCTGGTAATAGTGGACTCACCCACAGTATTCTCATACTGGGAATTTGAGAGCTATCCATAACCTAAACTAATGGAAAATTAAGTTTCCAGGTCATGATGATGTTAAGGTAAATACTGCTTTGGCCAGGCGCAGAGGCTCACACCTGTAATTCCAGCATTTTTGGGGGGGTCAAGGAGGGAGGAACACTTGAGGCCAGGAGTTCAAGACCATCCTAGGCAACCTAGTGAGCCTCTACACAAAATAAAATTTAGCAGGGCATGGTAGTGTGCACCTCATTAGCACACTATATTAAAACATAATAGTCCCAGCTACTCAGGTGTGAGGGTCGCTTGAGCCCAGGAGTTCAAGGTTACAGTGAGCTATGATTGTATCACTACGTTCCAGGTGGGTGACAAGGCAAGACCCTGTCTCTAAAAATAATAAAATAAAATAAATAAATAAAATAAAATAGAATAAGTGTTGCTTTGATAATTTTAAAAAAAGTTAAGAATGTTAAAATAATATTGGTAAATACGTTTTTCCCCTTTAGTGGCTTTTCATGAGAATTTTTTTTCAAATTGGTAGACCATCACAAGTTTATGATCACCATATTAAAATTTAAAAAATAACATACCAAGTATCTTGACTTTCACAGACTTTACTGGGTATATTATGGGCATTTATAAATATGTTGATGGCTACTAAATAGAAGGAATTTAACATCAGAAAAGATATCAAACAGTCAATACTCTAAAAACCTGAGGATCCTTTTTAAAACAAGGTCCACAAAAGTAACATAACAAAGCTCAAATAAAATGATATATTTCAAAGAAATGAATTTTATACAACTTAGACTATAAAGGGAAAACAAAAGTGTTTTAAAAATTATTTTAGTAAAAATAAAGTGGAGGCTCCTCTGTTACGCAAATAGTTTTGTCAATTTTTAACTTTCCTCAAATAAGTATAATCTGGAATCTAAAATCAGGATTTGATAAAAATACACAGAAAAGCCCATTATACTTTGCAGCCAGACCACTCAAAAATTACATTTGACATAAAAAAGAAACACATTACAATGAAAGGATTATACAAAATAAAGTATCTTACAATTCTATGATTATATTAATGTTTACCAATACAAATTTGCCATAAGAGGCACACAAATGAGTTGTCAAATCTTTAGGTAAGAAATTATGAGGAGACTTACATATAGGGTGAGACAGGCTAAACAGCACAATTACGGATGTTATAAATTATAACCATGATCACTAGGAAGCCTATCGAAATCAAAGTAAGAGTTGACAATAATTTGATTGTAAGGTGATTTGTATGGAATAAAAAGGTAAGATTTTGAACAATTTCATATGTGATTATTTACTCTTAAATTGTCATACTGGCCTATACTGTGCTTTTCTCTATTTATTTCTAGGACAATAAAACTAGGAAAAATTGGAAAGCAACCTTAATTTTTCCTTACAAAAATAATTGTGTAAAAGTATCTCTAAGACCTACCAACTTTTAAGGTCATAGACTGAGATTCAATTAACATTTTATTGGTATTAAACAAAATCAAATTGAATGAAATAATCATTAAGTACCTAATACAGACAGGCACTGGGACAGATGTTAAGATTGCTTTCAAGAAGTTTTAGATACAGGTATTTCCCTCAAGGAATTTTCAGGATAGCTGGGAGAGAGAAGATACTACCTAATAAACATTAAATAAAACAGGCTTAAGTATTAAAATGCACTGGGAACTAGGGGAAGAGAAAGACCTTGCTATTTGAGGAGTCAAGAAAATCTTTCCAGAGGACACAGGACCTGAGCCTGCTCTTGAGTGCTGTATAGAATTCACAGTGGTGGGGAAAAACAAAACAAAACCAAACCAGAAGGTAAAAACAAAACAGAAGGCATACCACAGGTAGACTGAATTACTCTGACGTATCTCAAGTTAGAGAAACAAAGACAATCAAGATTCATTAAAAGAACAATATATTGACTTCTCTCTGGAAAAGAACAGGGTTTGTGGCAGGGATTGATGGTAGTTATGGTAGGACACAAAGGTAACAATCTGTAGGAAAGTCATTAACAAATCTAGATTTTGTGTTTGACATGGTTTGACAGTATGCCCACCCAAATCTCATTGTGAATTCCCACGTGTTGTGGGAGGGACCCTGTTGTGGGAGGGACCCTGTTGTGGGAGGGGCCCAGTGGGAGATAACTGAATCATGAGGGCAGGTCTTTCTCGTGCTGTTCTCATGATAATGAGTAAGTCTCACAAGATCTGATGGTTTTAAAAATGAGAGATTTCCTGCACGAGCTCTCTCTTTGCCTGCTACCATCCACGTAAAATGTGACTTGTTCCTCCTTGCCTTCCGCCATGATTGTGAGGCCTTCTCAGCCATGTGGAACCGTAAGTCCATTAAACCTATTTCTTTTGTAAATTGCCCAGTCTCGGGTATG
This sequence comes from Macaca fascicularis, assembly GCF_037993035.2. Taxonomy (NCBI): domain Eukaryota; kingdom Metazoa; phylum Chordata; class Mammalia; order Primates; family Cercopithecidae; genus Macaca; species Macaca fascicularis. The sequence continues at coordinate 106,839,655 of NC_088379.1, forward strand.
TCTTTATTAGCAGCATGAAAACAAACAAATACAGTGTTAGAATGCAGGCCAAAAAAATTTATTAAAAAGACTCAGCTATAACAATAGCTTAAATATGATAAAAGCTTATTTCTTTGGATATAAGCAATTTGAGGTAACATGGCTTGTACACAACATTGGGACTCAACGGCCCTTCTGTCTTGTTGCTCTGCCATACCTGACATATCATCTCTGTCCCATGGTTAGAATGGCATCTTTAGCTCCTGCCATCCTAAGTGTATTGGCAGGAAGGGAAAAGGGAAGCAAGGAAGACATTAAAGTTTTTAGTTGCATGATCTGTAAGTAACACATGCTACTTTTGCTTATACCCCATTGACAAAAACTTAGTCACCCAGCCATATATAGTGACAGACGAAACTTAAGAAATTTAGTCTTCAGCTCAGTGGCCATGTGTATCACTTAGAAAAAATAGAAACTAGAGGAATGAACGTTGAGATAAAATAGTGTATGATCAACTCAATCCTACAGAATAGTGTGTTACAATGTCCTCTAATGAAAACTATCAAAATCCTTTGCCCTGTTTAACTCTATTTGATATCTCAAAATAAAAAAAAAAAATTGTGATTAAAAACATATGAAAGCAATTTTAGAAAAAAAATTTGATTCTCAAAGTTACATGCTATAAAATGGGCACTGTGTTACCATTATGAACAATGCATCCCATTCCTTTTCTTGATTCAAGTTTTTTTATTTGACATTGTGTGAAAGACAGACTGGAAGGTGTTGACTTTCTCTATCAAGGCTATTGCACTGCTTTGCTTTTCCACATTCTTGCTTCAATATCTCATTGCTCAACCCTACCTGATTCATCATGAATTATGGCACACCCTATGAACCTTGTGCCACCCTGCTTTGAGAATCACTACTATGAGGAATGGCTAGTCACAGAGGCTTTCTAACTGGAAGTAACAAATAGTGCACACATTCTACAGGCCCAAGCTCACAATTATGGGAAGACAAAAGTAGCTAGGTTAGAAAAAAGAAGGTAAGTGACTCCCATAGACTTCCAGTGGTCTGTAATTTTATGTCCTTTGCCCCAACAGGGAAATGGATCACAGACACAGAGCTAACACCACAGGATCAACTGAAAGAAAAAGAAATAGGTAGAGAATGGAATCTGACTATGCTCGTTAGTCATGATACAGGCAGTTAAAGCCACAGAAGAATCTAACAAGGCGATGCTTGTAAGTTGAAGGAAGAAACATCCAGGTCCTGAGATGGTATACTGTGCTGATTGAGAGCTTGAGGCCCAGAATCAGTTCCCTGCACTTAATTCCAGCAGCTGCATTTACTAAGGCTCTTATCATAAGTTACTTGCCAAGCTTCAGCTTCTTTATGTATAACTGTGCTAATGTGGTAGCTCCTAGCCACAAGGGGCAATTGAGGACGTGAAATACAGTCAGACCGAAATGTGTCTTAAGTACAAAATAAACATCAGAATTAAAAGACTTCGTAAAAAGAGAATGCAAAATATGTTACTAATAATTTTTATATTGATTACATGTTGAAAATATTTTGGAAAGTTGAAGCTATGAAATACATTATTAAAAATAATTTCACCTTTTTTAAAATTTGTAAGTGTCTCTTAGAAAATTTAAAATTATACATGTAGCTCATACTATGTATCTACTGGACAGATCTCCATCTCTAACTTTGGGAATAACAACAGTACCTACACCTCACAAGATTGCTCAACAGAGCATATAAACCTTTAGTATATTCTTAGGCACGTAGTAAAGGTCCAAAGAATGCTAATTACCATTCTTTAGCACTTGGAGTTAGAAGGGAAGGGCTAACCTAGGTGCTTTATTCCAGGGTGAGGCAAGGGCTTATGGCTGCACACTGCAGCATCAGGCAGGAATCAGAGTTGCTGGGGGAGCTGCGGCAGTCCCACAGAAATGCAAGGAAGGAGCAGGAGGCAAAAAATTACAAGCTATATGCCTTAGTTAAGCCAAAAGGGAGGTCCAAAATGTCTTTTTAAATGGTAGTCAAATGCCATCATGAAATTTTATTTGGTTCTATGCTAAAATCAGTTGTTTAAATTGTCTTCTTAGATAGCCCAAATATATAAAATAATTTAGTATGCCAAAATTCTTCTAGCTAGAAAACAAGTAAAATTTTCAGGCAAGATTTGTGAGGTAATAATATTTTGTTATTTTTATGTGTTCTACAATAAATACTGTTTGACGAGAATTCTGAAGAAAGAGGTGGAAGGAAGAAGAAGAAAATAATTCTGGGGTTCATCCTTCACTAGAGGACCAACAGGAACTGAGGTCTTATGTAAATTATCTGAATTTCCTTGAGGGGTATTAGAAGGATTTCAAGATTGTTTTAAAATGATTCCAGTATCTCTAACACAGTACTTGAAAGCAATTTCTAAAGCTAAACTTTTGAAACAAGGTCATGTGGGGAAAGACAAAATAAAAACTATGCATTCACTTTAAAAATATTAACTAGCTCTTCAAACATTCTAATTTTTAACTTCACCCCACTAACTTCACTAGCTGTAGCATGCCTTCTCTATAGGTTGCATGATGTTGAGGGAATAATTTGATGCTTATAAACATGGTGTCAATTAGAAACTTGTTTGAAAGCATTCATGGAGACTATTAGGAGAAATTCCTATTCAAGAATATTTTAATCAATGGTTTATGGCCACCTTCCCTGCCTCATAAGACACTGGGCTCTGGAACCAGACTGCCTGGCCTTGAGTAATATTTTAACTGAAGGACCATGGCCTTAGAACCAAGAACTCCAGGCTGTGGACACCCTATGTCTACGGCCCTGGGCAAGCTCTGTAAACCTTTCCATGTCTCAATTTTCTCATCTATTACATGGATATCCAAAGAACACCTACCTCCCAGAGTTACTGTTTAGTTCATTCATTGCTTAAAACAGAACCTGAAATATTAGCTCCTATCTAAAAACAGCTTAAATTTCTTCATAGTGTACAAAAGAATAAAGGCATATTTGAGGCCAATCAATATTATATTGTTTTGACACATGATCCTTTAACTTACAATGTCTTCATTTCTCCAACTAAAATGATATTTGCCTAGTGTTTTCTCATTAACATGTTGAAACATACTAAGAAATTGTCATAAAGACAGCCTGAGCTTTCTAGAAACCCTAGAAAGCTTTGACAAAGAGGTATAGAACAAAATAACCCCAAATAGTTAAGGGTTGCCAATGAGAGGGAGAAAAACTCACTGAAAATTCCTGCAACATTTTTCTGATTTAAATGTCAGAAAGCAATCTAAAGTTGCATATTATTTGGGAAATGTAAAATCCAAATTATGCATACTTTGTTGGTAGTTCCATGAACTGTTAAAAAGTCAATCACCCAAACATGAAATGAAAATGTATTTACATCTAAATGATTCTCAACCATCAAAGAAATTATTACTTTGACATGGGACTCTTGAGCAAAGCCCACCCTTGCATATATTTGGCTATTTACTTCTAGTTTTCTAACATATAATATCTCATATTTCCCATTTTTAATTTTTCTTTTTCTTCTTTCTAATTGATATACTGATAGTGCAAAATACGTTCATGAAAACAAAATTTATTTTCTTTCCAATTAAAACTCACTTGGAATTTAGAAAAGGTAAGCAGGGGACAGCTGTGGTTAGGAGGAACTATCTGCACACTCTGTCACAGCACAGCCCTCTCAGTCTTTACTTACATCCACAAAAGGGGAACTGCAAGCTATATTATCCAAATTAATACAGTTTTTACAAGGTGTCTATACTTCTAATCACCAAAACCATCTAGAATCAAAAATTGACATAACAGATACGTAACAACAATACCGGTCCCAATAGTAACAATTACAGCAATAACAACAAAAATTTACTACTCAGTGGGCATATTTGTGCTGTGGTTGCAGCATTTCACTGTATCTGAGTGACAGGTATGACACTAACACCACTGAATAAGAAAGCTGAGATTTAAACAGGTGGATATCCTGCTGAGTGGTACGTCGGTAGAAAGTGGCAGACACAAAATGCTAATTTAGAGATTGACGATTTTAATGTGGACACCATGCTGGATAGGGTGAAAATAAAGTTACTGCTGCACTGTCATTAGGTGATACACCTCAGGTGACCTGCACAGCAGAGATTAAATCACACTTCCTATTCACACCTCTTCTTATTCCTGTCATTTTTTTTTAAAGGGTAAACTGGCTGAACCCAGAAGTTTGAAAATAAACTGAGAATTCTAAACAGGCTACAGAGGAGGAAAAAAGTCTATAAGTTGGCTCATTGGTCTATAAGTTGGCTCACTGCCACCATGTCCTTAATAAAGTAAGCTAACCAGCCACAAATTATTTCGTAAGGGGCTAAAATCATCTCATGTATTTTTAACATTTCCTCAATTCAGAGTCTCAAGTGCAATGGATATTTTATATCAATAATGCAGGCAATTTAATGTCTAGCTTTCACCTACATTTGATATATATTTAATAAATATTACCAGCTTATCTCCTGAAGAAGGCAAAGCAGTAGTTGAGATTAAGCTAAGGTCCACCTTTGAAGGAGTTGGCCTTTAATGTTGAAAACATAAGAAAGAGAATTCGAATGAATAATTTCTGTTTCATGCTTGATTATCTGAGAATCTGTTATTCACCACATGGTATCCAAGTATCCAATCAAATTTTACCTTTTGAAATTAAACGAAAAAATATGTAACTAGGATTTTAGAGAGGATGCTGAATATCTACAAACGTCTGTGAGCAAAGCTGAGTTCTGAAAATTGCAGCCTGATTATAATGCTTTGTAGGACAGAATCAGATTATGCTTATTAACAAAGACCAAAGGAAACATGCATATTACTTCGAGAAAACAGAAAGGGAAACACAAACGATCCTTTGTTTGAAATGAAAACAAATGTCTGCATGTCATTTCAAAAATATTCTTCATAAGCAATATAGGATGTGTGATTCTGAGAGCAATTAAAAGAACTAGGTGTATCAAATGCATACCACCAGATGGCATCTTAAATCAGACAGCACATTCAGAGATTGTGAGAGTTAATAACTGCATTTCTGGGAATCAGGTTCATGAATTCCAAGTATATCTTTTCATATTAAAATGTCTGACATGAATCACAAAATCCAGAGAAAACTAACAATACTATCTTGAATATAACAAAAATATACGAATCTGAAAAGAAAGGCAGTGAAATAAAATGGTGATCTTGACATCTACTTATATAAAGATAAATAAGTCATTACAAATGGAGCCATAAGAGCAAAAGAAAACTTGGTTAATCATTTGAGGTTTCCCTTATTTCTATCGAAAATTTTTCTTCCTACTACTCTTTATATTAAAATACAATGTGGTTTTATAAAAATTTCTGAAAAACACTTGATTATCTCATGGATAAGTTTTTTTTCTATCATCATATAATCAGTATAATCCTACTTTTTCAAAATACATTTTGCTATAAACGTTATTTTCATATGATGAAAGCAGTCTAAAAGTGAAACTTCTTAAGAGTGTGTTACCTCTTTTAGACATGGTTTTACATATATGTATATAGCTTGCTACATAGACCTTTTAGGCTTTAATAGAACCTCCTCAACAGATTGACTTAGGTATCAAACTATTCCATGGACTTTCATGTTACTTCATAAGGCAATGCACAATGATGCTGCTGGCAAGGCAGACAAAATACAGAAGAACAAGCTATCTGACCTCCAAGTCAAACACAAGCCAGAACTGAACTGCCTGAAGGCCTTCTCTCGGTAATATATTTTCCATTAGCGAGGTGTGGAACTAAAAGCTTTTAGTTTATATTTTTAAATAATATTAGACTTTATATACCAAGACAATAACTTTACAAAATAGTAAAGTAGCTGCATCAAAATTTATATTCTTTTTCTTTTATAAATCCACTAATTAAACCACAGATTCTTCTGTAAGAAACAACTTCCAAACAGACTTGTGTATTCGTCAAGTATCTCATGTTTCTGTGTCCAAAACACTCCACTAAGAAGACAGAAATCAATAAAATCAACAAATTCAGGAAAACAGAACAGACTAAAAAGATAACTGCTATGGAAGTGGATACACTTACACAAAGAAACACACACATATATAAACACATACTCTAGAGATTTTCGTATATTTCCATTATGTTATTATCATAATTTACTATATATAAATCAGCAGTGCATTTATACTAAAATTGTTTTTAAATAGAACAATATCCACAAAGCCATGATGCAAGTTTATGTCCTCAGATGTTTAACCTTTAGTAGGATAACAGTATGAAACAAAAACATTATTCAGGACAATACAGTTAATGTCATGTTATATATGGTTACTTCCAGATTTAATGATTTCTTAAACCTGTAAAATTAACCTCCACCCCCAAATAAAACAGAAATAGACATAGTTGAACTGCTTGGGATTTAATACTAATTCTGGCACTATCTAGCTGTGTAACCATAGTAAGATACACAATTTCACGGAGCTTTAGTTTCGTCATTTGTAGAATGGAGCTGATAACATGCTTTTTTCACAGGGTTGTGTGAACACTTAAGAGTTAAAAAGTACAGTGTTTATGATAGTAAACAGGAAAAAAAAAAAAAAAACCTCCACAAGAACCTAATAAATGTTAGTTTTAAAACAAAAACAACTCAGTTTATCCCCCCTAAAACTATAAAAAATTATGATCTACTGTCACCATAGTGTTATGCACAAAAAGAAAGCATTTTCGCTAAAATGAACATGAAATTTTCACTCTCGATCAGTGAAAACTTTGTCATGGGTCAGAACCAGTCAGTGACTGGTATTTCAGACTGCCCATTACAGTCCATACATGTTACTGACTCAGAAAGAGAATGAAATCAATGAAGTCTGAAATTATTATGAACACTTCAATGAGAAGTTGGAATATGGATAAGATCGGAAACATTAGTATAAAAATGAGTATAACATAGATGAGATTGAAAACGTGAGAATTACCTGGGTAGACAAAGGAAAACATCTACAATTTTTTCTTTAATGAACTTAAGAAAATACTCCTTCCTTATCTGGTGGCATTTCAGTATTACCTGAAACACCACTTCTCTTAAAGCCACGATAGTATTGATGTTAATATATTTCAGCCTTCTCCAAAAGAATTAGAGCATTATTACCACCAAAGATTGTTTTCAAATTTTAAGAATAACAATCTTGCGGATGTTTACCTTCCTGTGAAAACAACAGGCATTGCTTTACCAAAGGTGCTTAAATATGTCATTATTTGTGAAAAGTACCAATTCATGAGAAGATAAAAGGGATATGTTAAAAGGGATATGTATACTGTGTCTTAAAGTAAAATAGTTGTTCATGTAACTATGATGTAATTGTAATGACTGTCAAATGTTTCCCACAGATAGTGCTACATGTTTATTGATGTTAATAGAGTATTACTGATTCGTATACACAAATACTGAATTACTATGGTTCAGCTATTCTTAATAGAATACTGAATTCATTACCACTCAGCTCACTGAAACCTGATTTTGAGCCCCTGGCTTACATTTTTTGTTTGATACACTGTCCCAGTAGTAACTTTCTATAGTAAACTCCCTAAGAACTTCTAAAGAAAATAACTATGAATGTTTTCTTCTGGGAAAAACTACATACATAAACTCAATGTCCCAAATATGCCAAGCATTTTGTTTCATTCTGCCTGCTTGTGTTATAGAAACACACTTTTATTTAAAATATAGTAAATTATAATCAACAGTCAAAATAATTTATTCCTTCTTTCTTGAGGATCTTTCGCATCACTATTCTTTGTATGTTGTCTTCAGTAATGAGCAGGAAAACATTCTAGTCACGGGAACTGAAAGCCCAAGACTTTAACCCTACAATGCAGAAGTAGAATAGTGTATACAATATAGTATAATAGCTAAGCATAGGCTATGTAGATAAATGTCTGTTTAAAGCAAATTCTTCAGCTTACCCGCTACGAGATTTCAGTCAAAGTTCTTAAACCAATGCATCCCACAGTGTGGTCCCAGATCAAGAGCATCATCATTATCTGGGAACTCAGATATTCAAATTCTCAGGCCCTACTTCAGACCTACTAAATCAGAAACTCTGGAGGTAGAACTCAGCAATCTGTATTTTGTGAAGCCCTACAGGTGATTCTGATCTATGGCTAAGTTTGGAAACACTGACTCTACCTCTGAGTGTCCCTTTTCACATTTGTAAAATGGGTTTCCAAGAACAACCTTGCAAGACCAGAGGTGAACAGATCAAAAGACTTTGGCTCTCATGCAGTCACCTTTTATAATATAATCACTTTTTTAACCAAGGGCTGAAATTAAGGAGTATAAGGACATCAAAATGATGTGTGGCTGCCACAGGCTGGGACTGAAATGTGCTGACTTGCCAACAGTGGGCCGGGTACCAAAATAGTCTCTGGCCGCAGGACAGGCCCTAAAGATTTGGCCACTAAAATCACAAGTGGGCAAAATGCCCCAGACGAAATATTTTATCTCCATATAAAGTAAGGCCACACTGCTTCATAGTGACAAATGACAGCATGAGGAGAATAAACACTGATCTTTTAGGTCCCAGAAGACACCGATTCCTTTTCCTGCTTAACTCTCCTCGGAGTGCAGGCACGGGGAATTCTCCTAATTGACGTCAGCTGCTGTAAGGGAAGGACTGCCATGACCTTAAACTTGGCCACCAGTCCACTCTCACATCCAGGAACAAAGCCAGAGGGTTCTCCTGGCAACTGCCTGACATGCTAAATGGCAGGCCCAGGCACTAAGGGAATCCTTTGCTGCCCCAGGGACAAATCCCCCACCGCAGGAAACAGACAAACCAGAGAGATTAGCAGTTTGCCCAGCTGATGCTGGCCTATCCCCTCTGCCCAGAGAGCAGAAAATGAGTTCTAAATCATTGTATTAAAAAATCTAAGCTCCGGTCTGTTTTTGCATTACAAATGAGTGGAATGTTCTCTGCTAAGTGAAAGGGAAAACAGGAAAATATGAGAACTTCAGGGAGAAATGTAAATTGGATCCCTGCACAAATCATCTTACTGTCTTGAAGAAGACTGGAAGAGATATTAACGTTTTAAATACAAACTATTCAGATGTTTTAAAATCAACTTGAACACTCATTTTATAAAAGGTCTTGTAATAAAAGTGGGATTCAATCCCCCTACCCTGCCATGGCTCCCTTGAACAAGTATGAAAGTTTCCTAATCATCCCCCCTCTTAAGAATCCCTCCCCACCTCATCCTACTCATCTCATCCAGGACATTATTCCAGCCACAAACATGATTATGTAACTCTCCTGCTCAAAGATCCCCTCGACCCCCATTCTTTATAGAATGGTACCAGAATAAGTGCTGGCTATAGAGTTAATATTTAACCCTGGCCTTCCAGCCTCAGTCTCACCCTCCCATTTCCACCTCACCTCTCATACCCTTCTGAAACCCCGTCTTCTCACAGCAAACCTCAAAGAACATGACTAGCCACTTTACAACAAATACCAGTGGCTTCCATATCCACAACAGATAGGACAGTTATTTAACAGTTTCTTTAACTCAAAGATGAAATGTAATAATCAATGAGCACTGTCAAGGAAATAGTCATTTAGAAGATAGGAACACATTTTGGTTTTAAATTAGCTATATCCACTTGGATACTTCCTAATTTTCTTGAACAAACCTAGGTTATAGCCTTTAATTTAGTCAACAATTTAATGTACTTATGCTTGGTTAGATACCTTTTTCCTGTTATATTCTGAGCCCTTGGAGGGCAATGACCAGGTCTTATTCACATGTGTATGATACATACCACCTGTACCAGGTAAAATGTACAATAAACATTTCATTAAATTGAATTTCCAAAATGTGTTGCCTCACTGATTTGGGGCCACACTTTTTTCAACGTTCCATTTGTGTGTTTGCAAGAACACAAAGATAAATTCAACTACATTTTTGGGGAAAAAATTTCAAAGAGGAAAAATACTTTTCTTTACAAAATGTCTGCAACACAGAAATAGTCTTCAAATTAAAGATCTGAAACAGCTACCAGTCTAGTCAGCCATGTTAGATGAGAAAAAAATAATGGAACTTGCCTCATGGCTCCCTTGTTTGGACAAATTTCATCTCTACTCCTATGAAGATGGTATGCTCACCTATCTAAATCCACACGCTAAATCCACTTTGTGAGGGCAAGTCCACACTCCTTTACTCCCTCTCCGGATGGACAGATGGCAGGGAGTCAGGGGACTAGGCAGCTTCCTGGTCCTTCTGACTTCTCCAAAATAAAACATAATGAATTTTCAGGGGAAAAAAATCCTAAATGAACACAAACCTTTCACTGCCTTATGAACACTTGAAGAGAAAGTCTTTGTTCATTTTAACTTTAAAGAAATGCCAAAGGAATGAAGGACTATCTAGATTTCCAAAAACTAGGGCATTAATTCCTCAGTTTTTCTTAAATGAGGGCAAACCATGGCAAATGTTAGTACAACTCTTCTCTAAACATCTGAGAGTGAAACATTTTTATTAATAAAAAGTAGGAGGGAAGGACTAGAGGAAAATCTGGTAGTGGCTTTTTAATTATAAAATATTGATCACTTCTTTTGAGAGTTTACATATCTACTACACTTAATTCTGAATTCCACAGAAGTTATCGGTCAGTAACTTAGGGTAAGTCTCTGGCCTGACTTACTCACCACTGGTCCAATATTGAGTTAATACTCCTCGAGCCAATTCCTCCTCTACCTGGCCCTAAACATAGTTATTATAGTTATTATTTCTGAATTACAACTAAGAAAAAATAGCATTGCAAGACAAAATTAAAATGTAAATAATGTCAATCTCTCTAGAATGGGAATCATTCAAGATATTTTGATAAAGAAAGGTGTAGTCTGATACTCAAAAGAGCTTATCTCTTTCTTAACAGCCCAATTCAAATATTCATTTGAAGATCAATAATTTTAAAAGAAATTAGCCATCACTAGTATATATGAAATACGTTTAGATGCCCCCTTTATATCAAAAAGAACAATATTCTATGTCTAAATCAGAATAATATTTAAGAGGAAAATATTTTTAGCTTCTTCAAAAATGAAAACTTGCAAATTAAGCAAACTCCATAAAGAGTAGATCCAACGTCTCTAGTATTAGAAGCTGTATACTATACAATTGTTGTTTTCTTTTTTCGAAATGGAGTCTCACTCTGTCGCCCAGGCTGGAGTGCAGGGGCACAATCTCAGCTCACTGCAACCTCTGCCTCCCAAGTTCAAGAGATTCTCCTGCCTCAGCCACCCAAGTAGTTGGGATTATAGGTGCCCACCACCACACCCAGCTAATTTTTGTAATTTTAGTAGAGATGTAATTTTACTATGTTGGCCAGGCTGGTCTCAAACTCCTGACCTCAAGGGATCCATCCTTCTCGGCCTCCCAAAGTGCTGGGATTATAGGCGTGAGCCATCATGTCCAGCCCATACACAATTTTTTGACGATATTTCATTTTTATGGCCTAAGAGAAGCACACTTACACAAAATATGTATCTGATCATAAGAAGTAACAAAACCAAAACAAACACACACACCAAAAAAAGGCCGGGAGTGGTGGCTTACACCTGTAATCCCAGCACTTTGGGAGGCTGAGCCGGGCAGATCACCTGAGGTCAGGAGTTCAAGACCAGCCTGGCCAAAGTAATACATCATCTCTACAAAAATACAAAAACTAGGCAGGCATGATGGCAGGTGTCTGTAATCCCAGCTACTCAGGAGGCTGAAGCAGGAGAATTGCTTGAACCCAGGAGGCGGAGATTGCAGTGAGCTGAGATCGTGCCATTGCACTCCAGTCTGGCGACAAGAGCAAAACTCTGTCTCAAAAAAAAAAAACAAAAAACCATGTTATTTTGTAGGGACAAAATGCTATGGGCAAAAGAGAAAAAAAAGTGTCCTCCTTCTGAAAGTTCAGTGGTTCTCAAACTTTAATGTGCATCAGAATCACACATAGGGCTGGATAAGACACAGATTGTTGGGTCTCACCCCAGGTAATCTGATTCAGTAGGCCGGAGTGGGGCCTGGGAATGCATATTTTAACAAGTTTCAAATGGTGATGATGACACTATCAGTCTGGGGATCACACTTTGAAAACTACTGTTTTAACTTAGACTCTTACTCAACCATTGTGGAAGTCTTGAGATATTTTGTCTAATCTTTCCCAATGAATATCCTGTGTTCTTTGTGCCACTTAGTATTTCTACTTACAAACAATATGACTTCTTAAAGTATCACTTCAGAAATCATCATCATCTCTAAGTCTCATGCCACTTCTTAGAGCATTGCAATCTTACAGATATTTAACACATGCAAATATGTGTATATATGTATAATATACTTACTCCTCTAATGTATAGATTTGACAGTAAAAGATTATGATGAGTAAGGTATTTGAAGACTCAGTGGTAACTAGGACTTTTGATTTGATGCTATAAACAACAAAATGTGTATGCGAATGGGCAATCTCCCTCCTCAGGACTTACCTGTGACTGGCGCATCAATATCCAGCAAGTTTTTTTCCTGTCGAAGAATTGATGCACCCTCTGTTATTATTCTCAATGCAACACTCTCTTCCAGTCTTCCCTCCTTCATAAGATGTGCCTTTAAGATATCCACACGAGGTTTTCCATCATTATCAAACACTTCTTTTGCTGTAAGCCGGTGACTTGGAGGAAATGGAACAGCTGAAAGAAAAAAAGGTCCAATTATGACATTAGCCAAAACTCAACAACAAACAATTCAATAATAACCACCAAATGTCCATCCTCATCACAAACCACCTAATATAGTATTTTTACGGTGGCTGAATTAAAATATGATCAAGGGCTATCTATCAAAAATTAAGAACTGCATCCTTTCTTTGATTCTAGATATAATGTGCTTGCTTAAACAAAATTGATAGTTCTTGTTCATCCAGTACTATCTCTTGCATCTATAATATCCTGATTGAGTTAAAAAGAAAAGGAATGAAAATAAGTTTTCAGTTCAACAATAATCAATTTTGTGAAAGAAAATTATTCCTATATATCCAACCATAACCAACTTGTGCAAAGATGGGTCTCCACTAGAAAACGGGCTCCTCTACTGGGATTAGAGGCATGGGAAAAGATCTATCCAACCAGATTTGCTGCTCTAACTAGAGTCGCATCTGAGATAACTGATCTACTCACTGTTTAAGAAAACAGCAGGAATCTGAAAGGAAAAAGGCAAAAGTGCACTGAATACTGATAAGGAAATCAGGATTTGCAGGTGAGTGTGTATGCTCATACTGAAGGGACCTCCTTAAAAGTGAAGGGTCAGGTTGTCAGGGAGGAGACACAGGTATTTTAAAAAATGACACAATGACAAAGTCCAATGATTGCTTAGGCTTGGAAGCAATCATTCACTCTTCCACTCACTCACATCTTCTTAACAGCAAGAAGCTCTCTTGTAGCTACTGCCTTCCTCTACGTTTGTGAGTACATTCATTCACTCATTCAGCCAGAGGACATTCACTAAACTCCTCTAGCTTGCCCTGCTTCCAAAGGTCTATGGTCAGAGATGGTATCACAAAGGTTAAATTTGCAACAAATGGCCAATAAGCCATTTAAAGACTCATTATTTATCTGTTTCACATGATGGTTCATTCACTGGACAACTCATCCCTGCCAGATATTAGAAGTATCTAGCAAGGAGCATAAACATCATCCCATGTATCTTTCATGTGCCATGCCCGTTATGAAACAGACATACAGCATCTCCATTAGATGGCTCCTCTCTCAGGAAAAGCACTTGATGTTACGGAATAAACTTGGCCCTCTCCTTTCCTAAAAGTGTCTCTCAAGGAAGCAAGACTTACAGGAGACCTATGCCAAAACATTTTGTGTAATCTAATGGCATAGGTTTATAATCCTGAGTGAAATTACAACTATTTAAAAGAAAAGAAAAACTGGGAAATGAACTTGTACAGATGGATGCAAGGATGATTTTCTGGACAATCCAGCCACATCTATTTCACTATGTTGTCAGATTGAGGCAGTCGTGGCAGATTCGTTGGGTGAGCAGGAGGCTTTTGTGGTCAGACAAACCTGGGTGTGAACCCTGCACTCTGCACACTCCCCAGCTTATGACCTTGAGCAAGTTAATTAACCTTCTTTGGCTCCAGTTACCTCACCTGTGAAGTGAGGATTACATCTATCTGAGGATTGTTATACTAACTACAGTAAATAGTCACAGTAGTAGCTAATATTTGTAGAGTATTTATTTTATGCCAGGCATCGTTTAGGTAATAAAATCAAAAACAACAATAAAAGTGTAAGATGAGTAGGGCGTACATACATGTGTTTATATATAAACTTATTTAGCTGCCATAACATTACTGTGCAGGAGAAACCTGAGGCTCAAAAATATTAAGCACCTTGCCCAAGATAATTATCTAGTGATTTATGTGTATAACTCAGTGAGTTTAAACCCCAGCAGTCTGATGCCAGAATACCTGCAATAAATAAACTACACTATTTCCCAGAAAGTACTCGATAATGCTTAGTAAGTAAAAATGATGAATAAATCACTTCTTATGAAATTCTAATTCTGAGAGGTATTTATTTCTCACAAATACTTTTATTTTCCAAAAGTTACTTTGAGTAGCTTATAGTACAATAGATACATAATACAAGAACAAAAGACGAATTGTATAATCCCAAAGAATAGTAAATAATAAAAGAAATCTGAAGATTAAACAAGGAGGAGAGAAAAAGAGGAAATTAGGTCATTAAATTTGAGGCATTTGGAGGTTATTCTATTTTTTTTTCTCTGCCCTCCCTGCTTTTCCTTGCTTGACTGATAGAGTATGCTTGTTAAGAAAACACGGAGATGTTTTTCAACAGCCACATTTCTTTACACAGGTCTTTATATACATTTTGAGATTAGAAAATATCTTACCTGGCAACTCCTCAAAATTCCTCAGGCTATAGACCATGAGTCAAGATATGGGCTGGGGGCTAGAAAGGGGTAAACTTCAAAAGGATGCTTGTGGTGAGGGCAACAGCTGAATTTTTAAAAAATGATTTCCCAAGGTGTTTTAGGCAACAGTGAAGGTTTAAGTGGCTCTGCATAACCGTCAGGCAAGAATCGCAGGTGCACAGAAGGAAAGGAGGCTAATATATTGTCAGGCAGATAAAAGCAGTGGGTCTCTGCCACACATGCACTTGCTGGCCTGATTAAACTTAAGATAGATCAAAGAATTGAACCTGAAAGTGCCAAAGCATTTACGAAGGTGAGAGGCAACAGGAGAGCACCCCAGGAAGCGCCTCACCTTCATGAATTAGTCTTTCTCCAAGTCCCTAGACTCCCTCCAAGGCCAAGACCACTGCAATAACAGATGCTCCACCCTCCACTGCAGATCTTTTACCTTCCAGTAATTGCTAATCCTAAGGCAACTGGCTAAGGTAAAGCCACCTGCTCTGAGATACTGGAGCTGGTTCCAAATAAACAGGGGTGAGAAAGGAGAGGAAAAACGCCAATCAGATGGCTCTATTTCCAATTGGATGGAAGAGATCCTGATGAGATGGGGCCCTCTACCAGTTAAACAGATGGCAGAGCCTGCAGGGAACCAAGGTGGGCAGTAATGATGCCAAAGACGGAACACAGAGATGTCGCCAGTGAAAAGTTTTCTAGGACAAAAATAAGACTGGGCTAATATTTGTGTATTTGTGCACCTTTTGGCTTCATAAAAAACATACCAGCCTTACAAAGGTCACATTTATTTGCTTTTTCTGTTCACCTAGAATCCTACATGAAGACCTGTGCCAAATAATGAGCAAAAACCATTTAGACCAAAGAATCCAATCAGCTTGGAAACATTTATTTAATTAATGCATTGTGAAAGTTGCTACACTTAATATAACAAAACTGGATTTCCCCTTCCTTCCTTTGCTTTGAGTCCACAACAAGTTGCTTTCATTGATACATGAGCAGGCCAGGACTAGAGAAATGATGTTTGTGCACATTAGTAAAAATTCAGCAACAGCTGTTGATATTTGGGCTAGTTCTTTGCAAAACAATTTTTTTGTAACTGCCTGTAAGCACAGAATATAGTGCTAAGACGTCTTAGAAGCATCCTACTCAGGATGAGCTTCTAATCAATCAAGAAGCATATCTTCTGAGAAGCTAGAAACCTTCTCAGCTTTCACTACTTCACAATTCCCACCCAATGCCACTTTTTCCCCTCAAATTAATAAAACAGCAAAGTAGATAAAATCTGGGAAATGTAAGTGCTTGACTGACTCCTAACAGAAAACATCACAGAAGGCTTTAAAGGCAAACAACATATTGGGCTAGGATTATGTTCTCATGTCATTGACAGTGGAAATCTGGCAGAGACTGATTTTCAAGGGTCAATGACATGAAATTGTTTCTTTTTCTATCTGCTGTTTCCAGCAGAGAGTTTATCTATCTGATATGGAGAAAGGTTACTAGTCTACCTATGAACCAAACGCATATGCATCCAATATTGGCATCTATATAACTATTATTAAAGTTGTTGTCAACTATACATTTACCAGAGAGAAACACATTTCAAGTCAAAAAAACCCTGCAGCCAGAGTAATCCTAGCCCTCAGTCTGGCTGACTATGGGAACTACATCTCAGAAAGATCCAGGGATCACTTTCCGAGTTTGAGGATAGGTTAATTTTAGACCACAAATATGTGTTCAGTAGCATACGTGATCTGTTATCACTCTGGGATAGTTCCAGGTATCTGGGATTTCTACTTCTCAAATCTGAGTCACTTAAGCCACTACTGAAGGGATTCCACTGTTTAATAGGAAACATCTGAGGGTCATTGCCATGGTCACACCTTGACTGGAAGATTCTCAGTGACAATACTAGTGGGATATGTAACTTTGTAAAATACTGTATCAAGCCTTCTAAATCCAGTGAATTTGCAAAGACATTGCATCTGTCATGATTGATTCACTGGTGTGGAGCCTGTTTCAGGGAAAGAATTAAAATGTTTGGCATTTTGTATGCCTTTACTTATGGTATCAATGGTATCATTGATGGTATGGTATCAATCAGTAGATCTCAATCTGGACTTCACATCCATGTAACCTGGGATGTATAAAAATATGCCAATGAATATTTTTAAGTATCAGGAACAGGCTACCTACTGCTTCACCTCTACCTGGAGTAGTCCTATAAATGCTGACAGAAAAGATTCAAGAGAATATTTAGCCTAGTGATCTTTTGAGCCTTTATTTTGCTTCTTTTCTCCCCCCTCAAACAAAATTATGCCAGGAAACGTAAGTATATCCAAAAGAGAAAGAGACTAAAGCAGCGTGCCTCCTTTCTCCTCGAAGATGGCTACTAAGGAGTGCTGACACAATCCTGCTGCTCTCTGGAGCAAAACTAGAAAACTCTCAGTCAAGACTGACCCCCTCATACCAAATAAAAGGAAAGTGAAGTCCAGAAAGAGGATGAATGAATCATCCAACATCAAAGGATTAGTCACTAGCTGGCCAAACTAACACTAACATTAAGGTCTCCTGATTTCAATTCCAGCACTTTACCCTCTATATTTACAAAATATTGTACTAACTAGTCACATATGGCTGTTGTATACTCAAAAAATAGCTACTCCAAACTGAAATATGTTGCAAATCCACAGTAAGCATCGTATTTAGAAGACTTGATACAGTATTTTAAAAAGTTAAACATTCATATTTTAATATTGATTTTATGTTGAAATAATAATATTTAGAACATAGTGGGCTAAATAAAATTTGTTACTAAAATTAATTCCAACTATTTCTTTTTATTTTTAAAAAATATGTTTACTAGAGCATTTGAAATTGCATACCTAGCTTCCTTTTACTGGACAGTGGTATTCTAGACCCTGCATCCTTCTAAGTAAATGAGAACAAGGTGAGTGGAAATTAAATTTCTTAGCGTTTCTTCTTTCTCAACTTGGTTCAATTTCTACAAAACCTCAACCTATGTCAAAAGTGGTTGCACACTGAGAATTGCTTTTTTAAAAGATGATGCCCATGCCCTATGTCTAGAGATTCTGATTTAACTGGTTTAGGGTAGGGCCAGGGCATTGGCCTATTTTTACCTAATCCCAGGTTACACAAATATGAAGTCCAGATTGAGATCCACTGATCTATACCATAAGTAAAGACATACAAAATGCTGGGCACTTTAATTTTCCCTCTAAACAAGTCAATTTTCCCTCCACACCAGTCAATCAACCACAACAGATACAATGTCTTTGCAAGTCCAGACACATTTATTTCATCCCTCTCTGTAATCCGGACATGTACAGGAACAGCTCTTATCCCATATTTCATGTGGCAACTGTCTGAACAAGGACTGTCAAAGATACTTATGTCAGCACATGTTAGGAGAACAGCTTAAGCATATCACATGTCAGACACAGCTTAAAACACTTTCTGGCCTGACCTCCTTAGACTGGAACACCATCTATTCCCTTATGGATATTTGTGTATGTCACAGTCCTCTGTGCTAATCAAACTATATCAATTAATCAATCAGCAGCACCTATTACGCACCAACTATGCATTGTATCCCATGCTAGGCAGTGAGAGGAGCAGGAAGAAATGGACCACAGATAACAAACATAAGCCAACCCAAGCTCTGAAGAGCTTACCAGGTGGTATAATTATCAGGTTTTGCTTGAGATAGTTGGCAAAGTGTTAAACTGCAAAACTAAAGAACAAGTTTAAAGACAATGAGAAAAAAAATGTAAGTACTAAGAAAAAATTGTGTCTCTCTACCCTAAGGTTATGGCTGAATTCTTAGAAACTCTTTGATCCAGTTGCACGTTTCTCTTGTTTAAAGTACATAATAAATATTTAATTTTTTAGATGACTCCAAGAGAAGAAGTTCTGTTTTTAGGTTATGAAAAAATAGAATATGTCTATTGTAAAATATATGCCAGTTGAAATATAAAAAGCAGTTCCATCACCAAAATATGTGAAATCTGATTCTACTTCTGAACAAAGAGTAAAGAGATATGTAAGTACTAAGGACTTTTCACTGAATTTTATTTGGGTTCTAACATTGAGCAATTAGGTTTAACTTATATTCTCCTGGATGAAAAAATATATATCAGTATGGGGGATATGTGTTTATTTATGCACAGAATGGATATTCTGGATGCAAAGATATACAAAACATGTTGTCTGGAAGAGAGAGCTAAAAATTAACCACAGCTAGCCCCTAAGAAGAATCGTAAGAACATATTTATTAGGGTTCTACTTATGCTACTCCTGCAGACACTCATCACTTGCATGTTTGAAAGTCTTTGGCTTTTATTATAGATATTAATTCCCTTCAAATAAAAATACACATGGCCATCTCAAGTGTGGTTAAATATCAGGCTTGCGAACAGAAAAATCCAGTCTCAATTAAAATTTTTAAAAATGATTTTTTCATAGATCTATAAATAAAGATATAATTTATTAATTTACTGTTGTTTTTTCCTGCTGCTATGATGACTTCTTCTGTCCTTGTCAGAAACCTCCTTACTCACCTCTTCTAAATACTATCATACCAGTCCTGAGCCTTCAAATGTATTCAACTGCTAAATACAGTATGTGTCTTGATCATTTTACTAGCAGATTGAATACCTCATTTGAATGCTCACTGAATGTTCACATATAAATATAGCAAAATAGTATCTTATGTAACATATCAACGTGTTAATCAAAGGGCATTATGGTGCTCAAAGCACTTACTGAAATAAACATTCTTTTTTTTCCTCAGGCTTACAGAATATATATTATACCCAGTAATTTTTGAGATTAAATCTGAAATGTGCTACAAGCAATTATTTAATAAAGATCAGACTAATTAGATGAATTATTCCTCAGCCAGGCATGGTGGCTCACGCCGGTAATACCAACACTTTGGGAGGCCAAGGTGGGCTGATCACGAGGTCAAGAAATCATGACCATCCTGGCCAACATGGTAAAACCCTGTCTCTACTAAAAATACAAAAATTAGCTGAGTGTGATAGCACGTGCCTGTAGTCCCAGCTACTCAGGATGCTGAGGCAGGAGAATCACCTAAACCCAGGAGGCAGAGGTTCCAGTGAGCCGAGATTGCACCACAGCAGTCCAGCCTGGGCGACAGAGCAAGACTCCATCTCAGGATTAAAAAAATATATATATACATATATATATATATATATATATATATGTGTGTGTGTGTGTGTGTGTGTATATATATATATATATTCCTCAACTACAAGGCATTAAAAATTAGAGAAAATAAGTACCTGAGCAGTACAGAGCTTCTATTATTATCCAAATTTCAAAAGTTTTTAAATGTTTACATATATATATTTAAATATACTTATTTATGTGTATCTATTCTTTCTCCTTCCCATGTACAGATTTTCGTGTGCTCCTTTTCACCACATATTCTTGAGTCTAAGGATTCAAGGACACAGAAATGAGTGACAGTCCACAACTTCCTCAGCATGCAGTCTTGAGAAGTTCTATCACAAAACTAATTTTTGATATTTTGAGAAGTTCTATCACAAAACTACTTTAATTTTTGATATTTTGCTTGCTTCATTACAATTGCAAATGGCTTATATAATGAATTATGTAATAATGATTCAACATTGAATAGTATTTGACAAAAGTTATTTTAATGGTTTCAAAATATTTCAGCATAATTGATAAGTTTAAATAAAAGTTGATTTTTTTTTTAGACAGGGTCTCCCTCTGTTGCCCATGCTGGAGGGCAGTGGTTGGTGCAAACACAGCTCACTACAGCCTCAGCCTCCTGGGCTCAAGCAATCGTCCCACCTCAGTCAACCTCCTGAGCTCAACCAATCCTCCCATCTCAGTCTCCTGAGTAGCTGGGACCACAGGTACCATGCCACCACAGCTGACTAATTTTTTAACTTTTTGTAGAGATAAGGTATCATTATGTTACCTAGGCTTGTCTTAAACTCTGAGGCTCAAGCAATTCTCTTGTCTTAGCCTCCCAAAGTGCTGGGATTATTGGTATGAGCCACAACAACTGGCCCTGATTTTTTTTAATGTTGTTCAAAATTTTAAAGTTATACACACAAGTCCAGTGACTGACACATGGACAATGCCAATCACAAATTATCATACATGGGCATGATAAAATAAAAATTATATTTACTGATTTTGAAATATATGCTATCTAATGTTTACATTAAACTTAGAATTGTAGTTAAATATTAAATGTCTTAATTTACATGTTTAAGTCAAATACTTAAAAAATTTAAATATATAATTGAAGAATTGTTGTTTTATATGAGTCTACTCTATAATGGTTTTTAAAATTTCATACATATATATATATATACACACACACATATACACACACACATTCAGTTACACCAAGAGGTACCCCCCACAATCTTGGATCTCTGTACTAGATGAAATTATTACAACAATATTTTCAGCAAATGATGTTTATACTAATCCTCAGAATAGCAAACTAAAGTAATGCATGAAATTCTCCTCGCTGGGATGAATTTAAAGAGAGAGGCTTTTATTTATACATTTATTTTTTGGACTTGAACATTTGCTGTCTTCTCCAGAGAAAAATGCCACGGGAGAATAAGAAAATCAAGAAACAAACAAGGATAGATACTTTAAGACTAGATGAATTTATTTCAAGTGAGCCAGTCCCTTTGAACATGATAATTATTCCTTAGAAATGAGGAGTACCCAGGGATTCTGAAACTTTATTTAAGGTACATTTTAAAAAATTTATTTATTTATTTATAATTAAGTTCTGGGGTACATGAATCCAGGTACATTTTACCACTTAGAAATCCTCAACTCAACAGCCTAAGTAAGACATGAAATATAAGGAAGGACTTGACCTATTGAGTTGAACTATTTGACAGAAGTTTTTTAATCACTATAAACTTTAGAAACCTTTGTATTAATAAACCTTACAAAATACAGTACTTGCCTTCTTAGTCCTCAATCCTAAACTGGTAAGTTGATAGGGAAAAAACAAAACATCTATGCCCACATATAACTTGTTCCTTTTACCCTCTTCATTCAACTCTATGGGCCTACACATTTTCCATGTCCATATGCCCACCTACCATCCCCATCCTCTGTGGTTAAAACACCTATAGGCATCAAAATCATTTTATTTAATGAATAGGCCTTCTCTTCTTTCAAAGGGTCTTAATAAAATGGCAAACATATGTCCCAAATGATACCAAATAATGTAAGTCTTAAGTGACAATTTAAGAATGTTAACAATGAGATCACTCGGACTCAGGAAGGGGAACATCACACACCGGGGCCTATCATGGGGAGGGGGGAGGGGGGAGGGATTGCATTGGGAGTCATACCTGATGTAAATGACGAGTTGATGGGTGCAGCACAGCAACATGGCACAAGTATACATATGTAACAAACCTGCACGTTATGCACATGTACCCTACAACTTAAAGTATAATAATAATAAATAAATTAAAAAAAAAAAAAAAGTTTTTAAAAAAAAAAAAAAGAAAAAAAAAAAAGAATGTTAACCACTTTTGCATATAAAAGGTGATCCATTAAAAAATAATAAATCGAGTATATAGCATCTTATATCTGTGACCACAGTGAAGCAAAGATCAAAATATTTTGCCTGACAGTCATCTTCCAGAGAGCCAAGAGCAGGAGCTAAATTCCCAGGTTTGCATGTAATTCCCACCTGCTCTGGCTCAATACGCCCTAGTCCAAGTAGGCTCTAGAGCACGTTGCAGCAAAACATCAGGCCCCCTATGTCTTTCTATGTTTCAGTAATGCCTACACTGTTTGCTTCATTCTGACGACCAGACCTGTTCTCATCCACTATCTGTGGTCCACCATTTCTAAGAACCACTTACTCGTCTGAATAACACAGAAGCATGCAGGAAGTTCCAACTGTCTGCACCTCTAATGTTCACTCCCCAAATCATAATCTTCATACATCTATTTAAAAATTGGAATGTCTTAATGACTACCACCTACAATACTATTCTCTCAAACTTCATTTGCAATTGTTTCATTTATCTTCAAAATGAACTTGTCAATTTTGGTTTAATTATCAAACATGCATTGTTTAATCCAGCAAAAGGAAAATGAACAATTTTATAATAAAGCTATGACAGACTGCATTCCTTTCCTCCAAAAAGAACCACTCTTGGGAGGTAATTTCCACCCATATGTAAGGTAAATTTTGTGCATAAAAGAAACTTTCAAGTAATTAAGGAAACAGATTGCTGGAATTACAATGCCAGTTGCAAATGTACAGGTAACATCAAATCTCCTTCCAACCAACGAGTCAATCAATGATCACTACTCAAAAACAGAATAATTAAGTAGAAGGATTAACAATCAAGTCCCATTGAGTGTCTAGTCCAGTGCTCTGGCATTTGATATGTGCTTCTGAGTCAATGTAAGAAAGGATTGTCTTTTCTCCATCTCACTCACAATTTATTTAATACTTCTGTGGTACTAGAAGCAGTCTAAGAAGAGGGAATAGAAAATAAAATGGCCTTGTTCAGATCTAAAAGTATGTAATTACAAAATGATAGTCAATAGCCAAAACAACAGAACACTGAAACCTTCAGTTAGTAAATGTAAATGTCTTTTAAATAGCCATTAGAGTAAAGAGACCATGGATGCCACATTGTGTGGTGGAAGCTGGGGGCCCATATCAAAGAGTAAACAGACAGATGTGATCAAAAGTGAGCAACAGAATAGAAAACTGAAAACGGACAAGAAAAAAAAAATTGCAAACATTTTGAAAAACTAAATTATTTTAATTGTACATGTGAATGCAGGGTCACAGATAAATCTGTTGTTATTTATGATGTAAAATTAACCCAGTAACAATAAAAATAATGTTACATCAGTACAACAGTGCCCCACTGCTAAGATCCTAAAACACCATCACATAGAATTTCAGAAAGCAGTTCAAATATTTCCTTTAAAGGAACATTTTCCTAGTTTATAAGAATGTTATTAATACACATTTATTGAAGTATGACTCAATTAAAGGCATTTTTAATTGCTGAACTTGCAATATCCAAGACTTAACAGACTAACATTTTCTCGGCAACTCGAGTCAGAAGTAGTTCAGGGGGACAAAGGCCTCCTTTTCCCCTCTTTATAGTGTCTGCATGACAGGCTACCAAAGTGAATCCAAATCTTACTAGTAGACACAAATGAAAAATTTATTGAGAAATTCAGCTGTTAAGAATAGCTAAAAACTAGGCCGGACGCAGTGGTTCACACCTGTAATCCCAGCACTTTGGGAGGCTGAGGCAGGCAGATCACTTGAGGTCAGAAGTTCAAGACCAGCCTGGCCAACATGGTGAAACCCCGTCTCTACTAAAAATACAAAAATCAGCTGGATATGGTGGCAGGCGCCTGTAATCCCAGATACTTGGGAGGCCGAGGCAGGAGAATCGCTTGAACCCAGGAGGCAGAGGTTGCAGTGAGCCGAGATCATGCCACTGTACTCCAGGCTGGGTGACAGAGCAAGACTCCATCCAAACAAAAAAGAAGAAGAAGAAAAAAAAGTCGTTAATAACTAGAGTATCTAACACAGCCTAAGCACATCTACAATGGCAAATAGAATCATGTTAATTCCCATGATATATTATTTTGGTTCCTCAAAGCATCCAAAAAGCTTCAGTTCCATAAGTTTTTCACTATCCAGATTAAACACACTCATTTAGGCATGATGGGCAGTTATTTAGGCAGCGCTGTGCCTTCATTCAAGTTTCATGTTCGGAAGTCACAATGAGCAGACTAGAAATACACTACTTTTTATTATCACATAATTTAAAATCACTCATTGGCTTAAAATTCTCACTCAAGAAATAATCATGATTAAATGTAGAACTACTAACAGGTTAATATAAATGTAAGATATAGGACATGTTCGGTGAAAAGTGATCACACACACACACGCACAAATAGATGATGTAACAGTGTGTGCTACTTCAACAATGGAGTGGTATTTTGTTTTGAAGTCCCTTGATCCATAATAATTCTCCATTTATTCAGAGCTTTTTGGTTCCCATTGTCTTTAACAACCACAGTGCAGTTCCACACCTAGAGCAATGGTGAAAAACCTCACCAAAAATTCATGTCCTTTATTCCACAGGCGAGGAATGGAACCATTCTCAGCACACTAAATACAAAGGGATGCTAGCATGGCATAATTGAGTGTGCATGTATACAGTTCTATATTTCATGACAGTCCTAAGGAACATCAGGGAATATCCGTGATGGTATACATTCCACATTTCACAAATATTCCACATTTCACAAATATCTTCTATTACAGATACCTAGACAACGCTCTCTATTACAGAGGAAGAGAAAGGTATAATACAATTTCAATATACTATCTTTAAACAGAATTGTAAATAATTTTAAAAGATATATGTCTTACGTGATTTCAGTGAAATATATCATTCCTTGTCTACAGCATATAATTGAAGGTTTATATACACTGTCAATTCTTTTTGGAATATAATTCAAATCAGGAGAAGGTTCTCATTCCCAAAAGAGTGAATTCAATAATTCATGATGAAACAAAATATTCTTTGATTTGCTAATACTCTTTACATCGGTTTTTTTTTTTTATGATATGTATGATACATGCATTCATTACGTACTGGAAAAAGAAAAATCTCCCATTCTACTTATTACATAAATGGAAACTACGTAAAAGCAACTTTCCTTTATAAAGACAAAGGCAGAAAATACAGAAACTTCTACAATTGCTTTTCTGATAGTTATTCTTCAAAAGCAATTTCAATAGCTCATGATTTTTGAGAATATTTATATTTGTAATTATTATTAGAAATAATTTATACTTCCATAATAGAGATTTTAACAGTCCAAAATGCAATAAAAGTTCAAGAATAATCAAAGAAATAAGGAGAAAATAAACAATTTTTTATGACTTGAGGAATATAAATTTGAGTTCAACTAACCAAACTGCCAAGTTACATTGCATTTTTTTAAAAAGCAAAATCCTAAACAGCATATGAGTTTTACTAGAGCAATTTCCCAAAGGTACTGGCAATACTTACTCCCTATATAGCCGAGGGGGACCCAATTATTACTCTCACACCAAATGATAAACAAAACAAACAATAACCAGTCACCCCACCTCTTCTGAACTCCCTTACCACTAGACTGTAATTACCCTGGGGATCTCCATGCTCAAGAGACAAAACAGTACGTCCTAGAAGCAAAGACAAAATTTTGGATCAGATTCACGACAAGAAGCCATTCAAAGTATATTTTGAATGTAAGACTGATGTATTTTATTTATGCACATAATTTTCCTATTCCAGATGCTTCTATACAAATAAGAAATGTATATGAATAGACAAAGAATGATGTGGATCACTGGAAAGACAGCCTATATATTGGCCACAAGGTCTACCATCACTTTTGTACTCAAGCAACAAAGAAAGAAAAATACAGAAAATGTTACTGCAATAATTAGGGATATGTTGAGTAAGTCATCAATAACCCACCAAAATTAGATTTTGTTAGTGACTGAAGAACAGGTATCCAAGGAAAGTGAAATATTTTAAAATATTATTAAAAGAAAACACATAGAACACAAAACAAATACAAAGTAAAGAAAAATTACAGAACTTTAGAAAACTAATTATTACAAAAAAGGAAAAGTAAAGTTGAATAAATCACCAAATAGAGGGCTTAGGAGATTGTTGAAATTTCATCGCAACTTTATGTGTTGCACAAATTTCTGAGAAGAAAGGCCACAATGTAATAGATTCTCAAAAGAGTCCGTGACCCAAAGAGGCTAAGGCCCACTCCAAAAAGTCTTCCTCACCATTACCATAGTAACCATATAGTCTAGTTCCTCAATTACCCTGTCTGGATTATTGTGATAATGACCAGACTATTTTTCCAAGTTCCCAGTTATCTCACCTTAATCCACCTGATCCTCAAACTCTATGGTCTGACTATAACCAATTACTCAGTACCCCAAGTATTTCAGGCAATTTCAAACATTTCTTCAAGCTTTTCAGAGACAGTAAGGTAAAGGAGTTAAAAGTATGAATTCAGAAGCCAGACTGCCTAGGTAAACCATATCATCTTGAGCACATAATTTAATTGCTCTATGCTATAGCTGAAGATTAAACGAACTAATATTTGTAAGGTGCTGGGACCACTGAAGATTAAACAAACTAATATTTGTAAGGTGTTTGGCCCATTACCAGCACAATATATACTTCATAAGTTTTCCTTATGATTAACAACTACCTTGCTTTACCTTCTTGGCCACACATCCTAATCATCCCTATTCAAATAGCACAACTTCTTAAAACACACAAAGCCTGCTCTCCATCCAAATCCACCACATCGTTGAGTACTAAATACTTAATAAAACTATATTTTGATTACCAAAATACAGTGTTCTTTACTTTGTTTTGTGTTTATTTCTTTGTCTTTAAAACATAAAACATTTGCTGCCAGTATTAACTTTACTCTTACAAAGCAACCTACAAATCATTAGACAAGTTCTCTGCTAAGTTCAAAAAAAGTTTACACATCTGTAGTTATGTTCTTAAATATCATCCAATTTCATATTCTAATTTTCTAGTTCAAGAAACTGAGGCTCAAAGAGAGTAAGAGTAGTGATTATAACAATGAAATAATAAAATGTTATATAAATAATTTATATACATACATATTGTTTAGAACAGTATCTGAGATGTAGTCAATTCTCTCACAGATTTACTTCATTGAATCTTCACAACAGTCTTGTGATTTGGGTACTGTTATTCTACTTTTTATATTCCAAAACCCAGGTACAAAGAAATGAAATGACTTTGCTAAGATTGCACAGCAAATAAGTAGGGGAAGTCAGGGCTCACATCAGACCCCTGCTATGGAGCTGTGCTTTTAACTCTTGCTGTCCCCTCTCTGTAGATAACTGACTCATCCAATGATCCAAAGGTAATTAAGGGCAGAACCCGAAGTACACATCCAGTTCTCCAGATTTCCCTGAATCATGCTCTTTACTTTTGAGTTCACTATTCCCAACCCAGAGCGATGGACACAGAAAACATTCAAAAAACATTTGTCCAGTGATTTACTGGTGTATGATTCACATCTCACCACACAATTTTCTAAATGCAATAATGTTTATTCTCCATGCACAGTTTGCTCCTTGAGTATCTTATCTGGCTCTTCTGTCTTCTTAATTTAATTGCTCCCAGCCTTAAAAGAGACCAAAATGTTACAAGGAACAACTGGTTCAGTAATCAGCTTGTAAAAGGTACATGTTTCTTTGTTTTAATTTAATTTTTGATGAGTTGATCCAGAGATAAATGAGTCCTTCAAAGTATTTCCATATATGAACACTGAGCTTAGGTTCTACACAAAATAAATTCTTCCCACCAATGCTAGCTGTCCCCTCTCAGACTGGCCTATGATTTTGTTTAAAATGTGCCTCCTCTGCCTTTACTCTTTAAAAAGCATGTTAGTTAACCTGCTGTTGAGAATTTCCAGCAACACAGAGCAGAAACTGAGCTCTACATGCAACAAAGTGTCATGGTTATTAGTTTTGAATTATCTAATTGCCTATCTTCACATAATAGCTTTAATAGTTGTGTGTCCTTGAGAAAATTTTTAAGAAACCAGTTTCATCACCTGTAGAATGGAGATGTAACAACTACTCAAGAAGCTACTGAAAGGATTAAATGAGAACACACTTGCAAAAGTGCTTTGTGCAATACTTGGTGTGAAGTATGAACTCAAATTTGCTTAACTTATAAATTTTTAATTATTTGTCATTATTCTATTTAAGTGAATTCCTACAGGATTTCTTTTATTCCATATGCCTGCATTTTGGGGTATACTTGAAAACTCTCATTTGATATATATATACACATCACAAAACCTCTAAGTATTATATATATCACAAAAGCCCTAAGTATTAAGTAAATGCTTATACCATCTAATTGGTCTAACAGAATGGTACTTATCTGGCAACTGACAAAGACAGCCTCAAGAACGAGACCATGTCCTTTGCAGGAACATGGTTGGAGTTGGAAGCAATTATCCTCAGCAAACTAACACAGGAACAGAAAACCAAAGAGCATATGTTCTCACTTATAAAGTAGGAGCTGAATGATGAGAACACATGGATAAATGTGGGGGGAACAACACACAGTGGGGTTTGTCAAGGAGGGTGTTGGGGGAGGGAGAGCATCAGGAAGAATAGCTAACGGACCCTGGGCTTAATACCCAGGTGATGGGATGATCTGTGCAACAAACCACCATGGCACACGTTTACCTATGTAACAAACCTGCACATCCTGCACATGTACCCCTAAATTTAAAAGCTGAAGGGAGAAAAATAATAAAAAAGATGGCCTAAAGGTCATTGTCTAAACAAGAATTTTATTCATTATCATGGGCAAATAGGAGAATTATTATTATGAGTATAATGTGTCTTTAGTGGAAGGCTCAAAGCAGCAATTAAAAAAACTACCGGGGGGGCGCACCCAAGATGGCCAAATAGGAACAGCTCCAGCGTCCAGCTCCCAGTGTGAGCGACACAAAAGACAGGTGATTTCCGCATTTTCAACTGAGGTACTGAGTTCATCTCACTGGGGCGTGTCGGACAGTTGGTGCTAGTCTGCGGGTGCAGCCTGACCAGCAAGAGCTGAAGCAGGGTGAGGCATCGCCTCACCTGGGAAGCGCAAGGGGGAAGGGAATTCCTTTGCCTAGCCAAAGGAAATTGAGACACACAACACCTGGAAAATCGGGTAACTCCCACCCTAATACTGCGCTTTACCAAGGGTCTTAGCAAACGATGCACCAGGAGATTATAAACCACAACTGGCCCAGAGGGTCCCACGCCCACAGAGCCTCCCGCATTGCTAGCACAGCAGTCTGAGATCTAACTGCAAGGTGGCAGCAAGGCTGGGGGAGGGGCACCTGCCATTGCTGAGGCTTAAGTAGGTAAACAAAGCCACCGGGAAGCACAAATTGGGTGGAGCATACCACAGCACACCACAGCTCAAGGAGGCCGGCTGGCCTCTGTAGACTCCCACTCTGGGGACAGGGCATAGCTAAACAAAAAGCAGCAGAAACCTCGGCAGAGGTGAATGCCCCTGTCTGACAGCTTTGAAGAGAGCAGTGGATCTCCCAGCATGGAGGTTGAGATCTGAGAACAGAGAGACTGCCTGCTCAAGTGGGTCCCTGACCCCTGAGTAGCCTAACTGGGAGACATCCCCCACTAGGTGTAGACCGACACCTCACACCTCACATGGCGGGGTACACCCCTAAGACGAAGCTTTCAGAGCAAGAATCAGACAGCAACACTCGCCATTCAGCAATATTCTATCTTCTGCAGCCTCCGCTGCTGATACCCAGGCAAACAGGGTCTGGAGACCTCAAGCAAACTCCAACAGACCTACAGCTGAGGATCCTGATGGTGAGAAGGAAAACTAACAAACAGAAAGGACACCCACACCAAAACCCCATCAGCACGTCACCATCATCAAAGACCAAAGGCAGATAAAACCACAAAGATGGGGAAAAAGCAGTGCAGAAAAGCTGGAAATTCAAAAAATCAGAGCGCATCTCCCCCTCCAAAGGAACGCAGCTCATAGCCAGCAACGGAACAAAGCTGGATGGAGAATGACTTTGACGAGTTGAGAGAAGAAGGCTTCAGTCGATCAAACTTCTCAGAGCTCAAGAAGGAACTACATAACCAGCGCAAAGAAACTAAAAACCTTGAAAAAGGAATGGATGAATGGATAACTAGAATAATCAATGCAGAGAAGACTTTACAAGAACTGATAGAGATGAAAACCATAACACGAGAACTACGTGACAAATGCACAAGTTTCAGTAACCGACTCGATCAACTGGAAGAAAGAGTATCAGCGATTGAAGATCAAATGAATGAAATGAAGCGAGAAGAGAAGTGTAGAGAAAAAAGAGTAAAAAGAAATGAACAAAGCCATCAAAAAATATGGGATTATGTGAAAAGACCAAATCTACGTCTGATTGGTGTGCCTGAAAGTGACGGGGAAAATGGAACCAAGTTGGAAAACATTCTGCAGGATATCATCCAGGAGAACTTCCCCAACCTAGTAAGGCAGGCCAATATTCAAATTCAGGAAACACAGAGAACGCCACTAAGATACTCCTTGAGAAGAGCAACTCCAAGACACATAATTGTCAGATTCACCAAAGTTGAAATGAAGGAAAAAATGTTAAGGGCAGCCAGAGAGAAAGGTCGGGTTACCCACAAAGGGAAGCCCATCAGACTAACAGCAGATCTCTCGGCAGAAACTCTCCAAGTCAGAAGAGAGTGGGGGCCAGTATTCAACATTCTTAGAGAAAAGAATTTTCAACCCAGAATTTCATATCCAGCCAAACTAAGTTTCATAAGTGAAGGAGAAATAAAATCCTTTACAGACAAGCAAATGCTTTGAGATTTTGTCACCACCAGGCCTGCCCTGGTGGTGACATGCTGCTATAAAGACACATGCACACGTATGTTTATGTTTATTGTGGCACTATTGTGGCACTATTCACAATAAACATAAAAATAAACATAAACATATATGTTTGTTTATTGTGGCACTATTCACAATAGCAAAGACTTGGAATCAACCCAAATGTCCATCATGACAGACTGGATTAAGAAAATGTGGCACATATACACCATGGAATACTATGCAGCCATAAAAAAGGATAAGTTTGTGTCCTTTGTAGGGACCTGGATGTAGCTGGAAACCATCATTCTCAGCAAACTATCACAAGAACAGAAAACCAAGTACCGCATGTTCTCACTCATAGGTGGGAACTGAACAATGAGATCACTTGGACACAGGAAGGGGAACATCACACACTGGGTCCTATTGTGGGGAGGGGGGAGGGGTGGGATAGCATTAGGAGATATACCTAATGTAAATGACGAGTTAATGGGTGCAGCACGCCAACATGGCACATGTATACATATGTACACGTTGTGCACGTGTACCCTAGAACTTAAAGTATTAAAAAAAAAAAAAAAAAAAACTACTGGGCTTTTCCAAGAATATTTATATATACAGCAGCATTTCCCAATTGTAATTTTGGGTTAATAGATGTTTTATTAAAAAAAAAAAAATCTGGGTGAGGAGGAGCTCCAAAACATCTATGTTATAAATGGTTAAATTTATTTATTTACAGCAAGTTTTCTTAGCGATCTCAATAATCTGTATGTCTGGCTGGTGTCTTAGAGGATGATCAATCATGCCTCATTTCCCAACATTTTTCCTATAAAACTGAGTCCTCCTGACACATCTTAAAGTATGTCTTCAGAAAGTACACTATAAACAAAAAGCTAATCATTTTGACACAGTGAGTTAGTTCATGCAAACATTAATATTCTATAACAGATACCAGCAGTAAAACTGGCCAGAAATTTTAATCACAGTCATAAATATGAGAGTTTTTTAAGGAAAGGACATACTACACTTGTTCATCAGTTTCAAAAAAGTTAAAAATTTGCTTATTCCTGATTTGTATTAAGTCGTATGTACACCATACTATGAAACAGTGTATGACCATGCAATAAAAGTTAACATCTTTTAACCTATAATGCACACAGTGTTTTCTTAATAGTATGTGACTGCAGTCATATAATACCAGTTTAAGTCAAATCTGATTTGAAGATTACTAAATAGTATTAGGTATCTTCAAACCAATGTTGGATAAGTAAATTCCCAATATTTAATTTCAGTATAAAACTGATCTAGCAGACTTAACTTGACTGCTTTACAGGGCATAAGAAATGCTATCATTTGGAACAAAGAGCTCTTTTATGAATATGACGTTTTCAACTTAAAAAAAAACTCAACAACCATAAGACACTACCCACATATGCTTTACATTTTTAACACATTTTCATATGTATGATTTCATTCAGTCTTCAGAATAACCCTATGTAATAGATATCACAGTGTTGGTTTTATAGATTAAGAGAGTGAAGAAAAGAAGTTCACATTAAATGGTAAAAATAACACAGCTTGTGGGGAGAGCCACGACATAATCCTAGAGTCTTGACTCCAGATCCCATGCCCTCTCCACTAAAGCTCACTATATTAATCTGAAAATGCCTGTAAACTGTAGGTTATCAAAGGCGTTTGTTATTTTTCTAACACATCTACTTAGGGAAGAAGGAAATTGAAGAATTCCAAGCAAAGAAAATAAAATCTTTCATTTTTGACAGTGACAGGGTTGCCACAGCTGCAGGCACTCCCATCTTCCCTCCACTTCCACACCTACTGTTAGACAGTCTCAATCTGTACTCATAGGCCCGCCACAGATAACCAAGATGATCAGTCATTTAAATGTTTACTCAAATTAATTACAATGGATTTTTACTCTCAAGTAAGAGTTTTATTCCTTATTTTGGGGGGCCAACATTGAAGAAATCTGGGTTACAAAGTTGTGCTTGCCCCAAGGCTCTAAGACACCCATTATGTGTATTCAAATCCTTTTCCTAATACCTACTAGGACTGGGCAGTTGGGTAATTTATTTAATCCTAGTATGCCTGAGTGCCCTCATCTGTAAAATGGGCATAATGATAGCACAAAGTGGTTGTGAGGATTAATAATAATAACATATCATATAAAAACTTAAAACAATGCCTGACATGTACTAAGCGGTCAATAAACATTTACCATTATCATTATGAGACTTCAGAAAGTGAGAGCAAAATCAGAAACATATAGCAGCTCCCTGAGTTGTGATTTACCAGAAAAAAGATCAAGAGCAATAACAATGACCTCCATACAATAAGACATGCTGGCTTTCTGCACTGACGTTGTCTCCAGGGAGGAAGTTCAATTTCTACCTATTAGACAAAACTCAAAACTCAATAATGAAACTAACTCCTCCCATAATCTGTAAAAGCTCCCTTTTTCAAGCCAATGTGTTCTGAGGAGTCATTTATATAGATTTAATGATATAACTAGCCACCAAAATCAACTGGGAGATCTCACTGAAATAATCAGTGATCAAATGCAAAGGGCTAAATTTTGTTATGAAAATCTTATTTTGATAAACTCTGACTACAGAGACATCCAAAATCATTGACACTGATTAGACACATGCCTATAATTAGCCAGGTCAAATTTCCTCCAAGTCATTTACCTCATTTTCATTTAAATTAATATAATTATTTAGCTGAAATGTAAGAGAAGAATGTTAGGGAAACACTATTTACTCTAATAGCAATAATCAAACATTTTCATCCTTAAGGTGTAATAGTATAGCTATGTACCTCTTTGTTAAGAAAACCCTCATGTCCTTTCCTGAGATTTTGTCTGGTATATATTCTCTGAATTGAGTGGACATTGAGGGAAATTCATTTCTACCAAATGCAATATTTACAATAATAATATTTATAATTAACATCAGTAATTCACAGTGTTATATATTAGATTTACCAAATGTAGTATGTGCATTCAAGCTAAAAAGAGAATTTGTTTTGAAAGTCTTAAAAATAAATGCAAATTGCCATGAAATTAAAACAGAAACTATTCAGTTAGCCAAAAGGCATTAAGTAAAATATAAGAGAATATAAATAGATTTCTCTAATATTTGCATGTAACTAAATGAGGTTTTTACCAAAACCACAGAATGTTTTAATTACATGCATTATATTGATTTCTTCCCAATTCCTCACTTCTAGTATTAGAAAAGGAATCAAGTGAAAGTTTTCCATTTTTTTTCTTTTCAACTTAATTACCTATTAACAATCCAGTTACCAAGTAAGCAAAATGTAACTTATTCTTAATTTGTTACAGTGAAAGCATTTTCCTTCCTCTGGTACAGAAAAAAAACTAAATGAAGGGAAAGAAAGTTCAATTATGTGTACCAGAGACAAGGACCTGGTGACCATTCTAATCCTAATGTCCCTTCTAACTAAATAAAAGTAACCTTCAGTTGTTTTCATCATGTAAGCATTTTAAAAATTTCTAATTTAATGAAGCTAATGCAAATGGCTCCAGAACAAATATATTGCTGATATAATTGTAAATTTATTTTAAAACACTACTAATCTATTTTCAATGTGATATATTTTACCATATAGTATAAAGATGAATGCCATCTAGCAAAGGTCTAGAAACAATGTGATCAGTTTAAAATTAAAGTTGTATCACCAAAGCTCAACAAAGGCACTAAGGAGTGACGAGAAGTAAGACATATTCAGCAGACGACAGAAGGCATCATTACCAAATTTGAAACATCTTGTATTAAACAACTATCTGGCTTAATTAAAAGAGAAAGTCCCTAAATCTCAAATGTTTACACCAAGATTTAATATCTAGTAGAAGAATCTAAAAATTATGGTGCTTTTTGAGACTAATTTTTTTTGGCTGACCTACATATGAATGCAAAGGAAAGATATATCATAATCAATAAAATTACACAGCATTATATATGATTTATCATTGAAAAATATTATTTCAACATTGTACCCTGTAAGGAAAAATAGTAACATGGTCCTCAAATAACCTCAAATTACATAATTTCCTTCCAATTTGCATAATAAATGACATTGTCTCAGATTAAGGAACTAGTGGTGATAACAAATGAGCACAATTATACTTTTTTGAATCCTGTATTTTCTTTACTGTTCCCAATCATGATATTATGAATTATATTTCACCAGCTGATCACCAGATTTTGGTGCTAGATTCCAAAAACATGTGAGTCCTTCAAAACTACTTTGTAGAACTGCTCAATTGCTACAAAAATGGCCTGTAGATTATAAAACTTTCCTTTATTTATTTTTTTCTTTTCTTAAGATGTAGTGTCACTCTGTCGCCCAGGCTGAATTCAATGGCACAATCTCATCTCACTGCAGCCTTGACCTCCCCAATGCAGGTGATCCTCCCACCTCAGCCTCCTGAGTAGCTGAGACTACATGTGCACACCACCAGATCCATTTATTTTTTATTTATTCATTTATTTATTTTAGTAGAGACGAGGCTTCACAATGTTGCCCAGGCTGATCTTAAATTCCTGGGCTCTCGCAATCAGTTCACCTGGGCCTCCCAAAATACTTCAATTACAGACATGAGCCACCATACCTGGCCGGCCCCATAACCTACTTCTCACAGTTAAATAAAATCACCATATATATATATGGAAAATCATATCAGAAACCATTTTGACAAAGAAGCTTCTAAAAAAAATTTCCTTCCTAATGTCACGTTCAAATATGAATAACACAACTCAATGATCAGTGAAAATAAAAATGTTCAAAAAATTATATATGTAAAAGACGCTCTTTAGGAGCATCAATCAACTCAATGGTGCTAGCTCTTAGAAACTCATCTAAAATTTGTTGAAGAAATAAGCCACAGTAGCAGGAAAACTGAGGCTGGACATTATGGATTTCATTTATCCCTGAAGCACTTTACTCTGGTACCAATAGTTTTGAATATGTGGATTTTGGGCCTGACTCCACAACAACCATGTAAAATAAGTGTTTATTGTTCCTGTTTGACAGATGAAGAAAAAGAGGTTAAATACCCTGTTCAGTTTCACTCTACTATTAAGTAGCAGAGTTTGGATGCACACTCAGGTATATTTGGTTTCAATTGTTCACAGTATACTCTTCTAAACTATTTACTCTATTAAATAAAACTAGTATTCTAAAATAACTTTCAGAAACATATTCAATATTTAGACTATGAAATCTAATTCTGTTTACATGTTGAGTGAGCTGAAACCCTACAGTGTAGTGTTTACTGGTCCTCAAGTTAGCAGAGAGAATCAGTCAAGGATCTGCCACTCACCGACTACATAGGTGTGGGCACTTCACTTCACTTCTTAATAGCTCAGTTTCCTTATTGCTAAAATAAGCCAACAGTGCCAGTATCTCCAGATCTCCTTCCATTTGCAAAAGCTATTCAGGGGCTTCACATATTTATCTCTCAATATAGCCATTTCTTCTGTTGTACAAATCCCAGATGCATCCCCAAATCTACAGGTTTAGGGGAACACACTTAAATCATAAATCAGCCTAGGACAAGGTCCAGTGCAGTCAGTTGTACAGTGTGACTATTGCACAAGTGTCTGGATGAGGCAGACACTGAGGCACTGAAATCCTGATTCCCATAAATGAGTCAAACTGTGGACCTTTTCTACGTTCCTGCTTGGGGTAGACACAGGTCAGACAGAGGGCCTGAGTGATGCTCAAGGGACATATATCATAATAAAAGACTTGTTTGTCAAGGTTGGAAAAGGAAAGAAATGCAATAGCTTTATTAATCATCTTCATTTTTTGGAACTTGAGGATGAACTACCTGTCTTGGATGAGCCCAGCAAGGAACAGGGTCTTAATAAACTTGATGGAAGAATAAGCAGAGAAAAGAGAAGGAGAAACTGTCAAAGAATGAGTGTGAAGGGAAAGCTGAAAGACAAAGAAAAGAGAGGAAAAGAGAGTTATTAAATGGAGCTATGAAGAATACACTAGTTTTCCTCCTCATTAATAATGGAAGAGGGAATAATGCCCCTTTACCAAATAATAAGATTTTAACCTTAGCAAATCCTGAGTTAAATCAAAAGGTAATTGGTCTTTACTATCAAATACCATTTAGCTAACATTCATAACTCCCATTAAAAACCCGTTAAAAACTGAATTTTAGTATTAAATAACTGGTTTTTGGAGTTAAACTGTTAAAGGATTGAAACATACTCTCCTATCCTTACTGTTGAATTTTTTTCCCTTTGCTTAAATTTTTTTGTTGTTGTTGTTACACCGAAGTTTTCCCATAGCTCTTACCATATGAGGTCAACTTCTGTTTTCACAAACACTAGGAAAGCTGAATAATAATTACTCACAGTTTAAATTCCTTTCCAGAAACAATTCATTTAGAAAAAAACAAAGGAAAAAAATTACGTGTAATAACGGAAAATACAGTTCATCCAACATCCCAATAAGATAGGAACTCAAAAAATAATTCAGTGGTAGGATAAACTGTAAAGCAAACTACTCCCTGAGAAAAAAAGAATAGAGACCTAAAATGAAGTAAATGGATATCCAAGAAAAAGTGGCAAGTTTTTATGCTGAAATGTAAAGAAATACACATTTTTAAAAGTCTTAAATCAGACATAAGTGAACAATAGATGAATATTCTCTACCACTATTTGTACTCCACAGTTTTTACTGGTTATCCATATGCTTCTTCCCAGCACAAATAAACGCATTGTCCCTTTAAAAACACCTGCTAAAGATCTGAGTTTGTTCATTCATTAAAAAGCTTTTGTTAAAGTGCCTATTATGTGTCAAGACACTGAGCTAGGTGTTATGAAATCAAAGTTAAAATCTTACTTTGCAGCAGGGCATAAAATGGGGGAAAATGGAAGGGTGTGACGGCAGCTTTATTGTCAAAGTCTGATATGCTACAATTTCATGGTCTTGTGCTTCAAAGTTTCCTATTTCATCACTGCGTCTGGAAAGTATACTATCTATAATCCAGATTATTCTTCTACTTAATGGTTAACAGACTGCATGCATAACATTTTCATAAAATCTATTCTCCCTTCACGAAGTATTCTAGAGTATAATGAACATTGCAGATACACAAAAGTACAATTAAAAGTAAAGCTCTAGTATATTATTTTCATGAGACAGCTTCTGAATCACATCTCGAGAATAATATTAAAAATAGCATGGAGGTAAAGACAGAAGAGAATTAATTTCTTTAAAAATAAGTAGATTTTGGTAATAAAATCTCACCATCTCAGTACATATTCTGTTTCATCTAGCTTTCAGTAGAAAAGCCGATAAGAAAATGTCACTTATAATTTATTTCAAATAAGGTATTAAATTATATTATTCTCAACCATCCATGGTGAACAATAAAACTTTTATTCCTAGAAGTTTTATTTTTTTTAATTAAGGCAATCGTAAAAGTAGTCAACACCTAGAATAAAATGAATATTTTGAAACACATTACAGTCTTCAGTACTGTCATCTTGGGAGAGGCTGGTTGGCAAATTATTTTCCATGTAACAATGCAGACTGATTTTCTAAATGTATTGTTTAAATTGCAAAATGAAATGAGGGAATTCAAACTCAAAAGATTTCTAAATTTCCTTCAATAACGAGATACACAAATGCATAACTTTGTAGTATTAAGAATGGAACTAACTTTACATGTAATTTGGCCAAATAAATGTTACTGAGCGTCCATAATGATCATTTTCCATGAAGTTAAGTACTTAATCATAAGGTTTGATTAACATGCTCTGGTTTCTTGCATGCCATGTCATCATTATAATCAGAAAACCAGAAGAAATTTGCTTCAATTAAGTGTAAAACAGATGATCACACTTAGGAAGAAAACATATTTAACTGCCACTTATATAGTTGTTACAATACATATGAATATTTTAATATAAAGGAAATCAGATTTAGTGGCCTCATTTTTACAAAAGATGTTTACATCTTTCAAATCCTTTGAGACAAGGTCAGGGAACACTTTCTTAAAATAATACTATGGATACCCAAAGGTTTCTTTTTCAGAATTACCTGACAGTATATTTGGGGTTTTTTTTTTATTTGTTTATTTTACTTAATAGCTAAAATAATGGTCAAATGAGAAGGGAGAAAATTAACCTGTTCCTTTTTTACCAAAACCATCTTTAGTTCTATTTTAATCTATCTCTTTATAATCAAACCAAAAATTCTCTCAAATAACAGTATTAACACTAAATTTTATTTAACAGAATCACTGATACATCTCAGCTAGAGATAAATGGATTTTAATAAAAAGATCTAGCATTTCTGATGCTGAAAGAAAAATAAACCTATCTAGGGGCAACTGACACTAGGGAAACAGGTGTTTTTTGTTTGTTTGTTTGTTTGTTTGTTTTTCTTAATTATTCTTCCTACCTGTTACATGCAAATGAAACACATTGGTTATTTTACTTCCCCAATTTCCCAATTCACCTGAGGACAGTGTCTGTTATCAAATAGCTCTCTTATACATTCTCTATCAATAACTCTCATACACATACAGCCACACACAAAGGTTTATTCATTCACATTAAATGACGGCAAGTGTGCCAGTCACAGTTTTGCCTCCAAGTTTGCATTATAAAAATTTAAGCTAAACCCAAATGAGCACCTTTGCCTTAAATTCCTCTTGTAGTTTTATTGAAACAGATTGTCCTATTTGAATTAAGTTATGAGAAAATCCAAGTATTCTGTTTCTAGCCACTTTACATGAGTATTTTAACAGAAATTCCAGTGAATAGAATTTTTATCATCAAAAATTATGTCAAAGTAGAGTTGAACAACTCTAAGCAAAAATCATTCATGTTATAATTTGATAAGAGAAAGACTTCCAAATTCCTCCTATGAAATGACTTGCTTCCATAGATTCTAAGTGTCACGTATACTTTTCATTAGTTACCAAGTGGTAGAAAGAACTAATTCCAAGTGTACCTTGTGTAAAGTGTTAAGTGTTGTGATAGAAAGAGTAACAGATGGCCATAAAAAAGCAGCCACACTATAGTGCCTCTTCCAAGGGACTCGCATGGAATTATATGAAATATATCGTTGCCTGTGTAGTTGCTATGTATAACAGAACTAAGTAAGTCTATCCCTATTAATTGCTTAGTAAAATGATATTTTACATCAATTTTAAATGTTCCTAACTCTGTCAGATCTGACATATTCCAGGTCATTTCATTTAAAAGTTTGTTTCAAATAAAAGTCATATTTTGAGAAGTAAACAGCATTCTAGTTAGCTTCCCTTCACAGATGCAAGAATTTAAAAACAACCACAATTCCCAAATGGAATTCTGAGTATTCCATTCACTTTGCTAAAAAAAAAAAAAAAAGAAAGAAAGAAAGAAAAAAAATAAAAAAGTATAAGAAATTATTCTAAACAGACTACTTTATTGAAAAACCACTTAAAAAATTCAAGTCCAACACCGGCAATGGGCACATAGAAATGTAAGGCATATATATGGTTCATGAATGTCAATCTTAATGATGACTGCATACCACCAGAGTGCACACACTATAGTATATAATCATATTTAAAACTGCAAAACATCCTTATTGCACAAAAATAATATATAACAGCATCAGTTAGTAACTTTTCTGTTTCAAGAAACAAAACACTCTTCCCTCTAAAAGAAATGCATGGCTTAGTTGCTATCTGGTAGCCGATGTAACTGAAAGTTCATACGTGTTCTTTCTTATAGATTGCATTCTTAATAATACCAAAACACACTTAAAAATAGGAGATATCAAATCAGTAAAAGATATCTAACAAATATTTAACCTGTTTTCGTTTTCTTTAGAGATCTATTGAATTTTTCTTATTACTTCTCATAAATACAAAATAACTTGTATTTAAATTTGAAACCCAGATTATAAATGCATTCTAAAAATAATTTAAATAATTGCAATCATTTATCAAATTTTTTAAGACCACTGGAAAAATCACTTCTTTGTTCATGTATATTATTTCAGGAATTTTATGAAATTAACAGTTTTATCCTTATTACAAACACATTGTTCTTTTCCTTTAGTATAGGAGAGAAAGGCATTTAATTTCAAATATATATATATGAGAACCACATGATAAGTGGACGTAATTCATTTCCACACAGAATCAGTTATCTCAGTTTATAAAACTTTCCACCCTCACCTCCACCTCAAATACACATTAAAAATACATTCAATAACAATGGTATGCCATGATTGTTCTTTTTAGCCATCGTTTTTTTCCAGTCCATAAATATAGTAATACACAAAAGATTAACTTCATTTTTCTTTCAATTCTGTGTGTTTAAGTGTACTAGAGGAAGGCACACCTTATATTATTTAAATTGCCCAACATTACATATGGAAATCTGATTATTTTTCCCAACTGTTATTTTATTCCAAGGTCATAACTATCTATTGGCAGGTATCCAGGAATGGATGATTCATTGCACTGATGAAAATGTGTTTCATAAAAATATCATTTACATCAAAGATAGGCCAATTGTACAAGGATAGTATGAGGATCTACTCTTAATCAATAAATAAAAATATGAACTTTCATTAAAAAGGAATATGCTTTACCCCATGTAAACATATTCATTTTTGCTCCAGAATCTCCAATGAAAGATATGTGCTACACCTAAACACAGTTATCAAGCTAGATTAGCTGCAAAGACATAGTTAAAATTTATCCATGCCAATCGTGCAGGTCAATGGTACACATAATCCAAAAATCATTTCTATGTGAAAGATAGATATTTGGGCATCTCTGTCAATCTATTAATGCACATTATTTTCAATAAATTATGGAAGTCATTGTGAAAGGTCTACTTAGGTCTATTTGCCCAGGCTCTCAAATCTGTCAAACTATGCACATTAACGCCTGCATTTCCCCCATGAAGAAATGAACTAAGTAGTCTGCTAGACTAACAGACAGATTGGCTTAAATTTGACCTTGGCTCTCTCTTTATAATTAGTTGATTCATTCCCTAGAGGAGAGAGGTAATTAACTTACTGATTCAGAACTTCTTAGGAAAGAAATACAACTATCTCACTTAAAAGGGCTTTCCTTGTTCCCATATACCAAATGCAATCTTAGATTTAGACAGAAATCATAACTTATAAAATTGTTTCAAACATATTTAACTCCTTGGCTCTGCCCAACAGCCCAGTGACTTAGTTTAGGTCAGAGAGCCCTAAGGCACAGACAGGGTAAGTAGTATAGGCAAAAATCATCATTCCACTTACTGAGAAAAAAAACAAGAATTAAGGTTTCCTGACTCTTAATTTAGTTCTCTTCCCCTGATTCCACAATTACATGTCCATAAGACTGTTACAGCAATATTTATAGTACAGTGATATTTCAATGTGGGATACTGTATTTGCAAAGCAAATCTGGACACACATATGAAAGCATTCATTCCAACCTTCCCTTTAAAAGGAAACATTTTTCTCACCAATCTCCTTCCATAAACCAAAACTAATGCTTTTATAAAATACATAAATGAAAACTTAATTTCAATGTATAATTTCATAATATTATAACAGCAACACTCTGGAAACCACATATAATTTTTAATCTAAAATAATCTCTCATTCAACAGGCAAAAATAGAGAAAATAAACTTCAATATAAACAACTCTTAAAATAAGAAATGTACATTCTTCTGAAGCACCAGAAAGTCAACAATCTCTAATCTTTTTAAAATACAAACCCATAAAACCATTCCAAGAGGGGAAAAAGTTAAAGGGAAAAATTAAAGGGAAAAAATTAAAGGGCTAATCAGCACTAATAATACTCTAAATTAAACTAAAATTATGAGAACACCAAAAATTGAAATGATTTCTAATAACACAAAAGGTGTGAAGCACAGTTAGACTCAGTTAGGTGACCACAAATTTATCATCAAAACCAGGACATTTTGAGGAATGAAAGGGGTGCTATTAATAATTACACTGGGAGAGCAGGCATAAATCTGTATTGTCCTGGGAATAAAACAGGACATATGAGCACTCTAATTATATGTCTTTACCAGCTGGATTTTTTAAAGGATTCCCAAGCATCTTGGTTTTGAGATGCTTTTGGCTTTTTAGGTCAGAATTCTTTTTTCTTTCATTCTGTTGTACCCCTACTTCTCCTTTCCAATCCAGGAAAATATCAGTCAAGGCCCTTTACTCCTTCTTCTCTGCATTTCCT
The DNA here is from genome assembly GCF_037993035.2 of Macaca fascicularis. Lineage (NCBI taxonomy): Eukaryota > Metazoa > Chordata > Mammalia > Primates > Cercopithecidae > Macaca > Macaca fascicularis. The sequence continues at coordinate 106,883,511 of NC_088379.1, forward strand.
ATTATGTCTATTAATTGAGGCGAGAAATGTTTATTAGTCTGAAAATCTCCTTTAAAAGCTATGACTTCTACAAGAGCTTTATGACAACTGTATTTCCATTTCAAAATGCCATTGCTAGAGCTGAGAGGAGAAAGCAGCAGCAGGCTAGTTTCTGCCTAAACCTACCCTACTACACTATTGTATATTTGAAGTCACCTGAAGCCGGACTTTGAAACACCTGCCATAGCTAATTTGAGGTATGTGTGTTACAAATATAAAGTCTTCTGAAATTCAATATTCTGAATAAATAAGGAAATTGGGGCAGGCGGAACGGCACAGAAGAACTGGCCAATAACTGTAAATAAGTTTCATTACACAAAGCATGGTTAGATTTCCAAAGATATTTTCAGTAACTTTTTTTTTTTTTTTTTTTTTTTGAGACGGAGTCTCGCTCTGTCGCCCAGGCTGGAGTGCAGTGGCCGGATCTCAGCTCACTGCAAGCTCCGCCTCCTGGGTTCACGCCATTTTTTCAGTAACTCTTAACGCTCAGAGCTGTCCAGTGGTTTCTCATCTCCTTCAGAGAAAAGCCAAAGCCCTCACAAAGTATTCTATTACTTTCCTCACTCCCCACATACAATGCCTCTTTTGCCCTCTTCTGCTTTCCCACCTACTTCACTCTGCACCAATCAACCCAACTCTCCTCTCCGAGATTCCCAGCAGACACGGTGCTGCCTCGTGGATTTGGGATTTGCTGTGGTTAGAACACGTAACCCCATGGAAGTACTCAGCTGTTCTCTCGCCTCCTCTAGGTCTTCCTACAAATGTTACCGTTCTGAGACCTTCCCTAACTACCCTCTTTTAAATGGAACATCTCCCAGCACGACTCCTTTTCCCTTCTGGCTTTACTTTTCTCCATACAATCACTATTTGATTTATAATTTATCTTTTTTTTTTTTCTGTCACTAGAATGGAAGCTTCATGAGCATGAAGATATTTTTGTTAAATATTCTCACTTTTGTATCACCAGTGCCTTGAAAAATGACTGACACTTAAAAAAGGGCTCAACAAATATTCGTTGAATAAATGAATAAGCTAGTAATCTAAGAAATGTAACCATTAAATGAATAAAGCCTATAAAAATGTCTCATGATTTGGAACCGAAATAAATAGTTCTTTACAAACCTTGTTTACCAAGAGGTGATTTAAAATTCACAGTTAAAATGACCATTTTGCAAATGTCCCTTTAGGTATCTTTGAAACACAGTTTTTTGGATTTTAAATAACTTACTGGTTCCAGAATGTTTTTTATCAGTTACAGGCAGAGCAAATTAGAATTTTATGATGTTTAAGGATAGTTCTAAAGCAATGGTAAACAGAGATTTTCTGACAGTTAAGAGAAATTTAAAATAGAAAAAGTAAAGGTGTCTTTGTGTATTGCATATATAAAATATTCTTAAGAAATTATATGATGACTAACATGAAAACAATGACTTTCCTTTTTCTTCTCTAAAACATCTCAGATAGAGGTATATTTAATACTGGCTACTTTGTGTCAATGTACTTTAAAAAGCAAATATCAATATGTGAAACAGAGGCAATCAAGCTCTCAGTTTCTCAATCAAGATGAACATTTGTGTTTCAGTGTGGGGAATAAGAAACATGGTGAACAAGACAAACTCTGTATTTCCTTTAAATAGAAAATGGTTATGGAAAATAAACTGTTATACAATATAGTCATGATAGTAATGTTGACATCCCTGAAAATTTGAATCTAACACTAAAGTAATATTATTCTTCTTTCTACATGACAAAAACCTTATAGATATGGGCCCTAAAGTAGGAAGGTCTTTAACCCAAGTAGTGAACAGATCTGTGCTGATACACCTCTGCCAAGACCTAAATCTGTGATATCTGTGAACTATGTGGGACTCCAGGCTTCTTGCAATCTTCCCTAGTTTCCAGTTACAGACATGCACACATACAGGCACATGCGCACACCTGTCTGCTTCCTTTCTCCACCCTAGTTGTTATCATATCCAGCACCTGGCAAAATTTCCTAAAAGTGACAAAATGAAAAATGCAGAACCTCCTGACATCCTGATACTGTAGTTGGGAAATGGTTACATATTTCAATAACCCAGGCTTCCGTGCATTACTTAGTGCATATTTGTAACACAAATGGTCTAAGTCAGAGACTGTAGACTATTGATACATAAAAAAGTTTTGCCAGGTGAAGGAGTCTCTACAAATACCCTTTCAACTGTCAAAAAACAAAACAAGTTCTAACTCAGTAAATTCATTAATTCAGTTCATGGTATCACTGAACTGAAGTTCCAAATGCACAACTGTGTTTCTTGTATTAATACTATGGCCACTGGAAAGTCCTTGAAACCTGGCACATCCTTTGCAAGCATCATTTTTACTCAAAGATCTTATAGGAAAAGATAATTTTTTTTGTAGTGAAATACATATATTTGGAGGACAGTGCAACTGCTTACATTTCTTTTTTTTTCATATGAAGCCTAAGACTTCAAAATTTACAGACATCCTATTTGCAATGGCCTCTCAGAGTTAAATCTCTCATGTAAGAACGTGATCATTCACCTCTGTATTCATGGTGTCTTGTAATAGAAATGTTCGAAAAATACTGGTATCATGAAACATTATCACTTCAAGCAGAGAAAAGAGAACAGATTTACAACCGCAAACATGTCCATGGTTCAGGATAATTACTTTTTTTTATGATGGACACCACGTAGTAGTGCAGGTACAGACGTTTATAGTTCTTTTACAATAAACATGATCTACTTTAAATAAGCATTCCAAAAATAAAACAAATGTGGCTCTACTGACAGGTTCAATGTTGAAAACACAGATGTCTATAGCATAATGGCAGGTAGGTATGTACATTCATACATACATACATATAAATGACATCATTTAATAAAGACACAAATGTATGGAGAAACAGAAAACACAACATAATTAAGTTTCGATTAGCAAAATGAATCCTCATCAATTTCCTAAGGAATTCACTGGATTATAATTTAAAGTTCAACTAAATCCTTCTTTTCGGTTTAACCACTGCTTTTTCTTCATCATTTGCTACTTTTCCCCTCTTGTTTTATATACTAGATTACACAGTATTATCATATATAGGAGTACAACTGTTGATCAACTCTCTTTGTCTTATTCTACACTCTAGTAGTTGAAAAGGAAACACACCTGGCACATAGAAGGCCATTCAATTTAATTTTAACTTCTCTTCCTCATATTTCAATCACACTAGTTGTACTTAGAGGATAGTGAACAGAACTTCTCTCATCATCCAACAGGCCTTTCTTTTTTTAAAGCTTCTATTTTTGTTTTAGGGGTACATGTGTAGGTTTGTTATATAGATAAATTGCACATTGCAGGGGTTTGGTGTACAGATTATTTCATCATCCAGGTAATAAGCACAGTACCCAATAGGTAGTTTTTCAATCCTCACCCTCCTCTCCTCCACCTTCAAGTAGACCCTGGTGTCCATTGCTCCCTACTGTGTGTCTGTGTGTACTCAATGTTTAGCTCCCACTTATGAGAACATGCAGTATTTGGTTTTCTGTTCCTGCATTAATTCACTTAGGATAATGTTCTCCAGCTCCATCCATGTACCCATGTTGCTACAAAGGTCATGTCTCATTCTTTTTTTTCTGGCTGCATAATATTCCATGGTGTGTATTTATCACATTTTCTTTATTCAGTCTACCAGTGATGGGCATCTAGGTTGATTTCATGTCTTTGCTATCAACAGGCCTTTTAAAGGGGATTCTCTCTTCAATGATTCAAGCTACCCATGTAAAGTTAAGTTCTATGGCACATAAAATCTAATATGATAAATAATTTAAATAGATGCAAAATCATTTTTTTAAGTAGACAAAAAATATTGAGAACACTTACGTTTCAATGAATGTTTCATGATATGAATTCTCTATTGTGATCTAAACAGAATTCTCTTTGAAATCACCATGAGATTCCTCTTTCAGGGTGTACCTTCAGAGACTCTGCTATTGAACTATAAAAATTCTGCATTTCTGAGCAAAAATTATTGAGGTGCTAATATGTGAAGTTTTATGAGAATTAAATCACAATTCAAAATTATGAACACATAGCATCCATAACATAGACATTTTTATATAATTTAAATATAAACCATTTCGATCTTAGATATAGAAACTTAATAACCAAACAAATGACATCAAAGAGTCTTGATTAAAGATACTACGCAAAATGGAATTTTACATTTTGTTTTTTCAAATTATTTTAATTTGGGACTCTCATTCAGTTCTTAAGAAATCACAACAAAATATCTCCATGCATATCTGGGGAAAAAAAATCCTTCATAGCAAAGGGCCTTTTCTTTCCTGCCAAACAAATGTTTTTGTGAATTAGAAGCATGTACTGAAATTCACAAACAGCCAACTATCAAAGATTTTAACTTTGGAATGGGGTAGGGACAGGGAACCTAACAGAAGTGAACTCTATCCCCCTCTTCTTAATTAATTTCCAGGGAACAACAGTCAATGGCAAATAAACGACTGTGAAAAGAGCCATTTCATTAGAAAAGATCTGGAAATAAATACAAACTCTACAAAGATAACCTCCACCAGAAAGTTTAGTTGGTGCTGTCCCATTAGATATTGGTTTTGATTTTCCAATTAATAAAATGTGAGGGACTTTTTGAGAATTCATTTTTGATTGGACAACCAGCATGCAAACTCCTGGTCACTCTACTTCGCACTAAAACAATAAGCTGTTTCTACAGTATTATTATACGGGTTTGCAAATAACTGCAGCATAAAATAAAATGATCAGCTGTTTAATAAGTAAATTATATCTCTTCAATAGGTGTTGCAGAGTGGTACAAAAACACAAAACATTTTTTAGGGACCAATCGAAAAAGAATTCAATACAACTTAAGTGACAACTTGAACACTACAAGGGTAATACAAATTTTATTCATTATTTTACACATACACACATACACGCACACACACTACAAACTACATTAAAAGAAAAATGCCTTGTGGCTTTGAATGGAATTTCAACTGTCCAGCCCCAAAGCTAACACAGCTTGAGTCACTAGGTTGGGTCTAAGAAGTCAGCTATCTATACAAGGTTCTGGATGCTGCTGATTCCCCTGTACAAAGAAAGTGAATATTCTTCAGAATCTAATTACCAAGTATATGAGAATCAGAAAAACATTCTAGCAAAAACGTATAATTTTATGATAGCCTCTTCTCTCTAAAAGTTATTGTACTTTTCAAGAACTGTATTTGCTTCCTATTTTGATCTATTTATTCTTTGCAAAAGTAAACTCTGACTTGAATAAACAACTAGGGAGTCTGGTAGTATGGTATGAGATGAAAAAAATGAATCAAAAGGCAGCATGAATATAGATTGAGCTCTTAGGAGTCAGTCTCCACTATAACCCTTGGGCCAAATGTTGAGTTAACTGTTCCCTTCTGTACTGTATATATTCCCAGTCTCATCCACAATGGAGAGGGTAAAAAGGGCAGTAGGAAAGGGGAGAGGTCGAAAAGGAGGAAATCAAAAGGTAGACAGTGCTTTGTGAGTAGTGGTTGTTTTTAAGGCAAATAGGGCAAAAAGAAATATGAGATAGTAACAAAAAAAATTGGGAAAGGATAGAAGAAAAAGCCCAAGAGATTGGAAAAAGAAAGAGAGATATAAAGAAGAAAAAACTGTATTTGGAACCATTTATCACCAGTATTGAGATATATAAAGATAGGTGGCTAGTAAAATACAGTTCCTTCTCTATTAAAAATTTTTTTTGAGTAAGGTCTCAGAACTCAAACCAGTATGATTCCATGAGATCTGGATTATTTTTTAATCTATTTTGTGGCTGAATCATAAATGCCTCAACAAGTCATAAACCTTAAGTTCTAACGATCTTTAGAAGCATTTAATCATATGTCTAGAAATTTTTAATATGTCAACTGGATTTTTCTTCTTTAGAAATATCTCTAAAATTCTATCCATCCCCACCCTGCAATTCCTAATTTTGGGATCAACGTCACCTCTACTTGAATTACATTCTTCACTGACTTTAAAATATATCATTAATTTTTGTATCTTTAAAAGAAAAAAATATCACCAATAAGTTTATAACCTGTCAATCAATGGATGAATCTGAAGCTGCAGCGAGTCATGATAACACCACGGCACTTCAGCCTGGGTGACAGAGAGAGACCCTGTTTCAAATAAATAAATACATAAATAAACAAACTAAATAAATAACATAAAAAATGAAAAAAGCCTCCCAACTGTGTGTCTGCTTCCCGTCTCATCTCCCAACTTACCCACTCCATCCTTTACTCTGCCATATAAATTACCTGCCTGTAATAGCACCTCTGAGCTAAAAGGTCACTGTGTCTTCCTTCTACCTGCATAGGTAAAGTCTAAATTAGATATTACTAGAATAGTATGCAAAGATTTTCACAAACAGAACCCAATCTGCTTTCTAATCTCACCTTCTGCCACTCCTACATCATAACTCTATCCTGAAGACACAATGAGGATTTCTACTTTTCGTGAATACATCACAATCGTTTCAAGATTTTCTGTGTATTCTGTGAACTATTTGAATGGTCTCCTTTTCCTTCCTCATCTAGGAATACTTTACTCATACCTCATGACCTGTCTTTCATGAATCATTTTCAAAACGCAAAGTCATTCCAGGGTAGACGTGGGTATTTGGATAATTTCATAAGAATCAATTTCCAGTCAAATCTCCTCTTTCCTAAAACTATCTCCTTCAAAACGCTCTTGTTGAGCACTCTTCTTTCCCACCTCCATTTTCTCTTTCACAAATGATCTTCTCCAATTTACAAATCTTATAATGATGCACTGGCCAGGGCTTAAAAACTCCTGAGCACCAAGCAACTGGAGACAACTGAGAGTTTTCCTCTAGGGGAAGAACCCTGTAAGAGCAAAGCAAGAAATGGGGAAGGCAGCAGTTCTAGTTTATCAGGCCACTAACTCGTGGACAGGTTCCATGATTTTATCTATAAGTCAGACTATTTATCAATGAGTCCATTTATCTTAGAATTAGGAATCAGAATTGAGATGCAAGGGAAGGAGGTATGGTTAGTTTCTTTAAACTGAAAAAGGAAGTCATACTTTTTCTTACCCAAGTTAAGTCTCATTTGGCTTATTGATTTGACAAATGAAGACTAGCTTTTGTAATGAGAGAATGTGGTGGGCATTTTCCAATTTGAACAAAAGTGACAATAGAAGGCTTTTACCAAAAAAATACATATACATACTTAAGGGAAATATATACCATAAGAAAGAAATTGTATCCTTGACAAACGTATTATAACACTTATATCTTGCTGCAAATGCTTCATATTCGTCTGTCTCCCTCCATGGGATCATGACTAACTTATGAAACAAAATACATGTTACTGATTTCTTATTCATTTAAATATCGCACTTATTCTAATTGTTCAGTAAATTTCTGCTGGACTATTGGATCAGTCAGAGCTACAATTAAATCTCCTTGTTAAAAATTCCTACTAAAACACAGTAGTATTCAAATTGCTGAATAAATAAAAGAAAACCTCCCAATCATAAGTATTTATACTCATTCCTCCCTGTGAACTCCCACTGAATATTACCAGTAATTTAGCATTCTGTGCTGAAAATATTACTTAAGTACATTTCATATTTTCTATAAGATATAAGCTCCCAAGATCAAGACCATCATCAAATTGACCTCTGTCATCACCTCAGCACCTAAAGTAAACGCTACTTGGCCTTTTAAAATGAATTAATAATTTAAAATAACATCAACCTTTGCTCTTTAAAACACTGATACCTAATTTAATCTTACTGCTCTGTGTTTTGGCTCAGGATAGAGAGGGTAATTCCTGAAAAGAAAAAAATTGCTGTCAGTATATGAATATGATGCCACTGACTCACCACCAAGCAGGGCAGGCATGCTGAGTTATTTTTTCCAGTAGTAATGATGAATTCAGCTGACTGAGCCATTTGGTTCCTCCTGGGACCAGAGGCACACATTTTTTTATGTAGTCTGTCAGGAGTTAAAATATAATTTTTGGCCACTGAGCAAACTTGGAATTATTTTCTTAAAAAAAAAATGGAGCTATTTCACACAAAGTGACAATGCTAAGAGCCAAAATAAAATAAGCAAGAGTATATGCAATAGAAATAAATGTTTTATCTGTAGTTGGAAGGCCTTATACCTGACCATCTTTAGTTCCTTCATACATGAGTCAGGTTTTGGTCTCAATATCTTAGGACTGACCACATGGAAACCAAACACTTATGAGTTGAATTTTACATGCTTTCTTTTCAATTGGCTTATGGTCATACCACAGATTGGCTTTGTAGAAAAAGGAATATCTCTTTGCATTTCAATTTCTACATAAAACCTCCTTCCTAACATTCTTAAGTTTTAAATTAGTTTCATGACCTTAAATGAAAACATACTATTATTTTTTGTTCTTTTATTCTGAAAATGTCAATTTTTAAAACTGATGTTTTTCCATTTTTAATGGTCTATATTCTGGTATTCTACCAACAGATAAAGATATTATCAGTAATAAATGGAGAACACCATACAGATTTACTAGTATTTATTAAAATACCTTCTTTTTCTACATATTAGGCTGCTATCTACCAAAATTAATTATCAAAATGTGAACTATACAAATGAGATTTTGGTTTACTTTGTTTTTAAATCTGTAACCATTTTCAAAGGAAAAGCCACCTAACTCATAGGAAAACTATAAGACATTACACTTAAAGTATAAAATAAATTAATTTCATATTAGAAAGAGTTTGAAAATGTACAGATACAAAGAATAGCTGTCTAGACACATGATTGGAAGAGTGTACTAGTAAGAATTGTCAACTTGACATTAGAGTGGTCAACCATCCTACTTTACCTGGAACTAAGGAGAAAGTTTCCCTGGATGCAGGGCTTTTAGTACTAAATCCACAGAAGTCCAGGGCAAACGGAACCAACTGGTCACCCTCTTTGACATAGCAAGCTGAAACTTAGATCTTCAATTACTCTTTATACAACTGTAAAACTAAGTCATTAACATTTTAAAGACAGAATAAATGATGCATTTAACAATTTGGTTTCTTATAACAGCTCAGAATAATGTTTATTTTGTTCGCATTTTTAAAGGAAAATGTAAATAAACCTTAAAATGGTTTTGATATTCACTTCTATAAGGAATTCAGCCTGTAATGTTTACCTTTCACTTTCTATTATCAAGGTAACTTGCCTCTATGTGTGATATTAACATTCACAAAAAAGATAAAATGAAATAAAAATAAAATAAAATTATTAAATATTTAATTCAAATGAAAACTTTTAGTCCTGATGTAGGAATTTCCAGGTCATTGTTTTAACTTTTATTTTAGGGGCAGGGGTACATGTGCAAGTTTGTTATACAGATAAACTCATGTCATGAAGGTTTAACACACTATACAAACTAGGGTTTGTTATACTATTTCATCACTCGGGTAGGAGGCGTCATACCCAATAGATATTTTTTTCTGATCCTCTCCCTCCTCTCACCATCTGTCTGTTGCTACCCTCTTTGTGTCCATGTGTTTTCATCATTTAGCTCCCCGTTACACGTAAGAAAATGCAGTATTTGGTTTTCTGTTCCCTCGTTAGTTTGCTAAAGATAATGGGCTGAAGCACAATCCATGTTCCTGCAAACATTATGATCTCATTCCCTTTTATGGCTGCACAGTATTTCATGGCATATATGTACCTTTTCTTTATCCAATATGCCATTGATAAGCATTTAGGTTGATTCCATGTCTTTCCTATTGTCAGTAGTGATACAATGAACATATATGTGTGCATATATCTTTATAGTAGAATAATATCTATTCCTTTGGGTATATACCCAGTAATAGGATTGCTGGGTCAAATGGTATTCCTCTTTGAGGAACTGCCACACTGCTTTCCACAAAGGTCGAAATAATTTACATTCCCACCAACAATGTATAAGAGTTCCTTTTTCTCCACAACCTCACCAGCATCTGTCATCTTTTGACTTTTTAGTAATAGCCATTCTGAATGGTGTGAGATGGTATCACATTGTGGTTTTAATTTGCATTTCTCTAACGATCATTGATATTAAGGTTTTTTTCATATGCTTGTTGGCCATATGTATGACTTGTTTAGAAAAGTGTCTGTTCATGTCCTTTCCCCACTTTTTAATGTTTTTTTTTTTTCCTTGTAAATCGGGTCACTTTTTTTCCCTCCCTCCCTCTCTCTCTCTCTCTCTCTCTCCCTTTCTTTCTTTCTTTTTTTGAGATGGAGTCTTGCTCTGTCACCCAGGCTAGAGTGTAGTGGCACAATCTCCACTCACTGCAATCTCTGCCTCCTGGGTTCACGCCATTCTCCTGCCTCAGTCTCCCGAGTAACTGGGACTACAGGTGCCCGCCACCACACCCGGCTAATTTTTTGAATTTTTAGTAGAGACAGAGTTTCACTGTGTTAGCCAGGATGGTCTCAATCTCCTCATGTCATGACCCTCCCACCTCGGCCTCCCGAAGTGCTGGGATTACAGGTGTGAGCCACCATGCCCGGCCAGTCAGGTCACTTTTATTAAATGTTTTAGGTTAATTACAGTACCCATCAATCAATTTTTATTCTTTTATCACAAAGTGGAGCAAATTTCTTGCCAAACTAATACAAGTAAAGGGAAAAGTCCATCCATTTTAACATGAGATAAGGCAGTTAGCAGTTAAGGCAGTGAGAAACTTACAGGTTCAAAGTAAAAGGTGTACAAAAATAAATATTAGCATCATATAATTACCTTTTACTTAATCACAGCTTTTTTGCCCAAAAAACATTCTCTGCTGGTTCATTTTCTAACTACAAACTAATCAGAGTCTGAATGTTATTCTATAATTATTAAAGAAGGACAGGGCTAATATGCTTAGAAGAAATATGAAGAGACTTCAACAGAGTAATACATAAATAAATACTGCAAACAGGCACTCTTTACAAGTTTTTCAACCATATATATTATATATATAGTTATATATATAGTTATATATATTATATATATATTACTAGTGAGTGAATCAGATAGGTGACTTTTTAAAGATGTAAATTATTAACACATGGAAGATATTATTTGAGAGACTACTTCAAAATAAGACTTTTTAAGACAAGATATATCTGAATTTAAACTGCCCAAATTATACATAATTTACACAATTTAAGAAACTGAACACTTTTTACAACAAGCTATATCCATCGAATACATTTGAGGTATGGGTCTGAATTGCCTTAGGAGTAAATTTAAATGAAAACAGCTTTTTAAGGCATCTCATTTGGGATTCAAAGAATAATACTGAGGTTGCCCACTCTTCCTGTCAACTAGTATTCAATCTATGTCACTTCAGACTTCTGAAAGGGCTACCAGACCTATATGTGCATACACAATATCAGAACCTAAACACACACACACACACACACACACACACACACACACACACACACAATGGATATATAATATGTGCATTTGTATCAGTGTTAGCATGGACATGAATGTAAAGCAATTTGCAATGAAAAGTGATTTCTAATTAATGATTCTCCCCTCATTAGACTACAAATTCCATGAAGAAAGATTGTTTATGTTTCTCTGTAACCAAAGAACCTAAAAGGTAGCTAGGCATAAAGTAGATGCTCAGTAAATGTGTTTCATTAACATAGCATATTATGGCCATTGACATCTGTCTTGTGGAATAATCATTAATCATTTGACAGCCAATCTGTCTAAAATTGAGTTACTTCATGTGTAGCTTCCCTCACTGATGTTATAGAGGATAGTACATAAATTTTCAACCAAAATGAATATTAACTCATAACAGTTAATATACCCTTTGCACTGTATAGTTATGGCCCACATGACTTTCCAATAAAATGAACATTTTTTTTCTGTATTTAAATTTAAATCTTTGTTCTGCATTTAAAGGGCCTAAAAAGAAAAAGCAAGTAAAAATGTCAAATTCACCATGGCTTGACTAGAAGGACCATTATATTACCACAGCTGATACAGAACACTGACTCTGCCAAGCTCTGAAAAAAAAAAGAAAAGGAATAAGACAGACACCAGCCCTGTACTCATAGAATTTGTAGCTTTGTAAAGAACCTACGTAACAAATAATCAAATGAACAAATAAAATAATCACAAATTATAGCAAGTGCAATGAAGGACACAGGGTGCAAAGACAGAAAGTAAAAAAGGAAACAAACTTTAAATAGTACAATAAGGACTGGCTCTGCTGAGGAAGTAACATTTTGGTCAAGATCTGAAGGATGAGAAAAACACAGTCACGTGAAAAGCAGAAGCAAGCACATTCTAGGCACAGAAAACAGCAAGTGCAAAGGCCTCAGGTGGGAAAAAGCTTAGCATTTACAAGAACTGAAAGAAACCCTGTAAACTTGAACAAAGTTGAAGGGAGTTAAGGTGGGGACACCATCTATGGTTGGAGCTGTAGGCACCAAACTAGAGAATATATATTGAAGTACAATGGGAAGCCATGAAAGGATGTAGGTAGTGAACTAGTAAAATTCAACAAAATTATCTCTATGCCAGGTGGACAATGAGAGCAAGGGGCAAGAATGGGAGTAATAGCGAGCCCTTTGCCTTGATATATTAATTAAATTTCATCACCCATAGAAGGCAGGGAAGCATTTTCTAAAGTTGTTTATTTGCCTCTAAATTGTTGAACATTTATGTTTTAAGTAATCCTTGATTTTTCCACTACCTACTCATTGTTTTAAATACACATAATATTTTGCTAAGAAAATTTCTGGAGTAGGAATGTCCAGAAGTCTTAAATGACACAGATTGAAGACTACTCAGCAGGGAGAATGGGCAACTTCAACAGTCTCCTTTGAATCCCAAATGAGATGCCTTAAATCTTGGCTTTTCTGCCTACTAGATATATGAAGACTCTAGATTTAGTGTCCTCACCTGTAAAATGGCGATAATAGAATTTATCTCATAGAGATATTATGAAGATTAAATTATATAATCTGTGTAAAGTTTTTATAATCATAGGCTAGTAAGAATTAAATAATCCATATAAAGCACTTGGCAACTAGATCATTAAAATCAGATATAGTATTGATATTTTAACAATGATTGAAATTCAGCCTGAGAAGCCTTCCTTTATTAGCTGTCCTTTTTCTATTAATTTGAAAATACAATTTTGTCCTGCAACGTCAAAGTTCAGCAGAAAATATCATAGCTGCAATTGTGATTCCTCAAATAATCAGGTCTACTGTGTATATAGTAACACTCTTCCAAGTGAGTGGGTAAATATAACATTATAGTTGTGTTTGCTGAATCATCTAAATTAGATTTATCCAGCATTCCGGGGAGTGGTGAGTTGAGTATTAACAGGGAGATTCAGTTATTGAGTAGTTAAAACAATGTCCACACAAAGTAGCATGAAAAATATTATACACGATCAACCTGTATTAGGGAAGGCAAACCAGTAATGAACCTGCATAAAGATTTGGTTGACTACCAGCAATATATATATTTTTAAGTATTTTATCTATAGCTTCATAATTGATCTTTAGCTTCTTACTCTACTGGCTTTCATAATACCATGCAGTAGCATCTATTGCAACCACAAGCTTGCTTTAATTAGTGTAATTTTGAACAGTATATCTTCATTACTAGATGGAAACTTCTTGAACGAACAGAGCACATCTGCTTTTGTTTAGCATGGTGTCCCCAGCAAAGTCTGATACTTGGTGGGCAACTGCAGCAGCTGCTGTGGTGCACTGGCCAGATCCCCCAGTCAGGATTCCCCTTCAGAATCAAGGATATCCTTCCCTGGACTTCTAGGAATATTAGCTGCTGACTACTCACAGCTGTGCCACTCAGGGTTGCACTATTTCCCTGGTAAATGAAAGACTGCAAAGACCAAATTCAAAAGCCATCCCAGCTCCAGAACTCACCATAGGGCTGACTCACATCTCTATTCCAACCTCATCAAAGTTCAAGTCCCTCTTTCCAACTCTCTTCAGTCCCACAGGTGTTGGTCCTGGGAGTGCTCTCCAATAAACCTACTGCACACAAATCTCACATTCTGTTTCTCGGCAACCTGCCCGAAGACATTACCCAACAAACACTTGTGGAATAAATGAACGCAATGTGGCTGCTAGATCCAGACAAACCTTCTTTTAAAAGAAAAATATATTTTCAAAGCATAAAACAGTAAAATTGATAAAGATGCACAAATATGCTTAAAAACAGTCATATCACTATATGTCACTATATTATATAATGTTATCCAACAAAATATAATTATCTTAATTGATTTAATACCTTGTCTTTCACTCTGAGACCACAAATCAATTAAAAGCTGATAATAGTTCTACAGAAATCTCAAGATTATTTTTAAGAAATAACAGTTTTTTTACAATTAATACAAGAGTTTAAATATAAAAAGCAGTTTATGAATTCTTTAGTATAACATTAACTTCATCATACAAAGCTGAATAAAAAATGGAATAGATGAAAAAAGTTTTAGCTTAAAGATCAAAAAGCATATACTAAAATAGGAGGTGTGGAAAAGATATTCAAGTTTATTTTCCTCCATATAAAGTACGAAAATCCCCTAGGGCTATTTGGAGTCTTAAAGTGCACAGCTTAAAGAAATGGGATTCAAAAATCATCGTTTTTCTACTTCAAGAATCAATATTTATCTCAGGCCACAAGCTAGATCTTAATCGTTTTGGTGGGAAGCGCTTCAGTTCTAATGGATGTAAAAAGAGAGACCAGAATTATGTTTTCAAATATATCCTATCCTTCAACTAGCCTTCTCAGAGACTTAATTCTTTCTCTGACCTAAGACGTTCTGAACGTCTTACACAATTATTTCTTTACTGGCACTTCGATGACTCATAATTATTTTTAGGATCAAAAATCTAACATACCCATCCTCCCATTTGCCAGTACTACCAAGTATAACAAACACACACATCTATTGCTGACAATTAAATTAATTTCCTCCATCTACAAACACTGTCATTCAGAGAAAGTTGACTGAAGGGCAGGAAACAGATTGTGAGGGGCTGCTGAGCCCCACAGGCAGAACTTTTAAACAAAAATTATGTTTGCCAATAATAGTAAAGAGGCTAATATGTAACTTACAGTGTTCTGTCCTCCCTTTTACTTTACCAAATGCGAATTCAAACATCTCACCCTTCTCAAAAGCAAATAACTAATTTTCTTAAAAAGGCACAGTCTCACTAAATTCTACTTTTCAACAAAATTTAAACATTTGGTTTAATTTTATTCCAAAAGCACTAAAATAGTTTGATGTCACTGTTGATTACTCTCTTTTTCTTTCTCAGTAAAGTTATCTCAAAATCAAATTGTCTTAATTGAAAGCAAACAAACATGCCAACAAACAAGAAACTAAATTTTGAAATTCTGTCAACAAACAGAAGAAAGAGAATTCCAGAAGAAAACAATTCCACTTAGGTATAGGAGAGGACCTAAGGACGATTAGGAAATTTAGTTATCACAATTTGGAAGCAGGAAGAATCCACACACACACACACACAAAAGCAAGTAGATAGTAAACATGAAAATAGTTAAACACAAACTCAAAAATAGACAGTAAAAATGCTAAAAATGATCATCATTTTAATGGCTCACCTCTGCTTTCCCAACTGTTCTCCAGTCATACCCAAGATAAAATATGAAGGCATATTAAGACTGCCATGGGCCTTGTATACAAAATTTGTATCCAGTAATAAAAGTTGAGAGCTCAGCACTGGCTAAAACTGACTCATCAAAGTCATTACTCCTTTAGGTTCTCAACTACATCAGGGATTCCATAGGCATGAAAAGGCATCACACTCTTTAGATGCAACAACAGTTAAAATGTAGTGCACCAAGGGTACAGTAGAACACAGTTTACTGTACACTGACATCAAGCAGATCTTAGGCAAATATAATCTAGAATCGTTTGATTAAGGAGGTTTAAAATAAAAAGAGCCTCCAGTGACTAGTTTTTGTTTTTTGTATTTTGTGTGTTTTTTTTTTTGTTTGTTTTTTTGGGTTTTTTTTGGGGGGGTGAGGTAGATAGCTACTGGAACACAGGATCAACTGGTTTGTACATAATTTTATTGCTACAGTTCTGCACATACTTAGGTTCAGAAATACAGCAGATGAATGCATTTCTAAAAGTGAGCGTACACACTGGGACAAAGCAACAGTTAAGATTGTGAGTTCTCTGAAAATCTTTTCGCCCTTTAAAGTTTATATACACAATAGAGTTCTCTCCAGAGGACATCATCACACAAAACCACTCCAGTAGGAACTACTGGGAATTACCAAATTACATAAAATTAATGGGATGTGGCTCTTTGCAATGAATAAATTTATAACTAAATGACGTGTGCCTTTCACTTTTTATTTCACTGAGTGAGTTGTTAGAATAATCAATTCAATCAGGTATATTAGAGAAACCCATTACATGTCTGATGGGCAGTTTTGTTCCCACTCGCCCCCTTATTAAGATTTCTGTTTGTGTGTAAAGAAAAATAACCAGGTTGGTCCTGGAATCTATAATGTGGGAGGCTGGGAAATCACATATGCAAACAGGAAAAAATAAAAAGAGAAAGTAGGATTTGGGTAACAGAAACAAAAGAATAAAAAGACACATCAGAATTTAAATGTTTTCTAAATAAATCAAATACCTTCAATTTTAAAATAGACAAAATTTGCTAATATTCAGAAAACCTTTCGAACATTTTAAAAAATAATAAGGATGGAATTGCTGTGATGCAACCTTACAAGACTCCAAGTCAGCACAGATTTGCCCTATGTCCAAAAGATCCACATTGTAACATGCAGAGGCAACAATATGTTCCACAGGAATGTAAGCAAGATGATTTTCTTCTTCTTTTTTCTATTTTTATTTTTTTTATTTTTGAGACAGAGTCTTGCTTTGTCATCCAGGCTGCAACCATGACCTCCCAGGCTTAAGCGATCCTCCCACCTCAGCCTCCCAAGTAGCTAGGAACAGGTGCACACTACCACAGCTGGCTAATTTTTAATTTTTTTTGTAGAGACAGGGTCTCCCTACGTAGCACAGGAAGGTCCCAAACTCCTGGACTCAAGCGATTCTCCTGCTTCAGCCTCCTGAAATTCTGGGAATACAAGCATAAGCCACCATGCCTGGCCAAGATACGTAAGAGGAGATGGTATGGTACAGTGAAAAGAGAAATGACCTAGGCTTTCATTCTTGCAATGAGGTAAACCTTTGCACTCCTATGAAAAGGTGCTTCATCTATAAACCAGCAATATCATTTTTCCTAGCTGCTTCATAGTTTTGACAGGAAAGCCACCTAAGATAATATGTGGAAGACCTTTGCAAATGTTAGAGCAGTATACAGATCAAAGGTAACACAAATTACAGGTGATATTAATGTTGCTAACTCTAACGAAAAAAGCAAGTGCTCAGCAAGTATTTGTTGAATAAAAGAAAGAATATTTTAAAATAATTTCTAAACCTGAAATCAAATGATCCAATCATTTTATTTTATATTTATATTAATGTCATATTGTGGAATACTTTAGTTGTCTATAACAATAACCAATATTAATCCAATGCTTACTATTTGCCAGGTCCTGTTTTAAAGCCTAGAAATATTAACCTGGCAGTAACTTCCTGAGATAGAATGTATTATTAGAATCTATTTCATCTGTAAATCTTTATTTGCTTTATTTATTTACTTCATTTAAATTACTTAAACTAAAATACAGGGCTAGATAATATACCAAAAATCACACAGTCTCAACTCAAACCTAGAAAATCTGATTCCAGTGACCATGCTTTTAAACTAAAAATGAATTCATTAATACATGTACACTTAGGCAAATTGCTAAGTGTATCTGTACAAATGTTACAGTACATCACCAAAACAGTATTTTCAGGTAAAATCAATTCAGGATTGTTGTTAACTGTACTGTGTTACACAGTCATAATCTTTTAATATTCTGGAACTATCAGATATCAGTTTTATGGCATCATATCAATTATATAACCTGTTTCACTCTTCTGCCTTCAAAATACTTCCTTCTTTGTTCCGAAATATACTCGTAATTGAGCATCTGGTTTTGTGCAGATATAGAAATGCTTAAAAATGAAATTCTTAAGACTCATAGTAGAAACACCAAGATTACATGAATGTCTACAGACAGCAGTTAGCTTATTAATGATTTATTTACTAATGACTGCAATAAGCATCATATTAGACACTGAATGGGGATAGATAAGCAATTAAAGACATGACCTTAATCAGTTACTTTTTTTAATTAGTTATTTTTAAAATCTAATTAAGACACAAAAACATACTTATGTGAGATGACCTGAAAACTACATTTTAAAAAACCACTTATTTCCAGTTGAAAACTGGTAAGCTATTACTCAAATACACAAGTCCTAAGGAGGAACAGGAAGGGTCAAACTCAGGGGAGACAAGTGCCAGAGAATAAAAATTAAGTTAAATTACTCTATGTGCTTGAGATTGTTCAGTAAGGAAAATATTGGTTTAATAAAATTAAAAAAAAAAAAAAAAAACAGTAAAACTGAGTTCTCCCCCCATATCATGCATCATGGATTTGCAGGACTTCCAGGATGTCTTATATGTGTCATTATCGAAACATGTTACATTAAGAAATCTGGGCCATGTGTGGTTGCTCACACCTGTAATCCCAACATTGAGAGGCTAAGGCAGGAGAATAGTTTGAGGTCAGGAGTTCAAGATCAACCTGGGCAACATAGCAAGACCCCTGTCTCTACAAAAAAAAAATAAAATATTAGCTGGGTATGGTGGCATATGCCTAAGTCCCAGCTACTCAGGAGGCTGAGGCAGGAGGATCACTGTAGCCCAGGAGTTGGAGGCTGAAGTAAGCTATGATCGCACACTGTACTCCAGCCTCGGTAACACAGAGAGACCTCATTCCTTGAACAAGAGCTCACTGTGCCACTGAATCTGGGTTCTATAACCCACTAATGTGGCAGCAGCTTGTGCAGTGGAATATTACTGGGTTAAAGGGAACAGAAAGATTGACAATGACCATGGCAGTGGCTCCAAAACAAGAATGATTCAAAACCAGAGGAAATCATGTAGGACAAAACCATTTTCCTTTACATCTCACCTTTATCAACCTACAAACTGGAAGAATCCACTCCTGCTTTTTCCTTCTGCTCAGCTTCCTCAAACTGCCCAACTCCCACTGTCAATCTGTTTTAGGCAGCTCCCTGACTCCCATATACACTGTATGTGTGCACACACACGCACACATGAACACATATCCTCACATAGTGCATATTCTTATTTGTACACCTAATGATATAGAACATATTGCCCATTCTGAACCATGTATAAAAGCATTAGGCTAAGAAACAGCACAGGGAGTTACAGACTGGGGCTGTGGAAATAAGTACAGTTGACCCTGCATATCTCTGGGTTCCACATCTATGGATCCAACCGAAGGCAAATTAAATATACATAGGGGAAAAAACCAGCAACTACACCGAACACGTACAGCCTTTTTTCCTATCATTATCCCTAAACAATATGATATAACCATTATTTACATAGAATTTACATTGTATTAGGGATTATAAGTATTCTAGAGATGATTTCAAATATCCATAGGTTACATGCAAATACTACACCATTTTATATAACAGATTTGAGCATCTGTGAATTTTGGCATCCTTGGGAGGTCCTGGAACGAATCCCACATGGATGCCGACGGAGGACTGTATTTGGTTAAGAATTCTTGGCCAGGAATTAAATATCTCAGTTCAAATCCCAGTTCTTCTCTACATGCCTGTGTGGTCTTGGGAGGTTATTCCATCTTTCCGACCCTCAATTTTCTCATTCATTGACCCCTGGACAAAGAAATTGCTAATGTACTTTCCAGTTCAAAACTATTAATTCTTGAAAGAATAAAAGTGAATTCAAATGAAGACAGAAAAGTTTTGATTTATAAGATAAGGTATGGTATCTTTTTTATAGAACCACAAATGTTCTGCCTCATGGCAACTGGGATCATAGTCTAAGTGAAAAGTATATTGGCTTCCCTATGCCAAAGGAAAGATCATATCTTCCAAATATTTGAACCATGAAAGGAATAGAGCAGGTCCTTTGTCCTTAAATCATCTCATATTTAGTTCCAATGTTACTTTTAAAACATCATTTCTGTATATAAGTTAGTTTCCTAAAATGCCTTCTATAGAAAAGTGACACCAGGACCAACCTCCAATAATATGCATGTCTTTATTCTCTACCAATGTCTACTCTTTACCACACAAATGTAACTGAGAGTCCACACAGTTCTAAGGGATCTCCTTTTTTTTCATTTCTCTTATGTTAGTGAGAGAAGAGTAAGGGAGGCTATATAATTAACCTCTTCAATCTGCAAGTTGAACAACCTGGAAACAGCACACAAAGAAGTCAGTACACAGAGTATTCCAAGAGCATGTAACATGCTGCTTTTAATCAACACCACAAAATAAAAGCAAGTGAGAAACAATTTCCTCATCATAGTGCTAATGAGGACTGACTAACAACACAATTAAGAGTATGCGGTACGCCCTCCCCCGTGGTAGATAAGAGAGATGCCTATGCTCAGACACAAACACACTAAATCAACACATGAAAACACAACAACATACAGAATAGATCTGTTATTTGATGTGGCATACACTTTATATGCTTCAGAAGAATTCAAAATACTTCAGTACCTATTCCTTGAAGTTGTGCTATACATGATTCAGTTAAGTTTGGAATTAGTTACTATGCAATTTACACCTGATTCAAACTGGCACAGTCAGAGCTCTCCGTTCTGCATCGAAATACCTGCCTGCAAAATGTTTAGAGATGCCAAATACATGGCTCTGTGAGACGCTGCTTTAAAGGAGACTATTTAAAGTCGTTTCCAAGCTATTTCATAATTTCATGTGCGTCACTGACAAAAAAGAAAAGAAAAATCGACTCTGCCTATGAAATTGGGCTATCATAAACACCAGCCCACATATACTTCAAAGAAATCTAGTGAAATTTAATGAGATTGGTGAATAGTTTTTCCATACTTGTCTGAATAGTTTTTTTTAATGGCTTCCCATCAGGCTTTTTAAAAGATAAAAAGAAAGCAATCTGATTACACAAAGGACAAGGCTCACAGACTGCGCAGGACAATTTCCAACATGGAACTGTTGGATAGTCCTACCAACCAACTGCACGTGTTTATCACATATTTAATTCGCCATCTTCTCCCATAGAGCACCAGCTCCTTTGTATCCTAGTTCAGTCTTATTAGCAGCACCAACATATTTGTAATCTCCTCAAACAGAACATTGAGGGCTTATTTCTGATTTTTCACCTTTTTATCCCAAAGAGTACAAATAAGAATTGAATTCAGTCACTATATACCGTACACTTTTACCATTACTTTGCAATTTGCTACAACATCCTATAGGTTTTTCGTTTGTTTGTTTGAAAAGGGTCTTGAATTTACCTCTTATCCTCCAAAGTCACTGTTATCACTCTAGACCAGACTGTCATCAGCTCTCCCCTGAAGGATTTCAAGAGCTACTATCTTTTACTCCTCTATGTATCCAGTTTATCTCTAGAAGATTTATCTTCCTAAAACACTACGTAAATAGATCATCTAAATCCTATAATGGTTCCATCAATGTTCTATAACAGTATTTATCAACATATATTTTGTCCTCCACTCCACCCCCAAAAATACACATGGCCAATCAGGTATGAGATATTCTGCTTGTTACTGTCCCTTCTTGGATTCTCACTGTGTATATTAACATATGAAAGTTTCTGAAGTCTTGAGGTGCAGTAATCTGTTTATCTTTCTTTAATCTAGCATATTCCACACTTACTTGAACAAGGGACCCTTCCTCCCCTCAGAACACGTATTAAAGAAGTAATTTTGGAAATTATATTATCATTCATCGATTCCATACACCACCCTGGCTTTCAATTCCCTTCTCCTTCCTATGAACCCATTGTCACTTATTTCTTTCCCAACCCAGTTGCTCACGTTGTCTCTCCACCTATCTCTGCCTCCTCATTTCTATACAGTTAAATTCTACTAGTCTCCACAAGTTATATGTCATCCGTGACATCTTCCATGATAATCTTCCCAATCACCTGCTCCTACACAGGTTTCTGTCTTTCCCAATTAGAGCATAAACTCCTTAAATAAAGTATCTGTATATCTTATGAAGTATTTTCTTCACTTTTAGCAAAAAGTGCATGTAGTAAGGACTAAATGAGTGTGTGTTGATGGCCATACTATTACCTGATACAAAGACATGCCCATATAGAGTGAGATATCAACTACAATCCACATGCTAGAATACATCACTGGTATGTTTTAAGAGACAAAGAGACCAATGAGACGCTACTTATTTATTCTGATCATCTTTAACCGGCGAAGTCATATGAAGAACTATGGTAATCCAAAGTGATTTGAAAACAAAACTTTAGGCCATTTTAGAAAAGGAGATCAAATGTACATCCAAAACCACTGACATCTATTTTCTAGTCAAATGATAATCAAATCTTAGTAACAAGTTACAAGCTATATATAATCAAATCTTAATTAGAAACAAGTTACAAGCTATACAGGTTAAAGTATTTATTTTAGTCTTTATACAAACAAGAAAATAACCTCCATATATTACTCTGAGTATAAACCAACTGTGAATTAAATCGGTATAGACATAGTTCTGCACATACACACACAGTGTGTTTATATATGTATCTGTGTATGTGTATATATGCATATATATCATATATATTCACGAGTCTCCTTCCACATATATAAAGTTAAAGGGCTTTGTTATTTGTGATTTATAATAGATTTAATTAAAGAGTAGTGCTAATGAGGCAAAGGTGAAAAAAACTCATTCTGAGCCACTTGACTTAACCTTGAATTTGCAGGCTTCTCCTACAACCCTTCGTCTTCTAGCTACCCCACAAAATAACAGAATAAGAAAAAGTCATCAACCTTATGGGAAAAACAAAGTATATACAGTAAGTACCACATATGTACTTTCTTCAGAGCAAATATAATTAGTTTGCATTCAAATGCAAATCACATACCAACTCACTGAGCACAAGAGTATACTCCCTCAACATAAAGTCAATTTATCGAATATTAGATATTAAACTTTTTAATGCCTAACAGAGATGTGGTCATGTCTTCCTTGTCATCTTTTCTCTTTCATTTTTTTTTTTTTTTTTTTTTTTTTTGAGATGGAGTTTCACTGTTGCCCAGGCAGGCTGGAGTGCAGTGGTGCAATCGCGGCTCACTGGAAGCTTCACCTCCCGGGCTCAAGAGATTCTTCTGCCTCAGCCTTCTGAGTAGCTGGGATTACAGGTGTTTACCTCCACACCAGGATAATTTTTGTATTTTTGGTAGAGACAGCATTTCACTGTGTTGGCCAGGCTAGTCTCAAACTCCTGGCCTCAGGTGATCCTCCTGCCTCAGCCTCCCAAAATGCTGGTATTACAGGCCTCCTTGTCATCTTAATATGTATCTACCTCTTTGCCATCACAGAAGGTTTCTCCCCACCAACCCTTCCAATGTCCCATTATGCTATTCTGTATTTTGTACTAAGCACAGTATGAGCATCATTTCTTTATTTACCATGAGCAAAGAATTTACAAAATTTAAGTGATGTAGCTTATTATGTTTTCCCTATACATATTTTTTTCATTCCGCTTGTGATTTATTTTGTATGTGTTAAGGTATAATCAGGAAACTAGATATCAAAGCAGGCATTTCAACAAAAGAATTTTAATATAGAAAGTTGCTTACAGTTGTCAGAGGGCTAAAGGAGCAAAATAGCAATACTGAAGAACATAATAACAAAACAGTAGCAGTAAACTAATCGATAGTTATTGAGTGCTACTATATATATGCCCCTTCACTATGCACTGCCTGAAGGGGGACAAAAAGCCTTCCTTGCCCAATAAAAGATGACAATAAAATAATAAAATTAGTGTGTATACATATGTATGCATGTATGTGTGTGTGTGTGTATATACACACACTTTTTAAAACTTTATATATGTGTGTATACACACACACACATATATATACACACATATATATATGAGAGAGAGAGGGTCGAATAATATAAAAAGTGTCCCAAGAGAGGAGGTGTTTAATTAATTGCTCCTGAATGATAATGGAAAGGAGCTTGGAAACAGCAAATACTAGTAATTAGAAGATAAAAATTCTAGTTTGGCCACTATTTGTTGGTTGTTGGCAAGTTCATAAACCTCTTTTGGCCCTTCCAAAAAGTTTTACTACATGACCAATATTTCGTTCCTTCTGTCTCTAACATCCTATGACTATTTGCAATTCAGAATGTAGAATTCACTTGACAGCAGTATGATGTAAAAACAACTTGAGTTTTCGAGCCAGAGAGACCTAAATGTGCATTAAATTTCTAGATCAGAATTCCTTCCTTGTAGTTTTCTTGTTAGAATTAAAGATAATTCTTTTAATGCATGCAATATATAACTGCTTTCGAATAAATAGCAATTTTTGAATTAAAATGAAACCACTATTCTTCAGAGAAAGTCAGCTATGTCACAAAATAAAAGATACATTCTCATTTCTAAAATATTTGAACATGCATATCTATCTATGTCATCACTTTTACTAATAGTAAACATCATATCAAATTCCACTATACATTCAACTGCTCTGAGGAAGTGGTTTCATCTTTAGCAATTACACTAACTCATGGAAATATAAAATCAACTCAATCAATGCTGTTGATAAAACAAAAATATGTGCTGGATTACCTTTTTGCATTTCAGATTACTAATACGTCCTTTTTCCCCAAAGGTACTAAGAATCTGGATGTCTACACACTGATTAAAGTATCAGACTTGTAATTAATGAAATTCAATGTATTTCTTCTGTCTGTCATTAGTAGCTACTCTGAAATTCAAATCTGAAATGAATTATCTTAAAATCATCTGTCAGAGAATCTTAAGTGTTAAACGACACTTTAAAAAACAAATTTCTGCTTTTAGGGATTTTAAAATGCTTTTCTAACTGTAAGCACTACTACACAGTGCGATGATTTCAGGTCCCCCTTTCACAGACATTTTATCCACCTTCATAAAACATTAGCAAAAATAAAAGAAACTTACCTATAAATTTTTCTTTTATGTCATAAAATATAAAATATTTTTTAAATAATGCCTTTAGTATTATTTATCCTTATATTAAAGCATCCATTAAAAAATACAATAAATTACCTTTGAACAAGATTGCTAGAAATTTTCACCCACTGCAAAGGGAAAGGGGTGTGTGTGTGTGTGTGTTTCAATACATTCATTCTTCCTTGAAACACCAAAGTTAAACATCAAAAAAAAAAAAAAAAAAAAAGTATTGAACATAAGGAGTTACTATTTTGTGAAGGTAAAATACTAATATTTCAATCTCCTGACCTTTCAGTTATTACTGGGTTTCCAGTACATGGCAGAGAACTCGCAGCCAACATTAACTTTCAGTTTTATCTTCTACAAAAAGACTTCTAAAATACTTACATTGCTTTGCTTTATTCTTAATGTAGGAGAGAAACCAACAACATTATATTATCAATCTCTGTTTAGCACTATAATGTATTATATTATGTTTTAATATGACAAAGCTAAACTACTTAAAATAAATTAAGGTTAGTAGTAGTTTATATTATTTTATGTTTTGAAGACAGTTTCCTCAGTACATTTACAACATAATACATAATACAAAATAGCAAAATAATTTTCTGGTGAATTTTTCCTAAATTATATACAAATTACTGTTTCTTTACTTTTCTCAGTGCTAGCCATTTAACATTAGATTTTGGATGACTACAAATTGTACTTTACTTTTGAAATGCTGTATAAGGTATGATGGTAATAGTTTATTCAATGTTATTTAATAAACATTAAATGAGTGCTTTGTGGTTCATTTTTAAACACAAGAATAACTGAGTTTTTGGAATTTGAGAGCCAATGAGATTTCTGATATAAATTAATCTAAGCCTTTTCTTATAGATTAAGAACTGTCACCTAAATAAGTTAAGCCCCTGGGTCAAGGTCTGGGTCAAGGCCACGCAGTGTGGTGTTATGAGAATACCTAGGATTTAGAGTCAGACAGACCTGAATACTAATCCAAGCTCTACTGCTTACTGTGTTATACTGTACCTGTGGCTGTATCTTTCATACCCTTATGCCGTTAGTTTCAACATCTGTAAAAAGGACATAATGAGTATTTCATATGTTTCCATAAGAATATATTTAAGGCCGGGCGCGGTGGCTCAAGCCTGTAATCCCAGCACTTTGGGAGGCCGAGACGGGCAGATCACTAGGTCAGGAGATCCAGACCATCCTGGCTAACACGGTGAAACCCCGTCGCTACTAAAAAATGCAAAAAACTAGCCGGGCGAGGTGGCGGGCGCCTGTAGTTCCAGCTACTCTCGGGAGGCTGAGGCAGGAGAATGGCGTGAACCCGGGAGGCGGAGCTTGCAGCGAGCTGAGATCCGGCCACTGCACTCCAGCCTGGGCGACAGAGCCAGACTCTGTCTCAAAAAAAAAAAAATATATATATATATATTTAAAAGAGTATTATTATGTTGCATAAAAGGATGGCAAACTTACGTGAAGCTCTGTTCTTATCAAAGAAACAGCTACATAAAAATCCAGGTTTCCTGCCTTCTTGTCTATAATTCACATGACATTCTGCTTAACTTACTGGCAGCTTGTGATTCAAAATTCACATTTTTCCCCACATACTTTTGAAACTCATTCCATAATCCCAGCACTTTGGGAGGCTGAGACGGGCGGATCACGAGGTCAGGAGATCGAGACCCTCCTGGCTAACACAGTGAAACCCCGTCTCTACTAAAAAAATACAAAAAACTAGCCGGGCGATGTGGCGGGCGCCTGTAGTCCCAGCTACTCGGGAGGCTGAGGCAGGAGAATGGCGTGAACCCGGGAGGCGGAGCTTGCAGTGAGCTGAGATCCGGCCACTGCACTCCAGCCTGGGCCACAGAGCGAAACTCCGTCTCAAAAAAAAAAAAAAAAAAAAGAAGAAGAAACTCATTCCAATTAGGTGAATCTCATAGATTAAAACTGTAACTTTCACCCCCTAAATGTTAAATTGACATAATTAGCTATTTAGAAGTGACTTTAAGACAATTTTTCAATTCTATTCATTAGCCTCAACTTTTTTCTTCCCTGAGGTTAAATTTTTTTCCAACTATTCAATTTTTAGTAGGGTTAATAAGTAAGTATATTCTTCTTGATAAATATAATGGATTGCTAACCTGTATATTAAAAGGAAATAAAAAAATTTAAAGACAAATAAACTATCTCAACTGTGATTACCAACGGGCTCTTTTCCCGAACAATCAGTTTGGTATGATGACTAACAAAGGAAAGGAAAAAAGAAAGGTTGTTCTTTATTTCAAATAACGTATCTTTAAGTCCTGGAAGAGAATGATGTTTTCAATTTTATTAGAGAAAATATACTTCCACTTGACACAAAGAAAATTTTCATGTTACAAATCTTTAATTGTTTTAGTATTCATTAATATTAACATTAAGAAGAAATAGCAAGGATATTCTTAGCTCTCAAAGGCTCATAAAATTATATCATATGAAGACAAATGTGGAACAGTGAACGAAAATTGGGGAAAACTGAACAAAGTCCTTTAAAGTTTCATTTATTGGAAAAAAATGAAATATATTTATGTATATGTATTTCTATGTTTTCCCAAAGAAGCAAATATCTTTCATTGTATTGTACTTATAAATGAAGGGCCTTAGAAATCTTATGTTTTGCTAATCACAAAACTCAACACAAGATTTTTCTACTATGTGAAAATATGACTGACACGCAGTATTCTTAGTTGCTAACAATAAATGGAAACACCTGTGTAAATTACACAGGACAAAAATTAAGTTGGATCCAACAATGACTAGTTCTTCAGAATAGAGTACAATGATGTTTCTCTCCTTAGAATCAAAGACTATTTGTTAAATGTCCTATAATTGTTAACAACAGGGATGCTCTAGTGCTTTTCCTGAATAACAGAAAACAAAAAACTTGTAGAGATTAAAAGCAACATGCAAGTGTCAGGTGAACTAAAGGTGTATACTAACAAATTACAACTATAATAATAATAAATATAATAAATATATAACAAAGGTACATTCTAACACTCTCTTTCCTTTCCCAAGAGGTTCAGAGATGACGTGTACACTGATTTTAGCTAACTGGAAGAAACGTTCATAATTTCTGAAGGCAAAAAGTAAAACAGGATCTCATCTCCACCTAGAAGCAAGAACACATGTAGATACCAAAGTTATGATTGTTGAGGTAATGAGAACCACAGTACAGAAATAAGCCAATACCTTGCCTCCTTCTTCATCAAAGTTTTAAACTGAGGACCAGATCCTCCTGCAAGACAGGATTTGTTTCAGAAAGGTCACACCTTGCTGAAAACAGACATACTCACAATTCCCATGTGCCATTACTAAAACTATGATTTTAAGACAAAATCAGTTCTAAGAAGTAAATACTATTATCTCCAATTTCCAGAAAAAGAAAGCAAGGTTTGAAGAGCCTGCCTACATGTACAGTGACAATCAGTAATGTGTAACAGAATCCAAACTCTATTCTATTCTGATTCTAAAGTCCATGTCCTTAGCCAAAATGTCATACTGTCCCCATCTTGCCAGTACAATGACACTTTCCCACCTTAGTCTTGAAAGAACTAATATAAACATACATTATTTGTTGCTTTGTCTGTCATATGACTAAATGCAGACGTTGGTAGGGTTATAAATATGGTAGAGAATTATTAAACGAATATAAGCATTCACTCAATTAAAATAACATCATCATCGTGTGTTATCTTTTTTTCTGATTTATATGTTATTTTTCCCCCAGTTGGAAAAAAAAAAAAAAAAAAAAAAAAAAAACACCTTACCTAAAACTAAGGCATACCACTGTGAAACAGGTGAAAGACGGAGCCTGGGAGAAAACCCTTCTGCACACATTTACAACTCCACGGTAATGGTTTTTAACTATGTGCATCTATACACAAAAATATTGCATGGAATTTTAGAGTTTCCAGATCCTCTGAAGACCATATACTCACCACACATAGGTCCAGGTATAACCCTGCTTTGCTTATACTTAAAAGTATAAGCAAATTATTGCTGGTATTAACTTCTTTATACATTTGCAGCCTGGCTCAGAGGCCCAACTACTTTTGTCTCTTGTCTTCTTCCCTCCTTTGAAGTACTTCTTAACTGTCTCTCTTATCTGATAGACAGTTGCTCTCATATCAGTTTCAGTCTACCAAGAGGCCCACACTTAATATTTGGGATAAAGTGAAACAGTGGAGAAGCAAGGCTGTTAGCCAGCTGCTGACTCTAAGAGCTTGCTGCTTGCTAAGGCATGTGCTTCCCATGCAGAGAAAAGGACTCATTGAGAAGCCTAATAAAGAGGGACACCTCCAAGAAACTGTGAAACCAACTCTGATGAAGCTAAAAGAGTCTAAGAGCAAATTCTAATTTTTCACCAAAAACAACAACAACATTTCATAGAACCAAGTAAAAGACAAAACAACATACTGAGATTGCTCGTTAAAAGTGTTTTTGCTATGTTTATTTAATGAAGTTATTCACGTTTAAATATAATTATATTAAATGGCACAGCTTCCCTGATCAACAACCACAAAATAGAATATCCCTGCTATTATATATTATTTTTTAGCACACATTCTTACAAATTATACATGTGAGAAGCAGATGGTGAATGTTAACTTGGCACCATTCCACCAGCTGCTCTTAGCTAGTTAAGTTCAGAACATTAATCAAAGATTAAAGAAGGACAATGATATTACTGAAACTAAGAGTCACTTTCTTTCTTGAACTCTTCCAACATTTGTTGGTACATATACCAAGCACCTTCAAGGGTTACAATCTATTTGTGATACATAAAATGTATTTTAATCTCATCGTATTAAATAAAAGCTAAATAAAAACATTCATCTCCATCACGTGGGCCAATTATTAAAGAATCCCAACATCCTCATTTGTTCAATAAATATTTACTAAACATACCTGATTTTCCCTGTAGACTTTAAATTTTGTGTTTACAGATTATCTGATTAAATTAACATTTTGATAGATTATGATAATGTCATGACTTAAATAAGAGCTTACTCCATGCTCTACCCCACATTCACATTATTCTAGGCTTAATGAATGACGAGTTAAGTCTCAGAAACGTGTGAATATATGATGAAAAGAGGGGAAGAGGCAGCACCTCTCTTTTATGATGCTCGTTAGAAAAGTAGAAATCGATTCCAGTTTTCTCTGTGGGGATGTGGCAAAAAGTATAACCAATAAAATTATACAATACAGGAAGCCACTTGAACTCTGTACACTGTCTTTGCCCCTTCCACCTTCAATTTATAATCATTAGACTTAAATTCTACAGTAATAAGGCATTTTACAGCTATTATTATACTCATGTCAGGTAAAATCAAAAGCAAAATCATCTTATCCTTCAAGACGTATATCCAAAGAGGCCAAGTCAGTATGACTTAATCCTCACAAAGTCCCAGTAGAGTTTGTTCTTCCAGTTACAATTTAGAAAACTTTACAAAATGTATTGGTTTACATACCTGTCTGAAGTACTAACACTGGGAGGATATAGCTGGGTCCAATAATGATCTCTGTATTCAGCAAGAGAAGCTAATACATATTAAGCACTTGATGAATAATGAAAGAATTATCAGATATAATTCATAAGTTCGTTTTAATGGAAATATTCTGCTAGTTATAGAATGTGTATAGTTTATTTGCTGGTCAGATGTGGACCAGTTTATGTACTGTATAAATGGTTTATATTGCATTTTTTTTAAAAGCAAGGGTCATTGATTTGTGATTGCTCTATCACTGTTTTCAGACTCTAAAATGGTAATCGTTATAATACCTAATGCTAATAGTTGTTGACAATATCTCTAAGAATAAAAATTAAATAATTTTGTGAATAATAAACCCACACATCATTTCAATACTGTAACAGTGTTCACTGATATCATTCATATAGACATGCTCAAAGAGAGAACATTATCTAAATGGACTCTGATCAACTTCAGTCAGTAAATTTAATACCATAAAGCAGTATTAATTGACTCTTCCCTCATTACTCTAAATGTTAAATCTTGTGTCTTGTCCTTTGAAAAATTTTGCTCCTATAGTCACTATGATTATCTATAAATTGCTTAATTCAGCCACTCAACCAACATTTAATGACCTTAGCTTGATTCTCCCCCTAAACTACTACATTCTTGAAAGTAAACGCTGTGTCCAATTAATCTTTTTATTTTCCACCATGCATAAGGCAGGACCTCATTTGTATACGTAATTAACAGGAAATGAGCAGTATGTGAATAAAGGATGCCTTATGGTGACAATACAATAAACATAAGAAGCACTAGTCCCAGGAAAAAGATGTAGTTACACAGGACAAAGTTTATTTTAGTTTTTTCTTTGAGGAAACAAAAAACTTCAAATGTTACAGATTTAAAAATCACTGAAATGAGAAAGCCTATCCCTTGTGACTTCCAATTTTGTTTCTCCTCTCCGGGAATTACCCTGCCCTAATTCACTGCAAATCCATATTCAGAAACCTCTCCACTAAAACATCTCTTACAAAAAACCTCCTAATTTCTTATTTCACCAGTAAGAAGACGTACTCTACTGTTGTCGTTAGCTTTGTAAAAAGGAAACGACGTAATGTCTTCATGTTATTTATATGTGCTACTTGCAAGTGAAAATTACAGTTTCCCGTTTTCAGTTTTTACATTTTTCAGGTTAACATAAATAGTTCACTAGCACTTATGAGATACAAAGATGTGCACTAGAAGGGCGACAACAGAGATAGAAATTAAAGTAAGATACAGACCCTCCTAATATTTTATTACATTTATCATATTCTTAATAATTTTATTTAAAACAAAACAATTCTAACATTGTCAACCAAAAGTAAGTAAATTCTGCAACTATAAAAGTAGCCTATTATTTTAATGTTAATCCTCTGAAGGTAAAAGTGAAATTTTTAAAAATTAAGTAATTGCAGATGCATTTATTGCCTCTTGTTTTTATATCTTACACTTCTCTATAGTGCCACATTTAAATACTTTGTTCAAAAGTGTACTAAAATCTTATAAGCATGTTTAGCTTGTTAGTTTGTTTTGTTACCATAATCACTGTTGGTTCTGTGTTGTTACTTTTTCACAAGGAAGGCATTAAATAAGCATCAAATTTACTTTACTGTTCTCACCTTTCTCTTCCTCCTCCATTTTTTAAATACGATAAGGAATAATTTTAAATCATTTTCTCTCTCTTTTGCCTATACTAAGGTCACTGGATAGTTAAAGTAATTGGCGGATTACCAGTATGCCTAACAACTTATATTCTTTTCTGCCCCTGAACAGGGGTGCTGATGTTCTTTTCACCACTCCTGTTACATCAAGATTTGTATTGAAAACGTATTATAAAATGTAACAAAGGTACACATATATGAATTCTTAACAGAGATTTGCTATTAGCACAATACAAATGCTATATTATTTTGCTCTCTGAATAGAGTCAGAGTCTATAGAGTTAACTTTTTAAAAATCATCTAATGTCTGAAGAGACTCCTACCAACCAGGAAAAAGGATGTTTTCTTTTGGGTTACAATAGAAAAGTCAGCAATGCATAATCTCAGCTATTGTTCATTCTGGCAAATCACCACTGGCTGGATGATTTACAACAGGTTGCTAATTGCATGATGGCACATAAACATTGCTAGAAATTGTAAATGCCCACCTGCTAGAAATGTAACTACATGTACTTTAAAAGTAGAGCAATCAAAATCACTGGCCAACTCCAAAGGCAAATATTTGGCTAGCAAGGCTGCCTGCTCACTAGTATGAGTACTCACTGATACCAAATAAGCCATATCTACAATAGAAATTTCCATTTAAATGACTATTAAGAAGTCTGATCAAGTAAACTGAGATATGACGGTTGCAGAGTTTTAACGATGGAAGGAGTCAACAGACCTAATATGAAACAGCTTTGTGTTTTGGGAATGTTTGCAAGTAGGATTTTCTAGTTCCCTGAGAAGCACTGTAATGTTAGGGTTGTATTCCTAGGGTAGCAGATTCAGTCACTAATAGACTAATAGAGATGGTGAGGACAAAAGAAAATAAGCATTTATTATTTGCCATCTATGAAGCAAAGCACTGAACTGTATAGTTTCAAGTATATTATTTTGTTTAACACTCTCATTAATGTTGTAAAGTAAGTTTTATCATTGCTATGTGTTTTACGCTTGAAGAAACTGAGGCTGTGAAAGATTAACTTCGCCAGGGTTGCCCAAGTAGGGAAGGGGTAGGATTAGAATCTTAATATTTCTTATCATGGAACTCATTCTAGCTCTGCTACGTGACCTTAGATGGGTCACTTAATGTTTCTGAGACTGAGTTTACAAATCATACACGAAGCTCCACGTTAATTTTCCATGTTAAATATTTCCATGTTATTGTTTACTCCTGATTCTTTTAGTTTTGATGTCTTCTTCTAGTGAAGGGGTGTTTAATAAGGATAAGGTATATTAATGTCCCAAAAGGAAAAATATTAAACAAATGGGTTGGTTAGTTACCTCCACCCTGGATTAGGGAGACAGAGGTCTCCATCTACATGTATAAGACATTTTTTTTTGTTTTCAGAATTCCACATTCAGTGACAAATCCAATGGACATATTATAAGCCATTTTATTTGACATTTGGAACCTGCTTTCAGTTTGTTCTGAAGTTCACAAATATTTGTTTATAGGCTGTGTTAACCTCTCCTATAAGTGTTTAAATCAGAGATTACTGGTTTAATATATTAATACATTAAAAGTATCATATAGTGTTGTTCTTATTATTAAAATAACCAATGTGTAAAATATTTAGAATAATGCCTGACATGCAGTATGCTCTATGAAGTGCCACTTAATTTTATTATGTTGGATGAGGCACCTCTTGATCCATGAAACATACAGAACATTACACAGAGATGACGAAAATGTTAACAGCTGTGTGAAAGGAATCATGCTTACCATAAACATACTACTTGTTTATTTTTAGCCCAACAACATTAGTTACTGAATATGCATTATTTGTATTTAGGATATACCCAGGAACATTTTACATTTGTTTCTCTATCATCAATGTGGACAATTCTAAAGGTATCATTATTTCCAACACGTGACCAAAAATAATTTCTCTTAAAACCACATTAGCAAATGAAACTGTGTTCAAAACAAATGTATTAACATTATGCCCTACTTGTCCAGAGGCAGGGCAACATAAAAAAATCTCTGAAATAAGTAGGTGTCCAAAAACTATTTGCTGTACAAACAAATATATACATAAATGACTCTTCAAAAAAATCACAATTCCAGTAGTAGTGAAGCATCCAAAACAATACAAAATCAGTTACCAAAAAAGTCTTGACTTTAATCAAGAACACTAAATCTGAAGTATAAATACTAAATTATCATAAACTTATTGATGGACAAAAAACTACAGAACACAGTAGCTAAGGAAAACATCACAAAGAAAGTGGACATTGTAGAGGATTCTTAAGGAACTATCCAAATGGATTACCACTGAGGTAAGAAACTACAGTCTAGATCCCTCAAGGTCAACTTGCCCAAATTTTCTGATGAGCCAATGAACCGCTAGCAAGCAAAAGGAAAGAGAAGGGCCGGACAAGAGACAGCTGCACTGTCCACACCCGAGTCTTCCTCTTGGACAAGAGGATAACCTATATGTTCCCTCAAATCTCTCAATATTTGAGACACTAACTTCCCAAGTGGAAACAGGAAATACTATCTAAATTAGAGTTATTCAATGATCTCCGCTTTGATAAGAAATATGTGACTTTAACACAAAACCGTCATCTTCCTGAGGAATTTTTCATTCCTTTGAATTTTTTTCTCTTTCTTGTTTACCTACTACTGAGCTAAACTACTCCTTTACCACCACCCATTTCCTGGTGTCCTCATCTCTTTACCTGAAGAGCCACAGTGAGACTTCCTTTGCTAAAACTCAGACAGAAAGGAGAAATGGTAAGCCTGGCTCTTCTCTCGAGCTTGATAATGAAGTCCAGTTTCCTTTCCCGAAAGAAATTAAATATCTGGCAAATTAAATGTCTTTCAGAAGAAACCAGACAAGCGAACTACTGAAGTCCAAAAAACCACACTCCAAATCAGGATTTTAACCCAGGTCTTCCTGCTACTAAAGGGAGCCTCTAATATTTGCCCAGAGTCAGAAGACCTGTTTTCTGCTTCTGAGTCGTCAGCTGACTCCATCTGGAGAGCAGATGACACCTCTTAAGCTCTGCTCTGGGTTTCCCCATCTACCAAAAACGAGAACCAGAGGTGTTCTTCAGTTTATATTTAAATACTTTTATTGCTGCAAGACTTCCTTCTCTTGACTCTGAGGAAAGTCACACTAGAAGTACTTTCCTCCTCTATCATCATCTCTCTCCAGCCACCCCCCACATACCAACAGTTTCCTCTCATGTGTCCTTGAGATAAATTCAATTTTGGTAACTAGTCAGAACATGGGTCATGAACCCAGCTGATAGGAATCTTACTGCTAAACATTTTTGTTTTCAATTTCATGGTTTTTTCTCTTCCTTTCCCAGTTGACAGGAGGGCAATCATTCTTTCATTCATTCAGCAAGCATCCACAATGAGCCTGGATGCCACACGGACCAGGATCACCAAGGAGATCCAATAAATCCCAGTAACTTCAGTTGCCCTCCACTCCACAGACCAGTCCCCACAGTGGGCACCATTTCCTTACAGGTCAAAACTTTGTTCTTTTTTGAACCAGATAATTTATTTTCTGGAACTAAAAGTAATATTTCTAAGTGTTAGCTTAAAAAATGTGTTTCTGGCATTATGTAAAAGTAACCTATCAGGATTATAAAGCACATCATTATAATGCCAGATTTATTTATAGTGTTACATTGAAATCATTATGTTCAGGAAAATTTATAAATTCTGAAAGTTGTTTTAGATTCCTTGGATTAAAACACACACACACACACACACACACACACACACACACACACACACACACACTCCATCCTAAAAGATGTTGACTTTCCATCAGAACAGAAGATCTGGACTGGCAAATTAAAATAAGTTGTGAATCTTCTGCCACACGCTCTCTTCCCTTACACTGGTATATGGTGAATATGCTCCCGCTTTATCAGCTTCATACCCCTAAAACCTGTGCAATCCACATAACCTGTTTCCAAAGCATATGTTAATAAAGTGCTAAGAGTTGTCAAGGCACGAACATAAGAAAGCTCCTGACCAATGTTAATAGTAATTACTCCTTCCTTTTAAGGCAGAAACTGCTGTCTTCAGCCTCAGCCAATTTTAGCTAGGTGACAAGTTTAGAAAGCATTATTGTAAAATGCAGTTTTACTGATTCCAGCTTCTCTTAATGACTCATCTTCAGCTGCACAGGCTTCTGAAGATGGGGCAAATCATATCAACAAGAAAGGTGCAAACTGCTATTCTAATAAGACCTTGGCATCACAGGATTTCATACTGTCTGTAATTTAAATCTTACCTTAGATTTTCAGAGGTGGCAAAGAAATTGTGTGTTTGTATGTGTGTGTCTCTGTACGGGCAGTATCAGAAACATAATAACTTTAAAACTTTCTTAACATGCTGGCTTCCTTTCTGGTCTTACAGAACACTTCATAATCAAAACAAAACAAAAATATTGGAAGTCTAGCACAAAATTTAAATGACCTGATAAAAATCATTCCTTAAAATGACATATCTGATTTCCCAGAAAATCTTTTACTTCCTAGCACCATTCTAGTACATATGGAAATACCCAAGATCCCTACAGAATGACAATAGGTCATCTAAATAAGTCTTTATATTAAATGATCCTTTATCAAAAAAGGCAAGCTCTGTTTCAGCCCTGATATTAACTAAACGATGAATGCCAGCAACATTGTAACTTTCCCTCTCTCTCTAAAATATAAGTCCAAACTATCTTCTTCCCCTGAAAAAGCAACCTTCGTTCATCAAAAGTAATTCATTCTATAAACTGCCCTCTGACAATCTCACAATGATTTCTCAATTATTATCAGGTAAATTATCCTCATAAAAGATGTTAATTTATCTTTCTAATTAACATTGTCACCTACTTTCTGGTTACTCCTATCTGGAGTAAGCCAAAAGGAAGTTCCACTAAAGTAAATCTCTTAATTACTTTCACTGTCCCTGGGAATAAATGAGATCTTAAAAGAAAGGATACAAAAGAAAAGGGGTTAGAGGTATCATTTTCACAGAGAAAAGCACAAGCCAATGGCAAAGCAACAAATGGTTTTTTGACAAGATCTTCCACAAGCAAGGTAACATTATCACTAACTTCTATTGAGCATTTACTATATAGCAGTCTCCAGCTAAACACTTTATATGTATTGCTTTACTTAATTTCCATAAAGCTGTATCAGGTAGGTACCATTAATACCTCCTAGAAATAAAGAGCTGAGGTCTGGCTAACTAAATCATTTGACCAAGATTGAAACAAATGGTGGAGATGAGACTCTTACAGCATATCAGAGATAAACTCCTTCACCAATTATAATAGAAGTATAGTCAGTTTTCAATCACAGTATTGGAGGTATGGTATTGTAGAAAATACCATAGAAGAAGGCAATATATCTAGCATTGAGCACTCAAATCCTTAAATCTGGAGCCAGAATATAAATTTCTTTACTCTTTAGTAATTATAACAAGATATTCTGTCTACCATAATGTAACATTATTGCTGCATAATGTTTACAACTTCCAGATTTTTAAGACATTTTCCAAACATCTGCATTTCTTCCAAAGCATTTGCAAACACCACATAGTAACTCTTTGCAGCACATCAGTCTGAAAAAATAATAAGCATTGTCCTTTATAAATGACTGATGTAGTATAATTATTTTCACTTTAAAAAAACAAAACTTTACTTTCTTCAAAAGTATCAATGATCTCACTGCAAAGCATTACCAGAAATTTACATATAAGTTTGGAAATATCTAATTAACTGTGAGCTCCGCAAATTCCCAAATTAACTATATATATAAATCATCATGAGTTTTCTCACACATTCTTCTGAAGAACTCATTTTAAAAAAAAAAAAATTACATTCAATGTGTGTTTTAACTTCCCCCCTCCCCCCACCCCCCCCAAAAAGCTATCAAAAGAAATAATCAAGCATTATTGATTATTCTTCTCAGAATTATTTAAGGTAATCTATTCTAACTACTCATATTTTTCTATAGGATTAAATGAAATATTCAGAGAGGTTATTAATCTTCCTATACAAAAACAAAAAAATACGTTCAAAGATTTTTCTAAGAATTATTCAATGAATTAAAAATTGACCAGGAACTAAGGTAAATACAAAGACCGATTTTTACCTCAGCAGTTTTTGTATTACATTTCTTTTTTCTTTAGTAGAAAAAGAGGAATCCACCAAGTTCCCCCTCATTTTACTAATAATCACCCTGCAAACAGGCGATCAAAGGCAGTGTTATCTATACTTGATAGAAGCACTTTAAGTGAAATTGATAACAAGAGTATATACAAACCCCCCCAGTCTTCTCCCTCATCCAAGGTTGAAATATTTCTGGACTAGTAATGTCTTAATTCATATCATTAAGACACATTTCAATTAAAATAACCCAAATTTAAGTATATAAAATTATTTACATTATTGAAATCTTTAATTTGTATTTAGTTTTTGGCTGGGTTACCTTTTTATGTTGGGAAAAGAGTATTTAGCAACAAGTGGATGCTTATATTCTCTTAAGCTAATAATAAAAATAAAATGGCACTTCATATAGTAAAGGCTAGAGGGAACCTTAGGAAGTGGCTAGTTTGAGCTTCTCATATTGCAGAGAAGAAAATGAGACAGAAGCAGGTAGGTAAGGTGCTCAAACACATGAAGTTAGGTGGACTCTAAACCTCTGAGACTATGATGCAGGTCTCCTGACTCTCATGGTTTTGTTCTCCTGGAATATGGCATACTCCATAAGTTTTAACTCTATGTGTGCCTTCTAGGAATAATCAGAAAAATGCAAATCAAGCTTATGTGAGCTATAACTATCCACCTGACCAGCTTACTCCCATAGTTAGTGGGCTGGCTACTTTGCTAAGAAGAAAATTTGCGTTAAGCTTTACACACATGTTTAATCCTGTGGCCCTTGTAGGCTATCTGTCACGGGAGGGGGCAGAAAAGCAAAGGAATGAGGAAGGTGCAGGAGAGCATTCAACTGGAGAGAAACAACACTGAAAATATACCAATAGAATCCATAGCAGCTATAAAGAGAATGACTTTATGACGCACAATGCAGTGTGTACTGTGTGTACATGGTTGGGAAGATAAAATTAAGCTGAACACTTGAATCCCATATCCTTGAGAGACATTTTTCATTTTCTTTAGCTTTCAATCTTATCAAGAAAAAATTCAGGACAAATACAGGTCACTAGGCAGTAGCAGCTATTGCAGAGTATGTGAGAATATGTCATCTTTGCTCCACCTCAGAAAATCTTGGACTCACTAGTCCAATGACCCTTTAACTCTGGTTGGACAGTACAATTGTCTGAAGAGCTTGTAAAAAAAAAAAAAACTACTGCTTAGACCCCATTCCAGATAAATTAAATCAGAATTTCTAAGAGTGGGGTCTAGGCATCAGTGCCATTTTTGTCCCTGTTACTGTACAATATGTGATATATCTCATTCAATCTTATAATCAACAAACAAATGTTTTTGTTAATACTTCCTTCATAGAGGGCAATAAGGCTCACAAGAAAAGACAGACAAGGTGTATGTTTCCTACTTTCAGTGAAGGGAACTTACTAAAATTCTGAATCGTTTTCCACTGTCAACTTTATATTTCCATTTTGGTATCATCTAGTTTTTTATTTTTTTTTTTATGTTTACCATGATTAATGGGAAAATGCAACACCCTGCCCCACCCCCACCCATATGCACACACAAAGACGAAAGTGCCATGCTGACCACTAGAAGCATCTCTCCAGACTGACAGGGGTCTACTGATTAAATTGTCGGTTCTTTTGTTCACACAGGAAAAAAAAAATCCACTTAACCACGTTATCATCTAACCCACATTAGCTTTATTTTATATTGTTTCTATTAAGGTATCATTCAAGGGTTTTATATAAATGAAATAGAAATTTACATATACTATGCAAATTATCTTCTCCGGATCACTCTTCTCACTTTGCCCGATTAGAAATTCAGGTCAGTTAGGTTGACAGAGAAGATGGTAAAAAGGGTGCCTTAACTCCCTAATAATTACTGGGAAGAGTCTCCATCTCAAACTATCTTTCCACAAGATTAGCTTAGTACACTGATTCTCACAGTACTTAAATTAGCAATTTGACCCCAATATCAAAGTCTATGTCTAGATTTCAAAACAGACATAACAAGTAATATGTCTTCATATAAAGTTCTTCATTTACATCAAATAAATGAAATATGGCATGAATCAGTTTCATATCTTTTTCCCCCATGTCTTTTTCCACCAAGGCAGGAACTGTTTCTGTTGTCTGTCCTTCCTTTTTATTTATTTTTTATGACCCAGCACTTTGTTAGTAAATAAGAAGTCACTGTAGCTCACAGTTGCATTTGATTTTTTTGACTTTTTAATTTCAATAGGAATTGAGTCCTTTTTTAATCTTTAGTTTAATACGAAAACTGAAATGACTTCTAAGACATGTGAAGGAAGAAAAAATCAGCACCATAAGACAGGGCAAGAAAAAGAAAGTTAACAAAAAGAAAAAATCAAAATAAAGGAAGGAAAAACATTTCCTTTGGAAACATTCTTCATGAATCAGTTTTTTGAGACCAGCAGGCAATTACTATTTAACATACAGAAAAACACAAAATGTACAAATGCATATAAAATTCAGTTTGTTGTGCAGATCTTTGTCCCTCGGTCTCAGTGTAAATCGAGATTCTAAAAGCCCAGTTGCACAGTGACCTTAAATTTCTCAGAATGGTTTATTAAGTTCAAATAATCACTAAGCAAATATCTCATTTAATCATTCAAGAAAAGACAACAAACTCAAATGCCTATAGGAGCCAGGGGAGGCAAAGTAAACAAAGCATGTATGAGGGAAGACAGGATAGAGGAGGCAAGGTAGAGTTCTGGTGATATATGCCCTTATTAAAGGAGGTAGCAGGGAAAAGTCAGATTTTATCTTCTGAATCCCCTATGACGGAAACTAATACAAACTCTTTAAATCTCTTTTAGGCCAAACAATTCTCTCTGAGGGGGAGGCAGCCTTCAGTTCTCGTCTAGATGATTAAAAGAAAGACAATTCAGGAGAGAAACCAAAAATTTATATTACCACTATATCCATAAGCATTCTGCTGAATTTTGTTGTATTGTAGGTTATAATTTGTTAACCATATGAAATAATGCAGTAGAGCCTCTTTTCCAGAGTCTCCCTCTGTCACCCAGGCTGCAGTAGTGGTGCAAACAGGGTTCACTGAAGCCTTGACCTCCTGGGCTTAAGCAATCCTCCTGCCTCAGCCTCCTGAGTGGCTGGGACCCAGCTACCTTTTTTTTATTTTTATTGATTTATTTATTTGTAGAGACAGGGTCTCACTCTGTTTCTCATGCCGGTCTGAAACTCCTGGGCTCAAGCGATCTTTCCACCTCAGCCTCCCAAATTGCTGGGATTACCAGTGGGAGCCATAGCACCCAGCCCATGTCTGCTTTCTTCAAGATGTTTAATCTTGAGTTTTTCTTATTAAACTGACCTGAATCCCAAAGAATAGAAAGATTATCAGAGAAGATAGGCATAAAGAAGACTGAACCACTTTTAATGAATGGTGATTCAAGGAAAGGATAACTAAACATGAATCACTTGGAAACATGAATAAATACAAACAATGAGTTTCTGTTCATTCACTTCTCTGCTTGTGGCAGCATTTTGAAGAAGATGAATGAAAGGTAAGGAGTGACTAAATTTCAAAGTCAAATGATAACCCAAATAAAAACCACACAAGATAAACAACAGATATACAAACACCTCTTCAAAACAAACATAACTAATTTACCCTGATCCCAAAATAACAAAATTAAACCATCTAAGAAACTCCACTGGTCATTTGTTTACAAAGTAGAGAAAGACTGGTCATGTAAGAGAAGGGAATAAACACGGAAAGCAACATAAATGTCTTTAAGGTAATGCAGCTCATATGCTCTACCTGGAAAAAGAAAAATGTGTTTCTTTAATGTATTTGTGACAGCATACAGAGGGATTATAGAATTTACATGTTACTGCCTGTGGATGAATCACCTTTATATATAGAATTACCTTTACATATACAAAGAGGAAGTAAAATAATTTATACCTCAACAGGTTTACTTTCTTACCAAGTGACTTAGATATAATAATAATCAATAATTCCAGCCTGTTTTTACAATATCTTACCTCACCTATTTCCTCTACTTTTCACCAAAACGCTGTATTTTCTTACATCAGTTCCCATATTCTTATTCTTTTTTTAACTGTCAAAATATGTAAAGCCAGTAAATTACCAATAGAAGAAAATAAAGGAATAAAAGTTGCATATAGCTCTATACATTTACTATTTATATTTTACATCATAAGAACTTACATCATAAGTACAAAAAATAAATAGGATTATTAAGTGAATGCATTTTTCAATCAAGTTATTAAATTCAGATATGGTCCTAGCTATGTTTACTACTAAATTATAAGAATGGTTACAAGTAATTATAAAAATCAGTTACAGTATTATGTAGATTGATTAATCTTTCTCATTTAAAATCACAGTGTTATTCAGTCTGTATCAACTATCCATTAAGAACAAAATTAAAAACATATAATTAAAGATGACCTAATGAAATCTCAAAGAAATGTCAAGGTTGGGATAAACATGAAGAAATTCCTTTATATTGACAGACTCAGAGATGACTAGATGAGAAATAAGAGTGCAGTCCATACTAGACCAGTCCATACTTGTCTAGCAATTGAACCTGAGTTCAACTAGTGAAAGTGAAATTTAAAAATAGGGGCTATGAAGAACAGAAAACCAAACACCGCATGTTCCCACTCATAGGTGGGAACTGAACAATGAGATCACTTGGACTCGGGAAGGGGAACATCACACACCAGGGCCTATTACGGGGAGGGGGGAGGGGGGAGGGGGGAGGGATGGCATTGGGAGTTATACCTGATGTAAATGACGAGTTGATGGGTGCTGACGAGTTGATGGGTGCAGCACACCAACATGGCACAAGCATACATATGTAACAAACCTGCACGTTATGCACATGTACCCTAGAACTTAAAGTGTAATAATAATAATAAA
The DNA here is from genome assembly GCF_037993035.2 of Macaca fascicularis. Classification (NCBI taxonomy): domain Eukaryota; kingdom Metazoa; phylum Chordata; class Mammalia; order Primates; family Cercopithecidae; genus Macaca; species Macaca fascicularis. The sequence continues at coordinate 106,927,165 of NC_088379.1, forward strand.
AAAATAAGGGCTATGTGTAGCAAACACAAACACACTCACTAAAGAAAATGAAGAGAATAGTATCTTTTCAGTAGTATCTCTGGGTATAAAAGGAGAAAGTAAGCAGCAATTGCTCAGTAATTATTGATTACTGATACTGTCCTCTCTCATATAGAGAATGTGACCAACTGTTTTCTTCATTTAAGCCAAATTCTGTAGGAGCATTAGACAGACAAACATCCTTAGCTGTCCTTTTCAGATTACCACTCCTAGCTGTCTTTTTCAGATCACTGATAGGGCTATGGTGTGAAGTCAGACCTTATTACCAATCGGCCTCTGCCCTGGGGTGTCCTCAGTTACCTAGGAAAGAAATAATATGTATGCACAGATTTCCACACCCTCAAACTGAGTGGGAGGACTCTAGATAATGGAACTCAATTGCTTCAGTGTTAGAAAAAAGTATGTGCCGGGCGCGGTGGCTCACGCCTGTAATCCCAGCACTTTGGGAGGCCGAGGCGGGCGGATCACAAGGTCAGGAGATCGAGACCACGGTGAAACCCCGTCTCTACTAAAAATACAAAAAATTAGCCGGGCGCGGTTGTGGGCGCCTGTAGTCCCAGCTACTCGGGAGGCTGAGGCAGGAGAATGGCGTGAACCCGGGAGGCGGAGCTTGCAGTGAGCCGAGATCGCGCCACTGCACTCCAGCCTGGGCGACAGAGCGAGACTCCGTCTCAAAAAAAAAAAAAAAAAAAGAAAAGAAAAAAGTATGTTAGTGGATAACCCATGTACTGTGCAGAATATGCATTAAATATAGGATAAATTAATGGCTCATCTAAAAATTGAATAAAATTCCATTTCCACGGAATCAAAGGTTTTCATAAGTCAATGTAACACATAATAGGTATGAATTATCCATAAATGTGAATAAAGATTTCTTTCCAACCAATATTCCTTCAGGGCCTATGATATGCTAGGAATTGTGTTATATACTTGGGATTGCAACGTCCTTATAATTCAGGAACTCATTATTTAGTGTGAAAGACAATCCAGTAATCAAATAATTAGAGTACAGAAACTGTGCTATGACTCCTGCTTTTGAGGGCTATAAGCATCAAGTTTAATAATGGAAGTGCATGAAGCCCATACTACACTGAGATGGGAGGCAGGAGAGGATAAGGGGATCTGAGGAATGGCCTCTAAAGGAAATGACACCTAATCTGACAAAGAAGTGGAGGGAAATGTGTCCAGGCAAATGAAAAATCATGTGCAAAGTCTCCAAAACAATGGTAGGCCTGATGGAGAAGCAAATGGGGACTTAACAGAGAGGAAGCTTGGATTTCCCTATTTAAGCAAAGAAAAACACCAAGAGATTTTAATCAAAGGAATAATAAGCAGCGCTACTTCTACACAGCATGCCTCAGCTACTGAACTACCTCTAAATTGGTCTTCACATTAAATACCTGCCTAACACCCTTGAATTCATATAACATCTACAACCATATTCCAATTAATATTTCAAAATCCCATCTCTTATGAAGTAATTAATTGACTACACAAATATTTTCCGAAGGTCAAAATGTGTTTTGAAGAAAAAAATAACTTTGAGAACTGGGGTGAGAGTGGGCGGTCAAGATGAACAAAGGTATAGAAACAGGGCTACAGGGAAGCAGAGGGCATGTTATGGGAAAGCAAATAATTGAAGCACTATCTAAATGTAGTAAAATTTCAGTCTTGAAAAGCAGGACAAAGAATGATGAGACAGAAAGGGAGGTTAAATGTCTTTAATTTAATTTAGAAGCTAATGGGGAACTAAAGTATTGTAAATGGAAGAGTGAAAAGTTGCATGAGAAAATCTACTGCATCTGCAGAGAGTGTGCAGATGAAACTAGAACGAGGATAGCCTTAAATGTGGGGGCATCAGAAGCAGGTATTACAAATAGTCTCAAAGAACATGGAGCAAACTCCACTAATTTTATCTAATGACAAGATTAAAAAATCTGATATAACAGAAAATTTAAATGACAATTCTCCATTATAAAACATGCTTCATAAAAAAAAATCTTCATTACTTAACAGAATTTTGGGGAGGTTTTTAGTAATAATAATTACCCAGAATATAACTGTAGATGTGTAACAGATAATTCTAAAAGAAAATTTAACATATGTAAAAACATAATTAATTCTTTTCACTATTCAAATTCTCTGTCCCAGATCTTCATTTTAAAATTAACATATGCTATCTCTGGAAAATGCAATTTATACTACTAACTAAAGTGAACTCCAGACTGACAAAATTACTAAAAATGTTCAATAAATTGAGTCCAAGATGAGATGTGTATTGTGCAAGAATTTATAATCAGTTTATATACCAATATTTACTCCACTATTAATATTTACACTATTGATATTATTGTTAACTTGTATAAGAAGATGGTTTTTAAACTTTTAAAAACTTTTTAGTTGAAATAAATAATTTCCTCCTTTTCAGGGGTATATTTGATAGCCTGAGGTAAAATCAACATACCTAACCAACATACTGAGACCTCGTCTCTACAGAAATATTAAAAAATTAGCCAAGCATGGTGGTGTGTGCCTGTCGTTCCAGCTACTTGGGAGGTTGAAGCAACAGGATTACTTGAGTCCAGAAGTTCAGGGTTGCAGTGAGCTATGATTGTACCGCTGCATTCCAGCCTGGGGAACACAGAGAGATCCACTCTCTAAAAAACATAATAATAACAACAATAATAAAAATCAACATGGAGAAGAAGAAAAACTGATAAATTCTCATTAATTTTCAGCTAAAGCAAATGGAAAAGAGGTATTACTTCTTTTCTGCAAAAATACCTGTACTTAGTTAATTATCAGTGAAAGAAGTCTGAGAAAAGAAGGCAAAATTCTGTCACATCTCAGTGATTACATTCTTAAGCTGGTACATAGTGATTTGCAGGCCTTCAACAATTGCAAAGAGAATTCCGACCTCACAGTTTTTATGGTGCCATAGGACCACAATGCTGAAATCAACTTAAATACGTAAAACCGTCTTCCTCTAGAATAGTACCCTAAATATGTCAATATCACTATAAAAACCTACAACTTGGACAGTCAACAATACATAGAGTAACACTGTATTAACTGCTAATGAACTAAAGATAATAAAATTGCAACTTTATCTCACCTCTATACCTAGATAAACCTAAGGAAGATTCGCAGCCTATAACAATCCCTATAGCATATTATTTATACTTGCTGAAACACATTAGGCTGAATGTATTAGTCACATATACAAGTAACATATCTGAACCAAATGTCCAAGACTTCTGTGCACTCAAGATATCTTCCTTAAGATAATATGGGAAAAAAAGACAAAGGACAGTATCACAATTTGATGTCTATGCTGTGTTCCTGAAACTGGTCTTGGTATTTGATTATTTTATTCTTTTTACTAAGTTGGCTCATGGGACATCCTGCTAAATATCAGCTGCCCAAAGTTTATAAACTATTTGTTCAGCCCAGGAGAAAACTGCTATGAAAATTACAGAAGAGCAGATATAAAATTCATTTATCATGTCTAACTGTAACAACTTAGTCAGCACTTTTCATTTTTATTGTTATCTTTTAGCAATGTCATTCCCTGTCTTCAAAAATTTGTCAAGAAGATTGAGACCCACTGCTGTAAGATTACACAGCTGCCCTCCTCACCAACTCAGAATCCCTCTGCTTCTTCAATTCCCTCTTCTTTCATGCCTTTCTCTGAGTTTTAAACATACCACCTTCTCTACCAAAGCAAATCTTCCACTCGTTTTTCATGAAAGTGACTCACTGCCAACTCTAGTCCATTTTTATATCAATTATGCACCATATTTCTCTTTCATTTGCAGATTCTCCCTGTGGGCTGGCTCCTTTCTCTCTTCCTGCAAAATTTTTCAGGTATTCTCTGTGCTTAGGAAAGGGGGTGGGAGAAGACAAAAACAAAGATAAACCTTTTCCTTGCTCCTGCTCCCACCTCAACACAATACCTTTGTGATTGTTTCCTCTCCCATAAAAATGTCTTAAAAATGATGATTGCCCCAGCTGGCTCTAATTCCTCACTTCCTACCCACTACCTCATCTGCAAGTATACTTATTAAGCCATTTCTACTTCGCTTAAAGTGCTCTCCCAAAGACTAACATCTGTATTTGTCCACAAGCCCACTACTCCTTCCACTGCAAGCTAGAAACCTTGAGTCACCCAAGACATACCCTGTTATGTCACCCTACGCATGCAGGTTCTAAATATTTTAATTAGTTGATATTTCCACTGTTTGTCTCAAATATACCTCTTGGTGCCAGTATATTTGTTTGGGTGATTATTACTTCAACTTACAATATTGTGATACTTTCCTAACTGATCTATCCACCTTTGGATTTATCCATCGTCTAAGACAGGCTATAATAAATCTTGCCAGACTTAATTTTAACCACTCTTTATTTACAATTCAGACCATAATTCACCATATACCCTCATGGAATAATCATCCTTCCAGAAGCCTAGCAACAATCATGCCACTGTCCTCCTCAAAATATTCACTCAATCCTCGTTAGCTCCACATTCGCAAGTGAATGAAATGCAACCTTCTTAGTTCATTACACAAGGCTTTGAACTCTATGGCCCCCAAACCATCTTTTTAAATCTAATTCTCTCTGACTTATATTCTAGAATACAAGTAAACAATATTAAATTGTTATACCCATCCACGAAAATAGGGATAGAATTCTATTTGGTTTTGTCTTCTCTTACAATGCACAGAAATTAACATAAGCTCCATACAAACAAGGAACTCGTGTGAGTGTATGTGTGTGTGTGTGTGTGTGTGTGTGTGTGTGTGTGTTTGTGTTTTAACTGCTATATATCCCCAGAACCTGGAAAACTTCTTGGTATTAACAGGCACTCATTAAATATTTGTTGGAAAATTTTGTTTCATAGCTGTGAAACACAAAGTACACTGCTGGCATCAAGCACCTCAACATGAACATCATGAAGAAGACAACATACAAGTATTTATAAGGTAAGTGTCCAAATATGGCAGTACTACAGAAATGCAACATCAGTAGAAGTCAGGCCTTTACTTTACCAGTCTCTCTAAGTTACTCATTGGTTTTTCCAGGAACATGTGAACATTTCATAAAATTTTGGTTAGCCCATGGTAATCTCGGTGGCATAGAGTTGGCTGCTGAGGATTTCATTAAATGTTAGAAGGAGTTCCTACAAATGGAATTAAGGGCACATAACGTGTGAGATGGTAATGAAAAATACATTTCACATACTTCAAAGGATGCTTCACTGCAAACAAGATCTTTGAGGAATACTGCATAAAGACAGTAATTTGCAAGAGGCAAAAATTGTTTTAAAAGGTTCTGAGTTTGTAGTATTTTTACTACATAACATCTGTGTCTTTTAAAGTGGCTATAGCTACTGCATAAAAAGGAAGTATCAGTGAGATCCATGACAGGTCATTCATATGTGTGCATAGTATCTTCACAACCAATAAAAACTTTATCATTTGTTGTAAATATGTGTCTCAATCTATTGCTCTATCAAAAGGCATACAGGGATGTTCAATGTCAGGTACTAGATAAGTTTGTTCAAACTAAGGTTCCTTCCACCTCCCAGATTCAAAGGAAAGGACAGCTCACTGCATAATACCGTACGTTCCTAAAAATATGTTTAAAGACACAAAACAATTGCCTACCAATTATTTGAGATGTACTATGCTGCAAGAAATTAGATACCAAAAGTGGTTTGCAAGTAGACAGTCTTGGTCTATTAAATGGTTATAATTAAAGTACATCTTCTAGAAATGATACATCTGCATATTGGCAAAAAGGGTCCATCCAACTTCCTTTATACTTGCTTTCTTTAATCTGAATGGTTTTAATTTCTTAATTTACAGGTGGGATAGTGAAGTCCTTGATACATAAGGCTTAACAATTCAATAAGAGTCATTTTTAATTATGGTATCTTTTACATTCCAAAAAATCATTGCCTAAAAGTCCTTTTTGCACATTTGAACCCCAAAGTAGATTAAATACAGTGTGACTTTATGAATTTTTAAGAATTGTTCCATAAACTACATGTAAAAATCAATTCTAATAATTTTTAGTTAGACCTCTGTTATATATATTTGAGACAGGGTCTTGCTATATCACCCAAGGGTAGAGTACAGATTCAAACTCCTGGGCTCAAGCAATCCTCCCACCTCAGCCAGCCACTTCACCTATGTTCACTTCCTCCCTCTCCTCAAGGTCTCTCAGAGAGTTCACATCACACACAGAAACTATTCTGCAAATAACAGCACTCCCACCTATCTTCTCAAATCTTCTGGATTTCTCTTTACAGGATCCTACATGTTTTCCAAAACTTGATAATTAAAAACGCAGCTTTCAGTCAACAATAAACTCATGACACATAATAACAATTTATGCATTTAGCTAGTAAGTTATATCTTATCTAGCTAAAATCCTTTCAGTAATTCTTTCTATTCAACCAATAAGAACTGATTGGTGCCAACCATCACTGTTAAGTGCTAGTTATCCATTTTCCCAACTGCATACCACCAGTTACAAGCAGAAGCTAATACTGACTGTAAGTGTAAACATGATATTTCTCTTTAATCTTCTAATCAGAGAAAGCAAACATAAATTTAAAAGGCAGTGGGCATTAGGAATTGCTTTCTCATGGGTAAGCCAGTAGACTAAGAATAAAGCACAAATGAAAAAGCACTAATTAAGGAGAAAAATTTTTAACTTATGGCTTACTTATCCGTCACATAAACTGCTTTGTAATTCTGTCCCGAATTTGTCTCTTTAGGGGAAGGAAGAGGTTCCTGCCCCTTCCCCTCCCATCTTTAGGAATCATTCCTCTTCCTGTTCCTACATGAGTCAGCACCACCAGACGTGGACAGCTTCCTGCTGTTTATTAAGAGGGAGGGTCTCCCCATAAACTAATATAGTGAAGATAAACTACACACAAGGGTAAAAGATGGGCCCAAAAATGTGGTGGACAGAATTAAACACACACAAAACACAAACAACAAAACTGCTGTTGGTGAATAAATGTCTATGTTGCTCACTGATACAACTTACCTTTTTAAAACAAAATTTAAAATATAACATTTTAACTACTTAGTCATTTGTAATCATTATACTATAACGAGATAATGATTAATTTAATTCACTTAATAGTTAGGAATAATGAAATATTCTTTATTATTACTTAGGCCTAATTTGCTTCAAAGGGCTTCCCTTACACCCCGCCACTCCTCACACCTCAAGGTTAGGTTAGTAATCTTGCCATTTGTGGATACCTCACTCACCACCCTTAGCTGATAATATGATTACATGAAACTGTTTCTAGGTTTATCTCCTCCACTATACAACATCTACTTCTATCATCCTAGTTAGAGCACTTAATACTACATACCACTTATTGAATGTCTTCAATATACTTGGCCTACTACATTCATTATCTCGTTTATCCCATAACTACCTTATGAAGTACTACTAGCTCCATTTTATATTTAAAGACATTCCTTAGAATTATAAATAATTATAAGAATTATGAGTACGTGGCAGTCAGAATTTAAACCCAATTCTGTTAACCCCCAAAGCCTGGATAAATTCCAGAGATATAATGCCTCATTCTATAATATACAAGATATGTAGGACAATAAGGCAATCATATCAAGATTCACTTATCTATTCAACAGAAATTCATCCAAGAAAAGTATGTTTTCAGCGTTACTGACCATTAGCATGCTTCGCTTTAGTACTGATCTTTCTCTTTTTTTTTTTTTTTTTTTTTTTTGAGACGGAGTCTGGCTCTGTCGCCCAGGCTGGAGTGCAGTGGCGCGATCTCGGCTCACTGCAAGCTCCGCCTCCCGGGTTCACGCCATTCTCCTGCCTCAGCCTCCCGAGTAGCTGGGACTACAGGCGCCCACAACCGCGCCCGGCTAATTTTTTGTATTTTTAGTAGAGACGGGGTTTACACCGTGGTCTCGATCTCCTGACCTTGTGATCCGCCCGCCTCGGCCTCCCAAAGTGCTGGGATTACAGGCGTGAGCCACCGCGCCCGGCCTGATCTTTCTCTTATGCTCAGAGAAGTAGCACACAAAATTATATAGTCAGATGACCCGGGTTCCAATTTCAGTTCCTCCACTTACTTCTCCGTGCTGCAGTCTCCTCACATGCAAAATGTGGACAATAATGTTATCTACCTCATGAGATTAAATGCATTAATATCTACAAAGTACTTGAAACGGTGCCTGGCACAGAGTAAGGAAGTGTTTATTAAACAAAAACTCTGTGGGTAGACTATATCAAACCTGCTAAATGGAGAACTCTGTTTATACACATGCACTTTATTTATGGAGAAGTAACTTGTAACCCAAATACTTTTAAATTTTCCCTTAGGGTAAGGGAGTTAGCTGAAAGGGGACAAACAAGGAGCAAACTATTTCCAGGTAGGAATGAAAAGCTAAAAACTAAAACAGGAAGGGAGCAGAAGAGAAACTAAATTGGCTTCAGACCTCCAAAAGAACATTCTCCAGATTGACTTTTGGTCATCTGAAGTACTGTAAGACCTTCAGATCATCCTGAGTCCAAAGGAGGAGAATTTTATAAATTTTGATTACTGATCCTCTAATTTATGACTTAATAGATGTGTTATATATATTAATTGTTTTGAGAATATAAACTGGTATGTGTTTCTAAGTCAAGAATCTTTTCATAACTTCCCAATACCTGTACCAAATGGTTTCTATTACTCTTAAAGAAGTAACACATTTTTCATTCTGAGATTCTATTTTTAATAAAAGAAAATAATTAAAATCACTTTTTTTTTCTTTGAGATGGAGTCTTGCTCTGTTACCAGGCTGGACAGAGTGCCTATGCAGCCTGGGTGACGGAGTGATCATGCAGTGGCGCGATCTCGGCTCACTGCAACCTCCGCCTCCCGCGTTCAAGTGATTCCCCTGCCTCAGCCTCCCGAGTACCTGGGACTACAAGCACACGCCACCATGCTCGGCTAATTTTTGCATTATTATTAGAGACGGGGCTTCACCAAATTGGCCAGGCTCGGCTCGAACTCCTGACCTTGTGATCTGCCCACCTAGGCCTCCTAAAGTGCTGGGATTACATGCGTGAGCCACCACACCTGGCCTTTAAAATTACATATTTTATGAAGACAGTTTACATTTAAGAAACTGAATCCCAAGCATGAGTAGTTTTATTTCTCCACTTTTCAAAAATAAGTTTCAATATACATAAATCCTCTAAGGTCAGAATGAACGAAAGAGTAGAATAAAAGAACTATTTAAGCAAAAATGGCCAAGGGTGACACCTCCTCTACAGAACTAAAATAAAACCGTCAACACTGCAAATAAAAATAAAATGATGAAATAAGAAAACATCTTGGGCCAAGAAGCAATAGCAATTGGCTATATCTAACTTAAACTTTAAAATTGATTTAAGTAACAAAAAAAAAAAAGGCCCCTGGGAAAAAAAAAATATTTATACAAAGAAATTGCAGAATAACTCTTTAAACGGCACAGAGTAGATTAAAGGTTGGCCAGGCATGGTGGCTCATGACTGTAATCCCAGCACTTTGGGCGACCAAGGCGGGTGATCACCTGAGGTCAGGAGTTCAAGACCAGCCCGGCCAACATGGTGAAGCCCCGTCTCTACACAAATACCAACAATTGCTGGACATGATGGCGGGTGCCTGTAATCCCAGCTACTCGGGAAGCTGAGGCGGAAGAATCGCTTGAACCCAGGAGGCGGAGGTTATAGTGAGCCGAGATCGCGAGATTGCGCCACTGCACGCCAGCGTAGGCGACAGAGCAAGACTCTGTCTCAAAAATAAATACATAAAGAAGAACATAACATAGATGAGAAAATATGTTCACGTCTCAAATTATTTTGTCTTTACTCAATTAGTATTGAAGGCTATTTCAGCTGTTAACTGGCTACAACATCCAAAATTAACAAATCTTCAATTATTTTATTTCAATTAATCAGATCAAAGATCTGTGAATTATTTAGTAATATAGGGCAAACATATTCTGTACAGAAAATACTAAACCCACACTACATTCTGATTTCACAATTTCTTCTTCAACATGAGATTCTTCCAGAGTTCACAAATACTCCCCTTCTTTTTAACAAAAATCTTTTCTTCTATGTACCGTATTATGGTATGAAAATCATGGATTACATATTTTTTTCATTTCTGTAGGAAAAAAAAAAAAGACATGTTGTCCACATTAGTAAAATCTTTGGGAGTTTATTCTGCCTTTAAAGAAAGCCTTCCTTCCCACAAATCTAGTATACGTAACTCATTTAATGTTTAATTTCATAAATAGCAATAATCAAGCTAAAGTGAAATTACATTTAGATCAATACAAACCTAACAGGTGCCTTCTTATAATCCAAGACACTTTAAGCAATAAAACAATTCATATGAGATAAACTGTGTGAATAATAGCATTGAAAGCCTTTAATAAGCAATAATTGATGTATTTTTTATTAATCACAAAATGTTCAAAAGTTCAAAAATGAAACTGAATCATTTTCAGTGACTGGGCTCCACAAGTTAATTATTTAACATGGCTGAAAGTCTTTCACTCACCCTACTTCCTCATTAGCCTCATTATTTCCTCATAAACCTCATACTTAACGGTATATATTCTGGCCACGAAGAACATCTTTCTGATCTCTAAACTCTCTGCAGCCCTGACACCAAGCTTCTGCAGTGACTATTCCTTTACTTTCACATCCCTTCTCTCGCTAACTTATTTCGTTAACTGCCACCCATATCTCAGGTCCTGGTTCACTTGTCACTTCTCATAAAGCACCTTCACTGATCCTCAGGGCTGCAGGTAAGCACCTTTCCTATATACTCTCACAGTACTATGTTCTTATCTGTAATCGCCTATAGAAAGTTATACCTTCTTTCATGTCAAATCCTTAAGAAACAGTTGCCAGTATTATAACCTTGTCCCACCCATGTTCCTTGAGAGCACTGCATAAAAGATGTCAAGCTAGGAAAATTAAACTACTACCTAACAGAAATCATTCCCCATTGTTTTCAAATACACAAGGCTTATCTGAGAAAAACAACAAATAACTTCAACATACTTGCACTTTTAACATTACTGAAGATAAAACTAAAGAATCAAGGTCATTCTCATATTTATCGAAAACTTAACAAAGGTCACATTTGCTTCATTTCTTCAGACCAAACACTCAAAATTATAAAATACTAAGCAAATGATAGTCTACCTATTCCTCTATTTGTTTTAATTGCTTTTCAATCTTCTTGGCTGAAAGCTTGTTATGTGCAAGGTCACATTTACATCTTTTTTGTTTGTTTTGGGGTGGTGATTTTTTTTGCTTTTTGTTTTCTGTGTGTGTTTTCTTTGTTTTTTGTTTGTTTGTGTTTTTTTTTTGTTTTTTTGAGACAGGGTCCAGCTCTGTTGCCCAGACTGGAGTACTGTGGAAATCACAGTTCACTGCAGCCTGGAACTCGAGAGCCCAAGAAATTCTCCTGCCTCAGCCTCCCGCATAGCTGAGACTAAAGGTACACCACCATGCCCAGCTAATTTTTCTAATTTTTTTGTACAGATAAGATTTGACTATGTTGCCCAGGCTGGTCCCGAACTCCTGGCATCAAGCAATCCTCCTGCCTCAGCTTCCCAAAGCACTAGGATTACAGGTTTGAATCACCACTCCTGGCCTCATCAAGGTTTTGTATCAAGATTGCAGAAACCTGCCCATATTAAGCAATGAAGGAAACAAAAAACACCTTTAGAAAAGGGCCCCCTCTGAAACGTCTGACCTGAAGCCTCTAGAACAAAACCAAATTAATATGAGAAGTAATTTGTGTCAAGTGGGTGTCTCTAATTCACAGACTCTGAAAGCATAGGTATCAACTATTTAAAAAAACTATACTAATTATTGTTTTCTGAAAATTAAACAGTTTGAAATAGTTTCAGTCTTTAGTTCAAATTCCTCTTATGCCTTCTCAAAGTTTTACACTAGATGTTTTTCATAATTTATTTTCCATTTTTTCTTACTAGCTTCCCCCCGCCTACCCACCATTTGTAAGGCGTTTGTTTACATGGTACTTCCACATACATTATCACCCAATTCATTTCTTCACTGATCCCAGCATGCATTCATGTACCATGTATTTATCAGACATCCACCATGTACAGGAAACAGGGTTTGCCCTTGCAGGTTTATCATATTAAAATAAAATATGTTGTTTAAACAGTTTTAGATGTAGAGGAAAAATACTGAATGGTAAGTACAGAGCTCCCATTTACCCCTTTACCTCCCACACAGTTTCCCCTATTATTAACATCTTGCATTAGTATGGTATATTTGTTGAAATTGCTGAGCCAGCATTGATACGTTATTATTAACTAAAGCCCACGGTTTATATTGAGGTTCATTCTTTGTGTTATACATTCTACGGATTTCAACAAATGTACAATGACATCTATCCAGCATTATGGTATGATACAGGATATTTTCAGGTCCTAAAAGTTCCCTGTGCTCCACTTATTCATCCCTCTTGCTCCCCAGATCTACCCACTTGCCCTGGGATTCACTGGCCTTTTCACTGTCACCATATTTTTGCCTTTTCCATAATATCACATAGATGGAATCATACACAGCCTTTTCAAATTCACTTCTTTCATTTAGCAACTGACATCTAAGTTTTCTCCATTTCTATGTGGCTTGATACTTCATTTCTTTATATCTCTGAATAATACCTCATCATATGGATGTACGACAGTTTATCTATCCATTCACTTATTGAAAGACATCTTGGTTATTTGGAAATTAAAAATAAAGCTGCTGTGGACATTTGTGCATGGGTTTTTGTGTAAACCTACATTTCCAATTCATTTAGGTAAATATCAAAAAATGCATTTTTAAAATTTAATAACAAAGTTAACACTTGACTTGTTTAAATGTCCTAATTTGACAGAAATTGCTTTTCTATTTGCATTTACTTATGAATATTTAGATAACATGGTATGCAAAAGCTTCCAATGGTTCTTGTCTCCACAGAGGTCCATCTTGCATATTCAACTCACGCATTGCCTGCAATTCCTGTTAGACAAAAATATCAGCCATTATTTCTCTAAATGTACATAGCCTGGCAAAAATGCTCACCAAAATTTAAATCAATCTATAAATGTACATTGGCTTTTTCATTTTCCAGGGACAAACCTATGCCAAATCAAGTCAACAATATTTATTAAGTACCTACTATGGAAAAATCACAGACCCTGTCGGCTGCAAACAGGGTTTTTTACTTTGTCAGTGGTCTAAGAGTGTTCAGAATTCTGTCTATACCAGTGATTCACAATGTTCTTCAGGAGAAATTTCCATGAAAACGAAAGCAGTAAGTCATAACACTAAGATAGTGACTATATTATAGTCTTATAAATCCCCTTCCTAATCTTGCTAGGATCAGTCCTGATTTTTCTTAAAACCTACATAAAACCAGATATTTTTCCCCAGTTCACAACGTTGAATCTAGCATATAAAACTCCATTTGCTTTATATAGAGAAAGGGTCACTTCTTAATTCTGGCAACAAACATAAAAAACGAAATTTTAAAAGCCATTAGTACAAAAAAAAAAATTAAGAAGAGTTATTTTAACTATGACTTTCAAATTCAATGTTATGAAATAAACTTAACACTGCAGTTACTTTGCCATATTCAGTTTCTTAATTATAAGCTTATAATGAGGTAAGCATGTCTTTAAAACATATTCAATATTATTTAAAGATTGCTTAAGTCTACCTGTCACTGGTCAGTCCTCTGCTATTGCCCCATTACCCCAAATTTTGCCCCTCCCTAACCCTCAGAATTAGGTCCATTAACTTCCCCAAAGATACCTGATCCCCTCCTCATCACTCCCTCTACCACCTTCCCACGTGCAGTGGCTTAGAAATAGCTGCTGCTCAGAAACAGACCTCTCCATATTGACCTTGGAGCTCTTAAACTGTGTTTCCTGAGACTCTTGCTCTGCTATGAAGCAGACTGTTGATACCACAGAGGGGGAATATTAGCTTCATTGCGTCCTGAAAAGCAACTGAACATGAAGGCCAACCCAGACCTACCCACAATTCTGAGGTGTGTTGGCAATGTTATATATAGGTAGGGTGTGCGTGGGCAGCCCCAGCTTATGTCTGTTACAACTTTCATCTTCAAAGCATCCTGATTTAGACAATAAATTAGAAGTTCACCCTGGTCATAAGCACCCCTTCATTCCACACATTCACTTTACATTTTCCCTACCCCGCTGCCATCCCTTTAAACAATCACCCCCATGGACCCCCTTTGCGCCACTGGCTATCAAAGCTTTCTGAGCTTTAACTACAAGTATTCTGTAGCCACTACTTTTCATACACACTATATTCTATGCAGGCCCATTTTTAAATATGACAGATTTCTTTTATGAAAACCAAGCAATTTCCCAATAAAGCCTTTCTCTTCCAAACTAAAAAATATAATTAAAATGTCTTGCATCAGACTTAGAAGCATAAAATTAGCAAAAATAAATCACAAACCAATCACCTTCTCACTGAAAAAAGTTAGTACAATGTTCTAAAATCAAAAATAGCAATTGTTACAGGATTAATAGTAAAGATGAAGCTCTATAATTCAAAAATAAAGAGTAGCCACACACAGAATTCAATTACATTTTACAAATGGCAAGGTAAAAAAAAAAAAAAAGTGTGATCCAAGAGCAGCAAATGGATGAGTAACAGTAAGGCAGAGGTTCAAGGTGAGAAATGAGTTTGGGGTAGCTTAATTAAGGATGTAAGGAAGGATATTTAGAAAGCAGAATAAAGTAACAGGCAAGAGAAAGGCTGCAGGAGGTCCTAGAGGGGTAGAAGCAGAGTAAGAGCCAGTAAGCAGCTGACCAACATCAGATACCTGACTCTGCTGTGCTTGTGGGGCAGCCAATGATCGATGAGAATTTCCGTTAGTAAAGAGTGGGAAAAAGCATTCCCATGACTCATCCGCATGGGATAATTGCTAAATGGTTAATGCTGTATATAACGGCGTATTTTGTATCAGAATAAGTATAGCCCTCCAAAAGATAACTTGCAGAGTCATTCACCAGCTTCAACTGAGCAGCCTGATTGAAACCAGCTGAGCCAATGACATCACCACAGGCTTTTTACTATAAAAAGGGCAAGCTCTGTGAGGTCAGGAAGCAGAACTAAGCTCCGTGAACAGAAGCCAAGCTGAAAGAGGAAAGAGCCAAGAGAAGTTCAGAGAACAGACTCATTCCAAGAAGAAGCTAGAATGAGCAATTTACTCAGAGAAGGCTGCAGAAGAAAAAGGCACAGAATGGCAATCTTCCTTTAAGAATAAGGGGCTGCTGTTCTCCCTAAAGAAGTAAGTTATCTAAAGTGAAGTTTCAAAGGAGAAACTGACTGAAGCACTTCACATTTTCAGTTCCTGGAACTAAAATCAACTGTAACATCATCATGGTAGTAATATTCTTGTAGTCTTTTCCCTCAATGTATATTAACTGAGCACTTACTATGGACCAGGCACTATAGTAAGAAATGAGAATACATTCGTGAATAAAATGGACAAAAGTCACTGCCCTCTTAGAGCATATATTCTTGGAATGTAAAGCACTAAACAGACAAATGTACGGCATGTCAAATAAGCATTAGAGAGAAAATTAAGAAGAAACAGTAGCTGGACTGAGAATAGTGATATTTGAGGAGGTGGGGAGATAAGCCATGTGGTTATCTGGGAGAAAAGCAAACAGAGGTAATAGCAAATATAAAAACCTTGAGCTGTGAATCTGTTTTCTTTTTTAAATAAATATCAAGAAGGCCACTGTTACTGGTCAGAAAGAACAAGGAAAAGCAAGAGTCTGAGTGTGGACAAGTTAATTTAGACAGGCAAGTGAAAGTGTTAAGCAGGTATTTGTATATATGAGACTAGAGGCACTGAGGAAAGATCCAAACTGTAAATAAAAAACTGGAAACGAACCGGGTGCGGTGGCTCACGCCTGTAATCCCAGCACTGTAGGAGGCTGAGGCGGGTGGACCACCTGAGGTCAGGAGTTCAGGACCAACCTGGCCAACATGGCGAAGTCCCATCTCTACTAAAAATACAAAAATTAGCCAGGCGTGGTGGCATGGACCTGTAGTTCCAGCTACTTGGGAGGCTGAAGCTGGAGAATCACTTGAACCCAGGAGGCGGAGGTTGCAGTGAGTCAAGATCACCTCACTGCACTCCAGCCTAGGTGACAGAGCCAGACTCCGTCTCAAAAAAAAAAAAAAAAAAAAAAAAAACTGGAAACCATCAGTGTCATACATGAAAGAAGAATGCTTGAGCTCACTCCACAAGTGCATTATATAGAAAAGAGAAGGGGGCACCCCAATGGTTAAATGGTTAGAGGATGAAGAAATGAAGAAATAGGGGGGAAAAAAATGACTGAGAGTGAACAGCCTATGATGCAGGAGGAGAACCAAGGGCATGTGATGTCCAAGTACTCCAGCGAAGAATGTGTTCCGGGAGAGACAGTGTGATCAGTTGTGTTAAATGCTATGCCAAGTCAAATCAGATGAGCCTGCTATTAGACTTGACAACACTGAAGTTATTGGAGACTTTGACAAAAGCAGGCTCTGAAGCAGTGGAGGAGGAAAAGCTTTGGAGAGGGTTCAAGGAAGAACAGGAGAAGAGCAATTTGAGACAGTGAACGCAGATAACTCTTTTGGAGAGTTCTGATCTGAAGAGAAGTGCAGCAGTAGCTGGATAAGAACAAGGGCTCATGAGAAGGTTTATTATTTCAAGACAGTAAAAACTATGGCATCTTCTGCTAATGAGTATGATCCAACAAACAGTAGAAAATGCTGATGCAGAAAAGAGGACTTGCTGGGGCAATGCTCTTAAATAGGTAAGGGGGTGAGAGCCAGTAAAGAAGCCTTGGTTCTTCTTTGGTTTAAGTGAAATTTAATGTGTATGGATTACAGTATAATGTGATTTGTATAAAAAAAAATATAATTGAGTTGGCTATGAATGAAAATGTATCAAAAAATTTGCCACAACTTTCTGAAATTTTTAAGTTATTTAGGTTATGATACAGATGGTTTTTAAGTAAATCAAATGTAATGAGAAAGTGGTTAAACATTCAGCATGCAACGCAAGTAAGTCAATCAAATGTAATAAGAAAGTAGTTAAACAGCATCCAACTCAAGTAAGAAAACAAACTAGGTTCTTCCATAATTTCACTTTAATTTTACATAGTGAAAAAAGCATCCTCCCTAAATTAATCAAAATGCTTGTCTACATATAACAAAGACAGACTTGCTAGTTACTGAGGATCTTTCTTCCTGTACTAGTTCCCAAATGACAAACCTGGGGAGGAAAACAGAAGAATTTGCATTCAACATACATTCAGTTAGACCTCAGAGGGCCTATAAGTGCACATTCATGGAGCCTTCCATATCTACAAAAATTGATATTTGATATCCCTCCACCCCAGACCTTTTCCTGGGAAAAGCTAGTCCAGAGAATGAGAACACGTTATCTTCTCATTTATGGCAAGTTTGAAAGTGACTTACAGTTATTCTATATGAGCTTAGATAATCCACTACCAAAATCATTTTAAATCTGGCTTAACTGCTAAGGCCAATTTTGAGGAGAAGTGTTTTTAACAGTCTTGATAACCACTTCACACCCACCTAGCAGCCCCTGCAGCCAAGAGCTAAGTGGCAACAGAAAAAAAACTACAGTTTTTCTATCCTATCTATGAAAACCAGAAGAATGACAAAGGAGATTAGATGAGTGAAATGTGATGGACAGACCTCACTAGAATTCATGTTAGATACAGGTCCAGACCTCTTCCCAGAAGACTGCTTTAAGCTAGTAAGACATGGACAATCAGGTCCCGAATTCCCAGTGGCCTGTTTTAAATGACAGTGCAGTCAGCATATTTCTTGGATCTGACCAATCTCAGGGCTTCTAGTCCTGCCTTCCTGTGTCAAGGTAGTGTCTGACTCACACTCATTCTGCATTCTTCCCCATTTCTTCCTTGGTCTATTAACTTGTTGATTTTGCAACCCAAATAATACTATTGTCAATAGATGTCCAAAGACTGGGGTAGAATTAACTTAACATAATGCATGTGGGTGCTTTAACACCTAGCAAGCTTCCCTTCCTGAGGCTGCTGAGATGCAGGAAGTAAAGCAAGGCTCCCACCCACCTCACACCACAGAAACATGGCTGATTTACACAGAGGAAAACCTGTTTCCGGGGCGGTCCACAACACATTTAGCATGGACGTTTAAAACAGCTCATCCAACTCTAATTTGAAATCTAACTTTGATAAAATAAGCAGTCATTTTAAGTGAATGCCTTTCCTTTCTATCTATCCTTCACTTATCTGGGTCAAGCATTATCTGGTTCAAATGTATTAAATAATAAGAGTTAATTATTTTTATTATACTTTAAGTTCTAGGGTACCTGTGTACAACGTGCAGGTTTGTTACATATGTATACATGTGCCATGTTGGTGTGGTGCGCCCATTAATTCGTCATTTACATTAGGTTAATTTTACAGGTTCACATAACACAATTAACACATTCTCAAAGCTCTTTCTTTGTGCTTTAAAAATGTAAAACAAAACAAAAAACCCTTGAAAATCAAAATCTGCACTACTCAGTTTTCTCACAAATTATTAGTATTACCACTTGACAGGAAAATAATAATTTACAGGAAAGCGTCAAATTTCAAAAAGATGGTTTTCAAACACTTGGTTTTAACATGTAGCTGGTTAACAACATAGGTTCAGATTAAAGTAAGTATCTACCCCTAATGTGGCAAATAATTTTGTGACTTGAAATAGCAAAACATCTAAGCCTTGGTATCAATATTCTCTGTAAAAAGACAGCATTGTCTAGCATGGCTCATATTGTTGCTTTTGGCTATAATGTTCTTTGATTTCCTTCTACACAATGTTATAAATCATTAGTCTCTCAGGTTAGTAAAATTTTACTCAACATAGACTGGTATTATTTTAAATTAGCAATAAAAAAGGTAAATAAGTCAGGTGCAATACAAGTAAATGAATAAAATAAGAGTATTTTAGTCAGAAAAATCAGTGCTTGCAGGGAAAAATACATTTCTTTTAAGTAATGTGGCAAACCACTCTTAAGACTGCTGCCGGGCTCCACTTCCTCCTTCCCTGGGAACTGTCAGCACTCTGGCATGTACACAACCATTCTGCAACCCAACCTACAGTTGATTGATTTGGAGGGTACACACCAAATCCATGTAAAGACAATCAGATTTTCTCTCCCTGCAAGATGCCATTGTTATCTGATAACTCCAGGTTGGGTACAACTAATAACTAAGTCATGGTATGACTCTGAAGAACCCAGCACTACTGCTTCCAAAGCAGTTCTTAGTCCCTACGGCCACCCTGGTTTCTTCCTACTCTTTGCAAGACTGATGTTTCAGTTACTCCCAGGATTCCTTAAATCCTAAAAGTTTGCATTTAAATTAATTAAAACTAAATAAAATGTAAAATCCAGTCTTGTAGCTGAACTAGACATATTTCAAGTGCTAAATAGTCCCATATGACTATTGACTACCATGCTGGATAGCTCGGATTCTCTAAACATTTTCCTCATCACAGAAAGTTCTACTGGACAATGATCCCCCAGAACCTTCTAATAAATTTCCTCTTTTCTTAAACTGCTAGGATCAGGGTTTGTTTTATGTGTCTTTGTTTTTTGTTTGCTTTATATTTGTATCCGTAAGCGTAATCAGGAAGTATAATGGTAACTTTTTGAAAATCTTGTATAGGATTTCTGGGCAATTTCAAGGGTTTCAAGTCTTGGAGTTAATGTTACTTCAAAACTTAAAAGTTTACTCACAGGACTCCTGGACACCTCCTGGGTCACAGAATCATGGAATTTAAGAGCTTGGAAAACCTTAGGATATATCTAATGCAATATCCTGGGTATTTTTACACACAAGACATTAACACTCACAAAGCTTGTAACTTGCTTTTGTTTCTGAATAGTACTTAAATTTGGCTTAACAGATTATTTAACACAAGATAAACAATATACCAACTAAAAATGTAATATAAAACATAACTCTGCAAATCTCATGATTACACAAGTAACAAAGAATGAAGTTTAAATATTTATTTACTCACCAAGCTGTTACTACACCAACTCCTTCCTACTCCTCCCCCCCATGTCTTTTCCCCCCACTTATTTATTTTGTAAGGTGCATTTGCCATGGTTACCATTGTTTTCAATGTCATAGTTACCCATATCTAAAAGGCACAGAAAACATTCTGTACTTTCTAATCTGGGAGCAACTACATTTTTTTGTTTTAATTTTTATTTTTCACTAGAACCTTTATGTTCAAATCTTCCACATGATTAGTCATCTGTACAGATTGGAATCTGGATAGCTGAAGATGTTTTTATTCAGTTGCTTTTAAATAAATAGTAACCAAACATCATTTAAAATATGGGGATTAAAATGTCATACTTATTCATCAATAGATGTCAACTTGCTAAAGCAAGTTCTTTTGGCATCTTCTGAAGAAACGTATTGTTTCTAACAACAGCAAGAAAACCACACAAACACAAACCCAAATACTGATGGGAGACAAGGATTCTAACCCTCTACCTGTACTATTGTTTCACACCTCACTGCACTAAAATCTACAACGTCCCACAGCACAGAGATTTTACAGGTTTCTTTCAGGTAAATATAGAATTCAAAATTCATGCAATATTTTGACATAAAGGATTATGTGTAAATAATTATTATATTTCATTTGCTTTCCTTTAATCATATCTTATGAAGTAGTAGAAAGGAGATTATGGCCTCCCAACCATCCTTTCCATTAAAGATAAATTGCTTATACTTTCCCTGCTAAATAGATTTACATCTAATTTGACTAATCTGTAAATAAATGGAGTACAAGATTTATAACCCCTGCACATATCAAATCACTTAAGATCCGGTTTTTGTATGGCTTAAAGAGTTCCCCCTTCTTATATCACATCACACAAACCAGATCCCGTCATGTGAAACAATGATATACATTTCATTTCGAAGAATTAATTGACACTAATTCGTTTCCCTTCCCTTTCAAATGCCTGTGTGTGTGTGTGTGTGTGTGTGTTTTGTAATACATATGGATGTTGGCTACTCCCGTCTCAGAGAAACACCTCTCCCAAAAGGGTCAAGGATGACCCACAAAGTCAACAAGGGGAGTTCTTGAACTTATCAATGCCCGCTGCTATGAATCATGCCATTAATCAATACGAGTGTGAATCATCACAAAGCCGGTCCAGGGAACACAGACCAAGATTTTGCAGTCGTTCAACAAAAGTTTTGGCTGATAATTTACACAATGAAAACAAAAAGGCAAAAACCGCATAAACTCCTACACCTAAGTTGCATTGCAAAAGCACATATACTTTAGAGCAGTGGTCCCTAACTGTTTTGGTGCCAGGGACCGGATTCGTGGAAGACAATTTTTTCACATACCAGGCAGGGGTGGACGGATGGTTTCAGGATGAAACTGTTTCACCTCAGATCATCAGGCCTTAGTTAGATTATCATAAGAAGCATCCAACTTAGGTCCCTCACATGTGCAGTTCACAATAGGGTTTGTTCTCCTATGAGAATGTAATGCCACTGCTGATCTGACAAAAGGCAGAGGAGCTCAGGCAGTAATGCTCTCTGGCCCACCACTCACCTCCTGTGTGGCCAGGTTCCTAACAGGCCACAGACTGCTACAGGTCAGAGGCCCAGGGGACCCCCTGCTTTAGAGAAAATATGCTAAAGTCAATATATGTATGTTAAGGCAAATAAACACAAATGCCAACCACAATCTTGGGTGGCTTTTGTTAAGACACCTGACTCCTTTAAAATACTTGCATATACTATGGAAAGGATTACAAATTATTTAGGTCATAAAGTTTTGCACCTGGAAACATCTACTTCACTGAAAAGTTACCAAGAAGGTAGAAAAATCCTGGAATCTCACAAATGGAAGTTATGAAGTTAATTATGTTAATACAATTCAAACAACTAATTAAAAAACAAAAACTGTCTTGCACACTTTAAGGGGCTCTGTAACCAAACTCATAGCATCTGCTACCCTTCATTTCAAAATGGAACTCAAAATACTCTCACAGGCCACTGTGTCAGAATTTTAACCATTCCTCCAAAACTGATAGTTGACACAAATGCTATAAAAAATTAAGTATAAGAAATTCAGCTTCAGCATCCACAGCTGGTCATGACAGACCATAGGAGAATCTGAAGGCCTATAAAAGAAGCCTGGTCCTTCATCAAGGTCTGAGTAAGTGGGTCGGCTGTCATCTGTGACAGAGTTCAGCCTCTCACAGGAAAGTACATTAGCTGCAGCAACCCAGGATCAGTTTTTGACAGCTGAGACTTGAACCTGTAGGATTTTAAAAGTTGTTAACTTTTTGTGATGGAAAGCATATATATTCTTTCCAGCAGGTTTTAGATTGCACAACAGGAAAAAAAAAAGTATGTGTGTAATATTAATATACCTTTTCTCTTAAACAGTAATGTGAGGCTATGTTTACTAAATTTTTAATGTTTAAAGATTAAATAACAAGGTCATTCTCAAATCTGTATTTTTATTTCTGAAACCCAGTAACTGACAGATAAAAATAAAAATAGCTATTAGCAGAAATATCTTGGCTAATTTACCTTGCTTTAGCAAAGCTTAAAATTTTTGAATTGGCCACCATCTTACATTTTTTATTACTTTAATTATACATACTTAAGCATTAGAAACACAAAAAGTCACACTCATTTTTATATAACCCTTTTAATGTATACATTTAGAGTGCATCGCCAAAAGAAATAGAAATTAAAAGCCTTTAGAGAGAACTGATGTTGACCTTTACTCCTTGACAAAATGCTTGTTTTGAAAATATTCAGCATAGAAACACAAGCCTCTGATCAAAACAGTGGCAATACATGTTAATTTCCTTAGATACGCAGTCCAACTCCAGGCATGTGAGTGTGAAGTTCAGACACCCTGAGCAGCAGCCTGTCTTCTGCTCCATTCAAGAGCACCAAGTCCTCTGCTTAAAGGACCCACCGTCATCTACAGCCAGGACAAGAAAGACGCTCACTATTTCAATTAACACAAGGACAAAATTATTTTTCTGCCATCCAAGGTATATGGATCATGTGGCATTAAAAAGGAAACAAAATAGTAGCTAGCATTCTATTAATCTCTTTTTTTTTAATTGATGTGAAGAAAGTGCCTAAAGAACTTTTCAGTAAGTTTGCCCAACACAAACTTTAAATTTACATTGCTAATCAAAGGTTGGTAACTTAAGTTCTGTGCAAACTCAAGAAATGCAAATAAAATACAGTTTTCAACAACCCAGTTCCTGCTGCATCATACCATTTTTTTCCTTCCTTGACCCAACCGTTTAAGTCAGACAGGTTGAGGAGACAGTCACCTTCAAGAAAGCCCTTTGCCCTGCCAGCTTAAAGTCATGCCAGCAACCAAAGTAGAATCTGATATAAAAATAGGAGTCTGAGGAATCCAGGGAAGGCAAAGCACATCCTAAGGCCAACAGGTTAGATTGCCATCACCTCTTGGTGATAGAAACTTAAGGCTATATCTGAAGGCGCTATAAAATTAACCTCCTCTACCAAATTAATCAGTTAAGTCAATAAATCACTAAAATGGCCAGATGTCTGGCTGAAAAACCAAAGTGAATGAATTCGTGTTGTAGAGTCACAGGTGAAGGACATTAATCTACTTTTTTGCAAGTCTTAGCTTATACATAAAGGCCATTTATTTTACTGAGGCAAAATTAATGGTTACCTACCCCCAAAAAATTGCAAGCATGTCATTACAAACTCATTGGGATATTAATGTGGAATTAATTAATTACTCTCAGGTTATCTGAATTTTCAGGCACCCTAGGTTCAAACAAATTAACAGATAATTTTTAAAAGAAGGAAAGGAGAGGGGAGGAGAAGGGAGAAGGGAGGGGCAGGGGGAGGGGAGTGGTGGAAGGAGCGGATAAGAGGTAAAGCGGGAGAAGGGAAGGAGGAAGGGCGGAAGGGATTAATAACAAAATAGTGCTACCAAAAGGAGAAATAAAGCTTAGCATGCTAGTTACAAAGACATGATGATGTTCATGAGGTAGTAAAAATATTATGTGTATTTAAAAAAAATAAAGGAAGCAGCTGTATAAATATTTTAGCTTTTTCCCCCCAAAAAAATGTTTATATGCCATTCTGAGGATAGAAATAATCCAAGCTGAGGCAATGTGTTAACCCACTAGAAAACACACACACACATTCGCACAGGCATGCACAAAATGAAGTGCCTCGAGTCCCTTCATCCTTCCTCTTTTTGATTTGAAACATTTCCTCCCAACTTGGCTACAAGACGGAAATCCTGAAAGTGAGGGTCATCAACAGTATCTGTCACTCTCCAACTGCGTAGGAGGAAAAAAACAAGCTCTTACTTGCTGGTTTCAATTTAGAAAAAAGAAAAATGACACTGGTCTGCTATCTTTTATAAACCCATTATAAATGTAATGCCAAATTCACTAAAACTATGTATATCTACATTAAAATATACTCAAAAGAGAAGTTACAACAAAAATAACTCTATAGCTAAAATACACATTTTATTTTGTACATTTCCTTCATATCTATATATCAGAATACATACATGCACATAGGTATAATCATGGTTTGCTTATAGTTTTGCATTCTGCACTTCCACTTGGCAGCTCATAACATCTCCACATGTTCCACATATTTGTAAAATCATTAAGAATTCCATAGTATTCCACAAATTAGTAATCTATTTATTCACTTGCTTATTTATTTATACCTGCCTTCTTATAGAATGGGCTTAGCAGACAATCTCCCTCACTTGAGGTAGACTATTATGATTTCCCCTATTCTCTTTTTGGACACTTTTGGGTGTTTCCAATTGTCTTCCTCATTTTGCAGTGAAACCTGCAATGAGCAACTTCATGTAATAAAGCTCCCTTTCTGAATTTAATCATTTCATGATTAATTCTCAGGTGAGTTAATGAGTCAAAGATGGTAAATCCAGTCTCTTACGTATAAACATATATAATTTAGTGTATACATTTTCATAGATTCTTTTTATACATAATATATGTATATATGAGTTTTTTAAAACTTATCTTTCATTTTACATTTTCTCCCTGCCCTCGAGTATGAGCCTATGACTTCTGTGAATCTGTCTCATTCAAATGTCACTTGATTCCAGTCATACATTCAATTTAACAACATCACTATAATCCCAAAATGTCTGTGTGTGTGTGTGTGTGTGTGTGTCAGATGTTTAAGACTAACAATAAAATGGGCTTACATGACCTAAGATCATGCTGCTGGAATGGTGCAAGGAAGTGTTAGGAAGGAAGCTAGCCTGACATCAGAAATGTGCCATCCACATGCACGTAATGAAGACTGTGCGACACCAACATTGTACCTCGCAAGACAAAAGTGATCTACAGTTTTAAGAGATGAGTGACATAAAGTTAAAAGTCAACAAAAGTTCACAAAACTTGCCAAGCAGCAGCTAGCAAAAATCTTGAAAATAGTAATTTCTTTAAAGGATATAACTGTGTTTCTAGTTTGATTAAGTCATAAGATGCATTCTATAAGAAAGATCATTTCTGTTACCTCTATCTCCAGTTTGACTTTCTCTGGTGCAGTCCCAGGAATTTCCTTTGGTCACCCATTCCTCTCCTGTTAACGGCCCAACAACTGAGGTGGAATTGCCATCCACATTAAAACACCCTTCACATTTGCTTTCCTATCACCTTGTTTTATTTTTAACAACACTTATCAGTAACTGGTATTTTCTTGCTTAATTAGTATAAATATTTCCTTGCTTAAATAGTATAAATACATGAGAATGTAAGCCTAACAAAGTAAGAACCTTGTCTCTTTATTTTTTCATTCATGTAAACAAATATTTAGAGTCCCTACATATGCTGGACAGAGGATGGAGCAGCGATCAAAATGCAAAAATGCATACACCCTCATGAAGCTTACATTCCAAAAAGGAGAGACAGACAACTCACTGTAAGAGTTAAATAGTATGTTAGAAGGTAGTTAATGCTATTGAGAAAAATAAAACAAGGAAGGAACACAGGGAGTGCCAGAGTGAGGGTAGAGGTATGTGGTTGAAACTTAAACGTCATCTCCAGCACCTACGAGAGGGCTTGGAGGCAATCAATGAATACCACCTCATGGGATGGTGCCAGACTGACATATCAACTCCCTGGATACAGTGATTGGTTTTGAGGTATGCAAATAAAATCAGAGTCATTCAGATACAAGAGACATTGGAGCTAGCAAGCACCACTGTATTTTGGTGTTGTGAACAGGCAAGGCTTGGAGCTACTACAATCATTTTGCTACTTAAGAACAAAGCCATCATAAGTAGGAAAGCACAATGTAGGAAAGGCAGAACCTGAGAGAGCAAAATAACCAGGATTGTTTACATTATTTGATTGTCTGCTGCAAACTGTACCTGATGTTTTGCCCTTTAACTAGGCTATTCAGTTACTTGGCATAATTGGAACCTCTAAATCAACTAAATTAGTTCTTCTATGTGGGTCAAAACAATTTCCTGCTTTGCTTTCACTAATAGGAGTTATCTTAGGGGCCAATTCCTCATTTGAAAAAAGTCAGAGTTGCTGTGTGATGTTATTTAATCCACTCTGAGCTAGGTTTCCTATGACTTGCAACCTAAGGAGTCTGTATTGGCATGGATTCTAATTTATTATGTAATCTGAGGATTGCCTTCCCAACACATGGCATGCTCATCACTACGTCCTTGTTCCAGCTGTGGAATACTTCCTCTACTCTCCACTCCAAGCCTCAATTAAGGAAAGGTCCTCCACTCTACCAATCCACATCCATATCTCCATTGCTTTCACAAAGCATTCACGAATTAATCCATGCATTTATTCACTCAATCATTAACTCTAACAAATGTTTAGCAGACACTGACAAACACTGAGAATAAGACTAATAAGGCAACGTCCTTGTTCTCAAGGACATTTCAAAAAGGAAGGAAAATACTTGAATGAATATCTGTAATAGCAAATGCAGGCTGATTACTTGGACAGAGTGATACGTAGGAGACAATGAGAGTGTGAATGGTGGAGTAAACAAATGTCTTTGGAATGGCCCACAACTTCCCTTACCTCCAACTAGGCTCGATGGTGGTATCAACTTGTCCTATAACACACACGGGCCAGTCACAGTGGCTCACACCTGTAATCCTAACACTTTTAGGAGGCTGAGGCAGATTGCTTGAGCCCATGGGTTTGAGACTAGCCTGTGCAACGTGGCGAAACCCTGTCTCTACAAAAATAAAATAAAAAATTAACCAGGCATGGTGATGTACTCCTGTAGTCTCAGTTATTCAAGAGACTGAAGTGGGAAGATCACCTGAGCCCAGGGAGTTTGAGGCTGCAGTGAGCCCATGATTGTGCCACTGCACTCCAGCTTGGGCAACAGAGTGAGACCTTGTCTCAAAAAATAAACAAACACATACAACACACACACACAGAAACACACATACACAGCCCCTAGAGTGGGACCTGGCTCTTCGCTAAAAAGTTCTAAGGTCTTTAAGGGCAGAACTCTGTCCTATCGTTCTTTTAGAGCTTCTAATATTTCTAGCATATCATACACAGTAAGTCTCCAGTAATCGCTTATTAAATTAAAATATGGGTGTTTTGTACTCAAACATTTGAAAAGAATCATAGATGCTGTTTATCTGTAGTCCTAGTTAAATTTCATTGCTTTCTGAAACTATCAGTTTTCTCTTATCTGTTGTAACAGCTGAGAGCTTATCAGAAGAGCTCTTCCTAAACCAGCAGTACATGCGCCTCTCCCAGGGCATCACCACGTGGCCTCTAAATCAGCTCCTCCTAGTGGGTCGAAATAAGTCCCGCTTTGCTTTCACTAACACGAGTCCTTTTAGGATCCAAGGAAATAATTACTTTAGAGCTTTACTTTTAAATACTATATACAGAAGCCTCTATGCTTTGGCAATGAATTAAAGAGAGATTTTTCTATTGCCACAGAACTCCTTAATCAGGCTCTTCTCAATTTAGAAAAATAAATTTAAAAGACTGACAAACTAAGTGGAACTAAGTACAGCTTTTGGTCCTTAAGATAGGGCAAACAACAATTAACCAAAAAATAAGGGGTTGGGGTGGCCATAACATGTTCCTGAAAAAGTTTTGAGGATTCTTAAAAGCTAATGTGATTCAAAGGGAAAAAAGTGTCTTTCTCATATGGTGAACATTCAGTCTACTTTGTATTGTTTTTCCACATGACAATCTTACGTATTAGATCACACAATGTATTTTCTATTTCCAAACCTATGTGGTCATTTACAGGCTAAGTTTCATAAACCAACTTGCTAACCATC
This sequence comes from Macaca fascicularis, assembly GCF_037993035.2. Taxonomy (NCBI): domain Eukaryota; kingdom Metazoa; phylum Chordata; class Mammalia; order Primates; family Cercopithecidae; genus Macaca; species Macaca fascicularis. The sequence continues at coordinate 106,955,719 of NC_088379.1, forward strand.
CTATACAAATCTCACCTACTGTTTCAAAATGTTAAATTAAAATTTTGGTACTACTGTACTATTAGTGTTATGGTCAGAGAATGCATGACTGGTAAAGTAGGGTCTGGGAAGCTGGCCTAGAATCATAATCCACACTCACAATGTGGTCAACGGGCAAGTGCATTCTGAAGTTCACAGCAGGAAAGGGAAAGCAGCATGGAAAACATGTGCTTCCCTTTTCCCCACTCGAATCCTCCTACCCTTTGTGTTCTCCTCCTTTACCTGCAGGCTCAATCACAGGTAATAATATTATCCCCGATTTTCTGCCTTCCCATGCTTCACTTTTCTGTAACACATCTTGGGCAGCCACTGGCTGCCTAGAGGCCGGGACAGGGAAGAAGACATGCTCAGGAACTCTTGATTCTTCAGACTTTAAAAGAATACCAACCAGCCCAGTCATGGCTGTGTCCTAAGAAAGGAAGAAATGTTGGTCACTTCTCTTTGATGTTTACCTACTCCAATGAGAGTATGAAGGGTGGAGTGAACAAATGTCTTTGGAATGGCCCACAACTTCCCTTACCTCCACTAGGCTTGACAGTGGTATCAACTTGTCTTGTAACACATATGGGCCAGTCCCTCACATCTTTCCACACGTAGAAGATGCTCCTGTTCCCCACCTGCATGTCTTCTAGTGTGGAGTGAGAGGACAGACATCCAGAGGCCCACACCCTCCTTTCATCTCCACCACAGCCATGTCATTAGGTAAACTTGGGCAAGTCACTTCAACTTCTTGGGTCTCAGCTGAACCATGTGATTGCTAGGCCACTTGTAGTTCAATGTTTTGTCCCATTTGTTAAGACTCCTACAGCTTTGCTTTTACTGTGTTTGCTTATTTTTTTTTTCTTCTATCTCTCTTTTGCTTCAAGAGGGCAGAGACAATATCTGTATCCTCAGATACTAGGACTGGGCCTGGCAGAAGACAGCCAGGAGGCATTATGTAAGGAGAATGAATGTATCAAGATAGGAAAGCCAGTATTTCAACATTTAAAAAGCAATCTTATCAAAGCAATAAGGAAGAAACAATGATCCACTTTTTTAGTTCACTAACAATGGTAACTGAGGAATGTCAACATCAAGCCTTCATGTAATACAGATAGAACAGTAGATCTCAGAAGAAGTGGAATGGAGATGGTGACTGAGATCATAAGAACCACTTATATAATAAGAATCACTTATATTTGTAGTTACCCAAAATGAGTGAGTTTATATAAAGTACTCTTGGACCTTGCGCCTTCATAATCCAATATTAACGTGGGACTCCAAGCATTCGTCTTTGAACTAGGTATCTCGTCAAATAATTCCGAAGCACTGATGCTCATCAACACATCAACCCAATTAGGAACCATCAAATTAGGCTCCTTCCAGCTCCAGCAATACGTAACTCTACGACACACATGAAGTTTTAACAAATTTCTATTTGTTATCCTTGGAGTACTTCAGTATTATAATTGTATAACCATGTATCAAGTAGATGTTATAATTTCATGCCCTACATGTACCTAATGTAATCATTTATATTATTAAGGCCTATATTTGTCTCTAATATTAGTATATTCTAAGAGTATGCTTTATGAATTTTAATGATTAAAAAATGTATTATATATGGCAAAGAGGAGAAAAATAAGGTTCCTTCCATCTGGGACAGGGTTTCAGCCTCAGCATAATTTACACTTTGGGCTTGATAATTCTTTGTTGTGGGGGGAGTTCTATGCATTGTAGGATGTTTGGCAGCATCTCTGGCTTTTACTTACTAGATACCAGCACTCTCTCACTAGTTGTAGCAATGAAAAATGACTAGAGATATTGCCAAACCCACCCGCTTCCTGCACCGAGAACCACTAAAAAAAAAAAATTAAAATAATTTAAATAGTCATGAGTCTCAAAATACAAAATGTCCATTAAAGTAATCTTTATACACAAGGTAAAGCTATGGTATCAACAGGCAATTACTTAAGAAAAAGGGCTACCGGTATACTAGGTCTGAAAGTATATTCACTCATATTTTAGTGGCTTCAACATCTTTATGAATAGTTGGGCAAATGAGTTTTAACAAAATGGGCATCTATTTTCTATTTTGTACATAAAGCTTACACAAGTTGAAAGCCTCTAAAATTAGCACATACATGTTCTAAGACTATAAAGAAATTCTAAATAAAATTTTCTTAAACTTCTTTTTGGAAAACTGGACACTGTCATTCAAAATCTTAGACTCCATGATTTAAGACCACGTCTAGACAGAATGAAACAAAATGGAGACTTGGCAATTCTTTGGTATTATTACTTTGCTTCAAACTTTTCCTTTGGGGGTTTAAATTACAGCTTTTAGCTGTCAACACTAATAAATTTAACCAGATAATTAGCAAACTTACAAATAACTTTTTGCCATATAGGCATTACCTACTGTCATAATTTAAAGATGTTTCCATTCCCTCCTATGATTCCTCTTCAGCACGGGTTTGGAATCCCAGAGGAAAGTGTAAAAAGTTTAAAAAGAAAATCACTCATTCTGCAAGTTTAACACTAGAGAGTGAGATATTTTGTTCCAATGGACCAGACACAACAAGCTATGAACTTTAGATAAACTTCTTTGGAACTGTAAGACCTCAAGAATGTTTCCTTCTGTGCTTTCTTTTGTAACAGATTTGAAAACAAGCTGGAGTTGTTGTTGTTGTTGTTGTTTGTTCTAAAGGAATATTACATGTCTTTCAAGCAAAATGTGTCAAGAGGAAAGTCACATTGACTGTTTAACCTTAGAATTATATATATGCATTTTAAACATGTTCCTAAATGGTAGCGCAAAAGGAATTTCCTAACCTTGTTAAGAATTACCAACCTTATAAAAGAGGGTAATTTTCCCAAATAAAATTCAATAGATTTCAATTACAGCCAACTTTAAAGCATTTTAAATTTCTATTGGTATGTAATTCACAGTGGAACACAGAAAGTTAACCATTTCTCAGAGGCTATTGTGTTTGTTTTTAGAACTAAGTATACGTATTTTGTATGTGAAAAAATTTAAGATTATTCATCTAGAGTCTACCATAGTCCAGATTTCTCGCAGTATCTGTCTTTTGTTCATTTTACTGCTCCTTAACAGATGCAGGAAGAAAGCTAAAGAAAAATAAAGATGAACTACTTTTATTTTACTACACTCCATATTTTGGCAAACCAGTTCATCTTTTTTGCTTTAAGCTGACCTTTTCAAAAATAATCAGATAGGTAATTATAATATGTCCATTCTCTTTTTAAAGGTGGAATCCCATATGTTCCTATTATTGTTATTAATTCTGGTGAGTATGTTATCTCATTTAAGGGTTTTATCACAGGCTTACTTTCCTGAGGGTTTCAACTAGATTGTTTCTGTTTCCCATTTTTTAAAATAAAGGTTCTTTTATTATTACAGACATGTGCAAAAGTTTACATTTATGCATACATGATTATAACTGATAAACTAAAAAGTCATACATCTAAAAGTTAGGAGACTCAAGGTTAGTCAATGACTCATAGTAAAACACTGCTAACTTATTTAATGGCCCCTTCTATAACACCAATCTGCCATCAAACCACTGTAGAAATATTCTGAAGTTAAATAGCAGTATGTTGAAATAACATATATTTAAAACACCAAGAGGCTTCTTTTAAAAAGTTTTAATATATGCACAATCGAGTACAATATCATTCTAGGAACTTATAAAACCCCTATCAAAATACCATAGTTTAGAGACAGTAGCAAATAAAATAATACATAATGATAAAACAGGAAATATTCATATATTGCTTTCTTTCTCATTTATAAGCATTTTTTCTTTTTAATGAATTTTTATTGAGACTGCTAAGTGACAAGTTGTCTGGGCTTCCCTGATCTTCTCTAATCATTTCTTTTGGAGTTAGATTAATTCCAGATGAAAACAAATATTCTCTCTTCGCACTGTGCCTACCACACAGTAAGTACAGGAATAAGCTTCCTGTTTAAATGAAGAACCTGACACACGGGGCAAAACTAATGATGATCATAATCATTTACTATGTCCTAAGAGATTACTATATAGACATCATGAACTGGCTATCATAATACAGGTCATTGCTTAACCTACCCAGTGTAATGTTAACAGATCCATGTAAGGTGACAGAAGTGGGCCCAAGGTCTCTTAGGAAACATATAGTTTGACTGTGCAGAAGGCATCATGGCCAATTGTACCTGGGATGTCAAGAAGAGGCACACACTAAATGACCATCCTTGGAAAAGAGTCAACCATGCCAGCCCAGACACATATAGCCAGCTGCTGGCAATGGATTCTGCACATAACCTACCATGACAGAGCTTTCTACAGGCCTTTTCCCTTACTTCCTTATGCAGGAATATTCATCTGGATAATGAAGATCCCCTATCCTAAATCTGAGATTTAGTTTGTATTTAAACATGAAATTAAACATGTATTTAAACTGAAAATCTGCTGCAAACTGTTTCTCTCATGTTGCAATACAACCACAATGGTAGTCTGTTTGATTGGGTGTTCATGACTTATAATGTTTTGTTATTGTCCCTTTTGAATAGTTTAGCTGTTTTTACTTTGCTCTCCACTGTATCAGGAGTGACAGCACACTACTGACACAAAGAAATAGGACCAGGAATCAGGGAATCAGATTTTAAACTGACTCCTCATATTTGTGTACCTTGGAAAATCCTCACTGTGCTTTCTCAGTGGGAACAGGCAATTCCAATAAGTGACTCCAGAGATTCCCCTCAGTTCCAAAGACCTAGGATTACAGTATTTCTCCTATATGTATATCCTAGGATCAGAACAAGCTAATGGGTCTCATAGCTCCTTATGCCAGCATTACAGAAAGATGTACCCTCAGATAGACTCAAGAGTCCCTAAGATGTAGCCCGAAGTCATTCAGGACCCCAAAGCCTCATATTTCCTTTTAAACTGGTCTAAGACAAAGAAATCTTGATGTAAAGACATCTAACTAACAATACCTATACCTAGCAAGGACATATGCATATATATATATATGTATATATTACAGTTGACCCTTTAACAACACGAGTTTGAACTTCCCAAGTCCACTTATACATGAATTTTTTTCATTAAGTTATACAGAGTACGCATGCCTCCCCTGCCACCTCCTCTACCTATTCCTCCTCTGCCACCCTTGAGACAGCAAGACGAATCTCTCCTCTTCCTCCTCAGCCTACTCAATGTAAAGGCAACAGATGATTATAATGGTCCACTTCCACTTAATGCATAGTAAATGTATTTTCTCTCCCTTAATGATTTTCTTCATAACATTTTCTTTTCTATAGCTTACTTTACTGTAAGAATATGGTATATATAATACATATATGCCATATATGTGAATTAACTTTGTTATCCATCAGGCTTCCAGCCAACAGTAGGCTATTAGCAGTTAAGTTTGTGGGGAGTTAAAAGTTACGCATGAATTTTCGACTACACGAGGGGTCAGTGCCCCAAGTCCCCAAATGGTTCAAGGGTCAACTGTGTGTGTGTGTGTGTTGTGTGTGTGTGTGTATCCACTAATGCATTGCTTTATGATGGGGATATGCTCTGAGAAATGTGTAACTGGGCAATTTTGTCATTGTGCAAACATTAGAGTGTGCTTGCATAAACCTAGATGGTATATATGTATTTATTTTTTCCATATGGAAAAACTAAATGTCCCAGCACCACTGCTGAATATCAATAATTTCTCTTAATTGATCTGCAATGTCAATATCAAGTGCCATATATCGAGTTTCCTGTGTGTGTGTGGGGGGGGGGGGGGGGGTAGAGAACGGGGTCTTGCTATGTTGCCCAGGTTGGTCTTGGACTCCTGGCCTCAAGTGATCCTCCTGTCTCAGCCTCCCAAAGTCCTGGAATTACAGGTATAAGCCACTGCATTCAGCCTATTAGAGTGTTCCAGGCTACAGATGCAAGACTTGAGGACCCCATTAGTCCTGCAGTCTTTGTTCTGAGATCAGTGAAAAAACACTGAAGACTTGGAAGCCAGACAATGACAGAAGGTTTTTGTTTATTTGTTTTTTGTTTTTCTTGTTTAGAGACAGGGTCTCACTATGTTGTCCAGGCTGGTCTTGAACAATCCTCCCACCTCAGCCTGCCAAGTAACTGGGATTATAGGCATGAGCCATCATGCCTGGCTCAATTATACTCTATTCTAATCAGATGGGACCCTGTTCTATATGGGGTCTGTCACTAACTGAATCATGGTTATGCAGCACATGACTGCTATGTGTATATATGTATTTATCTATAAGAAATAAATATTAAAAACAAGAATTTTACAGTTTTGTCCTCTATCTCTTTGGAATGCTAAAACCCAGACACTTGTCTTTTTAAATACCCCCATTGTACCGAACACGTACAGAGCCTCAGGAATTGAAGATGAGTAAATAAATTTATAATTTCCATTATAAAATGTCTAACTTATTTTCATCAGGTCATAAGCATACACCATTTTTCCACCACTGTCTGCCCTAGATCATCAAGGACCAGCATGCCATACAGTCTTACAGCTACTTTAAAAGGCATTCTTTGAACACACTTTTTTTGAATGCGTACCCAGCTTCACGCTTGGCACTAAATTTGCAAAGGTGATCAAGATAATAATCTCTTAAAAGCATAAAAAACTTTTAAAATTAAAAAGAGATAATAGCCTCTGCTTCCCAGAAACATAAGTCTACTGAGAAGGTGGGGTGGAGGAAGTAAAGTAAATAAGCAGATAACAGACTAATACACTGCTATTTCAGAGAGACAAATAATTTGGCTCATACTACAAATAGGGTCATACCACAAATAAGACAAATAAGCTACAATATTACCAACTTCACTTAACAGATACAAATTAGTAAGGTCAATGTCCACTCATTAAATATTTCAATCTGTCAAGTCAAGCTACCCATACAAACACTTTGTATCCAGAAGATGTTATCATAGTAGCTATAAAACAAGTTTAGTCAGAAAAGCTATTAGGATCAAAAATTGGCAGTCACACATCTTGGCTTGGGTATTTCTAACACATAAAGGACAAAGATCACATCAAAAACATAAACCCTGAGCAACCTACCAGTGGAACGCCATCAATATCACCACAGTAATAAAACCATTTTTGTTTTAATGTTTTAAATTAATTTTAAAATCCCTTTTTGCCAGCCAGGCACGGTGGTTCATGCCTGTAATCCCAGCACTTCGGGAGGCCGAGGCACGTGGATCACTTGAGGCCAGGAGTTCCAGACCAACCTGGCCAACAAGGTGAAACCCCGTCTCTACCAAAAAATACAAAAAAAAAAAAAAAATAGGCATGGTGACACACGCCTGCAGTTTCAGCTACTCGAGAGGTTGGGGCACAAGAATCACTCTGCCAGGAGGCAGAGGTTGCACTGAGCCAAGACTGCACCACTACACTCCAGCCTGGGCAACAGAGCAAGACTCTGCCATGTAATATTTCATATAGTGGTCCTAAATATCATTCTGGATTGTACTGTATATCTGCCTCCCCCAAAATAATAATATCTCTGAATAATTCTGAGTTCTCTCCATACAAAAAACATCATTGTTTCTATCACTATTTATAAATATTTTAGAAGACACCAAAAAATAATAATGAAAAGGGAAAAATATTCACATAAAATTATCTCAATCCTTAGATTTATAAACAGGATTTTACTTTAAACAATTTCAAACATCCTTAAAACAAAAGTCACCATCATTCACCACAAATGGAATCATCTCAAACACTAAGACAGTAAACATGTTTATACTTACATTTACAAATTTACATAAATGCATACATTTGTATACAAAATGACTCATTTATATAAATATACATATACACAGACACTGACATATAAAGCTAGCATTCATGTCTTCAAATGTCCAAGATTCACATGTGTTTACTGAAACTACAAAATTCAATTCATTTAATATCAAATAACATACTATCTGCTAAATATTAGTCCTTCCCTACTCAAACATTTCCAATGAAATTGTGTTATGAATCACCCAATTCAATTGACAATCCTTGATACAACTAATTTTAACCATTATATACATTAAATTTATATATAATGTATTTATTAAATTTATATAATATATATAATTATATATAATATATATTATTTTATATATATAATTTTTTTTTGAGACGGAATCTTGCTCTGTCTCCCAGGCTGAAGTGCAGTGACGCGATCTCAGTTTACCTCAACCTCCGCCTCCCAAGTTCAAGACATTCTCCTGCCTCAGCCTCCAGAGTAGCTAGGACTACAGGCATGTGCCACCACACCTGATTAATTTTTGTATATTGAGTAGAGATGGGGTTTTATTATGTTGGCCAGGCTGGTCTTAGCTCCTGACCTCGTGATCCACCCCCCTCAGCCTCCCAAAGTGCTGGGATTACAGGTGTGAACCACCACGCCCAGCTTTTAAAGCAGTATTATATAGCACCATATTTTTATATATATATATGTATGTGTGTGTATATATATATGTATATATAAAATTTTAAAAATCCCAGTCAAAAGAAATTACTAATGATCTAATTAAAATAAAACATGCAAATAAGTAAATATTATTTATATTTGTTTTCTGCAAAAATTGGCCCATTTAATGTAGTTCATAGAATATCCTAAAGAAATTTGTTTGAAAGAAAAAAATTAAAAATGAATGCAAAGCCACACAGCTTCTAAAAGGGTATACATTTTTAGATACAAATTTTCCTGATAGAGACTATGTATACTTGTAAATATTTATTCCATTTGGTAATAATGAAAAATGAAATGTATAAATGCTGTAGACAGAGCCCTAGATCTAGAGCAATCTCATTTGTAAATTGGTTTATGCCAGAAATACTCCCCAGAAAGTTGCTCAAATGAAGTACCAGCTCCGTCACTAGCCACCTGTGTAACCAGGGATAAGTAATTCACCTCAGTTTGAACATCTTTAAAATGCTGATGCATCCTCATCTTCCAAGTTCCTTCTGGCTTTAATACTACGAAAAGACCAAACTGCAACAATATATTATTACAAGAATCTTATATAATTCAAAAAGCAAGGATAAACTTTTCTAAGTTAGCACACTATTACAGTGATGACTGTTAATCTGTAACAAGTTTGTTATAGCATTAAATAATAAGACAATTAACAGAACATGACATGACATCTCTAAGGCTGCCATTACGGCCCTTTTTTTTTTTTTTTTTTTTTTTTTTGAGATGGAGTTTTGCTATTGTTGCCCAGGCTGGAGTGCAATGGTGCAATCCTGGCTTACCGCAACTTCCACCTCCCAGTGCAAGCGATTCTCCTGCCTCAGCCTCCCTAGTAGCTGAGACTACAGCACATTTTCATGCAGAACTCAAACTAACCTAAAAATACAAGCTGGTTAATTCTCAATGTCATCATTCTGATTGAGAAAGGGAGAAACTGAGTCCCAGAACCACAAGAGTGATTTGGCCCTATGTCGGCCAGACAGAATCCAACGTGAGGACAAAAGTTTCTGGCTCTCAGCCTCTGCCTTTTAAGAGTAAATGCAATTCAGACTCCCTAATCACTCTAAGGCAGAGTTATTAACAAAGCACAGGAATCGAGCTGGAAATTTTAGGGTCGAACGTATGTCTTGCTTAAAAATGGAGAGTGGCCATTAAATTTAGTTTTGAGTATCATCCAAAGCTACATGCCACTTCAAAATTCATACCTCCCTTAAAAAACTCTAGACAAATTTTTCATCATCAAAATGAGATTCAATCTCCACTGTGTCCGTGTCAAAATGCAAGGGAAATAAAAGGACAGATTCTGTAATTCTGTATATTTATCACTAGGTTCAGTAAAACATTGTCCAAAAAAATGTGTAATTCTGACTCATTTCAAAATAACAAGTTTCCCTAAACGAAAATGGCCAAAACTTACATGTACAATTCTACTGGTACTTTTAAAATTACAAACGTAATATTCATACTCATTTCACCTCCACCTCTCCAGCAAGCTACACTAGCTCACCCTAGGGAAACATCCTTATTTTTTCTACAAGTACACAAAATTATACAAATATATGCATTTTTATAAGTTTTTTTTAACAAAATGATATGAAATACATGACCATATATTTATACGTACCTACATATCTTCAACTTTCTTTGCTCACTTCAAAAATATCATGTACATTTTCCCAAGTGTACAGTGATCCAATTATTTTAATATAGCTGCATATTCCATAGTTTGAATGTGCCATATGTAATCCAAAAATGTTTCACTGATATTTTTAACAAATACAAATACATTTTTAACAATTAACTTATATTCACAACATATAGGTTGTTAACAATAGACATTCTCATACTCTATGTATTGGTATTCTCTATAGGATGGATTCCCAGAAGTGGGATAGGATCACTGAGAGAAAAAGTACATTTTATCATTCACACTCTTACCATGAGTACATAAAAATATCAACTATCTGATATTCTTAGAAGCACTGGCTATTCGAAGTCCTCTTAAGTGCGCCAATTTGATGGGATAAAAATGACATCTTATTGTTTTCATTTGTATTATCATGACCACTCATTATGTTGAACATATTTCTATATCTTCACTGGTCAAACTTGCAATTTGTCTGATGTTCATGTCCTTTCAAAACTGTTTTTTGTTCCATTAATGTGCTGACACCCTCTACATATTAATTAATCTTTTCACCATATTTGTTGCAAATATTTTCTGCTAGTATTTTGCCTTTCTTTATGGCGTCTTTTATAAATGAGAATATTTTACTTATGCAACCAAATCTGTTATTATGCATTATCGATCAAAGTTTCTTAACATGTGTACAAATGTCTCTTTCATCAGGATGTTTCACTAATAGTCTCTTATGTTTTCTCCTAATACTTTTTATTTAACTTGTTTTTTGATTCTATTTGTGCTATTACTATACTTGGAATTTCCTTATAGTATTATATTTGGCAAGAGCCACGCCATAATATTTACTGAATAATCCATGATTTTCCTATTTAATGGAAATGTCATTTCTTCATTTCAGTAAGTTTCACTATGTACTGGAACCTGTTTCTGGGTTTTGCCTAATGATGCCCATTTCTGTGCCAATACAGACCTACAGTCAGTAAATTTTACTTCCTAGTACAAGGACAATATTCCCTGTAGTTTCATTTTTAGTTTACTCCTACAGATGAAAAATGTTTTATATATGTTTTTTAAATAAATGCAATAAAAATCTGAATGTTATGTAAAGTGTTCAAAAATTGCTCATCTAGATAAGACTTTGAACAATTTCCTAAACGCTTCATGTTAAGATTTTAAACAGAAGTACATTCAAAAATGAATAAAAATTTATACATTTACATATCTAATAGGTTTTAACGTAAAAACTTAAAACTTCTAGGATAGTCTACAGGTTTAAAACTTCTGTGCAATTATTTAACAACACAAATAATTAAAGAATGTGAAAAAAAATTTATCTTGACCTGACATTTCTTAAAGAAGAAAACAAATTCAAAATATCTAATAAATGTTCCTTATTTTTATGTGCTACAATTTGTATGAGACTAACTAAACAGGCCGGTCAGTCTGGCCCAATTTAAGAAAAAACATTGAGGACACTGAAAATTAACTGAAATGTCAACCCACTTTAGAAGAAAGCTATTGGTAAAACAAGGGTACAGTTACAAGCACTTGTGAAAAGCACAATAAATAAACAATGAGACCCATTCAAAGATACTGAGGAGACATTCAGGTTTCACAGGGTTAGAACAAGAGACAGCAGAACCAGTTCCCACATGGGCAAGAGTTTGTTTATTTTATGTTGCTTATCTCAAATCAGAGCAAATGATCCCAGTGGTTTGGAATAGCTCAAAATGTTTCTGGGCATCTAGGGAAGAAAAACTGCCTGGTTTTCAGGCAGTGTTTTGTTTTGCTCATGTGAATTTTAAAGTTCACAACTGAAAATTGAAATATTTGAGACCACAAAAGGTATTATTATTTTAGTTACATGTTTGAGAGGAGATCAAAAGAAACACTTTCCACGTAACTTTGAAAGTACTGCACAGTGTGACCCCATAAATTACTGTTTATGGAAACGTCTTTACAGAATTGTATTTCACACCTTGGGAAAAGTGTGAAATTAACTTAGCAACTTTTAATCATAAAGTTTTCTAGAAAACTGAAAAAAATATTTAAGATGCGAATTATTTGTTTCTATGATTTCATTTAAGGCCAGGTTAATTGATGAGAAAGCCTAGAATATATTTCTTTCAGAGTACAAATATGCAGGAAAAATGACTATCACTGATTTTTATATAAAGGTAAATGAAAACTATATTCTTTGAATAGAATGAGAGTTATAACATCAAAACTTTATATTCAACTGCAATTTCAGAATGAAATCATTTGTCACAATCTTCCTATTTCAAATGCAGAAAACAGCAGGTTATGGGGGGGGTGTTTAAAAAGAATCAATGATAATGAAGTTTCAACCTTTCATAAATATCTTCTTTTATATCCAACAGTCTAAAAATGTTTTTAAGGACAAATAAGGAAGCATCAAAATATAATCTACTCACTGAACCAGTTAATTTCAAAGCTTTATACAGTGCTTTGAGAGGATAAGACTTGCTGGAAAGGTACAGTGAAGTAGTTTTATTTGTTTGTTTGTTTTTCTAATCAGATATCCACAGGAGGAAAATGTTTTAGCTCTGCCTCCTAAAATGGAAAACGTACTTTACCTTCCTTAGGTGATGAGGCAGTCCACTACAAATACAAGAGCTATAAATTCCTTAGTGCATGAAAATTAGCTCTTTGTCATGTCCATAGAACATCAATTGTTTTGCTAGCTTACTCTGGAAGGGGTTTCTAAGTTGGTTGGCTGTCATTAATCTAAGCGCATATGGGGGCAGTTAATTAGAGAGGGCACTTTTCTGTTTGAGAAACACTGCCTCAGGTGAGGCTTGAATTAGTAGCCAACTTTCACTCTACACCCCTACTCACTCCTTCATCAGCGCGCTGCCTGGAACACCTACCACTCCGCTTTTGGAATGTGGCCTGTCTCCTCCACCTGACCACCGAGGCTCCCCCTCCGGAAAGCCACAAATTATAGTGCTCAATCGCAGCCAAGAGAAGAAAGCACTCAGAGGTAAAGCCAAAGTGAGAGTGAAAGAAAAATTTCCACTAAGAAACCACCAGTAATAATAGATACATGAGCTACAGAAAAAGTAAACGAATATGGGCTGTACACCCACCACCTTCACTTCTCGGAAGAATAAGAGAAGACAGAGAACACAAAAAGACTCGTATTCTGACTTGGGGGAAACAAACTTCAGCAGAAGCAAACCAAAAAATAAACAAGCTGAGCTACAGATCTGATTCTCTTTGCTCTGACTTACTGTAATTCTGAAAGTTGATATGTGGAGCATTACAGACTTACTGACAAAAAAAAAAACCATATAGACTGCTTGTTTTGTTTTGTGAAGGTATACTATGAATTTTTATTTATTTATTTTTTTTTTTGGTCTGTTTGTTTAGTTGTTGGTAGCTCCTTTAGTTAAGATGTAAGAATTACGGCACAGAATAGGCAAGACAAGAACAGTGAGTCCACGGGAGGCTGAGGCAAGTACAGTGCTCTTTCCCTTCCTGGTAGACAGCTGCTTCGGCAGTATTTATTGAAGGATTATATCTGAGGGAATGCACACTATGTCTCCTCTCAAGAACCGAAGCTAGTGGTGGTATCGTAGGTGTTACAGCTCTATCAAAACACCAAATAATTTTTCCTAGCAAAAACATTAAACTTCAATCATGCTGAACAAAGATTCTAAAATGGGATTAATCACTGCACTAATGTCACTTTGAACCAAAAAAAAAAAAAAAAAAAACCAACAGATTCTGTTGGTACAATGTATTTATACAAATGACCCCACCTTATGTGGAAAACCTGAATGTCTGAGGTAAGATATGTTTGCCCTAGCTCCACTTGTGATGACAGATTAAGTTTTCCTGGTCTGCAGGAATTTAAACACAGAATGTGTTGAAATGAGAATAGCTGCCATATGTCAAGTATTTGGGGGCTTTTACCTTCGAAACAATTCTGAGAAGGTGGCCTGGCAGAGCAAAAACCTAGCAAATCAGGTACATCACCATAGTTAGCTGATCTTATGAGCTGAAAATACATCTTCATTAGTCAAACTCTAATACATACAGATAAAGAAGGCAACTCCCTAAAAAAGTTTTGGCTTAACAAATTACTTGATTATGTGACAAATGGTTGCCATTCTTACTATAAAATGTAGTTACAACTGGTCATACGCCCAGTGTTAAAAACGCTAAAACATGGTCAAGTGTAAAATAGTTTTTGGTGGAAATTTTCTCGATGCTTCTAAATCTACCAGATGTACTTGTGGCCAACACTTGGAACACTTAGTGCCTACTATGTGAAGCCTTCCTCCAGCGCAAATACCATGCTGAATGCTTTAAAACAAACCAAAGTAACCAAGGAGGTTATACTGAAGTATACACTGCTTTTTTAAGGATAAACTTCTCTTTTATAAAAATTCTATTTATACTCCAATTCCATGGTAAGTGAGGTTTCAGTAAAAGACACAATCTTCCACTTCACAATTTGAATCCTTATTGTAAACCTATTGAATCTGTTACCCGAAATAATTAGTGATAAAGAAAGCATAATGGTAACTAAGTAGTCAAAGGAGAATTTCCTAATTACACATTACACATTTTTTAGCCTTTTCATCTACTGGGTGTGCCTCCAAACAAATTAACAATACACTTTATAATGACTCATGCCCACATATGACAAGGAATCCTGTATGTGCTCTTAAAGATTCATACAACAAATGTCCGGCCTGAAATGTAAAATTAAAAGTTATTTATCAAGATTTTAATGTATTTTTCACATATAAAAATCTTCATATTACACAATGGAATTTTTAAAAAATTATTTTCTTCAAAGATGAATAGACCTGACCCAAAGTAATCCTAAATTTTAAAACTGGAAAGGAGAAACTTCTCTATTAAAGATAATGGTATTACTGTCATTCCACACTATATACAATATACTTGGTTACAGTTTTATCACAATACCTAGCATATAGAATGTTCACAAAATCCCCTTTCATGTAATATTTCAGATTTTTTTTTTTTTTTTTTTAACACACAAGGTCTCTGTCACCCAGGCTACAGTGCAGTGGCATGATCATAGCTCACTGCAGCCTCCAACTCCTGGGCTCAAGTGATCCTGTAGCTTCAGCCTCCCAAGTAGCTGGGATTACAGGCACCCACCACCACACCCAGCTAACTTTTTAATTTTTTGCAGAGACAGGGTCTTGCTATGTTTCTAAGTCCTGGCCTCAAGAGGTCCTCCTACTCTCAAAGTGCTGGGAGTACAGGTGTGAACCACCACACCTGGCCCATAATTATTTTTAATAAAGTGTTAGCCAAAATTAATTTATTTTGTAGTCACAAAAAATTTCATTATTCAAGTAAAATATACTTTCTGCAATGTGAAATTTTATGTACATAAGATTAAACGTTTTTCCATTAGTAAGAGGAAGATACTTCCCAGAAAAAGGAATCCAGAGTTTTCTACAAAGACCTCCTGGTCGGGCATGGTGGCGCATGCCTATAATCCCAGCACTTTGGGAAGCGGAGGTGGCAGAATGCTTGAGCCCAGGAGTTCAAGACCAGGCTGAGCAACATAGGGAAACTCCTTCTCTACGAAAAAATACAAAACTTAGCCTGGCATGGTGGTGTGCACCTGTGGTTCCAGCTACTTGAGAGGCTGAGGCAGGAGAATCACTTAAGCCTGGGTTATTGAGGCCACAGTGAGCCATGATTGTGCCACTGCACTCCAACCAGGGTAAAGGAGCAGACCCTGTCTCAAAAACAACAATAATAATAATAATAATAAACTTTCCCAACCCCAGCCCCACCTTCCTCTGTCATCCCTTTTCTGTACTTTGATAGCAAGGCCTTTGTCATCTATGGAATAGAAAGGAAACAAAATGATACTACACATCAGGTATTATCTTGGTACTTCCTGTTGCTTCCAGTTATAAGGGGCTTTTTTCCTGGGGATAGTATAAAATGACAAAGCTTTCTAGTTGATAATAATCCATAAATAAGAGACTATAAGAAACATAATCCTTCAGAAGAGGGGGCAGCCAGGCTTCTGAAGCAGTTATGTTTTGATGTAGGTTTCATACAAACACTTGAAACTCAAAAGCAAAGCGGGTGTGGGGTGGTAGAGGGTGGGGAGGCGGCACTGCACAGTTCCATAAACCAGTCTTGTTCTAGGACTCAGGGAAAACATTCATAAACATGGTCAACTGGAACACTACAAAGAAAGATGTGCTGTTCTGTCTGAAAATAAAGCAGCTAAACAGAAAAATATATATCTGCCATGTAGGGCCCTGTGAAAATTCCAATTATACATTTAAAAAAGAAAGAAATCCAGATATTGTGTTGCTTGATCCTCGTTGCAGTCTCCATAAGAACGGTCAAGCAATCAGAATTAACCAAGGGAGACCCTGTTCTCTAATGTGTGATACAATGGAATGTTTCTATAGGATATTCTTGTATAATTTAATAACAAAAAATACTGTAGAAAAATAGTGTGCTACACATTCCCCTACTTTAAAAAGAAAGTATGTATTTATCAATGACATGATTGATTCAACATTTTAATTCTGTATTCCATGTCCTAGAAAGCTTGAGATAGTATTTCAAATGAAAAGATCAGTGTGTAAATAAACAGAAAACTCAATCAATTATCATGGTACCTAAAATCTACTTTGGTTTAACGAAAATATACCAGTTGTACTCTCTTCAGCTGTAGTACTACTGATTGTTGAGTTTGTTAGTAAAAAGAAAAGCTTACCATGATTAACTTCCTGTTTTTCTACCTTTCACTGCCAAGGTTTTTAAAATGAATTTCTCATAATTAACACAATGTTATAACACTAAGGCTTAAATTGAAACACCATGAATTCTCAGTAACCAATAATAATGATGGTTATGGTCTATCTTAATACTGATCAACTTGACTCACAGAAATTATTAATGTAATCACACAAGACCTCAAGGATTTTCAAAAAGAGTGATACTTGTATCCTGCAAAGAACAGAACAAGTAAATTATATAAACTCCATTTTAAAAGAAGAAAGGCCTATAATCTCATCACTTTGGGAGGCCCAAGTGGCAGGGTCACTTGAGGCCAGGAGTTCCAGACTAGTCTGAGCAACACAGTGAGACCCCATCTCTACAAAAATAAAAATCTCCCAGGAGTGGTATCACCCATAGTTCTAGCTACTCAAGAGGCTGAGGTGGGAGGATCACTTCAGCCCAGGAGTTAGAGGCTACAATGAGCTATGATCACGCCACTGCACTCCAGCCTGAGTGACAGAGAGAAACACTCTTTTAAGAAATAACAACATAAGAACTAATTAAAATAAAAAAATTGTTTAATTTGGAAAAGTGAAACTACTGAAATCCAAAAAAGTACTTGAAAATAAAATACACAATTCAATACAATGAAAGCATAAACATTTTTGAGCAAAGGATCTTATTCAAATTAAATAAAAACTATAAATGTACTTGGCAATTCACCTAAATAAATGTACTTAAAATGAAAGCAGCAGACAACTTCAAAGTCATCACCCTGAAGAGTACAAAATTTAATTAATATTGAATGGAATGGTGAAAAATATTAACACATTTTTGAAGCAAAAAGTAAATAAGCTTTATGGAAGGAGACTAATTTAAAAATCAAAAATTACTCAATTCTAACTAACGTTAATAATTCACAGAAGAGAAATATATAAACCTTCACTTCAGGATTTCTTGTTTGCTTGCAAATCCAAGTATAACTTAAATTCCAAGAGATAGATTTATGTTTTTTAAAAAGTTATGTAAACACAATGCCACATATTTAATTTTCCTCTTCTCTTATACTCCTATCATTCTTCTCTTCTCCGTTTTAGGAGGAAGAGAATTAAAATTCGTTTGGTGCCTACTATGTGACAAGGCACTGTGCTTTATCCTTTACATTATCCCATTTAATCTTTACAACCAGCCCTATCAGCTTGATAGCATTATCCCTATTTATCTAATGAGGTATTTAAAAATCATGAAAACTGAGTAAGTTATATGAAGTCTGTAGCTATTTATTAGGTGTTCTGGCCCCTAAGCCATGCTCCCTATCTGTATTGTAAGGCAGTACTAAACATTAAGATACCATCTCTTGGCCAGGCACGGTGGTTCATGCCTGTGATTCCAACACTTTGAGAGGCCAAGGTGGGCAGATAACTTGAAGTCAGGAGTTCAAGACCAGCCTGGCCCACATGGCGAAAATCTGTCTCTAGCAAAAGTAAAATAATTAGTCAGGCATGGTGGCATGTGCCTGTAATCTCAGCTACTTGGGAGGCTGACGCAGGAGAATAGCTTGAACCCAGCAGGCAGAAGTTGCAGTGAGCTGAGATCGCACCACTGCACTTCAGCCTGGGAGACAGGAGACTCCATCTCAAAAAAATGATACCATCTCTCAGTATGATGCTGCAATTTTTCTGTTGGTAAAGCTCCGGTTCTGAACATACAACCTTGTCCAAGTCATCCAATTTATTATCTCTTTTTTAGCTCTTTCCACTCAAGGTAGCTATGAAGACATGCATACAATAAACTTATAAGTTATCCAGACTCAGCTCTCTAATATCTACTACTTTATATCACTATGTATCATTTAAAAACTAAAATAATGATAATAGTTGATATTTAATGAATGCCTACTCTTTGCCAAGCACTTTTCTATGTGGCTTATACAGACATTTCATTTAATTATAAGTAGTTGAAAAAGACAATCAGGAGTTAATAAATATAAAAAGATTACATATACTTTTGATTAAACTGAATAATAAAGGAAATATACATCTATATATGTATTATATAATGCATATATTGCAATTACGTAAAATGGATCATTAAAACATATTCAATTTCATTTTCATTGTAAGGACAGATGCTCCTCTACTTACAATGGCATTACATCCCAATAAAACCATCATAAAGTCAAAAGACTGTGAAGTTGAAAATTGTCTGTATATAAATTATAACTTGAATTATGTGACATAAGACATACATAGAAAGCTGGAACTTATTAAACACTATTTTTTATTAAATAATAAAAGAATTCACCTGGGAGACGAGTTTTTACCTAAGAATAAAAAGCAAATAAATAGAAATAAATAAAATATCTAGAATCCTCTTTTCACATTCTTACAGAATATTCACAAATTATCTTCATTGTCAGACTGGCTGAATGGTCATTCATTTTTCAAATGTTCAGATTTATGTGAAAAATTAAAAAATTAAAATAGTTCCTCCTTTAATAAAATGTGGTCTGGAAAAACTAAGCTGTAAAATAATTTACTAAAGAAACTTCAAATAATCTTTAATTATTAATTTTTTAAAAGAAAATGTATAGATTAATACAATAAGTGACAAACAGCAAGCAAATAAAATGTATAAAAGACAGTCAAAACACAAAAGTAAGCATAAGTGCTTTCTCCTAAGCACTATACCAGATACGTCATCGGAGACATTAAAAAGTGGTTGCAGGCGAAACCAGCATCTTTAACATATCAACATTCTGGCTAACAAAAAATGCATAAAAAGCACTTTAAAATGTACAATAAAATACAAGTTACTGAGAAAAGCATTCTATTAAATGTACAAAATCTTCTTTCTTCTTTCCTCCCCTTCTTCCAATTTAACCAAACCCTTTAAGTTATACCTCTCAAACACTTCAATTTTCTTGAAGCTCTGTCCTTACTTATTACTAAAGATCCTATGGGTAGGGGTGTATTTTTTAATATAAACATCTCTCTCTCAGTTTTTAATACCAAAAAACTGAGTTCTTGAAGGGTCTTTTTTTGTTTTTCCTTTTGAGATGAGAGCTCACCATGGGCTGGTTTTGAACTCCTGTCCTGAAACAATTCTCCTACCTCAGCATCCCAAAGTTGCTAGGATTAGAGGTGTGAGCCACCACACTCAGCCTGAGGATATAATATATGAAATTAATCCCTGAGACATACCAGTGAGGCTCTGATTAAAACAAGTAGAGAGTCATCTTCATTCTCAAGATGTATTATATTTTAGCAGGATCATTTTATTGAAGGTTCAAATTAACATTCATATTTGTATAGCTGACCTCTGCAAACGTGGCAGACGTGGGGATTTAATATGACTTTCTCTCAATTTCAGTTTCTGTTCAGTTTCAAATTGCAAGAGAACAGCTTGCCCCTAGTTTTCCTAACCAGCCTCTTCGGCAACAAGTGGGAAGATCAGTACTCCATGTTGGTTGGTAGTATTTTAAATCTGAAGCATTTTCAGAGTCTAAGGCAATTCAGACTGCACAGCTGTCAACTCAGGAGTCCTATTAAACTGACTCTAAAAATTCCTAAAAGAAGGCATGATTTATTATAAGCAAATGGCTAACCTGGATTTTTTGGTAACAGAATTTTAAATGAAAATAAAATTATATAAGATGCACATTGTTTGGATTTTTAAAAACTCTATTAAACGTTTAAGTGGCTGTGAATATGAGGGTTGGAATAATGAAATGTCAACCCCAGCTGATTAGTGAACATATGAGAAAATGGGGGGAACTGATCCCAAAAGATATTCTAAGGAGAACTTCACTTGAGGGGCAAACACTAGAAGATACAATTGTTATTGTACAACAAACACTAGTGAAAGTCTGTCAAATAATTTTAAAAGAAAATAGAACTCATTTGCAACTTTCAAACGCATTTGATGCCCAACAATTTCATCACCTACCCTATGTTTAAAACTGGGAGGCAATCCAGAAACTAAAAGGAATCAGAAATTTGCAAAAATATGTTTGCAATACACTATCCAACACTTGTACTGGCAACATTACTGTAGATATTTCAACATATGTTAATTTTAAAGGGTAAGTTCTGCAGATGGGCTTCTAATTTATCAAATTTCAATTAAGATGTTACTAATCAAGCTACCAAAAGATTTAATTTTCAAAATGGTAACTCTTAAACTACTTTTTGCTCTCCTGTAAAAACTATAAAAATGGCAATACCTCTCACTATTAAACTACTTTTTGCTCTGCTGTAAAAACTATAAATAATGGCAATACCTCTCACTACATCTGATCTTAAATAATTTAATAAAAAATATCTACCAATATATTTCTAAGAAAATAAAAGTAATCCCTATGAGATATTTTCAACATTTTTTTTCAACTGAACTAGAAAAAGAAAAATGGAAACAAAGTATAAAAATTCCTCTGTTTCTTCAAATTATCTGAATGGCTACCTTACTTCATTACAAGAGTAACCGCTTCTTAAAATTTCTTCTTTTATAAAAATCACTTTGCAGAAGAACAACATATTTCATTTGTATTTTTTCAAAACATGATTAGAAACAACAGCTCTTGACTTTACAATTTTTTCATTAAATATGACAGTCCTGCTTACAGACATCTTAACGTCTGGCTATTTGTGCTCCCCCCAGAATTCCCATGTTGAAACTTAATCCTCAATCTGATTGTATTAAGAGGTGGGGCCTTGAGGCATGACTGGGTTATAAGGACTGAGTCCTCCTACATGGGATTCACGTCTTTAAAAAAGAGGCCCAAGGCATCTTGTTCGCTCCTTCCACTATGTCAAGTTACAATGAAAAGACACACATCTATGAAGGAAGTAGGCTCTCATCAGAATCTGACCATGCTGGCACCCTGACTTCCCAGCCTCTAGAACTGTGAGAAATAAACTGTTGTTGTTTATAAACCACCTAATCTAAGGCATTTTGCTAGAGCAACCCAAATGAACTAAGACACAGTACAACCCCAGTTTTATAAAAAAGTAAACTGAGGCTCAATAAGGTAAAATAACTTGCCCAAGATCACATAATCAGTAAAATTCAAAGTCAGATTCATGCTCTTTCCCCCATGCATATTTTGCTATTTCTCATTATTCACCGACATTTACATGTGGGAATCAGAATCTCTCATTCAAGATGCAGAAATATGCCCAAAAGAATAAAGCCAATAAAGTGTACAATAAAGGTCCTACTCACTGAGAATGGTATCTGCTAGAATTAAATTCAGCGGCATATGATAAACCCAAAATAACAATGACTTAAATAAGATAGAAGCTCAGCTCTCTCACAGAAATTAAGTCCAAGTGGGTAATCTAGCCTATGAGAATTCCACAAAGTCATCAAAGACTCAGACTACTCCATGCAGGCGTATCCAAGGAACAGAATACAGTCACAGGTTCGTAGTTTCGGTTTCTGGTTGGGCCAGTACAGCCCCTTCCTCATCCCTCTTTTCTCCTCATCACTAGAGATATAAACTAAAAACCATGGTTTTGGGCTGCTAAAAGCCTAAAACAAAGCAAAACAACAAAATAAGATTGGTTGGACAAGCTTGCCAAGTATGAATGTTATCCTCAAGGTCTAAAATGGCTGCCAGAGCTCCAGCCATCAGTTCTATGTTCTAGGAAGCAGGATGAGAAAAATCAGGAAAGAAATAAGATACCCCTCTCTTTTAAGATACATCTCAAAAGTAACATTCAGCACTTCAACATCTGCCCAGGAAAAGAACTTATCACACACACTGATGTGACTACAAAGGAATCTATAAAATGTATGTTTTTCTGGCTGGGTGGCAATGTGTTGAGCTAAAAATCAGAGTTGTGTTATTACTAAAAGGTAAAAATGAGTATTTGGAGGCAACTAGATGAACTTGCCACAGGAATCTGCATATATTCTCCAACTTATACATAATATAATCAAATTTTTCAAGCAAATCAAAGATAATTGAGGTTGACATATCCAGAGTTATTTCTTAGGAAGGACATAATACCCCACTGGAATCATCTCATTATAAGCAATCAAATAAGTAAATGTGGTTTTACATTTTAGGAAACTATTTTCAACATTTACATTATAAAGAATTACCATTTCTGTCAGACAAACTCAGGTGGGATTTGTTTTACAAATACTAATCTTTTTCCAAGGTTAGAATACAGGGAATTGGTTTAGGTAAAGCTAAGTTCTGCCAGTAGAAGTGCCACTAAGTTTAAAGGAATATTTATCATCTAAAACTATTCTAATATCCAAAGGTTATGAACAAATAACCAAATAGAGAATCCAGAAGAAAATGCAAATATTGATAAGGAATCAAATCTGAGAGTTGCCTGAATAGCTAAAGTAAGCAAGACCCAAGTATTTATAGAGATCTACAACTATCCTCCAATGTGTTATTGCTAAGTAAGTATTTAAAAACACTATCAGGTAATTGGTACATCTGTAAGTTGAATGTAGTAAGAGGGCTTTCTTGGTTGTGCTTTCACTTGTAAGTCAGTCTTTTCTTCTAGAAGTCGGTATTATAGTGAAGCATTTGAGAAAAACATGAACTTGCATTCAAAAGCACTAACTAAGAAAGTACCTTTTTTACAAAATCTTCTTGGAAAGATAGAGGAAGGAGTCATTTCACATACACAGAGTAAACATACTTGAAATTTTCTATAAGTATTTTCCCCAATGTTCCATTCCCTGTGGCATTTACGTACCCACCTTACTCTCCCATCTATCTCCTCTCTCAAAAACCTTCCCAGCGTCCCACAATCATTTTCCACAATCTATCTGGCTGCATTCAGCTAGACAAAGCCAGACAAGCAGTCCACAGCAAAAGAAAACCAGGCCATGTGTGTCATCCCTTAAACATGTCTTGAAGGCTCCTCAACTCGGTACTCCCCACACACACACACACACACACACACACACACACACACACACCTTATTTTCTCCGATAATAAAGTGATACAATTTCTAATAATTCAATTTATTCATATAATCAAGACAGCAAAATGTTTCCTTCCATTTTACATACTTACAAAAAGTTATCAAATAAATGAAGTTTCTTATCTCCCCACAATCTTTAATGCAAGACTAAACATTCCCAGTCTCTTCAAATTCTTTATCTGGATGTATTCTATGTGTTTTAGCATATTTTGTCATTCTTTAAATTTACACAGATTTCCAAAGATCATGATTAAGAGGCTCAAATTAAACATAGAAATAATGTCATACCAAAACATATTTGCTGTAACAATATTACTTGTCATACCAAAAACTACTCGGTTACTGACAATACTATTTTTCCACTTTTTTCAAAATCAGAAAACACTATTTAATAAATTGGATATTTGTGGACTTGGTCTACTTGATCCACTTGATGAAAGTCTCAACAATCATTCAGTCTTTTGAGAAGCACATTGTATAATGGCTAAACAGTGGGCTCTGAAACCGATAGTCACTGGTTGACATCCTAGTATCACCACTTACAAACTGTGCAATCCTGGGCAAGCTGTGCACTGTGACTCAAGTCCTTTCTTCTGTAAAATGGGGAAAACAACAACATCTACCTCTTGGAGTTGCTCTCGGTATTTAAAATATTACTATGTGAAAGGTAGGCTGAGACAGTACCAGATAAATGTAATCACTCAATAAATACTGCCTATTATTATTTCTCACTTCTCTTAAAAAATAGTTGCAGTGTAGTAAATAACATATCAAAACAATTTGGTAATATAAATTGCCCACTCAAAATGATAGCATGTTCACATGCATGCTTTTAAACACTGGAATTGTATTTTTAAGAAATATTCAGAAAAAATTTAAACCACAGAATGATATGAAAAAAGTTCACTACTGAAATAATCCACTAACATCTCCTCATAAAAGGCCTAGACTCAGAAAACCCCAGCACCAATTAAATTATTCCTTTTAAACTGAGTTTATAGCCTACTTAAAAGGAACTTCAGCTATTAAATTCCTTTTAGAAAGTAAAAATGACTTTCCCATGAAAGGAAACACAAAGAAATGTGTATTTTTCCTCAAATAATGAAATATTTTATAAAGAAATCATGGAAGTGGTAAGCAAACCGGGCTTCATTAATGATGTCCTTAGATTTCAGACAAATTGATACTTACCACCTAACAAATAAAACATTAACTTACGAATCATGAAGTATTAAATTATATTTTTAGAATTGTGTATCTGTGTAGTATTGCGATAACTGTTCTGTTTGTATATCCACTGTATAGTACGAGCATAAAAGTATGCAGTAGATACTAAGAACAAAAATATCATCAATGTCTTCCAATAAGAGTCATTAAAGTTTTCATTTGTACCTAAGGAAGAGATTCAGGTTTCATAGGTTCTTAAAGTTGGGGTCCAAAACCTTATGCTTGAGTCTAACTTAACAGTCAGCATTCTGTTTTCAATATGAACATTAAACTTGCTACCAGGAGAATTCTAATAGCTCAAAGTTCTGCCCATTATACATTATCACTCATTTAACTTTGCACAAAAGGATCTAGAATCTAAGAAATGTGCAATGATAACTGGCTTGGAGATTCTCACTTCTTTCAAACTCTCTATATTCTTAAATTGTTCTATACAAGTTTGCTCTTCTGAATGTAGGCTAGCTCCATTTCTGCTGGAAAAGCAATCTCTCAACTAAAGTTATTTTTAAAAATTAAATTAGCAATGAATGAGAACATAATGAAGACAAATATTATTTTAAAAGCAGGCAGCCACTTAGAAAATTTATTAAAATTTACTGGGCTCTTAAACATGAAGAATTCTGAGTTATACCATATTGACAAAAAAAAAAAAAAAAGCCTGGCTTTAAAAGTGAAGAACAGAGAGTTTATTCCTTCAGTAATGTATACCCAAAAAGAATGAAAGATAAATGACATTATTGCTTTTAAAAACTCTTGTTATACTATTTACAAAGTGACTAAGTTATATTCTAACCTATTGATTTCTGGCATGTTTCCATGGAAAGTCTACGAATTAGTGGAAGTGCCCAATTAAAGGTTCACTCACACTCTTAACCGTACGTTTAGGATTGAATAATTTAAATAAATTTTTAGAACTACAAGTTCTATAATCTAATCTTATTCAAGAGTACCCAAAACTTTCACATTACAAGCCGTGCTACTTAAAGCAAACTAAAAATACTCCTTTACAACTAAATCATCAATTTCAAATGGGCAGTAGATTAGATGATATGAAATTGACAGTACTTCTGTAATAGCAGTTCATTCCTTTCAATAAGAATCAGGTTAATGAAGAAAAAGAAATCTCAAAAATCAGTTAAAAAATTGAGGTCAGAATTTATTCAGGGATATTTAGAAGAAGTTTCAGAATAGAAGTGTAATGGTATCAATTGATGAAAACTTTAAATATCCAAGAGATAAACTTATATCAAGAAACCTATTTTAAATACAAAATAAACAGCATACTAAGAGTGATAAAGAAGATCCGGCAAAAACTCTTAAGTACAATTGGCTTTGTGGTATCATATATTATTAAGCAGACTAAGTCATGTACATTTAGCCTTATACCTGAATTTCATCTCAAAGATAACACCAGCTTTCTAGGATAATTTTGAATAATATATAAGATATTGTGTATACCTCTACCCAATCCCCAATTTCCATGAGTCAGTGAATAGAGGCACAACAAGCCAAAATATTAACATGGATCATTAACTCTAAAAACAAAGCAGTATCAGGTAATATTATTCTATCTTACAGAAACAACTAAGAATTCACACGTGCACGTGTGTACATGTACACACACACACACAATCTACAGTGATTTTTTTTTTTAATTTCCAGAAATAGCTTATCCAAAACTGTGATTTTAAGTTTATATTTGAGATTAGGTATTAGCATTGGAGAGGCATTCTCTATAAGCTGCCCAAAAACAACTAACCTAAAATGTAATCAATTAAAATTGTTGACTTGCATTGTTATTAAAACAATATTATGTACTAAAGGAAGGTATTTTCAAAATGGATCAGCACAGCTATGGCATAGCTTGAATGGTACACATACACACAAAACCACTCACATATATGTGTGTGTGTGTGTGTGTGTATATACACACACACACACACACACACACACACACACACAGACTTATTATGTCAACGTTTCCTCCAGTGGGGGGAAGGGGGGGCTTGGATTCCAGGTGATTGGTCATGGTTCTTAGAAAGAAATAACCTTTATATAAAAAGAAACAATGCTTCCGGCCTAAAACATGACATACAGCTATTCCTTCATTCCAAACTTGAGCTAAACAAGCAATGTTCCAATGTATAATTAAGCTGTCATTAGCTAGTAAATAGGCTGGCCTGACAAACCTGGACACATTGCCTGATCCAGGAGTAGGCATATGATCCATTCATAATCTTTGGGAGAGACTATATGATTCTGATGGGTGCCATGTCAGGCTTATTCTGAGATCTTTGTGAAAGGATCTCAGGTATTATTCTGAGATCCAGGTTAAATCTGGATCTAAGGGTGGGTATCATTGCTCCAACATAAAAAATGACTACAGGGCAGTGAAGCCACCTAAGAGGAAAGCATCACAGAGAGGTAAAGAGAAGAAGAACATCAATGTTTGTGCATGTGTTTAAAGTCAAATCTAACCCTTGCACTTTCACTTACAGGAAAAAGTATTTTTGGTGGGATTTATGCTATTTTCTATCAAAAGATATGATTTGTGCTTCTATGTCCACCAGTGATCTGTGAGATCACAAACTGTGATTCCATTTTCTCACCTACCTTTTACAGATATAATGCTTATAAACAAATTCAAGGATAGCAGATCTACAGAGGTAAACCATGTCCACACACGTTTATTTTATATAAATTAACCCAAAATAAAAAGTAGAAACAGAAGTTCTCTTGTATAGCCGACTTATAGAACTACATTATTTTAAAACCCGATATAGTTCAGAAACCACATATATTTGAAGAAACAAACAAAAGAGCATTTCAGTGTTGGGTGTTACTTTAGCATGCAACATTACATCACTAAAACAAGGAAAAGCAATACTTGCCCTAAAGGCTTAAAAAATATTAGCAGAGACCAAAAAGTCTATCAGATGAGAATGAATGTCATTGCATCTTCGGTAATGACAATAAAATGTTTGTTTTTAATTTTTCCTTTAAATTTTCTTCCCCTAAAAGTTATCTATAAAAGGACTAGGGAGCAGGATTCACTTGTTGTTGTCATCTGGCATAACACAAGGGAACCCTTCCAAGCATACCAAGTACCAGTGAATAAGCCTCCAAGATGGGAATAACAAATGAAGAAAAAGGCAAAGAGCTTGGTACTAGGCTGCACAAAGGTTCAAAAATAAGAGCAATAAAATTTTATGCAGAAACAAGAAAAATCTGAAGAGTCAAATGGCAGAGTCCAAGTGCCAAGAGAAAGGTGTTTCTAATAGCAGTATTCTGTGAAGAAAGAGGAACAACAAGCCGACCAAAAAGGTGGCTGTTGCAACAAAGGATGTCTTAACTGCAAAGACCATTTATAGTCATTTTCCCTACAGAAAGTTGGCCCTTTCCGTCAACTCCAATTAAGAGTAAGAAATCCTTGTTTCATTTGTCCTTTAACACTTCTGCCCCAGAACCCTTGTCAAATGAGCTCTTTTGAACATATTTAGGCTTTCTGGTTAAATGTTAAAGAAATAACAGTCACTCTCTTCACATAGCAACTTTTTCTATGCCAACAAAAACATGCCTAATCTTCCCCATAAAAAATAGATACCACAGTCTTTTCCAAAATGCATGAAAATCGCTACTGCTCTGGTCTAAATGTTATGTCTCCACAAAATTCATAAGCTGAAATTGTAACCATCATCTTGGAAGATGATGGCATTAGGAGATACAGCTTTTGGGGTGGGATGAGGTCATGAGGCCAGACCCTCATGAACGAGATTAGGAAGTGCCCTTAAAACGCAGCTAGAAAGTAGGCTCTCACCAAACACCACTAAATCTACTGACGGTTTGTTGGGTTTTTTTTGGTTTTTTTTTTTTTTTTTTTTTTTTTTTTTTTTGAGACAGAGTCCCACTCTGTCACCCAGGCTGCAGTGCAATGGCATAATCTCCACTAACTACAACCTCTGCCTCCTGGGTTCAAGCGATTCTCGTGCCTCAGCCTCCCAAGTAGCTGGGATTACAGGTATGCACTACACACCCAGCTAATTTTTGTATTTTTAGAAGAGACCGGGTTTCACCATGTTAGCCAGGCTGGTCTCGAACTCCTGACCTCAGGTGATCTGTCCGACCTAGCCTCCCAAAGAAGCTGGGATTACAGGCGTGAGCCACTGCACTTGGCTTCTACTGACATCTTGATCTAAAGATGTAGCCTTTGCAACTTCAAGAACAAAGAGAAAAAAATTTTTGTTTACAAGCCATCCAGCTTATGGTACTTTTGTTATAGTAGCCTGAATGAACTAAGACAACTGTGATAAAGAGGTAATATATTTAGTTAATATCACCATTTTGAAGAGGTATAAAAATAGACACAAAAATATCTTATTGTAGAATAATATTTACTGTTGCTATTGCTTTTTTTGCTACACTCAACATATGTGTCTATATATGTATCAATGTATTTAATTAAACAGAAAAGCATTAAAATAAGTAAAAATAGAGCATGTATTTATCATTAGAGTACTAAAATCTTCACACTTCAGCCATTTCATCTTCTGGGAAATAAATGCACTGGGCTAACATGTAGTCTTTAGGGTCCCTTGAAGGGCCCCCATTTGACAGCTCTAGTATTCCTATTTCTCCATTCCTCCCTTGCTTGCCCTCTAACCTGCCTGCCCCATTTCCTCCATGCCTGAACTGAATACCTGTAGGTGTTCCTCAAATAAAGCCAAACTATAAAATACTACTAATCTAATGAATTGCTTTAAAAATACTCAACTGTGCTACTATAGGGCTTTGGGGAAGGCAATTATTTTGAAGACTAAAATTTGGATTTATTCAGCGACTCTTATGGAAGGAATCTAAAATACTTCAACAAGCTAAGGTTAATTGTGTACGTGTGATGAGTGTTACTTGCTCCCTCTTCAGTCAAGGATGGACTGAGTAACCCACTTCCCAATGAAATGAGGAGTAAATGGCATCAGAATATATGTCTGAACTCCTTCTGTCCCTGCTCAAATCAGGAATCCAATTTCCCTGATCACTAAATAATCTCTCAGATGTCGAAACCATTAGATTAAGAGTCCATGCTTTCATATATAAGCCACCCTTTCTCTTTGAGGTATAGAACATTTAATAACAGTAATTATATCAGCAAATACTTACATAGCACTTACTATATGTCTAACCTTCTAACTGCTGTATGCATACATTAATTCATTTAATCCCCATAACAACTCTATAGGTAGCTACTATTATTACCGTGTTTTAGTGACAAGAAAATGGAGGCACAAGGCCAGGCATGGTGGCTAACGCCTCCCAGCATTTTGGGAGGCCAAGGTGGGCAGATCACTTGAGGTTAGGAATTCGAGATCAGCCAGCCTGGCCAACACAGTGAAACCCGGTCTCTAGTAATAATACAGAAATTAGCCGGGAGTGGTGGCACACGCCTGTAATGCCAGCTACTGAGGAAGCTGAGGCACGAGAATCACTTGAACCCGGGAGGCAGAGGTTGCAGTGAGATTACACCACTGCACTCCAGCCTGGGTGACCGAGTAAGACTGTGAAAGAAAAGAAGAAAAAAAAAGAGAAAAGAAAGAAAACAGAGGCACATAATTAACTTGACCATAGCAACAGGGCAAATAAGCAGCAAAGCCAGGAGTCAATGCAGATAGTCTGGCTCCAAACCACTCCACCATATGCAACTAAAGGTAAGGAGCACATAGAAACTCCATTTCTCCCCACTGTTCCAGTTCCCTTTTGCTATTTCATTCCTTTGACTGCGTTTACTGAGCACTTACTAAATGCAGCTAAATAAACAAAGTATGTGCCTGGAACTAAATTCACTAACTTAAAGAAAATCAAGCAGCCATGCACAAACAGAAGAAAATTTAAAAACAAAAATTAAAATACTTAGAATCCTATCCAGTGTAATGAAGCGAATTTATTTAACAATTCTTGGTCCAGTTTTTGTCCATCCGGTATTCCGTATCTCCCTGCCTCCCTCAGTGTAACTCTTCACCTGAAGGAAAGAATGGAACAAAAAAAAAAAAGACAATAAACTTTGGGGGCATTTTCATTCCCTAGTGCCAAGTGAGCGTACGAACAATGAAGAAGTTCAGTCTTGCAAAAAAGGAAATTATTTTTTATGCCATCAGGAGCCAATTACTGACACAAGACTAAATATAAGCCCAGAATTTCTTCCATCTTTGATTCTCTTTTGGCATCATTTTCAATATATGATTTACAAGTTGAAATGTTCTGTTCAGGGTTAAGAAGCTGGAACAGAACACAATGATACTCTACTTCTATAAAACCAGTGCATGTTAAAGCATGGCCAAACTTAAGAATCACTTGGGATGCTTGAAAAACAACAATAACAATACTAGGGTCTCATTTGGAGAATCTAATTTTTTTAAAGGGGGGGTGGGGAGGAAAGGAAAAAGATGCTGGAGGCTTACCTAGATAGTCTAATTTAACTGTTCAGTGACAGTGCTGGGCATTGGTAGCTTTAAAAGTTTTCCAAGTGATTGTAATGTGCAACCATGCTTGCAAGGCAGTTTAAATGCAACCCAAACCTTCTCAAACTTTAATATACATATAAATCACCTAAAGACCTAATTTAAAATGCAGATTCTGATTCAAAAGGTAGGGCATGAGATTCTGTATTTCTACCATGCTTCCAGGTAATGTTGTTGCTGCTGTTATGCGGACCACACTTTTGAGCAGCACTGTTCTATACCTTCTTTAACAAATTATAATTACTAAAGGTGAGAAGGAATGGAAAAGATATTACGAGTCAAGGCAACGTGGAATATTTCATTTTTATGTAAAAGAGGGAACTGTTTTTGACAAGCAACTGGAACCCATAATAAATGCTTACAGAACACAGGGCTACTGTGAACTAAATCAGTTAACATGTATAAAACATGAGGGACTGTTCCTAACCCAGAGACAGTACTCAATAAATATTAGTTATCACATTGATCTTTTTTTAACAAATGAGTGGCAAATGATGACTAACCATATCAAGAAAACTCAATGCAGATATATAACTTATGTTCTAGAAAAAATATGGCTTCTACTGCTTACAATCTTCATATTGTGTCATGCTCTTTTATGCCTTAGACCATTAGGTACAGAATTCTAAACACTAGCCTCACAGTTAGAATGTGCGCATTCATTAACATGATGTCTGGGATCTGCTTTAAAATACTTTGGCAAAGAAAAAAGAAGAGTAATCCTAGCACTTTGGGAGGCCAAGGTAGGCGGATCACTTGAGGTCAGGAGTTCGAGACCAGCCTGACCAACATGGCAAAACCCTATCTGTAATAAAAATAAAAACATTAGCCAGGCGGGGTCGCATGTGCCTGTAGTCCCAGCTACTCAGGAGGCTGAAGCAGGAGAATTGCTTGAACCCAGGAGGCAGAGGTTGCAGTGAGCCGAGATTGCACCAAGGTACTCCAGCATGGGCGACACAGTGAGACTCTGTCTGCAAAAAAGGAAGGAGGGAATAAAGGTAATGTAATAAAATCTCCATAAGTAATCTATGGAATAGGTATATGGGGGTTAACTGTCCTCCTAAGTTCTACATATATTTGACATTTTTTCAAAATATTTTTAAACGTTCTGTTTTTCAGTTCCAGCTTGATCACTTACTAGCTCTCTGATCATGAGAAAATTATTTAGCATCTTTGATTCACAGACTTCAGAACAGATTTCCATATTAACCTCCTCACAGGATTACCTTAGGGATTAAAAGAAACAGTATTAGTAAAAATAACTGACACCAAGTAGGTCACATCATAAAGATAAATTTAAATTTAATCCAGATAGCTCCAATTTTAAGAGAATCAAAAAGAATGGTAATGTGTGTCTAAAATTGAAACAAGTGAATCTGTAAAGACTGAAAAGTGCCATCTTCTTGCCATTTCAGCTTTTTCTACTGCCTCTTAACATTCTAGACCAGATTCCATCACAAACAGCAACAGGTAGCATTTAATGAAGTCTCCAAAATGCTGTGTCCTGAAATAAATGCATCAAAATGTTTCTTGCATGGCAACATAAATCAACTAAGGGTAGCCTATCGACAAACACCACTTCTAGCTGCTATACTATTCTCTGTTCTACAAGTAACATAAGCTTTTCCTCCCACTCACTCCCTTCATTCACAAACATCTCTGAACAAGTAGCCGGGGATAACAATTCAAGAGAAAGGGAACCTCTTAAATATAGGCTAAATAATCAAAAGCAGAAGATCCCTTCTGGGGCTGGCTCTTCATAGGACAGAAGTTCAAATATGAATAGGCAGCATCTATCTGCCTATTCTGAGGCATAACTACAAAATCATTTTAAAATATACATTATTGGTGATAATTCCATCATTCTTCAAATAAACCAAATCACTCACAAAATCTCATAGTCAGAAACCTTGTGAAGAAGGAAAGGGGTAGACTTTCATCCATATGGTAATAATATACAGTTCAGCATAAGAGTGAAAGGGAAATAATTATTTAAAATAGTGAATGTACATATGCACATTTCCATTTTTTAAGAATATGAACACTCTTACTTCTGTCCAAGACAATTGAATTCCAATCAAATATTGTTACTAAACCAAATACTGTGACTGAATGCGACTCCAGCTTGCCTCTCTTCCCTAAGAAAAAATTTTAAAACCTGGAATCTACTACAAATATGTTAACCTCTCTCATTAGCTCAAGAAAGAACAAAAACAGTGAAGTGAACTTAGAAGCTGTATTTACTAGGGGAATTCCCGAAAGAAGAGCTCTCATAATCTTCTACTTTAAAATTTCACTTATAAGACACAAATTAAATCCACATTTGTGGGGGAAGCGGGGGAGACAAACGAAAAATCCAAGCATGTCTCTTACATATTTTCTCACTTGGTTCACAGGTACTACCACTGTAATGTTTAGTCACTGGTTATTTTACTTTGATATTCCTATCTGAATACAGACTTACCTGATATTTTTCCTATACTTATAACATTCAAATTAGCTGTATATGCATAATAAATGTTGGGCATAATCACAGCGTCAATTTTCTTGTAAAGCAGAGCTTATTTCAGGCAAGGTCTAGCTTCAGAACTGAAATAAACACACACAGCAGGAAAGTTATATATTTTGTTTTTTCAGGCCATGAGAACCCTTACATTTCAATAAACATATATTAACAAAATGAGAACTGTCAACAAAACACTCTAGTTGTGTGAAGGTTACTCAAATTTTTCATCTACGTGGTACTGGACACCCTTTGTAAACAAAAACCAAAAAATATATATTTGAAGTTCAGGGTCCACAAAAACATCACGGGAAAAAAAAGAAGAAAAAGAAAATATGAACCTAAGCTGATTCCAGCAGGAGGAAATTTTCCCACATGCAGAGGTATTCACCACGAAGCAAAAGATAGTAAGAGGCCTCAGTGCGAAACTGG
The DNA here is from genome assembly GCF_037993035.2 of Macaca fascicularis. NCBI lineage: Eukaryota > Metazoa > Chordata > Mammalia > Primates > Cercopithecidae > Macaca > Macaca fascicularis. The sequence continues at coordinate 106,990,293 of NC_088379.1, forward strand.
AGCTCCCCGAATTTACAGACCCAGGAAATCAGGGCAGGGTGTTAAATCTTCCCTTACACCTAAACCTATAACCTGCAACTACCTCAACCACAGAATTTCTCAAAGTAAATCAAACCCGGTTCAGATGGATTCAAAATACGTTTATGAATCACAAGAACAAACAAATGTCTCCAATCACCTGCCTCAGGAGAAGCATTAAAATTCTCAATTATCATATTTTATTTCAAACAATTTAGGAAGTGTGTAACCAGGCTAACCCTAAACATTCATCATAGTACAGGAATAGTTAAAAGTAGTAAATGAAAAATTCTGATCTCAAAACAATTCACATTTGCATCTAAAATGTTACAATGAAACCACATAACTCCCTCCTCAAAATGTTTCATGTGATGTCTCCTTGAAGTGGCTTTCACTTTAGCTATGTGTGGCTTCCTTTATTTGCTTCAGCAACGAAAATATGAAAATGAATACAGGCATACCTCACTTATTGTGTTTTGCTTTACTGCACTTTGCAGGTATTACATTTTTTACAAACTGAAGATTTATGGCAATTCGGTCACAAGCAAGTCTAGCGGTGCCATTTTTCTATCAGCATGTGCTCACTTGGTTTCTCTGTTTGACATTTTGGTAATTCTCATAATATTTCAAACTTTTTCATTATTATTATCTGTTATGGTAATCTGTGATCCACGGTTTTGTATGTTACTATTGTAATTGTTTTAAAGCACTTCGTGCCACACCTATGTAAGACAACAAATTTAACAAATAAATGTGTGTGCTCCGACTGCTCTGCTGACCAGTCATTCCCCCATCTCTCTCTGTCTCTCCTTGGGTCTCCCTATTCCCTGAGACCAGATAATATTGAAAATGAGGCTAAACAACCCTGAAGTGGTCTCTAACTGTTCAAGTGAAAAGTCACACATGTTTCACTTTAAATCAAAAGGCAGAAATGATTAAGTTTCTCGAGCAAGGCATATCGAAAGTGGAGACAGGCCCAAAGCCAGGCCTCTTGTGCCAAACAGCCAAGTTGTGAATGCAAAGGAAAAGCTCTTCAAAGAAATTAAAGGTGCTGTCTAGTGAACACACAAATGATAAGAAAGCCAAAGAGCCTAATGGCAATATAAGAAAAGTTTTTGTGATCCGGATAGATCAAACCAATCACAGAATTCTCTTAAGCCAACACCTAATCAGCAGCAAGACCCTAACTCTCTTCAATTCCATGGAGGCTGAGAGAGGTGAGGAAGCTGCAGAGGAAAAGCTGGAAATCAGCAGAAGTTGGTTCACGAAGTTTAAGGCAAAAAGTCATCTCCACGACATAAAAGTGCAAAGTGACGCAGCAAATTTTAATGCAGAAGCTACACCAAGTTATCCAGGAGACCTTGCTAATAAGATCATTAATGAAGGTGGCTACACTCAACAACAAATTTTCAATAGGGATGAAACAGCCTTCTATTGGAAGAAGATGCCGCCTAGAACTTTCACAGCTAGAGAGGGAAAGTCAACTCTCGGCTTCAAAATTTCAAAGGACAGGCTGACTCCCTTTTTTAGGGGCTAATGCAGCTGGTAACTTAAGTTGAGACCAGTGCTCATTTACCATTCTGAAAATCCTAAAGCTCTTAAGAATTATGCTAAATCTACTCTGCCTGTGCTCTGTAAGTGGAACAACAAAGCCTGGATAACAGCACATCTGTTTACAGCATTGTTTACTGAATATTTTAAGCTCTTGGCTGAGATTGAGATTTTCTGCTCAGAGAAAAAAAAAAATTCCTTTCAAAATATTACTGCTCTTTGCGATGCACCTAGTCACCCAAGAGCTCTGATCTTGTACACAGCATCCATTCTGCAGTCCATGGATCAAGGAGTAATTTAAACTTTCAAGTTTTACTATTTAAGAAATATATCTCATAAGACTATCACTGACATACATAGTGATTCCTCTAATAGATCTGGACAAAGTACATTGAAAATCTTCTGGAAAGGATTCACCATTCCAGATGCCATTAAGAACATTCATGATTAATGAAAGAGGTCAAAACATCCACATTAACAGGAGTTTGAAATAAACTGACTTTGAGGAATTTAAGCCTTCAGTGGAGGGAGTAACTACACATGTGGCAGAAATATCAAGAGAACTAGAATTAAAAGTGAATCCTGAAGACGGGACTGACTTGGTGCAATACCATGATAAAATTTTAATGGATAAAGAGTTGCTTCTCAAAGATGAGCAAAGTAGGTAGTTTCTTTGGAATCTAAAAAAACTACTTCCTTTGCTCATCCTTGAGAAGCAACTCAAAGGATTTTGAATACTACATACACTCAGCTGATAAAGCAACAGCCACCCCAAGACACTGAAAGTTCAGATGATCATTAGCACAACAGTTACGTATTTTTTAAGTGAAGTACGTACACTGCTTTTTCAAACATAATGTTATTGCACACTTAACAGACTACAGTAGTGTAAACATAACTTTAACATGCATTGTGAACCAAAAAGTTTGTGTGACTAGCTTTCTTGTGAAATTCGCTCTATTGTGGCAGTTTGGAATATCTCCAAACCCACAATATCTTCAAAATATGCCTGTATAAAGCCACAATATGTCCAAAATTTGCCTGTATAAAAAAAGCAATGTCTATAAAAAACGGCTAACAGTGTATAATAACTAGCACTACATATTTTTCCAGTCTTAACCTAGGGGAAAAACTTAAGGTCCAATTAAAATGACTTCTTTATGGACCTCATAGTTGGTACTTCATGTTTTGGATCGTTTGTGTTGTAACACCGTAATAAGGTCAATAATGTCAAGAAAAGCATAATTTACAGTCTAGTCCCATTGTTGTGGGCCTCAACTACATATTTCTACAAAGAAGACAAAAATGTTTACCCCACGAAAAGTAATAGATTTTTCTCCCACAGAAAACGCCACAGATGTTCAGCCAAAATGATTTCCAGGAGCAACGATATTTTATATGAAAACAAATCCCTAATAACTAAGTATTTTCTATCAATTCACTGACACTATCTAATATATTTGGCCTCATCTTGCTCTCAAGTTAGTGTTATGGTGATAAAAACCCAGGATCTGAGACAAGACTTGGAGTCCAAATACCTGATCCACCACTTACTCACTAGGAAACTTCACATAAGGTACTTAAAATGAGGTAATATACATGCAAGGCATGGATATTAATGCCATTAAAATTTTTAGAATACAAGGCTCAAAAAATATCAAAACACTTTATTGCTTTTTTTCTTTGAGCAAGATCCTATGGAGAAGCAAACTCACCTACAAATTAACAGTGTTCTCTTCAAATATGTGTAAAATATTACAAAACATTTGCCAAAAATAAATGCACAAATTCTCTAATCATTATCCTTAGAAAGTTCATTTGTTCCACTCCCTGAAATCACAAAAGATTAAAGCTCAAGGTAGGCAAAAACACTGGACATTCTTTAAAAAGTTATTCTGAAGTAGAGCTACAGAAAAATATACCAACTAGGTAAGAAAAACATCAAGGACAACAATTCCTCATGCACCTCCCTTTTCTACAGAAGCCACAGCTTATTAACACGGGGAATTTGTCCCATGTTACATATGCAGAATCAAAGCAATCTGTGAACACACTCACCCAAAATGACTGGCTCCAAAAATGAATTTAGCAGCCATGTTTGGGTAAATGTCTAGTCAAATATACTAATGGCATAAATTGGAACAAATAACTAAAAAGAATAGGTAAAAGTATTCCAGATTCTTATTTTAAGTCTCAAAAGCCTAGAATCAGAGGTTAGCAAGAATAAATCGAACTGAGATATTACTTTCCATTTTGTGTTTACAAATAAAAATTACAAAATCTAGAGTAAAGGAGACCGGGTTTATAAGTTCATCACATGAAAATGCTCAGGGAAAGTCAGGTATTCCTAAAGTTCAAAGTATGAGAGAAAGTAATTCAACTGGAGCTAAAGTATGACATGGGTCGGGAAGAGAGGAAGTACTTTGCTTCATTATTCTTGTGTAATAAACAGAAATATCTTCTCCAGTCAATTTGTTGTAAAAACACAAATGAAGAATAATGTGCTAGGCATTGCACTAAGCACTGGAGAGATCAAGTGGATAAGACCCTACCCCTCAGAGATTTCTCAGTTAATGAAGAAAAAATGCTGCAAACATTTGTGATCCATTGTGCATACAAGGGACGAGAAGTAGCACAGACAGCTGGTAAGGGTTTCAGAGAAGTTTCACACAGGACAGACAGACTAAAAGTGTTCCATGCAGAGGTAAAGCAAATGAAAAGCAGGGAAGGAGTGCTTCGGGTGTTTAGGTCCTTCAGCTCAATCAACTTTTATTATATGCCAAACACAGATAAACATTCAGAATACATATACAAATAAAAAATGCTCCCAGCTCCCAAAAATTTATATTCAAATACATTGAAGACTTAAAATAAGTTCAGTACAATGTAACATATGCTATAAGTATTTTCAGAATTCATGTGATAGGGTCAAATTCCATAATATACAGACTTCCTACAAACCAGTAAAAAAAGGGATCAACCACCAAGTAGGTACTGGCATAATCAAATGTTCATTTTACAAAATAATCCTAGTGACAATGTGACAAAATACACGTATGCAAGAGAAAAAGGTTGAAAGCAGAGACACTGATGTTGTGAGGCTCCTGCAGCACTAGGTTAGAAGTATTTAAAAGACTTGAACTGAAAGGTATGTTTAGTTGACTGGATGGGTGGTGACGACATCACCAAGCACAGGAAACACAGGAGAAAAGACACCCAACTGTATTTTCACCATACCCATCCATAGCAACCGCTGTATATAGGGTTTGAGAGACAGCTCAAGAGAAAAGTCTAGGTTGCAAATACAGACATGCCAGTGATCATCCTACAGGCAGTAATCAATCCTGTAAGTGTAAGGACATGAGACTGCCTAGAAGAAGGTATAAAGGGATAAGGGAACATCAACATTTAGGATTCAGTCAAGATGAGATAGCAAAAAACCCAAGAAAATAAAAAGTCATGAAAGCCAATAAGGACAACCTTTCAAGAAGAACAAAGTGATACCATGTCAAATATCACAGAAAGCAGCCATTGGACAGCTACTGCCAACCTCCCTCAGTGGATTGGTAGGGTCCCCCAAATGACTGTACAATGGATTTGATAGTGGATAGGAGGTGAGGAAGTGTATTACTTTAATGATAATTACTACTCCTTCTAGAAGTAAAAAGCATGGCTTTCAAAGGAGCTGTCCAGCAGCAAAATTACAATACCTAACATATATTGGGAACACTTTCCATGCAGGCACTAACACTAGATATTTTACATAATATTCCTCTCGCCGTAGATATTTTACATAATATTCCTCTCGCCGTTACAACAACCTTAAAAACTTAGTATTGTTTCCAAATTTCCATAAGAAAAATGGGTTCAGGATGGTTACATGACTTGCCCATGGACACACAGTTGGTATATGGAGGACAGAGGATTTAAGTCCAGGTTTTGTCTAGCTGTAAACCAATGCTCTTTCCACACTGTGATGCTGTCTCCCCATCACTGGAAGTATGTGGAGGGAGGCGGAGTGAAGAGTGGCTTGTTAACCATCTAACAGAAATACCTTTTCTTTTTGAAAGATAGTTTAACTAGCTCACTTCTGAGCCCTCTTCCACCTTCAATAGTCCATGATTCTATCTCATATACCCTGCTCATAAGTGAGTTATAATAGCTGCAGAATTCCAAATACAATGTTTTTGTTTTTTGTTTTTTGTTTTTTTTTTTTTTTTTGAGGCAAGGTCTCATACTGTTACCCAAGATGGAATGCAACAGCATGATCATGGCTCACCACAGCCTCAACCTCCTGGGCTCAAGCGATCCTCCCACCTCAGCCTCCTGAGCAGCAGCTGGGACAACAAGCATGCACTAACATGTACAGTGTTTTTTTTTTGTTTAGTTTTGTTTTTTTGTAGAGACAAGGTCTCACTATGATGTCCAGGCTGGTCTCAAATTCCTAGGCTCAAGTCATCTTCCCACCTCAGCCTCCCAAAGTATTGGGATTACAGGCATAAGCCACTGCACCTGGCCTCAATCTTCATTTTTTTCTCATATTATCAAACTAATTTTAATGCCTGCTAAAATTCATACTTAATAGGAAGACAATCTATAATTAAAATCATCCCTTGTTAAGTGGAAAGCAAAGACTTATCGACACTGAATCTCCCATGCTTTGTATAGCACTAGGCACAGAATGGTATTCAGTGTTTTGGAAATGAGTGAATGAAGGAATGGTCTGCCTCTTGTCTTTGATAACACTGACTATCATGTCAGGCAAAAACGGGCATCCATCTGTATTTTAAAATAAGCTCAAAGTCATAACACATGGCAATATATGCTACACTTCCCACAAATTAATATTGATTACATTTATTTTTGCAAAAAACGAAAACACAGTCTATGGAGGCAGCTTATCACTCCCTTTTCTGCATTCCACAGTAGGATGTAGCACCTTCTGCTATTAAAGTAAGCACAACTTATACTGTGGTTTCCTTTTGCTTCTCACACTGGACAGTAACCTTCAGATTGCCTACATTATGTTAGGCTGCAAGAACATAGTGCAGAGCCACACACATAGTGAGCGCTAAAAGTCTGACACATACGTAAGCAGGATGGGTAGATCGATGGCTTAATAAGTAGAAGCAGTATCTTTCTAACAGCCATTTTACACTCAAGCAAATAATCTACTTACCAAGCAGGAGATTATATCATATGAGAAATAGGGATGCACGGAAAACCCAATGACATTTTTTTTTTCTTTTTTTTTGAGGCAGAGTTTCCCTCTTGTAACCCAGGCTTGAGTGCAATGTCGTGATCTCTGCTCACTCCAACCTCTGCCTCCCGGGTTCAAGCGATTCTCCTGCCTCAGCCTCCCAAGTAGCTGAGATTACAGGCACCCGCCACCACGCCCAGCTAATTTTTATATTTTTAGTAGAGACGGTTTTTCGCCATGTTTGCCAGGCTGGTCTAAAACTCCTGACCACAGGTGATCCACCCACCCGGCCTCCCAAAGTACTGGGATTACCAGCATGAGCCACCGCGCCCAACCCCCAAGTGACACTTTCAAAGAGGCATGGGATATGGATTTAAAAAGAAGCGTGAAAGTTCACTCTCGAAAAGTCTCCTGAACAACAGGATTTTTTTTTCCTAGATTCAACATTATCCAAAGGGAAAAAAATTTAAATTATCCAGTTCAGTAAATTATGTTTTAAAGATCAGGTACTTTGGAAATATCTATCAAAAAGGCCATTCTTATCTTAAAAAATCATGAAATTTCAGGTATGGCAGTCCCTGGAGACGTGTGAGGAGAGAAGACCTCATAAAGGACTTTGAAGTCACCCCAAATGTGCCTACCTAAATGTTTCAAGATCCACTCAATTTACAGACCTGGCTAGCAAAGGGACAGTCTCCCATGACAGGTCTCGGCCTTTCTTCCCTCCAGATATACATGATATAACATTCACTTCTATGAAACACTAGGATAAACAAATCCAGATTCTAATGAACCAACATAAAAAAAATGTTCAGGGAAATACACACATATGTAATTTCCACTGTGATTAAAGACCTATCAGTAAGATCCAGCAACTGCAAGTTATACAAAATGCCCACCATGACAGTTGAAGCTCCATCCCCTCATGTCAGAATGCAAGGGAAAGTAGCATTTTAGGGTTGAATGTGAATCCACTCTCATTTATACACAGATATCTTAAAATAAGTCAGTGGCAAACTTCTGTAGGTTATCAGTAGCTGTTAATACCTCACAGCTGAGTCTAACACAACAATGTGTTGTGACACCATAGTTGGAAACCACTGGTCTCCTTCATAACTCAGTGAAACTCAAACTAGTTATCAAATTACAATCAAATTCACTAAATTTGCCAAACTCAACGGCATTAGGAGCAGACAATCTTCAAAGATTAGGCACAAGTGAAAGCAAGCACAAGAGGAAGGTTTGGCTCTGGTCAAGTGAGGTGCTGAGCTAGTTGTCTTTGTGGCGTGATTTGAAAAGTAAACAAAGGGGCATGGCCTGTCTTTCACTAGCCCCACTATCACCACATGGTGCTATGCTTTCATCCTGTCTTTATTACTTGCCTGTATTATAAATGAAAGGTGAAAGCAATGCCTTTAGAAAGTCACTGTTAAAACACATCTGCTATCTAGATTTTACAGAGACTTCTACTTATAGACCAGATTAGGCATTTGATGACTTGAAACTGCATAAGTCATGGAAAAAAAAAAAAAAAAACAAGGGAATTTCAATGGGAAAGGCATAAGAACTAAGAGCATCATGACTGTGGCAATTCTCACCCTCCCAAGGGGTATCACGGGATGCTAAACTGGGCCCACCTGTAAAGACTTTTGAGTTCCAAGTTGGCATGAGGACACGGAAGGGCAAGCAAGAGTACCAAGTAACTGAGCACGAGATGCTGGAGATTCTGTGGAATAAGTCAGTCAAGATCAACCTTTGTTCACTTCTCCAGTTTCAAGGGACTCCAACAGCCTGACTTGGGTTTAAAGGTAGACTCCTAGGATGGAGGAGGACTTAGAAACTGCCAGGCATGGGTGGCTCACACCTATAATCCCAGCACTTTGGGAGGCCAAGGTGGGTGGATCACCTGAGATCAAGAATTCAAGACCAGCCTGGTCAATACGGTGAAATCCCATCTCTACTAAAAATACAAAAAGAAAAAAAAAATAGCCAGGTGTCGTGGCGGTGCCTGTAATTCCAGCTACTTGGGAGGCTGAGGCATGAGAATGGCTTGAACCCAAGACACGGAGGTTGCAGTGAGCCAAGATCGCACCATAGGGCTCCAGACTGGGCAACAAGAGCAAAACTTTGTCTCAAAAAAAAAAAAAAAGCAAACAAAAAAAAAGCAGACTTAAGAACGAGAAAGCTGGCCAGCTGCAGTGGTTCATGCCTGTAATCCCAGCACTTTGGGAGGCCAAGGCAGGTGGATCACTTGAGGTCAGGAGTTCAAGACCAGCTTGACCAACATGGTGAAACCCTGTCTCTACTAAAAATACAAAAAAATTAGCCAGGCAAGGTGGCACATGCCTGTAGTCCCAGCTACTCGGGAGGGTGAGGCACAAGAATCGTTTGAACCCCAGGAGCTGGAGGTTGCAGTGAGCCAAGATCGCGACACTGCGCTCCAGCCTAGGCGACAGAGTAAGACTGTCAAAAAAAAAACAAAAAACAAAAAAAAACCTGTTTTTAATATCAAATGAGCTCCCTGGAGGCAAACAGGTAAGACTCATTCTATGGAATTCTGTAGGGCAATGCTAAGAACAAGGAAGTATATTCAAAGCGTCAGATTGTAATCAAGCACAAGAAAATATTCCTTGAAAGCAGAGTTGTCCAGGATGGAGTGAGACGTATATGGAATAGAGAGCTGCCTCTCACTAGATGTGTACATGCAGGGATGGGATTCTATCCACCAGAGAGGCTGGACAAGGAGTTTCACATTAGAGATAGCCTGAGCTAGAATTCTGGTGTACCTTCCAATTCTAGGAGTCTGATTTGTATGCCTAAATTCAAGCATGAGCAAGTGTAAGAGATAAAAGGTCTCCCCTACATCCCCCAATCCTTCTCCCCAACAAATAAAGGATTCTGAGCCAGACAGAAAATTAGATTTATTTCCAAGGATCCTTCCAGCTTCAAAACGCCATTTGGTTTAGACTATTCTTTAGCACACATAAAGTTCACATTTACAACAAAAATAAATGAGAATCATTTATTCTCTCCATTCAGATGATTCCCATAAACCATCTCAAAGTCAAATGCCCCTAACTGGTTAAATTTTTTTAAAAATCACCTAATTCTCTGATGCTTCTAAATATTTCCTCTCTGTAGTTGACTGGCGTGATGAACATCTGAGTATGATCAACTACAGAAAGATGTTCTAGTATTTGAAGCCTGTAGTTAAATCACCACTCACCCTTTTTTGTTCAGACTGAATAATCTGTCAGTTCCTGTCACAATTTATTTAAAGTCCTTTAATCATCTTGGGGGCTATTTTATAAAACATACTCCAAAATTTAACACATCCATTTCTGGAAGGGCACGTGGAATGAGACAGAGTACTCAGGAAGAATTCTGACCAGAGGCAATGACAACAGAGATTCCCTCCTGGTTGCTGAATGCAAACCAACAGAAGCTAACAGTGAGATTTTATTTAGGAAACTATAATTTACCTAGTCTTCAACTCTTTGAAATGAAAGTATTTCTGTGTTAGTAAGAAAAAGTATATCCTGGCCCATGTGAGAGACCGGAAATATCGGTTCAGAACAAAAATAAAATGGAGCTTGGAAAGCCGCAGCTGGCTTTCTTTAATCAGAAGTCATACGACCACATCTGGAGTAGTGCAGCTTTAGTGGTCTTCTGTAAGGATGGGACTAAGAGCAAGTGCTTCACTATACTGCCACTCTGTTGGTGTGGATTCCAGTACTGAGCTTTTCTAAAAACACTCACCATGCAGACATGCCATCAGGAGAGGTGACTCATGAGCAGCCTGTACTTGTGATGGGCCTGAACATTTTTTATTGGTATATACACAGTAAGTCATCAGGATGTATAGTATGTTTTAATCTTTGTTCTAATTCCTAATCTTATACATTTTTATTCATTTCAATTTGCACATGTGAAGACTAATATGGGCCTCCCACATGCTTGTCAAATGCCTCTCCCCTCAACTTAGTATCATTACCTGTCTTCCTGAGAAAGAAACCATCACTCACCTTTGAGGAAATCAACCTATACACATTGTGACAATAATCCACTAAAAGCCAACCACTCCCCATGGGAAGGCCACTTCTGCCAGTTATGCTTCTGCATGCTGGCTACTGAGCAACAATCATATAATGCCAGTTAATAAAATACAGCACTTCAAAACTTCATAGGAAAACACACTTCTACAACGACGTGCGCTTACAAGTCAAGAAACTCATCAGACGTTTGCATACTGATCATGATTTAAGATTGACAAAATTTCAAAACATAAAGGAATCCTATAACTTAGAAATTTAAATCCATCTTATCCTTTATGTTATTTCATTCCTTTAACAACCATGTATCAAATGCCTATTCTACAGCAGGCCCTGTGCTAGAGCTAAAGATACAAAAGTAGATAGAACTTCTGTCTCTAGGACTTTCCACTTCCTGGGGAGGAGAGGCAGACAAGGAAACAAGTCATCACAGCAACATGCTTTTATCAAGGTGTTCTCTGTGAGAAGGAAGAGGCTCAATTCCTTTATTCTAAGTGAAGGTGTCAGGAGATGCAGGTCCCAGAGGATGCAACTTCTGAACTGAAGCTCGAAAGAAGAGAACTGAATGATCAGGAGAACGTTTGTTATCCCAATAATCAGGCCCACACAAAACAGGAATGTGTGTAACTTTAATAGCATTAAATATAATGAACCAACAATGCCAGATTTATCATTTTTTAAAATGTAATTCCTTTGTAAAAAGCAAACAAAAAATAAAATAAACCTGAATTCCTGATTCAGGTTCCATCCTTTTAAGAATATATCCTGCTTTTAATTTAACTTGATAAAATGGCATAACTTACAAGATGTTTTAAAAACAAATGTCAATGGATGGCTCAAAGCCCACTTGTAAGAATCTAAGGAGTCAACAGCGTTAGTGCTACCTTTTTCTTAACTTTTCATAGCCTGTGTATTTTTCCACTGGAAGGCATCCAATGACATTTTGGGGGCCAGAGAAGGGAAAGAGGTCATGCTGGAGAAGGCTGCATTTCTGGATTACAAAAGCACTATAGGAAATGATATATTGAGATGCAAACAGGGAAACAGGTTTTTTCCAATTTGTTTTCTTTTTCATGAAATTTACCAGGTCATTTTATCTTCAAGTCCATGTCTAGACAATAATTAAAATACACAAATCACCCAATAAATCAAACACTCATTGATTAACGTATTTTTTCTCACTTGTCAGAAATTGATCAGCCTAAGGGGGAATACAATAAAAACTGAAAGACAGGTGTCAGGTTCAAGCAAATAAACTAAACTGAATAGAACTTAGCCTTTTATATTCAGCAGGGATTAAGTGAGTTCAAGTGACCAAACAAAACAGCTCTCATTCTAATTGTGTAACCTTATTAATGCCTCCTTCTCATACTCCATGCCCCGATTGGGCTGGAGAAAGAAGCACTCCAATTCGCCAGTCACCATACAGAACCGTTTACAAATGGAACTTAATATAATACACTCAAAATAAAAACAAAGGCTTCAGAAGGCACATGAGAATTTTGCAATGCCCATATCATTCAACAAGAATTTATTCAGTGCATAATGAGCAAGGCATTGAGCTAAGGACCAATAAGACAATGACCATTTTTTTCAAACTAAAACTTTGAATACAAATATTAACAATTTTATGCAACTTCCAAGTATATGCAGCAACCAAGACACATAGTTTAGACACTGACAGACTAGAATTTCCAAAACATTTTGATATTACATAGAAACAACTGGACATTTTAAATGAAAACTACTACTAATTCTTCCCCAAAGAAAGGAAAGCTAGGACAATAAAATCACCACAGAAAGACTCACTTTAAGTCTAAGAATCTTAGAGCTGATGAAAATTTTTTAAATTTAGCTCCATATAAATAAAACTCTGTCTTTGAACATCAACCACCATTCTTCCGGTTTCACAGCTGTCGAAAGTACCTGAAATTGACAAACATTGTAAAGTAGTATGTCATAATCTTGAGGTAGCTTTTATAAATCATTGATATCTACTTGTTTTCCTCTTTTGCAGAAAGATACACAAAACTTCCAGTTGCAAGAGACAGAAGTTCACAGACAGGCAGACCATTTTTTAAAATAGAGTCACAGTATATTTTGCTGTGACTATCCAAAAGCATGGATAAGGAAAACAAAAAGAAGGAAAACAAAGTTCTATTCCTCTCTATGATGGTCTCAAAAAGAATCTACTTGAATTCCAAAAACATAGCATTTTAATAATTTATTGCCACTTCCTCAGTGAGGGCTTTTATTTTTTAATATCTAAAGTTTCCACTATCCGAGTGCGTATTTGTTAAAACAGATTTGAGATACCAGCAACTGGGCTAGGTCATAAAGTTGACAACCCATCTGATTTAAGCCATTATTCAGAACCCCTAACCATGGAGGAATACAATATTGTTATTTGACTTCTCAAATGAAATATAATTGATGGATTCATATAAAAGATAGAATTATTGTAAAATAAAATGATTTTAGAATGCTGAAAATGTCAAGAGTACTAAAGACTTAATTTACAAACTAAAATCCTATTTCATTGCACACATCAGTCCCACCTAATGACTGCTTTAAAAATAGGAATGCAACACCTCAGAATCACTGACTGATATTTTGACCTGAGCCTGCTCTAGAAATTAACAAAATCATCAAATCTGAGGATTTTGTTTGTCAAACCAGAGCATCAGTGTGGGTCATTACCTGGAGTTCAGACAAACAGGCTTAAGACAACATCCTTCAAAATGAAAGTAAATGACATTCCTTTGCAGGAGAGTATGCTATTCTATTCCTGTGTATATATTTACCTGAACAGAAAGCAATGTTTAACAGTATTTCTTTAGTGAACCTCAGGCCAAGGTCAAACTAGATCATAATATTTATTACCAGAATTTTATGTCTACTAAATACAGAAATATAAAAAGCTTCCTCTCCCAATCACACCATTTTACATAGCTAATTATTGAGTAAAACAAAATGGGTAACAAAATGCGAAGAGACTTTAAATATACCAAAGGAAGTGGCCATTTGCTTTTTTTCTTTTTTTTTTTTTTTTTTTTTTTTTAAGAGATATGGTCTTGCTATGTTGTCCAAACTTCCACCTCAGCCTCCCAAAGTGCTGGGATTATAGGTGTGAGCCACCACACCTGGCCAGTGGCAATTTTCAAAAATATTTTTAAGTGAGAAAAGCCTCTTTAATAAAGAAAATAATTTGTTTACACTTACCTGTAACCATTCTATGTATTCTGTGTCCACTTCTTTAACTATAAAAATAAAATTCATCATAACCTACTCTTGACCCAAGGCACTCATGGCTTTCAATACTAATGGTTCTGATTATTCTCAGGTGACCAAAACATACATAACATGTTGTCATTTCTAATTCTGTGTTAGCAGTGACTGAATCGCCATTACCAGGCGGTGGACAAAGTGTAACCACCCACCCCCCATATCCCATTTGATTATCCTCTGGTCCTCACAAGTTGGCAGTGGATACAATTAATCCCCTTTTATGTATAGGGAAAGTTAGCCTGTGAAGTTATAACATATACCAGTGGAATTACAGAAAGTTGAAGTTCAAGGTCTCACCATATCCCTCTTATATATCAAGAGACTGCTACATCAGAAAGTTGCTGAAAAAAAATTGACAAAATGATTTTTAGTAATTATCAAAATTCTGTATCATGAATCACCACCATTCTTCACAGTTCTGGAAGTATTCAAAATGGTAATTTAACCATCACATCTCCATTGCTAAAAGGAGAGTGAGTATCTCTGCAAAAATGGTGTTTTCCAATGAGGTCACCCTAAATGGATTCTTTATTTGGTGTCATAATTAGTTTCAAATTTACACATAGCTGACACAAAAAAAGATAAGGAAAAGCATGAGAGGCCAATTACAAAAGTTATAAATGAATGGTATCTCAAAATCATATTTCATCTCTCTAAAATTACAAATAAATAAAGAGACAAACAGATTTTAAAAGGCATATTTTTAAACAAATCTTAGAGTAAACCTCATTAATTAGATGCTAGATGTTAAATTTTTCCTATTTTAACTGGATGTCTTAAGATATACTGTCCATTTAAAGTAAGGGTTCTGTTCCACACTTCCCAAAAAAACTATTATCTTCAAAATGTTGATTATTCTAATTGATGGCATTTTAGAATCACCAGAATTCCCCTGAATCCCAGTCTCAATTGTTGCATTAATCATTAAATTTACTGAATGTATTTACAACAATGTACTTGTGTTATATTCACTTTATAATAGTCCCGAAAGGAAATGTTAATAAATAGACCAACCTAACTTGTAACGAGCAGGATGAATTTGCACACTGTTCACTAAGTATTGAAAAGAATTTGTTCTCTTGGCATATTAACAATGCTGGAACTACGTTGTTTATACTTTTTGATTACTGGACCCCTTTCTTCACATCCAATGCTGATGTAAACTTCAGCCAACAAACACTGGTGTTTTTTCACAATAAATTTAAATTCATGATACTGAATTAATAAAGTTTCACTATACTCAAATTGAAAACCAGATACATGAAACTCAACTGATGGTAACAAAATGTCAGCAAAATAAATTCACAAGTTCTTCTTGGAACACCACAAATAAATGACATTATTTACTACTCTGTTGCATCAAGGTCTAAACACCACAGTTATTACCAATGTGGCATATTTGTTTTCTTTTTAAGTAGTATTATCAGTCTCACCCAGCTAGAAATACTAGTGACTGGAATCCTTATTTACTTACTAATACTTAATTAGCATCTTCTTGCTTCTATATAGGATCTTAGTATCTTTTCAGAATTCCCCTATGTGTACTCTGTCTACATGAAGTACTAAGCTGTGAATACACCTGGAAAACAGCTCATTCTCTAGAGCCAAAAGCAACCTTACACAAAGCACAACAACGTACGACCTACAGTTTCTGAGAGATTCCATAAAACTCTTCTCAGAAATTTATTCTCAACAGCCTCCCATAGTTTACAAAATTTCTACCATTACAATCAGTTTGAGTTAAGGTAAAAGTCCCATCACAAAATAACTTGGGGATGGGAACAGAGGGAAGGAAGGTTAAGAGATTTAACAAAGCCAAACACTCATTATCACATAGGGTTTAATTTCCTCTAAGTATTTTTAACTATTACATAGCAAAGTTCTATGACCAACAGGGAATGCTAGGGCCAGACAAAACATTCTAAGCAGGAATAGAGAGAAATGAAGAAAAGCCAAAGTTTGGGACAAGGCCTGTAGAGTACCACCAAGAGAAAAATCAGGACAGGGGTTGAGGGGAGGAAGACGGTTATTCTTCTATTTATTGCCGTCGGTTTGCTGTATGTATCTTTAAAAACATAATGTAAAACAATAAATAGATCAAACTATTTTGATTTCCAGCAAATGTCATTAGCAAGATGTTTTCACTGAATTTTTCTACTTTCCATTGTTTTAATCCAAGAAGACTCAAAATGAAACAGCACTAGTTTTGCTAACTGAAGTAACTTTTTCTCCTGGGATAATCTAAATGAGTATTTTTCATCTCCACTGCCATCATTCTCTTTCATTTTTAAGGTTTAGAACTGATCAGGGTCTCTGAATACATGCTAGCAGATTCTATAAACCTCAAAAATAACATAGTTGAGACAAACTCAACCTACCTCTCTAAAGCTGCATTCTAAAAGTACAATTAAGAAAACAGTCACATCATATTACTACAAACCACAAGCACATCTTTATTTGTAAATAGCAATCTGTTATACAACAAAAGCCAGATGACACTAACAATGGTAACTGTAAGCAAATGCCACGGCATGCCATGGTAATAACAATCTGAATATTTATTTCTGTATGCATATATAGTAAATAATACTACACATACTTTGTAAAAAAGAGAAAACTTAAGGGGCACAAATACTTCCTCAAGGATAACTTCTTTTCTGTATTAAAGAATGATTTAAATAGCCATTGAGATGAAGTTCTAACAAAATTTCAAGTAAATCATGGTTTCTAAACTCCGTATTATCTAATTTTTGGAAATTAAATCACTTGTTAGTAGGTTTCACATCCAGCATACCCATACTTTCCATTCATTCAATATGTGTATACATATTCAAGAGGAAATATTATTTCACAGAAGGATAATAATCAAAATAGATTATCTCAAATAACTAATCACAAAAATCTTATGTACGACAAAATGTTGAATCCAACCTTGGATAATGCCTTTCATGCCAATAATATAAAGTCTACAAGAAAACACAGGATAAACAACAACAGGGTATCCACCTTAAAATCAGGATTCATCAACAAAACTTCTATAAACAAAATTTCACATTTCACATCTCACACCAGGATCTCTATCAAAACAAATGCAAAATTAACTTTTCCTATTTTGAGTCTATTATCCACATAGTATGTAAATAAAATTTTTGAAATTATGGGAGGGTGTGTGTATCTAAAATGAAAAGTCATTTATAATGATACAGCATTGAAAAAAACCAAGGCAAAGTAGCCTTGGAATGGTTGATTGGGCTCTTCCATTTGCTCTTCCATTCTAACTGGTAGAGACACTAAGCCAGAAAGTATAAACATTTATTTTTACATGTTCACCTGATGACATGACTTTACATTTACATTAAGAATCCACATCCTGTGATTTAAAACAGGGAATGTGACCCTATGTGTGCACAAGTGTTTTTTTAATTGCCAACACATTCACTAGTATCATTTGAATTGTAAGTTTTACATTGTTTTGATCTTAACCTAGATTAGAGCTACATCTAAACTTCACACATTAAGGAGACAGTTATCATTCTCTAATATTCCAGCAAAGGGTCTCAATTTTTGAAAATGTCAACAGAAGCCTTTCATGCAAAACACAGCTCTCTCAAATAAATCTGAATGGACTGTTTCCATGAAAATCCATGCCCGCAGGAAAAATAAAATAGCTGTGCATCTCTCTGCAGCCCTATTTCAAATAATTTTTGCAGAGCTATTTCCTCATTATTTTCATGGGTGTATGAATCCTGCACAGAAACTGAAGCAGGAATGATTCCGGTATAACCAAAACAAAAGAAGATATTTTGTTCTTTCTGAAAAAAGGGAACACAATTTCCCCCATCACCACTGCCACTCACACAGAAAAATTACTTTAGAAATTGAGTAAACCTCTAAGGAGAAAGAATCATTTCTGAAACCCCAGAGGGACTTGTGTATCATGGTCTTTGGGCTGCTGGGTTTACTTCACTTTCAAGTGCTCATGGTGCGAACGACTTGACTGCCTTGCACTCTAGCTGCATGCTCTGGCCACATTAGATACCATCTCTGTTCTACACACCACATACACACATTACACCAGCCAGAGCTGTTTCCAATTTCAGAGGCCCGCTCCGCGCACAGCTCATGCCCATCCCTGCTTTGCTTGGTGTCCTGACCCCCAGGAATGAGAGATACTACTTAATCCAGGCGGGTCTGCTCTGCTGCCTCATCCTTCCAGGATTCATAGGATGATTCCTCCCCCACTACACCTAGGAATACAAGGAGGCCGGTGGATCCCCGTGCGATAGAGAGAACAACCACAGCCTGTCCCCTTCCTCACTCCGCACATCCCAGTTTCTCTTTGCCAGCAACCTCAGTGCCATCCTCGCCAGGAGTTTATCATCCCGGAGGCGGGGAAGAGGAGGCAGTAATAGGAATCAAACAGCCCGTTACAAAAAGGATGCCAGGGCACGGAGGAAGCAGGCGGAATGAGGTTATCACTTGGGAGGTGTGCACGAGTGGAGAACCCTTCAAGAGCAATGACAGGTCGGCGGGGGCCTGCCGGGGATGGCAAGGGAGGCTAGAGAAGTGGTTTTCGTGTCTCTCCCCGGGGCGTGCGGGGGAAATCCCGGGGCGGCAAAGGCTGGTGCTCTCGGGTCGTTCCCCGCCTCCCGCGCCCCCCGCGGCCACCCTCCAGCCAGCGGCCGCCCCCGCCTCCGCCCCGCGCGGAAGGAAGCGCCGGGCTCCCCCCACGCTCTCCCGCTCTCTCGCGAGTCCTGTGCAGGCCCTTCCAGGGGAGGGGGAGGGGGAGGGGGCGCGGAGGGAATTGCTGCAATGGAGCGCCAAGAGAACCCTGCCGGAGCGAGGCAGTCGGTGGAAAGCCACGGCCACATAAAAATGCCATATTAATTTTTTAAAAGCCATAAATCACCCCTCCCTCTGCAGAAGAAAACCATAAACCCGATCCCATGCAAGCCTGCGAGCAGCCACCCACTTCCTATTTCTGTCACAGCAGCTACACCCTACCAGCAACCACCCCCCGGGCGCCCCCTCCCGCCACCGCCACCCCCGCCGCCACCTCCCCGCGGCTCAGCCATTTGCCAACTGACGCCCCCGTCAATAAAAATGCCCCAAGTGAGGCTGGGTGGGACGCGTGGGGGAAGGGCGCCGCGGGGGCGGGGGGTTCGCGGGTTGCACAATATCCTAGAAGGTCCGCGGCTGGAGCGGGTAGGGGAGAACCTGGGGCGGGGGAGGGGAGGCGAGGCGAGGCGAGCTGCCCAGGCGCCTGCGGCACACGGTGCACCCAGGCCACCGCGGCGCTCCGCTTACCTTTCACCACCCTGTCGGTCGTCGACAACTTGGGATCAATTGCCTTAGGCTCGGACATCTCCAGCCGCCGGAGGACAGCGACGCGCTGCTCGTCCGTCCGACTGCACACCCCGACCGGACCGGCGGGCCAGACACTCAACGCCGCCGCCGCGCTGCAAACCGCTCGGCTGGAGGTCTAGGCTCTGAGCTGGCTTTAAAGTTGCTGCCTTCTCCGCGCGTCCCTCCTCCGCCGCCGCCGCCTTCACTCCTCCTCCGCCGCTGCCGACAGCCCAGCCGACTCGCTCTGGGCTGCGCGTGTGTGGTGGTTATTTATTTATTTTCTAAGCACGCCTCCCGGTTCTTCTTTTATTCTTGGGGGAAGGGGGATGGGGAGAAGAAGCGCACACACGAGCACCCACCCCGGCACGGAGAACCGGCACCGCGGAATGGAGCCCCACGCGCGCACACACGGTCGGGATTAAGACCGATCACATGGGGAAGGCCGGGGGCGAGGGAGAAGAGGCAGGGCCGCCGATGTCAGTGCCACCAGCCGCACCTTGGCGTCCCCGGCGGCGGAGAGGCGGCCGCCGCTGCTGCCGCTGCCGCTGCCGCTGTTGCTGCCGCTGCTGCTGTTGCTGCTGTTACCGCTGCTTCTCCACACCGAGCGCCGCTGCTGGTGCCGCGGCTGCCGGAGACGTCCCGCCGCCGCGATCGCCCGCGCTCGCCTCTGCCTCCCCGCGCCGCTCCTCCACTCACACAGGCACAGTCGCGGAGCTCGGCAGACACAGTCCCGGGCACAGCCTACCCCCCTCCGCCGCTGCCGCTGCCGCCGCCGCCGCCGCCGCCGACACCGCGCCCGCCTCCGCCTCCTCCCCTTCCTCCTCCCGGCCCCCGCCTCTTGCGCGCCGGCAGCCTCCTCCTCCCCACTGAGCCCGCCCCCGACCTCCCGCCCCGACGTCGGAGTCCCGCACGTTCATTGGCTAGAGTGCACATCACTCAGTGCCAGGTGGCGGCCTCTCCGCTCGTCCCGCCTCCCGCTCCTCCTCGTTGTCCCCGCCCCTTGCTCTGTTTTCTCCCAGCTGCCGGACCAGCGGGCCTGCAGCCTCCACCGCCCAGTCCCTGCTCAGGTGTCACTTTTGCTGGCAGGCCGAGATTAGGGAAAGAGAGTGGGCAAGGGGTCGCGGCCGGGAGGAGAAGGGCTCTACCACGCCACCCTCCTTTGGCCTCTGAACGCGGACCCCGCACACGCACACCCGCGCCTCTTTGGCAAGCGTGCCTTGTCGGCTGGGTTAAGCCGCAGTGTGAGTAGCCAAGTGCAGAGGGTGTCTCCGGGTGTTTGCGTGGCCCACGAGAGGGCAAGAAGAGAAAAGGCGGGGATAGGAGGGAAGAGGGTGGGGGTAAGAGGCAGCCCTGAGAGGGCGGAGGAAGGAAGAGGCTGGGAGCTTGGCGCCCGCGGCGCAGCTGCCGTCGCTGCCGCAGCTGTCCAGGGAGGTTAGCCAAAACGGCGACGAATAAACAACTTACCTTGCGGAGAAAAGCTGCGACTGCGATGGGGTGTACGGTTGTTTTTGCTTTTGCGTTGGCGGCGTAGGGGCTGTTACTGTGTCCCACCCAGGCGTGCACACCGAGCGGCGGGGCGCTGTGGAACGCCGGAGCGGGCTAGCGGAGGAGCATGCTGATCAAGCCCCAGCGACCCAGGGCAACTCGGAGTTACCTGGGACAGCCCTGCGGATCTCCAAGAACCGAAGAGACGGGAGAAACACGGGAAAGGGTGGCCTTTTCCCTGTTCACACACACACACACACGCAGCCACTGGCCGGGACAGTTGACATCCATCTTCCTTCCCTGCTCCTTCGAGTCATTCTACACCCGCTTGGTGCTGCCAGTGCGGGCAGGGCCTTGGAGTCCAAAGCGGATCCCCACACTTGTCCCTCCGGTTGAAAAGAAACTAGAGAAGAGAAAGTCAGACTCGGCAGAGCTAAGAGTGATAGTGGCTCAAATGTTCCTTCCTGGCCCGCCTGCTGTGCCGCAGAGTCTGAAAAGCGGGTCTCCGTCTACCAGAAGGTCACCTCCACACAGCCCCTCTCCGCGACCAACCGCAGCACCCAAGGACTGGCAACATGGTTGGAGGTTTTGGGGGGAATTATGAAGAAATCTGAATAAATTTCTCACCCTTCGTCTTTCCTGTTTTATTTCCAAAGTCCTTCAGTATCAGGTTTTTCCTATTTTCTCAATTGACCACGGGTCCAATAAAAGATTTGATGCCACACACACACGAAAACGAAAAATGTAGGGAGCTGGGAGATGAAGCCAGAAGTGTTTTGGAGACAAGGATTAGATTAAAGCTCAAACTTGAAAATTTTGAGTAAGAGACTGATTGTACCGCAGCATGGCTTTGATGTGGACTGCACTGTATAGAAACACACACTAGATACCTCTGTGGAGGCCTAGCAAAAAGAGCAGACGCAGGGTGTATCCCACCAGGATAGGGAGCCTGCCACTGGCACTGAGATTCTGCTGCCCAATTTCCAACCCCAGGATACTGGGTGGCAATTAGACAATTCATTCAATAAATACATTTTCTGTACTCCTTTTATTTATATGCCAGACACTGTGGTGGGTAATTAGGTGGGGAGGGAGTGTATTCGAAAATTGTTCTTGCCCTCAATAAAGCCTAGAATTTTCAGAGAACATAAAATTATGAGCTCTGAGAGGTCACTGTAATCTCCTCAGGAAGAGGTTGTTTAAAACAGCCTCCTGAGCACAGGCAGAGCTAGTTGCTAAGGCAGATTTGGGAAGCTGGTCCCTGGCCAGATGGCACACAGTGAGGGAGCGATGCCAAGACCTGTGGGTGAAGAGGGCCTGCTTCAGAAAGACCAGGAAACCATGTCCAGGGATGCTCATTTCCAAGGCCAAGACATTCTCTCCTACATATTAGAAAAAAATGAAGTTCCCACCGTTATTTGGACTAACTTTTTACTGAGTATAGGATAAACATCTTTGAACCAAGATCAGAAGGCTTAAAATGTCAGCACCATATAAAACTACACGATACAGATAGGAAATAAAGGCACACCTTTCAGGCACACCCTTTAGTCCGCTACAAGTCTAGGACACCTCCTAGCTAAGGTATGTATGGGGAAAAAAAAGTTATGACTCATAATCACTTCCCAAAACATTATCAACAGGAACTTTTAATGCCTGTGTATGATTCCATAACTGCTGCAACACTGACACCTCTTAAACAAAATTGGATCCTACTCTAAGGGAAACAGGACAGCAGCATATTAACTAGCAACAACTTGTGTTCATATACTTGGCCTCCTGAAGTAGACAGCCAGATCATCTTTTTAATTCAGATACTGTTTCAGATGTCCTACCCTCTCCTACTGCCATTCTTTTTCTGTCCTGTCGAGAGGTCCCTAACCTTTCTGGCAACAGGGACTGGTTTCGTGGAAGACAATTTTTCCGTGGATGGTAGTGGGGGGTGGTTTCAGGATAAAACTGTTCCACCTCAGATAATCAGGCATTAAATTATCATAAGCAGCATGCAACCTAGATCCCTTGCATGCATGGTTCACAGTAAGGTTTGCACTCCTATGAGAATCTAATGCCACTGCTGATCTGACAGGAGGTAGAGCTCAGAAAGTAATGTTTGCTCACTCTGCTGCAGATCTCCTGCTGTACAGTCCAGTTCCTAATAGGCCACAGACTGGTACTGTTCTGTGGCCTAGGAGTTGGGAACCCCCATATTAGACTGCCCTAGCAGTCCATAATTATATTACCGCTTGCATGAGAATACCTTATCTTTGGAATTTACATTTTGAAGGGATTACTTCAGTTCCCAGATGCTGACTTTGACAATGTCCTGCTTATCAAGAAATCGTAGCGGGCAAAAACTTGAAAAAAGACAACTTTTTGTCTACCAAAAAAATGTGTTTTCCCTTCCTTAGTATAATTCACTCTGGGAAGTGTCTGCCCAGTGAGGGATCCCATTTCTAGCCTGACCAAGTAGGTCCATGTGACTAGTTCTGATCAACAGACTGTGGGCTGAGATGGTTGGTCCCTCTCAGGCCAAGGCAGTTAAGCAGCGGTTATACATTTTCTAGTCTATGGACTCCCATCCTTAGCTGAATGCAGAGACTTCTAAGACCCAGGGCAGGCAGAACCCCAGAGACAAAGAGGAGAATCCCTTAATTACAACACAGAGGAATGCTGCCCACTTACTAAGAAAATATGCATTAGGCTTTACCCATTTATTTTGCTACTCCATTAAAATGTGGAGATATGTTTGTTAGAATAGCTAATATTACCAAATTAATTTGCAAAAGTAATATATTAGTTCAAAAAGTACAATCCTTAGCAAAACCTAGAATTATTGTTTTACTGTAATATAAGAGAACTACCAGAAGACTAAAAATACTCTTACTTCTTTTAATACATGAGCATCAAATCTTAATTATCTGTAAACGAATATTCTTTGACCACTTGTGTTTTGAACACCTATTCTGTACTAGGTCCTACGCTACATGATGCATAAAACGTAGGGAGGAAAAAAGGATTCAAAGATTTTGTTCCTTCATTCAAGGATTTAAAAGTTTTATATGATCATTAGATATATATTCTCTCTGCAAACATCTAGGTGTGAGGTGCTACTTCCTCTTTCTATTGGAGAAGAAAAACTGTTAGATATACCAAAACTAATTATGAAGATAAATATGTAGGCAAAAAAGAAAATATTGTGGATTTGGAATCATCTGTGCATTTAAGTGCTCCACAGAGCTTACTTCCATTGGTGCAAATCATAGTAAACAAAGTATGTTTTAGTTTATTATTAAGTGCTCTATCAGATGCTTTATTTTTAAAATAAAATAAAATATTGTATGTTATATTCTGTTTTGAAAATAACGGGCTTTCAAAATTTTGAACTTTCCTTTGATTCTTGGATAAATGTGTTAGCATTTGGATATTACGGTTGAGTAATAACTTCTGATTATGGCGGGGTGCAGTGGCTCACTCCTGTAATCTCAGCACTTTGAGAGGCTGAGGCAGATGGATCACGAGGTCAGGAGTTCGAGACCAGCCTGGCCAATATGGTAAAACCCCGTCTCTACTAAAAAAACAAAAATTAACCGGGTGTGGTGGTGTGCGCCTGTAGTCCCAGCTACTCAGGAGGCTGAGGCAGAAGAATTGCTTGAACCCAGGAGGCAGAGGTTGCAGTGAGCCGCGATCATGCCACTGCACTCCAGCTTGGGTGACAGAGTGAGACTCCGTCTCAAAAAAAATAAAAATAAGTAAATAACTTCTGATTATGACGCTTCTGAGGCATTCACTTTTTTCTGAGTAGCTAATGGTAGACAGCAGTATGTCTGCCGTATCCTCACTTAAGTTAGTGGAACACAATGCTGAGGAACCTGCAAAGTAGACAGTCAATCCTGATAGGGCCATGAATGCATATGAGACTTTGATTTATTATCTTAAAGCTAATTCCTGTGACATTTCCTTCTCACATTGTCTAGTTCTACCCTGCTTCCATAGAGGTTCTATGAAATATGCTGTTCTACATAGATCTAATTTGAGGTTCAAACTAAAAGGAAGTTTTACTGCTTATTTTTTTCATTGCTCTTGAAATTTTGTTGAGCCTTGTTTCTTTCAGAAGGCAGTTTTACCCATTTAGAAAAGCTATTTTTCAAGGAGTATAAAAAATTTTTATATCAAATGTATCCAGGAATAAGTTTATTTTTTTCCCATTAGGATTAAACTATAATTTATGGAATTATATGCTAAATGTATGCAGAAATATGTATTTTACATAGAATTTAGCAAGACAATCTGTGATCATTATTCATTTGTATTTAATAAATTATCATATTTATTTTATTTTTTAATAGATTTGTATCATCATCTCGTATCCTAGTTTTGGGCACAGAGTAGGTGCTCAACAAATTTTGTTGAATGAATTCTTAAAATGTATTGGTATCCACTATATAAGTTACTAGCCTAAGTAATATAGTTCCTAGTCTCAGAGAAATTTCAATATGACTCATAAAATTAAAAACATGCACATCAACCCCTACACACACACACACACACACACACACACACACACACACACACACACACACATATGCTGGAGAGAAATGTTATTAGTCCTTTCTCTTACTTTGAATTTTAATTTTATTACTGATTTTGAAAATTATAAATACATTAATGGTGCCAAGTCATAAATATTTGCATTTAAAATATATGTGCTATCATATTTTTAAACATCCAAGAAATATACATACTGTAAAACTTTATGTATTCTGGATTCTCTAAACTTTGAATTTCAGAATGTTTGACATGAAATGAGCTGAAGTTTACATTTTAGGTGCTTTGAGAATGACTACAACAATATCAGTAAAAGGCTTACTAATCGAACTACAGGTACAGACAAATCGTAGGAGACCCGGTAAATCAATTTAGGAGAAAGTTTGTCAGGACCTTTAAAAGCACATTTGCATATACAAAATCAATATAGCAATTAGTAACGAGTTTCACTCATCTAAGTTGGCAAAGATGTATTTTTTACTTGAAACAGATTTTGCCAATTATTGATTAAAAATTCATGAATTTGCAAGTAAATATTCTACCATTTAGAAGAATCAGCTAGCCTTCTTTCCATTTATTTCCAATTAGTGAGTTTTTTTTTTTAACTACTATTCATGGCTAGTGGAAGGCATATATTCACAAGGTATTTATTGAGGCTTGGTGTGGTGGCTCATGCCTATAATCCCAGCACTTTGGGAGGCAAAGGTGGGTAGATCACCTGAGGTCAGGAGTTTGAGACCAGCCTGGCCAACATGGTGAAACACCATCTCTACTAAAAATACAAAAATTAGCCGGTCATGGTGGCAGGTGCCTGTAGTCCCAGCTGCTTGGGAGGCTGAGGCAGGAGAATCGCTTGAACCTGGGAGGTGGAGGTTGCAGTGAGCCAAGATCGCGCCATTGCACTCCAGCCTGGGCGACAGAGCGAGACTCTGTCTCAAGAGAAAAAAAAAAGTATTTATCGAACACTTATACATATCAGGCACTAGGAATATAGTATGAAAAAAAGCAAAGCAAAGCAAAATCTCTGACCTCATAAAACTTATATTCTAGTGAGGAGAGATAGATAACAGTAAAGAAAAAATAATAACAGTTAAACACACACAAAAAAACATGTCAGGCAAACTAAGTAATAAGTGCAGACAATGCACAGTGCTAAGGACATTGACAGAAGTGATGGGACGAAGGGTACTATAGTCAGCCCTCTATATCTGTGGATTCTACGTTCATGGATTAGGCCAACTTTGAATCAAAAATATTTCGGGAAAAAAGATAACTACATATGTACTGAACATGTGCAGACTTTCTTTACTTGTCATTATTTCCTAACAAGACGGTGTAATAACTATTTACATAGCGTTTACATTTTGTTAGCTATTATAAGTAATATAGAGATGATTTTAAATATACAGGAAGATGTGCATAGGTTACATGCAAATTTGTGCATTTGGGTATCCTCAGGAAGTCCTAGAACTAAACCCCACAGATACTAAAGTACTACTGTACTTGTTGTAGACAGCTTGGACCAGGAAGGTCTCCCTAAGAAGGTGATGTTTGAACAGAGATTCAAATGAAATAATGAAGATATTTATGCCAGTATGTGGAAGAAGAGAGTTCCCAGTAAAAGGAAGTGCATGTGCACAGGTCCAGAGTTAAGAGTCTACAAACTCTGAAAGGAAGCCAGTGAAGTTGGAGCAGAATGAACTCGAAAGAGTGGTACAAGATAAGGTTAGGGAGATCATGAAAGGTCAGATTATGTAGGGCCTTAACCATAGGAATGACTGAATTTTATTCTGGGTGAAATGAAAGGGATTTTGTTAGGAAAGTGATATAGTAGGACTTAAATTCAAAGAAAACAATCATTCTTGTGTAAAAACTGACCCTGGATGTAATGGAGGGAAGGAAGAATGAATAGAAATGGGAAGATGCAGTTAAAAGACTGTTGTCATAATCCAATGGAAATAAGGTAGTTTGGGTTATACAGTTTAGAAGACAGTGGTGAAAAGCATCCAATACCAAGTGCATTTTAAAAGTAGAACTAACAGAATTTGTTGATGGATTGGATACAGGATGTGAGAAAAAATTAGAAAAGGAATCAAGAAGAACTATAAGATTTTGAGTCTCAGCAAATGGAAGAGAGAAGCTAACATTTACTAAGAAAGAAAACATTAGAAATGGACAGCATATTTGGTAGAGAAGATCTAAAATTAGCTTTAGATATGTTAACTCTGAGGCGCATATTGTACATGGAAGTGGAAATGGCATGTGGGCAGTCGGATATATAAGCCTGAACTTGAAAGTCTGTGTATAAAATTGGAAATCGTGGGCATAATAGTACTTTATTTCAGTTAGAAGGTAGGAAGAAAAGGAGGTACCAGCAAAACCAACTGAAAGATTCAGCTTCTGGGATAGAAAGGTAATGTCCCCACAGTCAAGCAAATGCATTGTGTCAATCAAGCTGATATGATAAGTAAAATGACAACTGAAATTTGATTGTTGATTTTAATGAAAAGGGAAATTCTTTGTGATCTTGACAAAGCAGACTTGCATACCTAACTAAAATAGTGCCTCGTCACTCTCTGCCTCTTTATAGGGATTCAGTTCCTTTTCACTATTTATAACTACTTGACATTGC
Organism: Macaca fascicularis; assembly: GCF_037993035.2. Taxonomy (NCBI): domain Eukaryota; kingdom Metazoa; phylum Chordata; class Mammalia; order Primates; family Cercopithecidae; genus Macaca; species Macaca fascicularis. The sequence continues at coordinate 107,018,410 of NC_088379.1, forward strand.
ATCTGTATGTATGCTGTGTTTGACTTATTTGTTTGTTGGTCTTCTGTCATCTAGTTAGCTAATATGAACCTTGAGAGCAGGGACTTTGTTTTGTTCCCAGCTGAATTTCCAATGCCTGTAACATGCGTACAATATTCCAGGTGCTTAATATATGTTTATTGGGAAAAAAAAACAAATATTTGATTACAACGCTAGTCTGTGTTAGTTTTTCTAATCTTCTAAATAGTTTAAATAAGCATTTCAAAAGATTTTTAGGAAAAACTAAAATTTAACATTTAGGTTTTTTAAAGTTACAAAGTCAACTTTCGTAGAGTAGAGCGTTGACTCAGGCCTTGAGGATGACAAATGGAATTCAGGAGTTTAGTTTTTAGCATGAGGTGTGTCTCTCACACATCCGTACTGTAAGAATAATTACTTATATAGATCCAAGGGAAGGCCAGTATTACTCATATCTCTTCCTTCTCCAAATACACAAAGGGTTCTATTGTTTGCTTGCAACATCTAAGCTATTCTCTGGTGATAAATTAGGACAGATAGCAGCAATTTTCAGAGGAAGTGGATACAGTTTGGGTTATGGTTGTTTAGGAGCATTCCCTCAAAAGAGTTTCCCTCTCTATTTCAGGGTGTTCCTGATGCCTAGAGCAGAGAAATCTAGTCAGTCCTGGAAATCGTGTTAATATGCTTTAGGGTGCCTGTCCTGCCCACATCCCTGCTGTAGGTAAAATGCCTCAGTAGCCTCACCTGCCAAGCGATCTTCAGGTCACAGGTTTAATCACTGTCATTACAGGATATTGGACTAGGGTGGATGAACATCTGACTAGGGGGTACCCATGGGCTGGTAACCTTTAACTTCCCTAATCTAATTTGCACAAGTAAGCTGGATTAACCAGATGCCCTCTGTGAAGGGCTTGCCCTTAAAATTCAGAGGAAAGTGTATGGTTGTTGTTTGAATACAGGGAATTGCAGGCTGGGGTTAAGGTAGCCACTAGCACATGATTCATGTGCAAGGTGTGTAAACAGATGAAGCCATTCTGGGTAGAGGGGTAATAGGTCAGATTCAACAGGGGTGGAGAGAGCAGAAAGAGACATTTCAAAATCTGTGTCCTTTTTGTCCTTCCAACGCATGATTGTTTAATTTTTTTCTGGCTATATAAACCCCTAAGTACCCTTACAATAAGCCCTATTTTCTACAGTTAGTTTGAGTGTTATGTTCCTTACAACCAAAAGACCCCTAAAAAGAGCAGCTAAGAGTATTACTTTATGCCCTCTGTAAGTTTTCATCTACTGATTCTGGTGCTTATGGAAATGCTTATCTACAGTAGAGAATGATCATATTCTACTTTCATCTTTGCCTATACCACTGTTTCTATAGCACACTCAGTTAAAAAAAAATGAAAGGAGAAAAATCAGTATGGATGGAAAGAGGGATAGATAGACTTTGACTAGGTAGTCTTAGTGAATTTTTGAGCTATTAACTGAATATTCTCCATGATTATTTCCATGTCATGATCAGGCAGGTTATAGGCTATGCTGCAGTAAAAATGGAAAATCTCGGTAGCTTAACAAAAGTTTGAATTTCTCTGCAGGTCTGGGCAGCCCTCCAGGCTGACTCAGCATTCCGGCTTGCTACAATCAGATAGCACAAATATTAACATGTGCTTCCACAGTCACCCAGCAGGGCTGGAGAGGGCTGAAGGTCTAAGCCCTAGCAATCAAATGCTTCTGCCTGGAAGTGATACTCGTGAATGACCACATTCACATTCCATAGGCTGAACTCATCATTTGGTAAACCTAATTTCAAGGGAGGCAGAGTTATGTGATTCTCCCACATGTCTGAAATTGGAGATCAAACATTTATAAAGAGTAATATGCCAATCAGCATATCTAAATAACCCATCTAATCCTGTGGGACCCATATGCTACTCATTACAACCCAGTGACTAGGACATTTGTCTTATCTGTTTGACATGCCACAGTTAGTCCTGGAATGACTGTGGAACATATGCACATACATGCGCATGCACACACACACACACACACACACACACACACAGTGTATTACATCTTTATTAAAAATTAAAGTTTTTAATTTAACTTTTTTGGGGTGAAAACTTACTTTGTGTTCCTCATTCACGACCTAAGAATTTCTGTTCTCCTAAATATATAATACCTACCTCCTGCGTAATTGTAATGCATAGTCAGCTATCTAAGATTGGAGTACCTAGATGTAGACCCTAAGATAAATATTCATATAAAGGTGATTTATTAAGAAGTGTCCCAAGGAAAAACCAGGAGGGAAGGAGGAAAAGTGACATGGAAGGGAAGAAAGCCAAGCAAGGGTGATATGTCAAGTAAAGAGGGTAACTTTGGCCCAATCCTGCAGGGGTCCTCTGGAGACTTATGTCACACCTCTGAGCTGTCCCCATCAGGGATCAGGGAGCTGAGTATTTGTACCCACCAGGCTTGTGTGATCAGATGGCCTCAGGGAGATACGAATTCCTAGGCACTTCCTGCTTTCTCCACATTCGGGCAAAGGCCAAGGAAGTGTGAGGACAGTGCTCTGACAAAGATGCAGATACAAGCACACAGGGAGCTGCTGTGGAAGTGGAAAAGTTTGGGAGAGGCTCAAGGTCGAGGTGTTGAGAGCATATGCTAGTCAGAACTGATAGCCTCTTGGATAAAGGGATGGTGCAAGGAAAATGACCAGATCACCGACTTAACGATGCAGTGGGGAAAAAAACAATAATCTCTCCTTTTATTTATTTATTTATTTAGTTAGTTAGTTAGTTATTTTTATTTATTTATTTTTTTGAGATGGAGTCTTGCTCTGTCGCCCAGGGGGGAGTGCAGTGGCGCGATCTGGACTCACTGCAAGCTCCGCCTCCCAGGTTCACGCCATTCTCCTGCCTCAGCCTCCCAAGTAGCTGGGACTACAGGCACCCGCCACCATGCCCGGCTCATGTTTTGTATTTTCAGTAGAGACGGGGTTTCACCGTGTTAGCCAGGATGGTCTTGATCTCCTGACCTCGTGATCCGCCTGCCTCGGCCTCCCAAAGTGCTGGGATTACAGGCATGAGCCACCGGGCCGGGCCAATAATCTCTTCTTATCTCACTTCGGATTACGCTCCTTCTCCCACACCCACAATGAATTTACCAACCTAAGAATAAGGATGATGAATTTCCTGGGCAGATTCCTTCCCCTTTTCTAATCCCCAAGTGATGTACCTTCCATTGCCCGAAATTTTTAACTCACGGAATATAGCATTTAATTCCTTGATAGATAAAATGAAAATATTCCTAAAACAGGAAATATATTGACTCATCTCAGAACTGAGATCTGTCCCAGATATTTGCAGTACCCGCTCTGCCCAGACTGGGAAGGCATTAGGTGTATGTCGGATATTTTGTCTGTTCAGAAGCCTCATTTCAAAGATGACTTATCCACATGATTCTACATGGCCCCATCTCAAGGTTATAGTTCCATAGATCAAGATTGGATCCATGTTGCCTTCTTTTCCCATGAGATTTCTTTCTTTGGAAAACTAAATTCAGTCTCCTCTCTGGAAAACAGGTCATGTTGATACTAAGAAGCTTTCAGCAGCCATGTTATTCTACCATATGGATTAGGAAAGAAGAGAAGGTGGTTCTACAGAAAGAAAAAAAAAAAAAAAACATGAATCAGAAATGCAGAAAAGAGCAGAGATGACAGAAGAAAGACTGCTGATATTCCATTTCCTAATTCCACTGTGTTCCCACGACCCAGCTACATGACAGCCCTTGGGGTCCATGAGACCCCCACAACATTCTTATAATTCATTAGCATTTAAGCTGGAGTTTGGTTGAATTTCAGTTATGTACAACCAAAGGGTAGTAAGTAATAAAGAAATGTATTCATAATTGCCAAAACTTGGAACCAACCAATATATTTTCCAGTAGGTGAATGGATAAATAAACTGTGGTACATTCAGGCAATGGACTGTTATTCAGCACTAAAAAGAAATGACCTATCAAGCAATAAAGAAACATGAAGAAAACTTAAATGCATATTACTAAGTGAAAGAAGCCAACCTGAAAAGGCTACATAGTGTGTGATTCCAAATATCTGACATTCTAGAGAAGGCAAAACTATGGAGACAGTATAAAGGTCAGTGATTGTCCGAGGTCAGTGGGAAGGAAGAGATAAACAGGTGGAGCAGGGAGGATTTTTAGGGCAGTGAAACTACTCTGTGTAATACTGTGATGGTGGGTACATGTCATTCTACATTTGTCCATACTCACAGAATGTACAACACCAAGAGTGAACCCTCATGTAAACTATGGTCTTTGGGTAATAATGGTGTATCAATGTAGCTCATCAGTTGTAGCACTGTACCACTGTGATGGGGGACGTTGACAGCAGGAGACTATGCATGTGTGGGGGCAGTAGGTATATGAAATATCTTTATACCTTTCTCCCAGTTTTGCTGTGAACCTATAATTCGACTTAAAAATAATATGGGAAACTAAGAGTAACACAGTTTCTCAGCTGTAAACTCTGACTAGGACAAATCCTGGGTCTAGATCTATGGAGCCACCTTCTCTCCAGAGGTCTGGCAGAATGATGGGTGGCCTAGAGGCTATAGTGGTGACAAGCATAGCCCTGGAATATAAGAAGGCTTTCTAGAAGGCACTGTCTCTTTCCCCCCCCGCCCATAACTCTCATCACAGAAACTTTACCTTGCTTTCCCTCTTTTGAAATTACTATGGTGCATTATTCCAGGATGTGAAAACCTCTGGGGTCTCATACAAATAAACAATTTGAGAATTGATAATAATGGAGCATCATAAGATGCATCCAGGAAGACATCAATGCATGAAATATTGAAGAGGAAAGTGCCTTTTCTAATCTAGGTTGAAAGACTGAAAGACTGATGGGTAGTCCCCTGTGACTTGATCTATCTCCTGAAAACCATGTGTTACTTATACATGTTAGAATTTGCAAGTGAGATGATAGTGGGGATACATATTTACATATTTATTGAAATTGAAAAACAAAATCAGAGTTTTCTTTGTCCTCACAGAAATTTCCACTTTAGTTATTGCTTCACAATTAAGAACTGGCTTTGCCAATGAAGTTCTTTGGCAGACATTTTCTCTAAATTAATTAAGTTAAACGTGCTGCTCTATTGTTTTGATGAAAAATATTTAACATATAAGTGCAACACACAATTTGCTGGAATTACAATTATGTTTAATTATTAAATCATCAATATAAAACTTTAGCTAACAACTGAAAAATATAATGTAAAAAAATTATTTTGGAGGCACTCCAGCAAAAACATTGGATATCTCTAGATCAGCAAAACATATTCACCCAGACTTAACCACTATGACAAAGACACGCTGGTCAAACCCATTTTTTTTCTTTTCAGACTCTTGAATGTCTCATGACCTAGGACCACACACTTTGGCCGATTAGCCTAGTGGCCCAGTTTTCAAGCATTTGCTAGTTTCTAGTTGTGACATGTGGAAAGAGAAGACACAACACAAGTATACTAGGTACCCAAAAGGTGATCTTTTCTGATATTCTAAGGGTAATTAATTTTACTTGTTTTATAAATTTGCATAATGCTAATATCAAATTTTTATAGTACTCTATAGCTAATAAAATATTTCATGTATTATTTCATTTTATTCTCATGAACTTTGAGCACATTTTTTTGCCTATATCTAAAAGTTTGAGATAGAAATTCTTTTCAAGTGATTTATTGAGGGAGTATCCTCAGGAGAAGGGGGTGTGAGATAGGACAAGAACTAGAAGACAAGCAAGTGAGTGGTTTCAGCTGGTCACTAGCTTCAATCTAATCCCACAGACAAGCTTTGTGCACAAATTGCACCACAGAGTTGTACCCCCTCCATGCAAGGGGCTGGCTTTCCATACCCCTGTCTCTGAGGGCAGGGGGAAGTTCCAGTTTGACCAATACTCTGGAGGCAATTCCGTAGAGAAGAGGGACGTTGTCATCAATATTTAGGGGAAATGGGAGATGGATAATCTAGATGGTAAAGGGAATCTGGGAGGAGCATCAAAAATGTCTCCAGTTTTTTATTTAGAAATAAACCAGGCCAGGTGCGGTGGCTCACGCCTATAATCCCAGCACTTTGGGAGGCCAAGGCGGGTGGATCACCTGAGGTCGGGAGTTCAAGATCAGTCTGACCAACATGGAGAAACCCTGTCTCTACTAAAAATACAAAAAATTAGCCAGATGTGGTGGTGCATGCCTGTAATCCCAGCTAGTCAAGAAGGCTGAGGCAGAAGAATTGCTCAAACCTGGGAGGCGGAGGTTGCGGTGAGCTGAGATGGCGCCATTGTAATCCCGTCTGGGCAAAAAAAGCAAAACTCCCAAAAAAAAAAAAAAAGAGAGAGAGAAAGAAAGAGAGAGAGAGAGAGACAGAAAGAAAGAAAGAAAGAAAGAAAGAAAGAAAGAAAGAAAGAAAGAAAGAAAGAAAGAAAGAAAGAAAGAAAGAAAGAAAGAAAGAAAAGAAAAGAAAGAAAAGAAAAGAAAGAAAAGAAAGAAAGAAAATAAAGTGACCAAAGCTCAGAATGTTTAAGTATCTTGTGCTGGAGTTCTATAGACAGTAGATAATGCAGCTATGGCATAAGGTCGGGTTTTCTGACAGATATAGATTCTTCCCATGCTACACAAGTTCATGTCCAATTCATATAGTTTATGGAGCTAAACAATATAACGTGAAATCAGATTGACATTTACTAGTTATATCCTTGGATATTTACCCTTCGGGAATATGACTTTAGGCAAGTTATTTAACAAATAAAAGTCTCAATTTCTTAAACTAAAAAATGTGAATAATATTAACTACCCATGGTACATTTCTGAGGATTAAAAAAAACATGGAAATCATCTATCATTGTGCTTTACATAGTGTATATACTCCCAAATATTCGTTTTCCTTCCTTTTCTCTTTTACCTATGAATAGACACATTAAAATAATCTAGAGAATATATTAGACAACACAGAAATGTGTAGTCATGTGACTTATAGGGAATATTGTCAAACTGATTAGATTTTCTAGAAAGTCCTTCTAGTTCAAAAGCTTTAAAATTGGCTACTACAATTTGGTAAGCACTTTCTCATTTGAACCTGTGTACTTAAAAAAAAAAAAAACTATTGAAGTGTGACATACATACAGAAAAGTGCAAAAGTCATGTGTATAGTTTAATGAATTATTGCAAAGTAAACACACCCCTATGTAACCATGACACAGACAAATATCAAGAAATAATAACATTAGTCTGGGCATGTTGGCTCACACTTACAATCCCAGCACTTTGGGAGGCCAAGGTGAGCGGATCAGTTCAGGCCAGGAGTTCAAGACCAGCCTCGCCAACATAATGAAACCCTATCTCTACTAAAAATACAAAAATCAGTCAGGCGTGGGGACACACACCTGAAATCTCAGCTACTTGGGATGCTGAGGCACAAGAATAGCTTGAACTTGGGAGATAGAGGTTGCAGTGAGCTGAGATGGCACCACTGCACTCCAGCCTGGGTGACAGAAGGAGACTGTGCCTTAAGAAAATATGTAAATAAATAAATAAATAAATAAATAAATAAATAAGAAAGACAGACATTACCAGCAGCTTGGAATCACCCACTCCCCCACTTAAGACCCCTGCCAATTACCTATTACCCTCCCTATTTCATAAGGGTAACTCTCAGGACTTATAACAACACAGATAAATTTTTTGCTAGTTTGAAGGTGATGTAAATGGAATAAAATAAAATTAACATGTTCAACTGGGTGCAGTGGCTTACACCTGCACTTTAGCAGGCTGAGATGGGAGGAGTTCAGGGCCAGCCTAGGCAATACGGCCAAAAACCGTCTCTACAAAAAATACAAAAATTAGCCAGGAATGGTGGCATTCCTGTAGCCCCAGTTACTCGAGACTGAAATGACAGGATTGTTGAGTCTAGGAAGTCGAGACTGCAGTGAGCCATGATGAAATCACTGCACTCCAGCCTGGATGACAAAGTGAGACCCTGTGTCAAAATAAATAAATAAATAAACAAACAAAACAAAAACAACAACAACAGAAAACATGTATCTGCTTTCTTTCACTCAACTGATTTATGTTTTATGCATAGTTCTGTTTTTTCCATTTTCATAGCTGAACAGTATTACTATAGATGTATATTTATTTAAATATTTTATTTAAATATTTATTTAAATAAAATAAATGAACATTTTATTGTTTGATGAACAATAAAATGATGAACAAAATATTTTGATGAACAAAAATATTGGTGATGAACATTTTAGTTGTTTTCAGTTTGGGACTATTACCAACAATACTGCAGTGAATATTACTAAGCTTGTCATTTGCTATGCATGTGCATACATTTCTTTAGGGTAAAAAAATTATTTGCTGAATTATGAAGTATGATGGTTAGCTTGAATTCATACTGCTAATCAACTTTCCAAAGTGTCTGTAGCAGTTTACACTCCACTCCTCAGCACTAGAAAGCTCTTGTTGCTCCATATTGTTACCAGCCCTTGGTTTTCCCTTTTGTTTTTGTTTTTGCCATTCTGGTGGCATACTGTCATGCACTTACCAAACTTATGTTTTCACCTTTTGTTTCCCTGATGTGTTATGATATTCAGCACCTTCTTATATGTCCAGTGGCCACCAGTGGCCATTTTGACATCCCTTCTGTGAGTAACCTTTTAAGTTTAATGCCATATTTCTATTGGATTGTCTTTGTTCATATTGATTTTTAGAACTTCTATATCTTTGGATACCAACCTTTTGTTGTTTTTATCTTCACTCTGCAGTTTGGCTTTTGCCATCTTAATGATATCTTTCAATATAGAGAAATTCTTAATTTTTAGTCCAACTTGTCAATCTTTTTCCCTTATGATCAGTACTTTTTGTGTTCTAAGAAATCTTTGTTTCTCCCAAATTTATAAAGATATCCTCTATGTTATCTTCTAGATGCTCTACTCTTTTATGTTTCACATGTAATTCTACAACCACCTGGAAATGACTTTTATTTATTGTGTGAGGTTGTAGTTAAGGTTTATTTTTTGCCATATGGAAATGTTAATTCTATTTAATGAAAAGAATGTCCTTTTGCCACTGTTCTGGGGTTGCCACATCAGACATAAATCAAGTATTCACATACACTCAGGTCTGTTTCTGAATATGCTATTCTGACCCATTATTCTATTAATCTATCCTTGTACCAATATCACTTTTTCCTTATTACTGTAGCTCTGCATTTATTTTGATATCAAATAGAGCAGGTTCTCCCAGTTTTCTCTTCTTCAAGATTGCCCTGGTTGTTTGCATTTCAACGTATATCTGTACAAAAAACCTACTGGGTACAGAATTACAGTCAGATAGAAGGAATAAATAAGTTCTAGTATTTGATAGTACAGTAGAGAAATTATAGTTAACATTAATTTGTTGTATATTTCAAACAAACTAGAAGAATTGTAATGTTGCCAACACAAAGATAAATGTTTAAAGTGATAGATATTCCAATTATCCTGACTTACATTACAGATTGTATTATTACATTACACATTGGGCACATGTATCAAAATATCACATGTATAAAATATACATTTATTTATATATACAATGATATATTAATTTTTAAAATTTTAAGAGAAAAAGAAAACATGAGACTTTTGATTAGAATTGCATTCAATTTTTAGGTTAATTTAGAGAAAAGTGGCATATTTCAAACCATGAACATACTACATTTTTCCATTTATTTAAATATTTAATTTCTGTCAATATTGCCTAATAGTTTTAGGGGAAGAGGTGTTTGACATTGTTTGGCTGTGTCCCCACCCAAATATCATCTTGAATTATAGCTCCCATAATCCCCATGTGTCCTAGCGGGGACCCTGTGGGAGGTCACTGAATCATGGGGGTGGTTCCCCCATGCTGTTATCATGATAGTGAGTGATTTCTCATGAGATCTGATGGTTTTATAAGAGGCTTTCCCCTGCTTTGTGCTGCATTTCTCCTTCCTGATGCCACGTGAAGAAGGACGTGTTTGCTTCCCCTTCTGCCCTAATTATAAGTTTCCTGAGGTCTCCCAAGCCATGCTGAACTGTGTATCAATTAAACTTTTTTCCTTTATAAATTACCCAGGCTCAGTTATGTCTTTATTAGCAGTGTGAGAACAGACTGATACAGTGTTCTACATATTTTATTGGATTTTCTTTAAACTAGATGTTTGAAATATTTTGGTAACCATGTAGGAAAAATTAACTGACTCAGAATTTGGTTCTGGTTTTCAAAGAGCGCAGACTGATGCTCATTTGCATAAGAGCATAAGATAATAAGGCTCCTATGAATGTCCTAATTTCCTGGGATATATTATTTCAGTTTTCTGTAGTCGTAACTTCAATAAATTATAATTAAATATTAATGTCTCAGATTTTAGGAGAGGTTACCTAAAGAAATAGTCATATGAAGATTATTTTACATATTCATACATATGTATGAATTCTATAAATGTATAGTTTTATTTTGAATTTTTATTTTGAATGTTTTAAAATTATAGAAATGCTGTTATACTCTATATATTCTTTAGCAACTTGCTTTTTCAACATTATTTTAAAGATTTATTCATTTTCTTGCATTTAGGTTTAGTTCTAATTTTAAAGATTGCATAGGTTTTTCTCTTACAAATAAGTAAGTGTTTATCTAGAGTCCCACTAACATTTAAATTTCTTTTCAGATTTTTTTTTTAGCTATTAAAACCAATGCTGCTATGAACATTTTAGTACATTTATCTTTGCATACATCTGTAAATAGTGCATTTCTAGTAGTAGAATCACTGGGTTGAAAGCTACACACATCTTTAATTTTATTTGATATTTCAAATTGTCTTTTAACCTGGATGAACCCATTTATACTCTGTCCAGAATATATGGTCCCTATTTTTAATATGTTAACACTTTTATTTCACCCAATAGACCTACAAGGAGAAATAGACACATTTACTATTATAGTTGGAAACTTTAACACCCCCTCTATAAGAAATGGAGAGATCCAAAAGGTTTCTCCGGAAAATCAATAAGGACATAGTTGAATTAAACTACATCACCACTTAACTGGATACAGTTGACATCTGTAAACTACTTTATTAAATAACACAGAATATACATCTGCTGGTGAAACAGTATCTCGTGTTGTCAAAGTGAATGTTTTGAGTAAATGTAAAGTTTAACCTCCTTTATTATGTTTACTGGCCATTCGGTTTCCACTTGGGTAAATTGCTTGTCATTATCCATGATGATTTTGTACTGTGTCAATCTGGTTAAGCTAGACCTATGTTTCCCAAAATTCCCTTCCCTGTATGGTCCCAGTTAGAGTTGACTGAAAGGGAAACTAATATGAGATTTGGAAGGTAGAAGTGAAGCAGATGCCGTTTTGCTTTGAAGGTTATCATGACTGAATATGGTGAGAGATGGGCACACACATCTTGGCAGTTTCTAGCATTTGCCAAATCGTAAGCATCTCTCCACATTTCAAGAAGATTAGTGTAATAGAACTAGGAAAAAAAATTAAATTATGGCATTCTCCAAGGAGAAGGACCCCCAGTAAAATCTCTGGCTTTCAATAGGGCGACTGGAGGGGTCCATTCTAGTAATGATTGCTAACCAGAAATAGAATGGAATTTATAAAACTGATGCCCAGCCTCAACTCATTTGTTTCATTGTTGTTGTTGTTGTTTTGTTGTTTTGGGTTTTTTTTGTTGTTTTTTTGAGACGGAGTCTGGCTGCCTCCCAGGCTGGAGTGCAGTGGCGCGATCTCGGCTCACTGCAAGCTCCGCCTCTCGGGTTCACGCCATTCTCCCGCCTCAGCCTCCGGAGTAGCTGGGACTACAGGCACCCACCACCATGCCCGGCTAATTTTTTGTATTTTTTTTAGTAGAGACGGGGTTTCAGCTTCAAGTCATTTTAAACAGACTTTATAAATATCATTTCTTATTAACTTTTTAAAAAACACAGTAAGAATACATCCAATTTATAATCAGGCATGTAGAGAAGAAGCTTATAAATCTTTACTCTGTCCTGGCCGGGCGCAGTGGCTCACGCCTGTAATCCCAGTACTTTGGGAGGGCGGATCACGAGGTCAGGAGATTGAGACTATCCTGGCTAACACGGTGAAACCCCGTCTTTACTAAACACACACGCACGCGCGCACACACACACACACACACACACACACAATTAGCCGGGCATGGTGGCGGGCGCCTGTAGTTCCAGCTACTTGGGAGGCTGAGGCAGGAGAATGGTGTGAACCCAGGAGGTGGAGCTTGCAGGCTTGCAGTGAGCCAAGATTACACCAGTGAACTCCAGCCTGGTCCACAGTGCAAGACTCCGTCTCAAAAAAAAAAAAAAAAAAAAAAAAGGGAAATCTTTACTCTGTGCTGACAGCAAGTACAAAGCTGAACAAACTGAAAAAATCAACAGCCCTTCTTGGATTTTTAAGAGCATTGAGGTCAAAAGAAAATTGATACCCCAAAACTTGAGAGACAGACAGACAGATACAGAAAAATGACAAAATATCACAGCAGAAAACTCTATGGGAAGCAGTGCTAGGGTAGAAAAACCTGAACTGTAACTGACTAATTGCTCAAGTATGAGAGTTAAAAACTCCAGATAAACCCAGTCACAGGGAGGCCTCCACATTTTTGTGAGGTTTGTCTGCAGGAGCTCAACCAGATTCTCACTAGTCTGTTTTTCTTAACAAAGTATGCTCTTAAGAGAAGCTGGTTAACCAGAGCCTAATCTGCTAGTGTTTTATCAGAGCCAACTGACCTAGGGGAAGGGAAATACCAAACTCCAGTTCACTCTGCCTTTCCATGGGACAGAAGGGAAATACCCAATTCTAGCTATCCTGTCTCACCCAAGGAAGGAGGGAAAAACTGAGGAACACTTATGAAGTTCGAGACCAGAGGCATTAGCTCACTAAAAGACAGATCTAATTGTAGTGCTATAGAGCATGTCTATTTCCCCTATACCTTACCACCATATTACTAAAAGCCCATTTACATTAGTTCCTTTTAATCAATACACCATGTTTGGCTATGATTTAAAAAATTACAAGGCATACTAAAATGCAAGTAACAGTTTGAAGAGACAGGGCAAGCATCAGAACCAGACACAAGGAATGTTGGCATTACCAAACAGGGAATTTAAAACAATTAAGATTACTGTGATAAAGTAGACAGCATATAAGAACATAAGGGTAATGTAAGTAGAGAGATGAAAATTTTAAGAGATAACCAAAAAAAGGGAGAGACTAAAAAAAGTGTAACAAAAATGAAAAATTCAGCTGGACATGGTGGTTCATGCCTATAATCTCAACACTTTGGGAGGCCAAGGTAGGAGGATTGTTTGAGTCCAGGAGTTCAAGACTAGCCTGGACAACATAGTGAGACCTTGTCTCTATAAAAAAAATATGAAATCTAACTAGGCATGGTGGCACACACCTGCAGTTCCAGCTACTCGGGAGTCTGAGATGGGAGAATCACCTGAGCCCAGGAAGTTGAGACTGCAGTGAGCTGTGATTGCACCGTTGCACTGAAACCTGGGTGTCAGTATGAGGCCTTGTCCCCCACCAAAAAAAAAGTAAAAGAAAAAGAAAGAAGAGAGAAGGAAGGAAGGAAGGAAGGAAGGAAGGAAGGAAGGAAGGAAGGAAGGAAGGAAGGAAAGAAAGGGAAGGGAAGGAAGGAAAGAAAACAAAAAATATCCAAGATTGTGGGATGACTACAAAAGGTTTAACTAACATGTAATGGAAATACCAGAAGGAGAAAGAAAAGACAAAGGAAGAGAAGAAATATTTAAAACAAGAATGACAGAGAATTTTCCCCAAACTAATGTTAGACATCAAACTGCAGATCCAGGAAGCTCAGAAAATACTGAGCAGGATAACTACTCAAAACATAAAACAAAAATCACCAACCCCCCAAAATCCTACACATAGGGATTATTTTCTCAAAAAACCAAAAAACAAAAACAGAGGGATAAAACACCTTGCCTATAGAACAAAGTTAAAAATTACCTGTGACTTCTCAGAAATCATGAATATGCGAAGAGATTGTAGCAAAATATTTAAAGTTTTGAGAGAAAAAAACCACCAAGCCAGAATTCTGTACCCTGCAAAATTATCTTAAAAGTGAGCAGAAATAAAATATTTCTCAGACAAACAAAAAAGGAAATTTGTTGCCAAAGGATCTACCTTTCAAGAAATGTCAAAGAAGCTCTTTAGAGAGAACTAAAATAATAGAGGGCAGAAATTCAGATTTACATAAAGAAAGAAACATCATCAAAGGAGGAAAAAGTGAAAGCAAAATGAAAACTCTTTTGTATTCCTAATCAATGTAACAGATAGCATTTTTCCAAATAATAATAGCAACATTGTATTCAATTATGTATGCTTATGTATATATTTTTAGAATTAATATATGCTAATATGTAAGTAAAATAAATGACAGCATTGCTACAAGTGAGGGAGGAATAAGGCTATTTCATTATTATAAGACACTCAGACTATCTGTGAAGAGATGTAGTATTATTTGAAAGTGGACTTCGATTAATTATAAATGTATGTTGCAAACTCTGGCAACAACTTGAAAAGTAAAAAAGGTGGTGTAGCTGATAAGCTTAGAATGAAGAGAAAGTAGAGTCATAAAAATGCACAAGTAAAACCAAAAAAGAGGCAAAAACAGTAGAACACAAAAATAAGAATGAAGAAAAAGGGCAATAAATAGAAAATAATAACAAATATGGCTGATATTAATCCAACTGTATCAATAATCACTTTGAACATCAATGGTATAAAAATGTACCAATGAAAAGACAGAGATTGTCAGCGTGCATCAAAAAATAAGATGCATCTATATGGTTTCTATAAGAAATCCAATGTAAATATAAATTCACATATCTATTAAAAGTAGATAGACAGAGAAAAAGACATCATGCTAATACTAATCAAAAGAAAGTGGGAGTAGTATGTTAATTTCAGACAAAGAAGATTTTGCAGCAAGGAAATTTACCAGGAATAAAAAAGGGCATTACATAACAATAAAGGAGTCAATTCTCCAAGAAGACAACAATCCTTAACATATATGTACCCAACCACCAAGCAGCAAAATACATGGGACAAAACTAATAGAACTACAAGGAGAAATAGGCAAATTTACTATTATAGTTGGAAACTTTAACACCCCCTCTGTAAGAAATGGAGGGATCCAAAAGGTTTCTCCAGAAAATCAATAAGGACATAGTTGAATTCAACTACATCATCTGTCAACTGAATATAGCTGACATCTGTAAACTACTTTATTAAATAACAGCAGAATATGCATTTTTCTCAAACTCACATGAAACATTTACCAATATAAATTACACTGTAGACCATAAAGCACATCCTAACAAACTTAAAATAATAGAAATCATACCATGTTTTCTCCCAGGCCATACTGAAATTACACTAGAAATGTATAATGGAAAGATAACCAGAAAATCTCAAAATATGTGAAGAGTAACAATACACTTCTAAATAACACATGGGTTAAAAGTCTCAAGAGAAACAAAAAAATATTTCTGACAAATGAAAATGAAAACATATTAAAATTTGTGTGATGCCACAAACACAGTGTGTAGAGGAAAAGATTATGGCATTAAATTCATATATTAAAAACAAAGAAAGCCAGCCTGGGCAACATAGCAAGACCCAGCTTCTATTAAAAAAAAAAAAAAAAAGAAAGAAAAGAAAAGAAAAGAAAAAAATTAACTTGATGTGGTGGTGCATACCTGTAGTCCTAGCTTCTCAGGAGACAGAAACAGGAGGATAGCTTGAGCCCAGGAGTGTGAGGCTGCAGTGAGCCATGATCTGCACTGTGCTCCAGCATAGGCAATAAAGCAAGACCCTGGCCAAAAATAAAAAAATAAAAAATCTAAATTAGAGCAGAAATCAATAAAATGGAAAACAGAAATCATGGGGAAACTAAACAAAACCAAAAGCTTATTCTTTGAAAAGATCAATAAAATTGGTAAGCCTCAACAGCTCAGCCATACTACAATCAAGCACCAGGTAGATTTCTAAGGTTTTTTATTTTCTTCCCCCTCCCCTCCCCTCCCCTCTCCTCCCTTCCCCTCCCCTTCTCTTCCCTTCCATCTTTGTTTTTCTTTGTCTGCTCTGTTGCCCCCAGGCTGGAGTGCAGTGGCCCCATCTCAGCTCACTGCAACCTTGGCATCCCAGGCTCAAGTGATTCTCCTGCTTCAGTTTCCCGGGTAGCTGGGATTACAGACATGCACCACCACACCCAGCTAATTTATTGTTATTATTATTTTTAGGAGAGACGGAGGTCTCACCATGTTGGCCAGGCTGGTCTTGAACTCCTGGCCTCAAGTGATCTGCCTGTCTCGGCCTCCCAAAGTGCTGGGCTGGGATTACAGGCATGAGCCACCGCACCCAGTTGATTTCTAAGATTTAAAAAAATTTTTTTGTGTGGGTACATAGCAGGTGTATATATTTATGTGGTACATGAGATATATTGATACAGGTATGCAATGTGAAGTAAGTACATCATAAGGAATGGTGTATCCATCCTCTCAAGCATTTATCCTTTGAGTTACAAATACTCCAATTACACTTTGTAAGTTATTTTAAAGTGTACAATTAAGTTATTATTGGTTATAGTCAGCCTTTTGTACTATAAAATATTAGGTCTTATTCATTCTAACTATCTTTTTGTGCCATTAACCATTCCCACCTCCCCCCAATCGCCCCCACTGTAGTTCCTAGCCTCTGGTAACCATCCTTCTACTCTCTAAGTTCTTGAGTTCAATTGTTTTGATTTTTAGATCCCCAAAATAAGTGAAAATATGCAATGTTTGTTTTTCTGTTCCTGGTTTATTTCACTTAACATAATGATCTCTAGTTCCATCCATGTTGTTGCAAATAATTAGATCTCATTATTTTTTATGGCTGAATAGTACTCCATTGTGTGTATGTGTGTGTGTGTGTGTGTGTGTGTGTGTGTGTGTGTGTGTGTATAATCACATTTTCTTTATCCATTCATCTGTTGATGGACACTTAAGTTGCTTCCAAATCTTGGCTATTGCAAGCAGTGCTGCAACAAACATTGGAGTGAAGATATCTCTTGGATATATTGGTATTGTTTCTTTGGGGTATATATCCAGCAGTGGGATTGCCGGATCATATGGTAGCTCAATTTTTAGCTTTTTGAGGAACTTCTGAACTGTTTTCCGTAGTGGTTGTACTAATTTACATTCCCACCAACAGTGTACAAGGATTTCCATTTCTCCACATCGTCATCAGCATTTATTATTGCCTATCTTGTGGATATAAGTCATTTTAACTGGAGTGAGATGCTATATCATTGAAGTTTTGATTTGCGTTTCTCTGATGATGAATGATGTTGAGCATCTTTCCATATGCCTGTTTTCCTTTTGTATGTCTTCTTTTAAGAAATGTTTATTTTGTAGTTTGCCATGGGCCCAACAAGGCCAAGGGTGAAACTCAGTATTTTCTGATCCTAAAATCTTTGCAAAAAAGGAATGCAGAAAATCAATACAGAATTATATAAAATATGTTAGAGGCACAGACTAGCTATTCATCTATACTCCAACTAAACTACTCCCTCTCACAAGATACCACTTTTTAATATAGTACAATTACCTCCATACTGACTGCAAAATGGCAGTTAAACCTTTAAAGTGTAAATCTTTGCTTTTGTGTGTTTACCTGCCAAGGACTTTAAACAGTGTGGAGAGAGGACTAAGGAAGGTGGTAAGCTATTTATAAATTGGAAAGTCTTTTTGCATTTATCTAGGAATATAGATATTGTCAATATGTGATTAAATTACTGCACCAGTTTTCCTGGAGGATTTGTATGTTTATTGCTTTTTTTGTAAGACATTTATCCAGCTCTCTCAATCCCATTCTCTTTCTTGCATGAGTTCACACATATTAAAATGCAAGTGTCTTGCTTGTCTGATTAAAAAAAAAATGTTTATTCAAATCTTCTTCCCATTTTTTTGATTGGATTATGAGACATTTTCCTATAGTGTTGCTTGAAGCTCCTTATATATTCTGGTTATTAATCCCTTGTTACATGGGTAGTTTGCAAATATTTCGTTTCATTCTGCGGGTTTTCTCTTTACTTTGTGGATTGTTTTCTTTGCTGTGCAGAAGTGTTTTAACTTGACGTGATTCCATTTGTCCATTTTTGCTTTGGTTACCTGAGCTTGTGGGGTATTGCTCAAGAAATCTTTGCCCAGACCAAGATCCTCGAGGTTTTCCCCTATGTTTTCTTTTAGTATTTTTATAGTTTGAGGTCATAGATTTAAGCCTTTAATTCATTTTGATTTTATTTTTGTATATTGTGATAGACTTAGGTCTAGTGTCTTTCTTCTGCATACGGATATCCAGGTTTCCCAGTACTGTTTATTGAAGAGACTGTCTTTCCCCAGTGCATGTTCTTGGCATCTTTGTTGAAAATTAGTTCACTTTAGCTGGGCAAATTTGTTTCTGAGTTCTCTATTCTGTTCCATTGGTCTATGTGTCTGGTTTTATGCCACCACCACGCTGTTTTGGTTACTATAGCACTGTAGTATAATATGAAGTCAGGTAATGTTATTTCTCCAATTCTGTCATTTTGCTTAGGATAATTTTGGCTATTCTGGGTCTTTTGTGGTTCCATACAAATTTTAGAATTGTTGTTTTCTGGCTGGGCACAGTGGCTCATGCCTGTAATCCCAGCACTTTGGGAGGCTGAGGCAGGTGGATCATGAGGTCAGGAGATCGAGACCATCCTGGCTAACATGGTGAAACCCCGTCTCTACTTAAAATACAAAAAAATTAGCAGGGCGTGATGGTGGGCACCTGTAGTCCTAGCTATTCAGGAGGCTGAGGCAGGAGAATGGTATGAACCTGGGAGGCAGAGCTTACAGTGAGCCAAGATCGTGCCACTGCCCTCCAGCCTGGGCAACAGAGCAAGACTCTGTCTCAAAATAAATAAATACATACATACATACATACATACATACATACATACATACATACATAAAATTAAAAAAGAATTGTTGTTTTCTATTTATGTGAAGACTGTCCTTGGTATTTTGATAGGGATTGCACTGAATCTGTAGATCGCTTTAGGCAGTATGGACATTTTAACAGTATTTGTTCTTCCTGTCCATAAACACGGACATTTTTTCCATTTTATCTTCAATTTCTTTCATCAGTGTTTTACAGTTTTTATTATAGAGATCTTTCACTTCTTTGGTTAATTCCTAGATATTTAATTTTATATGTGGCTAATGTAAATGGGATTGCATTTTTAATTCATTTTTCACATTATTCACCGTTGGCATAGAAATGCGACTGATTTTTGTATGTTAATTTGTATCCTGCAATTTTATTCAATTTGTTTATCAGTTCTAATAGATTTTTGGTGAAGTCTGTAGTTTTTTCCAAATATAATTTATATCATCTGCAAACAAGGAAACTTTGACTTCTTTGTTTCCAAGTTGAATGCCCTTTATATCGTTCTCTTGTCTGATTGCTCTAACGAGGACTTCTAGTGCTATATTGAATAACCATGTTGACAGTGGGCATCCTTGTCATGCTCCAGATCTTAGAGGAAGGGTTTTCAGCTTTTCCCTATTCAGTGTGATACTAGCTGCGGGTCTGTGATATATGGTTTTTATTATGTTGAGGTATGTTCCTTGTATCCCCAGTTTTTTGAGGGATTATTTTTTTTATCATAAAGAGATGTTGAATTATCAAATGCTTTTTCAGTATCAGTTGAAATCATCAAGTTTTTTACTCTTCATTCTGTTAATATGATGTATCACATTGATTGATTTGTGTATGTTGAACCACCCTTGCATCCCAGGGATAAATCCCATTTGGTCATGATGAATAATCCTTTCCAACAGTTGCTATGAGTTCCCCCAAGCCCTGGATGGGTAAGCTCCCCCAGGAGCTTGGGGGAACTCTCAGCCCTAAAGGGAAGAATACAGGCCTGGCTTGCCTTGCCACCTGCTGAATGTAAAGCCTTAGGGCTTTGAGTGAACAAAGACAGTAGCCAGGGAGTGGTTACCACAGGTCTTTGGCAAGACTTAGTACTGTGCTGGCTTCAGGTCTGACCCAGCACAGTCATAGTGGTAGTGGCCCCAGGGGTGCTTGTGTCACATCACCCCCAGCTATAGGTGGCTCAAAACACACACACACACACACACACACACACACACACACACACACGCATGGAGAGACTCCATTTGTTTGGGAAAAAGCAAGAGAAGAGAACAAGAATCTCTGCCTGGTAATCCAGAAAATTCTCCTTGATCCGGTCCAAGACCACGATGGTGGTATTTCTACAAGTCTGCAAGAACGACAGTATTACTGGGCTTTGGCTGTCCCCTAAAGCAGATACATGTTAGTTTATGACATCCAAGTCCTTTCAAATATTTGGAAAGCCTTCTCAGGAAGGATGGTTACAAATAAGCCCAGATAGTGATGACTACAGTAAATACCTAATTTCTCAATGGCCAGTCACTAAAGAACATCTACCAGCATCAACATCATCCAAAAAAAAAAAAAAAAAAAAAAAACATGATCTCACCAAATGAGTTAAATAAGGCATCAGGGACCAACCCTGGAGAAACAAAGAGATATGTGACCTTTCAGACAGAGAATTCAAAATTGCTGTGTTGAGGAAACTCAAAGAAATTCAAGATAACACAGAGAAAGAAATCCAAATTCTACTGGATAAATTTTACAGAGAGATTAAAAATAATTAAAAAGAATCAAGCAGAAATTTTGGAGTTGAAAAATGTAATTGGCATACTGAAGAATGCATCAGTCTTTTAATAGCAGAACTGATTAAGCAGAAGAAATAATTAGTGAGTTTGAAGACAGGCTATTTGAAAATACACAGTTGAGGAGACAAGAAAAAAGAATAAAAAACAATGAATCATGCCTGCAGGATCTAGAAATAGCCTCAAAAGAGCAAATCTAAGAGATGTTGGCCTTAAAAAGGAGGTAGAGAAAGAGATAGGGGTAGAAAGCTCATTCAAAGGAACAATAAATAACACAGAACTTCTCAAACCTAGAGAAATACATCAATATCCAAGTACAAGAAGGTTTTAGAACACTAAGCAGATTTAATCCAAAGAAGATTATCTCAAGCCATTTAATAATCAAAATTCCAAAGGTCAAAGGTAAAGAAAGAAAACAATAAAGCAGCAAGAGAAATGAAACAAATAACATAAAATTAGAGCTCCAATACATATGGAGGAGACTTTTCACTGGAAACCATACAGGCCAAGAGAGAGTGGCTAGATGTATTCAAAGTGCTGAAGAAAAAATAACTTTTATCTTAGAATAGTGTATCTGGCAAAAATACCCTTCAAACATGAAGAAGAAACAAAGACTTTCCTAGACATACAAAAGCTGAGGGATTTTATCAATACGAAACCTGTCCTACAAGAAATGCTAAAGGGAATACTTCGATCAGAAAGAAAAGGATGTTCTTGAGCAATAAGTAGTCACCTGAAAGTACAAAACTCACTGCTAATAATAAGCAAAATAGACAAAAAGCAGGAAAAATACAAAGAATATCACATGTAGAAGTATCACAAAACCTTCCCAAAAATCAGAGGAAAAAATTCATGAAATCATCGAATAAAAACTCAGAAAATATTTTAAAATATAACTTAGTAAGTTGAGTCTAAAATTTATGTGGAAATGTGGCCAGGTGTGGTGACTCATGCCTGTAATCCCAGCACTTTGGGAGGCCAAGGCAAGTGGATCGCTTGAGTCCAGGAGTTTGAGAACAGTCTGGGCAACGTGGTGAAACCCCATCTTGCCGAAAACACAAAAAATTAGCTGTGTGTGGTGGCCAGTGCCTGTAGTCCCAGCTACTAAGGAGGCTGAGGCAGGAGAATCACTTGAATGCGGGAGGCAGAGGTTGCAGTGAGACCAGATCGTACCACTGCACTCCAGCCTGAGCAACAGAGTGAGACTCAGTCTCAAAAACATAAGTAAAATAAATAAATAATAAAATAAAATAAAATAAAATGTATATAGAAATGCATAGCTTCAAAAATAGCCAAGACATTCAAGAAAGGAAAAAAAAGTGGAAAAAATTAATGATACTGAATAACAAAACTTAAAAAGCTACAGTAATTTAGACAGTAAGATACTAATTCAAGAAGAGTCAAATAATCAAATTAAACAGATGAAAACCCCCATAATATAACCTTTACATGTGCAGATATGCAATTTGTTACAAATATGACACCACAGAGACATGAGGAAATTTTGTATTTTAATAAATAGTAATGGATAAGTTGAACATGCAAATGGAGGATAAAACTTTGAATGCTTACTTCATAATAGACACAAAAATCAGCTCCATAAAATTTGTAGATATGAATGTGAGCATAACAGTAAACTTTTGTAAGATTATAGGGAAATTTCTTGAGGACTTTGAGTGTAAAGAAATATTTTTTTAAATAGCACAAAAATCTATTCATCACTGTTAGGAGAGTGACAAGGTCAAAGAGCAGGAGGAGATATTTGTTACAAATATGACTAGTAAGAAAAATACAGATCAATAGAAAAATAGGTGAGAGATGTTAACAGGCACTTAAAAAATTAGATAGCCAAGTGGACAATGCACATATGAAAAGGTTCTCTACCATATTAGTCACAAGGGAAATTCCAATTGTAATTTTGAGATTTCTCTACATTTACCAGAATGGTTTGAAATTATAAAGTCTCATAAAGCTCGTAATGGAGAGGATGCGGAGTAAATTACACAATTGAAAAGGATTGATAACAAGGATTTTGGAAAACCATTTAGCATTATGTACTATTGTTTAATGTGAATGTTCCAGAAGACCAGCAATTTCACCTCTAAGTTTGTAGTCAATAGAACTCTGTGCATGTGTGTGTTAAAAAAAAAACCTCTTGAAACACGTTCTTCAGTGTCTTATTTTATATTTGCTCATGGAAACAACTCAAATGTTCATTAAACATAGAACGGGTGAATTCTGATATATTCATAGAACAGAATCCTTTACAGTAATGAATATTAATGAACCTTACCTAAAAACAACTTTAAAAACATTTGTGGGCACCAACACATGAAATCTGTCTCTAACTAAGAGCTGGGCTGAAAATTACCCTGCTGGCACCCGGACATGGCTTTGCTAAAGAGTGATGTGGGATTGGGAAGAGTTCTGCTTTCATCTATTTAATACTGAGACATTGTAAAGAAAGTGGTAAAATGTAGTGTTGCTTTTACCCTAACATCAAGAAAATGTTAGATAAACTACATTATCATATATTTTCTTAAATGAAGAAAGAAAAGTAGCCTGAAATCCATACTATGACAGTAACTTCAAGAAGAGACTGTAGGAGACCAGTGATAACTAGCTTTCTGACTTAGTTCTAGTTGTTGCATTAGGGAGTTTTCTAGGGCAAAAAAGTCATATAAATGCTAATTTTCCCCAGAGCAGGTTCCTTCCTTCAAACTTAAGATTGCTTCAAATTTTCTTGCTTTTCCTCTCTTTCCAAAAGATGGTTTTAAAAAAATATATTTTTCCAGAATTTATGATTATTGTAATTGTTATAAGAAGAAGGGTTAGACTAATACAAGCAACTCTGTTACTATTGGAAACTAGCAATTTTTATCTTGATCTTGTATCAAGCAACTTTGCTAAGTTTTCATGTTATTTTAGTAAAATTCTTTTTAAAAAAAGTATGATGCAAAATGTGAATAACTGTAGTTACTCTGTTTTAATCTGTATACCTTAGTTTTGTTTTTTTTTTTTTATTTTTAATTTCAACTTTTATTTCAGATTTAGAGGGTACATGTGCAGTTGTGTTACATAGCTATATTATGAGATGCCGAGGTTTGGGGTACAATTGATCTTATCCCCCAGGTCATGAGCATAATACTCAGAAGGTAGTTTTCAGCTCTTGTCCCCTCCCTCAAGCTCCACCTCTAGCAGTACTGTGTGTCTGTTGTCCATGTCTACTCAATGTTTAGTTCTCTCCAAGTGAGAACGTGAGACATTTGGTTTTCTGTTTTGGCAAGTACTTAGAATAATGGCCTCCAGCTGCATACATGTTGCTGCAAAAAAAAAGGTGGTTTTTTTTTTTTTTTTTTAATGACTGTGTAGTATTTCATGGTGTATATGTACCACATTTTCTCTATTCAATCTACCATCGGTGGTCACCTAGACTAATTCCATGTCTTTGCTATTGTAAACAGTGCTGTGATGAACATGCAAGTGCATGTGTCTTTTTGGTAGAACAATTTATATTCCTTTGGGTGTGATTTCCACAGGGGCTTAATTAATTTACATTCCCACAAAGAGTATATAAGCTTTTCCTTTCTTTTGCAGCCTTGACAACATCTGTTATTTTGACTTTTTATTACTAACCATTCTGATTAGTGTATATCTCATTGTGCTTTTGCTTTGTGGTTCTTTGATGATAGTGATGTTGAGCGTTTTTTTCATGTTTGTTGGCTGCTTGATTGTCGTCTTTTGAGAAGTGTCTGTTCATGTCCTTTGCCTACTATTTAATGAGGTTATTTGTTCCCTACTTGTTGAATTGCTTAAGGTCCTTAGAGATTCTGGGTATCAGACTTTTGTTGGATGCATATTTTATGAATATTTTCTCACATTCTGTAGGTTTTCTGTTTACTCTGTTGACAGTTTCTTTCACTGTGCAGAAACTCTTTAGTTTAAATAAATCGCATTTGTCAATTTTTCCTTTTGTTCCAATTGATTTTGATATCTTTGTCATGAAATCTTTGCCAGGGCCTATGCCCAGAAGAGTATTTCTGGTTCTCCAGTAGGATTTTTATGGTTTTAGGTCTTACATTTAAGTCCTTAATCTGTTTTTGTTTGTTTGTTTGTTCATTTTTTTTGAGACAGGGTCTCACTTTGTTGCCCAGGTTAAAATGCAGTGGCATGATCTCAGATCACTGCAACTTCTGCCTCCTGGGCTCAAGCAATTCTCCTGCCTCAGCCTCCTGAGTAGCTGGGACCACAGGTCTATGACACCACACCTGGCTAATTTTTGTATTTTTTGTAGTGATGGGATTTCACTGTGTTGCCCATGCAGGTCTTGAAATCCTGGGCTCAAGCAATCTGCTCACCTTGGCCTCTCAAAGTGCTAGGATTATAGGCATGAGCCACTGTACCCCGTCTAATCTATCTTCAGTTAGTTTTTGTATATGGTGAAAGGTAGTAGTACAATTTCATTCTTCTGCATATGGCCAGCCAGTTATCCCAGCGCCATTTATTGCATAGCAAGGCTTTTCCCCATTGCTTATTTTTGTAGACTTTGTCAAAGATCAGATTTTTGTAGGTGTGTGGCTTTATTTCTGGGTCCTCTCTTCTGTTCCATTGGTCTATGTGTCTGTTTTTGTACCAATACAATGCTGTTTTGGTTACTGTAGCTTTGTGGTATAGTTTGAAGTCAGGTAATGAGATTTCTCTGGCTTTGTTCATTTTGCCTAAGATTGCCTTGTATATTTGGGCTCTTTATTGATTCCACATGAATTTTAGGATTGCTTTTTCTAATTCTGTGAAAAATGACATTGGTATTTTGTCAGGAATAGCACTGAATCTGTGTATTGTTTTGGGCAATATGGCTATTTTAGCAATATTGGTTCTTCCAATCCATGACCACAGAATGTTTTTCTATTTGTTTATGTCAACTGTGATTTCTTTCAGCAGTGTTTTGTAGTTCTCCTTGCAGAGATCTTTCACCTCTTTGGTTAGCTGTATTCCTAGGTATTTTATTTTTGTGTGTGACTATTGTAAATGAGATTGCATTATTGATTTTGCTCTCAGCTTGAATGTTATTGGTGTATAGAAATGCTATTGATTTTTGTACAATGATTTTGTATTCTGAAACTTTACTGAAGTGGTTTATCAGTTTTAAGAGCCTTTTGGTGGAGTCTATAGCATTTTCTAGGTATAGAATCATACAGTCAATGAAGAAAGAAAATTATTTTCCTATTTGCATGCAGTTTATTTCTCTCTCTTGCCTGATTTTTCTAGCTAGCACTTCCTGTACTATGTTGAATAGGAGTGGCGAGAGGGAGCATCCTTGTCTTGTTCCAATTCTCAAAACAAAAGCTTGCTCCTTTTGCCTGTTAACTATGATGTTGGCTCTGGGTTTGTAATAGATTACTCTTATTATTCTGAGGTTTGTTTCTTCAATGCCTAGTTTGCTGAGGGCTTTTATAGTGAAAGCACATTGAATTTTTTCTTTGTTAATCAGCTAGTGTTCTTTCAATTTTTAAATTTTTATTATTTATTTATTTATGTATTTTTGAGATGGAGTCTTGCTCTGTTGTCCAGGCTGCAGTGCAATGGCGCCACCTCTGCTCACTGCAAGCTCCGCCTCCAGTGTTCACGCCATTCTGCCTCAGCCTCCAGAGTAGCTGGGACTACAGGTCGCTGGCCTCTACACCTGGCTGATATTTGTATTTTTGATAGGGAGGGGGTTTCACCATGTTAGCCAGGATGGTCTTGATCTCCTGACTTCGTGATCTGCCTGCCTCGGCCTTCCAAAGTGCTGGGATTACAGGTGTGAGCCACTGCACCTAGCCTCAATTTTTTTTTTTTAATACTTTCAAGGAACTAAGTTTAAGTTTCATTGATCCTTTGTATGGAGTTTTGGGACTCAATTTTGTTCAGTTCTGCTCTGATTTTAGTCATTTCTTTTTTTCTGTTACCTTTAGGGTTAGTTTGTTCTTGTTTATTTAGTTCCTCTAGGTGCAATTGAGAGGTGACAATGTGCTAGCAGCCCTCACTCTCAGCGCCTCCTTGGCCTCGGAGTCCATTCTGGCAGCACTTGAGGAGCCCTTCAGTCTGCCAGGGCACCATGGGAGCCCGTCTCTGAGCTGGCTAAGGCTGGAGCCACCTCCTTCTGATTGCCGGAGGTGTGCAGGGAGAGACTCCGCGGGAACCGGGGCTGAGCGCGATGCTGGTGGGCCAGTGCCAATTCTGGTGGGCGTGGGCGTGGGCTCCGCAGCCCTCACATGGAGCAGCAGGCTGGCACTGCCGGCCCAGGGCAGTGGGGGGCTTAGTACCCAGGTCAGCAGCTGCATAGGTTGCACAGGGTCCCCCAGCAGTGCAGGCCAGCTGGCGCTGCACTCAAATTCTTAGCTGCCTCCCCCAGTGGCAGGGCTCCGGCCCTGCAGCCCGCCATGTCTGAGCTCCCCCACTGCAGTGGGCTACTGTGCAGCCCCAGGCTCCCACAGGGGCGCCGTCCCCTGTTCGGTGGCTCCTCAGCCCAAGGGCTGAGGAGTGCAGGTGCAACCGGGGACTGGTGGGCAGCTCCGCCTGCAGCCCCAGTGCAGGATCCACTAGGTGAAGCCAGCTGGGCTTCTGAACAGGATGGGGACTTGGAGAACTTTTATATCTAGCTGGAGGATTGTATGTGCACCAATCAGCACTTTGTATCTAGCTAATCTGATGGGGACTTGGAGAACTTTTATGTCTAGCTAGAGGATTGTAAATACACCAATCAGCACTCTGTCTAGCTCAAGGTTTGTAAATAAACCAATTGGCACTCTGTATCTAGCTAACCTAGTGGGGACTTGGAGAACTTTTCCTTCTAGCACTCAGTGTCCAGCTCAAGGATTGTAAATGCACCAATCAGCACTCTGTGTCTAGCTCAGGGTTTGTAAATACACCAATCAGTACTCTGTGTCTAGCTCAAGGTTTGTAAATACACCAATTGGTACTCTGTATCTAGCTAACCTAGTGGGGACTTGAAGAACTTTTTTGTCTAGTGCTCTGTGTCTAACTAAAGGATTGTAAACACACCAATCAGCACCCTGTGAAAACGGACCAGTCAGCTCTCTGTAAAATGGACCACTCAGCAGGTTGTGGGTGGGGTCAGAAAAGGAAATAAAGAAAGGCTGCGGGAGCCAGCCAGAGGCAACGGGCTGGGGTCCCCTTCCGCAGTGTGGAAGCTATGTTCTTTCCCTCTTTGCAATAAATCTTGCCCCTGCTCACTCTTCGGGTCCACACTGTGTTTTTGTGCTGTAACACTCACCGCAAAGGTCTGCAGCTTCACTCCTGAAGCCAACAAGACCACGAACCCACCGGGAAAAATGAACAACTCCAGACACACTGCCTTTAAGAACTGTAACACTCACCAGGAAGGTCTGCAGCTTCACTCCTGACAGTGAGACCACTAACCCACCAGAGGGAAGAAGCTCCAAACACATCTGAATGCTGAAGGAACGAACTCTGGACACACCATCTTTAAGAACTGTAACACTCACCGCGAGGGTCTGTGGCTTCATTCTTGAAGTCAGTGAGACCAAGAACCTACCAATTCTGGACACACAATGTTGGATTGTTAATTTGAGATCTTTTTAACTTGATGTAGGCATTTAGTGCTATGAAATTCCCTCTTAACCCTGCTTTTGCTATAGCTCTGGGAGTTTGGTATGTTGGTTCTCTATTTTCATTTATTCCAAAGAATTTTTTGATGTCTGCCTAATTTAGTTGTTTACCAAGAAGTTACTCAGAAATGAGTTGTTTAGTTTTCATGTAATTGTATGGTTTTGTATTTTTAAAAACTATTAAGTCTTGCTTTATGTGTATGACTTAGTTGTTAATTTTAAAAATTACATTAGCTTCAACCTCTGGGAAAAATGTAAATATAATTACTGAAAACAAATGTTCTTGTATTGCTCCTGATTTGAAAAATAATTGAAAAATAAATTCTAAGTTCATACCATTAGACATCGTGTATTCTGAAAAATTTAGGAGTGTTGTGGAAATTTTCTTCTTTTCTTAGTTTGCTAAGAGTTTGTTTTATTAAAAAATGTATTATTATGCATAGAGTATTTAATCTAGAAAAGCTTAATCTTCTTCTTTTATATTTATATGATTTTTTTCTCCCTGAAAGTATTATTACTGTAGAGAATTTTTATATGAATTGATTATCTGGATTGTCTAATATTAATTCCTATATATTTAAAGCCATTTTATGGCCTAGTAATTGGGTTATTTTTGTTAATGTTTCACATATATGTGAAAAGAATAGGTACTCTTAGTTGTTGACTGCTATTGTAGATATCTGTATATATCGCCATTAAATCAAACTTATTATTTGTTATTCTCATTTTCTGTGCATCTGATGAAAGATACATGTTAAAACCTCCCACTATGTTGAAATTCAATAGTCTCTTATTTTAGTCTGTTGATTTTTGCTTTTTATATTTTTAAAATATATTTTTTCACACATTTTCATTGTTATATCTTTCTATTGAGTTTTCTTAATTCATTATATAGGATCAATGTTTATTTTTAAAAATCCTTTTTGACTAATTATGTATTTTTGTCTGGTGTTAATAAAAGTTTCCTAGTTTTCTTTTCAGAATTTTCTTTTTCTTTTTTATATTTTATGTTCATCTTTTTTGAGTTTTAGTTATTTCCTTTAAAGCAGCATATACATTTTTATACATGCAATTTTGTAAACTCTTTTTATAAATAAGCTGGCCAGTATGTTTATTGTGGAGTGAGTTATACTATTATTTATTTTTCTTAGTTTTTGTTTCTATTTACCTGCATTTCTATATTCATTATTGTTTTTTCCACTTTTATCTTCCATTTTATTTCAGTAGTTGATACAGCCAAATTTTAGACATGCTAAGGCAGCCCCAAACACGCTTCATCTTACACCCAATTCAGTGAATACAAATGCAGTCATCTGGCATGTTCGTTCAAATCTTTCTTTCTTTTTTATTATACTTTAAGTTCTGGAGTACATGTGTAGAACATTCAGGTTTGTTACATAGCTATACACGTATCATGGTAATTTGCTGCACCCATCAACCCGTGATCTACATTAGGTATTTCTCCTAACGCTATCCCTCCCCTAGACTCCACCCACCGACGGGCCCCGGTGTGTGTGTGGTGTGTGATGTTCCCCTCCCTGTGCCCATGTGTTCTCATTGTATATTTATTGTTTTCTTATTCTGACTTCCTTGGAATTGCTCAAGTTTTATTTATTACTCCTTTCTTCCCTTTGTACTGGTTATAGAAGTTATATATTCTATTTCTATTCTTTAATTTGTTTTTCCTTAAAATATAGTCAGGAAGAGATAACAAAGTCCGAAGTTAATTGGTTTCCTTAACAATAAATGAACTTTAGAATTCTTTCACTCAGATTACCCTTGTATTCTACCTTATATTTGAAAAATCCAGTATTTATTACTACTATGTGTTTATACTTCTCTAATTTGCAGTGCATGTTTAAATACATTAAGTGCTTACTTACATTCATAATTACCAATTATTCCTCTTTTCTTTATTGCTTTTCAGTTTTTCATTCCGTGTTCAATATTTTTCGTCCTAAATTTCATCTTTGGAGGTTTGCTTTTACTAAATTCTCTATTTTTTTTCTTGAAAGTCCTCATTTCATCTCTATTTTTAGATAAACTGGATATAAAATGATAATTTACTAATTATTTCCTTTTTCAGATTTAAAAATATTATTGCCTTGTTTTGTAACTTTAATGTTGTTGTTGAGAAAATTTATTGTCATTTGTTTATAAGAATCTGTTAGCACTTTGGGAGGCTGAGGCAGGTGGATCACGAGGTCAGGAGATTGAGACCATCCTGGCTAACACGGTGAAACCCCGTCTCTACTAAAAAATACAAAAAATTAGCCAGGCATGGTGGTGGGCACCTGTAGTCCCAGCTACTTGGGAGGCTGAGGCAGGAGAATGGCGTGAACCTGGGAGGCGGAGCTTGCAGTGAGTTGAGATCACTCCACTGCACTCCAGCCTGGGTGACAGAGTGAGACTCTGTCTCAAAAAAAAAAAAAAAAAAAAAAAAAAAAAAAAAAAATTATTTCCATAGGCTTTTGGGAAACAGGTGTTATTTGGTTACATGAGTAAGTTCTTCAGTGATGTTTTGTGAGATTTTGGTGCACCCATTACCCGAGCAGTATACACTGAACCCAGTTTGTCATCTTTTGCCCCTCAGTCCCTTCCCACCCTTTCTCCAAAGTTCACTGTGTCATTCTTATACCTTTGCATCCTCATAGCTTAGCTCCCACTTATGAGTGAGAACATATGATGTTTGGTTTTCCATTCCTGAGTTACTTCACTTAGAATAATAGTTTCCAATCCCATCCAGGTTGCTGCAAATGTCATTAATTCATTCCTTTTTATGACTGAGTTGTATTCCATCATATATATATATTCCACCATTTCTTTATCTGATGGGCATTTTGTTTGATTTGGTGCTACATTTTTGCAGTTGCAAACTGTGTTGCTATAAACATGCGTGTGTAAGATTCTTCTTTGTATGATGACTTTTTTTTTTTTTTTTTTGAGATGGAGTCTTGCCGTGTCACCCAGGTTGGAGTGTAATGGCGTGATCTCGGCTCACTGCAACCTCCGCCCTTCAGGTTCAAGTGATTCTCCTGCCTCAGCCACCCGAGTACCTGGGATTACAAGCAAGTGCCACCATGCCTGACTAATTTTTTGTATCTTTAGTAGATATGGGGTTTCTCCATGTTGGCCAGGCTGGTCTCGAACTCCTGACCTTGTGATCTGCCCATCTCGGCCTCCCAAAGTGCTGGGATTGTGGGCATGAGCCACTACACCCAGCCTGTATAATGACTTCTTTTCCTCTGAGTAGATACCCAGTAGTGGGATTGCTGGATCAAACTGTAGTTCTTTTAGTTCTTTACGGAATCTCCACACTGCTTTCCCTAGTGGTTTTTCTAGTTTACATTCCCAAAAGCAGTGTAGTAGTGTTCCCTTTTAACCACATCCAAGCCAACATTTTTTGGTTTTTAAATTATGGCCATTTTTGTGGGAGTAAGGTGGTATTTCACTGTGGTTTTGATTTGCATTTCCGTGATCATTAGTGGTGTTTGAGCATTATTTCATATGTTTGTCGGCCGTATGTATATCTACTTTTGAGAATTGTCTCTTCATGTCCTTAGCCCACTTTTTGATTGGATTGTTTCTTTCTTGCTAATTTGTTTGAGGTAGTTTTAGATTCTGGATAGTAGTCCTTTGTCAGAGGTATAGATTGTGAAGATTTTCTCCTACTCTGTGGGACATACTTTGTTTACTGACAAAGTAAACAGACATACCTTTTGTCGTGCAAAAGCTCTTTAGTTTAATTAAGTGCCATCTACTCATCTTTGTTTTTAATTGCATTTTCTTATGGGTTCTTGGTCATGAAATCTTTGCCTAAGTCAATGACTGGAAGGGTTTTTACCACGTTGTCTTCTAGAATTTTTAGTTTCAGGTCTTAGATTTAAGTCCCTGACCCATCTTGTGTTGATTTTTGTATAAAATGAGCAATGAGGATTCTGTTTCATTCTTCTACATGTGGTTTGCCAATTATTGTGGCATCATTTATTGAATAGGGTGTCCTTTCTCCACTTTATGCTTTTGTTTGCTTTGTTGAAGTTCAGTTAGCTGTAAGTTTTTGGGTTTATTTCTGGGTTCTCTATTCTGTTCCATTCATCTATGTGCCTATTTTTATACCAGTACCTTAGAGTACATGTTTTGAACTATGGTCTCATAGCATGGTTTGAAATCAGGTAATGTGATGCCTCCAGATTTGTTCTTTTTGTTTAGTTTGGTTTATTACCATTTC
The DNA here is from genome assembly GCF_037993035.2 of Macaca fascicularis. Lineage (NCBI taxonomy): Eukaryota > Metazoa > Chordata > Mammalia > Primates > Cercopithecidae > Macaca > Macaca fascicularis. The sequence continues at coordinate 107,051,150 of NC_088379.1, forward strand.
AATCTCGCTACTTGTTATTGGTCTGCTCAGGGTATCCAGTTCTTCCTGATTTAAGCTAGAAGGGCTGTATCTTTCCAGGAATTTATCCATCTCCTCTAGGTTTTCTAGTTTACGCACATAAAGGTGTTAATAGTATCCTTGAATGATCTTTTGTATTTCTGTGGTGTTGGCTGTAATATCTCCTGTTTCGTTTCTAATTGAGCTTATTTGGATTTTCTCTCTTCCTTTTTTGGTTAATCTTGCTAATGACCTATCAATTTTATCTATCTTTTCAAAGAACCGGCTTTTTCTTTCATTTATCTTCTGTACTTGTTTTGTTTCAATTTCATTTAGTTCTGCTCCAATCTTGGTTATTTCTTTTCTTCCACTGGGCTTGGGTTTGGTGTGTTCTTGTTCCTCTCGTTCCTTGATGTGTGACCTTAAGTTGTCTATTTGTGCTCTTTCAGACTTTTTGATGTAGGCAGCACTTAGGTCTACGAACTTTCCTCTTAGCACAGCCTTTGCTGTATCCCAGAGGTTTTGATAGGTTGTATTACTTTTGATAGGTTGTATTATCGTTCAGTTCAAGGAGTGTTTTGACTTCTATTTTGATTTCATTGTCAGCCCAACGATCATTTGGGAGCAGGTATTTAATTTCCATGTATTTGTATTTTGAAGGTTCTTTTTGGAATTGATTTCCAGTTTTATTCCACTGTGATCTGATAGAGTACTTTATATGATTTCAGTTTTCTTAAATTTATTGAGACTTGTTTTGTGGCCTATCATATAGTCTATTTTGGAGAAAGTTCCATGCACTGATGAATAGAAAGTATATACTGCAGTTGTTGTGTAGAATGTCCTGTAAATATCTGTTAAGTACATTTGTTCTAGGGTATAGTTTAAATCCACTATTTCTTTGTTGACTTTCTGTCTTGATGATATGTCTAGTGCTGCCAGTGGAGTATTGAAGTCCCTCATTATTATTGTGTTGCTATCTAGTTCACTTCTTAGGTCTAGTAGTAATTGTTATATAAATTTGGGAGCTCCAGTGTTAGGTGCATATATATTTAGGATTGTGATATTTTCCTGTTGGACAAGGCCTTTTATCATTATATAATGTCCATCTTTGTTTTTTTTAGTTGCTGTTGCCTTAAAGTTTGTTTTGTTTGAAATAAGAATAACTGTTCCTCCTTGCTTTTGGTGCTTATTTGCATGAAATATCTTTTTCTACCCCTTTGCCTTAGGTTTATGTAAGTCCTTATTATGTTAGGTGAGTCTCTTGAAGGCAGCAAATAGTTGGTTGAAGGCAGCAGATAGTTGGTGAATTCTTATCTATTCTGCAATTCTGTTTCTTTAAGTAGAACATTTAGGCCATTTACTTTCAATGTTAGTATTGTGATGTGAGGTACTCTTCTATTAATCATGCTGTTTGTTGCCTGTTTACCTTGTTTTCTTTTTCTTTTTTTTAATTGTATTTTTGTTTCATTGGTCCTGTGAGATTTATGCTTTAAAGAGGTTCTGTTTTGATGTGTTTCCAGGATTTGTTTCAAGCCTTAGAGTTCGTTTTAGCAGTTCTTGTAGTGCTGGCTTGGTACAGGTGAATTATCTCAGCATTTGTTTGTCTGCAAAAGACTGTATCTTTCCTTCATTTATAAAGCTTAGTTTCACTGGATACAAAGTTCTTGTCTGATAATTGTTTTATTTAAGGAGGCTGAAGATAGGGTCCCAATCCCTCCCAGTTTGTAGTATTTCTGTTGAGAAATCTGCTGTTAATCTGATAGGTTTTCCTTTATACATTACTTGGTGCTTTTGCCTCACAGCTCTTAAGATTCTTTCTTTCTTTCGTCCTGACTTTAGATAACCTGAAGACAGTGTGACTAGGCAATGTGTTTTTGTAATGAATTTCCTAGGTGTTCTTTGAGCTTCTTGTATTTTGTTATCTAGGTCTCTTGAGGCCAGGGAAGTTTTCCTTGATTATTCCCCCAAGTATGTTTTCCACACTTTCATATTTGTCTTCTTCCTTAGGAATGCCAATTATTCTTAGGTTTAGTTGTTTAACGTAATCCAAAACTTTTTCGAGGCTTTGTTCATTTTTTTAAATTGTTTTTTCTTTGTCTTTGTTGGATTATGTTAATGTGAAAACTTTGTCTTCAAGCTCTGGAGTTCTTTCTTCTGCTTGTTCTATTCTATTGCTGAAACTTTCAAGAACATTTTGCATTTCTCTAAGTGTATTCTTTATGTCCTGAAGTTTTGATTATTTTTTATTTTTGCTATCTATTTCACTGAAGATTTCTCCCCTCATTTCTTGTATCATATTATTGATTTCCTTAAGTTGGACTTCACCCTTCTCTGGTGCCTCTTTGATTAGTTTAGTAACTGACCTTCTCAATTCCTTTTCAGGTAAATCAGGAATTTCTTCTTGGTTTTGATCCATTACTGGTAAGCTAGTGTGATTTTTGGAGGGTGTTAAAGAACCTTGTTTTGTCATATTACCAGAATTGTTTTTCCAGTTCCTTCCTATTTGGGTAGGCTGTGACAGAGGGAAGATCTAGGGCTCAAGGCTGCTGTTCAGATTCTTTTGTCCCACAAATGTTCCTTGATGTAGTACTCTCCCCCTTTTCCTAGGGATTTGGCTCCCTGAGAGTTGAGCTATAGTGATTGTTATCTCTCTTCTGGATCTAGCCACCTAGTAGGTCTACCAAGCTCCAGGCTGGTACTGGGGGTTGTCTGCCCAGAGTCCTGTGATGTGAACTGTTTGTAGGGCTCTCATCCATGGCTACCAGCACAGTATTTGGGGTGTCTCCTGGGTCCTTCAGGATTAATCTGCTTCCTTCAGAGGGTCTATGGGTTCTCTTGGCTTTTCTGGTTTATTCCTGCAGTAGGTCTGAAGCCAAAGTTCATGATGCAAGTCTCCACACACTTCTCTGCCTGTCCAAGTGGGAGCTGCAACTTGGTCTTGCCTCCTGCCCACCATGATCTCTGAGAATCTGTTTTTCTTATCGGTTGTCTTTAAGAGTTTTTTTTTCTGTTATCAGTGATCAGCACTTTCGCTACAAGTTATTTAGGTTGTATAAAGAATTTGGAAGTCTTAGTCAGAGGAACTAGGCAAGAGAAAGAAATAAAGGACATCCAAATTGGAAAAGAAATAATCAAAGTGTCTCTGTTGCCAATAATATGGTCATTTACCTAGAAAACCCTAAAGACTCCCCCAAAAGATTCCTAGATTTGATAAGCAAATTCAGTAAAGTCTCAAGTTACAAAATCAATGTATGCAAATTGGTAGCATTTCTATACATCAACAACAACAAAGCTGAGAATCAAGTCAATAACTCAATCCCTTTTATAATAGCTGCAAAAATTTTTAAAATACCTAAGAATGTACTTAACCAAGGAGGTAAAAGATCTCTACAAGGAGAACTACAAAACATAACTGAAAGAAATAATAGATGTCACAAAAAAATGTAAATAGTTTCCATTCTCATGGATTGGAAGAATCAATATAGTGAAAATGACCATACTGCCCAAAGCAGTCTACAGATTCAGTGCAATTTCTATCAAAACACCAACATCATTTTTCACAGAATTAGAAAAAAACAATCCTAAAGTTCGTATGGAATGAAAAAAGAGACTAAATAGCCAAAGCAATCTTTAGCTAAAAGAACAAATCTGGAGACATCACGTTACCTTACTTCAAATTATACTACAAGACTATAATAACCAAAATGACATGGTGCTGGTATAAAAGTAGGTACACAGACCAATGAAACAGAATAGATAACCCAGAAATAAAGCCCTAAATACTTACAATCAATTGATCTGTAACAAAGCATATGGAAACATAAAATGGGAAAAGGACACCCTATTCAATAAATGGTGATGGGCAAACTGGATAGCCACATGTAGAAGAACGGGACTGGATTCCTGTCTCTCATCGTATACAAAAATCAACTGAAGATGGCTCAGAGACTTAAATATAAGATCTGAAACCATAAAAATTCTAGGAGAAAATAGGAAAAAGCTTTTCTGGACATTGGCATAGGCAAAGAATATATGACTAAGACCCCAAAAGCATACACAAGAAAATAAGTAAAAAATAAATAAATGAGTCCTAATTAAACTAAAAAACTGCACAGCAAAACAAATAACAAATAGAGTAAACATACAACTCACAGAATGGGAGAAAATATTTGCAAGCTCTGCATCCAACAAAAGACAAATATCCAGAATCTACAAGGAACTCAAAGAAATCAGCGAGAACAAAAAATCCCATTAAAAAGTAGGCACATGACATGAATAAACATTTCTCAAAATAAGGTATACAAATGGCCAACAAACATGTGAAAAAATGCTCAACAGCACTAACGATCAGGGAAATGCAGATCAAAACCACAATGCAATACTCACATTACCCCAGCCAGAATGGCCATTATTAAAAGGTCAAAAAACAATAGATGTTGATGTGGATGTGGTGAAAAGGAAACACTTATATGCTGCTGGTGGGAATGTAAATTAGCACAACCTCTATGAAAAACAGTATGGAAAATTCTTGAAGTAGAGAAAGTAGATCTACCATTTGATCCAGCAATCCCACTGCTGGGAACCTACCCAGAGGAAAAGAATTCATTATATTAAAAAGAAACTTGCATACATATGTTTATTATAGTACAATTCATAATTGCAAAGATATGGAACCAACCTAAGTGCCCATCAACCAATGAGTAGATAAACTCCATGGAATACTACTCAACCATAAATAAGAATGAAATAATGTCTTTTGTAGCAACTTGGTTGGAACTGGAGGCCATTAGTCTGAGTTAAGTGTCTCAGGAATGGGAAACCAAGTACTGTACATTTTCACTTACAAGTGGGAACTAAGCTATGGATATGCAAAGGCATGTAGGGTGGTATAATAGACTTTAAAGACTCAGAAGTGGAGAGGATGGGAGAAGAGTGAGGGATTAAAAAAGCTACATATTGGGTATAATGTACACTACTTGATTGACAGGTATGCTAAAATTTCAGAATTCACCACTACACGAATTCACCACCACTACACTATATGAATCATTCATTCATGTAACCAGAAAACACTTGTGACCCTAACGCCATTGAAATAAAACAAAAAGAATTGGTTTTACAAATTCACATTGATACGCATTAGACTTCTTGACCCTGAGGAATCATGACTTCCATTTTTTCTTGATGATGCTTTATAATTATCTCTAGGAATGTTCCTTTTTCCCATTCTTCTCTCCTCTCCTCTTTTATGTGTAAGTAGATATAGCTGGGTTCTTTCGTTTTCTGTTTCATGTCACATGTTTTTCTTCCTCCATCCTATTTTTTTCTAATTGTGTTATGTTTTGAATAGAGTCTCCAGATATATACTCTACTCCATTAGATTATTTTCAATCTTTTTTAACCTAATCCTTATCTCTAAATTTTTAAATCACCTATTATATGTTTTATTTTTCACAGTTCTATTTGTTTATCATTTCAAATTGTCTAGTCTTTTTGGACAATATCTTGTTTCCCATCTATTTAAGTTTTGCTTTTCTCTCTATCATTTTACGTATTATTGTATGACATATCTGATGAATCTCTCATTTGAGGGTATGGTATTATGCGTATATTTCTGCCATCCATTTGTTTTATGTTGACTCTGTCCCATTCTGGATTTTTTCTTAATGTGTTTTTTAGATTTTGTACTGGGAAATCATCCTCAGCTGGCTTTATCTGTTAGAATCCTGGAAGGATGGCTTGGTGATTTATCCATACAGAGAAGTCTTGGGTTTGCATTGGCCAGGCTTCTTAGAAATATTACTACTTTGGAAAACACTTTTTGTATTAACTTTCCACACCATGGTTAAATTTAAATCTCTAACCTTGTTAAAGCAGACCTTTGGATGTAGTTTCAGGGGAGATTTTTTTTTTTTTTTCACCCAGGGCCAAGTATGACACAAAGTTCCTTTGTCATATCCATTTTCAAGTGTAGAGATTTTAATGAAGCTCACACTTTCCTGGTGGATGATGTCCTTCAAGGGTCAAAGTTGTATGAGTCATCTTCATTCCAACTCATCAACTCGCAGGTGCCCATGGCTTCATGTGGCCTTTAAAGGCCAAGTCTCTTGATTACTCAGCCCAGCAAAGCCTCTATGACTGCCAAATTGCCAGAGACTGATTATAATGCTGGTTTTCAATTTCTCCTTCTTTTGGAGACACTAGGGGTTTCCTTGTTATTTGTGAACTGAAACATTTATGTAAAAAGTGTTTATCTAAGATTGGAACAGATTTGTTTCAAGAGTTTTTTGTTTTATTTTGTTTTGTTTTTTTCACTATCAAATATAAAAAAATCCTAGAATGAAAAGCTGAACTCAAAACTCTCAATGTAAAACCATACACTAGGTTTTTCAGTAGCTGATGATCACTGCTGAGAAATGCAAATTACTGCTCAATTAAGGAAATGACTCACTGTATTAAACTATACTATTCTATATTAAGATATATGTATATTTAATAGCATTAAAGGATCACAAAATATAATTTATGAAAAAATCATACTGTTAAAAATTATTAAGAACAACAAAGATTTTTTATTTTTGTGTAGTTATAGCTATCATTGTTTGCCATGTTACACATTAAAACTAAGAAAACTTAAAAGGTTTTATTTGGTAATTTATTTAACAAGAGCTTTATAATAAACCCATTACATTTTAACATATATAAAATATTTTTATAAAAATAAATGTGTTTTCCACACTATAAAGCAGTGAGAGGAGTGGCACTGTTTTACACTTTCGCGTATCTCCTTAACATCTAGCTTCATGGAGAAGAGCTAGATTATCTTTTCTACATTCTCATTTCCAAATTCATTGTATTATAATCTTTGATAAAATTATATAATAAAGATCCAGACTCACAGAGATACATGTAATTGGAAAATGAGTGGGCATTTTAATAGCTTTTTCAGATGATGATGAGTAATCTTTTTTGAATCTGCATCTTTCTAGCCAGCAAACTTCAAGGAGGTGTATCCAGGCACTTGGCTACCTTCTTGGAATAGCATGGAGTTGGGGGAATATTGACTACTACTGATGGAGTTGGGGGAATATTGAGTACTATTGATGGAGTCGGGGGAATATTGAGTACTATTGATGGAGTCGGGGGAATATTGAGTACTATTGATGGAGTTGGGGGAATATTGAGTGCTATTGATGGAGTTGGGGGAATATTGAGTACTATTGATGGAGTTGGGGGAATATTGAATACTATTGCACTGTGTAGGCCCACAATTCTAGAGTTATAGACACACAGATACTGCAAAAGTTTTCAAACCTCCTTCCTCACCTTAAAGCTTTTTCTGTCTTTTCCGGTAGTCCCATTCTCTTGCTGAACTTTTCTCCTCCTGAAAATTTCCAAAACATCACATAGCAAAGGTTCAGAGAAAACCAGAAGACACAATGCAGTGTGAATAGAACAATGCAGTATGGAAGACTCAGAGAGTAGAAATGAGAGACAGAATGACAAAAGAGGCCTAGAATGAATTGTCAAAGAACAGAAAATAATACATAGTGGGGAGAGAACAGTGAGGGAAAGCAAGCAATAGGGTAGTTGAGACAAAACAGGAGATAGACACAAATACCTAAAGAACAGGGGTGGAGGATTGAGGCAGATATATGGATAATTATTATTATTTTCTTTTTATCAGAAAGAGAGCTACTTTACAAAACAGTAAGGGTAACAATAATAAAAGAAAATAGCTAGCATGGTATATCCAGCATAATATTTTGTCAGTAAAGGAGGCTCCAGGAAACTGTGGGTGTCATCTATGGTTGTCACACACTCCACCTCCCTCCGAAGTTTAAGGGTCTGCTAATGACACCACCCCACCATTTTTACTTAGAAAAAGTCATCAGGTGACCACCACCACGGTGGTATCAAAAATCTTTTGGAATTTTTTTCTAAGCTTTTTCTATCTAACTGTCAGGATATAGTAGTAGACAATTTATTTTCCCATTATGTAAAATACAATTTTTTCCAATTTATATGTTAACTTATTTCATATTTCAAAGATTTCTGTCTTATGCAAGCATCTCATTTTTGCAAGTTGAACATTTTATCTTTTAGTTTTAATCCAGTTCAACAGTTCTGCAGCCTCCTGATACTTTCTGATTCCCATTGTTGAGCTTCATTTCTATTTTTGTCTTTGTTTATGACTTTGTATAATACCCGAGTAATGAGTAGAATCATGCAGTATGGATAGAAGTAAGATTGTAATTCTTACATTTTATTTTTAAAATAACCACCTTTTTTTTTCTGAGATATCACAGAAGACCAATGACCCAAGTGTTTATAATGATTGCCAAGGCCTTTATCTAGATTGTTGCTGGCTTCAAGTTTTTGCCATTCTGTTAGTAAAATTTGGATTATCCTTCCACAAGCAACTTGCTTTCTGGATTTTGTTATATAGAAATTCATTTGCCATTTTTATGCCTTCTCATACCAAAAGAGATTTCTGCACTTTATCTCCTTTAGCTTACAATTTCACTGCAATAAAAAGTTTATGCCATTTATAGACTTGGAGATTTGGTTATGGCCTGCTTCCTCCAAATTATTTATAAAACTATAAAAGAACACTTCAGAGATGAGTTTATTTATCATTATCCTGTACTTCTTACTCAAGACCATTGTAAAATCATGGCTGTAATAACTTGGTAACTCAATGTATTTCAATAATGTTTGATGTAGAAAAATATCTGAACATCTAAATAGTTTATAACTACTGATCCTTGTTTTTCTCATATTATTGTAGATAAATGCCAGTTTTCTTAAAGGAAGTATGCCTGATTTATATATATGGGGTGTATTATGTATATACATATATAATCACCTTATATATTTAAAGCTTCAATTCTTTATGTTAAATTCTAACCATCTCTGTGAAATGGAAGAAAGAATAATCAGTAGTTCTCTGTATTCCCTCCAGAGCCCTTGTTATAAATGATTATCACTTTGGAAAATTCCCAGCTGTCTTGTATAAAAGCTTGAGTGTTCTAGGAGGTATCCCACAATTGCATGCCTTGAATTTTTCCAGTCTTATAGGTCAGTGACATCCAGGTAAATTATTTATATTTTCTTAGTGATTTGGTCTGAAATAACATGTAGCTTTACTTTTATGCACTTTAGAGATTTCAAAATACCCATTTCTAGAGCAATTTGAGAATAAGAAGCTCCCTAAACATTTCCTCAGTAAAGATGCAGATAAATTGTTTATTATTCCTAGCTGCTCTCTCTTTTCAACTCCAGATTGTCCTTTTATACCACGATCCTTAAGCAGTTCCATGAATTTCCTAGCTGAATTTCTCTTTACAATGATTAGTTTAGAAACAGCTATTACAGACCCTTCAATATATATTTTATCCTACCTTGTTTGTACTTATGAATATTTCAGTCAAATTATCCTATGAAACAATCACAGTAGATGTAAAATGGTCTAGATATCAGGATCAGGGCAGGAATTTCAGATATCCAGCCCCACCTCAACTCTTACTCCCCAGTATATGCTGGGTTTCATCAGCCTACAATTTCTTAGAAAATAGCTGCAAAGAACAATTTCGTATCTGAATTATTGAAAGGTAACGATAAATCTGTAGTTAAGGAGAACTCACAGTTTTTAGAGAAGTTTTGAGTACAGAAGGGTATAGAATCCAGGGGAAGTACAATAGTTGTTTTCAAAGGGTGGTCCCCAGATCAGCACCATAGGCATCATCTGGGAACTTGTCACAGATGTTCGTTTTAAGTCCTACCCTCGTCCAGACTGACTCAGATACTCAATGAAGTAGAAGTCTGTGTTTTATCAAGCCCTCCTAGTAATTCTAATGCCCACTAGAGTTTGGAAACCACACTGGAGACTTAGATCCATTTGTCAAACAGCAGGCAATGTCCTGAAGTACTGCTTCTCAAACGTGATTTGTGTAAGAATTGTAGGCCGCAAGTGGGACTAAAGATTGTAGACTTTTAAGAAGCTCCTGAGCACTGCTGCTGTTACTGCTTTGCAATCTACATTTAAGTGCAAGGCCACTGATAAAATACTGGGAAAGATCATACAAGAAGGTGCCAGGAAAAACCGGCTACATGGGGTGACCTTGACAAGTTTGGCTCAACACTGAGGGAGCTCGACAAGTCTTGGCTTTAAAATTAAGACTCTTGATAGCTAACACAAAGAAAGGCCTTATCCTGAGTCCAGGATTTTAAGAAAGGTGATCTGACATGAAAGGTCAGTAAATTAAAAAATAGAGAATGTGTAAAGCTTTAAGCTTATGCCAGGTTAAGTTGTTGGTTTGAGACTTCATGGTGTACTATATCTCAGTGCTCTAGAGAAATCTGTGGAAGATAGAGATGTGCACTTGAACTTTCCAGAAGCTATAGTAAGTAGACACAGTGAGCCAAAGTGTACTCATAAAGAAGGGGAGGAAGCCTAGGTTTTATCAATGGAACTTAGCTTAGAAAGTCTACAGTTTGGGAATAGCTGCGTGACCATGGCCAAGTTACTTAATATCTCTCTGTTCATTGGTTTTCTTATATCTAAAATGTGGCTGAAAACAGAATATATGTTATGGGATTCTCATATACTTTAAATGTGTGAAGGTTTGCAAGGCACCCTGAAGAGTGCCTGATGCATAATAAAACTCAATAAATTATTTCTTCTGTTTTGTCCGTATCTTTGTCTTCACTTTCTTGTTATCCTTATTATAACACTGGCCACATTAACCTTGTCTGGTGAATGAGGAAACAATGAGGCAGAAGAAATTATGGGCATATTGGCTGGGTGCAGTGGCTAATGCCTGTAATCCCAGCACTTTGGGAGGCCAAGGTGGCTGGATCACCTGAGGTTGGGAGTTTGAGACCAGCCTGACCAACATAGAGAAACCCCATCTCTACCAAAAATACAAAATTAGCTGGGTGTGGTGGCACATGCCTGTAATCCCAGCTACTCGGGAGACTGAGGCAGGAGAATCGCTTGAACCCAGAAGGTGGAGGTTGAGGTGAGCCAAGATCACGCCATTGCACTCCAGCCTGGGCAACAAGAGTGAAACTCCGTCTCAAAAAACAAAACAAAACAAAACAAAACAAACAAAAAACCCCAGAAATTATGTGCAAATCAGGATAACAGAAAGTCAGATGGTAGAGAAAAAATTAAGGTGATTGAGATAGGAGAATACTTCCAAAATAACAAATACTTACATCAAACATTTCCACAAAAAGAAACTGAAAATCCTGTATCCTATATAGAACACAAATAATTAATGTGAAGTTGTCACTATTAGAGTTGCTTTCAGAAATGTCAAAGTAGTAATACTTTAATGGTATATGAGAAGTACAAGTTTTAATGTTAGATCTTTATTTATTTACTTATCCCTTTTTTTGCTTCTCTGCTGTCCCTTACAGACCAGGTTAATCCAATTGATCTTTTTCTTTTCTTTTCTTTTCTTTCTTTCTTTCTTTCTTTCTTTTTTTTTTTTTTTTTTTTTTTTTTGAGAAGGAGTCTCACTCTGTCACCCAGGCTGGAGTACAGTGGCGCTGTCTTGACTCACTGCAACCTCTGCCTCCCAGGTTCAAGCAATTCTCCCACCTCAGCCTCCCTAGTAGCTGAGATTACAGGCATGCACTAACACATTGGCTAATTTTTGTATTTTTAGTAGAGATAGGGTTTCACCATGTTGGCCAAGTTGGTCTCGAACTCCCTAGCACAGGTAATCTGCTCACCTCAATTTTCCAAAGTGCTGGGAATTCAGACATGAGCCACCATGCTGGGCCCAATCTTTTGACATAATGAGCTGCTGAAGAAAATAAAGAATTCCCTTGGGGAGCATGTCTTTGTTTTTTTGTTTATTGGTGGATTCGTGCGTGTGTGTGTGTGTGAGAGAGAGAGAGTGTGTGTGTGTGTGTATGTGTGGTTTGTTTGTTTCTTTGTTTTTTTAAAACAGAGTAATCAATAAATTGCTACAGGAAAAGAACTACTGGTAAAATAATTTCTACAGTCATCTTCCAGAATACGAGGCAAGTGTTTTGGGTAAGCGGCAGAGGAAGAGAGGTTTTTGATTTTGTTTTCATTCTGAAATTTTGTACTGATCACTGAATTATTTATTTGTTATTGGAATACTTTATCTTCATTTCCGATAATATAGATATTATCACAAAATAAAACTTCAGATTTTTTGTCTTTATTTATTGATCTCAACTTGTTTCTTTATACACAGAAAAAAATACTTAAAATCTAAAATTGACGAGCTAATTTAAAATACCTTAATAAACATACAAATGACTCCAGTCTCTCTCTCTCTCTCACACATATAGATACTTACATACAATGGACATAATACTGTTGATAAATTCCTGGCAGGAAGTTTGATTTGTATGAGTGTTCATGTACTTTCCAAACACGATACATTTAAAATCTCAATAAAATAGAAATGAAAGTGTCTGAAAAAATATAAATCAGTCAGGATTTTTCAGGCTTTACGAATAAAATAAAATCTCTAAAAATATGTAAATCGGTTAGGATTTTTCAGGTTTTACTGTGTTCTCAAAAAATATACCTTTAAAAATGGTTTCTAGCATTTTATATTTTTTAAGAGATGCACGTTTGATGCATGATTAGAATTTCCTTACTGTCTTCAATGAAAACAGTGCATAGTGACAATAGACATAAATCTTTTCTACCTAAGTAGAACTGTTGTTTTACCCAGTGGTTCAAACAGCCAGTAATATTTAACTTGCATACTTTGTGTAGCAATAAAACAAATAAATGGTCCTCTCAAAAGTTGTATCTTGCATTATATAAATATTCTTCTTTTTACCTGCCTAGCCACAAAGTATGATAGCCTTTTAGCCACAACGTAAGTACTCTCCTTACTGAGGTCTAGACAGTTTTATTGATTTTCCTCACATCAGAATGAAATAGTCTGTGCCAATAAAGTAACAATATTTAATTAAGATTCCCCAAAGTACCTTATTGTCAATTAGTATATAACATAGCCATAAGTAGCAAATGCAGTGGATCATCCTAAATTTATTAATTATTTTGTACTTTGAAAATTATACGAAGGTGAAGTGGTGATCAGATAATCTGCTCTGGTAAATCTGCATTTATTCAGCGGATATGCCAAGTTCCCATAAGTTTGGCAGAATAATTTTGAAAGATTCTTAGTGACCTGGCTGTGTGAGGTAGGAGGGGTTCTACTTCCCGTCAGTCGTGCTACAGCGTGAGCAGGAGCCTGAGCCCACAAAGCTCAAACCCAAGAAACCACTGCGGTCTGTTGTTTTTTCCTCCTGAAGGGAGGCTGAGGAGAGTGGAAGTATTCAGGAGAGTCGCCAAGTAATCTGATGACAAAAAAGGGGGAGGCAGAGATAATATCCTGCCTGTAGTCTTGACCTTTTTGCAAGTCATTTTATTTTTTTAACTTTAGTTTAGTCAAGGAGACAAAAATATACAAATCTCCTCCCCATTTCAAGAGAAGGTACAAAATAAAGCCTTCTACCGTCTCTTCCTTTAATGATAAGTAAATAAACTATAAGTAAAATAGTTTCAACTTCTCAGAATAGAGGTAAAAAATGTAGCAAGCCTTGCCTTTAGATTTGATCTTTGAATTATAAATATAAACTGTTTTATTCAGGCCTGATATAGATGGTTTTTAATCTACAGATAAATAAGGTGCTATTCAGAGAAATAAGACTAGTCTAGAATATTGAGAACACAGGCAATTGTATTCACCTGCAATTGAATCAAGCAATCATGCATTTAAGACATCACTGAAGATAGGATAATTAAAGTGTAAGGTTATTAAAACCATCAGATGTGGATTGGTCATAAGCCTTCAACCCTAATTCCTACCTCAAGACTTAGGTCCCCCTCTAGTCTCCCAGATTCTACTCAACAATGATGGCTATTACCCTTCCTCATGGCACCCTGTATTAAATCTGCTTGTATCATATCCCAGTCCTGAAAACGTGGCTTCTGATTGACTGATTCCTGAGTCTTGTATCTTCATGATAATTCTCACCTACCCAGCTGTGCAAGGCTGGCCTTAACAGAGATTTAAAAATGTCTTTAGACTCTCACTAGCTTCAAAGTTAAATTAACATTTTTACAACAATCTTTTCTTCTAAGGTGTCTCTCAGTTTCCAGGCACCTTGGTAGTGCATTTACAAAATCTTCAAAATATTTTGCTCATGATTTTTAGATGTTTTGTGATGGATGGTATCAAATTTGCTATGGCAATGGAAGAGGAGGTTGCCATCTTTTCATAGAGAGCAAAGCTGATAAATTTACTGGTTCTCTCTCCCGTCAATCTGTTATAGACTGAATTGTGCTCCACTTCCCACATTTATGGGTTGAAGCTCTAACTTCCAGTGTGACTGCTTGGAGACAGGGATTCTAAGGAGGTGATTAAGGTTAAATGACGTTATAAGGGTTGGGTTCTAATCTGAGAGGACCTCAGAGGACAACAGAGCTCTTTCTCTTTATGCATATACAGAGAGAAGGCATGTGAGACACAGTGAGAAAGTGCCATCTGCAAGCTGAGGAGAGAGGCCTCTCCAGAAACTAACCCTGCTTGCACCTTGATCTTGGATTTCCAGCCTCCAGAACTGTGAGAAAAGAAATTTCTATTGTTTAAGCTACCCAGTCTGTGACGTGTTATTACAGCAGTCTGCTCAACAAAAGAAGACATTCATGTAGCCAAAGACATGTGAATAAAAGCTTAACATCACTGATCACTAGAGAAATGCAAATCAAAACCACAATGAGATACTATCTCACACCAGTCAGAATGGCGATTATTAAAAAGTTAAGAAACAACAGATGCTGGTGAGGTTGTGGAGAAATAGGAACACTTTTACACTATTGGTGGGAGTGTAAATTAGTTCAACCATTGTGGAAGACAGTATGGCGACTCCTCAAGATTCCAGAACCAGAAATACCATTTGAGCCAGCAATCCCATTTGACCCAGCAATCCCATTACTGGGTATATACCCAAAGGAATATAAATCATTCTGTTACAAAGATACATGCACACGTATGTTCATTACAGCAGTATTCACAATAGCAAAAACATGGAATCAACCCTAATGCCCATCAACAATAGACTGCATAAAGAAAATGTTGCACATATACACCATGGAATGCTATGCAGCCATAAAAAGGAACGAGATCGTGTTCTTTGCAGGGATGTAGATGGAGCTGGAAGCCATTATCCTTAGCAAACTAATGCAGGAACAGAAAACCAAACACTGCATGTTCTCACTTACAAGTGGGAGCTGAACAATGAGAACACATGGACACATGGAGAGGAACAATACACACTGGGGCCTGTCAGAGGGTGGAGTAGGGGGAGGGAGAGCATTTGAAAAAATAGCTAACGCATGCTGGGCTTAATACCTGATGGGTTGATAGGTGCAGCAAACCACTATGGCACACGTTTACCTATGTAACAAACTTGCACATCCTGAGCATGTACCCCAGAACTTAAAATAAAAATTGAAAAAAAACCCACTAAATTTATTTTCTATCTAAGATCCTCCCAACGTTGATCATTGACACTCAGACTATGCACCCACTTTAGTGTTGACTCTATCTTCCAACTATTGGGCATAGTTTTACACAGGGCCTCAATAAAACAACTAAATGAGAATATATTAGAAGATCAAGATATTGTAGTAGATACACTGCCCTCTGACTAGCTGTTTTAACCAATGTTTTCCATTTCCTCTATATAATGTACTAACTGATACTCATACCACACTGAATTAGTGCTGCTGCCTGACTACTCAAGTATCTCTATGCCACTCTACTTTCATGTTTTCAATACTTTTGCTTACTAAGAATTAGTCTGGTACCCAAATATTTGTGTTTGTTTCTTTTGGCTACGTCATTTTGTTTATTATAGCTACATAATTATTTGATATTACAAATTATTATAGAATACATAAACAAGTATTTGATTAATAATATTACATGATTAAATGTGTGTGAAGACAGAGTGGTGCCTATAAATACAAAGCTGCAGCTAGGCATGGTGGCTCATGCCTGTAATCTCAGTATTTTGAGATGCTGAGGTGGGCAGATCACTTGAGGTCAGGATTTCAAGACCAGCTTGGCAAACATCATGACACTCAGTCTCTACTAAAAATACAAAAATTATCCAGGTGCGGTGGCTCACGCCTGTAATCCCAGCACTTTGGGAGGATGAGGCGGGCGGATCACAAGGTTAGGAGATTGAGACCATCCTGGCTAACATGGTGAAACCCCGTCTCTACTAAAAATACAAAAAAATTAGCCGGGCGTGGTGGTGGGCACCTATAGTCCCAGCTACCTGGGAGGCTGAGGCAGGAGAATGGTGTGAACCCAGGAGGCAGAGCTTGCAGTGAGCCAAGATTGTGCTACTACACTCCAGCCTGGGCAACAGAGCGAGACTCCATCTCAAAAAAAAAAAAAAAATTAGCCTGTTATGGTGGTGCACACCTGTAATCCTCACTACTCGAGAGGCTGAGTCAGGAGAGTCACTTGAACCTGAGAGGCAGAGGTTGCAGTGAGCTGAGATCACGCCCCTGCATTTCAGTCTATGTGACAGAGCAAGACTCTGTCTCAAAAAAAAAAAAAAAAAAAAAAAAAAAAAGTTGCATGCTTTGACAAAACTCAAGAAATGTAAATTGCTTAAAAAGAAAAAAATTAATATAATTGAAATTTATATAGAAATAGCAGAGGATAAATTATGGGTATGATTTAATACATTCATATTTTCTACGTCGATTTTTTAAAAAAATTATAGTGTGTGTTGGGAGATAACTCTTCATGGATCTCTCATTTCTGCACATATTCTTAGCAGAGGCATTAGCAGCTCTTGTCATGACTATCTTTCCAATGGTGTTTGCATAACAGCTTTGGAAGATGCAGATAGTGTCTCTCCCTGGAGCAAAAGGTAGATTTATTTGCAGTAAAGGATCATAAAGCTAATATCTACCTCTCAGACAAAGGTTGGGCAGTCTTGCTTATATTCCCCTTATAGAAGTTTGGAGTTTCCCAAGCTGGAGATTCCTCTGTTGTGATACAACTCATCGGCTGTGTAGTGTCCTCCCAGGCCATTCTGCATTACCTGTATGGGACTTGGTGGGACAAGAACAAATGTGTGGCCTGCTGTGCTCTGAGACTCTTCTTTTCTGATACAGGAGCTTCTTGTCTTCTGCTGGCATCCAAGAAACTGTGGCAGGCTAACTTGTTAGCTTTCAAGAAGGGTAGAATCTCAGAGCCTTCAGAGTTCATGACTGTATGTGTATGTGTATGTGTGTGTGTTTATTTTTATATATATATATATAAAATATTTATATGATTCTATGTTTTAACCTTTATAAAATTACCTGACCAACTACTGGTACTAATTTTATCTAACAAGAGTGATTTTACTATACTTACTAAGGTGGTATAAAGCCTTCCTATTCTTTCTCTCTCTCTCTCTCCCCCTCTCTCAGTGCTTCTTCCTCCAACCATAGTGAAAAGGCATTCAGAATACTTGATTAAGTGTTTCAATAATGATCTTCTCCATTGATCTTCCATTTGATGATATATATATATATATATAGAATATATGATAGTTCATTTGTTGTTTAATTTTATATATATATATATATATATAAATGTTAGCTCATTTTGTTATTTAATAGTACTTGTTGGCCAGATATGGTGGCTCACACCTATAATCCCAGCAATTTGAGAGGCCAAGATGGGGGAATTGCTAGAATCCAGGACTTTGGGACCAGCCTGGGCAATATGGTGAAACCCTGTCTCTACAAAAAAAGGGATGGGTGCAGTGGCTCACGCCTGTAATCCGAGCACATTGGGAGGCTGAGGCATGCAGATCATGTGAGATCAGGAGTTCGAGACCAGCTTGACCAATATACTGAAACCTGTCTCTACTAAAAATACAAAAATTAGCTGGGCATGGTGGCAGATGCCTATAGTCCCAGCTACTCTGGAGGCTGAGACAGGAGAATTGCTTAAAATCGGGAGGCGGAGGTTGCAGTGAACCCAGATCATGCCACTACACTCCAGCCTGGGTGACAGAGCGAGACTCTGTCTCAAAAAAAAAAAAAAAAAAAAAAAATTAGCTGGCTCACATCCGTGATCTCAGCTATTTGGGAGGCTGAAGTGGGAGGATCACTTGAACCTGGGAAGCAGAGGTTGCAGTGAGCCGATATCGCACCACCGCACTCCAGCCTGGGCAATAGTGGGAGACCCTATCTCAAAACCAAACCAAAACAAAACAAAACAAAGAAAACTTGCTTGACAACTTCTACCTACTCTTCCATTCTTGAATGCCCAACTTCAAATACTTCTCCAAAATCAGTTACTAAAACAAATATTTTTGGGTGCCCACCACATGGCAGGGCAAAATGTTAGACAGTTTATCTTCTAAATTTGTTTGAGATTTTATCCTTCCAGAGGTGAGTCATTTAATTGCAATCTTATAATTATAAGGTCAATGAAGATGAGACATTGTGAAGAAAACAAGAGAGTATGAATAAAATACACATTTTGAAATTTCAAAACCCAATTGTAATATAATGGATGTAAGTTATTCCCTGAAACAATTTGTGGGAATAAAGGCAAGTAGAGAGAGTTTTCATGCACTAGACAATATATTTTTAACTCTCATGTCAAGTCACATTTCGGCCTTGCTTCGCCGTCTTGAAACTTTTCTGTACCCAAAACACTTTTGCAAGCTTTTCTGGAAAATAATTTAGTTAAGAACTCCCCAAAAGATAATTTTTTAATTAAAATGTAATTTCTCCTTGTGCCAAAATCTTTATTTTCCCTCATTTTATTCACATTTCTTCTTTTTCTGGTCCATTTTGGCCTGTTTTTCTAAAAAATAAAAAAAATAATAATTCAATCTATTTTTAATTCCTTTATGCTTTTCCCTGCCAGCTGCATAATTTTCCCAGAGTCAATGACATAATATAGAAAATGGAGGGAAATTTTGACCTGTGACTAACAGTATGTCATGGAGAACTAGGCAGAACTTTAGGGCTTCGGTAAATGGGATGAGTTTAACTTATGAAGGTGGGATGTGTCAGAAAGTAAATATATTTGTTTACATAGAGAAGACACACCCAGTTTCAAGTTATTCCAAAAGGAGGAAATACTAAAAATTTGAAGATTCTTCTCAGACTGAAAATGGAGGAGAAACAAGGGAAAAAAAATAACGAAAGAAGGAAGAACCTGGTGAGGAGCAAAATGTTTTGGTGAATGGCATTTGAGAGTTTGTATTAGTTAGGAGAAGTTTTTAAAATCCACAGGTATTCTATAAATTGAAGATAATCTGGGTCATATTAACATAATAGCTCCTATACAAAATTTTGCCATGTAAATTGCCGTGTTTTTCTGTTTATTCATTCTTTTGGTTCAATTAATAGGAATCCTGCTTAGTTTTTAAAACTTATTTTTCACCTAGCTTTGTATTTCCCCTGATTTTTTCCTTACATTTCACCTGAAGCCTTTCCTATTTTGTTTTCTTTCTCCTTTCAGGAAGTTCATTAGCTCACAAAGAGGCAAATATTTCCAACTTTTAAGCATGGTTTAGGAGAAAGCAAGGGCAGACTCTGTACAGTTCTCAACTGGGCTTCCACGTTACTAGTTCTGTAACACTGGGGAAGTCATTTTGCCTCTCTGGCCTCAGTTTAAGTGCAATAATTTTAACAGATTTTTTTCAAATGTAATAATATATAACGTGAAACTGGTAAGGAGAATGTAATTTGTAAACTATTTCTCACTTTACCTAAAAGTATGAATACTTTGAGATTAATTTAATGTATAATATCTGGATAAAATATTCTGGTATCAGGTGCAGGTGCATGAGGCAAAGTGCAGACACTTCTCAAAAGAAGACATTTATGCAGCCAACAAACACATGAAAAAGTGCTCATCATCACTGAGCATTAGAGAAATGCGAATCAAAAACACAGTGAGATACCATCTCACGCCAGTTAGAATAATGATCATTAAAAAGTCAGGAAACAACAGATGCTCGAGAGGATGTGGAGAAATAGGAACACTTTTACACTGTTGGTGGGAGTGTAAATTAGTTCAAACATCGTAGAAGACAGTATGGCGACTCCTCAAAAATCTAGAACTAGAAATACCATTTGACCCAGCAGTCTCATTACTGGGTATATACCCAAAGGATTATAAATCATTCTGCTATAAAACCCCATGCACACATATGTTTATTGCAGCACTATTCATAATAGCAAAGACTTGGAACCAACCCAAATGTCCATCAGTGATAGATTGGGTAAAGCAAATATGGCACATATACACCATGGGATACTATGCAGCCACAAAAAAAGGATGAGTTTATGTACTTTGCAGGGATATGGATGAAGCTGGAAACCATCATTCTCAGCAACTAACACAAGAACAGAAAACCAAACACTGCACGTTCTCACACATAAGTTGGGGGGGGGGGAATTGGACAATGAGAACACATGGATCCAGGGTGACACCCCGTCTGTACTAAAAATACAAAAATTAGCTGGGTGTGGTCGCGCCCCTGTAGTCCCAGCTACTAGGGAGGCTGAGGCAGGAGAATTGCTTGAACCCGGGAGGCGGAGGTTGCAGTGAGCTGAGATCACGCCACTGCACTCCAACTTGGTGACAGTGAGACTCCATCTAAAAAAAAAAAAAAAGTGTGATATTGTTATTATTAGTATGATTATACACAAAGGAAAGAAATGAACAAGAGATCAGGAATGAAGTATCTGAACGTAATTTCCACAAATCCCAAAATGAATGTTTACAAATCTCTATAGTGCCAGAGTTATTGGAAATTTAAAAAATAAGTCTCAGATGCAACTGCTAAGTGCATTTGGAAAATATCATTGTCTTTGAATTATACATGTGATATTTGTCTCTTTTAATAACACTGTACTCTACTTCAAAATTTATAAGATGTGAGTTCTTGGAAAAAACAAGTTGGAAAAATACTTTCTTACTCTGCCATTCATTCTTCTGAAAATTGGTCATTACTTTGGTTAATCATCTGAAGTTCTGACATTTCTCCTTAGTTTCACCATTGTAACAACTGAGGCTCAGCGTTTTAAAGATAATTACATTTATAACTTTTATTTTACATTTATAACTTTTATTAACTGAAAAAATGCTGAATAATTGTCATTGCCTTAGAAATTAGATTTTGTGGTGAAATTTTCTACTAGCATTGCAATTGAGATGCTTTGATAAGGGAGCTACAGTAATATTAAAGAATTCTTGACAGCTACTTATAAGATGTTTACATTTGTTAAAAAAACATTTTGTAAACAGAACTTGACTTTAGCAAAGCAAATGCCAAGAGGTTATTTTACTCTCTCTTAGACTCCATAATGCAGTCCTGATATATTTTGGGGCAGTAAGGTGGGTGGGAAGATTTTAATTATGACAGACTGAGAAAAGCCTAGTGTTTGGCAGATCAAATGACAAAGAACTTAAAAAGTGAGGCCAGACAATAAAAATATGTACTTTGTACAATGATACAGTGGGATTTTTAAACTAGAGTCCCTATTTGCCCCACACTCTGGGAAACATACACAACTCTCAATATTTGCCAAAAGCAATAGGGCTTTTTTTTTTTTTTTTTTTTTTTTTTTTTTTTTTTTTTGCTGGTCTCTGTGAGAACATTATCTTTAAGGCAGTGAACAAAACAAGGAAACCCTGTAAACAACTGGTTGGAAACCTATGCTGAAGCCAAGACACATATTGAAATTGAGATGATATTGCTCTACTATGGCTTGACTTCTGGTTTTCTCATTATTTGTCATGCGTGTATTTCCTGTTGTGCTTTACTAAAAACAATATCTTATATCAGTTTACATTCCCTTCAAATACCAACTAAGAACTAATTTTCCAGCATGCAAATTAACTTAAATGTGATCATGCATCACATTTGAATAGGAAAAGGAGTGATTATTCAATATAGATGATGTTGGGTAATTAAGTACTTGAGACTCAATTCACCTTGTGTAAAACACAGAAAACAAAAAAAGAAAGACAGAAAAAAGGAAGGAAGGAAGGTAGAAAGGAAGGAAAGAAGGGAGGGAGGGAGGAAGGAAGGGAGGGAGGGAGGGAGGGTGGGAGGGAAGGGTAAGGCAAGAAATTCCTCAGTGTTTGGCAAATGCCAAGCATAAAAATCATAAAAATGAGAATTCAAAAAATATTTCATTTGTTTTAGGTCTCCTGTTATATGGTATGGCTCTGTGCCCCCACCCAAATCTCATCTCTAATTGTAATCCCCATGTGTTGAGAGAGCGACCTGGTGGGAGGTGATTGGGTCACTGGAGTGGTTTCCTCCATGCTGTTCTCATGATAGTTGATTTAAAAGTGTGGCATTTGCTTCTTCGTAGGCACGCTCTCTCTCTCTCCTGACACCATGTAAAACACATCTTGCTTCCCCTTCACCTTCTGCCATGATTGTAAGTTTCCTGAGGCCTCCTCAGCCATGTGGAACTATGTGTCAATTAAATCTCTTTCCTTTATAAATTGCCCTATCTTTGGCAGTTATTTATAGCAGTGTGAAAACTGACTAATACACCTATTTTCCAAGAAACAAAATAAATCACAAAGAAAAAAGCGACTTAGCTACATAAAAATTGAAAAGAACAAAAACTGTTACTATCAAAAACAGCAAATGACTAAAGAGCAATCAAGTAAGAAAAGTTTTATAGCAAATATGACAAAAAAAGAGCCTCACCTCCTGAAAATATAAAGGCTTCCTAGACACATGTAAGAAAAATCTTAAGCCCCCTACAGCTTGAAGAAAACAGCCATAGAATTTCGCTCATCATTCTTTCAAATAGATATTTAAAATATGATAAACTATTTCACTTCACTGGTAATGTCACAGGATTCTTGCAGTGTCATTTTTCTGGCCAGAAACCTCTGTGACTGATGGAGCCTTTGCTCGAGTTTTGCCCTGGCTTGCCGGGCTCATTCTGCCCACCAAGCTTGGCAGGCTGCATTTGGCTTGTGCTACTGGCCTGGATTCCATACCTGGCAAGGGCAAGCCAAGCAAGGGGTGAGTGAGTGAGCGAGTGTGGGGTCTGGCCACTGTGCACAACCAGGCATGCCAGCTGTGGTGGGGCAGGCAGCTCCAGGCACTGGCATGGGTGCTGGTTCCCTGCAATGCTGTGGCTGGACCAGATATATGGCAAGTAGCTTCCATGGCTGGCGCCAGGAAATGCAGTGGCACCTGGAAGCTGGGAGATGCCAAGAACAGCAGAGCCCCAAAGAGGGTGTCACAGCCCTGGCTTGGGGAGTTCCTAGGTCTGGGCTCCCTGAAGGGCTGCACCTCTTCTCTCCTTCTGTCTTCTCTTCTTCTTGTCATCTGCAACTTGGTGAGCAAGGGGTGTGTTTCAGCCCTGTCTGTGTTATAGCTCTTTCATCCCCACCATTCAGTGGGTCCTGAGTTCTTGTCCTGCGTCCAGGAAGAATGAGGTATGTGAACAAGTGGAGGGAGAGCAAAGCCAAGAGGTGCTTTATTGAGTGATAGAATAGTTCAGAGGAGACCCACGGTAGGTACACCCTCTCTGCAGGCAAGTCATCCCAATGAGTTTCAGCTCTCATTAGAGAGGAGACCCACAGTGTGTAGCTTCTCTGCACAGGCAGGTTGCCTCTCATCTGCTTGAGCCTGGCTGAGTCCAGGATTTTTATGGGCTTCAGAGGGAAGAAAGTGCATGCTGATTGGTCCATGGGCAGCCATGGGTGGGCCCAGAAAAAGCACCATAATTTCTTGCTCTGGTCTGCTGAACTGGCAGCCTGGACCCCAGGCCTCCGACCATCCCTGTCCTGAAGGTGGGGTTTCATCAGGGACCCACCCATTTCTGCCCAGAAGTCTATCTGCCTCCTGCCACCATTAACATGCTCTCTACCATGTCCAGGCTGTTTGTGCTAAGGGGTGCCTGTGGGCCCATGCTGAGCTGCCCTTAACCCCACCTTGGCCTTCCTCCTGTGTTCCTTGGCACCCTAACTCCAGAGAGAGATGAGGCAGCAGGGAGCTGGTGTGTCAGCACTCACATACCCGGCTGGCTCATTATAGCATCTGGGCTGGGCCACAAGTTTTCTCTGAAATTGGAGTGGGCACACGACAGCACCTGGATCTGGCCACAACTTTGCCGTGAAATTGGAGCAGGCACCAGGAGTGAGGAGAGGCCAGTCAGCAGGAGCAGGCACATCCAAGACTATGGGAGCAGGGGGTCTTCCTGGCCCGTGAGAATACAGAGATGCCAGGTCTGTAGCCACCTGCAGCTGCAGGTGTGCCTGGGAGGGCAGGGATCCCATCCCTCCTACTTGGAAAGGGGAGGGGTTTCTTCCTATTCCTGTCTTCTGTTGGATCCCTGGAGTGCTGCGGCAGCCAGTGTCATAGTGGGAGCAACTCCAGATGAGTGGCTGCTGCCATCAGTAATGAAAGAAATGTAAATTGAAATAAGATGTTAGTTTGACTAACAACTTAAAACATAGAAATATACTAAGTAGCAAAGAGGATTTGGTAGAATAAGAGTATTCACTTAATTATGATATGTACTAATATTTGAGAATCGTTGTAATGAAGTATTACACAGACAGTCAGTGTTTTCAAAGAACACTTAACATGGAAAATGCTTATAATATTAAGCAAATAAAAAGAGAAACAATTATTTATATTTAGTATGATCATATGTGAATTATGGATAATATTATTTCCATTTGTAAATCCATGAGTACATATATATTTGTAAAATCAAAACCATTCATACATGTGCATATATATACATTCACATGCACATATGTACTAGCAGAAATAAATGCTATTCTCAATACATCAGAGGAGGTAGCTTTAAATTTCTTCTTCTTTCCACCTTTATGTATTTTTCCAAATTATCTTCTATAATGACATATTTTTTAATTATCAATAAATATCTTGGCTACAAACATTTTCACATATATGTAATGTTTGCAAAGATGAAAGTCCCAAGTTTCCTGTAGCCCTAAATGTTTCACCTTTCATAATCACATTGATTTATTGCAAAGAGAGGATCCTTCAATTGCAGATAATGTTTTATCATTCAAGAAAACAGTAAGATGTGGTACTTGGGTTGACCTAGCCACAGGCAGGATGTGGCTGCCAGAAAAGCGCTATAAGTCTTTGAGCAAAGAGCCACATCCTCCTCCCACTATTTCTTTTTTTAGCTGATGGCAACTCCTAAGATTCTGACTTTAACCAAAGTTCACATCTTCTTTGTATTGCTCTCATACTCCCTTTTTAAATCAGCAACTCAGAATAAGCTTAGTTTATAACACAGGTTATACAATTTAAGAAAATATTAGGCATCAGTGATTTCAAATTACCGAGCTCATCTAGCCGAAATGGTAAAACAGGGGCACTCACGAAAAAGATCATAATCAAATAATGGTTATTAACGCTGTGTTAAAAATTATCTGTCCTTTGTTATCTCAAAAAGCCACCAGAATTCCTTCTCTGGTCTAACTTGCAACTATCCGGACACATAGAAAGTTCAATCTGTTCTACTAGTACTTGGACAATGCAGTGAACCTGACATTGTTTACAATGGTCTTAAAAGCCCTTAGGCCTTGGTAAAATTTTATGTCCCAGAAAATATTGTAGCATGTACTTCTTTACTTGTGTACATCACTGAAACAACTTCCCTTTGCTTCCTGCTCATAGTTATATAGATTGTATGAAGATTAAAAAGCATCCCCAATTGCTGGAAACTGACAGCTACCCTCCATTAGGGTATTTAGTGCCTAAAAGGGACATCATTCAGCTTCTATGCTATGATAGCTATTATATACTTCAGACACCGGAGATCATATTGGAGAAATTCTGCTGGCAGAAATATAATTCCACATCCTAAGGGCAGAATTTGCCGTGGTTTGGAATAATAGTGATATTTTAAGAACAGTGATATGTTAAAAGAAGTATCCCAAAATCACATTTTAAAGAAAATTAAAGAGCATAATTTTATGTAGTGATCTTGAAAATTAAATTCACTATTTATCCTACTCAACAGCAACAAAATCTTAGATTTCTTAGTATCTGTTATTCAAAATGTGTGGATATATGAGTTGGAGCAGGAGCTGATTTTGGAAACCTAGATGCTGCCACCTGAATGTATGGCCATGTCCCCTGGTTATATTACCCAGGTCATTTTTATGGCTTCCTAAAAACGTGCTTTGTATTTGACTACGTTTGGAAATACTCAGAACGTTTTCAAATGAGGCCCATATGAAAGTATAGAAACTGACTGAGTCATGGAAATCCTGAAGATAAAGTGATCTTACAGAAAATAGAACAAAGTTAAATAAAACAAGGATCTCGATAAAAAGCCCAGTCAAAAATGAGTAACTTAAAACACCTGTGTTTTGTCAACAGTGGCTTGGCAGCTAGAATAGGAAGGACAGAGGAAGTTAAACCCACGCTGGTTTCCAGAAGTCAGCTACAAAAAATGAACCTCTAGGACCAGATGGTTTTATGGCTTTGGTAAACAATAGATTTGCATAATGCTTCCTCAATAATTCTGTCAGGAAGAGTGTTGAGCTAAAAAACAACGTGCAATTGTGCCTTTTTTGGAAGACCAGCTCTCTAAATGACCAACTGGTAATCAGGAGAAACTAAAGCTGGGAAGGACAGAGTATCTAAAGGACTATTATCTTGACTAGGTAATTGTAAATGCCGATATATTTGGTAGTATTAGGTCTCCCCTGGTGGCCACATTATACACTGATTATCAAAGGGGAATGAAGGCTTCTCTGATTTTGGGCACCACCTCCCTGAAGTTTCTTTGTTTGTTCTGCTTTGTAGCTTCCTTTGACTTTTGTTTCTAAGGCTTGGGAGACTGCCATTTGGTTTGTCTTCAAGAAGAATTAACAAACCACTTACTCTTGAATTATCTTCTAGTAGACACAGGCATCACTACTTCCAATTGATCTCAGGATGTGGGATCCTCAGACACATTTCGAACAAAATCCTCTGTTTCAGCAAGTAAGTGAGAACCTCTTCTAATTCATTTAACCAACTAATTTAATTGGCAGCAATTATTTGTACATGTGTTTTCTCCACATGCCAATATAGAGTTCTAGTTTTTAACACCTGAGTCAGAAATGGGCCTGTGGAATAATATACAGATGCTCCTTGACTTACAATGGAGTTAACCTTCCAATAAACCCATTGTATGTTGAAAATATCTTTAAATTGAAGGTGCATTTAATACATCTAACCGAAAAATATGACAGCTACCTCATAGCTCAGCCTGCCTTAAACATGCTCTAAACATTTATATTAGCCTACAGTTGGGCAAAATCATCTAGCAACACAGTACACTGAAGAGCATCAGTTGTTTACTCTCCTGATCTTGTGACTGCAGGGAACTGTGGCTCTCTGTTGCTGTCCAATATTGTGAGAGTATCGTAGGGCATATTGCTAGTCCAGGAAAAGGTCAAAACTCACAAGTAATGTTTCTATTGAATGCATATAGCTTTTTCCCCACCCTAAAGTTGAAAAGCTGTTTATTTGAACTATTGTAAGTCAGGGACTGTCTCTATCACTAAAATCTACTTTTTCTATCCCCAAAACAAAGCCACAATCTTCTATTCATTTTTAAGTTGAATGCTAAATTATTATTCTTAAAGGGAAGGGCTTACAAATTCAAAAGTCTGTAGTACTTAGGTAGGGAACAGCTAAATATTGCAGATGTTGAAGTGAGGAAAAACTAGCATTAGGAAATGCTGGGGACTATGGGGAAGTGGAAAATGTGGTCTAAAAATGAATCAGCAGCTCTTCACTCCGAACAATTGGTGCCATGTATTAAAATTTAGTCCAAGAAATGCCTGATCTCTTGGATTTCCAAGAAAAATAAAATTAAATCATTCTATAAAATCTAAGTTTAATTAAAACATGGATGATTTTTTCAAAATTGGCAATTAGGTTTAAATTTTAAAAATATTGTAAGAGATAAACAAAACACTTCCATGAGCAGTATTCATCTTACAGAGTACCAGACTGTGAACTCTACCTTAGTTTTATGGCAGTGCTGCCCTATAGAAATACAATGTGAGACATATAGAATTTAAAATTTGTCAGTGTTTACATTAAAAGGTGAAAAGAGACAGATGAAATTGATTTTATAACACTGTTAATATTAAATATTTTATCTAATACAGCTATCCAAAATATTATTTCAACATATAATCAATTGTTAAAAAAAATTACTAATGAGATTTTAGATTCTTGGTATTGCTTTGAAATCCAGTATGTATTTTATATATATAGCACATTTCAATTTTTACTACCACGTTTCAAATGTCTAATAGCCATATATGACTAGTGGCTCTCTGTTGCACAGCACAGCTCTAAGTCTTAGAGTGCCAGTTCTCATAGACACATAAGCAGTGAGCAAGTCCTAGGTTGGGTAGAGTTTCTTGGTCATTAGGCACCAGGGCTCTCCCTTGTTTCTTCCCCTCAGGCTATTGCCATTGCTGCAACATCCAGCTGCAGCTGCTTTCCCCAGGAAATAATGTAAGGAATTTTAGTTATTGCCTGAATGAAACCCAATCTTAAATGTCTCTCAGGAAGTCATTTAATGCATATAACCTTTCATACGATGGTGAAAAATGATAATTCATCATGTGCTAGTATACTTCTAGTAGTAGAAGGCTACCATGTCTTGAATTAAATTTTGCTATTACTGGGTGGTTCTTATTTATAAAGTATTTTGTTCAGAAGAAAGAATTTGCCTGGTTATAAGGATAAGATAAAATTCAAGTGGAGAGAAGAATGAGAAGACAAATGTTCATTCCAAACTGAAGGAAATCAATCACAACACAATAAGAAAAGCAATAACTTTCCAATCCTAAGCTGTTCAAAGATTAGATGAATTTTTTTGAGTTTCTTATATCTGGAGGTATCTAAGCAGTGATTAATTGGTGAGATTATTTTAGCATGTTAAATGCATAACTGGATGAATTTTTCTGCTTTGAACTTTGTAATAGGTATAATAATAGCAGGCACACATATATATTTTCAAAGTGTAGGTAAATATGATATTCTGTTTTATTTTGAAATTTAAAATGCCATGGTTATTTTAATCTGCATTTTTCTTTTACCAGTGAGATTGAACATATTTGTATGTTTTTAGCAATTTAGATTTTCCCTCTTGTAAATTGCTGGTTCATATTCTTTTCCCATTTCTTATTATATATTTTTCCTTTTATTATTGACTTGTATGTATTTTGGATACAAGTAACTATGGGTTAAATGTGTTGTACATATGTTCTCCACTTTTTGTCTTGTGTTTTTACTCAGTTTAGGTGTCATTTGAAAAACAAAGTTCTTAATTTTAATTTAGTCCAGATTATCAACCTTAGTCTTTTATGAATATTGCTTTTTTGTACTTGTTTAAGAAATGTTTCCCTACCTTGAAGTTATGAAGATATAGCCTATATTAATATTTTATTTGTTTAATTATGTGTTTTTATTTGCTCTTTACCCCTAGGGAATTGATATTTGCATATGGTGAAGGTAAGAATCTGGTAAATAAAATAATGAGAGGACATTATTTTGGAGTTAGCTCATACACTAGGCCCGAACAGACCAAACCAAAATAGACTCACATGTGCAAAGTGCCACATAATCAAACTGGCACTTTAAGGAAGCAGAAAAATTCGCAAACAGACCATTTTTTCTTAAAAGTAAGAGATTTACAATAACCAATTGGAAAGGGATTATCAACCTGAGCTTGAAGAATAAGGGAGTCCTTTCTGATTTACTCTATTAGTTCATTCTCACAATGCTCTAAAGAAATACCTTAGACTGGGAAATTTATAAAGGAAAGAGGTTTAATTCACTTACAGTTCTGCATTGCTGGGGAGGCCTCAGGAAACTTACAATCATGGCAGAAGGAGAAGTAGATGTGGGCCTTCTTTACATAGTGGCAGAGGAGAGAAGAGTGAACAAGCGAAGGGAGAAGAGCCCCTTATAAAACCGTCAGATCTTGTGAGAACTCACTCACTATCATATGAACAGCATGGGGGAAACTGCCCCCATGATCCAATCTCTTCCCACCAGGCCCCACCCTCAACACATAGGGATTATGGAGATTACAAATGGAGATGAGAGTTGTGTGGGGAGAGCCAAACCATATTGTTCTGCCCCTGACCCTCCCCAATCTCACGTCTTTTCATATTTCAAAACCAATCTTGCATTCCCATCAGTCCCCCAAAGTCTTCATTTATTTCAGCATTAACTCAACAGTCTACAGTCCAAAGTCTCATCTGAGACAAGGCAAATCCCTTCTGCCTATGAGCCTGTAAAATGAAAAACAAGTTAGTTACTTTCAAGACACAATGGAGTTACAGGCATTGGGTAAATGTTCCCCTTCCACATGGGAGGAATTGACCAAAACAAAGGGATGGCAGGCCTCCTGCAAGTTTAAAATTCAGTGGGGCAAGTCAAATCTTAAAACTCTGAAATGACCTCCTTTGATTCCATGTCTCACATCAGGTCACCCTTCCCTCCTGGCTGCTTTCACGGGCTAGCATTGAGTGTTGGTTTTTCCAGGTGCACGGTGCAAGCTGTCAGTGGATCTGCCATTCTGCTGTCTGGAGGACGGTGCTCTTCTCACAGCTCCACTAGGCACAGCCCTTCTTCTCACAGTTCAACTAGGCAGAGTCCACTAGGACTCTGTGTGGGGGCTCCAACCCCACATTTCCCTTACACACTGCCCTAGCAGAGGTTCTCCATGAGGCTCTGCTCCTGCAGCAGACCTCTGCCTGGACATCCTCTGAAATCTAGGGGAAGGTTCCCAAACCTCAATTCTGTGCACCTGGAGGACAAACACCATATGGAAGCTGCCAAGACTTGTGACTTGCACCCTCTGAAGCAACCGCCTGAGCTGTACCTTGGCTCCTTTTAGCCATGACTATAGCAGCTGAGATGCAGGGCACCAAGTCTGCCCACAGCAGGGGGCCCTGGACCCGGCCCACAAAACCATTTTTCTCTTTGGGAAGGTCTCTGACATGCCATGGAGACATTTTCCTTGTTGTCTTGGAGATTAACATTTGACTCCTAGTTACTTATGCAAATTTCTGAAGCCCTGAATGTCTTCCCAGAAAATGGGTTTTACTTTTCTTTTCTTTTCTTCTCTCTCTTTTTTTTTGAGACAGAGTTTTGCTCTCGTTGTCCAGGCTGGTGTGCAATGGCGCGATCTCGGCTCACCACAACCTCTGCCTCCCAGATTCAAGCAATTCTCCTGCCTCAGCCTCCCGAGTAACTGGGATTACAGGCGTGCACCACCACACCCGGATAATTTTGCATTTTTAGTAGAGATGGGGTTTCTCCATGTTGGTCAGACTGTTCTCGAACTCCCGACCTCAGCTGATCTGCCCACCTTGGTCTCCCAAAGTGCTGGGATTACAGGCATAAGCCACCATGCCCAACCGGGTTTTTCTTTTCTACTGCATCATCAAGCTGCAAATTTTCCAAACTCTTATGCTCTGCTTCCTTTTTAAACATAAGTTCCCATTTAAGATCATATCTCTCAAGTTCAAAGTTACACAGATCTCTAGGGCAGGGGCAAAATGCCACCAGTCTCTTTGCTAAAGCATAGCAAGAGTGACCTTTGCTCCAGTTCCCAATAAGTTCGTCATCTCCATCTCAGACCACCTCAGCTCAGACTTCATTGTCCATATCTGTATTTTTGTCAAAACCATTCAACAAGCATCTAGGAAGTTCCAAATTTCCCACATCTTCTGTTTTCTTCTGAGTCTTTCAAGCTGTTCCAATCTCTGCCTGTCAACTCAGTTTCACAGTCACTTCCACATTTTTGGGTATGTTATAGAAGTGCCCCACTACGTCGGTACCAACTTGCTGTATTAGTCTGTTCCCACACTACTATAAAGAAATATCTGAAACTGGGTAATTTATAAAGGAAAGAGGTTTAATTCACTTACAGTTCTGCATTGCTGGGGAGGCCTCAGGAAATTTACAATCATGGCAGAAGGGGAAGCAGGTATGGACCTTCTTCACATAGTGGCAGGAGAGAGAAGAATGAACAAGTGAAGGGGAAGAGCTCCTTATAAAACCATCAGATCTTGTGAGAATTCTCTTGCTATCATGAGAACAGCATGGGGGAAACCGTTCCCATGATCCAATCACCTCACATCAGGTCCCACCCTTAAAACGTGGGGATTATGGAGATTACAGTTTGAGATGAGACTTATGTGGGAACATGGAGCCAAACCATATCACATTAACCCTTGCAAGGAAAGTAACCTGAAGTAATCTGAAGTATGTTAACCAGTCTACTTTTTTGTTTTATTCTGTCACCTTATTCTTACTCAAGCTACCTTACAAAACCCAACTGTTCTGCCATATTTAATGAAGCTCTTTCAATTTTTGGATGAGATTCATGCCCTATTCATGAATTGTTAATAAAAGCCACTTTCATCCTTAAACTAAATTTGTTCCATTAAAAAAAAACAGATCCAATTGTACTCTCCCAGTGGGATACCAAGTTGTCACGATATTGTTTACCATTCTTTCTCTACTTAACTATCTAGCAAGTGTCCACATGTATACATAATCTTATTTCTCTTTTATGATCATTTCATCTGTTCTTGGCCTTTGCTCCAATACAATACAATCTTAATTAAACCTATGTCTTTTTACCTATTAAGGCATCTTCTCCCAGATGTTCCTTCTTCATGTGTGTCTTGGCTATTCTTGTCACTTATCACTTTCATATAAATTCTGGATTTTGCCTGTTAAGTTCTACAGTGGGGGTGAAAGTTTGGGAATACGACTTGGGATTCGGATATAAATTGCTTTGGATATATAGATCAATATAAAGGATTTAATGACTATATTATTAGGCATCCCCATCCATGTTTATATGCCACCACTTATTTAAGTTCTTTTTTATATTCCTCAATAAAATTACTCCATATATGTTTTGCACTTCTTTTACTAGATTTGTTCTTAAATTCTGCACATATTTTAATGTAATAGTACATGTTATATTTAAAATTTTTATTTTCTAATTTCTTTTGCTGGTATAGAAATGCAACTGATATATTAATTTTTTAATCTTGAAAAACTGATAAACTATTAGTAATTCTAATGATTTATCTGCAGATTATTTTGGAGATTGTAATTTATACCCATACTGTCATTATTTGCATGTGACACATATATGCAAATAATAACAGTTTTTGTTTTTCTAATTCTTAATTTCTTTTGTTTGCATGACTGTGGCATTTATATATAGGCCAGCATTTTGCCCATTATATGGAAATTATAACAGCAAGTATGCTTGCCTTGTTGCTACACTCAAAGGAAAAGGAAAAAACTTCCTTTTTTTTTTGAGACGGAGTCTCCCTCTGTCGCCCAGGCTGGAGTGCAGTGGCATGATCTCGGCTCACTGCAAGCTCTGCCTCCCGGGTTCACACCATTCTCCTGTCATAGCCTCCGGAGTAGCTGGGACTACAGGTGCCCACCACCACACCCGGCTCATTTTTTTGTATTTTTAGTAGAGACGGGGTTTTGCCGTGTTAGCCAGGATGGTCTCCATCTCCTGACCTTGTGATCCACCCGCCTCAGCCTCCCAAAGTGCTGGGAAGGAAAAACTTCTGAGTTTCACTGTTAACTATAATAATTGCTGTAAGTTTTTATAAACATTTTGTGAAATTAAGGAAAGTCTCTCCATGTTCTTAGTGTGTTGAGAATTTACATCTTGAAACAAAGTTAAATTTTATCTTTTCTGTCATGTAATGATAAGACTTGGATTTTCCTCTGCTTCCCTGTGGATACAGTAAATTGCATTAATTGATTTTCAAATATTAACCTGTACTCCATGCATACAAGTTAGTCACAATATATTTAATAGTATCCTTTTCTATATTTCTGGATTCTATTTGATAATATTTTGTGTAGAATTTGTTTTTTCTTTTTTTTTTTTTTGAGACAGAGTCTCGCTCTGTCCCCCAGGCTGGAGTGCAGTGGCCGGATCTCAGCTCACTGCAAGCTCCGCCTCCCGGGTTTACGTCATTCTCCTACCTCAGCCTCCCAAGTAGCTGGGACTACAGGCCCCGCCACCTCGCCCTGCTAGCTTTTTGTATTTTTTTTTAGTAGAGACGGAGTTTCACCGTGTTAGCCAGGATGGTCTCGATCTCCTGACCTCGTGATCCACCCGTCTCCGCCTCCCAAAGTGCTGGGATTACAGGCTTGAGCCACCGCGCCCGGTAAGGTGGAGTCTTTACAGAGTTTTCTACATATAGGATTATGTCATCTGTAAATAGGTAATTTTACTTCTTCCTTTCTGATTTGGATGCCTTTTATTTCTATTTCTTGTCTGCACTTGCTAGTGCTTCCTGTACTGTGCTGATTAGAAATTGTGAGAATGGGCATCCTTGCCTAGTACCAGATCTTAGATGAAAAGTTTTCAGTTTTCTGTAATTTATTATGACGTTAACTATGAAATTGTTCATAAATGGCCTTCATTATGTTGTGAAAAGTTTCTTCGATACATATTTCATTGAGAATTTTTTAATCATAAAAGGATATTGAACTTTATCAAATGATTTTTCTGAGTCTATTGAGATAATCATATTATTTTTGTCTTTCATTCTCTTAATGTGGTGTAGCATATTGGTTAGTTTGCATACATTAAACCAACCCTGCATCCCAAGGATAAATCCCATTTGTTCATGATATATGATCGTTTTGCTGTGTTGTTCAATTTGGTTTGCTAGCATTTTATTGAGGATTTTTGCATCAATGTCCATCCAAGGTACTGACCTGCAGTTTTCTTTTCTTGTGATGTCTTCCTCTGGCTCTGGGATCAGGATAATTCTGGCCTCATAAAATACAAATGATTTGTAGAATTCAGTTCTGACATCATATTTTTCTGGGCATTTTCTGTTTTGAGAAGTTTTTGATTACTAATTCTGTCTCTTGTTATTCGTGGGTCCAGGCTATTTGTTTTTCTTTTTGATTCAGTCTTGATAGGTTGTATGTTTCTAGGAATTTGTCCATTTACTCTGGGTTACTCAGCTTTTTGTTATATGATTCTCCATAATAGATAATAGTCTTTTTTTTTTTTTTTTTTTTTTTTTGACACAGAGTCTCGCTCTGTGGCCCAGGCTAGAGTGCAGTGGCGCGATCTCGTCTCACTGCAAGCTCCGCCTCCCGGGTTCGCCATTCTCCAGCCTCAGCCTCCTGAGTAGCTGGGAGTACATGCACCCGTCTCCACGCCCGGCTAATTTTTTTATATTTTTAGTAGAGACGGGGTTTCACCGTGTTAGCCAGGATGGTCTCAATCTCCTGACCTCGTGATCCGCCCGCCTCGGCCTGCCAAAGTGCTGGGATTATAGGCGTGAGCCACTGCGCCCGGCCCGTAATCGTCCCTTCTGAACTATTTCATTTCTGAGGCATCTGTTGTAATGTATTTACTTTACTTTCTGATTTTGTTTATTTAGGTCTTCTCTCTTTTGTTCTTAGTCTAATTAAGGGTTTGTTGATTTTGTTTCCTTTGGCAAAAAACCAACTCAGTTAAAAAAAATATTTTCTATAGTTTTAAAATTCTTTATTTGACTTATTTATCTATAATCTTCATTATTTTCTTTCTTTTGATAGATTTGGATTTAGTTTGTTGTTGTTGTTTTTTTTTTTTTTTTTTTTTTTTTTGGTTCCCTGAGGTGTAAATTTAGGTTATTTCAAATTCTTCTTCTTCTCCTCCTCCTCCTCTTCTTCCTCCTCCTCCTCCTCTTCCTCCTTCTCTCCTCCTTCTCCTTCTTCTTTTCCTACTTCTTCAGTTTTTTAGATGGGGTCTCACTCCATCACCCAGGCTGAAGTGTACACAATCATAGCTCATTGTAGCCTCGAACTCCTGGGCTCAAACTATTCTCCTGCCTTAATCTCTTGAGTAGCTTCGATTACAGGCATGAGCCACTGTGTCTGGATTTTCTTCTTTTTGGTGTAAGCATTTGTTGCTATAAAATTTATTCTTAATACTGCTTTTGCTGCATGCCATACATTTTGGGAAGTAGTGTTTTTATTTTAATTTATCTCAAAAAATTTTAAAAATTTCTTTTTGATTTCCTCTTTGACTTGGGAGTTGTTCAAGAGTGTGCTATTTAGTTTCTACATGTTTTGTGAATTTTCCTATTTTCTCACTCTTATTAATTTCTAATTTCAATCCCCTTAAATTTGTTAAGACTTGTTTTGCGGGTTAACATGTAATGTATCTTGGAAACTATTTCATGTATACTTGAGATGAATGTATATTTTCTTCTTTCTGCTTAGCAAGTCAAAACCCTAACGAAAAAAATGTAAATGCAGGTCCAAAATTCTTTATCTTAACTTTTTTAGAGCAACATGTACTTTGCAGCTCAAAAGTATTTCTGGCTAGGCATGGTGATTCATGCCTGTAATCCCAGCACTTCGGGAGGCTGAAGCAAGAGGATTGCTTAAGACTGAGAGTTTGAGACCAGCCTGGGAAACATAGCAAGACTCTGTCTCTACAAATAAAATATTTAGCTAGGCTTATTTACAGTTTTTACTACTGATAAAACCTTGCCATTTATGGCTCATGTCTTAACCCAGCAGGCCATGTATCATGACTGTTTCCTATTGCCAGAAACAAGGGTTTGACATTAAAGTAGCCACTCCTGTGATGAAATCTAACAATGAGTTTTAAGAAATTTTACTACTGTCATCATGCCCTTAAGCACGGTGGATATGGAGTAACTAGTACTTAAGGAAGTAATGATTTTGAAGTATTGGAAGCTTCTGGCCATTTTTAGACTTTTATTCCATTGCATTAATGGTCATCCAAGGTATGGCCATACAGTAATTTGGTACCAAGTACTGGGAGAAATTAGGTTGTTAACATACACTGGAAGAAGAAGGACTATGTCTGGAACCTTGGAGTTTCACTAGGGTACCTCATTTTACTCCCTTGCTTAATAGTCTGGGTCAGGGCCAGGCGCGGTGGCTCACGTCTGTAATCCCAGCACTTTGGGAGGCTGAGGCGGGTGGATCACGAGGTCAGGATTTCGAGACCAGCCTGACCAACATGGTGAAACCCCGCCTCTACTAAAAATACAAAAATCAGCCAGGCGTGGTGGTGCACGCCTATAATCCCAGCTTCTCAGGAGGCTGAGGCAGGATAATCGCTTGAACACAGAGGCAGAGGTTGCGGTGAGCTGAGATTGTGCCATTGCGCTCCAGCCTGGGTGACCGAGTGAGGCTTTCTCTCAAAAAACAAAAACAAAATAGTCCTGGTCAAGAAAACACTGCATCATTCCAATAAGGTCAAGACAACCAAGGACTAGATTCTACAATAATGGAAATTTGAGCCACCCCACTCAGCACAAAAGTGTGTCCAGTCAAGTTTCTTGACATCATACTTGGTAATGGGAAGAATAATACAAGTACACTGCTTTCAATAACCATTTGTGTCTTATGGAAACGGTAGCAGTTATATTTATGTTACATAATTCTTTTTTATTCCCTTCTGTTTTCTATCTTATATCAAGAACACTGGTTAAAATTTTAAGTTTAGGTGGGCGTATGACAAAATTGGCATTACTCAATGATAGTATGATAGCAGATGGGATTTTATATGTCGCTTGAATTGCTGATGTCATCTTTATACATGGATGAAGGACACTAGTGGATGTTCTTCCTTTTGCCCATATCCTCTCTGCACTATACCCCCTTTTTTTATGGCCATGTAGTCTGAGATCTGTGAGTTACATAAGCAGGGTTCCTTGCCCTCTGGATTCCAATTAACTTTGGAAGGAGGTCTGAAGGAGGAGGAATAAGAGGTAGGGTACTTATTTATTTGGATGCCTTTCTATGAGGTCATCGTAGGCCACCTGTGTCCCTTCACAGAAAGGCACTTCTCCTTTACCAGTGCTTTCTTACACGGTGCTCTCTTCCAGGTTGGGCTGACTGTCCATCTCTCAAATCTGTAGATATAGGGGGACTCACAGCCACATCACTACTAGGCTTGGTACTGAATTATTTCTTTTGATTTCTCTACACCCTCTCCACACCATTTTAAGTATTTTTTTGTTAAACATTTCTGAATTTAGCTTTATATGAGTTTGTCATTTGTTTTCTTCTGGGATTCTGACTGATACATACAGTGAAAAGTATTCACTTCATTGTCTCTCATTCACCCAATTTTTTTTTTTTTTGAAACGGGGTCTAGCTCTATTGCCCAGGCTGGAGTGCAGTGGCGCGATCTTAGCTCACTGCAAGTTCCACCTCCCGGGCTCACACCATTCTCCTGCCTCAGCCTCCCAAGTAGCTGGGACTACAGGCGCCCACCACCACACTCGGCTAATTTTTTTTTTTTTGTATTTTTAGTAGAGATGGGGTTTCACCATATTAGCCAGGATGGTCTCGATCTCCTAACCTCGTGATCCACCCGCCTTGGCTCCCAAAGTGCTGGGATTACAGGTGTGAGCCACCGCACCCGGCCTCATTCACCCAATTCTTATACCTACTCTATTGTAACTATTGAAATTACTTTTGTGGCGGGTGCGGTGGCTCACGCCAGTAATTCCAGCACTTTGGGAGGCCGAGGTGGGTGGATCACCTAAAGTCAGGAGTTTGAGACCAGCCTGACCAACATGGTGAAACCCTGTCTCTACTAAAAATACAAAAAATTAGCCGGGCCTGGTGGCAGGTGCCTGTAATCCCAGCTACTCGGGAGACTGAGGCAGGAGAATCACTTGAACCCGGGAGGCAGAGGTTGCAGTGAGCTGAGATCGTGCCACTACACTCCAGTCTAGGTGGCAGAGTGAGACTCTGTTTAAAAAAAAAAAAAAAATTACTTTTGTGTTACAGTTTCTTGGATATACGTCTGGAATTTCTTCAAACATAACTCAAACAAATGGGAATATATATTCTTATTTTCTCCATTTAAGTCAAAGTTTAAAAAGCTATATATATATATAATGTTCTGTACTCCTTTCCACTTTAAATATCTTTAAGGTCCCATATGAGTTCATAGTTCCATTTTATACCTGCTTAGTATGACAATATATAAATGTTCTGTACATTTCAATATCAGTCCCTATTGATGGAATTTTTTTTTTCCAAAAATTTTGCTATGGCAAACAATACTGTAGCGAATAATTATTATATATCATTTCACACGTAACCTAGTATTTATGCTGGACAAATGCCTCAAAGTGGAATTCCTGCATTAAATGATATAAGCTTTTGATAACAAAATTACCTCCACTGCATTTGTTCCATTTTCTACTTGTGATTTCTTTATTTCTTTAGTTTTTCAGCTCTGTTACATAGACTTGCTGCTGGGAACTACTGACCTAGGACCTCTCAGTCACTGAATAATGTAGTGCTCTGGTTTTCTGTGACTTTAAGGGACCATTCTGTACTCAATTCACTAGAGAGAAGATTGTCTGTACGTTCTAAGCTGATGGAGGCTGCTCTTCAATAGCAGATATTTGTTCAGTAAATGTTAAATGCTTTAAAAAATGATCTCCTTGTCTTGCAGAATGGAAAAAAAAGAGGTCCTGTACTCCTCATTTCTTATTTATATTAATTTTAATAATGTTATATGAGAAGCCATTTTATTAATAATGTTATTTATTTCCTAATGTAACATCTTTTTGTGGGCCCCTTGTAGGCTCTAATAAGTCTTGCAATGACAAGACATATTTTCAGCTATGCTTTTTGTAAATGACTGCCATATGATTGTACATATGTGATTCCTGCTATCTATATAATAATTAGAGTAATATATTTACTTGAAACTTAGATTATAAAGCTTGATATCATGCCTTGATGAAGGCAATTTTCGCAACTATCTTAGAGAATTATGCTGAAGATTTAGGTTGATGTGTTTAGAGATATAAGAAGTCCTGATAATTCCCTCTCTGGGCTTTCTGCAGCCTGACAAGGCCTCTCGGAACTAATTGGCAGACCCATAACCCAAGCACGTTCACTCAATATCTCCCAGCCTGACAGTGCATGTTATTCTTTACTTGAAAAAAATATTTTTATGGTTTGAATATCCCCCCAAATTTATGTATTGAAACTTAGTCACCAATGTGATAGTATTAAAATATGGGGCCTTTAGGAGGTAATTAAGTCATGTGGGCAGAGCCCCTGTGAATGGAGATTAGGGCCCTTATAAAAGTGGCCTCTCATAGAATAAGGCCATTTTTATACTTCCATCCATTCTGCCATGTAAGGACACAACGTTCAAAGTGCTATCATGAAAGGAGAGAGAGACCTGGCCCTCTCCAGACATCAAACCTGCTGGTACCGTAATCTTGAATTTCTCAGCCTATAAAACTGTAAGAGAGTAAATTTTTATTATTTGTAATTACCCAGTCTCAGGTGTTTTGTTATAGTAGCATGAAAGGACTAGGACAACTTTCTTTTGCCTTGCTGTAGGAAATGTTTAACTTCCATAAGTCTTACGAACTAGAGGAAGCTTTTTCACAAAGACCGAATCCAAGTCCTCTGCAGAATTATCAGCTTCTCTTTAGGGTTTGTTAGATGAAGGTGTTAAATGAAAAAAAATCCCATAATTCATACATTTAGAAAGGGGAGGAGACCTTATTTCTGGGAAAGGATTGCAGCCTACAAGGTGGCCATCCCGCAGGCTGGGAAGCACAGCCTCCAGCAAAGACCAGAGACAGGCACTTTGAAGGAGGAGAGGCTAGGTTAGGAGTTTTATGCTGAACAGGTTGGCTAAACATACCTGTTCAACAGGTTATAAAAGGAGCTATGAATATTCATGAAGGTGGTCCTGACACATAAGTGTTAAAAAACATGCATGTAACATATGACCTGTGTTCACTTCGGGGTGGAGACATAGCATTTAAATGTATTACAATTAGACCTATATGTCAGAAGTTCTTTTCAAGACACAAAGGCATGCAAGTGCACAGTCTCTGTAAACCAGCCAGAGCCAGTTCATCTTTGGTGGTGTACTATCAGGAGAAAGTTACTGAAATCAGTCTCTTGTTCAATCAAAGCTGTAATTATGGCTGGTGGAACAAAGGGTCAGTTAGCATCTGATGTAGCTGCAAATTGCTTTAATATTGCTTATCTTAAGGCCAGTGCTTGTTTAGCTACTAGAGAAAAACAACAACAAAAACCTCATGGCAGTTAGGACATAGTCTGTTCTGTAAGTGTAGGGGTGCATGACTTAACCCTTGCCTGGCATGGCCTTAGGTCTTATAGTTTGGTATCTTATTGCCACAAGAGTCTGTTCTGTCCATCTTATGATCTCTATTTTAACATTAGTTCTGGTCAGTTGTGTCAGTTGTGTGTAAACCACAAAAAGAAAAGAGTGTAATGAGTTGGACATGTAATCAGTGTGTAATGTGTCCAACTCTCTATTCCATCATGACTGGGAACTAAATTTTTAAGGTTTCCTGGGGTTCCTTTGGTCAAGAGGGTGTCCCTTCAGTGGGTAGAGGACTTAGGATTTTATTTTTAGTTTATAAAGTCAAGACAATGTTAGTGTCACTACACTACTGTTTGACAAAAGTCCTGCCCATAGGGAATGATTAATTTTTGTGTAAAGTTTTCACTTAACACAAAGTATAGGAAGTGAGAATGCCAGAGTGGATAAATTCTCCATGAATTTTGGCTGAGCTAGCATGTTTACAGTTTGTTTAGTGGAAAGTAGATGTGCATCATTATACCACCATTATAAAAACAGAGTCTTTGTGTGTGTGTGTGTGACGCAGTTTTGCTCTGCCGCCAGGCTGGAGTACAGTGGTGCGACCTTGGCTCAAGGGCAACCTCTGCCCCTCTGCTTCAAGCAATTATCCTGCCTCAGCCTCCCGAGTAGCTGGGACTACAAGCATGCACGACCATGCCCAGATAATTTTTTGTATTTTGGTAGAGATGAGATTTCACCATGTTGGCCAGGATGGTCTCGATCTCCTGACCTCATGATCCATCCCCCTTGGCCTCCCAAAGTGCTGAGATTACAGGCATGAGCCACCACGCCCGGCCTAAATACAGAATTTTTTTAAAGAGACTGCTTAGATTTTGGTAATTGAATTTAGTAGCATTTGTAAGACACTAATGTTTTCTAATAAAAGTGGAATGATTTTGTAAGTACCGCATATTGTGTTTAGAAGTAATAATAACTTGACATGGAAAGTAAATTGAACCAGATCAAAATAAAATGGATTCGATAAATAAATTTCTTCTGAAATTAGCATCCTAAAGGTTAAATGACAACTAATTATAATAAAGATCACCACAAAAAGAACATTGTCAACGTTGCTATATTATTAGGTAATTAATAGTGACAGGTCACAAATTTTACTTCCCAGACTGTTCTTTTGCACAGATTCCTCATTTGAGTTGTCAGTGTTATATACAGTAAGGTTTTTTACTCCTTTACTTATTCTGTATGATGTCGTCCCTCAGTATTCCTGGAAACTGGTTCCAAGACCCTGGTAAATACCCAAGTTTGCAGATGCTCAAGTCCCTCATAGAAAATAGTGTAGTATTTTCATGTAATCTATGCAGGTCCTCCCATATACGTAAAATCTCATATTACTTGTAATACTATGTAAATATAATGTAAATACTATGTAAATAGTTGTTATACTGTATTGTTTAGGGCAGTGGTCTCCAACCTTTTTGGCACCAGGGATGGTTTCGTGGAAGATAATTTTTCCATGGACAGGGTGGCATGGTGGGTCTGGAATGAAACTGTTCCACCTTCATATCAGGCATTAGTTATATCTCATAAGGAGTGTGCAAGCTAGATCCCTCGCTGTGCAGTTCACAATAGGTTTCACACTCCTATGAGAATCTAATGTTGCACTGGCAGAGCCCAGGCGGTAATATTTGTCTCCTGCCACTCACCTCTTTTTATGCAACCCAGTTCCTAACAGACCATGGACCAGTACCAGTCTGCAGCCTGGGGTTTGGGAACCCCTGGTTTAGGGAATAATGACAAGAAGAAAAATGTTCATACATGTTCAGTACAGATACAACCATCCCACAGTTTCGATTTGTGGTTGGTTGGATTCATAGATGCACAACTTGTGAATACTGAAGGTTGACTGCAATGAATATTGATGAAATTTAATTTTTTGGCTTACATTTACATTCTCCAAGATGGGGTCATTTTGCATGAAAAGATGGACTTATGTAAACGAATGTGGTAATATTTTGGTTCTTCAAATTTCTACTCTTACCTCTTTAGCTCTAGTGCAGAGGCAAAAAATAAAAACAAAAAACACTACTGGATGTCTATTGCATGCATGTTACCATTGACGCACAGAGAATAAGACAAAAATTGTTTTCCTAATAGAGCTGATGACTGATATGTAGGGATTCAATAAAGATAAATGAACTAGATTTGTAAATGATAATTTGAAAAATTAGCTATATAAATGTATAAAGAAAGTTAAAATTGAGTTACTTATTTAGAGTTCTGTAAAGAAGCCTATTTTAATTTTTATCATTTAGGAAAAAGCACAAGGTATTTGGTTTTGCTTGCTTTTAGTGACTTCATGACCCATCATTATTCTTATTCTAAGCCTG
The DNA here is from genome assembly GCF_037993035.2 of Macaca fascicularis. NCBI lineage: Eukaryota > Metazoa > Chordata > Mammalia > Primates > Cercopithecidae > Macaca > Macaca fascicularis. Next base: position 107,094,794 of record NC_088379.1, read on the forward strand.
TTGGGAAGGGAGATTGTTCAGTCACTTCTTTTCTTCTGAATTATTTCCGTCCTCAATTGCTGCCTACTCTTTCTGTCTCAGCTGGGTTTAGGGTGGGTGGACATAAAGGAAGGAAAATAGATAGATCGTGGAGAGCAGAAAAGTTCTTATTTTGATGCAAAATGATGGCTCTACATTTTCCAATCCAAGTGAATGTCTGAAGCTGATTCTTTTGTGGAGAATTTTTATGGGTTATGCGGAAGTCTGCCTCCATGTATGGATATCTCTTACTGACAATCCCCTCAAACTTTACTATTTTATTTTATGTTTAGCTCCAAAGACTTTTCTCCAAAAACCCCTCTTCCTCACTAATCCCTTACCTAACCTGGCTCTTTTAATCTCTGTGTGATTAACATGCCCAAGAAGCATGTAACTGTTTTTGTCCCCCCAGGTTAAATTCCTTTATGACTTTGGCATTTTATCTAATGTCTCTTTTGGAATGTAACATTTATTTCACTTTGGTACTTCAGCTTAATAATACACTCCCCATCACGAAACGATATTGGAAACCTATATTGAGGAACTTTTTGCAATTAGTAAACTTTGAATTCATAGGGCCTTAGAATTTCACTGGAAATCGGCCGGGTGCAGTGGCTCACGCCTGTAATTCCAGCACTTTGGAAGTCTGAAGTGGGTGGATCACGAGGTCAGGAGTTCAAGACCAGCCTGACCAACAAGGTGAAACCCTATCTCTACTAAAAATACAAAAATTAGTTGGGTGTGGTGGCGTGCGCCTGTAATCCTAGCTACTGGGGAGACTGAGGCAGGAGAATTGCTTGAACCCAGGAGGCAGAGGTTGTAGTGAGCCAAGATCATGCCATTGCACTCCAGCCTGGGTGACAGAGCAAGACTTTGTCTCAAAAAAAAAAAAAAGGAAAACAAAACAAAAAAAAGAATTTCACCGGAAATCGTAAGACTTCTTTTCTGTTCTGCCTTGGGGCCCACCAGAGTCACAAAAATACGTCACTTTCTGTTATCTAAAGAGTGATTACGGTCTCAATTACATTTATCCAATTCATTGGCTCTTCCTTTTGATTGGGGGTAGTGGTGAAGGGTGTGCAGCAAGAGGGAGTCCAGGAGCCGCCATTCATTCTTATCACACAAATGCATTTTATTTTCAACTGTCAAAAACAAAAATATTCCCTATGATAATATTAAAGGTTCTCTATATTAAAAATATCTCCAATTAAAAAGTTTTCTCTCCTATATAGTTAGCCATAATTCATTTATAATTTTGCTATATTACTAGGAACTTATTCTCTAGATAATTTTTTTCTCTCATTTTTCTCAAGTTGCCCAAATTATTGTATTCCCAAAGGATATTCAGTCTTTCAGACTTTTGGTCTACACTGCATTTTTCCTCATGAGAACAACAGACACTCACGAAAATGCAAGCCAACTATAGCTTTTAAAGCTTCCTTTTGTTTTAAAAAAATGTCAAAATGAGTTTTTCTCATAAGACGAGAATGTCAAACATAAAATGTAAAAATAAAATTCTCACTGGACTGGTATATGTTCAGTTTTCTTCCTACTTCCTCAACTGAATGTTCATTTAAATTTATGGTAAATCATTCATATACTTCATTTTGGTTCATGGCTATTTTACATTTGTTCATCTGTTATTTTCAGTTTAAAGATGTAAAAAAGGCTACATAAATCTTTGAAACAGAGTCAAGAGTGTTGTTTGCATAAGGATAGTTTCTACCAATTCTTTAGGGAGAGACACTGTTGGTCAATGTTTCCACTTGTATTAACAGCAAAAATGGATTTGGATATGGAAGAAATAAGAAATTTTATTGGCCTTATACTACATGAGGTGTTTTGTTTTTCCTCTGAATATTTTAAACGTTCCTTTTACTGAAATATAGTGTATATAGTTACCCCTTCCTTCCTTCCTTCCTTCCTTCCTTCCTTCCTTCCTTCCTTCCTTCCTACCTTCCTTCCTTCCTTCCCTCCTTCCTTCCTTCCCTCCTTCCTTCCTTCCTTCCTTCCTTCCTTCCCTTTTTTTTCTTTCTTTCTCCCTTCTTTTCACTTCCCTTTCCTTCCCTTCCTTTTCTATTTGGGTGTGAAGTCCAGTTCCAACACTTGGAAACAATGCCTCATTTCCCCAATCTATAAAATTTGATGATAATATCAAACCTGAACATAAAGATAAAATGAAGCAATGCATATGAAGAGCCTACATGGCACAATACCTCATTTTGTAGAGTTTGACAAAGGCATAGAGGAAACGAGAAAGGCCATAAAAAACATTGGGTATGATCTCAACTTAGTTTTATTTTTGTAACACAGTTATTGATGTTCCCTGCTTATCAGGGGAGCCCAGGCGGTATACTAACTTTCTTCCATATTAAATAATTCTGCTTTATTTTTTATATTAAATAACACTAACACAGGATCAAGACTTCATCCTGATTATTTTTCAATGATGGATTCATATTCTACATTGGTTTTGTGATCTTGCTAGTGTTATAGCTATTACCTGGTACTTGTGATTGGTTTCTTCTTGATACTGCTATTTTCCATCCTGGGTGAGATCTATAATTCCTGACTACAACCCAGACCAACCCACCAGCTGGTTAATAAATAACCTCATCTAGAGCCTACTTCAAATTGGACAAACCTCCTGAAATCATAATTGTGCTATCAGCTGGATGAGATGAATGAAGACTTTTTGATGACTCTAGCTTCAATTTTCTTACACTGGATATTAACTCTGGTTTAGATCTGATCCAAGTTTCCATGCCACTTGTGTTATTTCAAAATATAGTTTAAAAGTCACTAATATTTGAATTATAAGAAAGATCAAAGAGAATAAATTAAAATATACAAATTACTTACCACCCAGATTTAACAATTGTGAGCATTTGGCCACATGTATTTCAAATCCTTAAAAAGACTGTCAAGGGTGCCAATGCAATTCTTTCCCTCCCTTCTTATACTCTCTTTCCTTCTCTAGAAGATATTTCTCTTCTAAAGTTGATGTGTATTTTTTCTATCTATGTTTTATAATTTACCATATTCTCACAGTGTGCTTTTAAAAGTTGCACGTGTGATATAGCACATATCTGATTTCTCTAAATTGTATTTTTGTCATTCAGTAGTCATATTTATGTTCAATGATGCATTTATAAGTAGGTTATTTATTTTACAGTATTCACACAATAGAATTTTATATTGTGTGTTTGTGTGTTGGACATTTGAGTTCCATGTCCAACTTAGTTCCTCTAAGTTTTTAAAACAATTCATATATACTATTTCACATATTTTTGGGGTACCTATAATTTTTTATTACATGCATAGAATGAGTAATGATCAAATCAAGGTGTTTATGGTGTCCATCACCTTGAGTGTTTATCATTTCTATGTGTTGAGAACATTTTAAGTCTTCTCTTCCAGGTGGTTTGAAATATACAGTATGTTCTTGCCAACTGTAGTCCCTTTACTTTACTATAGAACATTAGAACTTATTTCTTCTAACTAACTATAAGTTTGTACCTATTAGCCAACCTCTATTCATCCCTTCCTCCCACACACATACCTTTCCCAGCCTCTGGTATTTATTCAACTTTCTACCTCCATGAGACCAAATTTTTTAGTTCCTACATATGAGTGATAATATGCAATATTTGTCTTTATGTGCCTGGTTTATTTTACTTAACATAATGACCTCCAGTTTCAGCCATGTTGCTGCAAATGAGAGAATTTCATAGTTTTTTTTTTTTAAATAGATGAATAGGGTTCCGTTAAGTATATATAATAGATTTTCTTTATCTATTTGTCCATTAGTGGACACTTAGGATGATTCAGTCTCTTGGCTATTGTGAATAATGCTGCAAATAAGCACAGGTTTTCACTGTTGCAAACAACACTTAGAGTAACATCCTCACACATGCAGGTTTTCTTGGCATATATACAAGAACGTATATTTCAAAGTGGATTTGCTGTGTTGTAGGGCACGTATATCTTTAGACTCTTCTTAGTGTGGTGTTAAGCTAATGTTTGTGTCTACTCTCTGGACTGCCATGGTAAGCTGCCATTCCAAACAGAGAAATCATCTCAGATAAGCTGTACCTGGCGTATCATACTGGGCCAAGAGTGTAGCATGAACCCTGTCGTTAGTCACCATTGTCAGGGCACAGTCATTCCTAAAGTGTCTATAGAATTACTCATTGGTAACATTCTGCATGATTAGTCTACTTTACAAGAGTTTGTATATCCTGCCTGGAAAAGAATTCTACTAGATTAAAAATACTGTTACTCTGTAGGATCTGGGAAGATAAAACACAATCTTTCATTTTCTTTGAGATTAGAAAACAGTAAATAGGAGGTTGTTATCTAAATAAATTTTGCTAAAGCCATGAAAACACATCTTAAAAGTAGACAGAAATCCACTTATTGGGATTTTGTTTTCTGACTTAAAATCTAGTTGGTGATTAATATGTACTGCATATAATACAACTGGATCACAGCTAATAAGTCACCTATTTGGATCTAAATGTTAATTGTCAAGCCACGGGACCTTTTCAGAATAAAAAGAACACTTGATATGTGGCCTCAAGCACATTACTTGTACATAGAAAATGCTTAAATAGCTGTTGCTGATCAAATGTATGCATGAATGAATAAGTGAAGTTTGAAGTGATGACAAGAGATACACAGGCTTGTCTGCTTTCTTTTTAGGAGTAAAACAATGCAATGGAATAGTAAAATAAGAAAATAATTCTGATATTGTATCTTACTCTAATTTTAAAGCTTTTTTTCAGATTAGATGTTATTGTTGATTTGAAGTTAGAAAATATATCTATTCTCTAACACTTAATACCCATTCCCTAACATGGCATTTGCTCATTCAATTGAAAACATTTAGCAAAATGCCTCTTCGACATCTATGGGATCATTTAAAAAATGTTCTGGGGACTTAATTATAATTCTTCTCAAAGCTTTTGAAGCTTAGCTAAGACTATTACCTATTCTCTTGGGTTTTGCTACCACCATGTGCTAGTATGTGACAGATGTTTAGATAGTTGTGACCAGGCAGAGTGGTCACTTCAAAATTTGAGCCATATGCAAGAGAAAACATAATGTTGAGACAGAAAGCTGAAAAATGTGTAAACAATAAACTTAATTTGATAAGTTATGACCAACAGTATTCTTTTTAATGAGATAAAGTAAATGTATCAGAATACATTGAACATAGTAAGGAAGCATTGTTTCATGAAGTGCATTAATATGTATTTGAATAAGAATTGTGATCTAAAATATATTTCCTCCCATGGTTGCAATAAAAATATTTGAAAGCCACTCCCTTAAGGGACAAAGAGGAATAGGAACCTACTTAAAAGTGATGACAGGCTGGGCACGGTGGCTCACGCCTATAATCCCAGCACTTTGGGAGGCTGAGGCAGGCAGATCACAAGGTCAGGAGATTGAGACCATCCTAGCTAACATGGCGAAACCCTGTCTCTACTAAAACAAAACAAAACAAAACAAAAAGCACACACAAAAAATTAGCCTGGTGTGGTGGCAGACGCCTGTAGTCCCAGCTACTCAGGAAGCTGAGGCAGGAGAATGGTGTGAACCTGTAAGGTGGAACTTGCAGTGAGCCAAGATTGTGCCACTGCACTCCAGCCTGGGCGAAAGAGCAAGACTCTTGTCTCAAAAAAAAAAAAAAAAAAAAAAAAAAAAAAAAAAAGAACAACAACAACAACAAAACAAAAGTGATGACAAAAAAGTGATGACAATAGGTAGACAAAGGCAAAAACCAGGAGAAGGAAGAATCATGAAAACCAAGGATAGTGAGCATTTTTAAGGGAGAGGAAATGATCAAAGTAGTATCCCTTGCTAGACAGTGAGATCGTAAAGCAGGATAAGGTGAGAAGGGGCTAACTTGAGTTAGCAATAATGAGACCATAGGTGGTTTTGTTTCATTTCAGTGATGGGGTGGGACAATGCTATTAAGGAAGTAGAGTCGAGTAATTGGATAACATTTTAAAAACTTGAATTTGACTGCAGGAGAAACAGGGAGGTACAGGCAATTTATAATATCCTTCTAAATCATGGTTTTTTTAATCTATAAAAACAGATACAGAAATATATCAAAAGGCTGATGTGTAGTTCTGACATAACCATACAATAAGCAAAGCACAATTCCTGGGTGACATGTGATGCTCAGTAAATGTGAACCGCCACCACCACTACCACCATCACAACCACTATCATCATTTCTTGAGGCAGTGAATTTTCCAAGGGTTTTTTATATATTACCAAACTGCCAGGCATTGGCTGCACTAATTCCATTATTTTTACCTACTTTTAAAAATTCTGGATATAAAATTGAATGATTTTATATGCATGGAAATAGGATGGACAAAAGTCTGTAGGCAAAATTGTCTGTGTGTGTGTGTGTGTGTGTGGTTTAAATGATCAGTTTAGAAGAGGCCCAGGCATAGACTGTGTGGCATATTAATCCAAATCCTGTGTAAGGATTTATAAGCACAGATAGCATGGATTGAACATTTGCTATCTGCCAGGCCCTCTTCTCAGCACTTCACATTCATTAATCCTCACAATCCCCCTATAGGGTTAGTACTCCAAATACATCTTCATTAGGTGAGTGGCAAAGAGACCTATGAAGTTTAATAAACAGACAGCACATATTCTTTTATGATAGATGTGGTTTAGGCTCTTTTGGGAAAGGTTAAAAGCAATAAAAAGGCCGGGTGGGGTGGCTCATGCCTGTAATGCCAGCACTTTGGGAGGCTGAGGCGGGCAGATCACGAGGTCAGGAAATCGAGACCATCCTGGCTAACACAGTGAAACCCCGTCTCTACTAAAAATACAAAAAATTAGCCAGGAGTGGTGGCGGGTGCCTGTAGAACCAGCTACTCCGGAGGCTGAGGCAGGAGAATGGTGTGAACCCGGGAGGTGGAGCTTGCAGTGAGTCAAAATCGTGCCACTGCACTCCAATCTGGGCAACAGAGAGAGACTGTGTCTAAAACAAACAAACAAACAAAAAGCAATAAAAAGAGGGATAGAAGAGAGAGAGAGATAGAGATAGAGAGAGAGAGAGACCTCATTCATGTGCTCTCACTCCTATCTCTCTTATTTCTCTCTCCTGTCCATGTTCACATGTTCCGTCTGAAGGATTGACCCATTCCTATAGTGTTTACCAATCATCCTTTTTGAAGATTCTTTGGGTGGGGCTTAGAACACTTGATCAAGACTATGCACAGTTCCTTTGTCAATTGGTCAAAGGGAAGAAAACACTGTCGCAGCACTGTTTTAAATGGGCAAATCAGAAATAGCTGCTTGCCTTCCCCTTCTCTATGCTCAGTTTATATAAATTGAAGTCATCACTGCAAATGACCAGAGTTAGATGCTATCGTATGTTTGGGAGGATGGGACAGAGATGGTTAGAATGAGTATTGGCTGGGGAATTGGAAATATAATTTCACTGTGAAACATTTCCAAAGATACTACAGGCTAAAATTTCAAAGTATCTCCAGAGGATTTAGTTTTATTACTCACATTGATGTCAGTAGGAGCTGGGTAGTTATAGCCTTGACTGCTCTCTGGAACTTTGCCTAACTACTCCTGTTTCAGCCATTGGAAATTATTTGTTTCACAATCTCTCTTTTCCTCCCTACCAAATAAACTAATCTCAAATATTTTGATATTAAGGTAATAGCAGAAAAGTAGTCCCAAAGAACAGCTACTAGCTATGAACTGTCAGCTAGAGAATACAGATGAACCTCTCTTTGTGAAATGAATATTGCCTATAAAAGCAATTCTCTACTGATGAAAGCTGATCTTCTTGTTACTTCCATTATAAACTTGGAAGCTTGCTCCCCAAGAAAATCTCTGACAAATAAAATAACAATACATTTAAAGGCAGCAAATTTAAAAAACGTATTTAAAACTGATTGATGTAATATATAAAAACACTTAAATGAGTTTGAAATAGTAAGGTTTATTGTTGTGTTTTAACTTGGCTTAATTTTGAAAAGTTAAGTGAGTTCAAACAGAAAAAAAACACATTTGACTTGAAGTCACCTCAACTTCTTTTAGTCTCTATTCCTTCACAGTCTATAAGAGATTGTTGGCTAGAGTTCCTCTTGATTGGACTGACTGTGCTTCCAGTTAAAGAAATGCTGTAGTGTATCATTGTCGTTTTTATTTTTTTATTTTTATTTATTTATTTTTTTTTGAGACAGAGTCTCGCTCTGCCGCCCAGGCTGGAGTGCAGTGGCGTGATCTTGGCTCACTGCAAGCTCCGCCTCCCGGATTCACGCCATTCTCCTGCCTCAGCCTCCCGAGTAGCTGGGACTACAGGCGCCCGCCACCTCGCCCGGCTAGTTTTTTTGTATCTTTTAGTAGAGACGGGGTTTCACTGTGTTAGCCAGGATGGTCTCGATCTCCTGACCTCGTGATCCGCCCGTCTCGGCCTCCCAAAGTGCTGGGATTACAGGCTTGAGCCACCGCGCCCGGCCTCATTGTCGTTTTTAAAATAAAAAACATCTTTAAGTGGTTGCAGGGAAAGAGAATATTGAAGCACACAGGAATAACAGTTCAAATGACATGACACTGAATTAACCTTATTCATATTGCATATTTCAGTTTCAGATTCTCCAAAAAGCCATTTTTTGCTAAATGCTGTATTAATTCCACAGCATTTTAATTTACTCTTAACTGAAACTCACTTTATGGGAAAAGTTGGACCTTCCCAGAGTCAGGGAGGTCAGACCTAGCACCAACTTTCCGACCCGACTTATTTCCCCAAAGTCATCTCATTTTGAGCATTTATTTCCCTTGACTTTTTTTTTTTTTTTAATTTGCCTGTATTCTTCCACTTGCAAATTCTGATTTATAGTTTAGTCAGTCAGTAACTAAGCAACTCTCGCCTGGCCTCTGACTGGCTGACATTATTGGCCAATTATAATAACACTGACAACTTGCTACTCAAATTCCCTATATAAAAGATCCTGGCCTCTAGAGAGAACTTGGGGCTACTCTCTGCAGCACCCCATCATCATCATACCCTCACTTCATTCTTGGGACTGCTGGTGTGAATGTTTTATGTTCAAGGATTGGAGCGAATGAAAGATGGCTGGTAATTCTATTTCAGGTTAGTTTCCTTTCTCTTGATTTTGGGTCAACCCCGTAACTTCTTAACCAACAGAATGAGGTGAAAGTGACAGTGTGCCTGTTCTAGGCTGAGATGTTAAGATCACTGGCAGCTTCTGCATCTTTCCCTTCAAACGTTTGTTGTTGGGACGCTTTCTCAGAAACAGCTGACAGCCTGTGCAATGCCCCAGTCACGTGGAGAAAGCACAGGACACATGCAGGTGTTCTTGACAACCGCCACATCTGAGCTTCCAGCCAGTAGCTAGCATGGACTGCCAGACATGTGAGCGAGCCATTTTGGATGTTTCAGCCTAATTGAGCTTTTGGATGGCTGCAGCCCCAGCCAACATCAAGTGGAGGAGAAGAACAGAGCCTCATCATCCTGCAGAATTACAAGAGAAAATGAAATAAACAGGAGTGTTTTAAGCCATTAGGTTTTAGAGTGGTTGGTCACACGGTAATAGATAACAGAAATAGGAATGTTTTTTTCAGTTATGGTACAAACTAGTAATGTCAAGATGAGCAGAAAGAGAGTTTATTCATGAGACCATCAGTGTAGTTCTCTCCTATGGGAATGGTGGGAGAGTGTGTTTAGTGTGTAGACTCTACTGGAGTTTATTTGCCAAAGCTTTCAAGATTTTTTCTTTTCAGATGTTTTTCCTTGAATATACGTCTCCTTCAGGGAACTTGAGGAAGGAACTGTGGTGGCAGAGTGTGATTTGGGCATCCATGATTCTCAGCCCTGGCCATTTTTCTTGCTTTTCCCATCTCATCAGAGCCTCTTTCAATGGAACATTTTAGAGAAAAGGATTAAGGCATCCCTTTCCCCCACTAGCCCTACAGCCTCCTTGAGGGCAGTAATCATGGTTTATTCATCTCTGCCTCTAGCTTCTGGAAAAGAGTCTGTCACATAGCCCTCAGCAGAAATTTAGAGAACTAAGCTTCAGGCCAGAACATTGAAGAATATACTCAATTTGTCTGTATTCTAGCTTAAATTACCTAGGATCCTGGCTATGTAGTGTCCTCTGACTTATGACTAAAACTTAATCTGTTAACCCAAACTGATCTTTATAACCATGTCTTCCTTTGCATGTCTTCCATCGTCTAGTGCTTATTTCCAGGTGCATTTTGGATATAAGAACATTTACTTGCAACCTAAGAACTACATATTTACAAATGTCCTTGTGTTAACTGCCCTGATTGTTGTTGTTGTTGTTGTTTTGAGACAGAGTCTTGTTCTGTCTTCCAGGCTGGAGTGCAGTGGCTGATCTCGGCTCACTGCAAGCTCCACCTCCTGGGTTCACGCCATTCTCCTGCCTCAGCCTCCTGAGTAGCTGGGACTACAGGCGCCCGCCACCACGCCCGGCTAATTTTTTGTATTTTTGGTAGAGACAGGGTTTCACCATGTTAGCCAGGATGGTCTTGATCTCCTGACCTCGTGATCTGTCCGCCTCAGCCTCCCAAAGTGCTGGGATTACAGGCGTGAACCACCACACCTGGCCTTAACTGTCCCGATTGTTTTAATGTCCTGACTTCACCTTTAATAGTTTCTTGACTGTTCTGTGCTGCTCAGTGTTTAGATATTTATTTCATGAAGCTGATTTCAATGCTTTGTCACTTTGCAAATACCAAATCTTGCTAAAATGAATGTAAAATAGTCCCACAGTTTTTGTTACTCTTTGTTTCTAATCAACAATGGGATCATTGCAGTGTTCTCTATTAACTCAGATTTAAAGATGTCACTTTTTAATGTTCTCTCTTGCCCATTCTATACTAGTGTAATTCATTCTCACATCTGGAATTTCATTTTATGTCATTGTTTTGGTTTTAGTACAGAAACAAAGGTGTCAATCCATAATGTAAACTCCTCATTGTTTTTAATCATCTTTTTTATCCTTGGAATATTCAATACCCCATATTTTAATGTACTTACCATCCGATAGTTGTAGACTGCCAGTTAAACTCTTATGTTGGTTAATTATGAACAAGGCACAAAATAAATTATAGAATAAATGGACCTTGTTTTTGCCCAAATGCTCTCTTGACTTTCAGAAAACTACTGAAGCAACTCTGAGAATGTTTCAAATGGGCAGAGGTTGTACTAGGTACTCTCTATTTGACTCTTCCACCTTATACTTTTGTTCTCACCCTGTTCTGTGCACTGGGAGCCTGCCTTCTAAGGAATGAAGCAATGGGCCTCATTTCCCTCTGGTTTCCACTGGGTTCCGTCTATAGGAGGCATTAGCAGGAAACAAGAGAACGGGAAAATGAAGAGGTCCTGGTGTATATCCCCCTTTCTACTTCCATCCGTCTTTGCTTCAGTGTGGTTCTGCCTATGACTTTGTTCCTATACCAAAGGCCATAGCTGCTAAAATGAGATTCTCTCTGACAAGTATGTATCTTGATAATTAATCTTGCCTTTCTCTCTCTAAGCATTGGCTCTTTATGGTCTCTAGCCCTGAGATTATTCACCATATCTTCTTTTATTTTTAAAACTTGCCTATGACTTGTAAACTGTTTGTTCATTAAATTTGTCTGTTGTCACCCCTATTGTGCTTTGTTGCCAGGAACCTTGAGGGTTAAAACTTCAAATACTTGTTATCTTCAATTTTTAGATGACAGAGAACTTTCAATTGTATATTTGATAAAAGTCAGAGCCATACAATGTGAATTCATGCAAGGCCTTGAACAACGCTTGTTCTGACAATGAATATTAAAAAGTCTTAAGCTTACCTCCCTTCAAATCACTATAACTTTAATCTCAGGGATGCCTTTTTTTTTTTTTTTTTTTTTTTAAGAAAGTCTTTGTAAACACTTAGTTCACCTGACATAAGACCTGAAACCATAAAAACCCTAGAGGAAAACCTAGGCAATACCATTCAGGACATAGGCATGGGCAAAGACTTCATGACTAAAACACCAAAAGCAGTGGCAACAAAAACCAAAATAGACAAATGGGATCTAATTAAACTAAAGAGCTTCTGCGCACCAAAAGAAACTATCATCAGAGTAAACAGGCAACCTATAGAATGGGAGAAAATTTTTGCAATCTATCCATCTGACAAAGGGCTAATATCCAGAATCTATAAGGAACATAAACACATTTCCAAGGAAAAAACAATCCCCTCAAGAAGTGGGTGAAGGATATGAAGAGACACTTCTCAAAAGAAGACATTTATGCAGCCAACAAACATGAAAAAAAGCTCAAAATCTCTGGTCATTAGAGAAATGCAAATCAAAACCACAATGAGATACTGTCTCATGCCAATTAGAATGGTGATCATTAAAAAGTGAGGGAACAACAGATGCTCGAGAGGATGTGGAGAAATAGGAATGCTTTTACACGGTGGGTGGGAGTGTAAATTAGTTCAACCATTGTGGAAGACAGTGTGGTGATTCCTCAAGGATCTAGAACCAGAAATACCATTTGACCCAGCAGTCCCATATAATCCTTCTGGGTATATACCCAAAGGATTATAAATCGTTCTACTATAAAGACACATTCACACGTATGTTCATTGCCGCACTCTTCATAATAGCAAAGACTTGGAGCCAACCCAAAAGTCCATCAATGATAGACTGGATAAAGAAAATGTGGCACATATACACCATGGAATACTATGCAGCCATAAAAAAAGATGAATTCATGTCCTTTTCAGGGACATGGATGAAGCTGGAAACTATCATTCTCAGCAAACTAACAGAAACAGAAAACCAAACACAGCATGTTCTCACTCATAAGTGGGAGCTGAACAATGAGAACACATAGAGACAGGGAGGGGAACATCACACACTAGGGCCTGTTAGGATGTGGGAGGCTAGGGGAGGGACAGCATTAGGAGAAATACCTAAATGCTTAAGACTGTAGACTCATACCATACAGCTTCGCATTTAATCAGTCATCTGTACACCTAAGTTGCCCAGGGCTGCTGAACTTCAGTAGTTATGATCCGTGCTTGAGGAATTCTTCTTTCTTTTCATTTGAGGCCAAAGCTTTTCTTCTTTCTCAAAGCTTCAACATGTTTTTATGATCAGGTTGCACTTTTCTTTGTTTTGTTCTTTTGAAGAACTTCTCTTACTCTTGATTTATCTCCTAGCTGTTAAGGGTCTTGTTACCATTGCCTTTATCAAAGAAGAGTATTTCTATCCTTTTCCTATTCATGTTTACCGTTCAGTGTATATGACCTGGTAACAACTTATACACACTACAACATATTTTACGTAAGTTAAAAATGACTTTCATCATTTTTGGCAGAAGATATGCAATTTTATTAAATCCTTATCATAGCCAGTAAAACTGATAAAAGAAAAAATTTTAAGTTCAGTTTATCTACTTATAAAACAATAATAAATTCTGTCTCTGTCTACCTATCTCTCAACTTGTGGGGCATCTCACTTACTGAAAAGCCAGTTTTCCTGTTCTGGATATAAATTTAAAAATTCACAGAATACCCAGAGAATACAGTTAAATTTTGATTAAAATCTAATTCTCCCTAGGTATTAATTATAGGTTCCTTTTTTGATGCTCTTCTAATAATTTGCTAGCTCTTTGATGAATTTCTCTAGTTCACATGTATTACATTAGAAAAATATATGTCTTTTACTTAGATATATAAAGAAAAATGAACGTTATGGTTTCTATTATCATCTTTAACACTGTCATCCTACTTGATTTCAGTAATTTATAAGACTTATATTCTTTGCCTTCATTAGGAGAAAAGAGGTATTTTGGATGCCCCAGGGAAACCGTGAGTACATACTTGATGACATGTTATCTGTAAAGCATTCTAAAGTCTTTGTGTGGCAATCACACCTAAATATAAAAATTATATTATTATTCTACCTGAATTATAGAAATAATTTATGCCATAATTAACCATTTCACAGCTACTCTCCCCATTAGAAACATTAGTAACAAAATGCTGGACATATATTTAAGCGCTTTAGATCCATTTAAAACTGCACTTTCCTAATCTTTGCTGATTAGCACAGTAGGCTTAATACTAGATACCATCCCAAAAGAAAAGTGATTCTATGTTGCACATGGAAGAAATCTATTTTTCTATTCCAAGAACATAAAAATGTCCACTGATTTCCTATTTTAGAAGACTAACAAGTGAATTAGCATACTTATATCAATAAGAATCTCCTTCTTTTCCTTCTCCTCCTCCTCCTCCTTCACCAAATGAAATGTGTGGATTTTAATTGAGAATATGAAAAGGATGCTCATGGGCAATTTTACAAAGCACTTCTGAGCTCATAGGAACAATGACTCTGGACAATAGTTGTTATTACTGCAATCTTTAGTTCAGCAGTGAACAGACTGTGTAACTACCTTCCCTGAGCTCACACAGTAAGTAGAGGTCCAGCTGAATTCCAAACCCAGTTGACTGATATGAAGATCAGTACTATTTCCAGGTCACCCTGGTGGATGTATAAGAAAGACTGATCTTTTTGATTAAAATTTTTCATCTTCACAAGGGATTCTAAAGAGAAAAACCTTAGTAATTAAGCATGACTTATCATATTGGAAATAACAGGTGCCGGACAATTGCACTGGGCTTTAACTTAGAGGTAGGGAGTTATGCCCTCCTATCCAAGTACTTTATTTTGGCACACTTCTAGAGAAGCAGGATGCAGTAGGATCTTCCTGTGCTTTATTGCCAACTCATGGTTTTGGGACACAGCGATACTCCTGAAATACTTGATTGACCTTGTTGATAATATTGGAGCCTTATGATATTGTCATAGCTCTTTTATTTCCTTCTGTTTCCAGGTTATTCTGTTCTTCGTTATTTACATGGGCCTATATAATAGAATCAGAAAGATGTTGGAGTATGATCATCAATCTAAAGAATATCTGAATCATTTTTCTGTTACTACTTTATAGCAGTTTTCCTTTTGTTTACTGAATCTAGCCTTTTCTGTTGATTCCTACTTTATTCATTCTGAATAGTCTCATATTTAATCTTAGTCTGAGGAAAAAGAGTAAAAGCCCACATATGATACTAACTCAAGGGGAGCATAATCCAGACCTTTTATGAAGCAAATTCTAATGTTTATACTTATTCATATATTTATTTACACTATCTTTTGTCATGCATCCATATACTATTAGTCACCCTACATTCCTGATTTCATAAAACACATGAATTTTATTCTTTGAAACATGATATTCAATTGACCACTAAAGCCTTCATATTCCTTTTCTCAGTCACCTTATCATCTACCTTTTAAAATTGATTTCAATCCTATGTAATGGTATTGCAACTTTCATTTAACAATATCGTGTCTTTAACTTGTATATTACATGGAGAGTTTTAATTCCAGCTCATTGTTGAATTAATAATGACTTCCTTTCATTTCTTTGGCACCTCTTATATTCCTAAAATTTACATAAATATTCCTAGAATTTACATTTTTTCTTCTAACTCTAAAGGGGAATAGAAGTTCAAAATAGAATTTTGATAAAAACTAGTTCTGGGCTCTTAGACACTGTTTCTGGATAGAAACACAAATTAATATTTCTGACATAACCTCAGTTTTCTAAATATTCTGTCTGTTTTGAAACTGCAATGCTTAACATCTTGGTCCATGAGTGTTGGTAGTTAAGCAGCTCTCAGAAGGGCGTTAGATTTGTCCAGTGTATGACAGCAGGCAATAGCAAGAAATTTTATTGGGGATGATGTATTTATTATGGGATAGGGGCCATCTCTCCTTTCTTCTAGGTTGATTCCCTATTACCCAGCCATAAACCCTATCCTTACTCATAGTACCTCTAACAGAAAAAAAAATCAACAAAAATCACCAGAAATTCAATAATTGATTTTAGAATCAGAGGTTTAATAATTGACTTTATAGCATAAAATACAAGAAAAAAAGTCAAAGAAGAAACATAAAGACATTTCCCAGGCCTCCTAAAGGTACTGTATGTGGGTAAGGAGAAGACTTTGAAATTCGGTATGGAACTTGAGATAGAGATCATACTCAGTCTGGCACCTCCAGCTGTTTTTCATTACAAACACTGAAAACTAGAAATTCAAAATAGAGAAAAAGAAAAAGAGAGAAGATGCTGTAGAAAGTAGATAATAATAAAAGCTAAATTCAGCCTAACACATGTACAAGTTTCCCATGTCATATCTTGGAGAACTGAGCTTGGCAAACATCTGAAATCTCATTTTGGCTGGGTGTGGTGGCTCATGCCTGTAATCCCAGCACTTTGGGAGGCCAAGACAGGCAGATCACCCGAGGTCAGGAGTTCGAGACCAGCCTGGCCAACAGGTGAAACCCTGTCTCTACTAAGATACAAAAATTAGCTGTGTGTGGTGGTACATGCCTGTAGTCCCAGCTACTCAGGAGGATGAGGTAGGAGAATCGCTTGAACCTGGGAGGCAGAGGTTGCAGTGAGCTGAGATTGCACCATTGCACTCTATCCTGGGTGATAGAGAGAGACACTCCCTCAAAAATAAATAAAAAATAAATAAATAAATCTCATTTTGATTTTGAAACTGGAATTTGACTTTGATAGTGGGTTTTCTTCAAGGTTTAGGCACACTGTTTTTCCCCCCAGTTTGACACTGCTACAAATTCCAGAGTTTGATTTTCCTATGTGCTCTAGAAGTGTCCTTATTCAGCCAAATCCTTTGCTTCCAGGCACTCATAATAATTATCTCATGAAAACTCTCTGAGGATCTCTTCTGCAGAGGAGTAGAGGTTTCTTCAGTCTAAAGAAATTGAGTCAGCTTTAAGTATAGATAAGAATAGAAGACCTATGAAACAGGAAGAACTATTTACTAGACAATGTTTTAAGGTGTGTTTTGAGTAATAAAGTAATGTGATTTGTGCAAGGGGTACAGTGGTCCTGAGCATAACATTTGGTGACTATCTGATCCAAGCTCTCAGGGCATTTGACATTTAATGCCCAATTTCTTGTATGGGATTTGACAAACAGGAGAAGCTAAGTGAATATTTGTTGATGTAATGCTTTCTTGTTTGCCATGCTTCAAGACTATCTAGGGCAGACCCTTCAACTTCTATTTCATTTGTATTTCTCATAAAGTACTACAAATGGTAGTGGCCCTGGAAATAGTAGGGGCTCAAAGAATACGACGAATGAGAGAACTAATAATTTACAATTAGCTGAGCTAGGTGAAATGAATGGTGTGAGGGTAAAAAGTATTTTCCTCTCCTTTCCAGTTCTATAAGTTTATCTTGGCAATAGGTTAAAATATACTCCCCGAAAAGTTTAACCTTGGGAGACTAATTAGCTTTTGCCATGCCCCGGTAGTACTACTAGTCTTCTTTTTATATAGAGTCTAGATTCCTGAAGTTACCTATCGAATACCCAATTCTGAGGGCATCTGAAGCCCTTTTCCCGTAAAATGTTTTGAATTTCTAGAATTTTCTTATTGCCTCACAGGATGTTTGAGTTACATGAAACCTTAGGTATTATTTGACTTAAATTCTTCATAATGTAGATGAAGAAATTGGGGTTCAGATTAACAAAAGAGAATATAGAGAATTATTATCTATTATAAACCTAACATGTGCTGGACATCATACTATACTGCTGTCACGCATCATCTATTTTAGAACTTCAAATTAGCCTCACTTTATAGGTAGACATCTCTTTAACATTTTTTTTTTTTTTTTACTTCCCTGTCTAAGAAGAACATACTTTCAAACTAATTTGTCAGACTTTCATTGAAAATTATTTTAATTACTAGAGGAGTTAATATACTTTTTCAGAAGCCATGTAAGAATTAAGGGTGATTAAAAGCCAATTAAAAGAGTCAGATGTTGATTGATGTACTATTCTTTCCCCGGTTTCTTTGATCTAAGAGGCAGCCTTAACACCTCTTCTACTCATAAAACACAATGGCATTTTAAAATTAATATGTAAAAGGTGAAGCCTTAGCATAATTAATTATCTCTTTCATTAGTAACAGAATTCTTACTTAATTCCAGGTAGAAATGCAACCAACTAAAAGATTACATTTCCTAGTCCCTCCTGTATCTAGGGATGAACCGAGATGTTAACAAAAGATGTTGAGTGAAGCTTGTAAAAAAGCTGCTTTTGTCCTTTTCTCCTTCCTATATTTTTCTGTCTGGATCATGACTATGTTGACTGGAGCTCCAGAAGCACAGAGCATGGTTTCCTGATGACCTTGGAGAGTATTATACAGGCCTTAACTGCCCACTGCTCAACTTCTAGATGAAAGGATAGATCTTTATATTTAAACCACTGTTGTCAGATTTCTATTACCAGCCACAATTCCCCACCGATAAATGAGCTATGGCAGATTTGGAAGGGCTCATTAGTGTTTTAAACTGTGTTCCATCATTTTGTGGTTTCTTAATGTTGTCTAAGGGGTCACCTGGGAAGGTTTGGAAAGATGGAAGGCATGATTCTCAAATCCATTGTTGCCTGCCCAATGAAAACATCTCTAATTTCATCTGTTTGATTATTTAGACATCTGTGTGGTATTTAATTTGAACCAAGTTCCCATAGCTTAAAGTAATCTGAAAAACACTGAGTTCTAGACCAACGTTCCCATCATATTGCTAAAACAATGACTGTCTCATGCACTCTTCTAAGTGCTTGCCAGATAATAAATCATGTAACTCCCTCAATAACCCTATGAGCTAAGTGTTATTACTATTCCTATCCTGCATAAGAGAAAACGAAGGCACAGAAACGTTAAGTAACTTTTGCAAAGTATACATCTAGTAAGTGGCATAGCTGACATTCAATCCTGGCAGCTTGCTCCAAAATTCGGGCTTTGAAATCCTACACTGCTTCTACACTTGATTGCTAAATTAATGCCATGGAATATAAGTTATTTTCTTAAGTTCAAATAGAATGTTTATAGGAGATCTGATCCAAGCTCTCAGGGCACTTAACTCTAACCTAAAATTTTTCGCAGAGCACCAAGCAAAATCCTATTTCTGGTTTAATACTTTTTGTTTTGTTTCTTTCTATATGGCACAATAAGTCAATTGACAAATAAAGAAAAAGAATAAAGATAAGCAAAGAAAAGTCACTTTCTTAGCTGCTGTAGTTGCAAATGAGTGATACCCAGCACCAATAAGTTCAACTTTCAGATCCTTGCATCTTTTTAAAAAATAGATCTCTTAAACTGTTAACAGTGACACCATGTTTGGCTGAAATCAACCCTCATCAGCTTTCTTTTTTTTTTTTTTAATTTATTTATTATTATTATACTTTAAGTTGTAGGGTACATGTGCATAACGTGCAGGTTTGTAACATATGTATACTTGTGCCATGTTGGTGTGCTGCACCCATCAACTCGTCATTTACATCAGGTATAACTCCCAATGCAATCCCTCCCCCCTCCCCCCTCCCCCCTCCCCATGATAGGCCCCTGTGTGTGACGTTCCCCTTCCTGAGTCCAAGTGATCTCATTGTTCAGTTCCCACCTATGAGTGAGAACATGCGGTGTTTGGTTTTCTGTTCTTGTGATAGTTTGCTAAGAATGATGGTTTCCAGCTGCATCCATGTCCCTACAAAGGACACAAACTCATCCTTTTTGATGGCTGCATAGTATTCCATGGTGTATATGTGCCACATTTTCTTAATCCAATCGGTCACTGATGGACATTTGGGTTGATTCCAAGTCTTTGCTATTGTGAATAGTGCTGCAATAAACATACGTGTGCATGTGTCTTTATAGCAGCATAATTTATAATCCTTTGGGTATATACCCAGTAATGGGATGGCTGGGTCATATGGTACATCTAGTTCTAGATCCTTGAGGAATCGCCGTACTGTTTTCCATAATGGTTGAACTAGTTTACAATCCCACCAACAGTGTAAAAGTGTTCCTATTTCTCCACATCCTCTCCAGCACCTGTTGTTTCCTGACTTTTTAATGATCGCCATTGAGCTTTCTTTTAAACATTAATCTCATCTCTCTCCATCTACTTCAAACCTTCTATTAATCCCAGACTTTGCAAAGCTTTCAGGATTCTAGAACACAAGCAGTCTAGTATCAGACAGCTGATAAAGTCTGTCTCCAGACCCTGCTGCACTAGTCCTTTTAAAATCAACTCAGTATTAACTAAATACGGCTTCAATGTTATCATTTATTTTACTAATCCATTAAAAATTCTAGCCTGTTGACTGTTTCCTTATAAAACCAACAATGCACAACTTTACACAGTATATTTTCTATTAGAATTTAGAGTTTTAATTCCATTACAAATTACGGTTGCATGCAAGGAAAGAAATTTTGTTTTTCTGGGGAAAATTTCTGTATGTAAATATTTCTCCTAGATACACATATGCTTTTTAAAATTTTAACCCACAGAATTTTATGCAGTCAACCAAAGTAATCCGTTTATCATTTTTAAAAAATTCAGAAATTGAGATTTCTCTTAGGCCTTTGATTGATACTAAATTGTTGAATATAGTTTTCTTACAATATAAGAAATTCCAGGCCTGGGTGCGGTGGCTCATGTCTGTAATCCCAGCACTTTGAGAGGCCTCACAAGGTCAGGAGTTCGAGACCAGTCTGGCCAATACGGTGAAACCCCGTCTCTACTAAATAATACAAAATACACTATACAAAATACATTATACAAATACAAAATACATTATACAAAATACATCATACAAAATAATACAAAATAAATTAGCTGGGAGTGGTGGTGTGTGCCTGTAATCCCAGCTACTTGGGAGGCTGAGACAGGAGAATTGCTTGAACCCTGGAGGAGGAGGTTGCAGGGAGCCGATATCTATCCACTGCACTCCAGCCTGGGCGATGGAGCAAGACTCCATCTAGTAAAAAAAAAAAAAAAAAAAAAAAAGAAAGAAAGAAAAGAAAAGAAAAAGAAAGAAAGACAAGAAAAAGAAATTCTGAAAAGGAAACAATTTTCTTTTAGAGTAGTACAGATTTTAACTCTTGGCTATTTTCTCTGCTAACGGTCAGAGACAGACTTTTGTTTCTACTTATTAGTTCTGTTCTAAGAATGTGAAAGAAAGATTTCTCTTTTTCTTTTCTTTT
Organism: Macaca fascicularis; assembly: GCF_037993035.2. Classification (NCBI taxonomy): domain Eukaryota; kingdom Metazoa; phylum Chordata; class Mammalia; order Primates; family Cercopithecidae; genus Macaca; species Macaca fascicularis. The sequence goes on from NC_088379.1 coordinate 107,115,985, forward strand.
CTTCCTTTCTTTGTTTTGTTTTGTTTTGTTTTGTTTTTGGCAGAGTCTCGCTCTGTCACCAGGCTGGAGTGCTGTGGCCCGCTCTCACTCACTGCAACTTCCGCCTCCCAGGTTCAAGCAATTCTCCTGCCTCTGCCTCCCAAGTAGCTGGGATTACAGTCAAGAGCCACAACGCCTGCCTACTTTTTGTATTCTTAGTAGAGATGGAGTTTCACCATTTTGGCCAGGCTGGTCTTGAATTTGTGACCTCAGGTGATCTGCCTGCCTCGGCCTCCCAAAGTGCTGGGATTACAGGCGTGAGCCACCGTGCCCGGCTGAAAGAAGGATTTTTCTCTACAAGACTTCCATAAATGTGGAGCTAGAATATCGTCATAGTTTTGCTGAGTACTTTTTAGAACAATGCATGCTATATAGAAAGAGTGGTAGAGATGACTGTTTTGTTTGTTTTTTTCTCTTTTTCTTTTTTTTTTTAAATTATACTTTAAGTTCAAGGGTATATGTGCACAGAGTGCAGGTTTGTTACACATGTATACATGTGCCACGTTGGTGTGCTGTACCCATTAACTGGTCATTTGCATTAGGTATTTCTCCTAATGCTATCGCTCCCCACTCCCTCCACCCCACGACAGGCCCCAGTGTGTGATGTTCCCCTTCCTGTGCCCAAGTGATCTCATTGTTCAGTTCCTACCTATGAGTGAGAAAGCAGTGTTTGGTTTTCTGTCCTTGCGATAGTTTACTCAGAATGGTGGTTTCCAGCTTCATCCATGTCCCTCCAAAGGACATGAACTCATCCATTTTTATGACTGCATATTATTCCATGGTGTATATGTAGCACATTTTCTTAATCCAGTCTGTCATTGATGGACATTTGGGTTGGTTCCAAGTCTTTGCTATTGTGAATATTGCCACAATGAACATATGTGTGCATGTGTCTTTATAGCAACATAATTTATAATCCTTTGGGTATATACCCAGTAATGGGATCACTGGGTCAAATGGTATTTCTAGTTCTACATCCTTGAGGAATCGCTGCACTGTCTTGCACAATGGTTGAACTAGTTTACAGTCCCACCAACAGTATAAAAGTTTTCCTATTTCTCCACATCCTCTCCAGCACCTGTTGTTTCCTGACTTCTTAATGACAGCCATTCTAACCAGTGTTAGATGGTATCTCGTTGTGGTTTTGATTTGTATTTCTCTGATAGCCTGTGGTGATGAGCATTTTTTCATGTGTCTGTTTGCTGCATAAATTTCTTTTGAGAAGTGTCTGTTCATATCCTTTGCCCACTTTTTGATGGGGTTGTTTTATTTTTCCTTGTAAATTTGTTTAAGTTCTTTGTAGATTCTGGATATCAGCCCTTTATCCAATGGGAAGATTGCAAAAATTTTCTCCCATTCTGTAGGTTGCCTGTTCACTCTGATGGTAGTTTCTTTTGCTGTGCAGAAGCTCTTTAGTTTAATTAGATCACATTTGTCAATTTTGACTTTTGTTGCCATTGCTTTTGTTGTTTTAGTCATGAAGTCCTTGCCCATCTCTATGTCCTGAATGGTATTGGCTAGGTTTTATTCTAGGGTTTTTATGGTTTTAGGTCTAACATTTAAGTCTTTAATCCATCTTGAATTAATTTTGTACAAGGTGTAAGGAAGGGATCCAGTTTCAGCTTTCTACATATGGCTAGCCAATTTTCCCAGCACCATTTATTAAATAGGGAATCCGTTCCCATTTCTTGCTTTTGTCAGGTTTTTCAAAGATCAGGTGATTGTAGATGTGTGGTACTATTTCTGAGGGCTCTGATCTGTTCCATTGGTATATATCTCTGTTTTGCTACCAGTACCATGCTGTTTTGGTTACTGTAGCACTGTGGTATATTTTGAAGTCAGATAGCGTGATGCCTCCAGCTTTGTTCTTTTGGCTTAGGATTGTCTTGGCAATGTGAGCTCTTTTTTGGTTCCATATGAACTTTAAAGTAGTTTTTTCCACTTCTGTGAAGAAAGTCATTGGTAGCTTAATGGGGATGGAATTGAATCTATAAATTACCTAGGGCAATATGGCCATTTTCATGATATTGATTCTTCTGTCCATGAGCATGGAATGTTCTTCCATTTATTTGTGTCCTCTTTTATTTTGTTGAGCAGTGGTTTGTAGTTCTCCTTGAAGAGGTCCTTCACATGCTTTGTAAGTTGAATTCCTAGGTATTTTATTCTCTTTGAAGCAATTGTGAATGGGAGTTCACTTGTGATTTGGCTGTCTGTCTGTTGTTGGTGTATAGGAATGCTTGTGATTTTTGCACATTGATTTTGTATCCTGAGACTTTGCTGAAGTTGCTTATCAGCTTAAGGAGATTTGGGGCTGAGATGATGGGGTTTTCTAAATATACAATCATGTCATCTGCAAACAGGGACAATTTGACTTCCTCTTTTCCTAATTGAATACCCTTTATTTCTTTCTCCTGCCTGATTGCTCTGGCCAAAACTTCCAACACTATGCTGAATAGGAGTGGTGAGAGAGGGCATCCCTGTCTTGTGCCAGTTTTCAGAGGGAATACTTCCAGTTTTTGCGCATTCAGTATGATATTGGCTGTGGGTTTGTTATAAATAGCTCTTATTATATTGACATATGTCCCATCAACATCGAATTTATTGAGATTTTAGCATGAAGGGCTGTTGAATTTTGTCAAAGGACTTTGCTGCATCTATTGAGATAATTATGTAGTTTGTGTATTTGGTTCTGTTTATATGATGGATTACATTTATTGGTTTGGTATGTGGAACCAGCCTTGCATCCCAGGGGTGAAGCCAACTTGATCGTGGTGGATAAGCTTTTTGATATGCTGCTGGATTTGGTTTGCCAGTATTTTATTGAGGATTTTTGCATCAATGTTTATCAGGGATCTTGGTCTAAAATTCTCTTTTTTGTTGTGTCTCTGCCAGGCTTTGGTATCAGGATGATGCTGGCCTCATAAAATTAGTTAGGGAAGATTCTCCTTTTCTATTGATTGGAATAGTTTCAGAAGGAATAGTACCAGCTCCTCTTTGTACCTCTGGTAGAATTTGATTGTGAATCCATCGGGTCCTGGACTTTTTTGGTTGGTAGGGTGTTAATTATTGCCTCAATTTCAGAGTCCGTTATTGGTCTATTCAGGGATTCAACTTCTTCCTGGTTTAGTCTTGGGAGAGTGTGTATGTCCAGGAATGTATCCATTTCTTCTAGATTTTATAGTTTATTTGCGTATAGGTGTTTATAGTATTTTCTGATGGTAGTTTGTATTTCTGTGGGATCGGTGGTGATATCTCCTTTATCATTTTTTATTGCATCTATTTGATTCTTCTCTCTTTTCTTCTTTATTAGTCTTGCTAGCAGTCTATCAATTTTGTTGATCTTTTCAAAAAACCAGCTCCTGGATTCATTTTTTTTAATGGATTTTTTTGTGTCTTGATCTCCTTCAGTTCTGCTCTGATCTTAGTTATTTCTTGCCTTCTGCTAGCTTTTGAATGTGTTTGCTCTTGCTTCTCTAGTTCCTTTCACTGTGATGTTAGCGTGTCGATTTCTGATCTTTCCTGCTTTCTCTTGTGGGCATTTAGTGCTATAAATTTCCCTCTACACACTGCTTTAAATGTGTTCCAGAAATTCTAGTATGTTGTGTCTTTGTTCTCATTGGTTTCAAAGAACATCTTTATTTCTGCCTTAATTTCATTATTTACCCAGTAGTCATTCAGGAGCAGGTTGTTTAGTTTCCATGTAGTTGTACGGTTTTGAGTGAGTTTCTTAAACCTGAATTCTAATTTGATTGCATTGTGGACTGAGAGACAGTTTGTTATAATTTCTATTCTTTTACATTTGCTGAGGAGTGCTTTACTTCCAACTATGTGGGAACAAGTGTTATGTGGTGCTGAGAAGAATGTATATTCTGTTGATTTGGGGTGGAGAGTTCCATAGGTGTCTATTAGGTCTGCTTGGTGCAGAGCTGAGTTCAATTCCTGGATATCTTTGTTAACTTTCTGTCTCGTTGATCTAATGTTGACAGTGGGGTATTAAAGTCTCCCATTATTATTGTGTGGGAGTCTAAGTCACTTTGGAAGTCTCTAAGGACTTGCTTTATGAATCTGGGTGCTTCTGTGTTGGGTGCATATATATTTAGGATAGTTAGCTCTTCTTGTTGAATGGATCCCTTTACCATGATGTAATGGCCTTGTCTCTTTTGATATTTGTTGGTTTAAAGTCTGTTTTATCAGAGACCAGGATTGCAACCTCTCCTTTAATTTTATTTTTTTGTTTGTTTTCCATTTGCATGCTAGATCTTCCTCCATCCCTTTATTTTGGGCCTATGTGTGTCTCTGCATGTGAGATGGGTCTCCTGAATGCAGCACACTGATGAGTCTTGTCTCTTTATCCAATTTGCCAGTCCATGTCTTTTAATTGGGTTATTTAGCCCATTTACATTTAAGGTTAATATTGTTATGTATGAATTTGATCCTGTCATTATGATGTTGGCTGGTTATTTTGCTCATTAGTTGATGCAGTTTCTTCCTAGTATCGATAGTCTTTACAAGTTGGCATGTTTTTGCTGTGGCTGGTATTGGTTATTCTTTTCCATGTTTAATGCTTCCTTCAGGAGCTCTCGTAAGGCAGGCCTGTGGTGACAATATCTCTTAGCCCTTGCTTGTCTGAAAAGACTGTATTTCTCCTTCACTTATGAAGTTTAGTTTGGCTGGATATGAAATTCTGGGTTTAAAATTCTTTTCTTTAAGAATGTTGAATATTGGCCCCCACTCTCTTCTGGCTTGTAGAGTTTCTGCTGAGAGATCCACTGTTAGTCTGCTGGGCTTCCCTTTGTGGGTAACCTGACCTTTCTCTCTGGCTGTCCTTTTTTCCTTCATTTCAACCTTGGTGAATCTTACAATTATGTGTCTTGAGGTTGCTCTTCTTGAGGAATATCTTTGTGGCATTCTCTGTATTTCCTGAATTTGAATGTTGTCCTGTCTTGCTAGGTTGGGGAAGTTCTCCTGGATAATATCCTGAAGTATGTTTTCCAACTTGGTTCCATTCTGCCCGTCACTTTCAGGTACACCAATCAGACGTAGATTTGGTATTTTCACATAGTCCCATATTTCTTGGAGGCTTTGCTCATTTCTTTTTACTCTCATTTCTCTAAACTTCTCTTCTCACTTCATTTCATCCATTTGATCTTCAATCACTGATAACCTTTCTTCCACTTTATCGAATTGGCTACTGAAGTTTGTGCATGCATCAGGTAGTTCTTGTGCCATGGTTTTCAGCTCTATCAGGTAATTTAACGTCTTCTCTATCCTGTTTATTCTAGTTAGCCATTCGTCTAATCTTTTTTCAAGGCTTTTAGCTTCTTTGCAATGGGTTTGAACATCCTTCTTTAGCTCGAGAAGTTTGTTATTACTGATCTTCTGAAGCCTACTTCTGTCAACTTGTGAAAGTCATTCTCCATCTAGCTTTGTTCCATTGCTGTTGAGGAGCTGCAATCCTTTGGAGGAGCAAAGGCACTCTGATCTTCAGGATTTTCAGCTTTTCTGCTCTGGTTTCTCCCCATCTTTGTAGTTTTATCTACCTTTGGTCTTTGATGATGGTGACCTACAGATGGGGTTTTGGTGTGAATGTCCTTTTTGTTGATGTTGATGCTATTTCTTTGTGTTTGTTAGTTTTTCTTCTAACAGTCAGGACCCTCAACTGCAGGTCTGTTGGAGTTTGCTGGAGGTCCACTGCAGACCCTATTTGCCTGGGTATCACCAGTGGAGCCTGCAGAACAGCAAATATTGCAGAACAGCAAATGTTGCTGCCTGATCTTTCCTCTGGAAGCTTTGTCTCAGAGGGGCACCCAGCTGTATGAAGTGTCAATCGGCCCCTACTGGGAGGTATCTCCCAGTTAGTCTACACAGAGGTCAGGAACCCACTTGAGGAGGCAGTCTGTCTGTTCTTAGATCTCAAACTCCATGCTGGGAGAACCACTACTCTCTTCAAAGCTATCAGATAGGGACTTTTAAGTCTGCAGAAGTTTCTGCTGCCTTTTGTTCAGCTATGTCCTGTGCCCAGAGGTGGAGTCTACAAAGACAGGCAGGCCTCCTTGAGCTGTGGTGGTCTCCACCCAGTTCAAGTTTCCTGGTTGCTTTGTTTACCCAGTCGAGCCTCTGAAATAGTGGATGCCCCTGCCCCACCCTAGCTGCTGTCTTGCATTTCTATCTCAGACTGCTGTGCTAGCAGTGAGCAAGGCTCTATGGGTGTGGGACCCTCTGAGCCAGGTGTGGGGTATAATCTCCTGGTGTGCCTTTTGCTAAGACAATTGGAAAAGTGCTGTATTAGGGTGGGAGTGTCCTGATTTTCCAGGTACCATCTGTCACAGCTTCTCTTGGCTTGGAAAGAGAGTTCCCTGACCCCTTGCACTTCCCAGGTGAGGTGATGCCCTGCCCTGCTTCAGCTCACACTCCGTGGGCCACTCCCACTGTCCATCAAGTCTCTGTGAGATAACCCGGTACCTCAGTTGGAAATGCAGAAATTACCCATCTTCTGCATCATTCACGCTGGCAGTTGTAGACTGGAGCTGTTCCTATTTGGCCATCTTGGAACCCACCAAGATGACTTTGTTACTTTCCCTAATACCAACTTAGCTTCAATTATGTCAATTTTTAGAGGCAGTCACCTTACAATTTGCTTAAAGATACTGATGATATTATTCATAGGTGAAAGGTGAATCACTTCTAAAGGATTCTTTAAAGGATTATTTAAAGGATTAAAATACCTAGGACAAGACATTTTTAAAAGCTCCTCAAGTAATTTTATTGTGCAGCTAGGTTTGCAAACACAGATTTAGAGAAAAACTACCTTAGTCATGAGAAATGTTAACATATTCTAGAATAAGGAGATTAATTTTCTTTAAAAAAATCATGCCTTAAACAACAGGAATTTGTAGTTTCATAAGTTTTAATACTGGAAAATTCATAAATATAAATTAATCAAAATAATTGCAAGCAGCAATAATATAAATGTGTTATCCTTCTTCTCTTTTCTAATGAGCCCTTCACTTAAAATTGTATTTATAAAGTCTTAAGACTATAAAGGAGTGTTTGAGAGGGAAAGGCAATAGAAAGGATGGAGTATAAAATGAAAGATGAAACTGAATTTGGAAGTCAGTTTTCTTTATATATAAATTTAATAATTTTTTCTTAATTACAAAGGCATCATGGGTTTATGTTCAAAACATATAGACATGTACAACAAAGTAAACAGTATGACCATTGTTAATATTTTCATAAATATATTTCTAATCTTTTTTTTTTTTTTGAGGTGGAGTCTCACTCTGTTGCCCAGGCTAGAGTGCAGTGGTGCAATCTCAGCTCACTGCAAGCTCCACCACCCTGGTTTACACCACTCTCCTGCCTCAGCCTCCTGAGTAGCTGGGGCTACAGGTGCCCGCCACCACACCCAGCTAATTTTTTGTATTTTTAGTAGAGAAGGGTTTTCATCATGTTAGCCAGGATGTTCTCCATCTCTTGACCTTGTGATCCATCTGCCTTAGCCTCCCAAAGTGCTTGGATTACAGGCATGAGCCACTGTGCCTGGTCAATCTCTCAATTAAGCTTACCTGTAAATATATTTTTTCATATTATATTCCTAGTGTCTGATACGTATAAGTGTTAAATAAATACCTCCTTTTTTTTTTTTTCTTGACAGAGTCTCACTTTTGTCACCCAGGCTAGAGTGCACTGGTGGCTCAGGGCAACCTCTGTCTCCCAGGTTTAAGCGATTGTCCTGCCTCAGCCTCCCAAGTTGCTGGGATTACAGGTCCTCACCACCATGCCCAGCTAATTTTTTTTTTTTTTTTTTTTTAAGTAGAGACAGGGTTTCACCACATTGGCCCAGCTGGTCTTGAACTCCTGACCTCAGGTGATCCACCTGCCTCAGCCTCCCAGAGTGTTGAGATTACAAGCGTAAGCCACTGCACCAGGCTGAAACTGTACATTCTTAAACAGCTGCTCTCCATTGCCCACTTCCTGCAGTCCCAGAGGGGCTATATTTTAAAGAAACTAAAGAGAAATCCTTCAAGCAGAGAAACCTGTGCAACAAGCCTGGTCCCTCATGTTTCTGGAACCTCCTGCTAATAGCTGGTTTAAGATAATTCAACTCGTTCAAAGATGAATGATGTGAAGGGATAAAACCAATTTCTGTAAGATGGCACTATAAACAAAGTATGTAGAAGAAGAGAAAAAAGTCTTTACACTTGAAGAAAATGTTTTAGAAAGAATTGCCATAAGGCAAAAGAGAATAATAACCTAATTCTTTTTTTTTTCTTTGAAACAGGGTCTCGCTCTGTCACCCAGGCTAGAGTGCAGTGGCATCATCTCAGTTTACTGCAACCTCCATGTCCCAGGTTCAAGCGATTCTCCTGCCTCAGCCTTCCAAGTAGCTGGGATTACAGGCGCCTGCCACTATGCCTGGCTAATTTTTGTATTTTTAGTAAGGACAGCGTTTCACCATGTTGGCCAGGCTGGTCTTGAACTCCTGACCTCAGGTGATCCACCCATCTCAGCCTCCCATAGTGCTGGGATTACAGGCGTGGGTGACGAGAGTGAAACTGCATCTCAGAAACAAACAAGCAAACAAAAAATGAGAAAACCATTTCAGGAGTGAAGACTAAATTACAAAGACCCTAAGAGTGAATAGACTACAGAAAGCATAGTAAGAGACAGGTAGGTTAATAGTAAAAGGAAAATAAAATGAGGTGGAAAGAAAAAGAAAACTATCTCAAGAGATTAGAGATAAATTTTATCCATAGGAGATAGACAGACAAAAGATATTTAATATATACACATTTGAAATTTCTGAAGAAGAAAGTCAAAACATGGAATAGGTGCAGCTCTGGCACAGTGAGAAGTTAGACTCCTCTACATACCCCTAGGAAAGAGACTGAATACAGGGGGCTGAGGAGCAACAGCCCACAGACCCTACTTCCATGGCACCTTACTTGCTGGAATTCCAAGTCAGTGAGATAAGGTAAGACTCAGTGGCTTGGAATTCCAGCCAGCAAACAGTAGCGGCATTGCATCTCAGGGGTAGTGGCTGGAGGGGTGAGAGGGGTGGGCCACCATCTTTGCTGTTTGGACATCTTATCCATTCCAGCCTTCAGGCTTTGGAGAGTGTGAGTCCACCCAGGGTGGAAAAGATCCCTCGGCACAACACAGCTGCTCTACCAATATGTGGCCAGACTGCTGCTTTAAGTGGGTCCCTGATTCCCTTTCTCCTCATTGGGCAGGACCTCCCAACTGGAGCCTCCAGCCACCCCCGCCTGAGCGCTCCAGCTGACAGAGATATGAATTCCCCCTGAGACAGTGCTCCCAGAGGGAGGGGTGGGCCACCATCTTTGCTGTTTGGGTGACTTAGCCATTCCAGCCTTTAGGCTTTGGAGTGCCTGAGGCACCTGGTGGCTGAAGCAGATCCCCAGCATAGGACAGCTACTGGACCAAAACATGGCCAGTCTGCTTTTTAAAGTGGGTCTTGATCCTGTTCCTCCTTACTAGATGGGACCTCCCAACCAGGGTCTCCAGCCACTTCCTACAGGTGCCTTTGGGTTGGCAACAGGTCCATACTTCCCTGGGACAAAGCTCCCAGAGAGAGGAACAGGCTGCCATCTTTGCTGTTTTGCAGCCTTCACTGGTGACACCTCTAGGTTCTGGAAAATCCAAGATAACTAGGGGACTGGAGTGGGCCCCAAGCATACTGCAGCAGCCCTACAGAAAAGTGGTCAGACTGTTACATTGGTGCCCCTGCCCATATCTCCTCACTGGGCAGGTCTTTCGGGCCTGGGCCTCCAGCCATGCCTACCAGAGCTATCAAGCCAGTATCAACCCAGCAACTCCCTGGACAGAGCCTCCGGAGGCAACTGAAAGCCTCTCTGCCACTGCCTCTGCAGAGGAACTGCCCTTGCCACCCTCAGACTAATGAAGGAATAAAGACCCTAAGTGCTTTATCCATACCCCCAACAAGTTGCAGTTGACCTAAGGAGAGGAGGTCAGTTCATCTCCCATGAGTCCCATACTATTGGCCCCACCACCTGACTCATCAGTAGACAAGGAACCCCTGGCTTGGGCCCAGAGCACAAACCCTCCATCTTGGACTGATTGCACTGAGCAATGACTGACCTGCATTTCTCTTGGGCGGAGCCCCCAGGAGTCAGGCAAACTACCCTTGGCCACCACCACTACTGCTGCCTCTAAGCTAGGGAAGAAACATAAACACTGAGATTGCCCCAGAGCTGCAGAGGGAAGCCCGGGAGTGCTAAGTCATGAACTACAGCCAGCACTTAAGGGGGAGAGGAACTCACACTTTCAGAGCACTGAGAGGGAACACAACTGTGAGGAAACATAAGGAAGTCACACAACTGAGCAAGAATCTATCAACTGACCAATAAGCTTTAGTGTCATCTGCTGGATCACACTGCAAAGCTTCAACACTAAAAAAATCTTACTAACATACCCCACCCTCTGAAACCAGAGACAAGAAGTCAGCTTCAAATAAAGACCCTACATAAAGCCATGGCCTGATGAAAACGTCCAGAAAAGAAGTCTATTGACTGTACACAATCTACACTGCAGATAAAGGAACACCCACACACAGAGATGAGAAAGAATCAATGCAAGAACTCTGGTAACTCAGATTTCCAGAGTGTCATGTGTCCTCCAAGCAACTGTAGTAGTTCTCTAACAAGATTCCTTAGCCAGTCTGAGCTGGCTGGAATGACAGAAATAGAATTCAGAATATGGATAGGAACAAAGATCATTGAGATTCAGGAAGATGGCAAAATCCAATCCAAGGAAAATGAGAATCACAATAAAATAATACAGGACCTGAAGGATGAAGTAGCTGGTACACAAAAGAAGCTAACAGGTCTGACAGAGGTGAATAACACAATGCGAGAATTTCACAATGCAATCACAAGTATTAATAGCAGAATAAACAGAGCTGAGGAAAGAATCTCAGAACTTGAAGACTGGTTATCTGAAATAAGACAGTCAGACAAAAATAAAGAAAAAAAATAAAAATGAATGAACAAAACCTCTGAGAAATACAGGATTATGTAAAAAGGCCACATCTATGAATCACTGGCATCCCTGAAAGGGAGGGGAGGAAGAAAACAACTTTGAAAATATATTTCAGGATGTTGTCTGTGAAAACTTTCCCAACATTGCTAGAGAGGCTAACAGTCAAATTCAGAAAATACAGATAACTCCTGCAAGATTCTACACAAGAAGATCTTCTCCGAGACACATAATCCTCAGATTTTTCAAGGTTGAAAAGAAAGAAAGAATGTTAAAGGCAGCTAGAGAGAAAGGGCAGGTGACCTACAAAGGGAACCCAATCAGGCTAACATCAGACCTCTTAGCTGAAATCCTACAGGCCAGAAGAGATTGGGGGCCTATATTCAACATAGTTAAAGAAAAAAATCTTCAACAAAGAATTTCATATCCAGCCAAACTCAGCTTTCTAAGTGAATGAGAAATAAAAGCCTTTTCAGATAAGCAAATGTTGAGAGACTTCATTACCATCAGATCTGCCTAAAAGAGATCTTGAAAAGAGCACTAAATATAGAAAGGAAAGGATGCTACCAGCTAATACAAAAATGCACTTAAACATACACACCAGTGTCACTGTAAGGCAACCACACAAACAAGCCAACATAATAACCTGCTAAAAGCACAATGACAGGATCAAATCCACACATATCAATACTAATCTTAAACATAAGCAGGCTAAATACCCTACTCAAAAGGCACAGAGTGGCAAGCTGGATAAAAAAGCAAGACCCAATGGTATGCTGTCTTCAGGAAACCCATCTCACACATAATGACACTCATAAGCTCAAAATAAAGGGATGGAGGAAAATCTACCAAGCAAGTGGAAAACAAGGGCATTACATGATGGTAAGGGGTTCAATTCAACAAGAAGACCTAACTATCCTAAATCTATGTGCACCCAACACAGGAGTATCAAGATTCATAAAGCAAGTTCTTATAGACCTACAAAGAGACTCAGACTCCCACACAATAATAGTGGAAGACTTCAACACCCCACTGACAGTATTAGACAGATCACTGAGGCAGAAAATTAACAAAGATATTCAGGTTCTAAATTCAGCACTGGACCAAATGGATACAATAGATTTTTACAGAAGTCTTCACCCAAAAACAACAGAATATACATTCACATTGCCATATGGCACATAATCTAAAATTGACCACATAATTAGGCATAACACAATCTTCAACAAATGTAAAAAATTGAAATCATAATAACACACTCTTGGACCACAATGCAGTAAAAATGGAAGTCAATACAATGAAAATGGCTGAAAACCATACAACTTCATAGAAATTACACAACATGTTCCTGAATGACTTTGGTAACTTTGAAATTAAAGCAGAAATCAAGAAGTTCATTGAAAATAATGAGAACAAAGATATAATATACAGCTAAGTCAGTGAGGATAGGAAAATTCATAGAACTAAATCCTACATCAAAGTTATAAAGATCTCAAATTAACAACCTAACTTCACAACTGAAAGAATTAGAGAAGCAAGAACAAATCAACCCCAAAGCTAGCAGAAGGAAAGAAATAACAAGAATCAGAGCTGAATTGAAGGAAATTGAGACACAAAAAACATTCAAAAGATCAATGAATCCAGGAGTTGGTTTTTTGACAAAATTAATAAAATATATAAGCCACTAGCTAGACTAAGATGAAAAGATAGAAGATCCATAAACACATTAGAAATGATGAAGGGAATGCTGCTGCTGACCCCACATAAATAAAAACAACCATCAGAAACTACTACAAACACCTCTACACACACCAAGTAGGAAACCTAGAAAAGATGGATAAATTCCAGGACACATACACCCTCCCCAGACTGAGCTAGGAAGAAACCAATTCCCTGAACAGACCAATAACAAGCTCTGAAATTGTATCAGTAATAAATAGCCAACCGACCAAAAAAAGTCCAGGATCTGAGTGATTCACAGCCAAATACCAGATGTAAAAAGAAGAGTTGGTACCATTCCTACAGAAACTATTCCAAGAAATTGAGGAAGAGGGACTTCTCCCAAACTCATTCTATGAGGCCAGCATCATTTTGATACCAAAACCTGACAGAGGTACAACAACAACAAAAAGAAAACCTCAGGCTAATATCCTTGATGAACATCAATGCAAAAATCCTCAACAAAATACTTGCAAACCAAATCCAGCAGTACATCAAAAAGCTAATCCACCATGATCAAGTAGGCTTTGTTCCTGAGATGCAAGGTTAGTTCAACATACGAAAATCAATAAATATGATTCATCACATAAACAGAACTAAAGACAAAACCACATGATTATCTCAATAGATGCATAAAAGACTTTTGATAAAATCCAACATTCCTTCATGTTAAAAACTCAGTAAAGTAAGTATTGAAGGAACATACTTCAAAAATAATGAGAGCCATCTATGACAAACCCACAGTCAATATCATACTGAATGGGCAAAAGCTAGAAGCATTCCCCTTGAAAACCAGCACACGATAAGATGGCCTCTCTCACCATTTCTATTCAATATAGTATTGGAAGGCATGTCCAAAGCAATCAAGCAAGAGAAGGAAATAAAGTGCATCCAAGTAGGAAGAGAGGAAGTCAAACTATCTCTGTTTGCAGACAATGTAATTCTAAATCTAGAAAACCCCATATTCTTGGCCCAAAAGCTCCTTCAGCTAATAAACAACTTCAGCAAAGCTGCAGGATACAAAATCAATGCACAAAAATTACTAGCACCTATGCACCACCAACAACCAAACTGAGAGTCAAATCAGAAAGGCAATCTCATTCACAAGTGCCACAAAACAACAACTCACCCAGGAATACAGCTAACCAGGGAGGTGGAAGATCTCCACAAGGGGAATTACAAAACACTGCTCAAAGAAATCACAGATGACACAAACAAATGGAAAAACATCCTATGCTCATGGATAGAAGAATCAATATCATTAAAATGGTCATACTGCTCAAAGCAATTTACAGATTCAATGCCATTCTTATCAAACCACCAACAAAATTCTTCACAAAACTATAAAAAATATTTTAAAAATTATATGAACCCGCAAAAGAGCCCGAATAGCCAAGGCAGTCCTAAGCAAAGAGAGCAAAGCTGAAGGAATCATGTTACCTGACTTCAAACTATGCTACAAGGCTATAGTGACCAAACAGCATGGCACTGGTACAAAAACAGAAACATGGACCAGTTAAATAGAATAGAGAGCCCAGAAATAAGGCAGCATATCTATGACCATCCAATCCTCAACAAAGGTGACAAAAACAAGTAAAGGGGAAAATATTCCCTAGTCTGTAAATGATACTGGTATAACTGGCTAGCCATATGCAGAAGATTGAAGCTGGACCCCTTCTTTACAGCATATACACAAATCAACTCAAGATGGAATAGTTACATGTAACACCCAAAACTGTAAAAACCCTGGAAAACAACCTAGTAAATACTGTCCAGGGCATAGGAGCAGGCAAATATCTCATTAAAAAGACACCAAAAGCAATCATAACAAAAGCAAAAATTGACAAATGGGATCTAATTAAATGTAAGAGATTCTGTGCAGCAAAATAAACTATCAACAGAATACACAGACAGCCTACAGAATAGGAGAAAATATTTGCTAACTCTGCATCTGACAAAGGTCTAATATCCAGCATTTATAAGGAATTTAAACAAATTTACAAGAGAAAAACCACCCATTAAAAAGTGGGCAAAGGACATGAGCAGACACTTCTCAAAAGAAGACATACACGGGGCCAACAAGCATTTGGAAAAAGCTCAATATCACTGATCATTAGAGGAATGCAAGTCAAAACCACAATAAGGCACCATCTCACACCAGTCAAAATGACTTTGATTAAAAAGTCAAAAAATAACCAATGCTGGTGAGGTTGCAGAGAAAAGGGAAGCCTTATATACTGTTGGTGGGAGTATAACTTAGTTCAATCATTATGTAAAGCAGCATGGCGATTCCTCAATGAGCTCAAAGCAGAACTACCATTTGATTCACCAATCACATTACTGGGTATATACCCAGAAAAATATAAAGCATTCTACCATAAAGACACATCCACGTGAACGTTCCTTGCAGCACTGGTCACAATAGCAAGGACATGGAATCAACCTAAATGCCCATCAGTGACAGACTGGGTAATGAAAATGTTACATATGTGCCATGGAGTATTATGTAGCCATAAAAAAGAATGAGATCATGTCTTTTGTGGAAACATGAATGGGGCTGAAGGCTATTATCCTTAGCAAACTAATGCAGGAACGGAAAACCAAATACCACATGTTCTCACTTATAAGTGGCAGCTAAATGATGAGAACTTATGAACACAAAGAAGGGAACAATAGACACTGAACTTATGAACACAAAGAAGGGAACAATAGAACACAAAGAAGGGAACAATAGAACAATAGACAAGTAAACTGAGGTTTACTTGAGCAGGGAGGGTGGGAGGAAGAGAGGAGCAGAAAAGATAACTATTGAGTACTCAGTTTAATACATGGGTGATGAAATAATATGTACAACAAATCCTCATGACATGTGTTTATTTTTGTAACAAACCTTCACATGTACCCCCCAAACCTAGAATAAAAATTTAAAAAAGGAAAAAATGCAAGTTTCATAAAACGCTTCTGAAATAAAGGACAAATAAGAATTTACATTGCAGTGTACTTGTATTGGCATAAACAAACAGTGGAAGGAAGCACAGGAACAGGAACGAGGAGAGCGGTTACCAATAGGTATTAGCAGGGGGAAATGGGGAGCATGAAGATAGGGACATTGGTGGGAACAGAATTTCCATTTGTATTTCTTTCTATGGTCTTGATTTTGACCAATCTGAATACATTACCTATTAAAAATATAATACAATTTAAAAATGCCCAGCATATGGTGGATTCTTTAGATTGTAAACTATTTTTTTCTAGGCCTCATGGTTCTTTTTTTTTCCTTTTGTTTGTTTATTTTGATATAAGGAAAGTTCTTTTCAGGCCTGATCTCAGTAAACTGAGCGCATAGTTTGTCCTTGATCCTTTCCATTATCCATGTGGTGCCTGCTAAAATTTACTCATTCGTTCATCAAAGAGTTATTGTCTACTATGTGCCAGTCATTCTTCTAGCCACTGGGCTATATGTCAGTGAAAACACAACAAAGACAAATGTCTGTCCTTATGGAACTTATATTTTAGCTTTAGGAAGAGCTTACAGATAATAGAATATACTTAAGTTTAATACATAGTATGTCAGATGATGCTAAGTGTTCTGGAGAAAGTAAAACAGAGAGGGGCAGAGAGAGTAGGGGAAGTGTGTTGGTGGTTGGAATTGTTGACAAGGTAATTGAACATCTCATGAAGAAAAGGTTCCTGTTTTCTTTCAATCTGTAGGACTCCTAGCCAGAATTCTACTATTTTGCAGGTATTTAATTTGGATATTTTAGGCAGAAGAAGGAATTTCTGGTTTTATTTCTTAGACTTATTTTGGTGAGTAATAAATTTTGTTTTTAATACTCCTAAATTTTTGTGATTCCTTCCTTATTAAAAACAGTGAGTTAAAAAAACAAAACAAAACAAAACAAACCAGTCTGTAATTTCTCAAGAGTTCTATTCCATGGACCTTCTTAGGTCACAGCCACATTGTCACACATAAGTGGCTTTTAGCTCGAGTGCCTTTTACCAGGAAATTATTTCTAGAATTGGTGCCAAAAAAGTTATTAAAGGGAAGCATGAGTATTACAAGAGCTGTGATTGAGAAAGCAGCTCCTTGATTGGAGGCTTCTCTCTTTCTAATGAGTATTGGGAATCTGTGTCCAAAATGTGGAAGTTCTCCTCGTGTCTTCTCCTCTTGCATATCCCCAACAAGGATGTTCCTCTGAGATTTTATTAATACCATTACCATCTGATTTGTGAAAATTGGTGGCTTTTATAAATTAAGTTTCCAGGCCCTTTGGAATTTTGAATCTTAAAGAAAAATGCTTTCACTGCTATTAAAATGAGAAGTTGAGGGTGGATGAATTAGGTGTTGCTGACTTTGTGTCAAGAGAACGTAGAGGTTTCTTTATATTTTATTTTTACTTTAACATTATTCAAAGCATTTCATTAATATAATTTGGAAAGTCAAATTGTTCTTAAAATGAGAAATGAGAACACTTTGCTCCACTTGGCCCCAATCTGATCGTTATACTCTGGAAGAAATCATTTCCAATCTTTTAGCTTTTTATTTTTCATTTTACTTCTATATTTCTAAAAATCATAATCACATTGCTATTTTTGAACTTTGAATTTCATATCTTATCCACAGATTCCTATTGTACTCGCTTTTATATGCCACCTCCTCCAAACATTTTAAATTAATATTCACTGCTTGTATTATTATAACCTTGCTATTATTATTTATAAATGGTGACTCCATTGCATATTGCTTTCCTCGGTCATCTTTTTATTTTTTGTGAGTTGCTAAGTGATTCATTTTTCTTTTGCCTTGTTTTCTTCTATATAACTATTATTATTAATTTATTCTCAGATTCTCACAAGAAATAGAAATCTCTTTTCAAATAGTTAAAATGTATCACATAGTTTGTTGCTTTTATTTACTTATTTTGGAGACATTGCTTCTGGCAGCCTTCACTCCCAACGTGGTCTTTTGCTTTCTGGTTTTCCCATACTGTGTTCCAGAGCTGCCCTTTTATCAGCATTGTGAGGATTTCCTAAGCCTCTCTTTCATCTGGAAATAATATTTCTTGGATTTCATGTCTTATTCATTTGGGTTTTATTCCCTTGATTTGGTGAGGGAACATCTTACAGGAATATAAGAA
Source organism: Macaca fascicularis (assembly GCF_037993035.2). NCBI lineage: Eukaryota > Metazoa > Chordata > Mammalia > Primates > Cercopithecidae > Macaca > Macaca fascicularis. Next base: position 107,133,900 of record NC_088379.1, read on the forward strand.
ATTGGTCTTTGGAGTAAAATTGTTCGAGACTTTGCACATCTAATAATATATATTTTTTTCACACTTGAATAATTGTTTGGCTGAGTATAGAATTCTGTGTTGGAAATCATTTCCCATCAGATATGTGCAGGCCTTGCTAAGTTAATTAATTGTCTTTTAGCTTCCAGTGTTGCTGCTGCAGTGTCTGAAGAAACCTTGTAAACTTTTTATTTTGAAATAATTATAGACCCACAGGAAACTGCCAAAATTATAAAGAGTCCCTTGTATTCTTCCCTCATATTTTCTCAATGGAAACACCTGCACAGTTACACAATATTCAATGATGCTATTTTAATTATAACTTCTATGCAAATGACATTTTTTTTCTAGAAGTTTCAGAACATGAAAACTTCCCCCTCTAGGTATTCTGAAATTTTATGATGAGGTATCTTGATGTGAGTTTTCCTTTTCTGTTATTAAATCTTCTGAGCATTCAGTGTGTCTTCATTTTTCAGGTTCCTCTCCTCAACTTCCCATTGCTATCTGCTCTCTTTTTTCTTTCTTGAATTTTATTGTTCTTTTTAAAAAGTTCTATTTAATAACCTTCTTGAAAAATAATTCATGTAATAATTTTATTCCTTCTGCCTTTTATTTCTTTACCTTTATAAGAGCTGTCCTTAATGAGTCTTTTTGTTTCATTTTAGAAACAGTGTATTGTTTGCTCTATTGCCTGGGCTGGAGTTCATTGGTGCCATCATAGCCCTCTGTAACCTTCAATTCCTGGGTGTGAGCACTCCTGTCTCAGACAGAGTAGCTGGGACTATGGGTATGTGCCACCATGCCAAGCTAATTTTCAACTTTTTGTGGAGATGGGGTGGTATCATGCTATCTTGCCCAGGCTGGTATTGAACTCCTGGCCTCAAGTGATCCTACTGCTTTGGTCGCTCAAAGTGCCAAAGTGCTGGGTTAGAGTCTTGGGTCACTGTGCCCAACTCCATTAGTCCTTTTGAATGTTATCCTTTTCTTTTTCTTAAGAATACAATATCTCTTTTTAAAAAGTCTCCGAGGATATTAATCATATTTCCTTTGAACATATATTTACCTCCCTGCTGCGACTTTGCTTTCTCTGGGTTCTCTTTTCTATATTAGGGTCTTTTCTCCCACATAGGAGGAGGGGCCAGGAATTCCAGGCTTTACTTTTTTTTTTTTTTTTTTTTTTTTTTTCTGGAATAGAAATTCAGTAAGACCTATTATCACATCCACCTGCCCATCTCACCTTCAGTGGCAGCTGAGGCCTCATTCCTGACTGAACTCATACAGCCTCAGGGCTTGTTTCTTAGCTTCTCCTCCCAGAAGCACTTATCTTTTTCTTATCTGATCCACCTGCTCTCCAGGTTCTAAACTATCCTTTTCTTTGCTCTCATCTCTCACCAATCCCATTTCCTTTGTCCTCATAAATTAATACCGTAAACTCTTAAATTACTGTCATTTTGACAGGGGCCTGGAAATAAGCATGTTCAAGCTGTGTGATTTACCTGGAGGTTTCTGTAATAATGTTAAATACCTAATTATTGCAAGTATATAGAAAGTGTTTTGATTTGGGGTTAATATTTTATAGCCAAAAACTTCATGAAATTCTCTAAAAATAATTATCATTTCCTAGGTAGATGATAATTTTTCTTTTACAAATTTGAAAAAGAATATCTTCATTCACTAGTGCTTATAAAATTATAAAAAATTTTAGCTATTTACTTTTTCTTGTCTCACTTTATTGGCTAGTATTTTAAATTTATTTAAAAATAATTTTAGTTATTTTCTTTGATTTTCTAAGTGATAATTTGGTTATATAGTTTGGCTGTGTCCCTACCCAAAATCTCAGCTTGCATTGTAATCCCTTTAATCCCCATAATCTCCACGTGTAAAGGGGTCAAGGGGTCAAGAGAGAAACCAGGTAGAGGTAATTGAATCATGGGGGCATTTCCTCTATGCTGTTTTCGGGATAGCGAGTGAGTTCTCAGGAGATGTGATGGTTTTATAAGGGTTTGGTAGTTCCTCCTGCATTCATTCTCCCTCCTGCAGCCTCATGAAGAAAGTGCCTTGCTTTCCCTTCAACTTCTGCAGTGATTTTAAATTTCCTGAGGTTTCCCCAGCCATGCAGAACTGTGAGTCAATTAAACCTCTCTCCCTTCGAAATTATCCAGTCTCAGGCAGTTCTTTATAGCAGTGAGAGAACAGACCAATACCTTTACTTTTTCCTTTCTGAATCTGAAGTATATTTTTTGTCTTACTCCCTTATCACTTTCAGAAATATTAAACCAAACTGACAGCATTCTTTTAGTATTCCTTAATGATACAGCCATTAATTTTTTTCCACATACAGGTTGATTGTTGTTTTTACATAAATATCCTTTATTGTGTTAATAAAATATTCTATCCTTCATCGAATCCTGCTTTTTCTAAAGTTATAATTGAATATTAACTTTTTTCTAATCCCATTTTGGTGTTTATTGTTTTATTCATGTGTGTGTTCTTATTTATTCAGTAAAAACTTATTAGATTGGCGCAAAAGTAATTGTGGCAATGGCAAAAACTACAATTACTTTGCACCGACAGGATATGTTCTTAATAGATTCCATTTTCCAGTAATATTTGTTTCTCTATTTCTTTTATAGTTAACCTTTCTAGATCACTTTGTTAAGGCAGATGGATATTGCTGTTTTTATTGCATGGATTTTTAAGATATTAGTAGGGAGCTTAAAATTTTTTAGTAAATTCTTACTACCTTGAGCTTTGCATTGCTTTCTCAGAAATAAAAGTTTAAAATTAACTTACAGGGTTTTCTTTTCTTTTGGTTTTCTCAGCCCCAATGTATCTCTTGAATTTTATGATATGAATAGTCCCTTGTCTATTTTCCAGTGTCAGCCCCTTGTATCTTATAAACTCATTTTATCTTTATCAGAATTCTGGAACCATTGAGAATATTACTTGTGTTTAAGTTTTGGGCATAAAGGCTTCTTTTATCTATTTCTAAATATTTGCCTTAAAACCTTTATAAGAATATTAAAAATGTATATACATTTTGAAAGAAGTTAAAAATTATGGATTTAAGAAGTAGTCATACAAAACTTGAGAAATGTAATAACTATATATTTCATAGGAAAGTGGAAGATGGCAGATGATGATATTCATCTAAAATCAATATTCTGATAAATATAATCAAATTTGCATTGACTTTCTGGATAACAGGCCGACAAAAATATCTACATTATTTATATACCACCTGTAGTTCTATAGCCCATTTTTCACATTCTCCTTAGTCCTATCTATAACATTATAAAGGTACTATGAGGAAATAGAATTGTTATTATGTTTTATAAATATCATTCCTTTCTCGTAAACACATATCCTAGTACTCTCTTATCCGAAAGGGATTATTTTCCTTGAAGATAACTTATGGCTGGATTAAAGATTTTTAAAACTATGTTATAGCTGATTTGCTACCATTTCTTACATGGAGGAGCCACCTGCTTGAGGGAGGATATGGTGAATAATAGCAGAAAATTAGAGAATATTGCAGTTTTGTTTAAAAACTTAATTTTCTTTTTCCTTCTAAATAGAAGGAATGACTACTGAGCAACTATTTAGCATTTTCTATCTTATTATTCTTTCAAACTGGATTAGGCATCAGAGAAATGTAAAAGATATTCATCAGACTTAGGTACATATTTTCACTAGAGACATTCCTGCCAGATGAAAACATAGTTAACTATCCATTGATGAACAGAAATAGTAAGCAAATCAATAAAAGGAAATTCTGTCCCTCATTAGTCATGAGAAATGTTCATGTTGCTCTGCTCAGAAGCAACGGACAGCTCTGGAGTGTGACAACTGTCCAACAGAACACATTTTTAATGATTCATTCGCCTTTAACTTACAGTATCTTCTGTCTCTAGGCTCTCTGTATTCTCTATGAACTGCTCAAATGAGAAAATAGGCAAGACAGAGGAGACAGAGAAAACACATAGGCCAGAAACTGCTTTGTTCTACATGTATTTTATCTTTCAATAAGAAAATTATCCAGACTTCTTTAAATAGATACATCCATTTCCTTTTCATTATTTTCTTTTTCATTATTTTCTTTCCACTTTTTTTTCTTTTGCATGTTGTGCTGGTGGTTTTTCATGACTTGTAGGATTTAGAGCTGAACTGGGAAATGTACAGGCAGTGAGAACAGTACAAGACAACCTAGGATTTCTAAGGAGGTTTGTGAACAACTTGACATATTAGGCTTGTAGGTGATCATTAAATATATGATTGTATTTTGTGAAATTGCAACATAGCAGTATACTTCAATCATTCAAAATCGCATATCCTAAGTGCCAGTGTACCCTTACCAGCTCTGAGATGTGGGGACAGACATTGGAAAAGAACTTGAGCATCTGCTCTGGGTTCAGGGGATTGTACGATTTTTCACTGATAGATTCTTCAGCCAATGTGCTTTACATTATAGCACACTTAGATTTTATTTTACCACTTGAGAAAGTAGAAAGACAATTTATAATTTTCCCACTTTGTCAGTAGACTCAGAAATTTAACATGTAAGCCGAGGGAAAAGTATTAGCCTTTCTTTTCTCTTTTGTTTTGATCTATACATCATTCAGATGCTTTCTGCATTTACCCCTCAGTTTTTCCCATCTTCCTTATTACTAATAACACTGACACCACCATCTGGAGTTAGCAACTTTCAGAAAAAATTTAGGTAGGAAATAGTCAGGACTTACGGTAGTAGGTTATGTTCCCAGCAAAATCAATGAAAATAAGTCTATGCTTATATTCACCTTGGGAATCATTTAAACAACAAAGATAAAAAAATGCCATAAAATATCTAGGTAAACAAAAAAAAAAAAAAAAAGAAAGTTACCTACAGAGGAATAAAACTGAAGCTAGTTTTTTTTTTTCTTTTTCTTTTCTTTTTTTTTTTCTGTAAGCAAAAAACAGTTGTGGCAGAGAATTTACTGCTCAACAAATATGTGTGTTCTGTACAGTATCCAGCTCCTTCTAGTTAGGAACAGGCACACAATTAGTACTGGTCAGTGGGCTCTGAGTAGCAGTGACCAATGTCATTTCTGAATTGAATATTTTACAAGCTTCATTTCATCTCCCAAAGAGCCCAATGGGCCCACAGACCAAGCCTGTGGATATCTTCTCAGATCCTGAATGCAGAGTTGAAAACTCCCTACATTGCCTCCCTGATATGTGGAGTGAGAGCTGGTATGACAGGAAAGTGAGACAAAAGAAACCCTTCCAACTGCCTGTAGCCTCACCACAGTAAAACCAAAAGGTTATCATATCCCTTGGTATCCTACCTATGGCTTCTTTACAAGTCAGTCTATACGTAGAAAAGGGCAAGAGCAGAAGCTTCAAGGCTCCTGAAGCTTAGATTTAGAAGTCTCATAGTATCACTTCTATTGCATTCTGTTGTTCAAAGCAAGTTACAGTCGGATTCGAGGATAGATAAGTATGAGCCTCTTTGTGCGAAGAATGGCAAAACGAAATGACATAGAGGGATGTGAGGAATGACTGCATCCATGTGTGCAAGAAATCCACCGCAGCATAGGCAGCAGAAAGGACGACAAGAAGTGGATATTTTTCCCTCAACATGAATAGAAGTGCACCTTCACTGTATTACCTCAAGATTGTCTTTCCAAATCTCTTTAATCATATAGTCTAGTGGATGTTGATTATCTTTCAGAACATGCTCCACTGTATTGATAACATCATGCAGATTGTATCTGTTGAGAAATATGAAGTGCACTAGATGCTTTCGTTGTGTACATATGTGTTAGAGTTTGAGATAAAACCTATAAAAACGTGGAGGTCTGCCAACTGAGTCAATTTTGGAAGCCCAAAGATTTTAGGCATGTTTCGATATTTCCTCCATAGTGGAAGTAAGAAGTGCTTTTCACTGCCTACTGCTAAGATAGTAGGACAGTGCTAGGCAGGATTGTCTGGAGGTTTTTGGGAGTGATGCTCTGATCCATTTATTGAGCAACCCTATTGCTGCACGTTTTGAGTGGCAGTAAAGCAAAACAAGGCTGTGTAACAGACTCAGGCTCTTGCAAGCTGCTCTGTCATTCCCTATATTCAGTGGTGCTCTAAGTATCAATAGTAAATAAGTATGTTATATGGAACCTCTGGCAAACTACACTAAAAGATACCTGGCACGAATCTTTTTTTTTTTTTTTTTTTTTTTTTTGAGATGGAGTCTCGCTCTGTCGCCCAGGCTGGAGTGCAGTGGCGCGATCTCAGCTCACTGCAAGCTCCGCCTCCTGGGTTTACACCATTCTCCTGCCTCAGCCTCCAGAGTAGCTGGGACTACAGGCGCCTGCCACCTCGCCCGGCTAGTTTTTTGTATTTTTTAGTAGAGATGGGGTTTCACCGTGTTAGCCAGGATGGTCTCGATCTTCTGACCTCGTGATCCGCCCGTCTCGGCCTCCCAAAGTGCTGGGATTACAGGCTTGAGCCACTGCGCCCGGCCTACAAATCTTTAGAGTTGGGGGAATATCTTCTGCTGATAATTATTTTATTCTGTGAAGAAACTCCTGACTTGCTATTGAGACTTTGTAGAGGCTAAGAGCTAGACCATGGGACATTAAAGTACTAAGTGATCTTCGATGCTCATTATGCGTGTTGTCAGATTCAACCATAACATTGTGCAGGATTAATCAGTCTGTAATGAAAGTATTATGGCCTAGATTAGGCTCAAGCAGGTATGGAAGGAACAGGAAAACTGCATGGCCAGGCTGCTCAGGCCCTCATGATGCCTACTCATGCTTAATTGTCATAATTCCTTCTACCCACATCTATGGAAAAATTCTTGTTAATAGCTCACATAAGGTGAAAAAAACACAATACCTCATGCTTTGTTTGTAGAGTACTCTGCAGAATAAGCTTGCACCAGCTGGAAATGATCCACTGCCCCATTGTTGTATTACATGGCCACTCAGAGGTGGCCTTCTAGTAAAGGAAGAAAACAAAGTATACATATGTATATAAACCCATGTGTGTGTGTGTGCGCACGCATATATATATATAGAAACTGTGTGTATTTATATATGTATATATATGTATATACACATAGTTTTCCACTTTGCCTGGCAGGAGGCATGGCTCAAGGATTTTACTCATGGACAATGGCTTAGCTTGTGGATCAGGGACCTGGAAAGAACAGGATTGGATGATTAATGGCAAGGGAGTCTGGAAAAGAAGCATATGGATAAATGTCTTGCATGAGTACAGAGTGGGATGATATCATGTCCATGTAATTTCTCACAAAATTACATGCATTACAGAGGAGGCTTTTAAAAATCAGGTGAAACTAGCTGGCCCAGCATATGAATGTCAGCTATCCTCTTTTTCCAGGCGTCTTAGAACTATGTATAAAGGACCACAGCGGCAGGGATGGAAACTTGCATGGATTTAACAAGATGGTTTTTCACTCATCAAGGTTAATATGGCTACTGTCCCTGCTTGCTGCCCAACTTGCCAATAGTAGAAGCTAACTCTGGGGACCTATTGCTTCACTTCCCAGGGAGACCAGCTGATCTTCTAGTGGTAGGCCAACTACATTGCCTCTCCTCTGTCAGAGAAGAGACAGTTATTTGTCCTCCTTGGATTAGATACTTGTTCTGGGTTTGATTTTTCTTTCCTTAACTTTCCATGCTACCACTGCCAACAACCACAATTGAGAACTTAGAGAAAGTTTATTTACCATGATGGCATTCCACACTTTGCTTCTGGCCAAGGAATTGATTTACCACAAGACTTATATAGCAGTGATGAGTTCTATATTTATCTGTTAATTCAGTGGAATGTTTCTGGTAGAAGAAAAAATAGTGGCCTCATCAGTAGAAGTTCAGACTACCACCTTGGCATCTGAGGCCCTTCAAGCCACAGAATTAACAGATAGAGGAGGAACCTGGATAATTGATCCAAATTATAAAGAAGACCTTGGATTAGTTTTATAAATGGGACCAGTTGGAATTATGTCTGCAACCTAGGACTTAACTTGTACACCTTTTAGTAATCTTATTCTGATAGTAACTGTCAGTGGAGTAAATAAAAAAAGGCAGAGCCACTAAGCACACAGCCACATCTGTAATTAAGATGTAGTATTATCCCACCAGGTGAAAACACCAACCAACTAAGGCACTGCTGAGGGCAAGGGAAACAGTGTCAGGTGGTAGAAGAAGTTGGTAAATGTGGCCCTGGATCAAGGCAAAAACTCACAAATTATAGCAGCTATGTATATGTTAATCAAGTAATGACAGCCCAATGTTAATTCCCAAGACAATGGGGAAGATGTCTCCAGGGCATGTCAGAGGTCTTCATGGCAGCCCCTTCCATCACAATCCCAGAGGCCTACAAGGAAAAAGTGGTTTCATGGGCTGGGCCCAGGGTCCCTTTGCTGTGTGCAGCCTAGGCACTTGGTACCCTGCACCCCAGCCACTCCAGCTGTGACTGAAAGAGGCCAACGTAGAGCTTGAGTTGTAGCTTCAGAGGGTGCAAGCCTCAAGGCTTAGCAGCTTCCACATAGTGTTGAGCCTGGGGTACATAGAAGTCAAGAATTAGAGTTTGAGAACTTCTGCCTAGATTTCAGACAATGTATGGAAATGCCTGGATGTCCAGGCAGAAGTTTGCTGCAGGGGTGGGTCTCTCATGGAGAACCTCTGCTAGGGCAGTGCAGAAAGGAAATGTGGGGTCAGAGCCCCCACACAGAATCCCTACTGGGGCATTGCCTAGTGGAACTGTGAGAAGAAGGCCACTATCCTCCAGACCCCAGAATCCACTGACAGCTTGCACCATATGCCTGGAAAAGCCACAGACATTCAGTGCAGCCCTGTGAAGGCAGCCAGGAGGGAGGGTGTACCCTGCAAAGTCACAGGGGCAGAGTGCCCAAAACCATGGGAACCTACCTCTTGCATCAGTGTGACCTGGATGTGAGACATGGAGTAAAAGAAAAAGTTTTGGAGCTTTAAGATTTGACTTCCCTGCTGGATTTTGGACTTGCATGAGGCCTGTAGTCCCTTTGTTTTGGCCAATTTCTCCCATTTGTAATAGCTGTATTTATCTAATGCCTGTACCCTTATTATATCTAGAAAGTAACTAACCTGCTTTTGATTTTACAAGCTCATAGGCAAAAGGGCCTTGTTTCAGGATGAGACTTCAGACTGTGGACCCTTGAGTTAGTGCTGAAATGAGTTAAATCTTTGGGGGACTGTTGGGAAGGCATGGTTGGTTTTGAAGTGTAAAAACGACATGAGATTTGGGAGGGGCCAGGGATGGAATGATATGATTTGGCTGTGTCCCCACCCAAATCTCATCTTGAATTCCCACGTGTTGTGGGAGGGACCTGGTGGGATGTCTCACTAGGGGAATCAAGGGGGCAAGTCTTTCCCATGCTATTCACATGATAGTGAATAATTCTCATGAGATCTGATGGTTTTATGAAGAGCAGTTACCCTGCACAAGTTCCTTCACTTTGCTTGCTGCCATCCATGTAAGACGTGACTTGCTCCTTCTTGCCTTCTGCCATGATTGTGAGGCCTCCCCAGCCAATGGAACTGTAAGTCCACTAAACTTCTTTCTTTTGTAAATTGTCCAGTGTCAGGTATGTCTTTATCAGCAATGTGAGAACAGGTTAATACAGTAAATTGGTACCAGTAGAGTGGGGTGTTGCTGAAAAGATACCCAAAAATATGGAAGCAACTTTGGAACTGGGTGACAGGCAAAGGTGGGAACAGTTTGGTGAGCTCAGAAGAAGATAAAAAATGTGGGAAACTTTGGAACTTCCTAGAGACTTGTTGAATGGCTTTGACAAAAATGCTGATAGTGATATGACCAATAAGGTCCAGGCTAAGGTGGCCTCAGATGGAGATGAGGAACTTGTTGGGAACTGGAGCAAAGGGCACTCTTGTTATGTTTAACAAAGAGACTGGTGGCATTTTGCCCCTGTCCTAGAGATTTGTGGAGCTACGAACTTGAGAGAGATGATTTAGGGTAGCTGGTAGAAGAAATTTCTAAGCAGCAAAACATTCAAGATGTAACTTGGGTGCTGTTGAAGGCATTCAGTTTTATAAGGAGACCAGAGCACAAAAGTTTGCAAAATTTGCAGCCTGACACTGTGATAGGAAAGAAAATCCCATTTTCTGAGGATAAATTCAATCTGGCCTCAGAAATTCGCATTATAAACTAATACAGTCCCCGTTCTCCTTCCACTATTATTTTCTATGAGATGTGATGGTGACACCTAAGTTAATTTATAAGCCATAGTCTGCAAGAAACCATATTTGACCTGAATGGTAAGGATTGCTTATCTTGAAGATCCTGAACTTGATCCTGATTCAGTGACTGGTGGTTTTGGTGTCTCCCCCTGTTGGGAAGAGTGTGAGATTATCTACATTTGTGTAATGGATAAGTGCCTGTCAGGTTGAAACATGTAATTATTAATATGAGTAGAATGATGAGAACAGACACTGGGTAATTGAAGGAAGTGGCCCTCAGATCCATTCCTTGACTTCTCCTTGCTCTACTATATATCACATGGCTCTAACCCTTTCCAGCCCCTCTTGTCATGGCTTTTGGCTGAGGTTTAGCCAGTGATAGGCCCTCATGGGAGATTTAAGGAATGAAGGAAGGCAGCTTCCTCTGCAGTACATTCAGCGGTGGCTGTAGGTCCCTGATGGTCTCAGTTCTCTCAGGAAAGACCTACCATGATTACCATTGGGTGATTTAGGCAAGTATCACTGTCTCCTCTTGTCCCTAGGGACAGCAGTGGCTCCTTGCTTTCTCTAATTTCTGGGTTACTTCATTGTCTTTTCTTGGCTTCTCAGCTACCCTTCACCTGTGCAGCCAATCCCTTAATTAAATTCTCTGCATCTTGAGGCAAAATAGTTTCTAATTTTTTGTAGTTTTTGGATCCTGACAGATAAACTTGTTAAATAGATAAAAATCAAATCATTAGAAATCTGTTTCACAAATGAATATAATAAAAAACTATTCTCAAAATAAAACAGACATTATATAAAGAAAATATGAAATAACAATTACCTGGATTTAGAACCCAAGATTAGTCTAACACAGATCAAGAGGAGTTTAGTGGAGAAACTGTTCGGGAACACATGTGGTCAGACAAGAATTTAATATATTTGAAGGAAGGAGGACACATAAATGATGCCATTTCACTCTTGGCTCTGACTTTAATTAAACTATGATTAATTTAATATGGTCTTTCAAAGCCTTAAAAGTTAACAAATAGGGAATGAAAATGAGATATATACCTTACAAAAACAGAACACAGGGGTAAAAACATATTTGTAAACAAGGAAATTGGCAACAAAAATACCATCAAGGAAGCATTACAAACATGTATAAAATAATATATCATATGTAAGTAAGGCAAGATAAATCACTTATTTTAAAAAACATAAATGAATTAAACTGGTAAGTGAAAGAAAATAAAACCCATGATTTGAGCCAAAAACAAATATTTTGAGGCACACATACTTATCAAGTAAGTTAAAATAAAAATAACTAGAGGACATAGTCATCAGAACAAAAATTTTACATGAAAAGCAGTTAGTTACTCATTCTTAGCACTCATGGTGCAAATAGCATCTAATACTCCTTCTCTCAGTACAATTTCTCTGCCCTCAATTCTGCCTGCTATTTCCTAGTATTCAATACATCTACCTTGCCTTCTCCAGATAATAAACCTTTAATCTTGGGTGGAGGCCCTGATGGGAAATAAACATCACGGAGGAGGGAGGAGCCAGGGCATTTATGGGGTATGAGGGCAGTGGCTTAGACATAGAGTGAGAGAAGATTGTCCAGTCTGTTATTTCTGGATTTTGAGTATTCCTCCATCCCTAATCCCACCTTCAGCCTCACCACCCAAGCTGACTTCTGCTGCCATTTCTGAACCTTTCTAGCTTTGCAGCATGACATGAAGAGTGGTGATTTTTTGCCCTCCCTTTGCTTATTCAGGACTCAGTGTGCTCAGTGTCACTGGGTCAGTGACTGCTACTTATGGCTTTCCAACTCCCAAAATGCTGTGGCTTGTCCCCTTTCTGGATCCTGTTTCCTTTGTGAGTTGCACTTTTTCTCTCTTCTTTTTAATCTCTTCACTTTTCTTTACCCTTATGGGGGGTGAAGTGGGAAGTGGGAGGGGAATTCAATGGTCATTTGTGAGTTCAACTGGCCATTTTTTAAGTAGAAGAACTCTGTTTTTCTCTTGAGTTGTTTCTTCTGTATGTTTTTGACTTTTAAATATTATCCATAGATTCTGAATATTGATCTTTTGTCTAGTTTATATAAAAAGCTAGAATTCAGGAGTTCTATAATTAGTGAAGGAAGGCATGGATGTTGATGGACTAGTCGTCACTGCCAGAAAGGGCTCTTTTTGGTACCCACATATGCAGGCAGAACCTTCTACACTTAGAATATACTCAACCCCTCCTCAAGGGAGACCACCCAATGTCCCAACCGTGGTCTGTGTCTAGATCAAAGTATAGCTCCCTGTTGCCCTATGATTTATGACCTGATTGATGTCTAATCTGTATTCCTCCCCAAACTAGTCAAATTAAAATAATTCCTATATGGAAGAGGAAAGAATAGGAAGCACATAGCATCACTGAGCTATAGCCATAATGCAATCTTGCTGGAAACAACTTGTATTGACTCCTAGCTCTTATTATGAAGAAAGTTCTTTCTTTCCACATGGAGGCAGAACTCTCTAGTGCATTATTCAGTTTAGTCTCTGGATTTGTCTTCTAAAGGCAAACATTATTTCAACATCTTTTACAGCAACATCAGGAGTAGTACTGGAAGTTGAGTGGCTTTCACCAACTGCTTCCTGTTAATTTGGTTTGGTGTTAAGGGATTATTTTAGAGAGTGAAAGTGAAAAGTGACTTGCTTTTGAGGGTCAAACGTGATATTTTTGGTAATATAATTGCCCTCTCCAACTTAGTAAGGTCCTGGTCTATATCTTAAAAGATGCCCATTTAGAAAATTGTTAAAACTTTCAGCTTCCTGGCCAGGTGTGGTGGCTTATGCCTGTAATTGCAGCACTTTGGGAGGCTGAGATTGGAGGATCATTTGAGGTCAGGAGTTTGAGAACAGCCTGGCCAACATGGTAAACCCTGTCACTACTAAAAATATAAAAATTAGCTGAGCGTGATGGTGCATACCTGTAATTCCAGCTACTCAGGAGGCTGAGACATGAAAATCACTTGAACCTGGGAGGTGGAGGTTGCAGTGGGCCGAGTGTGCACCACTGCACTCCAGCCTGGGTGATGGAGTGACTGTGTCTCAAAACACAAACAAACAACAACAACAAAAAACTTTCAGCTTCCCTCTTTTATTAAATTGCCTTCTGTGTGACCCACCATTTTCTTCCTCAGTTTTATTTGAGTTACCTTTATGCCATCTGGAAACTTAGACTTCAGTCCTTAGACTTCAGTGGGAACATGACACTTTTTTTGATGTGGGGTTGTTTCCCACTGTCTAGTAGAAAACTGTTAATTTGAAGTTCTGAAAAAAGGCTAGGACCTTTTCTCCAACTATTTCTGCTTTTTAAGAGCCATTTCTTATAATTAGCTTGTGTAGGAATTTTTTGAAAGCAGTAAGAAGCTTCCAACACACACCAATAAGTTCTGCTAAAATTATAGCACTCTGTGAGCACATAGTCCATCCTTCAACCTACTGAAGATGACAGTTTATCATAGTGCAATAAATATTGTCAACTTTCCATCATACAATATTTTTGCCATTATTTCCTACCAACTGATAACTAATGTAATGCTCTTAGGTTTACATTTTGGCATCACTGCATTTACAGGTACCTGCTTTGTGTTACTTAGGGTAGAGACTAAGTAGTTAGAACTAGAAAACCTGAAGAACAGTGACTTATACATGTGGCTTGAGGGTGGCAGAGCTGAAGACAGCTGATCTGCTTATCTATGGACTACTACAATTTGGAGTCCAAAGTTTTCACCTTCTCTCAGCCAGCAGAGTAAATAAACCTGAATAGCTTAATCTGAATGTGGCACACATCACTTCTATTTTCAATTCATTGCTCAGAACTGCTTACATGCCTTCATTAAGTTGCAGGGAAGGCTTTGGAAATGCAATGTTCATTTGGATATCCATCTACCTAGCTAAAAAAAAATGATTATTTTAAAAAAATTTATATTAAAGAAGTACGGATATTTGTGACAACAGACTCTGACAAATGGAGGTTGAGTCATTAGCATATCACCACTGACCTTTATTTGCCCGTCTTATCCATTTATCTCTTGAGGGTAACTTCAGTAATTGATGACTTAGAGATAAAGAACTAGACATGCATGATTCTGCCTCTTCCTCTCTTTTTTTGTTACTGACATTTCTGTACGAGTTATGGGTGCTCAATTGCTTATGGGTATAAGATCAGCTTATGAGTAAATAACTTGCCCTTGTAGGGTAGGCCTGCAGTGTTTAGCAATACTGCTGTGAGTGTCCAATATCAGCATTCACTGTTATACAACTTAGGTATCCATAGGAAAAAAATATCCTTTTTCCAATATCAGCTTTGATAATTCAGTCTCCATTTATTTAAGTCTCTTTCTATTTCTTAATTTGTTCAGAACATGGTGAGAGGTGAAGCCAGCTGGGCTTCTGGGTTGGCTGGGGACTTGGAGAACTTTTGTGTCTAAAGGATTGTAAATGCACCAATCAGCGCTCTGTGTCTAGCTAAAGGATTGTAAATGCACCAATCAGCACTCTGTAAAATGGACCAATCAGCGGAATGTGGGTGGGGCCAAATAATGGAATAAAAGCTGGCCACCCCATGCTAGCAGTGGCAACCTGCTGGGGTCCCCTTCCACACTGTGGAAGCTTTGTTCTTTCACTCTTCACCATAAATCTTGCTGCTGCTCATTCTTTGGGTCTGCACTACCTTTATGAGCTGTAACACTCACCACGAGGGTCTGCAGCTTCATTTCTGAAGTCAGGGAGACCATGAACCCACCAGGAGGAACAAACAACTCCGGGTGCCCCACCTTTAAGAGCTGTAACACTCACTGCCAAGGTCTGCAGCTTCACTCCTGAAATCAGCGAGACCAGGAACCCACTGAAAGGAAGAAACTCCAGACACATATGAACATCTGAAGGGACAAACTCCGGATACACCATCTTTAAGAGTTGTAACACTCACCGTGAGGGTCAGTGGCTTCATTCTTTAAGTCAGTGAGACCGAGAACCCACCAGAAGGAATAAATTCCGGACACAGTGGATGGAGGGGAGAGTTGTTATTTACTGATCCAACTTGAACCTTAACAAGTTCATTCACATGATTAAATGATTCTTATTATTTTAGTGGATTGTACTTTCAATATATAATTGTTCTCTTATTTTTGTATACTGTATTTCCCTTGAATTCTATTTTGTTTCATGGTAATAACTCCCACTCTTGATTTCTTTTTTTTTTTTTTGTTCTTTCTTTAGACAGGTTTTCCCTCTGTTGCCCATGCTGGAGTGCAGTGGCACAAACACAGCTCAAGCAACCTTCCATTTCAGCCTCCCAAGAAGCTGGGACTACAGAAAATTTTGTTTTATTTTTTGTAGAGATGGGGTTTTGCCACGCTGTCCAGGCTGGTCTTGAAATCCTGAGTTTATGTAACCTGCCTGCCTTGGCCTATGAAAGCTCTAGGATTATTAGGTGTGAGCCCCTGCACCTGTCCTCCCTGACTTCTTTCTTTTGTTGTTGTTGTTGTTGTTTTTCTTTTTTTTTTTTTTGGAACAGAGTCTCACTCCATCGCCCAGGCTGGAGTGCAGTGGTGTAGTATCAGCTCACTGCAACCTCCATCTCCTGGGTTCAAGCAATTCTCCTGCCTCAGCCTCCCGAGTAGCTGGGACTACAGGTGTACACTACCACGCCCAGCTAATTGTTTTGTATTTTAGTAGAGATGGGGTTTCACCTTGTTGCCCAGGCTGGTCACGAACTCCTAAGCTCAGGCAATCCACCCACCTCAGCCTCCCAAAGTGTTGGGATTACAGGTGTGAGCCACCGTGCCTGGCCCCTGATTTCTTTATCTTAGTATTTTAATGGTATATCCATTTACTTAAATTTTTTGTGTTGTGTTGTTTTAATCTTTTATAAATTATATAAAAATGTATTTACCCCAATCTGCATGTATTTACTGACTTACCTGAAATTATTGCCATTTAAAAATATTTACTTTTATCTGATTTTAAAAATTTCACTCTCCAGTATTTTTAGTTTGATTTATAAATGTTAAAAAAATTCCCATACCAGGGCTTTAAGACTTTCTGTTTTATTTCTATTCTAATGATTAACTTAGCAATTTTCAACATTTTAATCATATAACATATATATTGAAAAATGCACAAATCATATTTTACTACTCAATAATTTTTACAGGTGAATTCTGCCTACAGCTGTGTAACCAGCATATAGATCAAGAAACAGAATATTATCCTCAGAAGCTCTCCTCATGCCCCATTACAATTACTATTTATCCCTACTCTCAACCTCCAGAATATAATGACTATCCTATATCTCCACGAGTTTTACTGACTTGATAGCTCATTTCTTTTTATTGCATACTGTCTGACTTGTGAACATTTTTGATTACCTTTGTGGAGGTATATTCATATCTCACTGTGGTTTTAATTATTGTTTCCTTAATTACCAATGCAGTTTAGAATGTGTTTTATATGTTCATTGGCCATGGAGTTTTGTTTGTTTATGAAATACCTATTTATATCTTTGCCATTTTTTCTATCAGATTTTTTTTTTTGCCATGTATCCATTGATTCACTGATTTTCTTCCTACATTTTGGATCCCAATCTTTTGTCAGTGATATGTATTAGACATTAATTTTTGTCCCTTTAGTTGCCCAATTTATTGTCTTTTTAGTCTATTTTTGCTGACTTTGTTGAGCAAAAATCTTAACATTAATGTGGTTGAATTTATCAATCTCATCCTATATAACTTTCGCTTCTTGAGTCTTATTAAAAAAGTGTTTTGTATCCTGAATTCATACAGAAAATCACCCTTATTTTATTCTAAATATTGTGGATTATAAAACTTAAATTAAGCTGAAGAAATCCAGGAATTTCAGCCTCCCTCGGATAACGGCTTACATTGGAATACCTACATTGGAATCACCTGGTGCTTACTCCTAAAATCCACATATAGTAAAAGGAGAGCAAATAAAAAGTCTCACAACCTAGCTCTACAGAGTAAATAGGAGACAGAAAGACTATACACTCAAATGTACATGTAGTTAGGGAAAACCATATAGACAGAGTTGTTACCAGAGCCCCTAATAGTGTAATAACATCAGTGTAAAGAGTTTACATTCAGAAGGAGAGAGTCCTACTCTAAGGGAATTGCTGAGAGCAGGTGTGAGATGGGCCATTCCAGAGGACTCACAATGGAGGAGTTGAAGGAAACAGGCATCAAAGTGCATGAGACTGGAGTTGGCAATCTTAGGAAGGCACCACTTCTGGAGTACAGAAAGGGAGGCAATGTGAAAATTGCAAGTGTCCTTTGAAAACAGCAGCCAGGAATAGAGAGCTAGTGAAAGCCTGACCACAAAATGATTTGATATAATAGAGCAACTTCTGTTCATTGCAGCAACAGAAGAGGGAACCCTCAAACTGAGAAACCAGAAAAGCCACTTCCATAGACTCTGCCTTCTAATTAAAACACAAAAAAACCCTAACATCTTAAAAAAAACAAGCAAAAACTAACATGTTATAGCAAGATGCTATAAGAAAACAGTAGATAATGACATTCAAAATTGTTTTGCAAATAAAAGTACATGAAATAAATACTATCACCAAGCAAAAGCAAATTGAAAAAAAATAGAAATACAGATTTTCTGAACTTTTGTGTTCTGTTCTCCTTACAAAACTGAATGCCTTCAACAGCACCCAAGTCACATCTTGAATGCTATGCTGCTGTTTCTTCCACCAGATACCCTAGATTATCTCTCTCAAGTTCAAAGTTCCACAAATCTAGCTATTTTGAAATACACAAAAATTAACTATAGTTTTCTCTTATACTATCTATCAAATACTAGAATTTACTCCTTCTATTTTTTATACCTATTAACCAACTTCTCTTTATTTTCTCTCTGCTTCCTTTCTCAGCCTCTCCTAACCACCATTCTACTCCTTACCTCCACAAGATTCACTTTTTTTTTTTTTTTTTTTTTTTTTACTTTCTACATATAAGTGAGAACATGCCATATGGCCAGGTTTTTAAATCCATTCACCGGTCAATAAACACTTAGATTGATTTTATATCTTGGTTATTGTGAATATTGCTGCAATAAGCATGGGAGTGCAGACAGCTCTTTGATATAATAATTTCCTTTCTTTTGGATATTTACCAAGCAGTGGGATTGCTGGGTCATATAGTAGTACTATTTTTTAATTTATTGAGGAAACTACATACTGTTTTCCATAATAGCTGTACCACTTTATATTCCCAATAACAGTATATGAACATTCCTCTTTGTTCACATCCACATCACAGCATTTGTTTATTTATTCTTTTTTTGATAAAAGCCATTCTAACGGGAGTGAAATGATATCTCATGGTGGTTTTTGCTTGCATTTTCCTGATGTTCGGTGATGTTGAACATTTCTTCACATACTTGTTGGCCATTTGTATGTCTCCTTTTGAGAACTGTCTATTCAGGTCTGTTTCCCACTTAAAAATATGATTATTTCAGTTGTTGGTTGTTTTTGCTGTTGAGTTATTTAAGTTCTTTATATAGTTTGGCTATTAATCTCTTGTTGGAGATAGTTTGCAAATATTTTCTCCCAATCTGTAGGTTGGGAGAGTGAAATATATTTTTTAGATTTTTAAAAATTGGATACATTATTCACAGGGCCTGCCATGTCTAGTATTTTTCTGTACCTGAAAGTTTACCTTACCTTCATGTTTCAGTGAAATTCAATTTCCTTTCCACATGAACACCACTTATTAGACTGGAAATGCCCCTGTTCCAAGAGTATTCAGCATGGTCTTGTGGAAATCCGTAACATTGTGGTACAAAGGGCTTTTCCTAATGTATGTTCTGATAATTATATACACTAATAATTCTAATTCTCAAAATTTATATGGAATGGGGAGGGTTAACAACCATTTTATCTATACTTTAGAAGAACAAATCATAAAGTCAATGGGAAGCAGAGAAGCCAAGAAATAGAAATTTCATGAGAAAGAGGAAGGGAAGAAGGGCACAGAAAGAAGAGGACAGGAGGCTCGAGGACAGGAAAGAACAGAAAGAGAAAGGAGAGTTTGTGGGGAGGGGATGAGAGTAGATGAGAGGAGAGAGAAACTACAGAGAGGGAGAGGCTTGAACTCATCTGCAGCAATGTCTTGCCTTAACAATTTGTCTATTCCAATTTACATATATCCTTAAGATGGGCCTGAGTAAATCTTGCATCCTTACAACCAAAAATCCCAAGTGACTATCTTCATTTGTAAGGAGGAAATTGAATGATACAATCACTTTTTGGACAAAACAACATTTACTTCATTCTTATTAGTCAAAATCTATTAGGAGCTACTGGACTGCATGATAGCTGAGGAGATTGTCTTTTATGTTTTTGCACTGAATTCCCTACTTTGAGTGTGTATATGTGTGTGTATTGTGGGGGACAGTTAACTGAAGTAGAAAGAATACATATATATATATATATACACACACACTTATGTATATATACACATATTCTAAAAACGCATTTAAAAAAAAATTTTTTTTAGACGGTGTCTTGCTCTGTCACCCAGGCTGGAGTGCAGTGGCATGATCTTGGCTCACTGCAGCCTCTGCCTCCTGGGTTCAAGCAATTCTCTGCCTCAGCCTCCTGAGCAGCTGGGATTACAGGTGCCTTCCACCACACCTGTCTAAGATGGGGTTTCACCATCTTGGTCAGGCTGGTCTTGAACTCCTGATCTCATGATCCACCCACCTCGGTCTCCCAAAGTTCTGGGATTACAGTCATGAGCCACCGTGCCTGGCCTAAAAATACACTTTAGAGCAGTCTTCAGTCCATAGTAAAATTGAGATGAAAGTAGAGATTTCTCATGTATTCCCTGCCCCCACACATGCACAGCCTCCTCCATTATCAACATCCTGCACCACAGTGGTACATTTGTTACAACTGAACATATATTGACAGATCATTAGCACCCAGTCAACAGTTTCCCTTAGGGTTCACATTTGATGGTGTATATCCTATGGCGTCATACAAACTTATAATGACGTATATCCAACATAGTATCATGCAGAATAGTTTCGCTGCCCTAAAAATGCTTTGTATTCTGCTTATTTATCCCTCTCCTCTCCATAGCCCCTGGCAACCACTAATCTATTTACTGTCTCCATGATTTTGGCTTTTCAAAAATGGCTTATAGTTGCAATCATGAGCAGTATGTAGCCTTTTCAGAATGGTTTCTTTCACTTAGCAATATGCATTTAAACTTCTTCCATGTCTTTTTAAGACTTGATGACTCATTTCTTTTTAGTGCTGAAAAATATTCCATTGTCTGAATATAACACAGTTTATCCATTCACCTACTGTTGAACATCTTGGATGCTTCAAAGTTTGGGTAATTAAAATAAATTCAACATCCTTGTATATGCTTACAGCTCATTGGTTTAAATATAAAAAATGCAATTGGTGGATTATATGCTGAGAGTATGTTCCATTTTGTAAAAAACCTGACAAGCTTTCTTCAAAAAAAAATTTTTTTTTTATACTTTAAGTTCTAGGGTACATGTACACAATGTGCAGGATTGTTACATATGTATACATGTGCCTTGTTGGTGTGCTGCACTCATTAACTTGTCATTTACATTAGGTATATCTCCTAATGCTATCCCTCCCCGCTCTCCCCACCTCAGAACAGGCCCTGGTGTGTGATGATCCCCTTCCTGTGTCCAAGTGTTCTCATTGTTCAGTTCCCACCTATGAGTGAAAACATGCGGTATTTGGTTTTCTGTTCTTGCGATAGTTTGCTCAGAATGGTGGTTTCCAGTTGCACCCATGTACCTACAAAGGACATGAACTTATCCTTTCTTATGGCTGCATAATATTCCATAGTGTATATGTGCCACATTTTCTTAATCCAGTCTGTCATTGATGGACATTTGGGTTGGTTCCAAGTCTTTGCTATTGTGAATAGTGCCACAATAAACATATGTGTGCATGTATATTTATAGCAACATGATTTATGATCCTTTGGATATATCCCCAGTAATGGGATGGCTGGGTCAAATGGTATTTCTAGTTCTAGATCCTTGAAGAATCGTCACACTGTCGTCCACAATGGTTGAACTAGTTTACAGTCGCACCAACAGTGTAAAAGTGTTCCTATTTCTCCACATCCTCTCCAGCACCTATTGTTTCCTGACTTTTTAATGACCACCATTCTAACTGGTGTGAGATGGTATCTCATTGTGGTTTTGATTTGCATTTCTCTGACGGCCAGTGATGATGAGCATTTTTTCACATGTCTGTTGGCTGTATAAATGTCTTCTTGTGAGAAATGTCTGTTCATATCCTTTGCCCACTTTTTGATGGGGTTGTTTTTTTCTTGTAAATTTGATTGAGTTCTTTGTAGGTTCTGGATATTAGTCCTTTGTCAGATGAGTAGATTGCAAAAATGTTCTCCCATTCTGTAGGTTGCCTGTTCACTCTAATGGTAGTTTCTTTTGCTGTGCAGAAGCTCTTTAGTTTAATTAGATCTCATTTGTCTATTTTGGCTTTTGTTGCCATTGCTTTTGGTGTTTTAGACATGAAGTGCTTGCCCATACCTATGTAAGAATGGTATTGCCTAGGTTTTCTTCTAGGGTTTTTATGGTTTTAGGTCTACATTTAAGTCTCTAATCCATCTTGAATAAATTTTTGTATAAGGTGTAAGGAACGGATCCAGTTTCAGATTTCTACTTATAGCTAGCCAGTTTTCCCAGCACCATTTATTAAATAGGGAATCTTTTCCCCATTTCATGTTTTTGTCAAAGATCAGATGGTTGTAGATGTGTGGTATTATTTCTGAGGGCTCTGTTCTGTTCCATTGGTCTATATCTCTGTTTTGGTGCCAGTACCATGCTGTTTTGGTTACTGTGGCCTTGTAGTATAGTTTGAAGTCAGGTAGTGTGATGCCTCCAGCTTTGTTCTTTTGGCTTAGGACTCTCTTGACAATGCAGATTCATTTTTGGTTCCATATGAACTTTAAAGTAGCTTTTCCCAATTCTGTAAAGAAAATCATTGGTAGCTTAATGGGGATGGCATTGAATCTATAAATTACCTTAGGCAGTATGGTCATTTTCATGATATTGATTCTTCCTATCCATGAGCATGGAATGTTCTTCCATTTGTTTGTGTCCTCTTTTATTTTGTTGAGCAGTGCTTTGTAGTTCTCCTTGAAGAGGTCCTTCACATCCCTTGTAAGTTGGATTCTTAGGTATTTTATTCTCTTTGAAGCAATTGTGAATGAGAGTTCACTCATGATTTGGCTCTCTGTTTGTCTGTTATTGGTGTATAAGAATGCTAGTGACTTTTACACATTGATTTTGTATCCTGAGACTTTGCGGAAGTTGTTTATCAGCTTAAGGAGATTTTGGGCTGAGACTATGGGGTTTTTTAAATATATAATCATGTCATCTGCAAACAGGGAGAGTTTGACTTACTCTTTTCCTAACTGAATACCCTTTATTTCTTTCTCTTGCCTGATTGCCCTGGCCAGAACTTCCAAAACCATGTTGAATAGGAGTGGTGGGAGAGGGCATCCCTGTCTTGTGCCAGTTTTCAAGGGGAATGCTTCCAGTTTTTGCCCATTCAGTATGATATTGGCTGTGGGTTTGTTATAAATAGCTGTTATTATTTTGAGATATGTTCTATCAGTACCAAATTTATTGAGAATTTTTATCCTGAAGGGCTGCTGAATTTTGTTGAAGGCCTTTTCTGCATCCATTCAGATAATCATGTGGTTTTTGTCTTTGATTCTATTTATATGATGGATTATGTTTATTGATATGCATATGTTGAACCAGCCTTGCATCCCAGGGATGAAACCCACTTGATCATGGTGGATAAGATTTTTGATGTGCTGTTGGATTTGTTTTGCCAGTATTTTATTGAGAATTTTTGCATAAATGTTCATCAGGGATATTGGTCTAAACTTCTCTTTTTTTGCTGTGTCTCTGCCAGGCTTTGGTATCAGGATGATGTTGACCTCATAAAATGAGTTAGGGAGGATTCTCTGTTTTTCTATTGATTGGAATAATTTCAGAAGGAATGGTACCAGCTCCTCGTTGCACCTCTGGTAGAATTCGGCTGTGAATCCATCTGGTCCTGGAATTTTTTTTTGGTAGGCTATTAATTATTGCCTCAATTTCAGAGCCTGTTATTGATCTATTCAGGGATTCAACTTCTTCCTGGTTTAGTCTTGGGAGGGTGTATGTGTCCAGGAATATATCCATTTCTTCTAGGTTTTCTAGTTTATTTGCATAGAGGTGTTTATAGTATTCCCTGATGGTAGTTTGTATTTTTGTGGGGTTGGTGGTGATACCCCCTTTATCATTTTTTATTGTGTCTACTTGATTCTTCTCTCTTTTCTTCTTATTAGTCTTGCTAGCGGTCTATCAATTTTGTTGATCTTTTCAAAAAAACAGGTCCTGGATTCATTGATTTTTTGATGGATTTTTTGTGTCTCGATCTCCTTTAGTTCTGCTCTGATCTTAGTTATTTCTTGCCTTCTGCTAGCTTTTGAATGTGTTTGCTCTTGCTTCTCTAGTTCTTTTAATTGTGATATTAGGGTGTCAATTTTAGATCTTTCCTGCTTTTTCTTGTGGGCATTTAGTGCTATAAATTTCCCTCTACACACTGCTTTAAATGTGTCCAGAGATTCTGGTATGTTGTGTCTTTGTTGTCATAGGTTTCGAAGAACATCTTTCTTTCTGCCTTCATTTCGTTATGTACCCAGTAGCCATTCAGGAGCAGGTTTTTTAGTTTCCATGTAGTTGTACGGTTTTGAGTGAGTTTCTTAAACCTGAATAAGTGCGACGTAGTGCTGTGAAGAATGTATATTCTGTTGATTTGGGGTGGAGAGTTCTATAGATGTGTATTAGGTCTGCTTGGTGGGGAGTTGAGTTCAATTCCTGGATATCCTTGTTAACTTTCTGTCTTGTTGATCTGTCTAATTTTGACAGTGGTGTGTTAAATCTCCCAGTATTATTATATGGGAGTCTAAGTCTCTTTGGAAGCCTCTAAGGACTTGCTTTATGAATCTAGGTGCTCCTGTATTGGGTGCATGTATATATAGGATAGTTAGCTCTTCTTGTTGAACTAATCCCTTTACCATCATGTAATGGCCTTCTTTGTCTCTTCTGATCTTTGTTGGTTTAAAGTCTGTTTTCCTCAGAGACTAGGATTGCAGCCCCTGCCTTTTTTTGTTTTCCATTTGATTGGTAGATCTTCCTCCATCCCTTTATTTTGTGCCTATGTGTGTCTCTGCACTTGAGATGGGCCTCCTGGATACAGCAAACTGATGGGTCTTGACTCTTTATCCAATTTGCCAGTCTGTGTCTTTTAATTGGAGCATTTAGCCCATTTACATTTAGGGTTAATATTGTTATGTGTGAATTTGATCCTGTCATTATGATGTTAGCTGGTTATTTTGCTCGTTAGTTGATGCAGTTTCTTTCTAGCATCAATGGTCTTTACATTGTGGCATGTTTTCGCCATGGCTGGTACCGGTTGTTCCTTTCCATGTTTAGTGCTTCCTTCAGGAGCTCTAGTAGGGCAGGCCTGGTGGTGACAAAATCTTTCAGCATTTGCTTGTCTGTAAAGGATTTTATTTCTCCTTCCCTTATGAAACTTAAGTTTGGCTGGATATGAAATTCTGGGTTGAAATTTCTTTCCTTTAAGAACGTTGAATATTGTTCCCCACTCTCTTCTGGCTTGTAGAGTTTCTGCCAAGAGATCTGCTGTTAGTCTGATGTGTTTCCCTTTGTGGGTTACCCAACCCTTCTTTCTGGCTGCCCTTAACATTTTTTCCTTCATTTCAACTTTGGTGAATCTGACAATTATGTGTCTTGGAGTGGCTCTTCTCAAGGAGTATCTTTGTGGCATTCTCCGTATTTCCTGAATTTGAATGTTGGCCTGCCTTGCTAGGTTGGAGAGGTCCTCCTGGATAATATCCTGCAGAGTGTTTTCCAACTTGGTTCCATTCTCCCCGTCGCTTTCAGGTACACCAGTCTGATGTAGATTTGGCCTGTTTACATAGTTCCATATTTCTTAGAGGCTTTGTTCATTTCTTTTTACTCTTTATTCTCTAAACTTCTCTTCTTGCTTCATTTCATTCATTTGATCTTCAATCACTTATACCCTTTCTCCAGTTGATCGAGTTGGTTACTGAAGCTTGTGCATTTGTCATGTAGTTCTCGTGTCATGGTTTTCATCTCTATCAGGTCGTTTAAGGAATTCTCTGCATTGGTTTTTCTAGATAGCCATTCATCAAATCTTTTTTCAAGCTTTTTAGTTTCTCTGTGCCGGGTTCGTAATTCCTCCTTTAACTCTGAGAAGTTTGATTGTCTGAAGTCTTCTTCTCTCAACTTGTCAAAGTCATTCTCCATCCAACTTTGTTCCGTTGTTGGCAAGGAGCTGCATTCCTCAGTTGGAAATGCAGAAATCACTTGTCTTCTGTGTTGCTCACGCTTGGAGCTGGAGGCTGGAGCTGTTCCTATTGGACCATCTTGAAGCGGAGTCTCCAAAAATGTTTTTACTTTTATTTAGTTCAAAATATTTTAAAATTTCTCAATATTTCTTCTTTGAACTGTGTGTTGTTTAATCTCCATGTATTTTGGAATTGTCCATATATCTTTCTGTTAATAATTTCTAGATGATTTCTATTGTGATGTGAGAGTGAACATTTTATTATTTCATTTATTTTAAATTTGTTAAAGTATTTTATGGCTCAAAATGCAGTCTATCTTGAGGAATGTTTCATGTGCTTGAGAAGAATGCATATTCATCTGCTGTTGGATGAAGTATGTTCTATAGATGTCAGTTACATCCTGTTAGTTGATGGTGCTGTTGAGTTCAACTGTGCCCT
This sequence comes from Macaca fascicularis, assembly GCF_037993035.2. Lineage (NCBI taxonomy): Eukaryota > Metazoa > Chordata > Mammalia > Primates > Cercopithecidae > Macaca > Macaca fascicularis. Next base: position 107,160,081 of record NC_088379.1, read on the forward strand.
TACTGATTTTCCACCTCCTGGATTTGTCCATTTCTGACAAAGGAGTGTTGAATTCTCCAACTGTAATAATGGATTCATCTACACCACCTTGCAGTTCTATCAATTGTTGCCTCATGTATTATGACACTGTTTTTAGGCACATACACATTAAACATTCTCACATCTTCTTGGAGAACTGACCCCTATATCATCTCATAATGCCCTTCGTTTTTTTCTCCCCAATCAGTTTCCTTCCTTTAATGTCAGCTGTCTAAAAATAGCATAGATACTTCTGCTTTTTAAAATTAATGTTATAATAGAATATCTTTTCCATTTATTTACTTTTAATTTACATGTCTTTGTATTTAAAGTGGGTTTTTTGCAGACAATATTTGGTTGGGTCTTGTTTTTTGATTGATTCTGAAAATCTCTGTTTATTAATAAGTGAATTTAGACCCTTAATGTTCAAAGTGATTACAGAGTTGGATTAATATCATATTGTCTATTGTTTTCTATATATTGCTCTTATTCTTTGTCTTCTACTCTTTTTCTCCCTTTTGTGGTTTTAACTGTGTATATTTCATTTATTTTCATTTATTAGCATATCAGTTATACGTCTTTTTTTAACTTTTTAAAATTGTTGCTCTACAGTTTATAGTATACATTTGTAATGAATCCAAGCCCACACTCAAATAACACTATACTATATCACAGGCATTGTGAATATGTTATAACAACAACATAATTCTAATTCTTCCACCCCATCCTTTATATCATTGTTGTCACTCATTTCTCATATCTAAGTATACCTAAGCAAATATGTATGTATGTGTACACACACACACACACACACATATATAGATATCCCTTAGATGGGATATATATATATATACTTAAGCATATATAATCAAATACATTGCTGCTATTATTCTGAACAAAATATTACTTCTTAGAGCAGTAACAAATAAGAAAAGAAAAGTTTTGTTGAACTTTACCTATTTCTTATTTGGTGTTCTTCCTTTCATTATGTAGATCCAAGCTTCTGATGTATATAATTTTCCTTTTCTCTAAACAACAACTTTTAACTTTTTTTGATGGGTCAGGGTGAGGGGATAAGACATGTCTAGTGATACCAAATTCCCTCAAGTTTGCTTGTCTGAGAAAGTTTTATTTCTCCTTCACTTTTGAAGGCTGATTTCACAGGATACAGAATTTTAGTTTGGTGTTTTTGTTTTTCTCTCTTGACACTTTAAATATTTTACTCCACTCCTCTCTTACCTGGATGGTTACTGAGAAGTCAGATATAATTCTTATGCTTGCTCTTCTATAGGTAAAGTGCTTTTTCCTCTGGCTTCTTTCTAAGACTTTTTTTCTTTATTTTTGATTTTCCATAGTTTAAAAATGATGTCCCTAGGATTATTATTATTATTATGTACATTTATTTTGCTTGGTGTTCTCTGAGCTTCTTGGATCTTTATTTTGTTGTTTGACATTAATTTGGTGAAAATTTTCAGACATTATTGTTTCAAATATTTCTTCTGTTCATTTATTTGTCTTCCCTGTGGTATTTCCATTATACATGTTATACCTTTTGTACTTCCCTACAGATCTTGAATATTTTATTCTGGTTTTTCCTCAGTCTTTGTTTTGTTTGTTTTTCAATTTCATATGTTTTATTCATATATCCTAAAGCTCAGAAACTTTTTTCTCAGTCATGTCCAGTCAACTAAAGAGCTCATCAAAGGCATTTTTTATTTCTTTTATAATGTTTTTGATCTCTAGCATTTACCTTTGGTTCTTTCATAGTACTTTTCTCTCTCTGCATACATGGTTCATCTGCATGCTATCTACTTTATCCATAAGAGCAATTGGCTTATTAATCATATTTGTTTTAAATTCTGTGTTAGATAATTCTATTATACCTTCCATATCTGGCTCTGATATGTGCGCTGTCTTTTCAAATTATCTTTTTTGCCTTTTAGCATGCTTTATAAGTTTTGCTTGATAGGTGAACATGATAAACAGATGTGAGCGGGTCTTTAGTAATGTGGTAAGCTGTGGGGGAATGGGAGCATTCTATAATCCTATGGTTAGGTCTTAACCTTTTTTTCTTTTTTTTTTTTTTTTTTTGAGATGGAGTCTGGCTCTGTCCCCCAGGCTGGAGTGCAGTGGCACTATCTCGGCTCACTGCAAGCTCCGCCTCCCGGGTTCACGCCATTCTCCTGCCTCAGCCTCCTGAGTAGCTGGGACTACAGGCGCCTGCCACCACGTCTGGCTAATTTTTTGTATTTTTGGTAGAGACAGGGTTTCACCGTGGTCTCGATCTCCTGACCTTGTGATCCGCCCGCCTTGGCCTCCCAAAGTGCTGGGATTATAGGTGTGAGCTACCTGCTCGGCCAGGTCTTAACCTTTTAGTGAGCCTGTGTCTCTGGATCGTCCATGTGAAGAATGTTTCCCAGTATTGTTTTGTCTTGTGTGTGTGTGTGTGTGTGTGTGTTTAATCTCCCCTTAGATGTAATAGGATGGCTAGAGAGGGCTAGAGTTAGGTATTTCCCTTTTCTCAGATTAGTTGTGCTCTGATAAAATCACAGTAGGTTAGGTTCTGGTAACTAGTTTCTTATGAGGGAAGACCTCACTAAGAAGAACAGAATTCTCTTGTGTATTTCAAAATACTTCTTTTCCTTCTTAAACTCCTTGAAGCCAGAGTAAATTTTCTGATAACTACTGTGAGAACTTGTTCCAACTCCTGGAGGTAAACTTACAAAAGTGTAGGAGATACATCAAATTTCTGGGTTTCCCTGCAGTTTTTAGCTCTCAAACTTCAGCAATTCATCAGTTAAAGTTCAGGTTTTCAACCCCAGTATTTGTATCCATAAAAATTTCTACTCCAGTGAGTTGTGATTCTCTGTATCTGCCTCTCTGTTTCTCCAATTTCGGTGCAGTAGTTTGCCCTTTGACCTCACTTTCTTAGAGACCTAAGAAATATTGTTGATTTTTCAGTTTGCTCAACTTTGTACTTAATAGGATGGTCTAGTGACTTCCAAGCTCCTTACATGCATTACTGGAAACTGGAAGTTTAGAACTTACATTTTAAAACATGGAAAATAAGATAATTAGGAGATTCTATAATTTCCTGATTTTATAGTTTGTATCCTTTTCCAAACAAATAAGAGTAGAAGCAACCTCGAATACAAATACATTGAACTCATTAACTGTATTGTAGTGAGAAAGGATTACTAAATAAAGATACATTAATGTTGTCAGAAAAATCACCTAAAACGTAGAAATAAGCAAAAAGGAGAGCTGTGTGCTTTCAGTGTAGTGCTGGGTAGATTTTCTACACCTAAGTTCTTTTACAGCTCTGTAGGACTGATGTTAACTTGTAGACTTTTTTTTTTTTTTTTTTTTTTTTTTTGAGACAGAGTTTCACTCTTTTTGCCCAGGCTGGAGTGCAATGGTGCAATCTCAGCTCACTGCGACCTCCTCCTCCTCCCAAGTTCAAGTGATTCCCCCACCTCAGTCTCCCTAGTAGCTGGGATTACAGGCGCCTGCCACCATGCCCGGCTAATTTTTGTATTTTTAGTAGAGGTGGGTTTTTGCCATGTTGGCCAGGCTGGTCTCAAACTCCTGACCTCAGGTGATTCACCCGCCTCGGTCTCCCAAAGTGCTGAGATTACAAGCATGAGCCACCAGGACATCTACTGGTTATCTATTCTGTTCCATTGATCTATATGTCCATTTTTTTGTACCAGTACCATGCTCTTTTGGTTACTGTAGCCTTATGTTACAGTTTGAAGTCAGGTAATGTGATACCTCCATCTTTGCTCTTTTTACTTAGGATTGTTTTGGCTGTGTAGGCTCTTCTTTTTTGTTTCATATGAATTTAGAATATTATTTTTCTGATTCTCTGAAAAATGAAATTGATAGTTTTATAGGAATAACATTGAATCTGTAGATCTCTTTGGGCATTTTAATATTGATTTTTCCAATTTATGAGCATGGAATGTTTTTCCATTTGTGTCAACCATGATTTATTTCAGCAGTGTTTTATAGTTCTTTTTCCAGAGATTTTTCACCTCCTTGGTTAGCTGTATTTCTAGGTATTGTGTGAATGTGTGTGTGTGTGGTGGGGGTTGGGGAGTGAGGACTATTATAAATGGGATTGCATTCTTGATTTGGCTCTCAGCTTGAATGTTATTAGTGTTTACAAATGTTATGGGCACAGTGGCTCAAGCCTGTAATCCCAGCACTTTGGGAGGCCAAGACAGACAGATCACGAGGTCAGGAGATCGAGACCATCCTGCCTAACACAGTGAAACTCCGTCTCTACTACAAATACAAAAAAATTAGCCGGGCATGGTGGCAAGCACCTGTAGTCCCAGCTACTCAGGAGGCAGGAGAATGGCGTGAACCTGGGAGGTGGAGTTTGCAGTGAGCCAAGATCGCACCACTGGACTCCAACCTGGGCAACAGAGCAAGACTGTCTGAAAAAAAAAAAAAAGAGAGAAATGTTACCGATCTGATTTTGGTACATTGATTTTGTATCCTGAAACCTTACGAAAGTCATTTATCAGGTCTAAAAGTCTTTTGGTAGACTCTTTTGAGTTTTCTTGGTACAGAAATATATAGGCAATGAAGAGAAAGAATTAGAATTCTTTTCTTTTATTTTTTTTTTCTTGCCTGAATGCTTCGGCTAGTACTTCCAGTAAGTACTATGTTGAATAGGAGTAGTGAGAATGGGCACTATTATCTTGTTGTGGCTCTCAAGGGGAATGCTTCCAACTTTTGCCTATACAGTATGATGTAGGCTGTAGGTTTGTCGTAGATGGTTCTTATTATTTTGAGGTATATTCTTTCAATGCCTAGTTTGTTGAGAGTTTTTACCATGAAGGGATGTTGGATTGTGTTGAAGGGTTTTTCTGCATCTAAGTAGATGATCATTTAGTTTTTAATTCTGTTTATGTGGTGAATCACATTTATTGATTTGCAAATGTTGAACCAACCATGCATCCCATGAATAAAGCCTACTTGATTGTGATGAATTAACTGTTTCATGTGCCACTTGATTTGGTTTGCTAGTATTTTGTTGAGGATTTTTGTGTCTATGTTCATCAGAGATATTGACGTGTAGTCTTCTTTTCTCATTTTATGTTTACTAAATTTTAGTATCATGATTATTCTTCTATTGTAGAATGAGTTAGAGAGGAGTCTCTCCTCCTAGATTTTTAAAAATAGTGTCAGCAGGATTGGTACTGGTTGTTCTTTGTATGTCTGGTAGATTTGGCTGTGAATATGTCTGTTGCAGGGATCTTTTTGGTTAGTAGGTTTTCTATTACTGATTCAATTTCAGAACTCATTTCTATTCTGTTCAGGGTTTGAATTTCCTTCTGATTCAATCTTGGGAGGTTGTATGTTTCCAGGAATTTATTCATTTCCTCTAGATTTTTTACTTTTTGTGCATGGAGGTATTTATTATAGCCTCTAAAGACCTTTTGTATTTCTGTGGCATCAGTTATAATGTTTCCTTTGTCATTTCTGATTGTGCTTATTTGTATCTTCTTTCTTTTTTTTCCTTTGCTAGTCTAGCTAGAAGTCTATTGATCTTGCTTATCATTTCAAAGACTCAACTTTTCATTTTGTTGATTCATTATATGGATATTTTTGGTCTCAAATTCATTTAGCTCTGCTCTGATTTTAGATATTTCTTTCTTCTGCTAGATTTGGGGTTAGTATCTTCTTGTTTTTCTAGTTCTTCTAGGTGTGATGTTAAATCATTAATTTAAAAATTTTCGATTTGTTGATGTTAGCATTTAATGTTGTAAACTTGCCTATTAATTCTTTTTTTCATTCATTTCAAAAAAGTTTTTTCATTTCTACCTTAATTTTGTTGTTTACCCAAAAGTCATTCAAAAGCAAGTTGTTTGATTTCCATGTAATTTTGTGTTTTTCAGATTCTTTTGTTATTTATTTCTATTTTTATTATACTGTGATCTCAAAATATGCTTGGCATGATTTCGCTTTGTTTGAATTTATTGAAACTGGCTTTATGGCTGAGGATGTGGAAAATCTTTCAAAATTTTCTCTGTGCAGATGTGGAAAATATATATTCTGTGGTTTTGTGGTTAAGTATTTTATAGATGTCTTGGGTCCAATGTCACGTGTTGAATTTAAGTCGAGAATTTCTTTGTTAGTTTTCTCCCACAGTGAACTGTCTAACCCTGTCAGTGGGATGTTGAAGTCCCCCACTATTATTGTGTGGCACTCTGGGTCTTTTCATAGGTCCAGAAGTGCTTATATCCAGTGTTCAGTGCATATATATTTAGGATAGTTAAGTCTTGTTGAATTGAACCATTTGTAATTATGTAATGACCTTCTATGTCCTTTTATTTACTTTTTTTACTGTTGATAGTTTAAAATTTGTTTTATCTGATATAAGAACAGTGACCCCTGTTCTTTTTAGTTTTCCACTTGTGTGGTAGATCTTTCTCCAATGCCTTGAGCCTATTGATGTTATGTGTGAGTTAGGTATCTTGAAGACAGCGAATAGGTAGGTCTCGGTTTTTTTTTTTTTTTTTTTTTTTTTCCTACAACTTGCCATTCTGTGCCTTTAAGTGGGGTGTCTAGACCATTCATAGTCAGGGTTAATATTTGATCCTATCATGAAGTTGTTAGCTGTTTGCTCTGTAATTCCCAATGTATTTTTTGATTTACAGTGTATGTGGGCTATGTAGTTAAGTGTGTTTTGGTATTAGCAAGGGTTCTTTTCTTTCCATGTTTAGAACTGCCTTAAAGATCTCCTGTGAGGCTGGTCTTGTGGTATTGTATTCCCTTAGCACTTGCTTGTCTGGAAAAGATTTTATTTCTCCTTTGTTTGTAAAGCTTCGTTTAGTGGGATATAAAATTCTTGGTTGGAATTTCATTAAGAATGCTAAAACTATGCTCCCGATTTCTTCTGCATTGTACAGTTTCTGCTGAGAAGTCCGGTGTTAGCTTTATGGGGTTTCCTTTGTAAATGATCTAACCCTTTTCTCTAGCTGTCTTTAAGTTTTTTTTCTTTAACATTGACTTGGATAGTATGGTGACTAATTGCCTTGGTGATAATCATCTTGTATGATATCTCACAGGTGTTCTCTGGATTTCTAATATCTGGATGTCTACCTCTCTAGGAAGATTAGGAAAATACTCTTAAATTATTCCTTCAAATTTCCAGATTGTTTACTTTTTCTCTTTATCTTTCAGGAATGCCAATAATTTATAGTTTTGTTTGCTTTACATAATCTTATAATTCTTGTAGGCTTTGCTCATTTCTTAAAATTCTTTTTACTTTATTTTTGTCAGACTGGATTAGCTCAAGAGACTAGTAGTGAAGCTCTGAAATTCTTTCTTCTGCTTAGAGAAATATTTTTTATCATAAGGTATTTGTATTACTTATGTATAGCTGTATAGTGTTAATAGAAAGTAGACTTGGATTAGTTGTAAAAGTATATTACAAAATCTAAGGAAACCACTAAAAATATGTAAAGATAAAAGTATAATTGAAACACTAAGAAAGGAAAGAAAATGAAATTTTATGAAACACTCAATTAAACCACAAAGGGCAGAAGAAGAGTGGAAGACCAAAACAGGAACAAATGATAAAGTTAAAAATTATAACAAATATGATAAATATTCAACTATGTCAATAATCACTTTAGATGTTAATAATCTGAATACACCAATTAAAAGACAGTGATTGTCAGAGTGGAAGAAAAGGCACTCAACTAACTATATGTTGTCTACAAAAAACACTTTAAATATAAAGACATATACAAGTTAAAAGCAAAGTGATATAGAAAGATATGCCATGCAAACAATCAAAATAAAGTTCAATTACCTATATTAATTTCAGAAACAGCTAACTTCAGAGCAAGGAACATTATGAGTAAAGGTTGGTTTTATATAAATATAAAGGAATCAGTTCTTAAAGAATACAGAGCAATTCTCAGTGTTATAAGCATGTTAGAGGTCTTAACAAAGCATCAAGACATATGAAGTAAAAATAAATGGAATGCAAGAAACAAAAATGTATAGGAAAAAATTGATAAATCCCCTATAATACTTGTAGACTTCACACCCTTCTTTCAGAAATGACAGATTCAACAGTCAGAAAATCAGTAGCAAGGACATAGTTGCATTCAACAGTACCATCGATCAGATGTAATTGAAATTTACCACTTCATCCCAAACCAACAGATTATACATTTGTTTCAAGTTCACATAGAATATCCACTAGGTCTGACCACATTCTGGGTCATTAAACACATGTGAACAAATTTAAAAGAATAAAAATCATACTGTTTGCTCAAATTAGAATGGAATTAAACTAAAAATCAATGTGGAAAGATAGCTGGAACATCACCAAATTATTTGGAGATTAAACAACACACTTTTATATAACACAAGGGTCAAACAATAAATATGAGAAGTTTAAAAATATTTTGAACTAAATGAAGATGAAAATGCAACTTATAAAAATTTATGAGATGCAAAAAATTTTTCAGAGGAAAATTTATATCATCAAATGCATATATTGGAAAAGAAGAAAAATCTAAGATAATTAAGCTTCACTTTACAAAACTAGAAAAGGAAGAGGAAATCAAATCCAAAAAAACAGAAGGAAAGAAAGGATGAAAATTAGAATAGAAATCAATGAAATTGAAACAAGAAATTAATAGACATAATCAATGAAATAATAATTTGTTTCTTTTAAAAGGCCAGTAAAATCAATGTCTACAACCAGGTTAGCTAAGAATAAGGAGAGTAGAGACAAATTAAAAATAGCGGAAATGAAAGAGGGGATATCATTACAGTTCCTAAGGACTTAAAAAGTATAATAATGGAGTAATATGAATAACTCTATGCCTACAAATTTGATAGCCTAGATGAAATGGATCAATTCCTTGTAAGAAACAATCTGCCAAAACTTATGCACGAACAAAGATACAATCTTAATAAGCTTATATCTATTAAATAAAGTGAAACAATAATTAAACACCTTAGAAAACCAAAATCACAAGATCCAGATTGGTTTACTGGTAAATCCTAACACATTTTAAGGAAGAAATTATACAAATTCACTACAGCTTCAGAAAAAAGAGTCAGAGGGAATTTTTCCTAACTCATTCTATGAGACCAACATCACCCTAATACCAAAACCAAAATTGTAAGACAGGAAAATTGTAGACCAATGCCTTTCATAAACATGCAAAATATTTTATCAAAATATAAGTAAATACAATCCAACAATCAAGACCAAGTGAAATTATATCAGGTTTGCAAAGCTGTTTAAACATTCAAAAACCAATTAATCTAATTCTAACATTAACAGGCTAAAGAAGAAAAATCACATGATCATATCAATAGATGTAGAAAAAGCATTAGGAAAAAACCAACTCCTATTCATGATTAAAAAAAAAAAATAAGAAGAAGCTTATTAAATAAGGAAGAGGTGGCAGCTTCCCCAACCTGATAAATCACATCTACAGACAACCTATACCTAAAATCATACTTAATGGTGAGAAATTGAAGCTTACCTTATAATTAGGAAAAAAGACAAGGATGTCCTTTCTCATTATTCTTTTTTAGGATTACCCTGGAAGTCTTAGATGGTATATTATGAAAAAAAATAAGGGAATTATAAGAATATACAGACTAGCAAAAAAATAAACGAAACTGTCTATTCACAAATGACATGATTGTCTAGGAATAAAACCTGAAAGAATCAACAAAAAGCCTGCAACTCATAAATGATGTTGTAGGACATAAGGTTAGTACGTAAACATCAAGTACTTTCTTTTATATATCACAATGAACAAGTGGGATTTGAAATTAAAAATACTACCATTTACATTAGCACAAAAATATGCCTAGGTATAAATCTAACAATAGATATGCAAGATATATATGAGGAAAACTCCAAAACATGATGAACCATATCAAATAACTAAATAAATCAAGAGATATTTCATGTTCATGAATAGAAAGATTCAATATTGTCAAGATGTCAGTTCTTTCCAACCTAAGCTATAGGTTAGACATACTACCTATCAAAATCCCAGCAAGTTATGTTGTGGACATGAACAAACTGATTCTAACATTTATACAGAGAGGCAAAAATTCAGAATAGAGAACTTAGTATTGAAGGAGAAGTACAAAGTCGGAGCACTGATATTACTTGATTTGAGATGTATTAAAAGCAATAGTGTGGTGTTATTAAAATAATAGAAAATAGTTCAATGGAACAAAATAGAGAGCCCAGAATAGATTCACATAAATATAGTCACCTGATATTTGTTGAAGCAGCAAAGGAAACACAGTGAAGAAAAGTTACTCTCTTCAAAAAAATAGTGCTAGAACAACTGGATATTCATGTGATGAAAAAAATGAATCTAGGCACAAACCTTATACCAGTCACAAAAATTAACTCAAAAGTGATTATAGACTTACATGTAAAATTCAAATCTGTAAGATTCATAGAAGTAACATGAGAGAAATCCTAGATGATGTTGGGTATGGTGATAAATTTTTAGGCATAACACCAAAGGAAGGATGCAGAAAAGAATTAATTGATGAGCTGGACTTCATTACAATTAAAAGTTTCTGCTTTGTGAAAGACAATGTCAAGAGAATAAGAAAAATCATAGACCTGTGGAAAAATTCACAAAAGACATATGTAATAAAGGACTATTATCCAAAATATGCAAGGAACAACTTGATTAAAATATGGAAAAATACCTGAACAAATTTCTTAGCAGAGAAGATATACAAATGGCAAACAAGCACATGAAAAGATTTTCACCATTGTACTTCATTAGGTAACTGCATATTAAAAAACAACAATGAGGTGCTACTACACATCTATTAAGATGACCAAAATCCAAAATATGATAACTTCAAATGTTGGTGAGGATGTGGAGCAACAGAATCCTCATTCACTGCTGGTGGGAATGCAAAATGATTCAACCACTTGGGAAGACAGTTTGGCAGTTTCCTACAAAACTAAATTTACTCTTTAGCGTAAGATTCATCAATCATGGTGTGAGTTGGTTGAAAGTAAAGTAGAAACAAAACACCAGAAAATTTCATCAATCACCCCTTGTTATTTACCCAAATGAACTGAAAATTTATGTCCACACAAAACCTACACACAAATTTTTATAGTAGCTTTATATATATATTTGCCTAAACTTGAAAATAACCAAGATTTATTTCAGTATCTGAGTGGGTAAATAAGATATGTTACATTCAGTGGAATATTATACGGTGCTTAAAAGAAATCAAGCCATGAAAACCCTTGGAAGAACCTTAAACTCAAAAATGAAAGAAGACATTCAGAAAAAGGCTATATACTGAATAGTCCCAACTATATGACATTCTGGAAAAGGAAAAACTGTGAAGATAGTAAAAAGATTAAATGTTTCCAAGGGTTAGAGGGGAGAAGGAATAGGCTTAGAACAGAACATTTTTAGGACAACAAAACAATTCTGTACAATACTTTATTTGTGGGTACATGCCATTATATATTTGTCGAAATCGATATTGCATGGTTTGGCTCTGTGTCTCCACCCAAGTATCGTCGCAAATTGTAATCCTCACATATAGAGAGAAGAAGATGATTGGATCATGGGGGAGGTCTCCGTTATTCTGTTCTCATGATAGTGAGTGAGTTCTCATGAGATCTGATGGGTTTACAAGTGTTTGACTGCTCCTCCTTCACGCACTTTTCTCTCCTGCTACCTTGTGAAGATGCCTGCTTCACCTTCCGCCATGATTGTAAGCTTCCTGAGGCTTCCCCAGCCATGCAGAACTGTGAATCAATTAAACCTCAATCTTAGGTATTTCTTTATAGCAGTGTGAAAACAGGCTAAAACACCATAGAATGGAAAACACCAGGCAGGGTGTGGTGGCTCATGCCTGTAATCCCAGCACTTTGAGAGGCCAAGGCTGGTGGATCATTTGAGGTCAGGAGTTTAAGTGAGCCTGGCCAACATGGGGAAACACCGTCTCTACTAAAAATACAAAAATTAGCCAGGTGCGATGGCGCACACCTGTAATCTCAGCTACTCAGGAAGCTGAGGCAGGAGAATTGCTTGAACTCAGGAGGCAGAGGTTGCAGTGAGCTGAGATTGTGCCACTGCACTCCAGCTTGGGTGACAGAGCCAGACTCCATATCAAAGGAAAAAAAAAAAAAAGAAAAAGAAAATACCAGAAGTAAACTCTAAGGTAAACTATGGACTTTGGGTGATGATGTGTCAAAGCAGGTTGATGGAATGTAACAAATGTACCACTGTGGTGACTGATGTTGATAGTGGTGGAGGTTGTCCGTGTATGCTGGGATATGGGGTAGATGGGGGATATGGGAACTCTCCATTCTTCCCGTTCAATTTAACTGTGAACCTAAAACCACAGTAAAACAAAGTTTATTTTTTATAAAGGAAAAAAAGGCAGCAAAGAAAACTGGGGGTAAGAACTTGAGAAATTTCATGATACATCATTCCTTTGATAGGAGTGATGGAATTGGTCACTCATCATGGAGGAAACACCCTGTGGAAAAAAAATGAAAATAAAGAATAAAATAAAATTATCCAATATTATGATTGAGACACTCATTATTCCTTTCCATTTACACATTGACAAAGGGATATTCATATAAATTGACACGATGCCATGAGTCATAGACTGAAAAGTTTCAGTTGACTTGTATGAGTTCATATGATGGATTAAATTGTGCCTACATAGAACTGCTGACTCAAAGATTTTGGGTCAAATTGTCTTTTGGCAATCATCTAGAAGAGGGCAAAAATATTTTCAAAGTTAAACAATCATTGTGGGTGGATCCATCTATATGCTGAAAATATTGAAGCACCGGTAGTCATACTTCCATTGGCATTTATGAATTCTAGAGGCTAGCTGGGGAGGCAGTGGGTAGGGAACAGTGCTAGGAGAAAATGGCAAGGACTTTGGAAATGAAATTCAGAAAGTATAGGATATCCCTGGGAATTTGGGGATTCCTTTTTTCGGTAGAAGTTGTTTTCTTTGCACTAAAATCTTCAAAACCAAAAAACAAAACAATTTCATCACTGCACAATATTCTGAACAATTGTGGCAAACAATTTTGTATAGGTTACATTTATAGAATATCAACATTTGATACATATGAGGTGACTTACAGAATGTGAGCTGGGTAAAGCTATCAAAATATAATTTAATTAAACAACTTAACTGTTATTTTTTACATATAAACTGTGATCAATTAGAGTATCAATTCTTGTATGAGAGAGTGACCATTGTTACAGATTGGCATGTAATGTTGACCAGATAAAGGCACATAGAACAGTGATGTTGCAAGAAGTGATGAAAAAACAAGAGGCTCCACGATAAAGGGAGAATCTGCTGTCTTATCACACTGAGTCATTGTCTTGGTCAGCTTGGACTGTCATAATAAAATATCCCAGGGTGGGTAAGTCAGCCAACAGGAATCTATTTCTCACAGTTATGGAGACTGGAAAGTTCAAGATCAAGGTGCCAACTAGTATGGTCTCCTGTGGGGGCTCTCACTGGCTTGCACATGGCTGGTTGTATCCTCACATGGTGGAGGGAGAGGGAGAAGAGAGAGAAAACACTTGTCTCTCTTCTTATAAGGACATGAATCCCATCTTGGGGGCCCTAGTCTTATGACCTCATCATCACTTAATTGCCTGTCAAAGTCTCCATCTCCAAATACCATCGCATTGGGAGTTAGGGCTTTGACATATGAATTTTGGGGGACACATTCAGTCCATAACAATCCTGATAACAAATCTTTGAAAAAGGTATTGTTATGCCCATTTTCCAGATCAGGAAATTGAGTCTCAAAAAGATTAAACTATTTATTCACAGTTGAATACCTATGATCATTTCTTGAACCTCACTTGGCTACTTATAGCTAAACGTTTTATCATTTCTCTAGTGAGAAGGGACTCTGCTTAGCTTCACAACTATTCCGTAATGATACCCCTACATAATACATGGGTACATCTATCTGTATGTATGTTTACATGGGTCTGTTGAGGAGTTTTGTTTGCAAGCAACAAAATCATTAATTTCAATAAAATATGGAATTTGTAGGCAGGATGGTAGGGTTTGTCCAGAATGGGTGGACAGGCTCAAGACATGAGTAGAGGAATTTGACCTGCTCTGGAAGATAGAGACAGGAGGGAGCCTAGGTAGGCCCCTTCACCCCTGGCAAAATCCTACCTTTAAGCCTAAAACAGCCTGAAGACTGAAAAACTGGACTGTTCCCAGATGAAGCCCGCCCTTCCCCCACCCAACTGATTCTTTCTGGATAATGCCCACCTGAGCACTGGGAGTCTGGGGTGGGGCCTCAGGAAGTTCATGCCCAGTGGGGAGAAGCCTGTTGCCGTGGTAACCTGTTCCCATGTGGTAACCTGGGATTCAATCTGTGAGATGAGGGACTGTTAACAGGAACACCTCTCGCTTTGCTGAGCTTTTTTCCTTTTCACCCAACAAATTCCTTTCCCTCTCATCCTTGAAAGTGTCTGGGAGCCTAATCTTTCTTGGTCATATGACAAGAACCCAGTTTTTCCTACAACACAGGGACTTCAGCAACAGAGGCTCATGTATTTCTCATTAGGCCTTCAGTCCCTGGTATTTCCATTCCAATTTACATTTTCCCTAGTAAGATATTCTTTCTTGGGGGTTCGGGGGACAGAGTCTCAGTCATCCAGGCTGGAATGAAATGGCATGATCATGGCTCAGCTCACTGAGGCTTCAACCTCCTGAGCAGCTGTGACTACAGGTATGGGCCACCACGCCCAGCTAATTTTGTTGTAGATACAGGATTTCACCATGTTGCCCAGTGTATGAGTCTATTTTCACACTGCTATAAAGATACTATCTGAAACTGGGTAATTCATAGTTCCACATGGCTGGGGAAGCCTCAGAAAACTTACAATCATAGTCGAATGTGAAGGGGAAGCAGCCACCTTTATCACAAGGCGGCAGGAGAAAGAGAGAGCAAGGAAGTACCATACTTTAAAACTGTCAGCTCTCATGAGAACTCACTGTCATGAGGACAGCATGGGGGAAACAACCCCCATGATCCAACCACCTCCCACCAGGTCCCCCCTGGACATGTGGGGATTAAAATTTGAGATGAAATTTGGATTTTGAGGAGGACACAGAGCCAAATTATATCACCCAGGTTGGCCTCAAACTCTTGGTCTCAAAAAATCCACCTGCTTTGGGCTCCCAAAGTGCTGGGATTATAGGTGTGAACCACTGCGCCCAGCTTTAGTAAGATATACTTAATGGCTTTGGTCATTTCACGTGATCAGGGAGGTTATGAGCTATGTGAAAGGTGATGTTAGCCACACTGATATGGTAACTAAAGAGACTTCTATATGTGATATGTACATATATAAATGTACATATTCACATATATACATGTACATATATACATTTACATACATAATCATGTCATATTTGTAATTATAGTAAACTATAAAGACTATACAATGAAATAGCCTGATTAGGGTTGGTTTTGGCTTAAACTTTTTTTTGTCCTTTTAAAAATGATTTATTCTTTTAGATATTGCTAAGGACAAGTATATGAACAAATAGGACTAAAAATAATATTTGGCAATGAAGAATTTTCTACCCAGAGTGAGCAAATCCAGTTCTTAAACCTTGAACCTGAATCTTGTACCTGAACACAAACCAACCCTTTTCAGGGATTTTATACTTAACACTTAACTATGCAAAGTGTTAGACAAAATCATTAATTTATTTCACATCTACTCATCAATTATCCCTCATTAAAGGAGCACAGGGTGTAACTTAAGAGGAAATATAGTGGGTAGTTCTAAAGTTTCTAACTTATTGGGGTTAAGTTTTTCAGTAAAGGTTTTAGACTTTTTTACTGAAAAAGCTGAAGACATGGTTGTACGTTTCACTTTTTAAAATATTTTAGAGGCTGGGTGCGGTGGCTCACGCTTATAATCCCAGCACTTTGGGAGGCCGAGGTAGGCAGATCATGAGGTCAAGAGATTGAGACCATCCTGGCCAACATGATAAAACCCCGTCTCTCCTGAAAAAAAAAAAAAAAATACAAAAATTAGCTGGGCGTCATGGCGTGTGCCTGTAGTCCTAGCTACTTGGGAGGCTGAGGCAGGAGATCACTTGAACCCAGGAGACGGAGGTTACAGTGAGCTGAGATCGCACCTCTGCACTCCAGCCTGGGCGACAGCAACAGAGCAAGACTCCATCTCAAAAAAAAAAAAAAGAAAAAGAAAAAATTTTAGAGTTATATCATAGACATAAATTCAGTTGTTTCTTCAGGACTACCGCTTAAATGCTTCTTCTGATCTCTATGAAATATTAATAGCTTGTCATGCTTTCTATAAAGGAACAACATAGCATAATTGACATTGTGAGGATCAATTTGACTACACACTGGGAGTGACCACATTTACCCATTTCACCATCTCCTATCATTCTAGTTGCTTCTTCTTTTAGCTTTTTGTAGAACTGACAGGTACAAATGTAAAAAAAAAAAAAAAAAAAAGGAATGATAATGAATTAGGAAATTAGCATTTCCTACCTACCTTTCTTTGGGTTTAGTGGAGAGATGGAAACCTGTGGAGGTAATCATTTTCCTTCCTCATTTGCAAAGGCATATTATTTGTTCATCTGATCTCTGAGAGGAGAAATAATTGGTAATGAATTTCTCTTCATTTATACGTTTTTTGTTGATTATTGAAGCAATCCTGAAAAGGAAGTAAGCAAGAATTATAATGGATCAATTTCATGTTAAGGAATCTGCAAACAAGACTTTCGTACCCCAGAAACATTCATCTAGCCTGCCAAACAAATGCCTCCCTAGGACTAACGCCTATAGTCAGGCAGAATTTTCCCAGATGCAGCTCTTGTTGCTTTCTCCTACTTGCAAATCTGAAAAACTGCAAGAGGGCAGGATGCCAATAATAGGGTAACTGCCCTTTGAGACATATCTAGTGAGGTTCAACTTTAATTTTTAACAAGTGTTTTTGATGAAGGTGATCACATTCTCCTGATGACTGCTGAGCCAGTTGCTAGTCAAAAGTAAGTATTATTCAGTGCAAACTTGAATGCAGATGATTTCTGAGAGCTCCATGGGTTTGTGTGTGTCTGTGCATGGGGAATAAGAGAGGAGGTGGGTAACTCCCTTAGCCAAGTTTTACAGTTGTTCTATGTGGGAGTTTCCAAGATCTTAAAAGGCAGAGAAAGCATCCTATATGTAAACTGTGTTTTAAATAGGTGAAGACTTACATCATCCATGAACAGAAATGGAAGAAATATCCATATTCTTTTTATCTCAGTTGAAATTGCAGAATATCCAGAAGCCCAGGAACTTCTCAGTTGATGCACTCTTGCCAAGAATGCTAGCCCTAGATTATATTTTTCTTCCCTGACAATATCCCAAGTAGGAGTGCTGTTCCTGCAAATGGTTCAGCATACTGCCTCACCAAAGGAGTAGCAGACAGTATCTCTATTATGCACTGTCCTTTTGTTCTTCCAGATGGATGTGATTTATGATCTAAGTTCCAGGTATAAAAATAGTGTGTGATGAACTTTTATATAATCTGGCTTTTTACCTGACAAAGGGTAGGGATGAAAACATTTTCACTCTTGGAAAAGCATCTCCATGGAAATAGATTCTATCCATTGGTTACATATATGATGGATTGAAGAATAAAATAATATCTCTGAATCCAGTATAGCACAGTCACTCTAGCACAGAGAAGTCATATAAATGAAAGTGAAAAAATGTGGCTGCTGTACAGACAACAATAGTATAAAGTAGCTATTAAATGTTCCAACCTGTCATCCAACAAAGTCTGGGCTACCACCTACCAGCTAGCTGTGCAGCCTTAGGCAATTATTTACGTTCTCTAAATGTAAATTTTTCTTTTCTTTTCTTTTCTTTTCTTTTCTTTTCTTTTCTTTTCTTTTCTTTTCTTGAGATGGAGTCTCACTCTGTCGCCCAGGCTGGAGTGCAGTGATGCAATCTCAGCTCACTGCAAGCTCTGCCTCCTGGGTTCATGCCATTCTCCTGCCTCAGCCTCCCAAGTAGCGGGGACTACAGGCGCCCGCCACCATACCTGGCTAATTTTTTGTATTTTTAGTAGAGACAGGGTTTCACCATGTTAGCCAGGATGGTCTCGATCTCCTGACCTTGTGATCCGCCCACCTCGACCTCCCAAAGTGCTAGTATTACAGGCATGAGCCACCGCGCCTGGTCTCTAAATGTAAATTTTTCTATATGTATAGATGATATCATGTATCACATAGTTTTTTTTTTTTTGTAAGGATGCAATAATTAGAACAGCACTATGTCTAACATATAATTTTAGCTAGATTATTACTATTGCTATCACCAACGTGACCATATTAAATTAGGAAAATGAATCTTATATAACACTTTTATTATACCCAAACACATGGTCTCTGTGTATATTGACAAAAATGACATTTTCTACTCCCTAAGTAGATTTGTCTAACTGCCATTACCATTTATTCAATTTCAGTTGACCCTTGAACATGAGTTTGAACTGCATGGTCTACTTATATGTGAATTTTCTTAGCCCTCTGCCAACACTGAGACAGCAAGACCATCCCCAACTTTCTCTTTACAGCTGTAATGATATCTATTCAACCAGTCTCTGCTTATCAATATTAAGCTTTTTCTCCTTAACCTTTTGCTTTTACTAACTACACTGCAATGAACAACCTTGAATACATCCCTTTTTGCACATGTCAGGATGTATTACTCGATATTCAGTTCTGAAAACAGAAACTGCTCTATTTTAAGGATGCAGGGATTTAATATAGGCAATTTTGTACTCACAAGTCATTAGAGGGTCATTGGCCTAGCTGGAACAATGAGTCCCCGGAAAGATCTCAGAATTGACAGGCCATGAGAACTCTTCTGTACCTTTGTGGCTCCCCCTGCAATATTAAGTGCAAATTAGAAAACACATTCCATACCTCTGATTCAAGAATCAGAAAGCCAAGGTCAAGAAAAAATGTTCTCCTTTGAAATTGGCCCTTCTTAGCTAGGGTCCTGGGGAACGGATGGGGGAATGCTGCTGCAGAAAAAGACCTCGGAAGTTGTTGACCTTGTTGGCCGTCAGAACATAGTCAAAAGAGACCAAAAGGTGGCTTTATTCACACTTCTGCCCTCTAAATCTTATTTGACTGCATATGATTGATGGAACCTAACTTGCTTTTAGAACCCTAATTACATAGGAGTCTGACTTTTGTTTTCTAGACTGTGCAGTAGTATAAGAAGGCACTCTAGATAAAGGCTGGAATCAATGGTGAGTCAGTCTAACAGAGATAATAGCATCAATTTAATTGATAATATCATTCCAAAGAATTAAGAAAACCTCTCACAGAAACATTATAGTTTTCTCAAACGTGACTAATTGAAAGAATTATTTTTATTGATAGTTGATATTTGACCACATCAGATCAGAGCAAGACTTCCCTCTCATAAATATATTCCATTTAGTCAAAGAGCATGGTCCCAAAGTAGCAGAAAGAATTAACTCTGGAACAAACAGGCTGAAGCACTCACACATACACATATAGCTCAAACCATAGTGATTCACTCAGGAAAGTGAAGTTGAAGTGGGATTCGTGTGTGATATTAAAGCCTACATATTCCAAGTGGGGGAAAACAGCAGAGAAGAAGAAGAAAGAAGGCAATCCTGAAAGGCTAGCTGATTGATAAAATGTTCAGTGTTGAAAGTAGTACGGTTAATGGGAATTGTCTTGCAAAGTTGTTGAAGCACTGTAATGTGCAGAAGTTAGGATGCAGTGCAAGTCAAAGGGCATTATTAGTAATTGTTTGGAGTAGTAAGGTAATGGCACATAATGTTTATAATTAGTAAAAATACAGAAATAAAGCACAGTGGCAGCTGTTACAGATTTGTAGTAATGAAAATCTGCATGATGATGCTGATGTTAAACTTCCATGGTTAAGAGGGAGCACATTTTTACTCACTGCTTGCATGTAGAAGAAAATGAAGTGCTGTATAAGCAGGAGCACAGAATAGGGATTCCTGGAAAGAATATATGTTAATAAATTTGTTTCTTAGAGGAGACTAATTATAAGTAACAATATTATGACTTTAATGGAGAACCAACATTCCTTGGACTATAAATTGGACTGTGGTCCAATTTTTCTGAGGAATTCTTAGAAGGGCTAAGTACAAAACCTAAGCTAGCTTTTATCTAAGGCCTGGCAACTACTTTCTTTCATTTGCCTAGGCAAAATGCTTGGGGTCATCTGAGTTTTGCTCTCTGAATGCACATTCAACCATTATAAAATCCTGTTGACTCTACCTTCAGAACTGATGCAGAACCTGACTGCTTCTCACTACTGCCACTGCAACCACTATGGGGCCACCCACCATCAGTTATTGACTGATTTTTTGCAGCTATTCCTCTGCTTCTTCACTAGCTCCCCACGTCTATTTTCAACTCAGCATCCACAGCAATCTTAAAAATCAGGTCACCCTTTGCTCAAAATTCTGAAATGCTTCCTTACTTTGCTTACAGAAAAAGCTAAAGTCTGTGCCTCTGCCTGAAGAGCCTGGAAGGCCCTATGTGACCTGCTTGCTCACCATCTCCAGCTTTCCCGTCCTCCTTATCTCCCTGCCCCAACCATTCACCCACCCACCCACCCACCCACATCATCTTCCTTGTTCCTTCAGCTGGCAGCCAAGATCCAACACTAATGCCCTTGCACTAGCTCTTCTCTTGCCAGAAATCTTTACATTACTGTCTCATCTCTTAAGCATTTGTCAAATGTGCTTTAAAATATATTAATCTGGCTGACTTATTTAAAGTGCAACCTACCCCACCACACATAATTTCTTAGCCCCTTTATCATTTCCTTTTTTCCCTTTATGACAATTTTAGCTTCTAAGTTGCTGTATAATATTCTTATGTATTGTTTTCATGGTTTATTGCATTTTGCTTCTGCTAGGTAAGTAACTTTAACTGTTTTATTCACTAATATATCCTAAATCCATTAGAACCAGGCCTGGCACAGAATGGTTGCTCAATACATACATTTAAGTTTTTGTTGGAAAGACAACCTCTCTGCACTGAGAGCAGATTTGGCAGGTACTCTAATAGTTCATATAAGGCTATAACATTATTTGAGTGAACAGGAACTCAACCAATGGGTTCCTTTAGCTAATCCACCCATAACATCTCCTGATTCCCATACTACCAGTGCTTGTTTTTCACAGTCCAGCAGGAAGGAGTATGATATAATGACAATGGTTTGGTGTCTGACACTTTCCAGATTTTAACTCTACTAGCTGCTGACTAAATGGCTTGAAGGAAATTCGTCTTTTTTACACATCATTTTTCTCATCTGTGGAATGAAGATTCTATTAATCAGATCTCATAAAGTGGTTGTGAAAATTAAATGAGACAACGCAGGTAAAATGCTGAGCATTCAGTACATTACGTAAATGTAATTATAAAGCACTTGAGACAATGCATTTAGGATGTCATTCAT
Organism: Macaca fascicularis; assembly: GCF_037993035.2. Taxonomy (NCBI): domain Eukaryota; kingdom Metazoa; phylum Chordata; class Mammalia; order Primates; family Cercopithecidae; genus Macaca; species Macaca fascicularis. The sequence continues at coordinate 107,181,676 of NC_088379.1, forward strand.
TCCTGTATAATTTTAGTTGTGGTTTTAATTTGCTTACTAAACTTCCCTTTATTAGACAGTAGAAAGATAAACTTTATCCAAGCTCAAATCCGAATTATCAAGAACTCTAATACTAGTATATGAATTATTTTATTGTATTGTGAACTCTTAGAAGTAAAATCCATATTCAAGTGAAAGTATAAAACAAAATATATTACATATGAATGAATTTGGATAATCTATTTACTTTTCTACATTATTAAGATATGACTTAACTACTAATTGAATCATATTTCTTAAAAATTATTATAAATAGACAATGAGCTTTTTATGGTTTCACCTTTCGAACATGAATTTATTATTTGGTATTTCTATTTTTAACAAAGTTTTTCTCTTAGGCCATCTAGATTATGTCAATTTAATTTTTAAAATTTGATAATTTCAATTAGCTTCAATTTGTGAGTTACACATCTGAATTAAACAGTTGTCTAAATTTTAATCACCTTTGAGAATAAATCTTAGCATAATTGATTAGCAACTCTTGATATTATAGTTTTTTTAAGAATATTCTTTCTTTAAATGTGAGTTTTAAACCCATTGGAAATGGTCTCTTTTGTTATATAAATCTGGCTTTCAATTTTTGAATCCATTACCGTAATGTTCAATGCTATTTCCCATTCTGAAAACTCATTTTGTATGTGGGTATTTGAAATGATCAGAGATATTATCAAGAACATGACCAATAAGCCATAAAACTGCTCAACTCATTACTAGTACACTTTATTTGTTACTTGGAAAATTTCATTTCAGATTACTTTGGAAGAGAGGGTGAATATATATGTAGCAGTTCTCTGAGTGTAAGATGTATTTTCCCATGCATAATTTATTTAGAGTTGCACTCTAGCTGTTAGGTAAGTGTGAAACTAAGGCCATTGTGTTTAGAAAATGTCTTACAGGAATCTGAGCTTTCAGTGGAATCAGATAAGCTGGAGAAATGTACCCAGGAGCTAAGTGTTCATTTCATTCTCCTGACTTGCAATCCGCCTTAGGGTAAGACATCCCCATCCACAGCAACTTCACTAGCATTGAAACAGCATGGAAAAACACCCAAGAACAGCCTTCTGCAAACTGGCTTTCCTAAATAGGATATACTAAATTTCTCTTCCAAGACTGAAGGAATTAAACCAAAACCAAGAACTTAAATTAAGAGTAACCAGGGCGATTTCAATCAGAATTTCAACCTTTCATCATTTTTCAATACCTGTAGTGAATTTTGAATCAGTTACAAGACATTGTAGTCAAAGTCTTCTATGTAAAAAACTTCTTTAAACTTGTCAATCAAAGACAAAACAGGCACATGGCAGGGTACAGCTCTGTGACCTTCTGTTGGCTAGAAAGGAAGGGCCTGTCTCTTAATCTTTAGAAGGCTTCAGATAATTACTGAAATAGATTCCAGGTACACTTCAGAGGACATTTACTTTTCACCTCTGTCGATAAGTGGCATGATGGTACAGCCTATTTTTCTTTGGTTTTCAGTGGGATTAAAAGCTCACCTTGAATGTTTCAAAACCTTGTAAGAAGGTGCTTTGGAGCAGGTTGTAAGATGTATGAATATGTAGCAAAGCTTAGTTTGTTGTCCTTTATAAACACTTTAAAGATCTTTGGATTAAAGGAATAATCTGTGGAGAACATTTTTAGTTGCTAAAATAAAGTGTGTGTTCATAGCTGGATAGTCTTTATCTTTATTTTAGGCCATAACTACTCTTTGTGATGAATAAGAGAAAGGCAAAAGATGAATGTGGAGATGTTCCGTTCCTGGAAAGCAAGTGTTGAGGATAAAAGCAGTTTCTAGAAATGAGTAAGTTAAGGTGGAAGCAGCAGGCCTTTGAATACTTAAGCCCTAAGCAAATGACAGTCGTCATTGTTAACTGTGAATTCACATGGCCCATGCGAATAGGATATGGCTGTTAATCATGTTTGAAAAGGTTACAGATTTGGATGGTAAAAAACTCAGCCCATAATGTCCAGAAAAAGAGGACACAAAATAGCTTTTTTTTTTCTGCAGGAAAGTTTTACAATGATACATAGGAAGTAGCAACGCTTCCAAGTGTTTCCTAATGTGAGAACTATTCTCAGCTTTTACTCCTATCAGTAAGTTATTCTTCCTGACAAAATGAGTGGAATGTCATCTTTTCTCTCACTGTAACACAGAATCACGTAGCAGAAAAGACACAGGAAGCAGGATTTTCAGTTCACAGTGGCGAGAGAAACCCAAAAGTGCAACTTCAAACTGAAAACAAAGAGAAAAAGCATTTCCCAGTAATAGGTTGCATATTTGCTTGGAAGAAGGGGCAGAATATAAGGGATAAGAATGATAGGTCAATTAAAAACAAAATGAAACTTAAAAAGAACATTGACTTTAGGAACAATCAGACATGTTTTCATTCCAACTTGTGAATATAGGCAGAAGCCCTAAACCTCCATTTTGTCATGTATAACTTAGAAATAATAAAAAGATAATAAACTAACTCATATAGTTGTTGTGAGAGTTCAGTACTTAATGTAGTTAATGGAATGCTAGGCATGTAAGTGCCCAAGAGTTTGCTACTGCTATCATTCACCCCCAGAAAATCATCGATAAAGGCTATATAGTTAAAGTATATTTGAGCAAATACATGTGTAGGACCTGAAAGAAAAAGTCTTTATATGAGAAAACAACATGCAAGTATCAATCAGTAAGAGAAAAGAAGTCTGTGGTAGACAAGAGTGTCATCAGGTTTAGAAAGAAAAGCAACATGGACTAAACTGGAGACAGGCTTAAAAGTTGTCACAATTTTCCTTAGAATTGATGTAAGATTTGTCCTTATTTGTGTCTACATTTATGACAAAATTAATTGTAGAGTAACCTACAGATGATTAGTTCCAGTCATTAGTATACATCTGTCTTAAGTTAATAAACCTCTCCAGATCTGGAAGATCCATTTCCATTCTGGGTTTGTTTTTTTTTTTTTCCCTGTATACTTGCAGCAGTCTAGATTTTGGTACTCAGAGAAAGGAAGAGCTAAAAAGTGACACTCCTTTATAGCAATTTTACTTTAACAAGCCTCTATTCTATCTGTCTGTGTTAAATACACATATCTACATGTATTTGTCTTAACATGCTACATTCTTACATATGGTTAAATGTTACTACAGACCCTCATGAGCTTTCATTCAATAGCATGAGTCTCCAAGGAAGCAGAAGAAAAACACTTTCTTTCTCTGGTCAGCTCTCATTTTCCTAACCAGAGGAACTATAGAAAGACATGTGGGGTTTGTTTCTCTCTGATCACTTACTTTTTGGCTATAGAGCTCCTTTTAAGGGAGGCAATGAATGTTCTTGGATCAGTCCGATTTGGTCAGGAAAGAGGAAGCTATTTTAGGTATATTCGTGGAAAGAAAATTAATATAAAGAATTTGAGGCTTAGACAACCACTGGGAGAGCTGCAAAAGGAAAGATCAGAAAGGTCTCTTCCAAGAAATCTGAAAGTGTGAGGATTTCATGGAAGCCACCAATAATGATTTTAGTTGCCAACAGAGCTGAAATAGGAGCACAGGAGAATTTCTGTAATAGGAGTGAACCAGACCTCATCTCTTTTCCTCTCCAGATCTTGTCTTTGTCTTCTCCTTCCCTGCCTTCTATCCCAGGGGACTGACTGTATGGACTAAATTGGTGGTTCACCTTGTCCTCTAGCTTCCAGTTGAGTTTGGTCAGTGGGAAGCACCAACAGGAGACGAGAAGTTGTGGTTAGCACAGTTATTCTCCTGCCTTCCTCCCTTCAAGGTTATTTCAGGAAGGCTGTGTTCCTTGACTGCAGGTGCTCTCAGGTTAACCCCTTCTCCCAACATCTTCCTTCTTGGTATTGGTGACTGTTCCTTCCTCTTATCCTTTCAAGCCAACAGATAACAGCTTTTACCAACCCTACCATTCTGCACTACACTTTGGAGTTCCACTACATCCTGAAAGATCTTTGTATTATAAATACTCCAGGTTCCTGTTGGAAACTGGACTGATATAATAATTTTTTGCCATGAGCTTCCCTAAGAAATGCACCTTTAAGATGGATGACTGGAATTGTATGGTTTATATTTAAAGGAACTCAGGGATAACCTCTTTGCCAGGATTAAAGGGACATGTGTAATACACGGTGTGTGCTGGAATCTCCTTCTCACGTGATCATGCCTGATAGCATAAGATAAAGTAGAGGTGAGGGGCAAGACCTGACTGGAATGGCTGAGGAATTGAGTTATTTTGTAAATAATAGATAAAAATGCAAGAGCTATGTAATCAGTTGTTTATCAATTTGGGCAGCAGAGAACATAAACAGAAATTAAGAGACATAGACATATAATTAAGAATACATGTGGGAGACTGAAACCTCTCCTGAGGTTGCATAGCTAGAAGCGTAAATGTAAGGAGTACAGAGTTGTAGCTCCAGTTAAACGTTCAGTCTTGCCAGATCTCTCCTTTTAAAGGAAGGACACATGGAAATAAGTGGGACCTTGAGTTTTGGGTTGGGACCATTTGGGAAAACTGTGGACTGACATTGAGATCTTGGATCTCCAACTACCTGTAAAATCCCCTTGCTGGGGAAGCAGCCTTGTCCCTCTATCAGCCCGCCTCTGAATTAAAGCCTTCAGTTATTACATGACAGGCAATTGTCTTAGGAGCTAATGATGATCTTTTCCACACCCACACTGACCTCTTATTACCTTTGTGTCCTCATTAATTACATACCAACATAGTCCTAAGAATTAAAAATCTTGCTTTGCAAGGAGGAGGTCTTAATTGTCACAAGATTTCAATATCTGTATTGTCAGGGGCATTGGGCATATGAGTAGGAGTATGTTTGAAAGATGATAAACCAAGAGCGAGGAAATATGCTCAGTTGGGTCAAATCTTCATCAATAAAGGTAAATTCATAAGGTATTTAGGATCTAATATGTGTGTTTAAGCCTCAGTGAGTCATCTAAATATTCTGATAGCTTGGGTCATTGAAGCCTGGGACTGAAAGATAACCAAGTTAATAAGATAAAGTCTAGAACTTTCCTGGCGCCATACAGGAAGGAATCTGAAGACTTAGCAATATAGGAATGTTAGATGAATATATTACACAAAATCTATGGAAAATCTCCCAATCATAAAATTCTAAGACGTTTGGAATTGTGAGATACCACCTATGAACTTACACTGATTTCTGGAGACCTGAAACATTACCATGATTTTCTGGTCAGAATGAGAGCTTATGATTGTCAGGTGAATATGAAGTCTTGGCTGATTTTCAGGTAAAATAAGTCCTATAATTACTGTATTTCTCAAGTCACAGAATGTATAGTGAAAACAGATACACTTCGAAATTATTAGAACCCCTGATCCATGGGATGAAGACTAAATGGTAAGAAGGACTAAACATAAGTCCTGACACTGATTCTTCTAACAAAGATAATAAACCCAAAATACAACCTTATCTTTTGTGTAATTGCCAAGATTAATGTCACCATCAAATATTTAACTGATACAGTGATACTGATTCCTGCTACATCCTTATTTAAACTTGCCCATTTGGCTAGTGCCAAAGCCAGATGGGTTGTGGAAAATGAAAGCTAATTATCCCAAACTTATTCAGTGATGATGCCAATTGCAGCTGCAGTTCCAGATGTGCTACTTATACTAGAGCAAATAAACACAGCTTCTTGTAATGATTGATCTGCAATCTTTATTTTTATTTTTTTGTTTTTCATTTCAATCAGTGAGGAAAATCAGAAGCAATTTTCATTCAATGGCAGGAATAACAGTATATTTTTATTATGTTGAGCTCCTACTCTACGTTGAGTTATGTTCACCCTCCTACTCTCTAACATCTCTATCATCTGAAGGGACTTTGATCATCTTAATATCCCAGAGAATGTCCTGCTGATCTGTAATATTGATAGTATTATGCCACTTAAAATTGCTGAACAAGATGTAGCAAGTGCTCTGAATGCCTTAGTAAGACATATTTGAACCAGAATGTGGAAGAAATTTCAGAGGCTTGTTGCATTATCTGTTTCTATGGGTCCACGATTTGTGTTCTATTTAGCTTTACCATCTAAAGAGAAGAAGTGGTATTTTGCTGCTCATCATAAAAAGATGCTTGATGAGCTTCTGTACATTTTGGAGAAGGTATATAGCTCAACAATATGTTCCTCAACTCACCAAGGTTGAGCTGCTGCTTATTCTTCTGTGTTGCCCATCTGTCAAAAGCAGAGGCCAATGCTGAGTCTTTAATATGGCATTATTCCTCAGTGGGGATAGCCAGCAAAATGGTGGCTATTTGATTATACTGGACCACTTCCATCATCAAGGGGTCATGCTTTGTATCACATGAATAGATTAATATTCTGGGATGGGTTCGCCTTCTCTGTCAGCAGCAGCATGTGTGCACTCATGGAAAGCCTTATCTATCAATATCACCTCCAATTAGAGGGCTGCCTTGAGGTTAAAAATATATGTTAATAAGCCTAACCCTCAAAATTATTCCATACCACATTATCCAGAAGCAGCTGGCTTGATAGTGTCATAAAATGGCCTTCCATAGGTTCGGTTACATTGCTCACTAGTACATAACTCCTTTCAAGGTTGGGCTTTTATTACACACATTGGAACACCCCCCCCACACACACACATATATACACATTTGTGTATATATGTATTGTGTATATATATTTGTATATATGTGTGTGAGTATATTTGTATTCTCATAGTTAGAATGTATAGATCTGGGAACCAATGGGTAAAAGTACAATCATCTTTGAAGATTGTTTATTTTTGAAAAAAAAAGATTAATAAACACCTTAATTATTGAATTATGATTGAATAACTTAATTGAATTTAATTAGCATAATACCATCAATGTCACAGATCAGCATGACATTCTATGGGATATTAAAATGATCAAGGTCCCTCCAGATGACAGAAATGCTAGAGAGTAGGAGCGTCAACATAATTCATCTGTAAGTTTTAAAGAATTTTGCCTGTATTTTTTTATCAGCTCATGATGGAGTGGAATCTAGGATTGGAAGTAATTCTGAAATTTCTAAGATAGGTCTGGTATTCATTCAAAAGGAGATAACTTGTGGATATTAGGGAGGATTGATTTGTTGTCATCAAGGCTATCAATATAGTACCTTGGCCTTGATAGTTTGAGTTTTCTGAGAGCTTTGTTAATTATAGTTTTAAAATTCCCTTGGCTCTCTCCATCTTACCTGAAGTTTGGGATGATAAAGATAGTGGAAATTCCAAGTAATGATCATTTACAGAGTTCTTAAATAACAGAAATGATGAAATGTGTGTCCCTATTACTGGAGAGATAAGTTGGAATTCCTGAAGTGTAAAATCATGCTTTTTTTCCCCTACATTTACCATGAGAGCTTACATCAAGCTAAAGCCTCAAACTACCTGAAGAATAAAAACAATAATTATAACTCACTCATGGCTTATTTGAAGGTGTTCAAAGGAATCCTGAAGCACATTGTCTATTATTTAGACATTTTTATCTCTTGTATTATCAAATGTGATCCTCTCTATTGATGGCAGATCCCTCAACTAGGCACTGGGTAGCATGTCCACCTCTATCACCCACATACTAAATAAGCTTGCTCCATGTCAGACGCGGTGACTCATGCCTGTAATCCCAGCACTTTGGGAGGCCGAGGTGGGCGGATCACCTGAGGTCTGGAGTTTGAGACCAGCCTGGTCAACATGGTGAAACCCAGTCTCTACTAAAAATACAAAAATTAGCCAGGCATGGTGGCTTGTGCCTGTCGTTCCAGCTACTCAGGAGGCTGAGGCAGGAGAATCAATATTGCACCCCAGCCTGGGTGACAAGAGCAAGACTCCATCTCAAAAAAATAAAATAAAATAAAAAATAAGCTTGCTCCATTGATTTTTTCCACCCTTCTCCCATTGCTTCACTCTCTCTCTTTCCTTTGGGTATACAAATGTGTTAGTCTCTCCCAAATACGAAGAACTTTCTCAGATGTTAAACCATCTCTAGATTTTTCTGTACCTCTCGCATTCCTTTAAAATGACACTTTTTGACTCTTAGTGTCCCCTCAAACCATGGCACTCTAGTTTCAGACCTCATCACACCAAGCAAAAGTATCTTCATCAATAATCATTTCTCAAGACAAAGTTTACTCTACCAGCTTCAGATATGATATGATTACCTTTCTTCTCCTACAAAATTGCTGAATCCAATATTGCTCTTGTAAAAAATAATGTCAGCAAAGAGCAAAATGATAAAACTCAGGCTATAAATTATAAAAACATGTTCCAGAATCTCACCAGGTCTGTTTGAAAGAAAATTGGTGGCTTTTCTTGATGTTGTTTTTTGTAAGGTGATCATTTACTATTCTACTTGACCTCTACCAGTTTAAGTGCAACAAGAAATATTTGCTATAGTACACGTTTTTTTCTTTGGCTAGCTAAGAAGTAATTAATTCCTAAGTAATTAACCATAACTCTAAGTAATAAATGTAACTTGAAAATTGATGGGCATACAGACAAAATTTGTATCATGTGTTATATCTGCCAGTTTCAAAATACCTTTTCCAATTGTCCTGTCTTACTGTATGCATCAAGAGAGGGTTGGCTATTCCTTCTAGAAGTTTCTCCAAAGTAGCCTAAGTTTGCCTCTTTTGGAAGGTTTTTGAGTGTTATTTTCAGGGAAAGATGATCTATGGGAGGTTGGTGATTTAAACATTAGAAAGTCTGGCAATTATTCTGAATACACAGGATAAGTTAGTACGTGGCAGGTTAAGGTAAGCTTGATGTCCACATTATCTAGTGGAACAACTAGCTGAAACGTGGTAAGGGTATTTTGCCAATAGAAGAGATTTTATGGCAGGGGAAACCATTAAGCTTAGTGGGCATTTACAATTAAATCAACCATGGATTTCACAAGTTTTTCTATTGCTGCTATCACTCTTAGACACGATGGATATGACTTGGCTACTGAATTTAAAGTAAGACTGAAATAAGTAATAGATCTTTGATTACATACATACTCTTGGCTCACACCGCTAATAATTTTTCAGACTTTAAATGAATAAAAAAGAAAAATTTTTATGAATCTAGAGTCATGGAAGTAAATCCCATTAGTGATGGTTATTGTACCCATATTTAAGGTGAAATAAAAATAATCTTTTTTTAATTTGAAAAGTTTTTCAATCATTAAAAGACAATTTATATTTACATATTTACTAGAAAGATACACTTTTGATTTTTACAGATTAAAAATATGTGTTGAGTTTGGTAGACAAGAGCTTTCGTAACTATTATGAATTAAATAAAATTTAGAGCATTTTGAGATAAATCTATTTCTATGCCCCTTTCTTTTATAAGGTAAAGGAGGAAATTTTGGGAAACTCATAATGTAGGCCTTAAAGATAGTAGTTTTGTTTTACTGAATTTGGTACCTGAATTTGGGAGAGATAAAACTTTTCCGATAAAATTAGAATAAAATTCATTTCAGATCTGCCATCTGAGAAAAAAAAAAACCTAAATATTTATATTTATAGAAGATATATGATTTGGATGACAAATTAAAGAAACTTAAGCTTCTTTGCTATTGCCTAAGGCGATTGCCCTAATAAAAGTGGAATTTACAAAAAAATGCTTCATGATATTAAGCACAATAGAAGAAATAAACCTTTGTGGAGTTTATGAGGGACTGTTGAGGATGTTTCCAATTTACATGTTACCTGCTAATATAACATGACCTTGGGAAGCCCATAAAAGTAGGATGTGGACAGGAACCTGAGCTTCTGAATTATCTTTTCAATTTGTCACCAACAGAAACCTAAAGGTAAGTGTGATAGTTGATCTGAGAACTATGTAACTTAAAATTTAGATGACAGGGGCCAGGCACGGTAGATCATACCTGTAATCCCAGTACTTTGGGAGACCACGGTGGGAGAATTACTTGAATTTAGGAGTTTGAGACCAACCTGGGCAGCATAGTGAGACCCCATTTGTACAAATAAAAATTAGCTGGATGTGGTGGTATGCACCTGCTAATCCTAGCTACTCAGGAGGCTGATAGGAGAATTTCTTGAGCCCAAGAAGTTGAGGCTGCAGTGAGCCATAATCACAATATAGCACTCAGCTTGAGTAACAGAGTGAGACCCTGTCTCAAAAACAAACAAACAAACAAACAAACAAACAAAATTAGATGCCAAAATCAGGAGTAATTTAATTAACTTACTTAATTTACATAACTAAATTACGTATGGTATTTTTGAGGCAGGAGATTGGGAGTACTTGTTTTCTGGTCACAACACTGCTGACCAAAACAGGATCTGGTCCAGACAGGGCAAAGTAAAGAAACCTGCAGGTACCAGCAGATGGTGATGAAATCTCTCCCTAGCTTCCCTCTTTGCTCATTAGCATAAGACAGTCCCACCTATACCATGACAGTTTGAAAATGCCATGGCAAAAACCTGGAATTAACTGCCCCTTTCCTATAAAATTCTAAACAACCTGCCTCTCAATTTATGTTGACCTACCTTTTAATTTGCATGTAATTGAAAGTGGGTTTACATGAGTATAAAGGGCTCAGTGCCAGGCACCCATATCTTGCTGACTCTGGGAGCACTGCCTATGAGTTATCCCTGCCCTGCAGGGAGTAGTACCATTTGATAAAAGATTTCAATCTAATACCTCAGGCTTGCCCTTGAATTTTTTCCTGGGCAAAGCCAAGAACCCTCTCAGACTAAGCCCCAGTTTTGGGATTTGTCTACCTTGCATCAATCTGGTTCTGTGTGAAACAACCAGTAGGCATCCACTCCCTGAATCCTTAAAGTTTTGTATCCCTCCTTTACACTAGGCAAAGAAGTTGTGTGATTATGCCTAGGTGTCTAGGTCACAGCTTTAGAGGGCTTGGGTTTAAGTAACATGTTGTAGGATGATAATTCTCAGACTACACACTCAGCACTTAGCCTTGATCTTCTCAAATGCTTGCTGCACTTCTCCACCTGGATGCATCTGTGCAGATATTTGATATTGTCCAGAAATAAATTCAAACCAAATCATGCCTCTCAGCCTATACTTTTTCCTGCTTTCAGGAAAAACACCATACATTCATGTACCCCAAGCAAAAACATCTCAATTTTATTCTTGAATTTTTCTCCTTCATAATATATATCCAATCTCTTAAGTCCTCCTAAATCTTTCTTAGTTTCACCCCCACTGTTTTATCTATACACCAACACTTTTTAGCTTTGGTCCTTAGAATCTCTCACTTGGACTATTGTGAATCTTTGCTACTCCAAAACCTCAACTTTAATGTATATCTGTGATCATGTCCTTCTCCTTCATCACACTGTAAATTTTGTATGCAGGGAACTAATAAAATTCATGGTACATGGTGAGCACCCAATAGACATTTGTCAAACAGAATTGAGGACAAATGGGAGGTCTCTAGCTGAGGAGACTTAGAACTACCATCACAGATGAAAACTCATCTTGCTAGACTGACCCCAGTCAGCCTTATTTTCAACCTTATTTCTCAGTCCTCTCTTATAACTGATTCTAATTGGACTTGTGCCCCAGAGATTCCCACAAAAACATACATTCTCACCCAGCATAGCAGAATAGAATAATTACTGTACTTGTTTTAGAGTAAGACACACCTGGAATGCCAGCCCACTTCAGCCAATTACTATCTTTATGTGCTTGAGAAAACTCTGCAAACCAATTTAATTGGTAAAATAATAACCATCTCCATAGTGTAAATGTGAAGATTCAGATTATATATATATATAATATAAATGTAAAATTATTGGCAAAATTACTGTTTCATAAGCTTTAACTATTATTGCTTGATACTAGATGGCCCTGCCCTATCTGCTCCTCTTTGTTCCTCTGAATCCTGTGTACACTTCCTATTCTTCATGGAAAGTTCATTCTCACCTTTATAATGCAAACTTCCCTGTTGGAAATTATTTTTTCCTCCTTTGCTCTGTTAAGAATTGCTTCAATAATGATATTAGCTACTTAATGTTTTAAGGACACTTTATATATAATTTTATTTAAAGAAGTAGAAATTATCTGTATTTGACAAAGAAGAAAACTGAGAATACAGCAAAGTTGATTGCTCAGAGTCACATACAAGGAAAGAGCAAAATGATGATTTGAATTCATGAATATCCAATCAAAGCCAATGTTATAGGCTTTTGCAAAGCCAAATAGACTTCATCACCTGAAACTATTATTTACACTCATGTATTCTATTGTATTGTTGGTCATCAAGTGTGGTAGATTAAACATGGCCACACATTCTCTGCAGCTCTTTCCATAAAGAGGAGTCTATTTCTGTATACATCTTGAATCTATATTGGCCTTGTGACTTGCTTGGCCAATATAATGTAGTGAAAGTAAAGATGTGTAATTTGTGGAACACAGGCCTCAAGAGACTGTGCAGATTTAGGCTTTACCCTCCTTAACTACTTCCACCACTATCTAAGGAAATGCAGGATAGCCTACTGAATGACAAGAGAACACATGAAGAGGGCTCAGCCAACAGCCAGCATCATACTCTTACTCCCTGCAACCACAGGCAAGCTGCTAGCACACTGTAACCACATGATAGGCCAACAGAGAACTTTGCAGATAATCCAAGAATCATGAGAAAAATAAATTTCAGTTTCAGCCACTGAATTTTAGTGTGATTTGTAAAATCTATAAATAGTTAGCTGATAGCAAAATTGGTACCTAGAGGTAAATTTCAGCTCTGATATAGACATGAAAATATGGCATTGGTTTTAAGACCAGGTGGTGGATCAATGATAGAGAATGAATTATGAAACTATTAGAGGAGGCTGGAAAAGTAGTGAGGAAATTGTTATGGGAGGCTGGAGAATGGACATCTGTATTATGTAATTGCTGTACAATTAGCATAACTGTTGCCTGTGGTAACTTAGAAGATAGAGAATATACCTGCCTTAGTCAGTTTAGGATGTTATGATAAAAATGCCATGGACCAAGTAGCCTGAACAAGAGAAACATTTATCTCTCTTCTGGAGGGTGGAAAGTCCAAGATCATGGTGCCAGCTTATTTGCTTCCTGATGGGAGTCCTCTTCCTGGTTTGCAGATGAATCTTTTACTGTATTCTCACATGGCAGAAAGAGATGATCTCTTTTGTGTCTCTTTTTGTAAGGGCACCCATCTTATTCATGAGGGATCCACCCTCATAACTTAATTACCTCCCACCTCCAAATACATCACATTGGGAATTAAGGTTTGAACATGTCAATTTTGTGGGGTATACAAACATTCAATCCATGGCAATACCTAAAGAATACATAGCTCTGACAAAAGAGATTTATAGACAGAATACTGAATGTGACAGGTTGCTTCTGTTAGTGTATGATAAGATACAAGAAGAAAGAAAGAAACTATATGAGACTGTTCAGTTTGCAAGCCAAAACTATGAAGAGTATAGAAGTACCAGGACTTGCTGGATTGGAGAACAAACCACCTTTCACCCAGTCTCCTAGCTGGTAAAAAAAGTATCAATCAAATGAGGCCTGCAAGTAAATATCAAGTCATGTGTGTGGCCATGAGACCCTTTCCAAAAGGTATTGCTAAGCCAGTGTCTAGATAGGCGCTTATCTAGAAAACTCTAAATAGACTCTTTTTCTAGAAAAAAGGGCATTTAAGAATCTTAAGAATGTCCTCCCACAGTAGCCTCAGATGTAGACTAAAGTAGAAATTTGGGAGTCATCAGTAGGTAGATAGTACATAAAGTCACAAAACTGGATGAGATAGGGAAAAATTGGTAGTCAGTGAACAAGAGTCAATATAACTAAACAGTTATAGCAATTAAGATGATATAATAAGGAGGAGAACAGCAGTGTTAGCTTGCCATTGAGATTTCAGAGGTGCTACTCTAGTTATTGATGATGACAATAAAAGTGTGTGGCAAAGGAGGGTGTAGGGGAGAAGATGGGTAGGCGTGAGAAACCACAGTGCTTGATGACTTCTTTGTGATTGTTGACATCACCAAGAATGATAGCAGGTTTAGTAGAGGAGGGAAATCCCAAGCTCTGCTGTTTTCATCTTTTGTTAAATCAAGATTCAAGTGTTTTTGTTTTTGTCTTCATCCCTTTCAAGTGTTTTAGATTCTGTCAAAAAATAGATTTTTCAAAAAGCAAGTTCCTAAACTATGGCAAACTATAATGGGTTATTATGTAAGAAAATAAGCCTAAAGGAGAGAATGATCAGAGAAATCTCAGTTAAGGAAGTCAGTGTGGTGGATCTCTCACTTCATATAATCCCCTTGGAATAAGAGCTCTTCTGGAGAAGAACAAATTTGAAATAAAATGTTGGAAAAAAATCAATAAATGATACTATATATGAGGCCATATTCTCTCCTGCTGATACATATTTTTATACTTAGCATCTTCAGAAAACAATGCTATAAATTAAAAAGAGAGGCTAAATAAGGTAGTGTCTATTCAGTTCTTTTTCTGTCACTAAAGAGTTTTTCTAGGGTTACCAAGAATTCATATTTTGCTCTGCGATGGCTTAAATTTAGTAGAAGCAGCAGTTTGGGTAGCAATGTATCTGTGACATAGTTCCCTAATTAGTAGTACTTAGGTTTACATCTTTATGCTGAATAGACACAAAGAAAATTATCTGACCTCTATTACTCAACAAGATAAATTTAACATCTCTAAATTTCAAAGATTTCCAAATATTTCAAGATTTCCACAGAATTGTTTGGAAATTGTTTGGAAATGAAGATTTCAAAGATTTCCATAGAATTGTTACATTTATTGAGAAAATATAAAATGTGTAAAACCTGTTTTAAACTTTTATAATGCTTTCAAATCAATTTGTATTTAAAAGTGATAATTGCAACATATGTTTATATACTAACATTGTTATATATGTATATACACATACACATATATAATTTAAATGCTTTTATTTCTCTGATATAAAATGCTTGGTGCTTATTTGGATTTGTAGAGTTCTCACAGTCTCCCAGGGAGCATGGTCCTGTCAATAAAAAATTGCATAGGACAAAGTTAAACAAGGAAGACTTTTGTCAAGACTATTGCAACAGAGGGGAGAGATTGAACTCAACTTCTCTGAAACAAAAGGCAGAGGGGTTTAAGAGCTGGGCTTGGCTAGTAGAAAAGTACTGGAGGATATTGGAAGGGAGGGTGATAAATGGAATGTGTCAAGTAAATAGAGTTATTCCTGAGTTTGCAGGAATGTTTTCCTCTGTGATTAGTCCATCTGTGTCTGCTACTTGGCAACAAGTAGATTGCTACCCTATACAGAGACCAGGAGATAGGGGTGCTATTGTCCTTGGTTACATTTCAAAGGGGTGGCTCCAGGTTCTTGAGAAAGACAGTCTGGGTTGTAAAACTGTCAAGAGGGTAGCAGATTTTTACATACATTTCAAAAGGATGAGAAAGAATGTGCAATGACAGGTTTTCTAAAGTAAATTCTGTAAGCAAAGGGAGGTCAGAGGCCTATAATCAAAAAGAAGTCTGCCTAAAGTTTACTCAAGCTGAGGGCAACTTTAAGGTCATCTGGGTCAATCCCCAGGTTAAAAACACTGAGTTTTAGACTACTTGTTATAGGAAGCCCACTAGACCAGAATTGAAAGTCCAGAGTTTTAGCTTTAGCTTTCCCATGGCTAGCTATAGCTCTTGAGCAGATTGCTTAAACTCTCTAAGCCAAAATCCTCGGGATAAAAATATATATAATTACATCTACTGTGACTATTTCTAAGGATTATCATCAAGTTCAAATAAGATAAGGAATACTAGAATAAATGTATATGATGCATAATTATTTTATAACAACAGAAAATATTGAATAATTTTCTCACTGTGAATCTAAGACATACTATCTTTCTACATTTCACATTAACTTATAATAAGTTCAAGAGACCCATTGTACAACATGGTGACTGTAGTTTACAATATATTGTGTCATTGGAAAGTGCCAAGAGAGTGGATGTAAAGTGTTGAAAACAGTATCTATGCCAGGTAATGCATATGTTAACTTGTGTAAGTCATTTTGCAATGTATATATATTTCAGAACAATATGTTGTACATGGTAAATACAATATTTTCTGTCAGTTAAAAAAAGTCTCTGCCAGGCGCAGTGGCTTATGCCTGTAATCCCAGCACTTTGGGAGGCCAAGGCAGGAGGATCACGAGGTAAGGAGATAGAGACCATCCTAGCTAACACGGTGAAACCTCGTCTCTACTAAAAATACAAAAAAATTAGCCGGGCGTGCTGGCGGGCGCCTGTAGTCCCAGCTACTCGGGAGGCTGAGGCAGGAGAATGGTGTGAACCCGGGAGGCGGAGCTTGCAGTGATCAGAGATCGCACCACTGCACTCCAACCTGGGCGACAGAGAGAGACTCTGTCTCAAAAAAAAAAAAAAGTCTCACATTAACTTGCAGTATAATTACCCTGGTATTAGTCAAAGGAGGAGCTAGTCCTTCCCAAGTTCCTAATATAACAAAATGGCAGCACTTAATTATTTTTTTTAATTTTATTTTTCCATAAGTTACTGGGGTACAGGTGGCATTTGGTTGCATGAGTAAGTTCTTTAGTGGAGATTTGTGAGAACCTGGTGTACCCATCACCCGAGCAGTGTATACTGCACCATATTTGTTGTCTTTTATCCCTGGTCCCCCTCCACCTCTCCCCCCAAGTCTCGAAAGGCCACTGTATCATTCTTATGCCTTTGCACCCTCATAGCTTAGCTCCCACATATCAGTGAGAACATACAGTGTTTGGTTTTCCATTCCTGAGTTACTTCACTTAGAATAATAGTCTCTAATCACATCCAGGTCATTGCAAATGCTGTTAATTCATTCCTTTTCATGGCTGAGTAGTATTCCATTGTGTGTGTGTGTGTGTGTGTGTGTGTGTGTGTGTGTGTGTGTGTGTATCAGTATATACCTGTTTCTTTTTTTTTGTTTTTTGAGATGGACTCTCGCTCTGTCACCCAGGCTGAAGTACAGTGACGCAATCTCGGTTCACTGCATCCTCCACCTCCCAGGTTCAAGCAATTCCTTGCCTCAGCCTCCCAAGTAGCTGGGATTACAGGTACACACTGCCACACCTGGCTAATTTTTGTATTTTTAGTAGAGATGGGATTTCACCATCTTAGCCAGGCTGGTCTTGAACTCCTGATCTCGTGATTCGCCCGCCTTGGCCTCCCAACATGCTGGGATTATGGGCGTGAGCCACTGTGCCCCAGCCCAGAGTTTCTTTTTCCACTGGTTGATTGATGGGCATTTGGGTTTGTTGCACAATTTTGCTATTGTGAATTGTGCTGCTGTAAACATGCGTGTGCAAGTATGTTTTGTGAATAATGACTTCTTTTCCCCTGGGTAGATACCCAGTATTGGGATTGCTGGATCAAATGGTAGTTCTATTTTTAGTTATTTAAGGAATCTCCACACTGTTTTCCATAGCAGCTGTACTAGTTCACATTCCCACCAGCAATGTAGAAGTGTTCCCTGTTCACCACATCCATGCCAGCATCTATTGTTTTTTGATTCTCTGATTATGGCCATTTTTACGAGAGTAAGGTAGAATTGCATTGTGGTTTTGATTTGCATTTCCTGGATCAATTAGTGATGTTTTTGAGCATCTTTTCATATGTTTTTGGCCATTTGTATATCTTCTTTTAAAATTGCTATTGATGTCCTTTGCCCACTTTTTGATGGGATTGTTTTTTTCTTACTGATTTGAGTTCGTTGTAGATTCTGGATATTAGCCCTTTGTCAAATGTATAGATTGTGAAGATTTTCTCCCACTCTGTGGGCTGTCTATTTTGCTGACTGTTCCTTTTGCCATGCAAAAGCACTTTACTTTAATTAGGTCCCAGCAATTTATCTTTGTTTTTATTGCAATTGCTTTTAGGTATTTGGTCATGAAATCCTTGCCTAAGCTGATGTCTAGAAGGGTTTTTCCAGTGTCATCTTCTAGAATTTTTATAGTTTCAGATCTTAGGTTTAAGTCCTTAATCTATCTTGAGTTGATTTTTGTATAAGGTGAGAGATGAGAATCCAGTTTCATTCTTCTGCATGTGGCTAGCCAATTATCCCAGCACCATTTGTTGAAAAGGGAGTTATTTCCCCACTTTAAGTTTTTGTTTGCTTTGTCAAAGATCAGATGGCTGTAAGTATTTGGGTTTATTTCTGGGTTCTCTATTCTGTTCCATTGGTCTATGTGCCAATTTTTATACCAGTACCATGCTGTTTTGGTGATTATGGCCATATAGTATAGTTTGAAATCAGGTAGTGTGATGTCTCCAGATTTGTTCTTTTTGCTTAGTCTTGCTTTGGCTATGAGGGCTCTTTTCTGGTTCCATATGAATTTTAGGATTGTTTTTTCTAATTCTGTGAAGAATGATGGTGGTATTTTGATGGAGATCGCATTGAATTTTTAGATTGCTTTGGCAGTATGGTCATTTTCACAATGTTGATTCTACCCATCTATGATCATGGGATGTGTTTGTGTTGTCTATGATTTCTTTTAGCAGTGTTTTGTAGTTTTCCTTACAGAGGTCGTTTGACTCCTTTGTTAGGTATATGCCTGATAATTTTATTTTTTATTTTTTGGCAGCTATTGCAAAAGGGGTTGAGCTCTTGATTTGATTCTCCGCTTGGTCACTGTTGGTGTATAGAAGTGCTACTGATTTGTGTACATTAATCTTGTGTCTGGAAACTTTGCTGAATTCATTTATCAGTTCTAGGAGCTTTCTGGAGGAGTCCTCAGGGTTTTCTAGGTAAATCATCATATCGTCAACAGACAGGCACAGTTTGACTTCCTCTTTACTGATTTGGATACCCTTTATCTCTTTCTCTTGTCGGACTGCTCTGGCTAAGACTTCTGGTACTAGACCTTCAATCCATTTTAATTAGCAAAACACAAATGGTGTGAATGTTGCAGAGGCTCTGGACACAATTTATGGGTTGGAGTTGTGGACTAGATTGGAATCCTGGACCAAAGAGTCTCCATTGCTACCAAGGCCTCAGAGGACTGTCAGTGTTGTGATCTACATAGAGAAAACATTCTCCAGGAGAGTAGAGGACTCAGAATTTGCATTACCATCTAGAAGAAAGGACATATATCATGCAGGGTGTGGTTGAGTGCTTCCCATTCTATTGGTAACTGTTGAGGTGCTTCCAGAGAAGGGAAGAGAGTTATTTGAGTTGTTTTCTACATCAAAAAGTTTTGGACTCTACTGAGGCTACTTCTCTCTTGCTTCTTTAACTTAGGGTGGTGTAGTAAATGAGACACACTGAGACAAGCTCTCCCAGTATCCATCCATTCTTCTTGGTAAGAGATGATAAAGCCAAATCCCAATTGATCCTTTCTAAATGAGGGTGAAGAGAAAAGGCAACATCAAAACCATTAAACTTAGGCGCTACAGCATGAAGCAGTGAAGGTCAAAGCTGGGTATACCATAATCTATTCTCCTATCCCAGCTCTACCCCTAGTTAGCTGTATGCCTTTGGTAGGCCATTCTGTTCTCAGCCATGTTTTCATCATCTAAGAAAAAGAAGGTGTTGGATAAGATCATGTAACTGATCTAAAGCTGATTGAGTATGCATCTGAGAATTTTACAAACTATTTTTCAGAATCCATTCTGTTAACCCTCTGTATTTCTTCTCTGCATGGGGTGACTTCCTCTTCTGCTTTCACTATTGTAATCTATTTGTGACTTTGGGCAAGTGGTCACCCAAGACATGAGATGATTCTCTTGTTATTATATCTGTCACCTCTGTCTGACAGCTGTTGACTATTTGTTAGCTAAGCCCATCTTTCAGGATACTCAAATCTCATTCCTCAATGAGAAGTTATATGTGAAGACATGGCCAAGAGCTTTAGATAAACATAATTAATTTAATTATCTTTTTCTGTAATTCTAAGTTTTCTACATCATAATGAAGATAAAGCAATCACTTTTGTTTTATTGAACCTCATGCTAATGAGGAGTCTTTTGGGGTTATAAGAAATTCCTCCAAAACCAAGACACTTTGAAGGAAGTGGTTCACTCTTACAGGCCCTGGGGGACAGTTTAAAAACTCCTAAGACAAAGGACATAATCTCTTGGGAGCCCTAGGGTCCTGCCCACCACCCCATTCTCCCTGTACTACCACAGCTGATGCTCTCTTGAAAGCTCCACCTCCTGGCTGGAAGCCAACTAACACAAAACTAGTGCAATAAACAAAATTACAACTAAGGGCTCTCATAGAGTCCATCTCACTTCCCTGCCACCTCCACTGGAGCAGGTGCTGGTATCCATGGCTGAGAGACCTGAAGGCAGTTCACATCACAGGACTCTATGCAGACACTCCCCAGTAACATCCAGTGCCTGGTAGCTCTGCAGTGTGGCTAGATCCAGAAGAAAAATAGCAATCACTGCAGTTTGGCTCTCAGGAAGCCACTCCCCTAGGGGACAGGGGAGAGCACTACATTAAGGGAGTACCATGTGAGACAAAAGAATCTGAACAGAAGCCCTTGAGTCACAGATCATTTCTCTGATACAGTCTGCCTGAGAAAAAACCAGAAAAACAATTCTGATAATATGAGAAAACAAGGTACTTTAACACCCCCCAAAGATCTCACTAGCTCACCAGCAATGGATCCAAACCAAGCAGAAATCCCTGAATTGCCAGAAAAATAATTGAGAAGGCTGATTATTAAGCTAATCAAGGAGCCACCAAGGAAAGATGAAGTCCAACTTAATGAAATAAAAAAAAAAAAAAAAAAAGATAGGTGATATGAAGGGGAAAATCTTTAGTGAAATAGATAGCATAAATAAAAAACAGTCACAACTTCTGGAAATGAAGGACACACTGAAATGAAATGCAAAATACACTGGAAAGTATCAGCAATAGAATCAAACAAAACTTCAGAACTCAAACACAAGGTTTTCAAATAACCCAGTCCAACAAAGACAAAATGAATTTATAAAATGAACAAAGCCTCCAAGAAGTTTCAAATTATGTTAAATGACCAAACCTAAGAACAACTGGTGTTCTTGAGGAAGAAAATAAATCTGAAAGTTTGGAAAACATATTTGAGTGAATAATCAAGGAAAACTTCCATGGCCTTGCTAGACATCTAGATATCCAAATACAAGAAGCTCAAAGAACTCCTGAAAAATTTACCTCAAAAAGATATCATCTAGGCACATAATCATCAGGTTATCTAAAGTCAAGATGAAAGAAAGACTCTAAGAGCTGTGAGGCAAAAGCACCAGGTAACCTATAAAGGAAAATCTATCAGATTAACAGATTCCTTAGCAGAAACCCTACAAGCTAAAAGGAATTGAGGTCCTATCTTAAGCCTCCTTAAACAAACTAATTATCAGCCAAGAATTTTGTATCCAGTGAAACTAAGCTTCATAAATGAAGGAAAGATAACAGTCCTTAGACAAACAAATACTGAGAGAATTCACCACTACCAAGCGAACACTGTAAGCACTACTAAAAGTAGCTCTAAATCCTCAACATACACCAAAATTGAACCTCCTTAAAGCATAAATCTCACAGGACCTGTAAAACAAAAACACATGTGAATTGCCTAAATGCTCCACATAAAAGATACAGAATGGCAGAATGCATAAGAATTCACCAACCAAGTATCTGTTATCTTCAAGAGACTCATCTAACACATAAGGATTCACATACATTTAAGGTAAAGGGGTGGAAAAAGATATTCCATGTAAATGGACATCAAAAGCCAGCAGGAAAGCTATTCTTGTATCAGACAAAACAAACTTAAAGCACTAACGGTTAAAAAAGATAAAGAGGAACATTACTTAATGATAGAAGAACTTGTCCAACCAGAAAGTATCATAATCCAAAATAAATATACGCCTAACACTGGAGCTTTGAAATTTATAAAACAGGGCTGGGCGCAGTGGCTCAAGCCTGTAATGACAGCACTTTCGGAGGCCGAGACGGGCAGATCACTAGGTCAGGAGATCAAGACTATGCTGGCTAACACGGTGAAAACCAGTCTCTACTAAAAACTACAAAAAACTAGCCGGGAGAGGTGGCGGGCGCCTGCAGTCCCAGCTACTCGGGAGGCTGAGGCAGGAGAATGGCGTGAACCCGGGAGGTGGAGCTTGCAGTGAGCTGAGATCCGGCCACTGCACTCCAGCCTGGGCGACAGAGCCAGACTCCGTCTCAAAAAAAAAAAAAAAAAAAAGAAAAAAGAAATTTATAAAACAGTTACTACTAGTCCTAAGAAATGAGATAGACTGCAACATTGTAATAGCGGGGGACTTTAGTTCTCCACTGAGGGCACTAGACAGGTCACCAAGACAAAAAGTCAACAAAGAAACAATGAATTTAAACTATACCCTAGCACAAATGGACTCAACAGATATTTATAAAACATTCTACCCAACAACTGCAGAATATACATTGTATTCGTCAGTGCAGGGAACCATCTCCAAGACAGATCATATGATAGGTCACAAAATAAGTCTGAATAAGTTTAAGAAAATTGAAATTATATCAAGTACTCTCTCAGACCACTGTGGAATATAATTGGAAATCAACTCCAAAAGGAACCCTCAAATACATGGAGATTAAATAGTCTACTCTTGAATGATCATTCGGTCAACAATGAAATCAAGATGGAAATTTAAAAATTCCTTGAACTGGGCCAGGAGCAGTGGCTCACGCCTGTAATCCCAGCACTTTGGGAGGCCGAGGCGGGAGGATCATGAGGTCAGGAGACCAAGACCATCATGGCTAACACAGTGAAACACCATCTCTACAAAAGATACAAAAAATTAGCCGGACGTTGTGGCAGGCACGTGTACTTGGGAGTACTGAGGAGTACTCCCCAGCTACTTGGGAGGCTGAGGCAGGAGAATGGTGTGAACCCAGGAGGCAGAGCTTGAAGTGAGCTGAGATCATGCCACTGCACTCCAGCCTGGGTGACATAGCGAGACTCCATCTCAAAAAAAAAAAAAAAAAAAATCTTTGAACTGAATGATAATAGTGACACAACCTCTCAAAACCTCTGGGCTACAGCAACAGCATTGTTAAGAGGAAAGTTCGTAGTATAAATGCCTATATCAAAAAGTCTGAAAGAGCACAAATAGACAATCTAAGGACACACTTCATGGAACTAGAGGAAAAAAAAAAAAAAAACCAACCAAACCCAAACCCAGCAGAAGAAAAGAAATAACAAAGATCAGAGCAGAAGTAAATGAGATTGAAACAACAACAAAAAAGACAAAAGATAAATGAAACAAAAAGCTGGTTTTTTTTTTTTTGTAAAGATAAATAAAATTGATAGACCATTAGCAAGATTAACCAAGACAAGAGGGGACAAGATCCAAATAAATTCAATTAGAAATGAAACAGGAGATATTACAACTGATACCACAGAAATACAAAAGATCATTCAAGGGCTACTACGAACACCTTTATGCACATAAACTAGAAAATGTAGAGAAGATGGATAAATTACTGGAAATATATACAACTTTCTCAGATTAAACCAGGAAGAAATAGAAACTTGAAAGAGACCGATAACAACTAACGAGACTGAAAGAGTGATTTTAAAAATTGCCAACAAAACAAGTTCATGACAACATGGACTCACAGCTGAATTGTATCAGATATTCAAAGAAAAATTGGTACCAATTCTATCAACACTATTCCACAAGATAGAGAAAAAGGGAATCCCCTTTATACCATTCTATGAAGCCAGTATCACCCTAATTCTAAAACCAGGAATGGACATAACAGAAAAAGGAAACTACAGACCAATATCTCTGATGAATATCGATGCAAAAATCTGTAACAAAATATTAGCTAGCTGAATCCAACAGTATATCAAAAAGACAATATGCCATGATCAACTGGGTTTCATACCAGGGATGCAGGGATGGTTCAACATACACAAGTCAATAAATGTGATACACCACATACACAGAATTAAAAACAAAAAAATACATGATAATCTCAATAGATGCAGAAAAAGC
The DNA here is from genome assembly GCF_037993035.2 of Macaca fascicularis. NCBI lineage: Eukaryota > Metazoa > Chordata > Mammalia > Primates > Cercopithecidae > Macaca > Macaca fascicularis. The sequence continues at coordinate 107,205,742 of NC_088379.1, forward strand.
ATTTGACAAATTTTAGCATCCTTTATAATCAAAACCTTCAGCAAAATCAGCATACAAGGGACATACTTTAATGTAATAAAAGTCATGTATGACAAACCCACAGCCAAAATAACAAGGGAAAAACCCTTGTAGACATTGGCTTAGGCAAAGACTTCATGACCAATAACCCAAAAGCAAATGCAACAAAAACAAAGATAAATAGATGGAACTTAAACTAAAAACCTTGTATACAGTAAAAGAAATAATCAGTAAACAACCCACAGAGTGGGAGAAAATCTTCACAATCTATACATCCAACAATGGACTAATATCCGTAATCTAATCTTGTAGATTACGGATATTAGTCCATATCAGCAAGAAATCAGCAAGAAAAAAAACAATTCCATCAAAAAGTGGGCTAAGAACATGCATAGACAATTATCAGAAAAAGATTTACAAATGGCCAAAAAACATATGAAAAAATGCTCAACATCATAACGATCAGGGAAATACAAAACAAACTCACAATGCAATACCACCTTACTTCTGCAAGAATGACCATGATCAAAAAATCAAAAAATGAAAAAATAGATGTTGGAGTGGTTGTGATGAAAAGGGAACACCTTCACATTGCTGGTGGGAATGTTAGCTAGTACAACCACTATGGAAAACAGTGTTGAGATTCCTTAAAGAAGTAAAATAGAACTATCATTTGATCCAACAATCCCACTACTAGGTATCTACCCAGAGGAAAATAAATCATTACATGAAAAAGATACCTGCACATGCATGTTTACAGCAGCACAATTCACAGTTGCAAAAATATGGAACCACTTCAAATGTCCATTGATCAACAATTGGATAAAGAAATCATGATATATGTGCCATGGAATACTACTCAGCCATAAAAAGGAACAAAGTAATGGCATTCACAGCAACCTGGATGGATGGAGATCCTTATTCCAAGTGAACTAACTCTGGAATGGAAAACCAAACATCATATATTCTCACTTATAAGTGGGAGCTAAGCGATGAAGATGCAAAATCAAAAGAATAATACAATGGAATTTGGGGACTTGGGGGAAAGGGTGGGAGGGGAGTAAGGGATAAAAGATTACACATAGGGTACAGTGTATACTTATCAGGCAATGGGTGCACCAAAATCTCAGGAATCACCATTCAGAACTTGTTAATGTAACCAAATACCATTTGTTCCCCAAAAACCTATTGAAACACATTGGAAAAGAAAAGAAATTCCCCCAAAACCTCTTAGACAATGTGCACAAAACTAATACCTCCTCAATTCTGCCTATGTGTTCTTGACATTCTACCTTTTAAGATTCCCCCTCTAATAATGTTCAGCTTGCTTCTCAGTTTTAATTTTAAGCAGAGGAAACCAAGAAAATTTTTTTTAGGGTTATAATGAAAAGGGTCATAAAAGAGACATGACTTTTCATTGTAAGATGAGATGGGTTGTCATAGATAGAAGCAGATATTTAAAAGGCATGGTGTTTCAGCTTCACGTGGCACACTTCTGAGGCTGTTAGTGCCATCTCACTGCAAATAGGCAGCACTGGCTTTAGTCAACTGAGACAAAGATGAGTACTCAATGATGTTAGACCATTTTTATAATTATCTGTCTCTCTCTTCTCACTTTCTCCCACCTGTCTCTCCTCTCTCCACCCCATGCTCTTTCATACACACACTTCTGTGTTACACTAACATTTTATAAATCTTAGAGAAGAAAGAGTGTTAAGAAAAACACTTGCTGAATGACATCCTCTCTTAATTAATGCTTAAAATTCCACCACTGAAATTATTCTTCCACGGTAGGCAATTTTACTGCAGGTTCTTCCTTAAAATATTAAATTAATAGAACAAAACTTTGTGTATTATTATAATAAAAATAACAAAAAGCACCTAAGTTACTGCATGATGAAAGTGACAACAAATGCCTTCTCTGGCCATAAGAAAATTAAATTTGTAATTAACTCTGCATCAACCAATCATATTTTCTTTCTTGAGATACCCCAGGAGCTAGAATTTTTTCCCATGTGATTTCAAACATTTCTTATGCTGAATGATATTTAATTTTTGTTGCTTTCAAATAAACCAATATGTTCTTTAGATCTTTTGGACTATTTACTTGGTTTTCTGACTAACCTCCAGAAGACATGAAATGATATTTTGTTTACAACCAGAGTTGAATTTTCCACTCTATAACCAGAGTGGTACAAACATAACTACAGCAACCAACACCAACATGACAAATTTTGCAACAATTAGAGAAGAGGAAGTTCCTTTTCTACACTATCAAAACATTCATGCTTGCTCCATTCCTTTGTGTGTGTGTATACATGTATATTTTAACTTTATTTATTATTTCTTAATTTTTTTAATTCTCCACACTACCAGCCATTCAAAGAAAGGGGCCATATCTGTCTTGTTTATTGCTATATCCCATATGTCCAGAATTGCTTATCAAATGAGAGAATGATATAATTCCTGCAATTCTGCCTAAATCAATGCACATACATACACATATACACACCACACACACACACGTACTATCTATCCGTATATATATTTGTTGCAACTACACACACACACACACACACACACACACACACACACACGTACCATCTATCTATCCGTATATATATTTGTTGCAACTACACATTTAAATTTTGTTGATGGAGTACATCTTGTATCCCAATAAAAGTATATAAATGTTATATTTAAGAGTTACTCATAGGAGAGAAAATAGAGAGGAAACGGTGTGAAGAGTGCAATAGTTCAAGGCTAGGTAAAACATGGCTTCATGAAATTCACAGCTACTTCACAATCTTACTGTAAGCAATAGTTTCAGCATTTTCAAATCTTTAAACCTCCATTTAGAATACTAAAAATAACTTATTTTCTAAATATTTCCACATTTTCTCAGAGGAGAGGGCAATCCGTTTACATGTACTATGAGTACATCAGGGGAGGGGAGGGGAGGGAAGAACAAATAGCTCTCTGTGCACAGCATACACTGGATTATAATCCCGCTGGGAAACCTTAGCCAGATAAAGAGGAAAATGCATAGGCTTTGGAGTCAGACAGATTCTGATTTAGACGCTGGCCATAGTATACTTTCTCACTGAAAAGCCTTGGTCAAATCACTCTGAGCTGCAGCTTCCTCTTTGGAAAAAGAGGGATTATAATGCCCGTCTCAAGGGATGTTGTGAGGATTAAATGCAATGCAGGAAAAGCACCTAGCATAACTCATAACATATGGCAGAAAGTTAATAATTATTCCTTTTGTGTCTCTTACCTTTGTCAAGGAGGAAGTTCTTTTCTAAATAGATTCAGTTAAATATATTGCTCATATTTTCTGATAAGTCTTTGAACACAAAGGGTCACTATATTTAGCGGTTTGTGATATCTCTATTAAAATGAGCATCACTTTCCATTGTAATTGTTCATTTGAGGACCCACTACATGGTCCACATTCTGAAGGTCTCTAGGGCCACTTTCTGTATCCCACTAGCTCCATGTCTGCCTATGGTGGGTATTCTAAATACAATTTAAGCAACTCTATTATAAAGATAATTTAGAGGATATAATGAGACAAAATACATCCTTATAATACTCACAGTGATTCCCAAACTTAGTTACATGTCAAAATGACATGGATAACTTCTGAAGAATAGAAATAACATCTACACACAATCCCCTAAATTCAACCAGGTAAACAGAATTTAAAACTCGAGGTTATGAGGCAAACTTACTTGTATTTAAAAAAATATCCTGGGTAGGCCGCATGTGGTGGCTCACGCCTGTAATCCCAGCACTTTGGGAGGCCGAGGCTGGTGGATCACAAGGTCAGGAGATCGAGACCATCCTGGCTAACACAGTGAAACCCTGCCTCTACTAGAAATACAAAAAATTAGCCGGGTGTGGTGGTGGGTGCCTGCAGTCCCAGCTACTCGGGAGGCTGAGGCAGGAGAATCATTTGAACCCGTGAAGCAGAGGTTGCAATGAGCTGAGATCGTGCCACTGCACTCCAGCCTGGGCGACAGAGCGAGACTCTGTTAAAAAAAAAAAAAAATACCCTAGGTAATTCTGATGATCTTCCAGGTTTAGAAAACACCGCCCAATGATTGGTGGTTATCAAATCATGCTCCTTAGACTAGCTGCTTAAAAACCATTGAGGGGGTTTGCAGGTGGGAGGATGTTTTGTGAAATGTGGATTCTCAAAACAAGAAAACCAAATTATCGGGGAATGAGGCCCAATGATATGCATTTTTGTGTGCCCAAGAAATTTGAAATGTACATCAGGAAATTTCTAGACCCGTGTGCTAAACAATCACTAGAATCTCCTGAAGAGGGCGGGGCACGGTGGCGCACACCTGTAATCCCAGCACTGTGAGAGGCCAAGGGTGGATCATGTAGTCAGGAGTTCCAGATTAACCTGGTCAATATGGTGAAACCCCGTCTCTACTAAAAAAACTACAAAAATTTGCCGGGTATGGTGGCGCATGCCTGTAGTCCCAGCTACTCGGGAGGCTGAGGCAGAAGAATCACTTGAACCCAGGGAGATGGAGGTTGCAGTGAGCCGAGATTGGCCACTGCACTCCAGCTTGGGTGACAGAGTGAGATCTGTCTCAAAAAAAAAAAAAAAACCAAAAAAACTCCTGAGGAGGTTAAGAGGTTATCTTCAAAATAACCACCCACTGCTGAATTTTAATGTGCCTTTAGAAAAGGAGGGGAGAATCTCTCTGTTGAATTCTAAAAGCCATTTAGAAGATTCTGATAACCTGCCCCACACTACTTTAGGAGATATTGGATTTCAGTATTTTAACTAGTCTAGGAAGAAATCATATGATATGCCATTTAAAAAGTTTTGTCTTTCTGCTAATAACCACTTTACTGAAAAAAAAGTTCCTCTACATTTTAGTTAGCAACCAGGATATAAATGGGATAAATAAACAGTGAAATTTGTTCTGCAGAGACAAATACTTTACATCTTTTAGAAATCCTATCTATCCTAATAAACAATGCAAAAACTAAAGCCTCTACTGATTGATTCCAAAAGGATCTACAATTTTCTACATCAACTTAATTTCAACCTAAGTGTTCATCAATGGACAAATGGATAAAGAAAATGTGGTATATGTATATAGGAAATACTATTTGGTCATAAAAATAATAAAATTCCATCATTTGCAGCAACATGGAAGGAACTAGAGGTCATTATTTTAATTAAAATAAGCCAGACACAGAAAGACACATGTTGCATGTTCTCACTCACATGTAAGAGCTAAAAAAGTTAATCTCATTAAGGTAGAAAGAATGATAGATACCAGAGACTGGGAAGGGCGTGTGTTGACAGCAGGGGGACGAAGAGAGCTTGGCCAATGTGTACAAACATAGTTCAATAAAAAGAATAAGTTTGAATGTTTAAAAGGAGGGTAGAGTGACTATAGTTAGCAAAAAAGTATTGTATATTTCAAAATAGATAGAAGTAAGGACTTGAAATGTTCCCAATATGCAGACATGAATACTTGAGGTGATAGATATCCTAAATACCCTAATTTGACCATTACAACATCCTTTGCATGTAACAAAATACCAAATGTATACCATAAAAATGTACAAATGTTAGTATATCAATATTTTTTTTAAAAAGGCTTATACTTATAAATGAACCCACTGGCTGCATTTACAATGAAAACTGTCATTCCTAAGTTGGTAGAGAACAGTGGAGCAACCAAATGCTGTGCATTACTTATTAAACTCATTATGTTACAAAATAAGTGACTGCCTTTTTCTCAAACACAATTTTAAGGAGGTTCTGAAAGTGACTCAAAGCAGCCACTAGAGGTAAGTGAAGGCATGTTCAGTATTTTTCACCAATAAGGTCAGTGTAAGTATACTGATCTAAAACTCTAAGCTCCTAATCTAAAACTCTCTGAGGCCAGACGCAGTGGCTCATGCCCGTAATCCAAGCACTTTGGGAGGCTGAGGCAAATGGATCACTTGAAGTCAGGAGTTGGAGACCAGGCTTGCCAACATGGCGAAACCTCGTCTCCACTAAAAATATCAAAATTAGCCAGGCATGTTGGTGGGCGACTGTAATCTCAGCTACTCAGGAAGCTGAGGGAGGAGAATCCCTTGAACCTGAGAGGCGGAGGTGGCAGTGAGCCTAGATTGAACCACTGCACGCCAGCCTGGGCGACTGAGCGAGTCTCCATCTCAAAAAAACCACAAAAAACAACAACAAGAAACCTCTCTGAGAACAACTCTTTTTCTTTTAATTTTTCTCAAAAAAAGGTGAGAAATGAAAATATGATATATATTATAAGCAAAAATATTAGTGATGATGCATTATCTTTGCAAATAATTTTAAATTTACATAGTATTTCTTCTTGAAAGTGTGATGTATTTCCAAATCATTGACATGCGTGTGTCTGTAAATATCCATTTAAATTCATGTAAATATATCTACCTATTATCTTTCTATCTGGGCTTATCAATGCTTTTGGAATTTTGACACTCCATGGCCATTCCTGCATACAAAATTCGAAATGTATCACAAGGCATTTAGATCTACTAAAGTAACTTTAAAAGTTATTTTTGTTTTCTGAGAATGTGCCATTTGATAACTATCTAAAATAATTGGAAGCATCGTAGAATATTAAAGACCAAGAAAGGACCACATGGGGAGAACTCTACACTGGGAATTATTCCTTAACTAAGCATACAAATGGGCTTCTCTGCTTAGTTGCATTATCTGGCCTGCTAATGGGATAACAATAAATGTTGCAGTAAAGTCCATGAGTAAAGCCTTGGGCAGGCTTCCTACCTGTAGCTTTTTTGAAAGGCCTCCTATATTAGTAGAAACATATTTGACAGAATATTTATTTCCAAATCTAGGGCAAAAATTACTAAATGGTGTTTGAGTGTGAAAGATCTAACTCTAGATTATCTCTTACGGCCCCATCAACTACTTTCCCCAGCCTTCTCTTTCCCTCTTTCCAGGTAGATGATATTGTTAGGGAAAGGAGAGTGAATGCTGCATTTCAGGATCCGGGAAGTGGTAGGCAGAGAGGAAAAAACTTGATGTTGGATTGTTCATCTGAAGATATCTTTTCTCCCAGTCTTAGCTTGTCTTTTCATCTTCTTAACAGGGACTTTCACAGAGCTAAAGTTTTTAGTTTTGAAGAAGTTTAATTTATTGATTATTTTTCTTTTATGGGCTATATTTTTTGTGTCACATCTGAGAAGTCTTCACCAAGTACTATTTCCACAGATTTTTTCCAATAATTTGTTCCAAAAGTTTTATGGTTTTACATTTTATGTTTTAATCTGTGATGTATTTTACAGTAATTTTTGCATAAGCTGTGAGTTTTGGGTTAGGTTTGATTATTATTATTATTATTTCTTGCCAATGCATGTCCAATTCCTCTAGCACTATTTGTTAAAAAGACTATCTGACCTCCATTGAATTACTTTTGCATCTTTGTCCAAAATCAGTTGACCTTCATATTACTTTCCTACTGGTGCTGTAAAAAGTCACGACTTTACAGCAGTGACTTAAAATAACACAAAATTATTATCTCATGCTTCTGGAGGTCCAAAATGCAAAATGGACATTCATGGGCTAAATCAAGGTATTGGCAAGGCTGAATTCTTTCTGGAGGCTCTGTAGAAGAATCTCGTGCTTTTTCCAGCTTTGAGAGTTTGCCTGCATTCTTTGGCTCATAGTCCCTTCCTCCATCTTCAAAGCCAAAAACATAACATCTCAATTTTTTCTCTGACTCTGAACTTCCTGCCTCCCCTTTTCACTTATAAGAATAGCTGTGATTACACTGGTCTTCACTGACTAATCCAAGGCAAACTCATTCTTTTAAGATCCTTAATTTAAACACATCTACAAATTCCTTTTTCCATGTAACCTAAGTTAATCATGGGTTCCAGGAACTGGATGTGGCTATTGCAGGGGGAGGGGGCATTATTCTGACTATATGTGAGACTATTTCTGGGTTCTCCATTTTTTCTCATTCATCTATGTGTTTATCCCTTTGCCAATACCATGTAGTCATTGTAGCTATATAATAAGTCTTGAAATCAGGTAGGCTGATTCCTAAAATAATTTTGGAGAAATTCCTAAAATAATCTCTTCGAGAATTGTATAATTCTCTTTGAAATAATAATTTCAAAATTATTTTAGTTATCCCAGTTGTTTTGCCATTACATATAAATTTTAAAATAATCTTGTATAAATCTATCACTTGCTAAGATGTTGACAGAAACTGTGTTAATTAATTCTACATTTCAGTTTGGGGAAGAATGACATCTTTACTGTGTTCCATGATCCATGAACAAGATATGTCTCTCTGTTTATTTAGAGGTTTTTTTTATTTCTTTACATGAGCATTTTGTAATTTCAGCATTCAAGTCCTTTATGTCGTTTTGGGTTGATGTCTATGGATTTTATTATTTTTGAATAACTAAGTGGTTTTATATTTTTAATTTTGATTTTCATGTGTACATTGCTAGTATATAGAAATACAGCTATGTTATACATGTTGATTCTGTATCCTGTGATCTTATTGAACTCACTTATTAGCTTTAGGAAATTTTTGTCATTGTTTCCTTGGGATTTCCACATCATTTGTATATCAAAACAAATCTTTTTTAAAAATCTGTATGCCCTTTATTTCTTTTCTTGCCTTTGTGGACTGGCTAGATATCCTAGTACTATGTCGGATATGAGTAGTGAGAGTGGAAGTTCTTTCCTTCATCCTGATCTTAGGAGGAAAGTTCCCCAGTATTCCTAGTTTTGTGATAGTTTTCATCATGAAATGGTGTTTTTATCTTAAATCACAAATGGGTGTTTTATCATGAATTTTGCAAAATGCGTATTCTGCACCAATTGATATGGTTATATAATTCTCCCTTAGCCATTAATATGGTGGAATACATTAATTGATTTTTGCATATTGAACCAGTTTTGCTTTTCAAGGAACTGGTCCATTTCATCTAGGTTATAAAATTCATCTGTGCAGAGTTCTTGGTAGCTGTTCCCTTACATCCTCATTTTATAGAGTCACACCTATCACATTTAATAAAATAGGATATATTATCCTATCATAAATATCCCTTTGAAGTAACTGAAAGGTTCAGGGTTTATATGATCATTCCCACATAGTTGCCATGGAGCACTCAGTGTTGATTAGGAAAATGAAAAACCATTTTATTCTGTCTTTGGTATAGACAATATAATTAGATATAGAAAAAATTTGTTACAAATACTGACGACTAGAAGCATTTTGCAAAGACAAATACAATTCTTATAGTACATATAAATTTGCTTTTTACCCTTGTATTACAAATACCCCAAATATATTAACTTAATATCCACCTCCAAAATGTTAAACCCTATCTTATTAAATATGAAAACATATTTAGTATTAATGATGATTAGGCATACCTGTATATATTTGGCTCTACAGAAATTATATTCACAACAAATCACAGGGTGACAATTTTTTATGTTCTGCAGAATTTTGATTTCTCATTATCATTCACAGTTATTTTCAGAATTGCTTAAGGGAAAGTTATTACCCTGAGAGCACAAAGAATGTACACTTTTATTCTAGACCAGAGAAGTTGAAATTCTTTTGGCTTTATGCTATCCTTATCTTGGTGAGTATCTTAGAGTGGAGACGGTAGATTCATGGTATTTAGGCTCCCATTTCCCACTTTTGCACCCATTGGAGACATCATTATTCAGCCTTTCCTAAATAGTAAGGCAAAAAATTGTTATTATTTTTAACATAATCTTTCAGGCAACTATTTCCTATCTAGCAATATAACACACAAGATGTAACCCATTAGCCTTGACTATCCTAAATGTTTTAGGAGGAAATTATTTAAAAATAAAATAAAAAAGCATGACACCATCTCCACCTGAAACTTATAGCTGGTCAATCATTGGAAGCATTTGATCAAAAGATTATTAGACATGATACATTAAAATAACATGCAATTATTTAAAAATATGTAATAGGGAAATAGCAGGAAAAACATTGCAATAATCATTTTTGTAGCTGCATTATAAAAAATATGCTGAAATTTTATGGTGCCAACTTCCAGATTAATCTCTCGTTGTCTATGGTTCAAAATTGATTGATTTTCTTTTTGCTCTTCTAAATTTTTAAATAGCAGAAGTATTGTCTTTTGAAAAATTACTCTGTAACTTTAAAAGAGTTTATTATATGTAGGATTTTGGTAATCACTCATTTATTCACTTATTCCACAAATTTACTGAATACTTAATAAGCACTGGCCACTGTGTTCAACTCTAAGGGTAAGTAGTGAAAAGAAAGTCATAGTTCTGCTCGCACAGAGGGAGGATACGGAGACATAGAAATGTACAGAAAAACATTCATATACAACTTTACGGAGAGTACTGAGAAAGGATGTTTTGCTAGAGAGCCCCAGCTGACAAATTTAGATTGATGGGTGACAGGTGACTTCTCAAATAAGCTGGTAATTGATCAGAGATATAAATTACATGAAGGAGTCACTTTGGTAAGGTTGTGGGCAGAGGAAGAACACTCCATATAAGCAGGGCTGGCTATATAAATTGCAGGGCCCAGTGCAAAATGAAAATGATCTTTTCTTCCAAAAACAGAAAAAAAGTATTATTAAGATGATAACAAATAAAGCTTTCCCTTTCTTCTCTCTACTCATGGTGTTTTGTTATTTCCTATTTAACGTCATTCTAAGCAAACAAGATTAATATTTCCAATTATCAGCCTAAATGTTACCATTCATCTTTATAGTGTGCACTGCGCCAGTTTTAATAGGAAACAAGAAATTTTTAAAGAGCATTTAACTCATACGTGTCATCACAAAAACCAAATGATTTTTAGTTTTGTAACTTGTACATACATAGGTATTTCATTCTTACCATGACAGTAGAAGCATTATATAGAATTAACAGTTTTTTATTTCACTCCTTGACAGGCAAACATTCGTTCCACACTCTCTACCTTTAGCTTACTTATGAGTAAGGAGAAACTAAAGGAAAATGAACTGTGGATTGCCTTATCTTTCTTTTTCCTTCTATTCCATTATTTTCACTATAGATGTTTATTTAATACTGAGAAGTTACATGAGTAAGAAAGGTTATAAAAGGGTTTTTTGGTTGTTCATGTTTCTTGGAATGCAATTTTCTCCTTTCTGTAGAAAGGAGAAATTTTTGAAGAAAGTTCTGTTTCTTAACAGAAGCCTGACCTTTCAGAGCTGTCAGTGCCCCTGTTTACCCAGTTCTAGACATAATAACATGATTACCTTGTATTTATTTTGTGTCATGATGAACTCCCACATATTGTAGGTCCACCAGAATTCTGTGCGTTTAAAATTGCAAATGCTGTGTACAAATTAGCTGGCAAAAAATGATGGAAATCTTGCATGTATTTCTTCTGCTCACCTATGTGCTCCATTGTCCCATTAGATTTCATTTAAAAATACAAATTAAAAGATAAAAATTCTTAAAAATCTTGAGACAGCAATGGCAGAGCATTAAACCAGGCCTGGGGCTCTTCTGAGCCCAGTGCGCTTCTGTGACTTCACAGGTCACACACCCGTGCAGCCAACCCTACGCAACCAGGTCAAGACCTGGTGTGAAGGCCTTAAAGTAGAAATAAACTTGGCACTTTGGAGAATGAGAAAAAAGGCCATTTAAGCTTGGCAGATGGGAAAAAAGAGTGGAGGAGTTGAGGTCAGTGAGGAAGGAGAGAGCAGATGATAAGGCTTTATAGGCCTAGGTAAGAAGTGTAATTTTATTTGATGGGAAGCTCTTGAAATATAATAAACTAGGAGATTGCCAGCTTCTTTGGGAAGTCACCTGTCACCCACCAATCTAAATTTGTCACCTGGTGCTCTAGTTGTCACCAGTGTGATCTGATTTATATTTTTAAAAATTGACTCTCATGTGGAGTGCTGCAGTTTTGATGTCTGTTCCGCACAAAACTCATGTCAAAATTTAATTGCCATTGTAGCAGGATTAAGAGGTGGGACCTTTAAGAGGTGATTAGGCCATGAGGGCTGCATCCTCATGGTGTTGTTCTGAAAGGGCAAGTTTAGATAGATCTCTCTCTCTCTCTCGTTTTTCCACCATGTAATGATGCAGTAAGAAGGTCCATGTCACATGCCGACACCTTGATATTAGACTTCCCAGCCTCCAGAATATGAGCCACTAAATTTCTGTTCATTATAAATTACCCAGTCTGTGGTATACTGTTATAGCACCACAAAACAAACCGTATGAGGTAGGGAAAACTGTGGTGGTTTGAATTACATTGGAAATAGTATAGGTAGAGAGGTGTCCAAGACTTGGGATAAGTTTTAGAAGCTGAATGGATAGAGCTTCTGTTGAGTTGGATGTAGGGTGTGAGGGAAAGAGAGTAATAAGAGATGCCTGTGTGTGTTTTGTTTCTTCTTTGAACAATGAGGTGGGGAGGACTAGTGGTAGGGCACGTTTGCTGAAGAGAGGAAACCAGTAGTTCTTTTTTGGCCGTGGTGAGTCTTATTTGTCTGCTAAACCTATAAGTGATTTTGCCAAGTTGCCTATTTAGGATTAAAGGTATAACAGCCAATGAATACATAAGTATAGATTATAGCAACATATAGAGAAAACTTGTAAGAATTACAAGCCATTTGCCATTTTTCTCTGCATAAGGAATGATTGCTATTTCAGATGGTCAGGATCAGTGCACAATATAGAGAGATCAAAATAAATATCTTTCCTCCCCTTAATGACGGGTCACTATACACACCAAGGACCATCTGCTGGTTCATCCATCAGAGAAAAAAATGCAATCTTATTAGTACCGAATCACATAGGTACTTGAATTCATGAGGATGGTCTAAAACTTCATTTTAATAATTGCTAGCAGCTCACATAGTATTCCTACAAACATGTCCCCAGATGAGGTCCCTGAGGTTCTTTACCTTTGTTAGTCTTATCCTTTTTTTTTCTGTTTTATCTCTCTGTTTGTTGTGTTTCATTTATGTGGTAAAAACCAATGGGTACATGCTGACCTGTGGCAAGGTCATAGCCAGAAGACTGTTATCCTGACTCCATCCCTAGTCCCTCATGTTACAGATACTCATCCTCAGTATGAGGTTGCTTGGAATTCACAGGAGTGATATCTAGACCAAGAATGGTTCTCTTACTAATATCCATTACTTCTCATTCCACAGCATCCATGAATTATTATGTGAAAAAATATTTTGCTTCCATAGGTGAAGATGTGAAGGAATGAAGAAGTAATGGAGAAGAGCATCCTATCATGCCCCAAATAGCTACAATTATTGAGGATCTATTACGTAGAAGCAGTTTCTATGCCTTCTTGTAAAACCTTATGGAACCCATGCAGGACAAATAACTTATTTCTTCATTTTATGGTGAGGTCAGAATCATATCGATAGAGACAGGAGGCAGGGAAATTCTGGGCAGAGGGCAGGTCTCTGGTGAGGGCCTCACCCTCAAGCCAAAAAGCCAGGAACCGTGGCCCAAAGTGAGAACTGACATCCATGTTTTCCCACTCAAGTGCTGCCTTTTCCAAAACCACCCATGGACCACTCTGCCCACAATTCTGTGCCCATAAAAGCCCCAGGCTTAGCTGGCAGAGAGATGAGAAGCAGTCGAATGTCACAGACTATGGTTGAACACAGGAGAGGAGCGGCTTGACTTCAGAGGGACAGCTTGACAATGTAGCTTCAGAGAGGAGTCTGGCCAGAGATAGGTGGACTCCAGGGGAAGATTACCTTCCTGCTCCATCCCCTTTTCAGCTCCCCCTCCCACTGAGAGCCACTTTCATTGGCTATAAAATCCCCCACATTTATCACCTTCAATTCATTTGTGTGATCTCATTCTTCCTGGACGCCAGACAAGAACTCAGGTGTGCATGTAAAAGGCTGTCATGCTGAACTGTTAATACTTAAGCCATCTGCAGATGGCAATGGTAAAAGGGCACTGTAACTCTCCTTCTGGGGCTTCAGGGGTTGCAAGCATCCCCCTAGATGCTGTTGCAGGGCCCCTACAGTTTGGCTCCTGCTGATGCCCAAAAGCACTCACCCTGGCTCTTGCACCTGCTCACCTGTGCTCCCCCTCCCCCGCGGGGGGTGGAAAGCAGTGGAATAGAGTGAGTGTCCGGCTAGTTCTAGCACCTGAGAATTACAGTTCCCACCTGTGAAAGGATAAGGGAAATAACCTGCTTCAATATTGCGAATAAATTTCATTTTGGTGAATCCAGTTCATATACTCAAGCCACAAAATCTGTGCTCTTTCCGTCACACAACACTGCTTCTCCAAAGAAAACCTTACTATTTGAAAACTTCCTTTTTACATCTCAAATATCCATTTACTTTTGAGTTCTAACTGGAATCACTAGAATGTTACTTTTAAAGAGTAATGCAGTATAAAATTTTACAGATGAGAAAACCAAAGCACAGAGAGGTCTTTTCTTACATATACTAGACACTAACAGGTGTAAGAAAAGACCAAAGCTTATGAGCGGTGACAACACGCTAGCAGCCCTCACTCACTCTCGGTGCCTCCTCAGCCTCGGCATCTGCTCTGGCAGTGCTCGAGGAGCCCTTCAGCCAGCTGCTGCACTGTGGGGGCCCCTCTCTGGGGCTGGCCAACACCAGAGCCAGATCCCTCTGCTCGCAGGGAGGTGTGGAGCTGGAGAGGCACGGGTGGGAGTCAGGGCTGTGCCTGGCACATGCCGGCCACTGTGGGTTCCCGGTGGGCATGGGCTCACGGACCCACACTTGGCGCCCCCGGCTGGTGCCTGCTGGGCTTGATCAGGGGAAAAGCTCCCTCTGGGCTGCCAGAGTGCCCGGGCTAGGAGCCACAAAGTCATGCAGCGAGTGCCAGTGAGAGGTAAAGCCGGCTGGACTTCTGGGACCGGTGGGGACTTGGAGAAGTTTTCTGCCTAAAGGATTGTAAGTGCACCAATCAGCACTCTGTGTCTAGCTAAAGGTTTGTAAACGCACCAATTAATACTACGTGTCTAGCTAAAGGTTTGTAAATGCACAAATCAGCACTCTGTGTCTAGCTAATCTGGTGGGGAGTTGCAGAACTTTTCTGTCTAGCTAAAGGATTATAAATGCACCAATCAGCACTCTGTGTCTAGCTAAAGGTTTGTAAATGCACCAATCAGCACTCTGTCAAAATGGACCAATCAGGTCTCTGTAAAATGGACCAATCAGCTCTCTGTAAAATGGGTCAATCGGGGCTCTATAAAATGGACCAATCAGCAGGATGTGGGTGGGACCAGATAAGGGAACAAAAGCAGGCCACCTGCGGCCAGCAGGGGTAACCCCCTTGGGTCCCCTTCCAGGGTGTGGAAGATTTGTTCTTTCACTCTTTGCAATAAATCTTGCTGCTGCTCTGTCTTTGGGTTTTCGCCACCTTTATGAGCTGCAACACTCATCGTGAAGGTCTGCAGCTTCACTCCTGAACCCAGCAAGACCACAAACCCACCAGGAAGAATGAACAACTCCGGACAGGAGGAACGAACAACTCTGGACATGCGGCCTTTAAGAACTGTGACACTCACCACGAGGGTCTGCGGCTTCATTCTTGAAGTCAGCAAGACCAAGAGCCCACCAATTCTGGACACAGTTACATTTAATTTTATTCCAATCTGGCAGGGTGTGGTGGCTCACACCTGTAATCCCAGCACTTGGGGAGACCAAGGCGGGTGGATCACGAGGTCAGGAGTTCAAGACCGGTCAGGAGTTCAAGACCAACTTGACCAACGTGGTGAAAGCTTGTCTCTACTAAAAATACAAAAATTAGCCGGGTATGGTGACACGCACCTGTAATCCCAGCTATTTAGGAGGCTGAGGCAGGAGAATTGCTTAAACCCAGGAGGCAGAGGTTGCAGTGAGCCAAGATCTAGCCACTGCATTCCAGCAAAAAATTTTACTCCAATCCCCCGTATAAAATGCAAAACTTACTTTGCACAGTTTAAATGAATCCTGACAGGCAAATGTGATCATAGATAGGTCTAGATTGTAGTGTGTCTTCTAGTTAGCATAACTACATCTTGGAACAAATGCAATTCAACCTTTTATTTATGAAAACTAGTTAGAATGTAACCTCATTGTGTAAATGGAGGCAAACATTAGAAAGTACACATCAAACATGCAAAAGCCATTCTCTTTTTAACACAAAAACAGAAAAAAATATTATACAACTCTCCTGTAACACAAATTAAACTGAAATAATTTACTTGGGACCATAACTAGATACATGAAGGTTTGACTTTTCTTAAGTATCTGTAATTAGGTATAATGTTAACCATGGGTGAATAAGGCTCAGGAAGGAGGGTATTTCAAATGTTGCTCAGCTTAGAACCTGTTTCTTAAGAAAAAAACAAACAACCCCATCAAAAAGTGGGCAAAGGATATGAACAGACATTTCTCAAAAGAAGACATTCATACAGCCAACAGACACATGAAAAAATGCTCATCATCACTGGCCAGCAGAGAAATGCAAATCAAAACCACAATGAGATACCATCTCACGCCAGTTAGAATGGCGATCATTAAAAAGTCAGGAAACAACAGGTGCTGGAGAGGATGTGGAGAAATAGGAACACTTTTACACTGTTGGTGGGATTGTAAACTAGTTCAACCATTATGGAAAACAGTATGGCGATTCCTCAAGGATCTAGAACTAGATGTACCATATGACCCAGCCATCCCATTACTGGGTATATACCCAAAGGATTATAAATTATGCTGCTATAAAGACACATGCACACGTATGTTTATTGCAGCACTATTCACAATAGCAAAGACTTGGAATCAACCCAAATGTCCATCAGTGACCGATTGGATTAAGAAAATGTGGCACATATACACCATGGAATACTATGCAGCCATCAAAAAGGATGAGTTTGTGTCCTTTGTAGGGACATGGATGCAGCTGGAAACCATCATTCTTAGCAAACTATCACAAGAACAGAAAACCAAACACCGCATGTTCTCACTCATAGGTGGGAACTGAACAATGAGATCACTTGGACTCAGGAAGGCGAACATCACACACCGGGGCCTATCATGGGGAGGGGGGAGGGGGGAGGGATTGCATTGGGAGTTATACCTGATGTAAATGACGAGTTGATGGGTGCAGCACACCAACATGGCACAAGTATACATATGTAACAAACCTGCACGTTATGCACATGTACCCTACAACTTAAAAGTATAATAATAATAAATAAATTTAAAAAAAAAAAGAAATTAGGCTTAAAATTACTTGGTTTTATTATTTTTCAGTGTCTCCAAAGATTTCTGGGACCTAGATAAGTTGTTAGCAGTGTTTCAAAGCTTTGCAATTTTTAGGTGTCAGATCTACAGGATGGGGACTGCTTGGTTTGAAAGTTAGAAAGAAGCCATATTTTGCAGCACTGTAAAATCCATCCAGAACTACAGTGGATGAAAACAGCTAAGTACAACACAGTTTTAGTGGCTTATGTAAAATACATTGGTAATTTGTCCAGATATTCATGTGAAAAATCAACTCTGAGGGAAATTATGCTGTTCAAGCTAGAATGCAAGGGAGAGATGGAACATACAGTGATGGTGACTACTCTGTATGCCAAGGGGAACTATGTGGAGACTAAAGAGCAAGTGAAAAATTGAAAGGGAAATACATGCTGCATTCTTCAGTGAATAAAGTAGTATGTATTCTTCCAAAGCAAAGACACAAATGATGTATCTGAGAATGTTACCCAAACACCAAGGCTTCAGTCTAGGTCTTGCTGCTCACCACACAGAAAGCCAGTCGCTATGACAAGTATTGCCAAGGAAGAAGGCTTTAATCAGGTGCTGCTGTCAAGAAGATGGGAGCTCATTCTCAAATCCATCTCCTTGACTGATTAAAACTAGGGGTTTATACAGTAGGGAAGAAATGTAAAAGCGTGTAGGAAAACAGGAACTAGGGAGAGGCAAGGAAGCAATCATGATGAATGAGCACCACCCCCCCACCCCTTTGACTGGATATGGTGATCTGGTGAGTTTCAGTTCTTTGATATTTCTTTTGAGAGAACTGAAGATCTTTCCTGAGGAAGGAACTCAGATAAAACAAATACAATTTTGAAACTTTAAGATTAGAAGGGTCAATTTTTATGTTTATCCAAAAAAGTTTCTATGTTTATCCAAAAAAAGTATCTATTTATCCAAAAAAAAAAAAAAGTATCTATTGACTTTGACTTGGCTTCAAGACCTCCATTAAAAAAATCTCCAAATAGGCTGGGCACATTGGCTCTCACCTGTGATCCCAGCACTTTGGGAGGCTGAGGCGGGTGGATCACCTGAAGTCACGAGTTCGAGACCAGCCTGGCCAAGATGGTGAAACCTCGTGTCTACTAAAAATACAAAAATTAGCCAGGCATGGTGGAGGGTGCCTGTAATCTCAGCTACTTGGGAGGCTGAGACAGGAAAATCGCTTGAACCCAGGAGGCAAAGGTTGCAGTGAGCCGAGATTGCACCATTGCACTCCACCCTGGGCAACAAGAGTGAAAGTCTGTCTCAAAAATAAAAAAACCAAGAAAACAAAAAAAGTGCAACAGTTAGCTTGAAAAGACTTTTAGGTGATACAGACAACACATACAATAATGTTTCTCTGCTATTGTCCAAATGTGGCTTCAAGAGCTAGTTCATAGTCAGCATTGTAATCTCCATCATAGGAACTGTTTTGGAAAAATGCTCTGACAAATGTCTAGACTATATTGTATGGATATGGTGGCTGTGTGATTGGAGAAAATAATCTCTGTTTCTAAGCCATGCACAAATGGGTATATTAACAGTACTTGCTAATATTGTTATGCGATTCAAAATATATATGTATGTAAAATTCTCAGCCTTGACTTAATAATAGTAGTTGTTATTATTGTTATCATTATTATATTATGAACCTTCTGCAGAGATTTTGTTGATAGCTTGAGTTGAATGGGAATGAAAATAGAATTTTTCTCCTTTTTGTAGCAGTATTTCTTCTGAGAGAAGACTGTGACTGTGTACATACGTTGATAGCACCACTACCTGACCTTGTAATTACATTCACTCAAATAAAAAAAAAAAAAAAAACCTGTTTACAACCAGTTCAACAAACAATTGTTGAGCATGAGAATATGTTAGGCAGAGTGACATTATAATGAAAAGAAGATTACAGTAGGAAGAGGCAGAAGGCTGCACAGTGAGATGACTTGACCAATTCTAAGCAAGAGGAAATGGATACCTGAACTAGGTCAGCTGAAGGGGATGTGGAATGCAGGTGAGCCTGAGAAAAACACTTATGAGACTAATCATCAGGACTTCATGACTGATGGAAGGTACAGAATGCAGAAGAAAAATGATGGGTTTTACATACATTCGCTTGTTTCTGAACTTCTGAGTGTACCAGAAATTCCAGTAATAATTGCCTTAATCATCTAGGATCAGTTCCATCTTTTTAAATGTTAAAGTAGATTCTAGAGGCATTTTTAGACTGTAAAACATTTCTCTTAATGATTCAGGTCATAAGAATCATGCCGGCTGGGCGTGGTGGCTCATGCCTGTAACCTGTAATCCTAGCACTTTTGGAGGGTAAGATCAGGTGTTGGAGACCAGCCTGGCCCATATGGTGAAACCCCATCTCTACTAAAAATACAAAAATTAGCTGGGAATGGTAGCACATGCCTGTAATCCTAGCTACCTGGGAGGATGAGGCAGGTGAATTGCTCAGACCCAGGAGGCGGAGGTTGCAGTGAGCCAATATCAGGCCACTACACCCCAGACTTTTGTCTAAAAAAAAAAATCCTCCCTGCACTGGGCCTGGAGAATCCCAGTGTCAGGGCTATGTAGTATTTGAGAGTATTCTCTATTACATACTGGTGTTTGTTTTCTTTATATTAGTTTCCTTTCTCCAATCTTATTTATTTATTTATTTAGAGATGGAGTCTTTGTCTGTTGTCCAGGCTGGAGTGCAGTGGTGTTGTCTCGGCTCACTGCAACCTCCCACTGCAGGGTTCAGGAGATTCTCCTGCCTCAGCCTCCTGAGTAGCTGGGACTACAGGTGTGCGCCACCATGCCCGGCTAGTTTTTTGTATTTTTAGTAGAGACAGGGTTTCACTACGTTGGCCAGGCTGGTCTCAAACTCCCGACCTCTGGTGATCTGCATGCCCTGGCCTCCTAAAGTGCTGGGATTACAGGTGTGAGCCACCATGCCCGGCCCATTCTTTATTTTACATAAATCTCTTAGTCTTAAGGAGGAACACATATTCTTCTGCATGTACACATATACATATATATGTATGAAGATGACATAAACTCATAATAAAGACTTGAAAAAAATCAGAAATCACCAAAACAGTATTAAAAGAATATAAATATATATAATAATCTTATTCTAATATCTAAATGCTGATATTAAACACATTATTACCACCTAGTCATATCCTGTACAGTGCTATATGTTTCTACATAATTCATATTCAGTTTGAAATTCCATTACAAGGTATATTAGTCTGTTCTCATGCTACTATAAGGACATACCCAGGACTGAGTAATTTATAAAGGAAAGAAGTTTAATTGACTCACAGTTCTGCATGTCTGAGGAGGCCTCAGGAAACTTACAATAACAGTGACAGGAGAACTCACTATCACGAGAACAGCATGAGGGGACTACCCCCATGTCTAATTGCCTCCCAGGAGGTCCCTCCCACAACACATTGAGATTGCAATTCAGATTACAATTCAAGATGAGATTTGGGTGGGGACACACAGCTAGATTATATCACAGGGCTTTCAAAATTAACTTATTATTAAAGCTGCTCAGATTGTTATTAGCAGCCTGGTAAGGGAGAACATGTTTTCTGGATAAAGTCTGAATTCTTTATTATGATATATAAGGCCCTCTACAATCTGACTCTTGCCGGCCACCCTCACCACACTTCCCCAGTGTTGTCCACTTGCACCAAGTATCTTGCAATTTTCCAGACACACCCAATGGGGTTGTGCCTACCTGCCATATTTGCTTGCTGTATTCATATTTCAAGAACCCAGGTTAGGATTGATTATTAACTCCTTTCAGTTTCTCTTCTACTCTGTATGTAGTCCTATCACAGCTATCATAGGAACATTTTATATCAGAATTAGAAATATGCCATTTCAACATTGCCTGTAGGCTATGCCTATTGTGCCATGACTGTTGATAAAATTTAGCACTCAGGAAAACTGCTCTTTTGAGAAAAAATATTTTAGTAGAACTTCTGGTTTTGCAAAAGATCTAGATCCAGAGTGGCCTAGGTTTACTTCTAGGGTTTTTACAGTTTGGGGTTTTACATTTAAGTCTTTAATCCATCTTGAGTTAATTTTGTAGAAGGTGTAAGGAAGGGGTCCAGTTTCCATTTTCTGCATATGGCTAGCCAGTTTTCCCAGTACCACTTATTAAATAGGGAATCCTTTCCCCATTGCTTGTTATTGTCAGGTTTGTCAAAGATCAGATGGTTGTATACGTGTGTTGCTATTTCTGAGGTCTCTGTTCTGTTCCATTGGTTTATATGTCTGTTTTGGTACCAGTACCATGCTGTTTTGTTTACTGTAGCCTTGTAATATAGTCTGAACTTAGGTAGCATGATGCCTCCAGCTGTGTTCTTTTTGCTTAGGACTCTCTTGGCTATATGGGCCCTTTTTTGGTTCCATATGAAATGTAAAGTAGTTTTTATTCTAATTTTGTGAAGAAAACCAATGGTAGTTTGATGGGAATAGCATTGAATCTATAAATTATTTTGGACAGTACAGCCATTTTCATGATATTGATTCTTCCTATCCATGAACATGAATAGTTTTTCCATTTAACTATTCAGGGCATAGACATGGGCAAAGACTTCATCATGAAAACACCAAAAGCAATTGCAACAAAAACCAAAATTGACAATTGGGATCTAACTAAAGTAAAGAGCTTCTGCACAGCAAAATAAACTAGCATCAGAGTGAACAGGCAACATATGGAATGGGAGACAATTCTTGCAATCTACATATCTGACAAAGGTCTAATATCCAGAATTCACAAGGAACTTACACAAATTTATAAGAAAAAACAACCCCATCAAAAAGTGGGCAAAGGATATGAACAGACACTTTTCAAAAGAAGACATTTATGTGGCCAACAGATTAAAAAAAAAGCTCATCATCACTGATTATTAGATAAATGCAAATCAAAACCATAATGAGATACCATCTCACACCAGTCAGATTGGCGATTATTAAAAAGTCAGGAAACAACAGATGCTGGTGAGGCTGTGGAGAAATAGGAACACTTTTACACTGTTGGTGGGAATGTAAATTACTTCAACCATGGTGGAAGACAGTGTGGCAATTCTTCAAGGGTCTAGAACCAGAAATACCATTTGACCCAGCAATCCCATTACTGATTATATACTCAAATGATTACAAATCATTCTATAAAGACACATGCACACGTATGTTTATTGCAGTACTATTTACAATAGCAGAGACTTGAAACCAACCCAAATGCCCATGAATAATAGACTGGATAAAGAAAATTTGGTACAAATACACCATGGAATACTATGCAGTCATAAAAAGAATGAGATCATGTCCTTTGCAGGGACATGGGTGAAGCTAGAAGCCATCATGCTCAGCAAACTAACACAAGAACAGAAAACCAAACACCGCATGTTCTCACTCATAAGTGGGAGTTGAACAATGTGAACACATGGACACAGGGAGGGGGACAACACACACTGGGGCCTGTTCGGGGGTGGGAGAGAGGAGGAGAGCATTAGGACAAATACCTAATGCATGCAGGGCCTAAAACTAAATGATGGGTTGACAGGTGCCGCAAACCACAATGGCACATGTATACCTATGTAACAAACCTGCAAATTCTGCATATGTATCCCAGAACTTAAAGTAAAACAAAACAAAACAAACTCTAGCCTCTGACTTTTGGGGGGAGGCTGATTTGAGTAATAATAAGACTCAAATCTCCCCCACCAAAACAACAGCAACAACAACAAAGATCAATCCAGATTTTACTCCTATGGGAAAATTAAGAAGAAGAATAAAAAGTTTCAGGATAATAGGGCTGGCAGGACTCATGATTTTCTGGGGCAGCAGATGCTCTCTGCCAAGGCAAGGGCAAGTTCAGAGTGACAGAGGGGATGCAGAGTCCTGAATTTCAAAGAGTTGTTAGAGTGTTTTGAAGCAGCAGGCTGAATTTGATCCCAGAGCAGAGGCTCTTAGTCCTGCAGTCTGACTTGATGCCGACTGATGAGTCCAAATCCACAGGGGTTTATTGGAGACAGAAGGAAATTAGAGACTTCCAAATGCCTCTTGTTTCTTGAGTCATAGACAACAGTACTAGAAAATGTTAAATTAACCATCAAGTCTCTCAAACAAAACAGCCTATGAAAGGCGATTCTTACCAGGTTATCTAAAGCCTCTATAAGCCCCTGGTATGAGAGGCAGAGGAGGACCTGTAACCACACAGTGAATCAGAGCAGAGATATGTCATGGGATGGGTTTGGTTACATTAAAAATAAATATCCTTTATTGAGTGCTAACTATAAATACTAAGGACGTCATGTGTCTTAACTTCTTTGATCTTCACCATAACCTACAAATTTTGCCCAATTACTATCTTAGAGTAAAATAAGGATGGGGAAATTGAGGCACAGAGAATGTAGAGTCAAAACAACTATCAAGTGGCAGATTGAGTTTTGACCCTTGCTTCAAGTCTAGCTATGGCTTTCTCTTTTAAACACTCTGCAACTTAGGACAATACACTCTGCAATGCCAAAGGAAGGCCAAACCTGCAGAAAATGTTTATTATGAATTGAAGGGAAAAGATTAGAATAACATTTTTTACTGATTATATATTTAAGTACACCACTGGCCACTTACAAACTGCATATATATGAAAAACAAAACGAAAAACAAAAACCTTATTTAGGACCTGTCTCAAAGTCAGCCACCTCTGATACTTTTTTTCTTTGTAGCTAAGTTGTTCTTATTCTAATAAATGTAGTTTCAATGGAGTTAAATTGCCTAATAGTTTACCTGTACTGATATAGATTTTTATCTCGTTGAAATGTACCGTATTTTGTGAAGGTACATTCTTTTCCATTTAATGATGTTTACCACCTTTAAATATATTAAAAAACATTCTCTATTAAGTTAAACTTGGATTTTACAAAAGAAATCCCTTTTTGATAGGTAATTCATTTTTCTGTTTTTAGGGAAGGAAATATTTCAAAATTTATTTTGAAAATAATCTACAATGCGATAGAATTTCTTTTAACTTGAGGAAAGGTAAATAGTTTTCCAACTGAAAATACAAATTCCCATAATTGTGACACAGTACAGATAAATCCTACTCACAGACCCAGGCTTACATAAGTATCATTTAAGAGATATTCATAATGTAATATATATAAAATGACCTTTCTGAAGAAGAAAGGACTTTTGCTTTTTGGATTGTATAAAATGAGTTGAATTTGAATTTGAATATTGTCTCTTTAGGTTATTTGTGAGTTTCCATGGCTGACACTAAGTACGCAGTGATTTTGACAAAGCAGTAAGCTGTAGAGTTCTGGTAAGTAAATACTGGTTCTGGTGAAGTAAAGCTCTTAGAAAGTACAGAGCTATCCATGGATTTCAACTGATAAAATCAATAGAAGTCATCTGTGGTCAACTCAGAACTGCTGGAACATGGTGTGTAGAGTTCTAAAGGGCAGAATAAAGAAAAATTTTCTTTTTTCCTTACAGATCAAGATGTTGTGAACATTCTTTTGCTGGCACAATACTCCCAGGGTTGACTTTGGTAATTAAAACCATTCATCCTTATTATTAAGGTTTATCTTTGTTTAAAATCTGAAGTCAGCCAGTATGAAGAGCTCAAATCATAATTAGTATAATAAAAACGGCCACTAGCTGTGATCTAGAAGAAAACAGGTCTAAACAGAACATCAAGATGGTTTGGTCACGGCTTTGTAACTGAGACCTATGCTCAATATAATGCCTCAACCTACCCTCAATATAATGAAGGCAATAGACTTTCCTTCATGAGAGAATGGGCAAGATATTCAGTGTTGACATCTTCACTGATGATTCTCCCTGACAGGCGGTATACAGTTGGAAGAGTGTTAGGTTTTTCTTCTGTTTGCCCTAAGGCTGGTTTTCCAATGTTTTCCCTTGCATACATCACACCTTCCTGACATTCCCACTACTTCGCATTCACATGTGGGCCATACTCAAATGGCTTGACACATTATTTTACTGTTGGAAAAAAATGTTTTACTTACCTTTAAATATTTTAACATTGTTAATGCATGGTCTAATGCATTGTTAATATATGTCAATATATGGTTAATGTACTTGTTCTTGCATCCCAGAGCCTGCCATATATTAATGCTTTTTCCTTTGGTACTGATGTTTAGTTAAGAATTTCATTTTACTTTTATTTACTTTACACACACACACACACACACTCAGGTTAACATCGAAATAGATTTGTAATATATTACATTTCTGAATATTCAACTGCTGGACAGATATAGAAGGCAGTGGAGATTACATTGAGTAAAAGAGTGGCAAATTAAAGGTTGACATGAAAAAAAGTGCATGATTGAGAATAGACTTCAATGCTCAGATGAGTAAAAAATGAATCAGTAAAAAAACTGTCTTTTAAAAAATCTTTCCATTTTTCTTTTTAACAAACTGGGATATTAAGTATCTATTAAGACAAATTTGTGGAAAATTCTTTGATTTTGGAATCAGAAAGATTTGACTTTGAATGTCAGTTTTGCCTTTTTAGTAGTCATGACACTTGGGCAACCTACTTTTAATAATTCTCATACCTTTTTTTGGGAAAATGAGAGTAATAGGAGGCTGAACAATGTAGTGTTGGCATATAAAATGTCTAGCACATGACAACCATTACACAGGTTGCTACCCCACTCCCTCTCCACTCCTTACCCACCCACCACACATGCAAAGGTGTTAGGGATACAGAAATGATTATGACAACAGCCACCAGACTGTAGGTTTCCTTAGGGCAGATGTTGTTTCCTATTCACTTTTGTTTCTCCAGTCCTTAGCTTGGTGCCTTGGATATTATATATCCAATAAATGTTTGCTGAATGAATATACCATGTTTATCCACAAAAATTCACAATCTATACTGGTTATAAATAGATATTCCTTCAAAAATATAGAAATATTACACTAAAAGTCATGCGTTTAGTGACAAATATAAATACTTAGGAAAGTGAAGTAGACTAGTGGAAGTTAAGCTTCTTGAGAAGGCTAGGGACCCAGATGAAGAAGTTATAGGAAGGTTAGGAGTTAATGTGAAAGAAATAGAGAAGAAATAGAGAAAGAATAGGTGTCTTAACACTTTCTGTCAAATCTTGATGAGGTGTCACCATTACTAAAGAAGAATACTTTTCTTTTCAATTAAAAAACAGGCTTCAGTGGAGGAAATATTTTATTATGAATTTTCAGCAGCTGCTAAGAAAGATCTTTAGACTAATCTCAGACTAGACACAGAATCTAGGGAATGTGTGGCCTGGTCTGGTCCTAAAGAAGCTATGATCTGTTCTGGAAATGTTCATAATCTGAGGACTCATTTTGCTATCTGTAAGTAGAGATTAATCGTTAGGTTTGTTTATTTAAAGTTATTTTATTGGCTGGGTGCGGTGGTTCACACCTGTATTCCCAGCACTTTGGAAGGCTGAGGTGGGCACAGATCACTTGAGCCCAGGAATTTGAGACCAGTCAGCCTGAGCAACATGGAGAAACCCTGTCTCTATTAAAAAAAAAAAATCAGCTGAACATGATGGTGCCTGCTTTATAATTCCAGCTACTGGGGAAGCTGAGGTGGGAGGTGGGAGGATCACTTGAGCCTGGGATGTTGAGGCTGCCATGAACTGAGATTGCATCACTGCACTCCAGCCTGGATGACAGAGTGAGACACTGTCTCCAAAAAATTTATTTTATTCACTACAGCGATTTTCTCTAAGAGCCCAAAGTGCTTATCTGCTCAGAGAGCTTCTGAGAGAGGGACGGAGTTATTCTTCCAGCTATTAAGGGACTCTTAAAGAACTAAAGTAACAAGAAAAAAGACATCACTATTTCAACTTCACTACAATTTTCATCAGGACAGGGTTTATTCTCAATGTGTTAAATAATGTTTTTGAGTGGATTCTGTTGTTGCAAAATGAAAATTAGGATTCTTTTCCAATATGATCTCAGAACCTAAACACCATTACTAAAGATATCATTATTACTAAATTGCTCAAGAATAAAAATACGGCATGGTTAAGCCTGGGAGATATTTTACTCCCTTGGTGCTTTCTATTATCTATTTTTAAATAATTCTCCAATGGTTTGACTTGATAATTTAATCATTTAAAAGGCATTGACTAGAGTATTTGCATAGAAGCTGACAATGTCTCTTCACCTTCAGTGCTATTATTGTTGTCTAAGGCATGATCATTTCCCCCCCCCAGATTGCTGAAAAAATCTCCTTAACTGATCTTTTCTTCATGCTTGCCTCATTCTCCTGCCCCTACTCTCTTTTCTTTATAGTAGACAGAGAACTAATGATAAATTGTGCCATATCATGTCACTCCTTTGCTCAAAACCTACAGTGGCTCCCCACTTCATGCTTTGTAAAAAGTCAAAGGCCTTACAGGGGTTTATATAAGAACATATATAATTGACCCCCCAGTCATCTCTTGTTTCTCCTCTTCCCATTTACATCATTCCAGCCACGCTGGCTTTCTTGATGTTTCACAAGAGTATCAGGAACTTTCTCACTTAAAGATGTAGTGCTGGCTGTTCCTTCTGTCTGGAATTCCCATTTTGTAGATATTCACATTGCTTTTTACCTTCACTTCCTTCATGTTCTTGTTCAAATGTCATTTTCTCTTTGAGGTGAACCCTAGCTACTCTATTTACAATTGCAAGCCTTTATTCTTGAGACTCCATTCCTTTTACAATGCTTTTTTCATTTCATATCGTTTATTACCTTCTAACAAACCACAATTAATTTTATTATAATTATTACCATATATAAGCTCATTGATGGCAGGACTTTGTTCACTACTAAATCTTCACTGCCTATAACAGTTCTGGCACATAGGAGGTTATCAATAAATATTTTTAAATTAATATTTTAATATTATATACAGACTTGATAAAACCCCAAATTGTGAAATGTCAATAATTAAAGAAAAGGGTCTTGGGAAAAGATGGCAGCTAGGAGACAGGGCTAACACGCAGCTCTAACTTGCATGGACAGAACAGCATGTGGAGACTCACACTGTGAACTTTTGAACCACCACAAGAGCATACCAGGAAAACCAAATAATTCACAGATCCTTTAAAATAAGTGGCATGCCACTACAAATTCTGCAAGACAGCCAAAAAGTGTGAGTTCCCAAAGTGTGAAGGGGGAGCCTGCCTCCAACCATATATCCACGCTTTCTCAGTTGCCCTAAGTTGTCTAGGGTAAGCATTCTGGTTTCTCAGGCAATAGGTAGGGCCACAAACCTCCCAAGAGTTTCTATCTTTTGTGTTCAGCTACCAGGAGGGATAGAAAAATACCATCAGGTGGGGGCAGGGTTAGGTGGGTTTGGGCTTGCCACAGTCATAATTGGGGTTGGGTGAGGGGTCGTTTTTAGGCACCAAATCAAGGGATCACCCTGTGGGACAAAGGAACCTGAACAGTAGGCCTTGAGTTCTAGACCTTTCCAATGAAATAGTCTACCCAAATGAGAAAGAAAAATTCTGGTACTATGACCAAACAGGGTTCGATAGCATCTCCAAAACATCACACTAGCTCCCCAGCAATGGATCAAAACCAAGAGAAATCTCTGAATTGGTAGATAAATAATTCACAAGGTTGATTATTAAGGTACTCAAAAAGATACCAGAGAAAGGTGAAAACCAACTTAAAAAAATATTTTTTAAAATACAGGATATGGAAGAAAAATTCTCCAGAGAAATAGATTATCATAAAGAAGAAACAATAAAAAAATTTTGGAAAAAAACACTTAGAGAAATACAAAATTCACTGGAAAGTTTCAAGAATAGACTAGAATAAGTAGAAGAAAGAACTTCAGTGCTTGAATACAAGACTTCCAAATTAACCCAATCAGACAAAAACAAAAATAATTTTCAAATAATGAACAGGCTGGGCACAGTGACTCACGCCTGTAATCCCAGCACTTTGGGAGGCCAAGGTGGCTGGATCACTTCAGGTCAGGAGTTCAACACCAGCCTGGACCACAGGGTGATACCCTGCCTCTACTAAAAATACAAAACAATTAGCCAGGCATGGTGGAGTGTGCCTGTAATCCCAGCTCCTCAGGCAGCTGAGGCAGGAGAACTGTTTGAACCCGAGATGTGGAGGTTGCAATGAGCCAAGATCACGCCACTGCACTCCAGCATAATAATAAAAATTATTATAATAATATAATATTATGAACAAAGCCTCCAAAAAATTTTAGATTATGTTAAATGGCCAAACCTAAGAATAATTGGTGTTCCTGAGGAAAAAGACAAATCTGAAAGTTTGGAAAAATTATTTGAGGGAATAATTGAGGAATACTTCCCTGTTCTTGCTAGAGATCTAGAGGTCTAAATACAAAAAGTTCAAAGAACACCTGAGAAATTTATCACAAAAAGATAATCACCTAAACACATAATCATCAGGTTACCTAAGTCAAGATGAAGGAAAGAATCTTAAGAGCTGTGGGGTGAAAGCATCAGCTAACCATCAGCTAAAGAAAAACCTATCAGATTAATGTCAGATCTATCCAGCAGAAAACCTACAAGCTTGAAGAGACTGGGGTCCTATCTTTAGCCTCCTCAAACAAAATAATTGCCAGTCAAGACTTTCATATCCAGCAAAACTAAGCTTCATAGGTGGGAGAGATACATTTTTTTTCAGACAAAGAAATGCTGAAAGAATTCACCACTACCAAGCCAGCACTACAAGGACTGCTAAAAGTTGCTCTAAATCTTGGGACAAAATTCAAAATACAACAAAATAGAGCCTCCTGAAAGCATAAATCTCACAGAGCATGTAAAACAATAACACAATGAACAAAAAAAAACAAGGTATTCAGGAAACAACTAGCATGATGAATAAAACAGTACACCTCACATCTCTCACAACTAACATTGAATGTAAATAACTTCAATGCTCCACTTAAAAGATACAGAATACCAGAATGGATAAAAATCCACCAACCAAGTATCTGTTGTCTTCAAGAGACTAACCTGATGCATAAGGACTCACATAACTTAAGGTAAAGGGATGGAAAAAGATATTTGATGCAAATGTAAACCAAAAGTGAGCAGAAGTAGCTATGCTTATATCAGACAAGACAGACTTTAAAGCAACAACACTTTAAAAAGAGGGACATTACATAATAATAAAAAGTTCAATAGGAAAATATCACAATTCTAAATATATATGCACCTAACACTGGAGCTCCCAAATTTGTAAAACAATTATTAGTAGACTTAAGAAATGAGATATATGGTAACACAATAATAGTGGGAGACTTCAATACTCCACTTAAAGCACTAGACAGGTCATCAAGACAGAAAGTCAACAACAACAACAAAAAATGAACTTAAACTATACCCTAGAACAAATGGACTTATCAGATCTTTACAGAACATTTTACACAACAACTGCATCATTCTTTTTATCATTCTTTTCATCAGAACATGGAACCATCTCCAAGACAGGACATATGATAGGCCACAAAACAAGTCTCAATAAATTTGAGAAAATCAAAATTATATCAAGTACTCCCTCAGACTATAATGGAATAAAATTGGAAATTAACTCCAAAAGGAACCATCGAAACCATGCAAATACATGGAAATTAAATAACCTGCTCTTGAATGATCATTGGGTCAACAATGAAATCAAGATGAAAATTTAAAAAATTCTTTGAACTGAATGATAATAGTAACACAACTTATCAGAATTCTCTGGGATACAGCAAAAGCAGTGCTAAGAGGAAAGTTCATAGCATTAAATGCTTACATCAAAAAGTCTGAAACAGCACAAATAAAAAATCTAAGGTCACACCTCAAGGAACTAGTGAAACAAGATCAAGCCAAACCCAAAAGCAGCAGCAGAAAAGAAATAACAAAGATCAGTGCAAAACTAAGTGAAATTGAAACAAACAAACAAACAAAAAATACAAAAGATAAATGAAACAAAAAACTGTTTCTTTGAAAAGATAAAATTGATAAACCATTAGTGAGATTAACCAAGAAAAGAAGAGAGAAGATCCAAATAGGCTCAATTAGAAATGAAATAGGAGATATTATAGCTGATACTAGAGAAACACAAAAGATCATTCAAGGTTACTATGAAAGCATTTATGCACACAAACTATTAATAGAAAATCTGGAGTAGATGGATAAAGTTATGAAAATATACAATTCTCTTAGAATAAATCAGGAAGAACTAGAAACTTGGAACAGACCAATAATAACTAGCAAGATTGAAACAGTAATTTAAAAGATTGCCAAGAAATAAAAAGTCCAGGACTAGATGGATTCACAGCTGAATTCTATCAGACATTCAAAGAAGAATTGGTAACAATCTTACTGAAACTATTCCAAAAGTTACAGAAAGAAGGAATCACCCCCAAATCATTCTATGAAGCCAGTATCACCCTGATACCAATACCAGGAAAGGCCATAACAAAAGAAGAAAACTACGGACCAATTTCCCTGATAAACATAGATGCAAAAATCCTCAATAAATAATTGCTAACTGAATCCAACAGCATATCAAAAAGATAATGAATCATGATCAAGTGAGTTTCATATGAAAGATGCAGGGATGGTTTAACATACACAAGTCAATAAATGTGATGCATTAAATAAACGGATTTAAAAACAAAAATCATATTATTATCTCAATAGATGCATTTGACAAAATCCAGCATCCCTTTATGATTAAAACCCTCAGCAAAATTGCCACAGAAGGGACACACCTCAAGATAATAAAAGCCATCTGTGACAAACCCATAGCCAGCAAAGCATTCCCCCTGAGAACCAGAACAAGACAAGGATGCCCACTTTCACCGCTTCTATTCAACATTGCACTGGAAGTCCTAGCCAGAGCGATCAGATAAGAGAAAGAAATAAAGAACATTCAAATTGGTAAAGAGAAAGTCAAACTGTTGCTGTTAGCCCATGATATGACAGTATGCCTTAAAAACCCTAAAATCTCATCCAAAAAGCTCCTGGGTCTGATAAATGAATTCAGTAAAGTTTCAAGATACAAATTCAATGTACACAAAATAGTAGCACTGCTGTACACCAATAGCAACCAAGCTGAGAATCAAATCAAGAACTCCACCCCCTTTATGACAGCGCCATTAAACAAAATATATAGTTAGGAATATACCTACCAAGGAGGTAAAAAGTCTCTATGTGGAATTCTACAAAACACTGCTGAAAGAAATCATAGATAACACAAATTAATGGAAACTCTTCCCATGCTCATGGATGGGTAGAATATTGTGAAAAATGACCATATTTCCAAAAGCAATCTACAGATTCAATGCAATACCCATGAAAATACCACCATCAAAACTAGAAAAAAGCAATCCTAAAATTCATATGGAACCAAAAAGGACTCCACATAGCCAAACAAGACTACACAAAAAGAACCGATCTGGAGGCATCACTTTACCTGATTTGAAACTATACTACAAGGCTATAATTACCAAAACAGCATGGTACGGGTGTAAAAATAGACACATAGTGCAGCTGAACACAATAGAGAGCCCAGAAATAAAGCCACATACTTACAGCCAGCTGATCTTTGACAAAACAAAAACATAAAGTGGGGAAAGTACACCCTATTCAACAAATGGTGTTGGGATAATTGGCTAGCCAAAGGAGAAGAATAACACTGATGCCTCATCTCTCACCTTATACGAAAATCAACTCATGATAAACTACATCTAAGACCTGAAACCATAAAAATCCTAGAAGACAACTTCAGAAAAACCCTTCTAGACACTGGCTTAGACAAAGAGTTTATGACCAAGAAGCAAACAGCAAATGCAACAAAATAAAAAATAAACGGTTGGGACCTATTAAACTAAAAAGCTTCTTCACAGCAAAAGAAATAATCAGCAGAGTAAAAAGACAACCCACAAAGTTGGAGAAAATACTTGCAAGCCATGCATAAATCAAAGGACTAATATCCAGAATCTATAAGGGATTCAAAGAAAAGAGCAAGAAAAAAACAATCCCATCCAAAAGTGGGCAAAGGACATGAATAGAAAGTTCGTAAAAGAAGATATACAAATGGCCAGCAAACATATGAAAAAATGTTCAATATCACTAATTATCAGGGAAAGACAAATTAAAACCACAATGAGATAAACCTGCAAGAATGGCCATAGTTAAAAGTAAAAAAATTATATGTCTTGGTGTGGATGGGGTGAAAAGTGAACAATTTACACTGCTGGTGGGAATGTAAAACTAGTATAACCACTATGCAAAATAGTATGGAGATTCCTTAAATAACTAGAAGTAGAACTACCATTTGACCCAGCAATCCCATTGCTGGGTATCTACTCCAAGGAAAAGAAGTCATTATATGAAAAAAACACTTGCACATGCATGTTTATAACAGAACAATTTGCAGTTACAGAATTATGGAGCCTGTCTAAATGTCCATGAACCAATGAGTGGATAAAGAAAATGTGGTATATATACACCATGAAATACTACTCAGTGGTAAAAAGAAATGAAATAATGGCATTTGCAGCAATCTGGATGGAGTTGGAGACCATTATTTTAAGTGAAGTAACTCAGGATTGGAAAAGCAAATATCATTATGTTTTCACTTATAAGTGGTAGCTAAACACTTAAGAATGATATAATGAGCTCGTGTTTCAGGGGGTGAGGGATGAAGACTACACATTGGGTACAGTGTACACTGCTTGGCTGATGGGGTACACCAAAATATCAGAAATTACTTATCCATGTAACTAAAAACTACCTCTTCCCCAGAACTGTTGAAACTAAAAAATAAAATATTTTTTAAAAATAGGACTGTATGTCATTTGCCAATTGCATGAAATGATACATGCAAAAAGATCTAGAGAAGGGAGAAGTCAATGTAAGATCTCTTGTATAATGTACACCCTAAAGGACAGTTTTTTGTTATTGCTTTTATTCACTACTGATATTGAACATATAAACAGACAATGGCTAAACCATATATAAAAACTGAACTTTGACCTGAAAGTCATGGGAAACTCCCCAGGAAATCAGCATCCTCATCTGTAATAAACAGCTCAGAAATTCAACCTGCTGTAAGTCAGACTTGCAAGAATCCAGATTGCTATCTCTAGTGACAATCTAGGACATTAATCAGTAATGTTACAGGGAAGAGGTCTGGATCCAGACCCCAAGAGAGGGGTCTTGGATCTCATGCAAGAAAGAATTCAGGGCGAGTGTGCAATGCAAAGTGCAAGCAAGTTTATTAAGAAAGAAAGGAATAAAAGAATGGCTACTCCATAGAGCAGCACTTAGGGCTGCTGGTTCCCCATTGTTATGGTTATTTTTTGATGATATACTAAACAAGGGGTGGATTATTCATGCCTCCCCTTTTTAGACCATATAGGGTAACTTCCTGACGTTGCCATGGAAAATTTGTGAACTATCATGGCACTGGTGGGAGTGTAGCAGTGAGGATGACCAGAGGTAACTCTCATGGCCATTTTGGTTTTGGTGGGTTTTGGCCAGCTCCCTTATTGCAACCTGTTTTATCATCTAGGTCTTTATGATATATATTCTGTGCTGACCTCCATCTCATCCTGTGACTTAGAAGGCCTTAACCATCTGGGAATGCAGCCCAGTAGGTTTCAGCCTCATTTTACCCCGTTCCCATTTAAGAGAGAGTTGCTCTTGTTCACATGCCTCTGACAGTAACTTCTGTAAAAATCAGCCACAAATGGCCAGGACTTGATTAACAATTGACAGCTTCCCTAATTTTGATCCCTGCTTGCAACTTAGGACCAACCAAAGAAAGCCAAATATGTGCCTCTAACCAGTCACACAGGATCCCTACCTTCTGCTTAACCTGCCTACAGCTTGCTCTGGTCATTAGTCTTCAGTCAGGATATATGTAAAGCCTTCCCTTCTTTCCATTATAAAGCCTTCGCATTCTTCTGCCTAATAAATAACTTTTGCTTTTGTACTTGGTTAGTCTCTATTTCCACATCACTGTATCCCAAACTCACAAAATAAGGCATAACACATAGTAGGTGCTCAATGAATATTCACTGAATGAATAAGTGAATGAAGGAGAACTACCATGAACAAAAGTTTCACTTAATGTGGGGACATTTTTTATTACCTTGAAGGGAAAAATAGGAATTGTTGTCCACGTATGCTTCCTTTTTAAGGTTGTTCAGGTCATCTTACCTCTCTCTTGACGCAAACGAGAAAACTGGGCCATAGTAGCAGAAGGTGGTTATGGTGGTTATTTTGATGTGTCTTGGAGAAAGATGATAAAACACAGCATCTGTGAGGCAAGCTTTGCTTTGCATTCTGTTCACTGATTTATGTTTGATATCTTGAGCTTTAAGGATTTTATGTAGTTGGCCAGGCATGGTGGTTCATGCCTGTAATCCTGGAACTTTGGGAGGCCAAGGCGGGTGGATCACCTGAGGTCGGGAGTTTGAGACCAGCTTGACCAACATGGAGAAACCCTATCTCTACCAAAAATACAAAATTAGCCAGGTGTGGTGTCGCATGCCTGTAATCCCAGCTACTCGGGATGCTGAAGCAGGAGAATCACCTGAACCCAGGAGGCGGACATTGTGGTGAGCCAAGATCATGCCATTGCACTCCAGCCTGGGCAACAAAAGCGAAACTCCATCTCAAAAAAAAAAAAAAAAAAAAAAAATTCTTGTGATGCATATGTGATTAAGGCCCACACACCAGGAAAGTATAGAGTTAGAGCCAAAATCTCAGTTGCTAATAGATTGTGACTGTTTGCCTATAATCTCTGTGTACTAACCAAGCAAGGATATAGAGAAGGCATTTCTGGCCATAGTAGGTGGCTGATAGGAAATTCAAGGACTTCAGAACATTGGCTGTCATTTTATTATTTTCCATTAATACTTATATTGCTTTTCCTAATAGAATTCATGGAAAGGTATAGGGCTGGAAATGCAGAAGGTGTCTGAATATGAACATTGGGAATTGGTAAAAAATGTGGTCTGCAGAGTATAATCAGATTTTAAAAAGGTGTTTGGATACAATATAGTAGGAAGCAGGGAAACAAGTTCCTAAGAAAGAAGAGAATACAATATTCTATTGTTTTAGGAAGACTAATCTGGCAGTCAGTGGCATTTACTTTAGCACTCATAAAACTTCAGCAAGATTAAATAGAATCAATGGCATTACCACAGTTTAATTTATATTAAACAACTTTCTAGTAACTGTTTTGTATCAAATGCAGGGAGAGAAATTTCAAAGACAAAGATAAACCAATCTTTTACTTTCAATATAGATCTTTTTTCATGAAAGATTATGGATTCATTTTGTATCACAGCGTAGTTTAATTTTTTGGCAATAACTTGAGGTCGGGTACCTCATGTTGTATCCTAGGAAAAAGTTATGGGGTTTTTCAGGTTATTAGGAAGTTCATGTAGTGCACAAGGTGAGCTTTTCAAATACTAAGTGTGTGAATGTGTGTCACACACACACATACACACACATATACACACACACAGAGAGAGAGAGAGAGAGAGAGAGAGAGAGAGAGAAATTGGTGAGAAATGCATCACTATATTTTTCCTTGGAAAATTCAACCAGATAGTTAATGACTTAAAAAAGATTTCAAATTTGAAAAAAAAAAAAAAACAACTTACCATATCCTTTTATATACATTATTAAACGTATACATAACTGAATTTACTGAATTTCAGGGTCTTTGTTCATATTCTAAAGACGCATTTCAATGGCAAAATAGAGAGAAGAGCTTACTAAATGACTTACAGCTAATTGCATTAAAATTTGAAGTTAGATTCCAAAGATAATTGTCCTTTTATAGGTGATGATTAACAACTATATTCATAAGCACATCAGAAAGTCAACCCAGATAACTTCTTTTTATAAACCTTTTCTGGAGATACTGTTACATAAAGGAACATTGATTCTTTAATCTACTATAGTTGGTTTTCAGATATTAAATTGCTGCTCTGAGCATTTGGGTGCCTGGTATTCAAAAAGTGAGTAATTGCAAACAACAGCATTCACTGAGTCCAAAACCACCAGCAGCTCTCCTATGACAGAAAAGCATTTCAGTCTCATTTGTCAGGATTCATGGTTGGGTTGAGTTTCATAAAAACATTTTAATAATAGAGATTTATTATAATGTGAATTTCTTGGGAAACTTTTAAGTTATGTGGTACAGGGCTGTTGAGAAGTATATAGAACTAATATATCATTTACTTTTTTATTTTTTATTGATACAGAATGGTACATATTTATGGGATACATGTGATATTTTGATACATGCCTACAATCTGCAATGATAAAATCAGATTTTTCAGGGCATCCACTGTCTCAAACATTTATCATTTCTTTGTGTCGAGAACATTTCAAATGTTCTAGCTATCTTACAATATACAGTACATTGTTATTAACTATAGTTACCCTACTGGTATTGAACACTAGAACATATTTCTTCTATCTAACTTTACTATTGTAGGCATTAACCAATCTTTCATTATGCCCTTGCCCCACCCTTCCTAGGACCTGGTAACCATCATTCTACTCTCTACCTTCACAAAATAAACTATTATAGCCTGCACATTAGAGTGAAAATGTGATATTTGTCTTTCTGTGCCTGGCTTATTTTACTTAACATAATGACCTCCAGTTCCATCCATTTTGCTGCAAATGGCAGAATTTCATTCATTTTTCATGGCTAGATATTATTCCATTATGCATATTTACCACATTTTCTTTTTGCAATTGCCCATTGATGAACACTTAGGTTGATTCCATCTCTTGGCTATTTTGAATAGCGCTGCAATAAACGTGCTGGTGTAGGTAGGTATCCCTTTGATATACCAATTTATTTTCCTTTGAATAAATACTCAATAGAGGGATTACTGGGTTATATGGTAATTATTGATTTCTTTTTCAGCTAGTTCTTTTTTAATATGTAGAAACACTAGTGATTTTTGTGTGTTGATTTTTTGTTAGAGTTTTGAGATAGCTCCATACTGTTTTTTATAATGGCTGTACTACTTTACATTCTCACCAAGAGAGTATAGGAGTTCCTCTTTCTCCATATCCTCACCAGCATTTATTTTTTGCCTTTATGATAATAACCATTCTAACTTGGGTGAGATGATACTTCGTTATGGCTTTTATTTCCATTCCCCGATAATTCATGATGCTGAACTTTATTTTCCCGATACCAGTTGACCATTTGTATATCTAATTTTGAGAAATGTCTATTCAGATTCTTTGTCCACTTTCAAATGGGATTATTATTTTTTTTCAGTTGGGTTTTTTGAGTTTTTCTGCATATTCAAGATATTGGTTCTTTGCTGGATGAATAGCATACAAATATTTGTTCCCCTTCTACAGGTTGTCTTTTAAAATCTGTTAATTGTTTCCTTTTCTGTGGAGAAGCTTCTTAGTTTAATGTAGTTTCTTTTGTCTTTTTTTGTTGCCTGTGATTTTGAAGTCTTGGTGATAAAATTGTTGCCTAGACCAATGTCCTGAAACATTTCTCCTATGTTTTCTTCTAGTAGTTTTATTGTTTCAGGTCTTACATTTGGGGTTTGAATCACTTTTGAGTTGATTTTTATATATGGCAAGAGTTAGGGTTTACTTTTAGTTTTCTGCATGTGGATATCCAGTTTTCCCAGCAAATACCATGATGACTCCAGTTTTGTTCTTTTTATCCAGTATTGATTTAGCTATTGAGGATTTTTTGTGTTTCCATATGAATTTTAGGATTGATTTTTCAATTTCTGTGAAGAATGTAATTGACATTTTGATAAGGGTTGCATTAAATCTGTAGATTCTTCTGGATAATATGGTCATTTAAAAAATATTTTAATTCTCCTGATCCATGAGCAAAGAGTGTCTTTCCATCTGTTTGTTTGCTCCTCAATTTCTTAATCAGTTTTTTGTAGTTTTGTGGTAGAGATCTTTCACCAGCTTGGTTACATTTATTCCTAGGTATTCAATTTTTGGAGTTATTAGTAGGTGGGATTTTTTTTTTATTTCTTTTTCAGCTAGTTCTTATTAGTGTATAGAAACACTAGTGATTTTGTTTGTATTCGGCAACTTTACTGAATTCATTGAGAATTCATTGAGAAATGAATTCACTCATTTCTAAGAGTTTTTTGATAGAGTCTTTAGGTTTTTCTATACACAAGATCTTGTCATCTGTAAAGAGGGATGATTTAAATTTCCTTTTTCCAATGTGGAAGCCTTTTATTTCCTTTGCTTCCCAGATTGCTCTGGCTACAAATTCTAGTACTATTTTGATTAAGAGTGATGAAAGTGGATGGTCTGTTCCAAGATAGCCTAATAGGAACAGCTCCAGTCTGCAGTTGCCAACGTGATTGATGCAGAAGACAAGTGATTTCTGCATTTCCAACCAAGGTACCTGGTTTATCTCATTGGGACTGGTTACAGTGGGTGCAGCCCACAGAGGGTAAGCCAAAGCAGGGCATGGCAGCGCCTCACACAGGAAGTGTAAGGGGTTGGGGGATTTCCCTTTCCTAGTCAAGGGAAGCCGTGACCAACTGTACCTGGAGAAATGGGATACTTCCGCCCAAATATTGCATTTTCCCCACAGTCTTAGCAACCGGTAGACCAGGAGATTCTCTCCTGTGCTTGGCTCAGTGAGTCCCACGCCCATGGAGCCTTGCTAACTGCTAGCACAGCAGTCTAAGATCAACCTGTGAGGCTGTAGGCTGGTGGGGGGAGGAGTATCTACCATTGCTGAG
Source organism: Macaca fascicularis (assembly GCF_037993035.2). Lineage (NCBI taxonomy): Eukaryota > Metazoa > Chordata > Mammalia > Primates > Cercopithecidae > Macaca > Macaca fascicularis. Next base: position 107,245,863 of record NC_088379.1, read on the forward strand.
GCTTCAGTAGGTAAACAAAGCGACTGGGAAGCTCAAACTGGGCGGAGCCCACCGTAGCTAAGCAAGGTCTACTGCCTCTACAGACTCCACTTCTGTGAGGAGGGCATAGCTGAACAAAAAGCAGCCAAAACTTCTGCAGATTCAAACGTCCCTGTCTGACAGCTCTGAAGAGAGCAGTGGTTCTCCCAGCATGGCGTTTGAGCTCTGAGAATGGACAGACTGCCTTCTCAAGTGTGCCTGACCCCATGTAGCCTAAATGGGAGACACCTCCCAGTAGGGGCAGACAGACACCTCATACAGGTGGGTGCCCCTCTGGGATGAAACTTCCAGAGGAAGGATCAGGGAGCAATATTTGCTGTTCTGCAATATTTGCTGTTCTGCAGCCTCCATTGGTGATACCCAGGCAGACAGGGCCTGGAGTGGACCTCCAGCAAACTCCAACAGACCTGCAGCTGAGGGACCTAACTGTTAGAAGGAAAACTAACAAACAGAAAGGAATAGCATCAATATCAACAAAAAGGACATCCACACCAAAACCCCATCTGTAGGTCACCAACATCAAAGACCAAAGGCAGATAAAACTACAAAGATAGGGAAAAACCAGAGCAGAAAAGCTGAAAATTCTAATAACCAGAGTGTCTCTTCTCCTCCAAAGGATCACAGCTGCTCAGCAGTAATGGAATAAAGCTGGGCAGAGAATGACTTTGACAAGTTGAATTCAGAAGTAGGCTTCAGAAGTTCGGTAATAACAAATTTCTCCGAGCTAAAGGAGCATGTTCTAACCCATCCCAAGAAAGTAAAAACTTAGAGAAAAGATTAGATGAAAGGCTAACTAGAATAAATAGTGTAGAGAAGAACTTAAATGACCTGACAGAGCTGAAAACCATGGTAAGAGAACTTCGGGACGCACACACAAGCTTCAGTAGCTGATTCAATCAAGTGGAAGAAAGAATATCAGTGATTGAAGATCAAATTAATGAAATAAAGTGAGAAGACAAGATTAGAGAAAAAAATAAAAAGAAATGAAGAAAGCCTCCAAGAAATATGTGACTATGTGAAAAGACCAAGTCTATGTTTCATTGGTATACCTGAAAGTGACAGGGAGAATGAAACCAAGTTGGAAAACACTCTTCAGGATATTATCCAGGAGAATTTCCCCAACCTAGCAAGGCAGGCCGACATTCAAATTCAGGAAATACAGAGAACGCCACAAAGATACTCCTTGAGAAGAGCAGCCCCAAGACACAAAATTGCCAGATTCACCAAGGTTGAAATGAAGGAAAAAATGTTAAGGTCAGCCAGAGAGAAAGGCTGAGTTACCCACAAAGGGAAGCCCATCAGACTAACAGTGGATCTCTCAGCAGAAACCCTACAAGCCAGAAGAGAGTGGGGGCCAATATTCAACATTCTTAAAGAAAAGAATTTTAAACCCAGAATTTCGTATCCAGCTGAACTAAGCTTCATAAGTGAAGGAGAAGTAAAATCCTTTACAGACAAGCAAATACTGAGAGATTTTGTCACCACCAGGCCTGCCTTGCAAGAGCTCCTGAAGGAAGCACTAAACATGGAAAAGAATGACCAGTACCAGCCACTGAAAAAACGTGCCAAATTATAAAGACCATTGATGCTATGAAAAAA